>NC_080798.1:16876830-18076830 GCF_028018385.1 Neofelis nebulosa | reverse complement strand
GGAATTTCACTTTCTTACCCCCAAGTCCCACGAATTAATTAATATGAATAGATTTACAAATGTTCTGTGGAATAACTAGTCTCTCCCCAAAATTTCCAGCCTCTACCCTATCTTTGTCTTTGTTCCTGGAATTCTTAGTCTTTCTCTAAAATTCCTGCCATTGCATCCGAATCCCCAAAATTTCATGAGAATTTTCTTTACTTTTGATGAAATTAATTGCCTTTTCTCTAGAATTCCCTATCCTGATCTAGAATGCCTTCTTTTTCCCCAGAATTCTCACTGTTTTCCCAGAATTCCAAGAGTTTTCCTAGGATTCCATTTAATTCTAATGGCATTTGTGTCTTTCCCAGTTCCCTACCAAAACTCAAACTCGCCAGTATTTTTCAAGAAATTCGAGTTTTCCCAAGATTTCCCAAGACTCTGGAGGAAAGAAAGGGCTTCATCTTTCCCCCACTTTTCTGGCCACCCCACACCCCTTGCTTGGCACCAACCTTGAACCAGGTAAGAGATGGGTCTGGGTTGCCTCCAATGGCCAAACACACCAGCCTCACCCGAGTCCCAGCCCGGAGGCGCTGTCCCTCTGGGGGGCCCTCTATCCACAACTTCTGGGCAGGATCTGTGGGGAGAGCCAGGAAGAATGGCCTTTCTCTCTGGGCTGGGCCTG
The DNA here is from genome assembly GCF_028018385.1 of Neofelis nebulosa. Lineage (NCBI taxonomy): Eukaryota > Metazoa > Chordata > Mammalia > Carnivora > Felidae > Neofelis > Neofelis nebulosa. The sequence goes on along the minus strand of NC_080798.1, from coordinate 18,076,166 downwards.
ATGGGGGTGGGGGTGGGGGGTGGGGAGGGGTCTCTAAGGGATGGGGCACCTCTGGGCAAAGGTGGGGGCTCACATTTCACATTCAGGATAAGTGACTTCTTGAAGGTCTCCTTGGTGAAGGCCTCACTAAAGGCTTCACACGTGAGGGTCAGACCATTGTCCTCCCGTCGCACCAAGAACGTCAAGTTGGACATGGAGATGTGGCCACCATGCAGGCCCTGGCAGGGAGAGAGCTTCAGACTTGGGAACGAGATCACTCCCATCCATGGTACTGAGGGCTGGGCTCAACTGGGACCCTAGCAGGGACACATAAAGCATCTCCACCCTCTCCTCTGAGACCCAGGAGGCCAGGACCCCAGTGCATACTCCGCAAGGACCAAGGCATCCAGGCTGCCAGGCCCATCCTCGCCCAGATCCAGGAGTCATGCCCTCAGCTCCCTCCTCCCTCAGACCCGGGAGCCTGGCCACCGCCTCACATCCATGACCATGTCTTCTGTGGGCAGCAGCTGCCGCCAACCCAGCCACCATCGCAACAGGACCCGTGGGCGACTGGACTTGGTGATGCAGGAGAGTGTAACGTTCTTGTTCTCAGACTGGGACGCAGATCCCAGGATGGTAATGGCACTGGGGGGGACTGCAGAGACGATGGACAGAGGAGAGACACTAAACTAGGCTGGATGCCTCACAGGCCAGCCCAGATAAGGGACTGGGGACAGATGACAAGGTCTTTGGCATCAGTCAGGCATGATTTGGGGGCACAAACAGATGGTTCTCTGGGGCACAGACTGACAGACGGGCAGCTGGCATCAGGACTCACAGGTGACCTGCAGGGTGACCCCACGTTCTTGGATTCCCGTCGATACGCTGTTGTGGGCCTCACAGCTGAGCCTCGCCCCGTGGTCTTCTGGTCGCACAATCATCACTAGCATGCTTCGGGCCACTGCCTCAGCATGCTCTGTGCCCCACGCTGTGGACATGGGCTGGCCATTCTGGAGACAGAGACAGACCTGGGCCAGCTCAGGGCCAGCTCCTCCCCCTACCCTCCCACCCCCATGCCTGCCTCTGCCCTCACCTTCAACCACTGCAGTGTGGCTGGCGGATTTCCCCCTCGGGACACACACAGCAGCTCCAAGCTCTGTCCTGCCCGCACGTGCCCCTCGTCCAGGCCTGGCCATTCAATGACAGGAGGTCCTGGGGGGACTGGGAAGCAGCACTCATTGGGCCTGTGGAGCTCATCCATTCTTTCCAGGACCCACAACCTGCCTCTTGAACCCCCATGTTTCTCCTTGAGAGTCTGAACCTTCCATAATCCCTGAACTCCCCAGGACCCCCAATTCCTGCTTCCCACCCCTAATGTCCATAGCTGACTCAGTTCCCTACTTACACAGAACATTCATGGTGACTGAGACCCGGATAGGGGTGTCCAATGCTGGGCTGGACCCCTCACAGACCAGCAGCTTCCCATTATCTGAGCTCTGAGGTGTCACCCTGGGGTGGGAAGTTGGGGTTCTGGAGTCAGAGTCATCTGAAATTTGGGGAGTCAGGGTGAAGAGGTGGGGATCCCAGTTTCCCACATCTGGTCTAAGTTTCTCTGCTGGTTTCCTCTAGGATCTAGAGTTCTATGGAAGACATCTGGGGGGTCAGCAGTGAAAACTGGGATCCCAGAGCCCACACCAAAGCCCTTGTACTTGATGCTCTGGAATTTGCATTCATTCCCATGAAGATGTTTTGAAGTGTCAGAGTAAAGAATTAGGTCCCAGATGTTCACACCTGACTCTAGTCTCTGTGCATAAATCCCTGGGATATGGGGTTTTCATGGGAAAATTTGGGGGCCAGGCTGAGGGAAGGCATCCCAATTTTCATACCTGGCTGTGGCCTCTGTGGTGAAGAGTTTCTCCTGGGACCCCACATTCACATTAGCAGAGATGTCAGAAATTGTTTGTCCACCTTGGGGTAACAAGAGGGCTAGAGGGGTGCCAGGTTCCCCCCAAGGTAGATCCTGAAGAGAATGGCCTGGAAATCCTAGGGTGCACATATTGCCCCCTCCCTCCTAGTTCCAGAGGAAAAGCACCAGCTCTGTTCCTCCGCACGTTCAGCCCTCCCGGAGTCCCTGGGGCCAAGTCCTGGGCCTCACCCCTGTCCTCACCACCTTGCTGGGTTGTATCACTCACCCCCATCACCCAGCTTCTTGCTTCTGCACCAACGATGACACGCATATCTCTGTCTGGAGCCTCGGGCTCTTCCCTGAGTTCCAGACCTGCAGTCCTGTGATCACTATGGTACCTTTCCCTGGATGTTCTCTCCTATTTACAGGGTCTCACGCTGACCTCAACATCTCTCCAGGCCCCCTCCTGCATCCCCATCACTCAGGAAGGTCCTATTTTCTGGGACCCCTAGGAGGGCACTGGGTGGGGACACACCCCCTCCCCACTCCAGAGGCTTTACACTGTTCCCACCAATTCACCCACTCACTCTGGATGAAGGTGATGTCAGGTGCTGGCTTTGCATCCCCAGACACACAGCTGACCACGTACTCCTGCCCAGCTACCCATGTGACTGTGCTTCCTGCCTCAGGGGTCAGCTGAAGCACCTTGGGGGGCACTGGTGAGAAAGGGTCTGAGGTGAGCTGCCACCACTGAGAAAGATATGAGGATTTGGGTTTTCAGTCTCATTGCTCATGAAATGAGCTCGGCGCCCTGGGTCTGGGACTGGGGACTGGGGACTGGGGACTTGGAACCCTGGGCCCTGGGATAGGAGAGGGCTGGAAATCTGGACTCAAGGGTCCTGGGGGTCTCTCACCCATACCCAGGATGGTAAGGATCACTCTGGGGGACACGAGCTCGGGGCCTGTCTCTGAGCGGCCGACCTGACATTCATACTCTGCATCGTCGCTGAGGTCACATGCTTCAATGTGCAGGTGGAATTCACCTGCAGGTAAGACCAAGAGTCCCAGGTCAGGGCCACAGTCAGCCCCTGCTGGTGGCTTAGAGTCTTAGGCCCTGACCGCTTACCTCTATCAGGGTCCCCTTCTAGGCGGTACCTCGGAAAGCTGGGGATCCTAGGATCAGGACCTAGGAGTAGCCCATCTTTGGCCCATTGCACCGCACTGCCAGGGGCGCTGACCCCACACCGCAGCTCAGCAGTGGCCCCCTCGACCACCGTCAAGTTTTCAGGCAGAGCCCAGAAGCCTCGGGGGGTGGAAGCAGGGAGTGGCAAATGCGCCAGGCCTGGGGACACAGGGCTGTCAGCAGGAGAGGGCAGGGGGTCTGTCTGGAGAACATGAGTGGGAAATGAGGGCCACATGGTGCTGGGTCACAAGACCAGGATTCCACTCACCTGTGGTCAGCAGCCCCAGAAGGAGCAGGGGAACCCTGCCAGGGGTCCTCAGGGCCATCCCGGGTCCTCTGCCTGTGGCTCCTGTGGTGTCCACTGCCTACCTGCTGCCTCTGTTTCTGTCTTTCTCTGGGTCCTTCTATGTCTCTTGCTTTGCTTCTTGTCCCTCTTTGTCCATTTGTCTCCTTCTCTTTCTCTGGTTTCCTTTCTTCCCAGGAGTCAGTCCATCAGTCTCTCTCTCCCTCTCTCTCTCTCCCCCTCTCTCTCTCTCTTTTTCCTCCTTTTCAGTCTCTTCTCTCCAGCCACCCACTCCCCTGCTCTCCTCTCACCACTCAGTCCCTCAGGGAGGACGGCTGCTCAGAGTCCGGCAGGCCTCAGGAGCCCAGGAGAGTGATGAGGCTGATGTGATCAGTGGCAGAGACCCTCAGTGACAGAGACCCAGCCACTGTTGTCTTCACAATGCTGCCTCCCCCAGGCGCCCTCCCGAGAGCCTCCAGTTCCAGGCCTCTGCCCAGCAGGCTCCTCCCAGCCCAGCCAGAGCATGAAATCCCCTGTCAGCACATGCCAGGAATATTCCTCGGTGCCTCCCCAGCCCCGAGGACCCCAAGAGCCTGGCTTGGGCCAAGGATAAGGGGGAGCAGGTCAGACCCAGGTGGAGAACTGGGTCATCTAGGACTCCCCAGCTCTCTCCTCCCCTGGTACATGATCTTGGCAAGTGTCTTCCTTCCCTGAGTAGACCTCATTCCCCCCATTGCCATCAGGGGTCTCTGCTGGAGAGCGTGCAAGGGTGTGTTTGACAGACCGCAGGAGTGCAGATATCTGTGTGTGCATGTGTGTGTGAGTGCACGAGCATGCATGTGAACATGGGGAAGTGAGAGTGAATTGTGACCTGTGAAGGTATACGCAAGAGTACGTGAGGTACATGGGGTGCCTGGGTGGCTCAGTCGGTTAAGCGTCCGACTTCGGCTCAGGTCGTGATCTCACGGTTTGTGGGTTGGAGCCCCGTGCCGGGCTCTGTGCTGACAGCTCGGAGCCTGGAGCCTGCTTCGGATTCTGTGTCTCCCTCTCCGCCCCTCTACTGCTCATACTCTGTCTCAAAAATAAATAAAAACATTTTTAAAAATTAAAAAAAAAGAGTACTTGAGGTATAAGTGTGCAAGGCAGTCAGAGTGGTGCGAGTGAAAGGCGGAGCTCAAGACTACACTCGCTGAGTGGGTATAGGAGCGAGCCCAGCTTGGGAGCCCTTGGCTGTGTGAGTTTTAGTTCATGAAGCTTCCCTCTGTCTCTCCCCAGATTCCCCCTTCCCCTCCTTCCCCCTTCCCCTCCTCCCCCATCTCTCTCCTCCTTTCCTCCCTCCCTCCCTCTCCATAAGGTGGTTACACCTCAGTCAACCTTTACCTCCGTCACTGTCTCTCTTTATGCCTCTACATGTCTCTGTTTTTCTGTCTTTCTTCATTCTCATCTCTATCCCCCACTCTCCCCCCAGTGTTCTGTCTCTCACATGCACCAGAAACTCACTAAATATTTGTTCTCAGTCAATATTTGATTATACCTCTTTCTTTTATTTGTTTCTCCATCTCTGAGTCCTCCTGTTTCTCACATCTTTGAATTCTATAACCATATGCTGCTTGGCCTGCCCTCCCCATCCCAGTGTGCACACACACACACACACACACTCACATGGGATAAGCTTCTTCTGCCTGCTTATCTCCTGCAGGAATTGGAACGGCCCGTTTCCTCCCCCCACTCCTATCGCCATGACTCCCTCCTCTGGTCTTCCTCCAGGAACAAGATGAGGCATCTGGCCTGAGCCCCCACAGCTCCATACTTCATGTTCGCTCTAGTCGTTCTGCTTCCCTCCCATTACTGACCCCTTGCCCTCCCCCACATTCCCTCTCCCAACTGCCCCCCCCCCCCCATGCCTCCCAGGGCACAGACTAGATGCAGAACTGGAGGTTCTGTCTTAGGGCCCTCTCACCAGATGGTGTCCCTCAGGGCCAGGGTGTAAAGCTGTCAGTTGCTGGGACCTTTAATTAGCACAAACCTTCCACCCTCCACTTTGGCTGTTTTCCTTCTCTGGATGCTCCTGGGACCTCAGGCTCTCCATCTTTCCATGCCTGTGGCCCAAGAGAGCTAGGAAGGGGAAGCGATGTCAGGTGTCTGGAAAAACAGCCTTACTACCTGACTTCCTCCCCAAGACTCAGGAGTCCTGGCTCCAAGCTCATCCTATGTCAAAATGCAGTCACTGGAGTCCCCAGAAGGAAGCCAGTTCAGGCCGCCAGACCTAGAAGTCTCTCAGACTCAGGAGTCCTGAAGCTTCTCCCCAAGGTCTTAGGAGTTGAGGCCTCCAACCCTCCCCCCTCAACGCACACACAGGACTTAGGGCAGATGTTCACCGTCTGTGATTTTCAAATCCTCCTGGGCCTGTGTGGGGGTGGGAGAGATTGGTGGTTAATCCACTGACTCTAAGACTTAAGACCAGATTTTCTGACCCCCTATCATCCTCTCCCAACTGCACCATGCTGCAGGCAGGGGACCTAGCTGAGTCCCCAGCTCCTCAGAAACTGGCAGTTCAGGCCATTAACTTGTCAGTCAACAGATTCGCCCAGTCTTAGAATCCTAGAGTCCAAACGCCTGCCATGTGAGGACGTCAGAATCTGAGCTCAGGAACAAGAGAGAACCTGAGTGTGGGCCCCCAGTCACTACAGGCTCAGGAATGTCAGACCCAGGGTCCCAGCCCCCTCCAGGTCGCACTCGATTGGCTCGGGGTCCCGCCCACCTGCCGGGCCAGCTGCGCAGCGCACGGGCCGGCCAGAAGCGTGGGAACGCCCCAGCTGGGCGGCAGGCGGCCGTCAGGGCAAGCTGCGCGGTTCCCAGCCTCCCCGCCTGCCCCAGCTCGGGCACCGCCGCCTCCCAGCCGTCGCCCAGCAACCACAGCGGGGACGAGGGGCTGAGCCGGGACTGCGGGGTCTCGGGAAGGGGGGGGATGCTGGGGGCCTGGATTCCTGGATCCTTGGACGTGCTATGGGTTGCAGCAAAAGGGGTTCAACCCCTTTTTAAGAGGGGTTTTGAAGCGAGAAGAGCTGGACCCCCTCCTCTTCTCGGGGGTCCCGGTTGCCCCAGGCACCCCGGTGTCCTCTTCCTGACCCTCAGGCCCAGGGGGGGCCCGGGCCCCGCCTCCCCAGGGCGCGGAAACTAGCGAGGCCCCAGAGGCTCCCGTTTATAGCTTCGTTTCCACTCAGCGCCGTCCCTCCGAGGACCTGGGCTGAGCAAGTTTCTTCCACTCTCTCCCCCCGCCATGTCCCCCACAAGCCTGGCTGGGTGCAGGTGTCCAACTCAGCCGGGACGCCCTTCTTCGACCCAGGTGTTCTGGCTCCCAGACTCCAATTTGGCTGGGGCGCCCGCCCGCGGGGAAACCCCGCCCTGGTTGCCCCCATTCATCCAAGTCTCTGCCGCGCGAGTTCCTCAATGGGAAAGGGCGGGTCTCCAAGGGGGCGGGGCGAGTGGGATCGGGCCCTCCCCGGTCTCTCAGAGACAAGGGCGCGGAACCCGCCTGTGTTTCAGAGTGTTGGAGCCTGCAGCTGGGCAGACTGGGGGAACTCCAGGCCAGAAACGGGGTGGCCTCTAGCCTGGGGCGAAGAGTCGGGCGCGAAGGGAGCTCCCACCAGGGTCGTGAGAGGTGTGCTATTGAGGAAGAAGTTAGCAGGAAAGCCCGTGCAGTAAGTCTGCGGAATCTTGGGGGACACACGACGGGGATGCTGGTCTCCGCCCTCCTCGTTCTCCTCTTCTGCCTCAGAGGGCATGCAGGTACCTCTAGGGACGGATGAATTTGGGGGGAGGATTGTTTGCCAGCTGCCTCTTTACTGGGGTGGATGGAACTGGGGGTTCAGACTCCTAGATCTGCCGGATGAGAACTTCGGGAGCCTAGACTCCTGGGTCCCGAATGAGGGAGCTAAGATCGTTGCTAAACTCAACCTTACTCCCTTCCCCCAATTCTCCTAGGCCCGTCGCCCCATTTCCTGCAACAACCGGATGACCTGGTAGCATTGCTGGGGGCTGAGGCCCGGCTGCCCTGTGCCCTGGGCGAATACTGGGGGCTGGTTCAGTGGACCAAGGACGGGCTGGCTCTAGGGGGTGAAAGGGACCTACCAGGTGAGACTGTTCTCTCTACTCAGGAGGGGTTGGCCCCAGGTGGGGGTGCTGAGCTTGCGCAGTATCTGAAGTCTCTATTTTAATGTTTTCAAATTTAGGAAATTGATGGGCTCAGATAAACATCTGGGAGAACTGAAGTTTTAGCTTCTTTAGGGGGTAGAAGATTTTTGTTTGTATTATAAAATACTACATAAATGTAGGAAGGCATATAAAACACAAAAGGAAGATTTGCCAAATAAAGTAGACACTCCTGTAACTACTACTCATAACCCTTGTCAGCTCCTCAGAAGCCTTTCTTATTCCCTCTCCTACCATAGCCCTCTCCTCACCCCAGACGTAGTACTAATCTGATTTTTATGGCAATTGTTTTCTTTTTTCCGACGTTTTCACCCCCAAGTTTGCCATGACTCTGGATGCGAGAGGGTTAGTCTCTCTGGCTCAGCACCCACTTTTTGGTGTCTTTCTGGTGTGGGGTGCCTGGGAAAGGAGACTGAGGCCAGGAACTCAGAATCATGGTGTGACTGCCTCTTCCTTAACTTCAGGGTGGTCCCGGTACTGGATATCAGGGAACGCAGCCAGTGGCCAGCACGACCTTTACATTAGGCCCGTGGAGCTAGAGGATCAAGCATCATATGAATGTCAGGCTACACAAGCAGGCCTCCGCTCTCGGCCAGCCCAACTGCATGTGCTGGGTGAGGACTCAATCCACTTGTACCTGGGAAGCCCAGGGGGACAGCCAGTGCTTAGCTGAGTGTCAGAGTCCGAGGAGCCCAGAGGGGTGGTTAGTTAGAGCTGGGAAGATTGGGGTCTCTGGGCCCAGGGTCTAGCTCTGACTCCAATCCACCCCACAGTACCCCCAGAAGCCCCCCAGGTACTGGGAGGCCCCTTTGTGTCTCTGGTTGCTGGAGTTCCTGCAAATCTGACCTGTCGGAGCCGTGGGGATGCCCGCCCCATCCCTGAGCTGCTGTGGTTCCGAGATGGGATCCGTCTGGATGGGACCACCTTCCACCAGGTCAGGTCGAAATCCCTGTGCAGCTCTTGCCCATTCAGGGAAATCTGGGGTCTGCTCAGACCACAGGCTTATCCAGAGGAGAAAAGGGCATGGGAGGAAGGAAGTTCAAGGGTTAGGACCCTTAGTATGTGATTAAGGGTAAGGATTCCAGAGCCAGACATCTCGGGTTCAAATCCTTGCTAGTTGATCAAATCACTTGCTAGTTGATTGATCTTGAGTTCAGGTAACTTAACCTCTCTGTCCCTCAAGTTTCCTTATCTGTACAATAGGGACAATAATATTCACTTCATAGGGTAATTGTGAGGATTAAATAAAGTACTTTGAAGTGCCTGATACATAGTAAACACAATATAGCAAGAAGATGAAATCATTATTATTATTCATAACCTCCAGACCCTGCTGAAGGAAGGAACCACTAGGTCGGTGGAGAGCATCTTATCCTTGACTCCTTCCAGTGCTGATGACGGAGCCACCTTGGTCTGCCGGGCCCGGAGCCAGGCCCTGCCCTCAGGGAAGGATACAGCTATCACACTAAGCCTGCAGTGTGAGTGCAGTTAAAAATTGACCCTCCAGGCTGCAGGCCCTTGGGAAAAGAGAGGCCTGAGGTCTGGACTCCAAGGTTTGAGGAAAGAGGAGGCTGTGGACCTGGGACCCTGGGGAAATTGGGAACTGGAGTCTTGGACTTCTTAGCTCAAAAGGAAGAGGAGAGGGGCGCCTGGGTGGCTCAGTCAGTTGAAATTCCAACTTCGGCTCAGGTCATGATCTCATGGTCTGTGAGTTCGAGCCCCACGTCGGGCTCTGTGCTGACAGCTCGGAGCCTGGAGCCTGATTCAAATTCTGTGTCTCCCTCTCTCTCTGCCCCTCCCCCTCTCATGCTCGCGCGCGCGATCTCTCTCTCTCTCTCTCTGTCAAAAATAAACATTAAAAAAAAAAAAAGGAAGAGGAGAGTGGGGACCCAGACTCCTGGGGTGGAGAGGCTGGGCACTGGACTCAGATGCTCCATGGAGGTGTTCCAGGTCCTTGCCCACCGCTAACCATTGACCTACCTCCACAGATCCCCCAGTGGTGACTCTGTCTGCAGAACCACAGAGTGTGCTGGAGGGAGAGAAGGTCACTTTCCTGTGCCAAGCAACAGCCCAACCTCCTGTCACAGGCTATAGGTGAGGTCGCCTCTCCTCAGCCCAGAGCAGGGTTTAGGGAGGACTAGGGTTGGGACGTGCGCGGGAGTGCCAGGGGAGCAAGGGACAACATGAGCAGCCTCACTGCCTCTTCAGGTGGGCAAAGGGAGGTTCCCCCGTGCTCGGGGCCCGCGGACCAATGTTGGAGGTTGTGGCAGACGCCTCATTCCTGATTGAGCCAGTGTCCTGCGAGGTCAGCAACGCAGTGGGTAGCGCCAACCGCAGCACAGCGCTGGACGTGCAGTGTGAGCGGGGGAGGGGCCCTGGGTGTGGCCAAAGTGGGGCAGTTGGGGGGCGTGGCTGCGACTGGCTGCGGGAGAAGGTGGGACGGAAGAGGATGTAGGCAGGGATTGGCTGTGCTGGGTCAACGCCACGGGGAGCAGGGGCGGGAAGATGTCGTTTCTGAGTAGCCGATCCTGGGTCTGAAGTTGCATCCTTCCCCGACCATGTGACACCTCCTCTCCTCTCCTCTCCTCTCCTCTCCTCTCCTCTCCTCTCCTCTCCTCTCCTCTCCTCCAGTCGGGCCGATTCTGCAGGCAAGGCCGGAGCCCATGTCTGTAGACGTAGGGGGAGACGCTTCCTTCAGCTGTGCCTGGCGCGGGAACCCGCTCCCACGGGTAACTTGGACCCGCAGCGGGGACGCGCAGGTGAGACCCGATCTAAAGCCTGTGGCCGTGGCTGGCGGTGGACAGAACTTCCTCTCAAGGTCCTGCCCCTGATGCCCCTACCCTCTCCCAGGTGCTGGGCTCTGGGCCCACGCTGCGTCTTCCGTCGGTGGGGCCCGAGGATGCAGGCGACTACGTGTGCAGAGCTGAGCCGGGGCTCTCTGGCCTGGGGGGCGGCGCTGCGGAGGCTAGGTTGACTGTGAACGGTGAGAAAGTGGCGCTTCCTAGAAGACCTGGCAGAGCCTGGGACGGGACACAGAGTGGGCAGAGGGGGCCAGCCATAAACGGGGGTGGGCGTGCCCTTGAGAGGGAGAGCTTTTTGGACGGCGGGGCCTGGGGCTGGGAGCCAGACCACGCGAAGGCGAGCCTCTGAGGGATTCGGGGTTTGTTGAGGGGCGTGGCCTGGTTGATTGGCTTTAGTGAAGTGTGCCGAGACCTGGCCCCGCCTTATTGAGAACTGACGTTTCTGAGGGCAGGGCCTCTATATGACTGGTCCACAATCTCCAAAACAGCTCCCCCAATTGTGACCGCCCTGCATTCTGCGCCCGCCTTCCTGAGGGGCCCCGCCCGCCTGCAATGTCTAGTCTTTGCATCTCCGGCCCCAGATGCTGTGGTAAGGGAATGTCCCCGCTCTCATGACCAGCCCAGTTGTTATCCCTGTCCTCCCAAGCCAGACCCCCAAAACTGCTATGACCACCTCTAACTTTTCGACACCTTGCCTGCCCTTCCTTCCTTCTCCAGTCTTCTTAATGACCTCCTTTTTGTGTGTGCCCCCAGGTCTGGTCTTGGGATGAGGGCTTTCTGGCGGCGGGGTCTCAGGGTCGGTTCCTGGTGGAGACATTCCCAGCCCCGGAGGGCCGCGGGGGCCAGGGCCCAGCCCTGATCTCTGTGCTACACATTTCGGGGACCCAGGAATCGGACTTCAGCAGGGGTTTCAACTGCAGTGCCAGGAACCGGTTGGGCGAGGGAGGTGCCCAGGTCAGCCTGGGGCGTAGAGGTGAGATCCTGGGCCTGAAGCCTCCAAATCTGAGGATCCCAAACCCCCACACGCCACAGTCTCTAAATCAAAGACCTCCAAATGCAGACACCCTCAAATCTTGAAAGCTTCAAAACTATGAGTCCCTTGAACCCTGAGACCCTCAAAACAGTAAATTCCTTCAAATACGGAATTCTAAACTGAGAGACCCCCCCTCACACTTAGGTGCCCCAAAGAAAGGAAGTTCCAAATATGGGGAATGGTAAAGTTAAAAACCCTTCAAACTCTAGGACTCCCTAGAGCCAGGGAGTTTAAACTTGTGGAACCTCAAATTCATGAGCCTGTAAGCCTAAGGGGCCTCAAGCTAAGGGACCTACAAACTTGGGTATCCCCAAACTTGGGGACTTTTTGAATCCAGAGACGCCAGCGCAAGCAAGTCCTGAGTCCCTGTTCCCCAGTTCTTCCTGGGTCTCATGCTTACCCTCCTCAGAACATCCCCTCTCCTTCCTGTAGACTTGCTGCCCACAGTGCGGATTGTGGCTGCAGTGGCTGCTGCAGCCGTGACTCTTCTTATGGTCATCATTGGGGTGGCCCTCTGCTGCTGGCGCCATGGCAAGGGTCAGTGACTGAGCCCCACCTCAGCACCATCCCCCAGCCCCCTCCCCGCACTGACCTGGCTGAGACCCGCCCCAGTCTCACCTCTCTGGCCTCAGACTCACCTTCAGACCCTGGTTCCTCCCTCAAGCCCTAAGTCCTTCTCCTCAGGGTCACACTCCTCCCCCTTGCAGGTTCTCATTGGTTCCCAGCCTCCTGACCCAACCCAGCCCTCTCTCTTCCTGTTCATTGGTCTCTGCAAACCATGACCCTGCCCCATCACTTATCTCTGCCTCCCACTGTCCCTGGCCTCAGCCTCTTTCTCCAAGCAAAAGAACCTGGTACGAATCCCAGGCAGCAGTGATGGCTCCAGTTCAAGAGGCCCTGAAGAGGAGGAGACCGGCAGTGGCGAGGACCGGGTAGGATGCAGGGTCCCCGGACAAGACTCAGCCTCTAGAACAACTAGTAACCCAGTCCCAACTGTTCTCCCAGTCCCCACTGAGCCCCCAAACTCAAAGGCGGTCCACATCCTAATAAGTAATCCCGGGCTAACATGTCCCCCAAGTCCAAATATGCTCCTGACCCAGTTATCCCCTAGACCAAATACGTCCCCAGGGCCCTTTGTTGTCTTGAGTCTAGACCCCAGCTCCAGGTGCTCTTGGTCCCTCCTGCCTGGCCTCCACTGTCCAACTGAGGGTTGTTAGGGTCTGGCACTGGACCAGGAGGATCCTCTGAGTGCCCCCTCTCACTAAGCACCCTATCCCAGGGCCCCATCGTGCACACGGATCACAGTGACCTGGTTCTGGATGAGGAAGGGGCTCTGGAGACCAAGGTAAGTGTTGGGAAGGGATGGTTTCCTTTCACTGAGTCTCCAGCTCTCTCCCTGCTTGGTCCCCTCCTTTTTCACTCTCTTGCCCCCAGAGCTAGGATCCAGCCCCCTCCACACTTTCCTCCTGCCTCCTGGGCCACTTCACCCACCTCCAGGTCCTGTTTGCACAGCTGCTGATAATGCCCACAAATGTGTCCCAGCCTTGGCCTCCCTCTCGGAGCCCCACATCAGGGCTCACTCTGCCTGTGCTTTCCCATCACAGTCCTGCCTCAGGTCTCCTGGATGCCTCTGCCAGGCCCCTTCCTACCTACCAGCTCCCGCACTGGCCTCACTTCTCCCCAGACCGGCCCTTCCTTTGAAGTCCCCTCTCTTGGCCTCCACTGACCTCAGTCCCTAGCCCAGAGCCCTTCTCTGTCCCCTCTGTACCTAGCACATGCTATTCTATTGGCCTGAAACACCACTTTCCTTCCCATACTACCTAATTCTGCCCTTCATTCCTCTGGTCTCAGCTCACACATTTCTTGTTCTAGAAAGTCCATGCTTCCCTACTCACAGCCCTGATCATTCTGTCTGTGTTCCACCTGCCACAACTAGGACCACTCTTTCCTGGATTCCCATCCCAGCCCTGAAATCCTGTTTGTGCTTCCCCATCAAGCCTTCTCACTCTGCCTGTATTTCCCTCATCACTACCCTGACCCCCCTGGACTCTGGTGATTTGCCATTTCCTCTTTGGCTTGGGATCTCCATGTAGGCAGGGCCCAGTCTCTCCCCTTGATAGACATGTCCAGCAGCAGCGTAAGACATGACACAGAATCAAAGCCTCGGGGCCGGTGGGCAGATGAATGAATGAATGTCTTGGTCTCAACCCCTCTGTTCCCACTGCATCTCCTCCCAAACCACCAGCCCTCAGCAAGCCTATACTCCTCTGTTGCTGCCTTTCTCTGCCCATTTCCGTCTGTCCTTTTATCTCTTGTCTCTGTTTTCCTGTCCCGATTTGTCTTCCTATCAGTCTGTACGTCTATCTCTCTGACTCTGGGTCTCTGTTTGCTCTTGCTTCTGTCTTTTTGTCTCTCTCTAGTCTGGCTCTAAGTGTGCCTCTCCATTAGTGACCCTCACCCCATCTTATATCCTCACATACATTAACAAATCCCATTTGTCCCTCAGGACCCAACCAATGGTTACTACAAGGTCCGAGGAGTCAGTGTGAGCCTGAGCCTTGGTGAAGGCCCTGGAGGCGGCCTCTTCTTGCCGCCCCCGTCCCCCCTTGGACCTCCAGGGACCCCTACCTTCTATGACTTCAACCCACACCTAGGCATGGTCCCACCCTGCAGACTGTATAGAGCTCGGGCAGGTTATCTCACCACACCCCATCCTCGAGCTTTTACCAGCTACATCAAACCTACATCCGTTGGACCCCCAGATCTGACCCCCAGGACTCCACCCTTCCCATACGCTGCCTTCCCCACACCCAGCCACCCACGTCTCCAAACTCATGTGTGACACCTCTCCAAGTGAAGAGTCATGGGATCTTCAACTTGCCGTAATGGATCGTCCTGATTTCTGAGGAACCAGAACAAGATGGTGACCTTAACTCCTCCAAAATTGAACACTGATGGGAGAGAAAGATCATTACTGTTGTCTGGATTACTGGTGTACAGTCAGCTCAGTCAAAGGGGACTGAGGTCCCCAAGTGGGAGCAAGATGGCCACTATGACCGACTATTCCCCTGTGTAAAAGAGATTCAAGATGGCAGATGGGCTCTTTGTAGACGGACGGGGACAGGGGGTGATGGGATGGAAGGCAGGGATGGAAATTGCTTCCAGGTGTGGAAAGAAGAGATTTCAAGATGACCACCTATACTGAGAAAAAGGCAACGTAGGTTAAGATGGAGGCCAGACCAGGCCCTGTCCTGGTTCTCCCTGAGGGACCCTTTGCTTGGCCAATTCAAGTGCAGCCAAGATGGCTAATTACTCTCTGGGAACCCCACATGGCCACCATCTCGATTCCTTTCAACCTCCTTAAGGGCCCTGGATGAACTGAATCCAAGGAATGAGGATAGGGTGAGAACCATCATGGGGAGAGGAGAGTAGTGTGGGGTGGGTGGGGTGGAATCTTGGAATGAGAATATTTATGTTTAATAATAAAAAAAAAAAAGTCAATGAGTGAATGCGTCTTGGAGATCCTCCTGGCATTATTACCCTCCATCAAGGAAGGGGTCCATTAAATCAGCCCTAAGACCCTTCCTCTACCCTATTCTCTACCCTAGGCGATGAAGTGGCTGTAGGAACAAAACCTTGAGCCACCTCCCAGCCTTTTGCTACCCATTTAGCACTCCAGGCTCTTTTAACATACATCTACACAAACACGCATGCACAGATGCACATACATGATAGTGCTGCCCCAGTTGGCTTGCGGAAAACAGAATTCTACAGTTGTTTAAGGAGACAAAGCAGTGAGCCCTGAAGAGGGCAGGGTGGGAGAGGCTAGGGGTGAGAAAATAGAAATGTCATGGTCCTTAAAGCAAGGATAGGGTTGAGGCCCTTGTCCTGAGGTGCTGGGTACCTGACTCAGGTCATCCTTAAAGAAAGCACCTATGGGCTTTGGTTTTATGCATCCTTGAGCTAGGAATTAAAGGTCCAGACACCTGGGATCCTTGGAAAGCAGAGCAGAAAGCCAAGACCCCAGGTCCTAGGGAGAAAGGGTGGGGGCTTGTTCTCTGGTCCTGAAAAAGAAAGGGCCTGCAGTCCAGATTCCTGGATCTGAGGAAGAAGGGGACTGGATCTCAACTGCTGCATCCTTGATTAGGGAAATTTCAGAGCCTGTATTCCTGGGACCTCAAGAGACAAATCTATCGGGGGACGGTGGAGGTCTTCAATGTCGGCATGCCTGGAAGAGAAAGAGGCTGATTTTGAGTGTCTGGGTCCGAGGGAAGAGAAAGCTGGGGGTGAGGGTCCTGAGAAAGGGCTCAAAACGGCGGAGCCTATGACCCAGACTGCCGGCTAGGCCCTTGCATGGGGTGGGACTCCTGGAATCTCTAGGAGGCGGGGGCCTGGCGCTGGCTCCCACCCGGGGTTCCCTAGCTGCTCCAGTCTGCGCAGAGCTGCCACGCTATTGTCCTGGCTAGGAAGGCGGGGCCGGCGTGGGGCGGGGCTGGCGGCGCCGGCGCAGCCCGGGGGCGGCGGGAGGAGGCGGCGGCGGCGGCGGTGGCGCTGGGAGCTCCTGTCACCGCTGGGGCCGGGCCGGGCCGGAGTGCAGGGGACGTGAGGGCGCGAGGGCCGGGACATGGGGCCCACTAGCCCTGCCGCTCGCGGTCTGGGCCGCCACCCGGGCCCGCCGCCGCTGCCGCTGTTGCTGCCACTATTGCTGCTGCTTCTGCGCGCGCAGCTCGCCGTCGGGAGCCTGGCCGGTGGGAGCCCCGGCGCGGCCGAGGTGAGGCCCGGCCGGGTCCTGGGGGATGGGGGAAGGGGCGGGACCGGGCCTTGGGCCCGGACGCGGACGCGTCCAGGGCAGAAAGCGCAGTCTTTCCGGCCAAGTGGTAGGCCCCCATACGTCCCTAACGGCACTAGGCATTCATGAACCCAGGGGTTCAGGTCCCGGTTCCCCCCTCTTCTGTCCTCCCAGCTGCCTCCCGCCGCTAGCTTAGGAACTGGCTTTTCCAGAGCCGTGGTCCCAAAAGCCCAGCCCCCTCAGACCCTCTGGACCTAGGTGAGTCAGCCCCAACCAGACAGGACCCACCAGACAGTAAGACACCTGGATCCAAGAATCTTGGCCTCTTGCATCCTCTGGACATATTTGAGGGCCCCCTCAGCCTCCCAGAACCGAGGAGTCTAGGTCTTCAGACACCGACCCCCGACCCAGGATGTAGCTTTCCAGCCCTCAAAGGACCTGGTGTCCAGGCCTGCAGGGCCCTGAAGCCAGGCCTTGTCGTCTTTGCACCGGAGAATAGGACCCTGAGCTAGGGATGGTGGGAGGAGGGGCCAGAACGCCTGGGTTCTGGCCTCCTCCCCCGCGATTCAGTTTTAACCCCTTCGGGCTCCAGTGCGGCTGCGCCGGGGTGGGGGCGGAGCCTGTCTCCGCGGCAACAAGGCCGCGAGCCTCTCGGGGACCTGGGTCGCCATAGCAACGGGAGAGCTGCGGCGCCCCCGCCCAGTGGGAGCTGTTTCCCGGGGAACAGTACCTCTTAGGAGGCGGGTGCGCGGTACTTGGTGGAGGGGCTGCTGCTGGGGTTCTGAACCTCCGGGTCCTAAGGAGCAAAGGTCTGGGGGACACACGTGCCAGCGTCCCTGGGCCCTCTCTGACCCCTCTGACCCGACCCTCAGGCTCCAGGGTCGGCCCAGGTGGCTGGACTATGTGGACACCTAACTCTTCACCGGGACCTGCGCACCGGCCGCTGGGAACCAGACCAACAGCGCTCACGACGCTGTCTCCGCGACCCGCAACGGGTGCTGGAATACTGCAGACAGGTGGGCGGGACCTGCTGGGAGGGGCGTGGTCCGCAGGAAAACGGTTCCGAGACTGTCCGGATAGCCCAAAAGAAAGAAGCTAGTCGTGCAAAAGGCATGGTCCAGGGAGAATGAGAGATCTAAGTAGTCAGGGGAAGCTAGGGGGCGTGGCTGAGAAAGAGGCGCATTTAGGAGAGGGCAGGACCTGTTTTTGAGAAACTAGGGCAGGAAAGGAGAACTGTGCAAAGAGGGTCAGCTAAGAACTGTATCCAGTGAAGAGACAGTTGAGCAATCTGTGGTAGGTACCTTAAGGAGTAGGGGCACAGGTGGGCGTGGTCAAAGGAGAGGCGGGGCCTTAGACCTTTTGGACCTGCAAGAGAGTGGAGTCCAATGCGAGAGTGGAAAGCTGGGAGGTGTAGCTATGAAAAGCCAGTTCTAATACAAAGAGAAGGGATGCTTACTGAGAGGCCAAACAGAGAAAACGGTGAGGCTTAAAAGGAGGGCGGAACCTATTGGAGGAGGGGACAGAGGTGACCAGAAGAGAGGCAGGTTTACGGGGATTGAGTTTCTGGGCAGATGGCGGGGCTTCTGAGGGAGAGCTACTGGGGGCGTGGCCAAGGAGCTGGCTGGCTTAGCTACCGAGTCTACGGAGAAGCAGAACCTAGGGAGATCACTAGAGCCTTGTAAAGGGACATGGCCAGTGGAGAAGCACAGCTGGCAGGGGGCGAGGCTGTGGGCTGATCACTCTCACCCGCTGCCCCCAGATGTATCCGGAGCTGCAGATTGCACGTGTGGAACAGGCGACACAGGCCATCCCCATGGAGCGCTGGTGTGGGGGCTCTCGAGGTGGCCGCTGTGCTCACCCCCACCACCAGGTTGTGCCTTTCCAATGCCTGCGTGAGTCCCAGGCTGGGGGCAGGGAACAGAAGTGGGGGTTTCCCTGGGGTGAGATTCTGAGCCCTGGTCTCAGGCTCATATTAGGAAGCTGGATGCATGCCTGGGTCCAGAGTGGGGCAGAGAAACCTCTGATGATAAAATGTCTGGATTCTGAAGAGGGTAGAGCTAGTGTCTGTGGGAGGGTCTCACTCTGGTGCCCCCACTCTCCAGCAGGTGAATTTGTGAGCGAGGCCCTGCTGGTGCCTGAAGGCTGCCGGTTCTTGCATCAGGAGCGCATGGACCAGTGTGAGAGTTCAACTCGGAGGCATCAGGAGGCACAGGAGGTCAGGACCCTGGCCCATCCATTCTCACTCCCCAACCCAGGAATCCAGTCCCCTAACAACCCACCCCCCCTCCCCAAACCTGACTCTGGGCCTCAGCCCCCTCTTCCCACTGGGACAGAATCAGGAATCCAGGCCCCCAGTCCCATCAGCCCCCAAGACCCAGGCATCCAGGCTCCCTCTCTACCCTCTCCTAGCCCACAATCCTGGCATCTGGGCCTACTCTTCCCGCAGGCCTGCCGTTCCCAGGGCCTCATCCTGCATGGCTCGGGCATGCTTTTGCCCTGTGGCACGGATCGGTTCCGAGGTGTGGAGTATGTGTGCTGCCCCCCTCCAGTCACCCCTGATCCATCTGGGACAGCAGTTGGGTGAGTGGGAAGGAACCCTCCACGCCCATCCCAAGGCTCCTGAAGCAGGAAATGGAAGCCTGGGGGCCTGGGTCGCATTCTCACTGCCTCAAGTCTTCTGTTCCCTCAGTGACCCCTCCACCCGGTCCTGGCCCCTAGGGGGCAGAGTAGAGGGGGGTGAGGACGAGGAAGAAGAGGAATCCTTCCTACAGCCAGTAGACGATTACTTCGTGGAGCCCCCACGGGCTGAAGAGGAAGAAGAGGAGGAAAGAGTCCCACCCTCAAGCTCCCATAGCCCTGCAGGGTTCAGCAAAGGTGAGACTGTCTCTGAACTCTTAGTTCCCTCTATCCTGGAGGGAGGATGATTTGAGGGAGCCTTGGTATAGAGGCATCTTTGGGAGGGACCTGTTGGGGAGAGACTCAACTGGGGGGAATGGAAGGGATGGGAGTAACACTGGGTAAAGAAGAGGTGGAAGGGCTGTCCTGTGCAGAATGCAAAGGGTGAGGGTGGCTTGGGGGTACCTGAAAGTGGAGGAGCCATCTGGTAGTTCCTAAGGATTATTTTGGGGAAGCTTGAAGGATGGTGTAGATTTCTAGGCTTTGCAAGAACATGCCCAGTTCAGAACTATATCTCTCATGATGCCCTGCACCACCTATGGTTAAGTAGACACATGGTGGTCTCCAGTGTGCTCTAGGAAATGTAGTTCTCCAAGAGGGGAGGGTAACCTGAAGATGGGCTTCAGACTGGTTCCCCGGTTCCTGGCCTTGCAGTGACCACCACCGCAAGGCCCACAGATGGTGTGGACGTGTACTTTGGCATGCCTGGAGAAATCAGCGAGCATGAGGGATTCCTGAGAGCCAAGATGGACCTGGAGGAACGTAGGATGCGCCAGATTAATGAGGTGATGATACTGGGGCCTCAGGATTTCCCACAACACGGAACTCCCTGAATACCAGGAATTTCCTCAGAGGCACATTGAGACTACCTCCAAAGACTCCCCAAGCCCCCATCCAACCCCTAATCCTCAACATCACCTCTGGGATGACCAGGGATCCCTGACCCACCTAGAATCCCACTGAGATGCCAGCAGATTCTATGGAAACTCTGGTGAACTGCATTCTTCCACTTACATTCCTTCAGAGCCTTACCTCTTGTGAACTCAAGAGCAAGTAGGACTTATAGGATCTGGAGCCTCCAAAGTCTTGAAGAGGGATTGGGGGACTCACTGGGTGGAGCAGGGTAGATTCGAGGATCCTGAAGTTCCTCTTGCCTCTAGGTGATGCGTGAATGGGCCATGGCAGACAACCAGTCCAAGAACCTGCCGAAAGCTGACAGACAGGCCCTGAACGAGGTAGGACACCCTCTGGCGGGTCCTACTTTTGCCTGTCCGATACCTAGGACACACCTCGTCTCAGTTGGGTCCAGGCCTGGTCTTGGCTCATCCTGTCCCACCCCTTCCTACTTATATTGGTCTCTCCTGGCCCCCTCCCTCCATTTGGCTCCACTCCTCTTGGCCTATGTCTGACCTGGCATTTCTCTCCTCTTCAGACTGGCCTTGTTTTGCCTTGATCCTCACTTGATCCTTACCTCTCAGGGCAGGCTCTGTGGTCATCTCCCAAACTGAGTCCCAGCAAGATGCATCCTGGTCCTTCTCAGCATCCTTGATTCATTCACATTCCTATTAGGCCCATCCCCTGACTCTGGTCCCACCCCTCTAATCTCACTTTCACTCTCAGTCCCTCCTCAGTAGGCCCAGCCTCATGACTCACTGATCACCTCTAGAGGCCCCACCCCCTCCCCTTAGGTTAGCCCCATTCCTGATCTTTGCTCCACCCCTCTAGGTCCTATTTAGGCACAGCCATCTCCAGTTGGCCCCACCCAGGCCTACAGCCTTACCTTTCCTATAATACTTGGAAAATATTTCACCAGAACATGAGCTGCCTCAGTTCCTAGATTGTTCCCACCCGGTAGAGTTTACATCCTCAGATCAGCTCCCAATTGGCCTGGTCCTGCCTGCACTCTGCCTGGCCCTGTATCCCCACTCCTTCCAGTCCACATCCTGTGATCTGGTCCCACCCTAGAGTCAATTCTACTCGTGCCTAGACCCACGGCACCACCCTCCGCCACATGGCCCTACAGACTGCCTTTCCAGAGTGTTGACCTGGACTTTCACCTATCTTCACCTCTCCTGGCCCTGTGCTCACCCCCTTGCCAGCACTTCCAGTCTATTCTGCAGACCCTGGAGGAGCAGGTGTCTGGTGAGCGACAGCGCCTGGTGGAGACCCATGCCACCCGAGTCATCGCCCTTATCAACGACCAGCGCCGGGCAGCCTTGGAAGGTTTCCTGGCAGCACTGCAGGGAGATCCGCCTCAGGTGTGGGAGCCGTGGGGGCAGGGGCGGTGGGTGAAAAGGTCTGGGGCAGGCCTAGGCAGCCTTTGTCCCTTCCACAGGCAGAGCGCGTCCTGCTGGCCCTGCGGCGTTACCTGCGTGCAGAGCAGAAGGAACGAAGGCACACGCTGAGGCACTACCAGCACGTGGCTGCCGTGGATCCTGAGAAGGCCCAGCAGATGCGCTTCCAGGTGCTCAGATGCTCCTGCCTCCCAAATACCCTGTTGTCCCTCAGACCCCAGTCTCCAGGGCCCCACCCCTCAGACCCTCTTTCTGTCCCTTGGACCTCTACCTATCCCTGGCGAGCTTGCCCCAGTGCCTCTCCCCAGTCTTGGGACCCTTTCCAGCCCCTTGGATCCCTACTTCCTGACCCTGGAATGTTGCCCTTTACCCCCACCCTAGCTCCTTGCCTTTGACCCCCTTCTTGTCCCTTTGATTCCTACTTCCTTTCCCAGAATTTTCCTCCAATGCCTTGAACCCTGTTCCTGTCCCTCAACTCTCCTTCCTCCCAAACACTACTTATTTTCCATGCAACCCCTATCCTGTGCCCTCAGATCCCAATTCCTAGTTCTTCGATGTTCTCTTCCTGTCCATGAATACTCCATTCTGTGCTCTTGAACTCCATGTCTTGCCCTTGAAAGACATCATTTCTGGGGCTCCTGGGTGGCTCAGTTGGTTAAGCATCCGACTTCAGCTCAGATCATGATCTCACGGTTTGTGTGTTCGAGCCCTGCGTCAGGCTCTGTGCTGACAGCTCAGAGCCTGGAGCCTTCTTCAGATTCTCTCTCTCTCTCTCTCTCTCTCTCTCTCTCTCTGTCTCTCTCTTTCTCTCTCTCTCTCTGCCCCTCCCCTGCTTATGGTCTCTCAAAAATAAATAAATAAAAAACATTAAACAGGGGGCGCCTTGGGTGCTCAGTCAGCTGAGTGACTTCGGCTCAGGTCATGATCTCACAGCTCGTGAATTTGAGCCCCATGTTGGACTCTGTGCTGACAGCTCAGAGCCTGGAGCCTGCTTCAGATTCTGTGTTTCCCTCTCTCTCTGCCCTCCCCCAACTTGTGCTCTGTCTCTGTCTCTCTCTCAAAATATAAACATAAAAAAATTTTAAAAATTTAAACAAAAAGAAGAAAAGAAAGACATCATTTGTATATGACTCTCTAATCCCATTTCCTTCTTTATAATCCCTGAAACCTTACTTTCTATTCCTCAGACCCTACTTTCTGCTCCTCCTACCCACTTCCTCCACTTCCTATCTTCTATGCCATATCCCTGGTATCTTATACGTACATTGTCTCTTGTGCATTTTTCCTAGTGACTACTCCTTTTCTTTTTGCCTTACTTCCTTTTCCAAGCCTTTCACTTCCTGTCTCCTATACGCCTTTTCCTTTTCTTTTTATTCTGCTTCGCCTCCAGTTTCCTTCCTCCTCTGGCCCAATTACTGGCTCTTGTGCCCTACTTCCTGTCCATTGTGTATGCTATTTTTCCTTGGACCCTATTGACCTTCCTTCTGCACTCTGCCTCAGTTTCCCCATCCCTAGGCAGTAGGCTAGAGAACTGCCAGTTCATCGTTCATCCTCACCTCCCCACAGGTGCAGACCCACCTTCAAGTAATTGAGGAAAGGATGAATCAGAGCCTGGGGTTGCTGGACCAGAACCCCCGCCTGGCTCAGGAGTTGCGGCCCCAGATCCGTGAGTGCCTGTGACCCCTGGTTCCCATTCCTGATCTGTGAAGGCAGATATTGACCCCCAAACTTTTCTTCCCCCCTCCACCGTTTCAGTTATTTATTCCTATGTAACAAACTCCAGAACATAGTGGCTTTAAAGACAACTATTTTCTTTGCTCCTGATTCTGCCATCTGGTCGGTGTGTGGCTACCCTTGGCTAGCAGATCAGTTAAGGGATGGGACTCTGGCACCAACAGGCCTCTCTTCCTCTCCATGTCAGCTCAGGGTCTCTTATCCATGGAGCCCCTCTGCATGGTCTCTCAGCAGGATACCTGGACTTCCTACACAGTGGTTCACGCTCCCCAAAGCATGAAAGTGAAAGCTGCCAAGTCTTCTTAAGGCAGGGGCCCACCTTCTGTTGATTAAAGCAAGTGACAAACTCAGCCCAGATTCAAAGGGAGGAGGCCTACATGAGAGCGTGAGCACCAAAAAGTGTGATCTCCCAAAGCCCCCAGATCTATTGTGACTTCCTACTGGATGTCCCACACCTATCCCTGCTCTTTAAAGAGGCCAATCTTGGGGTGCCTGGGTGACTCAGTCAGTTAAGTGTCTGACCTTGATTTCAGCTCAGGTCACGATCTCACAGTTCCTGGGATCAAGCCCTGCATCAGGCCCTGCACTGACAGTGTGGAGCCTGCTGGGATTCTCACTCCCTTCTCTCTCTCTCTATGCCTCCCCCACTCATGCTCTTTCTCTCTCTCTCTCAAAATGAATAAATAAACATTTTTTAAAAAGAGGCCATTCTCTTGAAACTTCAACCTCCATCCTCCCTGCCAGGGGTGCCTTCATCTAGCTCCCCAATTTCCCCAGATCGTACTTACAGCTACCCCTAATCACTCTAGTATTAGGGTGCCATTTATTCACCTGGTTTTGTTTTGTGGCATCCCTATGGGGGTCGTGATGTCGACCCCCTTTCTGCATGTTCCCCTCAGAGGAACTTCTCCACTCTGAGCACCTGGGTCCCAATGAATTGGAAGCCCCCGCCCCAGGGGGCAGCAGTGAGGACAAGGGTGGGCTGCAGCCTCTGGATTCCAAGGATGGTGAGTTCACCCAAATGTAGATAACCCTAGACTTTGGGGGACAGGCACCCAACCTCAATCCTGATCCCTTAAATTCTGGGGGTATCTTAGCCACCACAGTGAATGGGAGAGGATAGGAACGGCTGTCTGAGGTTGTGGAAGCCTCTGTAGGATCCTTGATCCTCCTGCCTTGGCTGGGAGGGTGTGTCTCCACCCTTTTCCTCCATGATGCCCTCCTTTCTTCACTGTTCCACCCGTCTTGCTTCTTCTGGCTGCCAGCAGACACCCCCATGGCCCTTCCGAAAGGTGAGTATCTCCCAGAATAGACCCCAGCCACCAAATCCCACTAGTCCCTGAGCCCCGAATGGAAGAGGGTCCATACATTGGGAACTCCCGACCTGCTGGGGTAAAGTCTGGTGGCCCTTCTGACCGCCTCCCCAGGCAGGGGTAGCACCATTCTCCACTCTCAGTAATGAGATAGGACTTGGGGGTTAGGGTCCACAGAACAAGACGCTGCATCCTCTGGGAAAGAGAAGATGTCCCCCCTGGAGCAGTACGAGCGAAAGGTAAGTGAGACCTGTGGATGTTGAGGGTGGCTGGGAGAGGGGTCCTGGACTCCTCGGTCTGAAGGAGGAGGGTGTTAGGGGGTTGGATCCTTTGGCCTGAGGGAATAAGGGATTGAGGACAAGGACTTTGGGGTCCTAAGGAAGAAGAAGGCTGGGGATGCCCTACTGGGGCCCAGGGGAGGAGGAGGTGGTGCCCAGACTCCTGAGTCCCTGACACCTCCTGCTCCCCCAGGTGAATGTATCTGTTCCAAGGGGTTTTCCTTTCCACTCAGCGGAGATTCAGAGAGATGAGCTGGTAAGAGGAGGACTATTCTGGGTACCTAGGGGGAGAGGTCAGAAGGCAGTGGCTAGGCTGTGACTCCCAAAGCCACACAGGGCCCTGGTGAGCCTCACAGATGGCCCCTGCCCCATGTCCTCTCCATGCAGGCACCAGCTGGGACAGGTGTGTCCCGAGAGGCCGTGTCCGGTCTGCTGATCATGGGAGCAGGTGGAGGCTCCCTGATCGTCCTCTCCCTCCTGCTCTTGCGCAGGAAGAAGCCCTATGGGGCTATCAGCCATGGAGTGGTGGAGGTGAGAGGCACAAAGACATGGTATATGGGGAAGGAGTTCCAGAGCCTGGGCACAGGGGCGCTGTGAGATCTGCGGTCAGGTCTCTATGCCCCTCTGTTCCTCCCCGCCCCAAATGCAGGTGGACCCTATGCTGACCCTGGAGGAGCAGCAGCTGCGTGAACTGCAGCGTCATGGCTATGAGAACCCCACCTACCGCTTCCTGGAGGAACGACCCTGAACCAGCCCTCTTCACCCCTTTGGCTGAGCCCAGAGCTTCCCTCTTCCTGGAGCCCCAGAACCCCAACTCCCAGCCTGGGGGAGGGGTCTCAAAATTGTTCATTTTACACTCTTTGTGAGGGGACTGGAAATTCTTATTTCCCCTTTCCAATTCCAAATTCCATCCCCAAGAAATCCCCAGGTATTCCCAGCTGCCTCCCTGCTTGGGACCTCCTCACTTTAATTTATTTTGTAAGTTAATTTATTGTTCCTTAAGGTGACCACCAGCTTGGTCCCAGTGTCTGTTGTTCCCTAGAATTCACCCTCCCATGTGATCCCCACTAACGTCCCAATAAAATCCTTTTCCCCACCAGGCCATCCTGCGTCTCTTGGGGGGGAATCAGTGTGTAATCATAGCTCTGGACTCTGGGCGGGGCCTTTAGGAAGGGCGGGGCCCAAAGACTTGGAAGCCTCCCTCTGCCCGCTCAGAAGCTTTCCGTGGTGCCAAACGGTGTGTTACGTCTAGACCTGTATTTGCTGAACCCCAGGGTAGACTCCGAGAAAGCTGTTTCTAGCAGTTTCTCCTGCCTTCTGTTCACCCTCACTCTCAGTCACACACAGCCTCCACCCCCAACCTTCGAGCCTAAGGAGAGAATGAGGATCTTGAAACTCTCTTCCCATTCACAAGCCTTCATCACTTCTTTGGGAGGCAATAGGAATCCCCCTGATATGTGGAAATCCAGTTATGTCCTAGGGAGGGGTATGTGATGTCTGCAAGCACCTATTGGAATTTAAACCCTCATGTGCCCCATTTTGTGACATTGGAGTTAACCCTCTACATATGCTGTTACCTATCCCAAAAGGGTTGTTAACGGGGATTAAAAGGGTTGATATTTGTGGAGACTTAGAAATGTGCCTGCCATTTCACAACCACTTCACAAGTATTTGTTAAATAAATTTTAAAACGGTGTGGCAGCAAATACTCATATGGCACTCCCTCTGTGCTGAGTACGGCTCCAAGAGCTTTTTTTTTTTTTTTAAGTAGGCCCCATGCCCAATGTGTGGTTTGAGCCAACTACTCTGAGCTAAAGAATCGTGTGCTCTACCAACTGAGCCAGCCAGGCACCCCTGCTCTGAGAGCTTTTTACATACACTGACACACTTAATCATTACTTCGATCCCATAAAGGAGGTATTATGATTATTCATTCCCATTTATAGATTAAGAAATGGATATAAGAAGTCATATCACATGCCCACGGTCACTATATAGGAATGGTCAGAGCTAGAGATTCAACCCAGGCAACCTCACCCCAGCACCCATACTCTTGGCCATTTTGCTAACCAGCTGTCTGGTAACTTGAGGCTGTTCAAATTGTACACTGCAAAACTCCAAGTCATACCATTCACTATGGATTTGCATTTTTACCACAACTTCCCAGCAGGTGGCAATAATATGCCATGTTCTAATGGCAGCACACAATTTTCTGACATATGGCCTAGGGAGGGAGCATCTATTTCTTTCTTTCTTTCTTTCTTTCTTTCTTTCTTTCTTTCTTTCTTTCTTTCTTTTTCTTTCTTTCTTTCTTTCTTTCTTTCTTTCTTTCTTTCTTTCTTTCTTTCTTTCTTTCTTTTTAACGTTTATTTTGAGAGAGAGAGAGAGAGAAAGCATGAGTCAGGAAGGGGCAGAGAGAGGGGGAGAGAGAGAGAAGGAGAGAATCCTAAGCAGGCTCCACACTGCCAGTGCAGAGCCCAACAAGGGTCTCGAACCCACCAACCGTGAGATCATGTTGGTCACTTAACCGACGAAGCCACCCAGGCGCCTGGGAGCATCTGTTTCTAATTTTCCCGAGGGCCTTTGAGCTCACAATGTCTCTTACAATATATGCATGCAAATACAGGTCATGTATATTAAATACAGACCTAGTAGACATTGTGAGGTAGATGCCTACATGATGCAAGTTGGATACAATGCACAGCTTCATTAGAGAACCCAGTTTGCAACGTCATTCTGATTTCGGTTTTAGCTTCAGTTGTACTGAGACAACCCTAGCAGAAACCTATAACTAGCACCACAGGTAGGGGAAAAAGTTGCTTTTGTGTGTTTTCACAGACAAGTGTGATCAACAGGCTAACAATGGGTAAGGAGCTCCAAGCAGATGGAACAGGAAATGAAAGGCCATTTTGCTCACTACGCTCAGTGTATGATTCCTTAATGTTTACATATTAATGGCAATACTTAGGGTAATTTTAAAACACTTATTGAAATTCCAGCAGGAAGAATAACTTTGCTATTGTTTGTTTGACGCTGCCCTCTTTTCTCATTGAAAACAATGTTAATTTTTCTTTTAATAATACAGTTTCTTAGAGACATAATTTTATGTTAATGTGTGTATGTGTGTGTGTGTGTGTGTGTGCATGTGCATGTGTGTGTTGATACATGTTGGGATATACATCTTCTTTTTAGATTTTTAAAAAATATTTTTGAGAGAAAGAACGAGTTGAGGAGGGGCAGAGAGGGAGGGGAACAGAAGATTTGAAGCGGGCTCTGCACTGAGAGCAGAGAGGTAAGGTGGGTCTCAAACTCACGAACCTTGATATCATGACCTGAAGTCAGACCTTAACTGAGCCACTCCAGTGCCCTGGGGTATGCATCTTATATGTCAATAGAATCTAAGATGCCATCAATGGTAAGAATTGTCTTTAGGTACCACAAGGGAAAAAAATGCAGAAAATTTTTGTAAAGTTTTGTGGGTTTTTTTTTAATTTTTAAGAGAGAGACAGAGAGGGAGAGAGAGAGCAGGGGAGGGGCAGAGATAGAGGGAGAGAGAATCCCAAGCAGATTCCACACTGTCAGCATGGAGCCCAATGTGGGGTTCGAACTCACAAACCATGAGATTACGACCTGAGCTGAAAGCAAGAGTCAGACGCTTACCCGAGCCACCCAGGCACCCCAAAATACATAAGTTAAAATAAGCCACGCTATGACTGTAAGATTAACTCCAGTTAAATTGTTCGAATCTATGACATAACATTCCCATGAATTCTTCATGGGTCAGCTGCCACTACGTGCATACACAGGAAAGCAACGCATGCTGGTACAGGGAGGTGATGTGGCCTCTGAAACTCCACCTCCCAGTGTTCAAGCCCTCGTGTGGTGTCCCCTCCCCAGACTCTGGGCTTGGCCACGTGAATGACTTTGACCAAGGTGATGTCAGCAAGCACGATGCAAGCAAGGGCTTGTTCTCTTGGAACCGCCGTGTGAAGAGATCCGCCCACCTTCCTGGGGAGACCACATGGACAAAGAGATGCTCGGCCCACTCCCAGTGGTTCTGGCCATCTCAACTGAGCTATCAGACACGTGAGTGAAGTTGGCCAGCCTAATCAGGCCTCTAGCTGACTGTGGCCACATGAATGACCAAAGCAGGATAGGACTGTCCAGTAGAGCCCAGCCCAGATTGCAGTATCATGAGCAAATAGTGATGGTTGTTCTAAGCCTCAAGTTTCGGGGTAAAGACAGTAGTACATGCCCTGAAGTGTGCTTGGTTTGTTGTCCTTGAGAGGCTCTGAGCAGTGGGGGGCTATGATGGGTCAGAGGGCTTTCAGAGGGGGAGGGGCTCTTTGAGGGATGAGACTCAGATGAAGTCCGGAGCAGAGGCTGTTGGGGCAATTACGAGAAGGGGGCATTATGGAGGTCTTCTCTCTTAGTTTGGGTTTCTCCAGAAGCAGGATTTGAGGACAACTTATTGGTAGGGGAGGTGGGATATGACACAGAAAAGGGAAAGCAGTCGAGAAAGAGTATGTTATCAAGCCAGAACCAGTGCGGGGCTTGGAGCTTGATTCTGTTGGGAAACTGAGAGCCTGTACAGAACACATACTTCCACATTATCCTCACAGAGAGGTGAGGGATCTGGAGTATGTATGTGTATGTGTATGTGTATTTTAAAGAGAAAGAGCAAATGGGGGAGAGGGACAGAGAGAGAGAATCTTAAGCAGGCTCAACACTCAGGGCGGAGCCCGACATGGGGCTCAATCCCACAACCCTGGCATCATGACCTGAACCGAAATCAAGAGTCGCACACTCAACAGACTGAGCCACCCAGGCGCCCCAGGACCTGGAGTAGTTCTGTGCCATCTCCTTCTGAAAGGAGGGCTGTTAGATGGGAAGCAGTATAAACTCAGTGGCATTTAAGGTTGCTGTGCTCACAGCCAGGACAGAGCAGGTCAGACCACCAGATGTTGATACCGTGAGGGTGACAGCAGCACCCAGTGTCTGCTACACACCCCCCAGGCACCTTCATCCAAACATGCCTACCCAGCCGAGCACCACAGCCACTCCCCTGCACCAATGCCTCCAGAGATTAAGACAAAGACAGTTGAGTCCAAATTGAGTTTAATAAGGAGTTCCACATCGGGGAGGGATTCAATGGAAATGGGGAGATCGGGGACAGGGGGGTCCAGCCAGTGGAGTTCTGAATTAGAAAGCATATGACCTAGGGAACTCACATCTAGAAGAGTCCTTCCCATGTCTCAGAGGTAAGGACCTGAATGGTGTGGGTCCTGGGGAGGTTTGGGGGGTCATCTTAGGAGCTCTACTGGGTGGCACTGGGAGCTATTTTGGGGGTACTCCAAGTACTGTGTAGGGAAATCACATCTGGGGTTCTAGGTGTGAACAGTCAAGTAGGGGCGGGGGCCCCAAAAGATCCCAATGGGGAAAGGGCTAGGGGTCCAGGTGTTTCACAGAAACAATCAAGGGGCCTCGATTTCACAGAAATCATCAAGAGGGCTCCTTGTAGGTGGGAGAGGGGTATTACACTACCCCAAATATTGGGGATTGTTTACACCCCCGCAGCCATTTTGGGGTTTTAATGTAAGACCCCAATGGCAGGACGTTCCACATACATTATCACGGATTTGCAACATTAGCATACGCTGGCTGTCCCACAGGACGGTGGGGACTGGAAAATCAGTCCAGGTTCTGGGTTTGAGTCCTAAGAGGACAGGCCTGGGGGTGCCACACGGCTCCTTTTCAACAGCTGCCGGAGCTGCAGACAAGACAAGGCAGAGGAAGAGAAGTTAGGGAGGTTGGAAGGAGAGGTGGGGGACACAAACACTGTGAAGTTGGGGGTTAAAGTGGAGAAGCAGAGTAAGATC
Organism: Neofelis nebulosa; assembly: GCF_028018385.1. Lineage (NCBI taxonomy): Eukaryota > Metazoa > Chordata > Mammalia > Carnivora > Felidae > Neofelis > Neofelis nebulosa. The sequence continues at coordinate 18,045,806 of NC_080798.1, read as the reverse complement.
AACTGGGTTTGCAGGTCAGAGGTTCAGAGTCAAGACTTAGGGTTAGGGACGAAGGTTCAAACACTGAGAAAAGGTTCAGGAGCCAGAACTGGGGATGGAAGGAAAGCTGGGGTGTGTTCCCACCTCGGGGTTACCATTGAGGACTGGCAGTCAAAGAGTAGGGGCAAGGGATCAGACGTCACATTGAGGGGTCAGAAGTCCCACTCTGACGTCAGGGCTGGGGCAGGGCGTTGGAGGTCAAACTTGGGAATCAAAGGTCACACCCCGAAGTCATGATTCAGGGGTAGAAGTAGAGGCCATACTCGGAGGTCAAGGTTGAAGGAGAGGTTAGGAGGAGTCACCAATACCAGGTATGAAATCCAACACTGGGGTCAGAGATCATATTTCCAAGTCAGGGTTGGATAGGGATCAAAGTCACCTTCTGAGATTAAAATCACCCTCTCAAGTCATGAATGAGTAGCGTCAGGCGTTCACCCTGTTAAGTCAGAGGCCACTCTACAGTCAGGGTGGGCTCAGTGCTCACCCCTTCGGGGCCCGGCCCGGGCCGCAGCAGGTGGACAGGCTGCTCATTCTCCAAGTTTCGCAGTGTTGGATCTGCCCCGGCTGCCAGCAGGCGCCGCACGATGGCCTCCTGGGGTGGCCCAGGGGGCAGGGCAGCCGCCATGTGGAGGGCTGTGTTCCCATGGGCCTGGAGACAGTGAGGGGAGGACTGATAAGGATTCAGACTCAGCTGGCCTGGACCCTCAACAGGTACCCTTCATATTCTACATTCTGCCACACCCGAGTCCCACACTCCCGCCTTCACATCCATGTCCCACATGCCCCCAGTGACATCCCAGAATCCCCTCTGCAATCACATTCCACACACCCCTCTCTGTCCTATGCATTCCCCCAATTACATCCACATCCTATACAGTCCCCACCCATGTTCCATACGTTGTCCCCTCCACAGCCATAGCCCACAGGACTCCCAACATCCCACTGCCCCTCTCTGTCATATCTCACACAACCTGCACATGCCAGCCTAGGCCCCTACCTTCATGTTGACAAAGGCCCGCAAGTCTCCCCGTGGCAGCTCCAGCAGCAGCTGAACCAGGGTGGGATTGGCAGCCTGCACGGCCAGATGCAGAACCGTCTTATTGCTCTTGATTTCCTACAGAGAAGGGGACAGCAGAGGTCAGGCCAGTCCTCACACCCAGGGTCCCTCCCATGGAACCAAGAGCCTTTAGACACCTTGTCTCCCCTTTACAGGCACCCAGGGGTGCCTTATACACGTATAGGTGTTGTGCACCATACAAGAGTACCACGTTTAAGGGGGTGCCTTTCACATCGAACGCATCCCAGAACTATACATTTATTATGACAATTTTCCAGCCCAAGTGACTCTGGGCTAGCAGCTGCCTGGCTACCCCACATTCTAAGAGGCACAGTAAAATGTACCTGCATCCCACATGGACAGTCTTTACCTATAAGGATGGGACCTGAGCAGCATCAATCAGGGGTCTAAGCAAGCCTATCTCCACTTCTATACTGAGTTGTTCTCTTCATATTTTGGAGCAAATAAATGCATTTTCCAGGGTGAAACCTTATTATGTACCCTTAAAGAGTTTGTAATGATAATGGACATTAAAAAATATTATGTGTTTAGGAATGCCTGGGTGGCTCAGTTGGTAAAGCATCCGGTGCCTCTCTCTCCTCAGGTCATGATTTCACAGTTCATGCGATCAAGTCCAGAGTCAGGCTCTACACTGACAGCAAGGAGCCTGTTTGGGATTCATTCTCTCTCTCTGCCCCTTCCCTGCACATGCATGCACGTGCGTGCACACACACTCTCTCTCAAAATAAATAAGCCTTAAAAATTAAAAAAAATATATGTTTGTCTCTACAAGGCAAAATAACCTAGTTGGCTCACCAAATATATTATGAAGAGAAGACAAGGAGACGGAGGGAGAAGCTCTAAATTAAGAGGGACCTTAAAAGTCTTATTATGGCAATATGTGGGCTTTATCTGGATCCTAGTTTTTGTAACGAAAAAAAAATAAATATCCCTTAGGGTCAATCAGAAATTTGAACACAGCCAGTATATTTGGTATTTTGAGATTAATTTTTTTAAGGTGGAATAATCGTACTGAGGTTAAAAGAGTCCTTAACTTTAAAGACACAAATATTTATGGATAAAAATATGCTCGGGCTTGCTCTAAAATAACATAGGGATGCATGGGTGGCTCAGTCGGTTAGGCATCTGACTCTTGATTTCAGCTCAGGTCAGGATCTCACAGTTCGTGGGATCCAGCCCCACATCGGGCCCTGTGCTGACATGGCAGAGCCCATTTGGGATTCTCCCTCTCCCTCTCTCTCTCTGCCCCTCTCTTACTCACTCTCTCTCCCAAAATAAACAAACACCAAAAAAATTTTTCTAAATAAAATATTACAGGAAAGTGAGGGGATGGATGGGGCAGGACTGGCTACTAGTTGCTGATTATTGATGTTGGGTACGGGGAGTTCACTATACCATTTTCTGTAGTTTATCTGTGTTCAAAATTCCTTAACTAAAAAACAAAACTAAATAAGTCGATGTTTAATTCTCTCAGCCTGCGAAGAAGCTACGATCAGAGGAAGGAGAATAATATATTTATGAAGAGGTGGATTCTGGCGTCAGACCACCTGGGTTCTAATCCCTTCTCTGATACTCACAAGCTGTAAGATTTTTGACACTGTGCCTCAGTTTTTCTTACCAGTGAAACAGAAAAAGTGATAATAGCACACACGTCAAAGGATGTTTGTGGACTCAATTAGCTAATCCATGAAACGCAGCACTAGATGAATAGTAGGTGCTGGATAAATATAAGTTAAGATCAGTAATGTTACTCTTAGGGGCACAGAAAAATGAAGTCATAGGCTCAAGTTCACATAGCTGGGAAGAGACAAAGCCAGCATTTGTTTGAAGCCCCTGGACATCCAGGTGACCCGCCCCACACCATCCAGGTGACCCACCCTCCTAGGGGCGGCCCACTGCCCAGCTCACCTGGCTGGTGTGATCAGCACCCATGTGCAGCAACATTTGGACACAAGCCAGCCTGTCTCGGGCCTGGGTACTCAGCACCCGGGAACATAGGTCAGGTGGGTGCATAGCAACATTGAGGGCCAGGATGGCCGTGTGGAGAGGGGTGAGGCCTGCAGAATGGAGACAGTGAGGGCTCTGTGTCTGAAGTACCCACCCCACCTGCCACACCTGCCCTGCTCACCACCCAACTTACCCTCAAAGTCTCTGGCTTCTAGGTCAACCTGAACCCCGGAGTTAATCACAGCCTGAGTAGGAGAAGGCAGAGTGCTGGATTAGAGTCTCCCTGGGCCTCCTAGCCCTGGAAGCCATGATTTGAGCAACCAGTCCATCCCATCCACCCCCCTGGTCAGCGGGCCATACCGAGAGGACTCCTGGGAGCCCATAGGTAGCGGCCACATGCAAGACAGAACGTCCCCGATGATCGGTGGCATTGGGCTCTGCCCCCAGGTTCAGTAGATCCTCCACAATCAGGGGCTGGTTGGCGGCGGCAGCCACCAGGAGAGGGGTCTGCAAGACATAAGAAGGTCAGTCTGGGGCCCCCGTCTGAAATCCAGGCCCCAGACCTTCTGCCTTCAATCCAGGAGTCCAGGCCCCTGGCCCTCACCTTGCCCTTATGCTCACGAATGTCCAGATGTCTGTACATTTGGAGCATCTCAGCTGCAGCATATGCTGCCCAGCGCAAGCCACGAGCCGCAAACAGGTGCAGGAGCCTGAGGACAGGTAGGGGGACACCAGTGAGCACAGCACCCCAGCTAAGCCAGGAGCATGCAGACTGCGATCCCCCACACTCACGTGTCTCCCTCCTCATCCTGGGCCAGCAGCCGTTGTGGCCCCAAAGCCAGCATGTGAGCACGGGCTGTGTCCAGAGATGGTCCGGTGGTCACGGGAGGCATCTGTGGGGGTCCTGAGGGGAGTCCAGAACCTCTCCAGGATCCTGCCTGTGGCAGGGAAGGTTCTGCACAAAGCCGGGGATCCAGGGGGTCCTGAAGGGTGCATGTGGTAGGAAGAGCCAATCAGCTGAGCATTCTCTCTTCCTAACATATATACATACACATACAGAGTGCCAGGTACAGTGGCTGGGTGTCCCATCTGTACCAAGTGACCTTGGACCTCTGGGCCTCAGTGTTGCCCATCTGAAGAATAGGACCTTAATCCAGCCTGAGGGCAACTGGGGATTTTAGGGGCCCTTCAGTATCCTGTTCCCACTCTGTATCTCACCTCCATCCCCACAGAAAATGGACACTGGCGCCCTGGGTCGGAGGGTGGGTAGAAGTCGGGAGTCAGGAAACCTTCAGCAGCAGAAGCAGGGTAAGAGTAGGGGCTGTCTGTGTAGGCAGCATGCGTGTTGGGGTCCCAGTCTGGAAAGCCCGTGGTGGGGGCCAGGCTGCCAAGTCCAGAACCCACAGTCTCTTGGTGTACTGGCAAGCGAGAATGGCCTGTGTGTGAGAGGAGGAGCAGGGGCAGGCCTGGTTACCAGAGTCAGGGAAGTCATCAAGGCTGGAGGACCTGTGTGAGAGCCCGGAACCTCCCAAGGTGCTGGGAGCTAGTCCTCGTCCGTGTGGGACACCAAAGGGCTGGGACCCCGAATCCAGGACGCCGAGGGGTTGGAAGCTTGGACTTCTGAAACCTGGACTCCTGGGACACTGTGGGGCTGAGGGCCTAGACTCCCGGAGCAACAGAAGGCTGGGAGCCTGGGCCCCTGCAACACGGAAGGGCTACGTACATAGATTACAGGGCTCCAAAGAATCTGGGAGATCAAACTGCCACTGGGTCCCAGCAAGAGAAGGTCTGACTCCTACGCTCCCAAAAGTCCTAAGATTTGGAATGTTTGAGTCCCTGAAGAAAGCTGGGGCTGTGAGCTGAGGGAAGCAGATGATTTTCCAGACTTACCTGCCTCACTCTCATTCACAGACGGGGTCAGGGACTGGGCCAGAGGAGGTGGAAACTGTCCCTGTAGAGGCAGAGACAAAAAGGAACAAGGGAGAATTTCTATGACCAATCCCCCAGCATCCATTCCCCCACCCACAGCGTATCTAAGTCAGGACTAGCCTCTCATCTGTTCTGAGGGCCCAGCAGGCCATCAAGTCCTTGCCCAATGGGGCAGAGCCTCATGAGAGTTGTAGTTCACAAGGCTCCATGGGCCTTACCGGTACCCCACCAGCATCAGGCTGCTGCTGACGGCGCCTCTGTTCCTCCAGGAGCTTCTTCACTGTTTGTGATGGGCAGTGGCTGCGTTCACCCCGGCTCACTGCGGGGTGGGGTGGGGTGGGGGGGGGGAAGGAGGGGGAAGAGATGGAGGGAAATAATTAGGGGTCTTTAAGTCACCCAACCACGCGGGGGAGTGGTTTTGGGCTCCCTGCCTCGCCCTCCTGCACGGAAAAACTGGCACATTGACTCCGCCTGCGAACTCCAAAGCCAATCTTAGCTTTCAGGTGCAGCATCCGCCTCCGCCGCCGCCGTTTCCTTCCCTTTGCTTCGCACTTTCCCCTCTGACCCAACTTTCCACCAGCGTCGTGGAAACTGAGGAAGGGGGAGGAGGGCGCTCCTCTGCAGCACCTCCCCCCAACTTCCGTGAAAAATCCCAGCCCCCAGACCTCCCATTCCCGAGGCCTCGGGGGTCGCTGGGAATCACTCCCTGAGACGCCTGCACAACTAGGTTCTCAACATCTCTGCCCTAGAAGCTGACACACTTTCCTCTGGAAATCAGGCGTCCGAGTCCGCAGCCCCTCTCCCCAAGGAACCACGAATCAATAGCCCCTAGCTCATCTGGGTTCCAGAAGTCCAGACCCCATTCCCCCTTGAGACCTAACAGTCCAGGCCCCATTTTGCGGGAGTCCGAGAGCCTAGCACCCGTTTCCCCAAGACCCAGGAGTCCGGGCCCTCAGCCTCTTCCTCTCTAGCACCTGGGAGTCCCAGTTTGCAGAAGCCTGGTCCACACCACCCCGGAAGTCCGGGCGTTCAACGCTCACCCTTCAGAGCCCGGATTCCGGAGGAGGAAGGGTTAAGCGGGGGAGGGCGGACTCGGAAACAGCCCAGCCGCGACGCGCTGACGTCACGGCTCTCACGCAAGGGAATCTTCCAACCACCCCTTCCACGCCTGGCCGCGCGCAGCAGGTGTCCCGCTGAGAGGCGGGGCGCTTGGCCAAGCGTGGAGCGCGTGGAATCCCCGCACGTGGGGAATTCCCGAGCAGCCCAGGGACCCAGGGCTGGTGGAGACTCGGGAATTCCCGGGGTGGGGGGGGGGGGGTAGGGTCAAGGCCTGCGTGGACCCCTGCGGCCAGGCGCCGGATCTTACCCCCGCGGACCCGTGGCTGATTTTTAAACAACCACGCCCCCTCCCCCAGGACTCAACCTAGCCCCTTTCTACACTCCTTCCCAGCCCCGTCCTCCCACAGGACCCAGGGGTCGGGCCCCCAGCCCCTTCACCTCCGGGACCCGGGATTCCGAATCTCCAATCCCCTACCGCCCAGGACCCAGGAGTCCAGAATCCCAGCCGCTCCTCCATCACCACCCAGATGCCCGGGCCTCCTGGCCCCTCCAAACACCAAGTACCCTCACTCTCAGCACCCAGGCGTGATCCTCCCAGCTCCGTCTCTGGCATCCTCAAGAGCCGGACTCCCAGCCCCTCGCTCCTTCAAGGGGCCGAGCGTGTCTCACCTCCCCACCCCACCCCCATTACCTCGGGGATTCCGTGGCGCGGATTGCGGGCCCCCAGGGCCGCGGCCTCGGCGCTGCGCCAGCCTCGCTCTTTCCCGCGGAGCCGCCGCCGGGTCCCCGATCTAGAGTTGGTGCCCCGCGAGTTTTTAAACTGGGGTTCTAGCACCGCCCGGTCACGGGTAGGGCCCCGCCCACAGGCCTGGGAGTCCCCGTGTCGCGCTCTAGCAAGCCGAGTCTCTGAATGGGCGGGGCTGACACTGCAAGCCAGACTCCTGAGTCTCCCAGGAAAGAGGCAGCTGGGGGCCCCATCTTAGGTCTGAAGGAGAAGTGGGCCTAGAACAGCCGAGTCCTGAAGGAGGAGAGCACTGAGGGCCTAGACTTCTGAGGCTCTATCCAAGGGGGTGATGGAGGTTTCGATTTCTGGGCCCTGGGCTGAGAGGGGACAGTATTACTGTGTCCTGGGGGAAGAGGGGACTGGGGTCCCGGTCCCCAGGGAGGGAAGATCTGTTGGTAAGAGCCACCATAGGTGGGCTCAAATTTCTCCCTTTCCCCCACATCACCTTCTTTTTCAGAGGGCAGTTCTCATATATTCATCATCATTAAAAATGATTTATTACTGCAAGAGAGGTACTTTGCTGGGCGCAGTGGTATAGCTGTGAACTAAGCAGCCAGGAATTCCCAGCCCTCAAGCCAACTGACATTCCAGGGGAGGCTCATTCTCGGTTCCCATCTCAGTGATCATGTTAATCATTTCTCTCAGGCTCTCAAGGCTTCTGCTCCCCTGGTTCTCCTCCCTCCCATGCTGTTGCTTCCCTGGCTGTTTCCGCCTCTTCACCCATTCTTGGGGGCCAGGGGCACTCCTCTGTCTGTACTCACTTCCTTGGTGACCTCATCCAGTCTCGTGGCTTTAAATACCATCCATAAGCCATCAACCTGAAAATTTACATTTCCAGACCAGATTTATCCCCTGAATTCATAGATGCAGCTGTGGTCATTCAGTTCCACAAGGAATCTCTCAGGCATTTCCAACTCAGTGTCCCCAGACCTTGACACTTTCCCCTAAACCTGCTTCCCCTCATTTGCCATCTCTGTCCAAGGATGCCCCAACTTTTCAGTTGCTCAGTCCAGAAGTTTTGGTCATCCTGAATCCCTCTGTCTCTCACACACCCATACCTACATGGTCAACCAATTTTGTTGGTTCTACTTCCAGAATCTTTCCATCCCTCCAGTGCCCACAACCCGGTCCATCTGTCACCTCCCACCTAGACAAACATAGCAGCCTCCCTGGTCTCTGACCCTACCCCCAAAGGCAGTCACAGGGACTCACCACTTCTACCCCTCCCACACACACAGGAAGCAGGTGGCCTTGTCACCAGCAGGGTGATATCCGCTATTGCTTGCTTCTCTACTCCCCCACTGTTCCTCAGGACTTCTCTGGACCAAAGCCTTTTGCCAGACCCCTTCTAGCCCCTACCCACCATGGCCCCTTCAAGTGACATCCTGTTCCTGCTTTTGCTCCCAGGTGAAGCCAGTGGCTATGGGGGGTGGCAGGCACGGTATTTATGAAAAGGGTGGCTCAGGTGGCATCTGAAGGGAGGGGTGCTGAAAGCAGATCCTCCCAGTACCCCTTCCTTCCTCGAGATCCATTTGGCTTCAGAGGCTGGTTCTCTGGGGAGAGAAACGGAGTCTGGAGCCTCTGCCTGTTAATCGCCCCGGTCTGCTTCTGATGTCCTCTCTCTGTGTGTCTTTGGGAGCTCCCCTTCCCATCTGGCCTCTTTCTCATCTGCTCCCTCTGGAATGGAGGTTGCTTCTCAGGACACCACCTTTCCCCGCACCCTGTTTTGGGAACCACCTCTCCCTGCTGACCCACCTTCCCTCTCTTTTCACAGTGGCTGCGGCTCTGACAACCCCAGGTGAGAAATCAGCACTCCTTCCCTTTTGCCATGGCCCTTCAGGTACTGCTTCTGTCCCTAAAGTGTGGCCTGAGGGTCCTGGAACACCGCAGGTCGCCACCTCACCTCTCACCCCCAAATCAGAGCCCCCAGAGGAACTGCAGCCCTCTCTGGGTCCCCGTATCACTGCTCTCATCACCAAACTGAAGCCCCAGGGACTCAGCCACCCCCCAGCCTTCTTTGGGAGTACCCACTAGGCCCGAAGCACCACCCATGTCTCTCTGTGCTGGGACACCCCCGCCTGTCTCCAGTCCTCCACCTTCCCTTTCATCCCCCAAGTCAAACCCAGGGAATCTCAGACACCCGCCCCCCCACCCCCCCGGGGACTTCCTCTGTCCCATATGCCCAAAGTGCAGTCCTGAGGGTCTGGAACCCCCCCCCCCACCTCAATCCCCTTCTGTCTGGGCGCCACCCACCAGGTTCCTGTTCCGGATGTGGGCCCCCCTCCCTGCCGATGCTGGTAGGCCTCATGGCCGCTGATTTGGTGGTGTCGCTGCTGATCGTTGCGGTGGTGTTTGTGTGTGCTTGCCCCCGCCGCAGGCCCACCCAAGGTGAGGGCAGAGACAGGATGGGGCCCGGAGGGGCTGATGGCCCTAGGGACGGGGTCCCCAGGGAGGTGTCCTCCAGGGAAGCCCTGGAGGATATGCTGGGGAAACCCTGGGGGTGGTGCATGGGGGAACTCCTGAGGAAACCCCTGAGGCAGGGGGTCCCCAGGAAGGTAGAGACGTGGGTGGCTGGTAGGTGGTCAGGCCTCATGCTTTCTCTCCCCCACCCCCAGAAGATGACAAAATCTACATGAACATGCCTGGCAGGGGCTGACCCCCTTGTAAGCGACACCTTTGACTTCTGACCCTCTCATCCTGCATTGTGTGTGGTGGCACAGGATACCCACTCCCGACTTGGGTTGGAATAAAGCAACTGAAATACCTCTAGTTTTGTTTGTTTGTTTGTTTGTTTTTTAAGATGTTTGGGGGGGGGGCGCCTGGGTGGCTCCATCAGTTAAGCGTCTGACTCTTGACTTTGGCTCAGATCATAATCACATGGTTGGTGAGATGGAGCCCCGCGTCTGCACTGACAGCTCAGCACCTGCCTGGGATTCTCAGTCTCCCTCTGTCTGCCCCTCCCCCACACTCTCTCTCTCAAAAATAAATAAATAAACATTAAAAAAAAAAAAGACTGTAAGGGCGCCTGGGTGTGGGTGTCTCAGTCGGTTAAGCATCCAACTTTGGCTCAGGTCACGGTCTCGTGGTTCGTGGGTTCGAGCCCCGTGTCGGGATCTGTGCTGACAGCTGGGAGTCTGGAGCCTACTTCAGATTCTGTGTCTCCCTCTCTGCCCCTCCCCTGCTCACGCTCTGTCTCTCTCTGTGTCTCAAAAATAAATATTAAAAAATTTTTAAAAAACAATTTAAGTCATCTCCACAGCCGATGTGGGGCTTGAACTTACAACCCTGAGATCAAGAGTTGCATGCTCTTCCAACTGAGCCAGCCAGGTGTTCCAAAACACCTCCAGTTCTAAGTCTTCCTCAAAGAACCCCAGGGTCCCCAGAGCTTCCCTCCCTCCAGGAACTTCACATATCCCCTGCTCCTTCAGCCCAGAGATCTGGAATAACTCAATAGTGTTTTTGTGTGCCATGTTTATTTGGGAGCAGTGGTGAAGAAAAGTCTGACATCTCAGGGAGAGCACTCTGGATCTGTATCTTGGTGGGAGGAGGAATAAGGTGCTGGGTAGGCATCAGGAATGACTGGATCCAGGCATCAGGTTGTTGACTGCTGTGGTTTGGGCTCATTTGTAATATGGCCTCTGTGTGTTAAGGTCACTGTAGACATCTGACCTCTGACCTTGGAGCTCCTAATGGGAGAGACAGGGTGGGAACCATTAGTGGAAGAGGTACACTGAATAAACTTAAAACAAAATTCAGCCTTCTCCCAGTGGCCTGTAAAGCTCCTAGCAGCTTCGTCAGCCTTGCAGCCATGGAAGAGATCTGGATTTTAATCAAGTGCATTCAGTCTTTCCCTTTCTGCTCTGCCTCACCATCATGTCCCAGCCTCAGGGCCTTTGTGTGTGCTGTTCTCTCTGCCTAGAACACAGGTTTCCTAGATATTCCCATGGATGGTTCCTTTTCCACCTGCAAGTCTCAGCTCATGTCACTTCCTCAGAGAAGCACTTCTTGATACCCCATCTAATTTCTCCCCTCCACACGCACACCCCAGTCACTGCCACACCAGCTTTATTTCGCTCATGATACTTTCCCCCAATGATATTATGTTAATTTGCTTCAAGTCCATCTCTCCAACTAGTATGTAAACTGTTGCTGTGTAGGTGCTCAACAAATTCTACCAAAGGACAAATAAATTAGAATAACGCTTTCCCCCCAGATTTCACTGCCCCTGGTAACTGAAAATCTCCCTCATTCTTCTGGACCTCATGGAGCCAAACTCAAGATTCTTTCACCTTACAAAAAGACTTTTTAATCCACAAGGGAAGCAAAGCAAAGCTGGCTGCAGGTAAGTAAGAGATTTCATAGAACGAGGCTCACAATTGAGGGGGAGGTTTATGGTCCAAAGAGACAGACTTCAAACTGAATCCCTGAAATCATATGCAAACGACTGGTCTGGGTGCACACCTCGATGGGAAGGGGTCTGTTCAGCTTCCATTAGATTCTCACAGGAGCCCATGACCCCCAAAAGGGTTGAGAAGGACATTGACAGAGAGGCAAGAGAAGGAGAGATGCCTCTGTCTGCATGGTGGTTCTTAAGAAGGGTTTCAAGGGTACTTGTACCGCCCCTAGATTATATGTACAATTTTGTAAATTTTTGTGTGGATTTTCTGAGGAATCTCTAGCTTTCATCAGCTTCTCAAAGCGATACAAGATCCCTCCTTCCAAAAAATTCTAAAACTCCTCTCTTCGGAGTTACTGAATTAGAGCTGAATTATATCCTCTTGCCCTTCTAAGAGCTTCTCCCAGAAATCATTCTGTCCTGAACAATTCAGTGCCTGCCTGAAGGTTAAGGCCTGCATTTGCCCTTGCAGAGGTAAAGCCATCCCTGGGTTTTCTCACACATTTTAAGCTGCGCATAAGGTCATGATTGATCACTGAAAGCCCTTGTGGACAGATCATGAAAGCCCCGTTAGTCTTTGAGGGTTTGAAATGTTGCTGAGAAAGTGGCTTTAGGGTCTAGGTCCTAAAGGGACTGGGGAGGTGTTTAGGACAGACATGCACAGGGTAGGAGTGAGATGTGAGAAGCTGGTTTTCTCACCTGATATGGCGACTCTGTCTCCGTAATGCGCTGTTTCCTGGTCACTGCTGGGGGATGGGGAGTAGTGCAGGGTGCAGAGACAGTTAAGGTGGTGAATCAGGACAATTTTGTCCCTCCATCAATGTCCCTTTGGATGGTTGTGACTTGGGAGCTTACCCCTCCCTGCCAGGCAAGTCCTCAGAGGGGCCCAGGCTCTCCCCTGCCATCCCCACTCACCGTCCACAGCCCCTCGCCCCCGAGGGAACAGCCGGCCCAGGGAGTACACAGCCAGGGCGATGAGGAGGGTCAGTACCAGGTCCCCCAGCACGATCCCCGCCAGCACACCAGGACTCACCACGGAGCAATTGCATTCTGAGAATGTGGCACAGGGGGTTTGTGGGGGCGGTCAGTGGGAGTTGGGAATTGGGAGGAGGTGCCAGCAGGGGTAGGTTTGGAAAGACTGGGGAACAGAGATGGGGAAGTCTTTGGGAGGCAGGGAGGGGAATTGCAGGGTCTAGGCCTACCGTTCTGTGCCTGGGCAGGGCTAAAACCTGAGGAGAGAAAAAGAAGGTAAACTGAGGCCTGGGGCTGTGACTGCAGGGTGGGCACAGAAGCTGGGGAGGCTGGGTCCTGAGAGCTAGGAGATAAGAGTGGAGAATGATGTCTGGTGGGACCTGTGGGTCAGCGTCAAGGCCCCTGGACTGTTTGCTTTTACCCTGACCTGCCCTGTTGCAACACCGTTAGAGTCCCCCCACCCCTGCTTCTGCCAGAGGCCAGATCTTGGGGGCTCAGGCTCCGGGAGAGACCCACAAGTTTTAGGGAGCTGGGGATCTGCTTCCCTCCACCTCCCTTTTGATTCTCCTACCCTGCTCTCTGCTCTGCTCCAAGCTGAGCCCAGGGACGGAGGAGGCAGTTGCAGAAGCCCCCAACTCACCACCCACAGTCAGGAGGAGAGGCAGGAACAGGAGCCTGTTGGAAGGTCCAAGGACCCCCATGACGCAGGTGACGCTGCTGGACACCAGCGTTCGAGGGCCGGTGGGATATGGTGTAGCGTCCAACCAAGTGAAGGAGGAAGTCTGAGGTGGGTGGTGGCAGGAGGGAGGAGGGGACAAGACAGGAGGAGGGACAGAGACAGATAACGCCAGAAAGAATCAGGCCAAGACGCTCCAGGGGCCATGCTATAGCCCCTAACTACCGGAACATAAAAGGAAATGTGCCAACCCACCCCCACTCAGGGGTCAGCCATCGGTGTAACGGGAGAGTCAGTAGCTATGATTGCCGTCAGCATTGTCTCTTCCTGGCTGGGCAGCCTTGAACAAGCCATTCAACCTCTCTGGTCCTCAGTTTCTTTATCTGTAAAATGAGGAGTAAAATAGTACCTATTTTGTAGGGGTTTATGGGGATGGAATGAATTAATGTTTCTAGAACAGGGTCCCACACTTGTCAGCTTTTTATAAGCATCAGCTATAATTATTTGATACTCAGAGCCTTGTGATGTTTACAGGATATTAAAAGAGAGCCATCAGGATATGGGCACTAATGAGCCGCAGGCACTCTGTCCTAAGTGTTAACTCATTTAACCCCCACAGCACCCTTCTGAGGTAGATGCTCTTATCCCCATTTTACAGAAAGGTAAAGACACTTGCCCAAGGTCACACAGGAAATAAAGGTGATAGTGAAATACAGGACCCAGGGACAGATAGTTGACCCTTAGAAGAGAAAGAAAAAAAGAACCAAGACGAAAGAAAGATAAGGAAGGAGAAAGAGATGGTGAGGCCGAGAAAGAGAGAGAGAGAGAGAGAGAGAGAGAGGCAGGCAGTGACACCAAAACGCACAGCACAGACACAGGATTGAGCGTTTGGGGTGAGGCAAGTGGGGGGACAACATGGTGACCACTGGGCCAGGCTGGGCTGCCCCACCAAATAAGGAAGTAGATGGAAGTGAGGACAGAGGGAGGCACTCAGGGGGAGACAGGGACTTCTAGGCCCCTACAGGAGCCTGAGCTGGGACTGGCTAGGAGGAACCTGAGGTTAAGGCACTGGGGGGATGGGCCAGCGGCAGGAAGCCCCCCTCCCCCATCCAGGCGTCACACCCTGCAGCTCCCTGGGCCTGGGCTTAGGAGAGAAAAGGGGAACCTGGATGCTGGTCATGGGACAGGCTCCGAGTGGCCCTTTGTGGTGGGGGGATTTGGAAGCCAGAGGAGGGTCAGGGCCCAGTCCGAGGGAGCGCTGGCTGCTAACAGCCTCCATCGCCCAGGCCTGGCCAAGTCTCCAACACCCCCACCCCTACCACCGCCAGGTCTGGAGTGAGCACGGAGAGAAGAGGCGAGCTGTGGAGGCCCTTCCAGCAGCACCCTAGGCCTCAAGGTGGCTGAAGCTGAGCGAGCCGTGGTCTCAGTCAGCGACCACAGGAAGCTCTCAGCCTGGAGGGTCTTGAATCAGGCGTTTGTGGGCTCCCTCTGGCTGGGCAGGGGGAGCACACTGCAGGGGGCAGGGACCAAAGCAGGGGCCAGGCTGCCGCTACAGTCCAAAATATTGAGAGGATTTTGTGACGTCTCCCGGAATAATGCCCGCGTGGCACCCTGTATGTGCTCAGTGAATATTCATCACTATCCTCATCATTACAGTTATCCTTATCAGTACTTCAAGTCTCCAGTTCTGGGCTCCTCTTGATGAAAGTCCTCCCTCAACCCCTCAAACTCAGCCCCGCAATCCGGTCCTCCCGGCTCCAGCCAGGCCTGAGCCGGCCCTGGAATCCAGTCTGACAGCGCGCTCACGCACCATCCAATCAAGCAGCTGCGGCCCTTGGGCTGGTGCTGGGTCCGAGTCCCAGAGCCTCCCCTTTCCACTGCTGAGATGTGGGGAAGTCGGAGCTCTCCCAAGGGAACTGACTGAGTTAGTGGCAGATATTTGTGGGAGGTGGGGTAGAGGCTCTTTACCAACCAGAAGTGAAGTATTTCAATATTTTAGCATCTCGTATGATCGCACCGGTACGGACCGCAGAATGCTGGCCGGGGCTGGTTGGGCTGGGCTCTCATGGGTGGGCGAACCATTGAGTGAAAGAAGGCTGTGATGGGGGACACCCAGCTGACTGCGAGCCACCCTCACAGGGTGCCAGACTCCAGGAAGTGGGGCTGTTTCGCCCTCCCTTGAGATCTGTAAAATGTCTCAATGTCTCCTGGCAGAAGCCCAAGAGTTGGGCAAGGCCCAGACTGACTTTGCCAGAAAGCAGGCAATGTGTCTAGCCTGTAACAAGCTTGCTTCTGTGGCAGATACAACCCCTCCTCGCTCTCCTTGCTTCCACTTTTCCCCCTACAGCCCATCCTCCCCATAACAACCAGAGGAAACTTGTAAAAAAAATTTTTTTTAATGTTTATTTATTTTTGAGGCAATGCAAGAGACAGAGTGCAAGCAGCGGAGGGGCAGACAGAGGGAGACACAGAATCCGAAGCAAGCTCCGGGCTCTGAGCTGTCAGCCGAGAGCTGGACACGGGGCTCAAACTCACGAACCGTGAGATCATGACCTGAGCCCAAGTCAGACACCCAACCAACTGAGCCACTCAGGCGCCCCGGAGGAAGCTTTTTTGAAAAGGCAGAGAACCAGTTTTGTAAATGGCCAAATATTAGAACAGATAATGTCACGGAAGAAGGGATGTGAATGGCCCATAAGCCTGTGAAAAAGCGTCCAACATCATTAGTCATTAGGGAAACACGAATTAAAACCACAATGAAATACCACTACACATCCGCTGAAATGACTAAAATTAAAAAGACTGACCCTTGGGGCGCCTGGGTGGCTCAGTCGGTTAAGCGTCCAACTTCGGCTCAGGTCATGATCTTGCGGTCTGTGAGTTCGAGCCCCACGTCAGGCTCTGTGCTGACAGCTTGGAACCTGGAGCCTGCTTCAGATTCTGTGTCTCCGTCTCTCTCTGCCCCTCCCCCACTTGTGCTCTGTCTCTCTCTATCAAAAATAAATAAAATGTAAAAAAAAATTTTTTTAATTAAAAAATAAACAAAATAAAAAGACTGACCCTCTCAAGTGTCAGCAGAGATGTGGAGCAACTGGAAATCTCACACTGCTGCTGGAAATGAAAAAATAGAAACCTTATAAAGGTAAATATTCACCTACGCGGAGATCCAGCAATTCCACAGAAGCAGGCGTTTACCCAGGAGAAATAAACGCATATATTTACATCGAGACCTGCCTATCTTTCTGTCCTCCCTTTCTCCCCCTCTTTTCCTCCCTTCCGCGACTCCAGCTACCCTGGCCTTCTTGTTTCTTGTATAAGTCAAGTGCACTCTCACCTCAGGGCCTTTGTACCTGCTGTTCCCTCTGCCTATGATGGTTTTCCCAAAGTCCATGTAGAACTGGCCACTTCTGGTCTTTCAGCTCTCAGCTCAAATGTTACACCCTCCCAGAGACCTCTCCCGATCAAGTCACCCACCACCATCAATTTCATTTTCTTCCTGTATTTATCATACCTGAAATTCTCTGATTTATGTGTTCCCATTTTACTGTCTGCCACTTCCTCTAGAATAGAAATTCCATGAGAACAGGAACCTTTCTGCCGTGCTCACCGTTGTATTCTCAGCACATAAAGTAGATGCCCAGGATTTTTTTTAAAAGTTTATTTCATTTATTTAAATAAATAAAGTTTATTTATTTATGCAGAGCTTGATCTCGCAAACCTGTGAGATCATGACCTGAGCTGAAATCAAGAGTCGGATGCTTAACCGACTAAGCCACCCAGGCTCCCCAGAAAATATTCTTTCAATATTGGACTAAATGGCCACCAGGAACAGGTTGGATTAAACGTGGCTCCTCATGTTTGCATCACGCTCTAATGGTATCCCAGACATGCCCCCTGTTTCTTCTTGAATTAATCACTTGGCAGATAAGAATGCTAGGGTTCCCCCGATATCCTCCTGCTCCTTCTTCCACAAAATTTTTAGCAAGGCATCTGCCCACTCAACTAAAAACTGTATTTCCTGGCCTCCTTCGTATTTAGAGTGGCCATATAACTTTATTCTGGCCAACGGGTAGCATGGGAAGTAAAGTGGCGATTTAAAAGGCAGAGCCTTTGTGGAGGAATGCACTCTATGCTTCTCCTTGACTTTCTCATTTGCTGGAATTGGAATGTGGGAAACTTGGAACAAGTGGATGAGGACAACATGACAAAAATGAAAGAGTAAGAAGACAGAAGAATCCTCAGTGCTCATCACCTTGGAAGAGCAACGCCAACCCCGGACTCTTACATAAGGGAGAAATTTCTACCTTGTTCAAGACACTTGTGGTAGGTAGTCTCCAAAGATGGTCACCAAGAATTTCTTCCTCCCAATATGCACACGCCATCCCCCATACCAAAAGGTAGAGTCCCATTTTCCCTGCCCTTGAATCTGAGCTGACCTTGCAACTTGCATTGACAAAGAACGTGGTGGAAGGGATGCTGTGTCAGTTCCGAAGGTAGACCTTAAGAATCCTTATAGCTTCTGGTTTTGCGTTCTTGGAATCCAGCTGCCATGCTGTAAGGAAGTCCAAGCTCCCTTCCCAGAGAGTGAGGACACACAAAGAGGCCTTGGAGGTGAGACACCATGTGTGGAAAGAAAGGCCACTAGGAGAAGAATCAAGGCACCCCAGTCAATAGTAAGTGCCAAGGCCCCAGGAAGGTGAAAGAAGTAATCTGGATCTTTCTTGCCATGCCAGTCACTAGCCAAATGCAGCCACCTGAGTGACCCCAGGCAATACCATGTGGAGCAGAAGAGCCACTCAGTCAGCTGAAAGAATCATGAGAAATAATAAATCATTGTTGTTTTAAATCCCTATGTTTTTAGATGGTCTGTTAGAAAACAATAGACAATGGAAACAGCACTGTTATTTTGGGGACTTTATTACTACAACCAAATCTATACTCCACCGAATACAGTTTCAAAAGCCCAACTTGAACTAGTTGAGGCTGGAGGGTGAAGATTGTGAAGATGTGGAGGTTAATACACAAGTGCTCTAAGGGGAAAACTAAGCAACCTAAACATCAGAGGAGAAGGGATGATGGAACGCTGGACAGATCCAGAATGACTCCAAGATTCTCCATAGCTTGCTTCCGCTTCTCTCTGGGCCAGCTTTGTTCAGCCCTCTCTGTTTCTTATGGAACTGTACAGTTTCTGTCATCAATAGCTCACTCTTGCTGAGCCCATGATTTAAGAGAGGAGAGGAGAGGAGAGGAGAGGAGAGGAGAGGAGAGGAGAGGAGAGGAGAGGAAAGGAAAGGAAAGGAAAGGAAAGGAAAGGAAAGGAAAGGAAAGGAAAGGAAAGGAAAGGAAAGGAAAGGAAATCCTGGGGGAGGCGCCTGGGCGGCTCAGTCAGTTAAGCTTCTGACTTCAGCTCAGATCACGATCTGGCAGTTCATGGGTTCAAGTCCTGCGTCAGGCTCTGTGCTGACAGCTTGGAGCCTGAGGCCTGCTTTGGATTCTGTGTCTCCCTCTCTCTCTGTCCCTCCCCCACTCGTGCTCTGTCTCTCTCTTTCAAAGATAAATAAACACTTAAAAAATTAAAAGAAAATAAAAGAATCCTGGGAGAGGACTCAGCTTGGCTCAGCATGTATTCCCTGCATTTCCCAAAGCAAGGAGGACTGGTCCTTAAGCAGCATGTGGGGAATGCCCTTGGCTCCTCCCCCATACTCCCTCAGTATTCGCCACTTCCAGGCACACTACCTGGCTTACAACTTCCTGCACTGTGACTGTCTTCTCAAGGCCTCTTTCTGCAAGTTGGAGCTACCTATGCTCAGGTCCTGGCTCTGGTCATTAAACCAAGGTGACACCTGACCCAGATATAGCAGTCACAATTCTTCATTGCATATGGTAGATGCCACTAACTCGTTTAAACAGCAAAGTGGGTGTGTTCAAGGATGTTAGGGAGACCACTGAATCTCTGGGAGTGCCACAGATCTGTCCCTGGGCTACACAAATCCGAATGCCACCCAGGAGTTTCTGCTAAGACTTCCGCCGCTATTCACATCGGAATCGATTTTACAGGTTGCTTCCTTTTTCTCTTCACTCTTTCAGATAAAATCCTGATGCAAATACCAAAACATTTACCGACAAAATATGCTGCATGACCACACAGAGGAGGAGAATGAGGGGGAAAGGATCGGCCCTATGTGAACGGTTGTCGGGGTTAGAGAGATGGTTCAGGATTCCTCACACTCTTTTGTCTTCCTTCATTTCAAAATTCTCCAAATTAAAAATTTCTTGAAAACGTGGGTGCGTTCGATTGGCAAAGTGCAGGACACATGCCTGCACACAGCTGCAGGGAAGGCTGGGAATTTCTGACTTCTGGACTGGGGAAGCTGAATTCATAGGGTAGGACATTCCCAAAATGTAGAGAACATGTTCAAAAGACTCCAGACATCTGAATAGAAAGCACGAGAGATGTCCACAACACCAAAGGCACCAATCCGTAGGGCCTGCCTTCCCCTTCCCCGGCAAGATGAGAGTTTGATTCGTTAGTCAAAATAAAATGGAAAATCACAATGATATACCACTGCACATCTATTAGAATGGCAAACAGCAGGGGCGCCTGGGTGGCTCAGTCGGTTAAGCGGCCGACTTCGGCTCAGGTCACGATCTCGCGGTCCGTGAGTTCGAGCCCCGCGTCGGGCTCTGTGCTGACCGCTCAGAGCCTGGAGACTGTTTCAGATTCTGTGTCTCCCTCTCTCTCTGACCCTCCCCCGTTCATGCTCTGTCTCTCTCTGTCTCAAAAATAAACATTTAAAAAATAAAATAATAAAATAAAATAAAAAAGAATGGCAAACAGCAGCACTTCGGACAATTCCTAGAGCCGCCGAAGATGCCTAACAACGGGAACCCTCCTACACATTGCTGGTGGGAACGCAAAATGGTTCAGCCACTTGGGAAAAGTGGCAGTTTCTTATAAAGTTAAACACATGCTTGTCACATGACCCAACAATCCTATTCCTAGATATTTACTCAAGAGAAGTCAAAACTTAAGTTCACACAAACACCAGTATGCCATATAAACAGTGGCTTTATTTATAATTGCCCCAAACTAAAAACAAGCCATGTTTTCTTCAGCGGATGAATGAATCCTGGTACATCCACACAATGGAATACTACTCGGCAAGAAAAAGGAATGAACTACTGATAAACCCACAAGAGCACAAACAAATCTGAAGTACATCATGCTATGGGAAAGATGCCGGACTCAAAAGTCTCCATACACAATTCTAGCCATAGAACACTCTGGAAAAGGCAGCCTGGAGGGACAGAAATCGGATCGGTGCCTGCCAGGGGCTGGAAGTGGAGGCAGTGGTTGACCACAAAGGGGAGTGAGGGAAATTGGGGAGGGGAGGACAATAGAATTCTCTATTTTTCTTGTGATGATTTCATGGTTGCATGCGTTTGTCGAAGTTCATAGAACAATACACTAAAAAGGATGTATTTTACTCTACGTAAATTCTACCTGAATAAAAAATTGTTTTAAAAAGATGAAAATTGGAAGCACCAAAGAAACTGGTAAAGCGATTTCATGATGTCTTTATTTCCTACCAGTCTCAGTGTTGACAACTAAACAGATGTTTCCCGCTTTGGCTTGTGGGAAAGTGCTAGCAAGGACTGACTTGCAAGGCGAGTGAAGCACCATGCCAGCAATCAGCAAATATTGTTTTCTTCCCTTCTTCTATTAAAATGTAATTGGTAATTGGACATCTGGTCCCCTAGCCAAGACTGTGTTTCTCAGCCTCTTTGGAGCCAGATGAGGCCCTGGAACTGTCTTCTGGTCAATGGAATGCGGGAAGAAACAACTTCCAGGTTGTGTCCCTAAAGGCAAAAGTGTGTCCTCCCTTTCTCTATTCTCCCTCTTCGCAGGAATGTGGCCCCGACATTGTCAGTGAACAGACATCCTAGGCCACAACAGCTGGCTTTATATGTTTGTGAAAGGAAGGCCTTTAAAATATAATTAAAGCAATGCTCCATAGATTTATCAGTTTGGTTCATCCATATCATAAATGCAGTCATTAGAAATGAATTAGAAATCTACAATTTTAAGCCCCATGCAGGGCTTAAAATTTAAGGCACCCTTGGGGCGCCTGGGTGGCTCGGTCGGTTAAGCGTCCAACTTCGGCTCAGGTCATGATCTCACGGTCCGTGAGTTCGAACCCTGCGTCAGGCTCTGTGCTGACAGCTCAGAGCCTGGAGCCTGTTTCAGATTCTGTGTCTCCCTCTCTCTCTGCCCTTCCCCTGTTCATGCTCTGTCTCTCTCTGTCTCAAAAATAAATAAACATTAAAAAATTTTAAAAAAAATTTAAGGCACCCTTTACATTTGTTTTTTTACAGAGAGTATTTTTAACTTATATAATCATAAATAAATAAAAATATTTTAATTTCAGAAAACGCAACAAAGGCAATTTTTTGGAGGAAAAAAAATACAGGACTTCTGCTGTCAATATTGGTGTTCTAAGAAATCAGAAAGCACCCTCCCCTGAAGAACAAATAAAAATATAGGTTGAGGGAGGCGCCTGGGTGGCTCAGTCGTTTGAGTGTCTGACTCCGGCTGGGGTCATGATCTCGCGGTCTGTGAGTTCGAGCCCCGCGTCGGGCTCTGTGCTGACAGCTGAGAGCCTGGAGCCTGCTTTAGATTTTGTGTCTCCCTCTCTCTCTGCCCCTCCCCTCCTCATGGTCTGTCTCTCTCTCTCTCTCTCTCTCTCTCTCTCTCTCTGTGTCAAAAATAAATAAATATTCTAAAAAATACAGGTTGAGGGGTGCCTGGGTGGCTCGGTTGGTTGAGTATCTGGCTCTTGATTTCGGCTCAGGTCATGATCTCACAGTTCGTGAGTTTGAGCCCTACATCGGGCTCTGCGCTGATGGCATGGAGCCTGCTTCGGATTCTCTGTCCTCTCTCTCTGCCCCTCCCCAACTCGTTCTCTCTCTCTCTCTCTCCCTCCCTCTCTTTCTCAAAACTAAAAATGCAGTTTGAAATATATAGGAAAAGTTACTAAAAGCAGCAAAGCACTAGTAAGAGGGTAAGGAAATAGCATCCAATATCCAAAATAAAACAAAAAGGGAGCCCAGAACTCAAATGTCTTCAGAACAAATGTCTTCACTATGTTCTGAAGACATGGTCCAATCCAGAAGACAGTTAGGGACTAGAGAGAAAAAAGTAGAGGCCCAGGTCCACCCAGACTGGAGAGTGTGAACATCACTCTTCATTTTCAACTGGGATCTGAAGGCTTGTCACACTCAAGGTAAGAGTGAGCCAGAAATCACCTAGCCTTCATGTGAACTAACAGCTTATCCTTGTAGCCCCTAAGTCAGGTAAACGTGGGTCTTGTCCTGGATGAATGTCCCCTCTGGAGTAACACACAGCCATATTAGGTCTTCAGATTCTTCCTACAAATCTTTTTTAAAAAAATTTTTGGGGGTTGGGGGTGCCTGGGTGGCTCAGTCGGTTAAGCATCCAACTTTGGTTTAGGTCATGATCTCATAGTTCATGAGTTCGAGCCCCAAGTTGGGCTCTGTGCTGACAGCTTAGAGCCTGGGGCCTGCTTGGATTCTGTGTCTCCCTCTCTCTCAGCCCCTCCCCCACTCGTGCTCTGTCTCTCTGTGTCTCCCTCAAAAATAAATAAAAACATTAAAAAAAATTTTTTTATGTCCCTCTTCCTACAAATCTAAGATATCATGAACAAGAATAGGCAGGATCAACAAAAATGACAACATACATGCAAACACTTCAGATGTCTGACTTATCATCCTGCCAATTTTTGCAAAGAATTTGTATTACCTGGAAATAAGCAGCTATATTCCCTTCGACTGCTCATCTGTGACCTGACCTTATTGTTATACATCTGCTCTTTGCTCTGGAAAGTAACCCAGAAGATGACCCTCACAGTACAGAAGGCAACATAAATTAGACACCAAAGCTAAGATTTCATTTCTCGGGGCTGCCTGGGTGGCTCAGTCAGTTAAGTGTCTGACTCTTGATTTCAGCTCAGGTCATGATCTCATGGTTTGTGAGATTGAGCCCCACATCAGGCTCTTTGCTTACAGCATGGAACCTGCTTGGGATTCTTTCTCTCCTTCCTTCTCTGTCCCTCCCCTGTTCGCACTTTCTCTTGCTCAAAATAAATAAATAAACTTTTTTTTCTTTTTTAAGATTTCAAGGTGCCTGGATGACTCAGTTGGTTAAGTGTCTGACTCTTGGTTTCTTCAACAAATAAAAATAAAAATGTTAAATGTTTATTTATTTTTGAGACAGAGAGAGAGAGAGCGGGGGAGGGGCAGAGAGAGAGGGGGACAGGGGATTGGAAGTGGAAGTGGGCCCTGCATGGATGGCTTCAGCGCTGACAGCAACGAACCCGATGTGGGGGTCGAACTCACTAAATTGGAGACCTGAGCCAAAGTTGGACGCTCAACTGACTGAGCCACCCAGGCACTCCTCAAAATAAAAATAAATTTAAAAAATATATTTCATTTCTTGGGGCGCCTGGGTGGCTCAGTCAGTTGAGCGTCCAACTTTAGCTCAGGTCATGATCTCACAGTTCATGGGTCTGAGCCCCACGTCGGGCTCTGTGCCGACAGCTAGGAGCCTGGAGCCTGCTTCAGATTCTGTATCTCTCTCTCTCTCTGCTCCTCCCACATTCATGGCCTGGTTCTCTCTGTCTCTCAAAAATAAATAAAAGTTAAAAAAAATGTAAATATATTTCATTTCTCGGTTCACCTACGCTAGGAAAGAGCTGGGAGGTGAGTCTCCATTTCCCTTTTCTCCTTCTCACTGCCTGGAATGTGAATGTGGTGGGAGCCATCTTGGACCACGCAGGCCAGGGCACTCCCCTAGGAATGGTAGGACCATCGGTTAGACAGCCTAGATCTCTGATGCCATGAAACCTCCATACCATCACAATGAAACCCTGGACTATTTATACTTCATCTATTGGTGAAAGAGAAATAAAGTTCTACTTTGTTTAAGCCACTGTTATATTGAATTCTATTACAGGGTTCATATCCTACCTAACCTATATCCTATCTAAGTGTTCATTACACATGAGCAATTTCTCATGTTCCTAAAATCCCCTTAGAAATATCAGTCTATGGGTGCCTGGGTGGCTCAGTCAGTTAAGCCCCTGACTCTTGATTTTGGCTCAGGTCATGATCTCGAAGAGCCTGATTGGAATTCTTTCTCTCTTCTCTCTGCCCCTCGCCCCACCTCAAAATAAATAAATAAACATTAAAAAAAAAAAGAAATATAAGTCTTAATGGGTTTGTAATATTATATCTTCTGAAGTTATTGAATTTTTATTAACTCGTGCATGTATTCATTTATTTAACACCTATTTGCCCAGGCCCCTGGATGGGTGATAGGTATGTAATAGTGAACAAAACTGCCCTCCTAGAGCTTGGCTCCTAGTGGAGGGAGAAAGGCAATAAATAAGAAAAATAATAACTATGACGTTTCTATTTTCAGAGATAGCTAGCATGTTCCAAAATCTGTGGCAGAGACTGGCTAATTTGTCACTAAAACTGCTTCCCTCTGCTTCTTTGCATACAGCTGGACCACATTTCCCATCGTCCCTTGTAATCAGGTATGTGAGGCAATAACACCAGCAAATGTGTTGTGATGGACCTCCAGGTGTGACCCTGAAAACCTCCCACTTGTGGCCCTCACCTCTTTCAACACCCACCGGTAGAGAGGACTGGGGGCAGGGGCAGGCCGACTAAAGGAGCCCAGAGCTGCCAGATGGGAGGAGCTTCAGTCCCAGGGTGACTCAGGGGCAGAGACCCCCTACTGATTGCATTTACGCTATGGTGTGAAGGAAAGATAGATTGTATCAAGCCACTGAAATTTGGGCTTCTTTGGTTAACAAGAGCTTGTGGGGTGCCTGGGTGGCTCGGTCAGTTAAGTGTCTGACTTCAGCTCAGGTCATGATCTCCCTGTCCAACCTGAGTTCAGGCCCCTTGTCAGGCTCTGTGCTGACAGCTCAGAGCCTGGAGCCTGTTTCAGATTCTGTGACTCCCTCTCTCTCTGCCCCTCCCCCACTCACATTCTGTCTCTCTGTCTCTGAAAAATGAATAAACCTTAAAAAATCTTTTTTAAAATAAACTTTAAAAACATTTTTTAAAAAGCTAGTAATTTGCCTTACCTAATATGTTCCATGAAGCAAAGATTCTGGAAGACTGCAAAAAATGGCTCCAATTTTTCAACCCTCTCTGTCTCCCTGCCTTTCACCATCTGACTTCAAGGCAACTCCCATCAAAGGGTGGAGTCTATTTCCCTGCCCTTGAATCTGAGTAGGTGTTGGGAACTGACATGGTCAACAGAATGAGGAGCAAGGAATAGCAGGACAGTTGCCAGCAATAGCCAACTGATTCAGGCTGCCTGACCAAATAAATCCGGCGGGGGGCGGGGGTGGGGGGGTGGAAATGCCTAGGAGGTCCCCCCACCCTTTCCCCATACAGTTATCATGGACTTCAGCATGCTGATAAAAATTCCAACAAAGCAGCTCATCTAACTTTATTCAAGCCAGCGTTTCCCACGTTTCTTTTCGCAAGGAATCCCTTTACCTTCAAATGACATCCCATGGGTCTTTGTCAAATGTTAGCGGGAGACGGGATTATTTCCAATTTGTTTTTGGTTTTGGTCTGTTTTTTCTGTTATTATTAGAAAATGGTGCCATGAAAATCTCTTTAGTGAAATCTTTTCCCACTTGCTGGATTCTTTCAGAGGCTAAATTCCTAGACGTATAAATGGTGAATTAACAGATACACACATTTTTAGGCTTTGAACTCAGGCTGTCCAATCCTTCTCCAGAAGGGTCATTCCCATTCCCATCCCAACCATGGTGAATGAAATCTCACATTTACCTGAACTCTCCTCAGCTATAGGGAACCACATTTCAAACATCTTTCCTGATTTGACAGGCAAAGGGATGTGTTTCAGTATTTCAAGTGGCAATTATTTGAACATTACTTTTTTTCTATTTGTATTTCTTCTGTGAATTGTCTTTTCCTCTTATTTGCCCATCTTTTGGATATTGGATTTTCATGTTAATTCCACATTGATATATTAATATCTTCATTACAATATGTTAACCATTTGTCAGTTTTGCCTGTCGCGAATATTTTTCTCCAGTATTTGCATAACCTCAATTTTAGTCATGCCCTTTTTGGACACATGGAATATTCAATTCTTTAAACAGTCAAATCCATCAGTCTTTTCCTTGGTGATTTGTTCTCCCATTTTGAAGTTCAGGTAGTCTTTTCCAACCCAGAGTATTAAATATTTATTTCATCTTCAAGACTTTTATTGTGTAATTTTCTTCCCATATTTTACTCTAGTCCATCTGGAATTTATTTTTATTTGTCATGTAAGATGAGGCTCCAAATTGATATCTTCCCCCAAATGGCTGGAATATAAATCCAATTGGTATGACATTATAGTTCTGTTCTATAATACATTCTTGCTTTCTTTATTCTGTCTTTGGCCAGCCATTCCGGTAAGATACCCAGCATGATTGCTAGTTCGTGGAAATCACATTTTAAGTTAGGTGAAGTCTGTGATTTTGTCTGCTTTATCTCTCATGTATCTACAGGACCTAGAACAGAACCTGGTGCACAGCAGTTGAGTATCTCAGTGAATGTCTGGTGAAAGAATAAATGAGGGAATGAATGAATGAAAGAATGAGGGAATGAATGAATGCATACAATATGCCAGCCTTAATCTGGGCAGTGAGTTTATTTATGTTGGGAATAACATCCTGCCCCTTTACTCCATAAGGCCCACAGCAAATAGGAAATAGTTCGCTCAGCCTATATCAGGTAGCTCTTGCTGCATAACAAATTCCCAAAACTAGCGGCTTAAACAGCAACTATGTTATTATTTGCTCACTGCCCTGTGTTTTAAGAATTTGAATTGGACCCAACAGAGATGGTTTGTCTCTGCTCCACATGATGTCAGCTGAGGCTACAGCATCCAAGAAGGCTTCTTTATTCATGTTTCTGGTGTTCCAAGAAAAGCTCAAACGGCCGAGGGACAGCTAGAACAGAGGTCACAGATTCGGGGCTATCAATTCTCGCTATCTGGCTTCCTCAGTTCTCCATGTGGCTTTTCCACGTAATCACTCTGTGTGGCCTTGCCATGTGGTCTCCCCGACAGGGAGCTCAGCGTTCCTGAGTACACGAAAGCAAAAGCTGCCAAGCTCAAGACTGAGGCCAGAACTGGCAGAGGGTGACTTCTGTTACATTCTGTTGGTTAAAACAAGTCACGTGTCCAAGGCAGAGGCAAGGGAGAGGACTGCGGGAGAGCGTGAGCAGTGAGGTATAGTTCTTTGGGAATCTCAGTATAACTGACTTCCACAATCCAGTAAATGGCTCCTTACTGACCTTTCGCAAGGGTCAGGCAAGAAACAGATGCAATGGTGGGCCCCACAGACGCACTCTCCTAAAATGCAGTGAATGTATGGGCCCAGGCCGTTACTGGGCCCTGAGGCAGGTGCCTCTCCCAACCTGAGACAGTACATGCTCAGGAAGGCTTCCAGGGAAGGCTTCCAATAAAGGTAACTACAGACCTGTGTCTTAAGAGTGAGTAGAACACAGTCAGTGGAAGAGCATGTACAAAGGCACATAGGTAAGAAACCACTTGTGGGAATGCAAGCTGGCGCAGCCATTCTGGAAAACAGTATGGAGGTTCCTCAAAAAACTAAAAATAGAACTACCCTATGGCCCAGCAATTGCACTACTAGGTATTTATCCAGGGATACAGGTGTGCTGTTTCGAAGGGACACGTGCACCCCCATGTTTATGGCAGCACTGTCGACAATAGCCAAAGTATGGAAAGAGCCCAAATGTCCATCGATGGATGAATGGATAAAGAAGGTGTGGTATATATATATATATATATATATATATATATACACAATGGAGGATTATTCGGCAATCAAAAAGAAGGAAATCTTGCCATTTGCAACTACGTGGATGGAACTGGAGGGTATTGTGCTAAGCAAAATTAGTCAGAGAAAGACAAAAATCATACGACTTCACTCCTATGAGGACTTTAAGAGACAAAACAGAGGAACATAAGGGAAGGGAAGCAAAAATAATATAAAAACAGGGAGGGGGACAAAACATAAGAGTCTCTTAAATACAGAGAACAAACAGCGTTGCTGGAGGGGTTGAGGGAGGGGGGATGGGCTAAGTGGGTAAGGGGCACTAAGGAATCTCCTCCTGAAATCATTGTTGCGCTAGATGCTAACTAATTTGGATGTCAATTTTAAAAAATAAGAAATAAAACAAGTTAAAAAAAAAACTACTTGGTGACTACTTCAACCAACAGACAGCAGGAGAAGTGATGCTGTGTGACTTCAGAAGCTGAGTCAGAAAATGCTAAGCAGTTTCTTTCTGGATCTTTTGCGACACATGCTCTGGGAGAAGCCAGCCACCATGTAAGATTGCCATGCTGGAGTGGCCATGTGTATTTGCTCTGGTCAGCAGCCCACTGACCTCTCATCTGACGGTCAGCAACATTGCCAGCTATGTGAGTGAGCCACCTGGGACACCAGGCCCGTCGCGTTTTCAAATGACTCCAGCCCACTCAACATCTGAGTTCAACCACACGATGGACACCACGTAAGCACAGCCCCGCTGAGCCCTTCTTGAATAACTGATCCATAAAGTCAGAGGAAAAAGAAAATGGTTGACTTAAGCTGCTTAGTTTTTGGATAACGTGTTATGCAGCAAAAGATAACTGAAACACTGGGGTCGCAAATTCCAGCCTAACCCTAGTCCTACCTATAGACCTATAATGTGACTCAGTGAGGTGGGGACACCACGGCATGGTGGGGACCCTGGTTTGTCCGGGACCCCGTGCTGTACTGCTCTAGGCTGTATTTGCCCCCAGACCTGTTCCTCATCCTCCCCTTTCTGCCTGCATCCCAGGCCACAGTTTCCAGCCTCTCCCTTTATCTGGATTTACCTAGGGTTCTGCCAACAGGAAGCAGTGGCAGGAGCCCAGCGAGTGGGAGCAGCAGGCCAAGGCAATTCTTCCCTCTCCCTGTGGTTGTGCCTCCCCACAGCTCCAGCCAGCTAGACAATCCTTCTGGGTCTCCAGCTTCTATGAGGTGACTTTGTCTCTGGGTCTGATGATGGTAACTCCTTCCTTTGTTCCTCCAGCCTGGAGTGACAGTGGCTTCCCACTGCTGCTAATTTCTGATTGCTTCACTGGCTCCTACTTGGCCCCTTAGCTCCTCCATCTGGTGCATAACCACCTCCATGTGTTAACGTCTCTCTTTTCTAATATCTGTATCTCCATCAGCTAAACCTTCATAGGTTTAGCAGCTCCAGCCTACTGTGCCCAAGGAGAAAAATGGCCTCCGGGGGTGCCTAGGTAGCTTAGTCAGTTAAGTGTCCAACTCTTGACCTCAGCTCAGGTCATGATCTCACAGTTCATGAGATCGAGGCCCACATCAGGCTCTGTGCTGATAGCACAGAGCCTACTCGGGATTCTCTCTCTCCCTCTCCCTCTGCTCCCCCTCAAAATAAATAAATAAAACATATAAATAAACATAAAAAAATAAAAGTGGGCTCCAAGTTGTCAGATATCCCAACAAGGCAGAAGGCAGAAATCAGGAGGGTCATCGGGGTGTTCCTATTTTTCAAACACTGTGGACGCCAATGGTCCTCTGACTTCAGAGTAGGTAGAAGCCACAAGAGAGACTGAGGAGGAGCACTTCCTAGGTCAGTGAACAGACCTATCTTGAGGACCTACTATGTGCAGGTAGGAGCCGGGGACAAAGTGGTAAGCAAGAGAGGTGAATCCCTGCCCTTGTATGCTTACGACATTTAGTAGAGGAGACAAACAAATGAAGAAGACGAAGAACAATGTGTGTAACATGCCATGCAGAAGGAGAGGTGGGTGATATGTGAATGTGGGCGTCGGGGAGTCAGGCTTCAGTTGGAGTGACACAAGGACAGCATTGAGATGGGGCATCTGAACTGAGAGACCTGAAGGACAAGAGAGCTAGACCTACACTACAAAGATCTGGGAGAACTCTATTCCCAGAAGAGGGGATGGCCATCACAAAGGCCCCGAGCCAGGAAAGAGCTGGGAGTGTGTGAGAACAGCGAGAAGAGATGGCTGGGGCCGAAAGAGTGAAAGGGAAGTTGGAGGACAATGTGAGGTTGAGGAGGCTGCAGAGGTCACGTGACGGAGGGCTGCAGCAGCCACAGGAAGGAGCTCCGGAGTTTACAGTAAGTGCAACGAGAAGCCATTGGAAGGTTTTACGCAGAGAAGTAATACGATCTGATTTATGGTTTTGAAAGACACCCCTTGCCCCTCCCCTCAAGCCGTGGTGAGAGGACTACAAGTAGGACACAAGATTAGAGGCAGGTTTGTTAGCAATTGTGGTGGTCCATTTGGTGCCGAATGGGGCTCAGACCAGGGTGTTAACAGTGGAGGGGCGAGAAGTGGGTGGGTTTGGGAGAGTACTGCATCACAGAAAGCAGAAGGGGAGTTTTCAGACGGGATTGGTCTGAAAGACTTGTTAAAATGCAGACAGCTGGGTCCTATATCCCCAGGGATTCCAGTTCAGTGGGTCTGGGCAGCAGAGAATTTGCAATTGTAACAAGTTATCATGCGCTGTTGCTGCTGCTACTGACCCAAAGATCACATTTTGAAAATCACTAGGTTGAAAACAATGCTAATAGAAATATAATGTAATATGTTTCTAATAGATTTATTTCTAAATATATTTCTAATAGAAATATAATGTATATAATAACATGTGTTATTTAAAAAACTCTAGTAGCCACATTTCAAAAGAAAAGTGAAAGTATTTTGATAAAATATTTCAATCATATATTTTATTATTAATATATCCCAAATACTATAGTTTCAATACATTATCAATGTCTTTAAAATTCTCAAGACATTTTACATTCTTTTTCTTTTTTTTTCTTTCTTTTTTTTTTTTTTTTTGTAGTAAATCTTTGAAATCCCAGTATGTATTTTATACTTAGAGCACATCTCAATTAGGACTAGCTAGCCCACTATGTGGCTAGTGCCTACTAATACTGGCCAGGACAGGATAGGCCCATCATGGCAGGATCATTGAGTTAAAGATAGAGAAGTGACTCTTGAGTTTGGCAATAGGGAAGAGCTTTAGCAACACAAAACTATTGGGGGTTTGTGTGTGTGTGAAACAGAGGGAAAGAGATGAAGGGGAGAGCATGTAGACACTTCCCTCTTACAGTTTGGCTGTGTTTTTATAATGGATGGGTCAGGCTGACAACTCTCAAACCCAACATTGGATATTAATATCACACGCAAAGAAACATCCAGACATTATTATTATTATGTGCCTCCTGATCGAAGAACTCAACATCACCCATGAAGCCTACTTACCTCCAAATTAAACCTGAATCTGGGGGTGCCTGGGTGACTCAGTCGGTTTAGCAACCAACTTCGGCTCAGGTCATGATCTCACGGTTCATGAGTCCAAGCCCTGCTTCGGGCTCTGTGCTTACAGCTCAGAGCCTGGAGTCTGCTTTGAATTCTGTGTCTCCCTCTCTCTCTCCCCCTCCCCTGATTACGCTCTGTCTCTCTCTCTCTCTCTCTCTCTCTCTCTCTCTTAAAAACAAATAAACATTTTTTAAAAATCAAAAAACAAAACACAAAACACCTGAATCTGACGCAGCCTCTACATCTGTTTGCAGGACATACAGGAGACAGAAGAACATAACGAAGGACACCAAGTGCAACCAGCCAAATCAGACAGGTACCTTTGTGAGAGGTACCAACAAAATGCAATGCACAGATCCTGTTTGGATTCTGATCTGAACCAGTCAACAGTTAAGACATTTATAAGACAATCAGGGAAATCTGGAGACAGGTTGGATACTGAATAAAATTAAGAAATTATTTGTTTTTAGGTGTGATAAAGGTGTTATTTTTTTGAAAGAACCTTGTGTTTTAGAGATACATATAAAAGTATTTGTGGATGAAATATGCTGTCCGGGATTTGCTTTACACTAATTCTGCAGGGAGGGAGGCAGAAAAAATAAAACGGAATTGGCCATACGTTGATAATTGCTGAAGAAAGGTGCTGGGTACCTGGAGGGTCATTACCCCATTCTTCCCGCGTGCACGGTTGAACATTACCATAATAGGGTGGGGTTTTTGTTGTTTATTTTGTTTGTTTTTTAAAGGAGGGAGAGGGGGTAACTGTGAAGGAAAAGAGAGAAAAGAAGGGGAAGGGATTGTTTTCTTTTAAGACTGAAGCGCCATGAACAGTCTCGAGAGCCGGCAAGGGTTAGGGGAGATTCAGGAGAGCCGCAGGCGGCTGAGCTGGCTCCAGAGCATACACAGCGGCGGGGGTCTGGTCTCGCAGTTCCCTGAGTAGGGGATTGCGCAGCACCCCACGCCCCCACGCCGTTGCTTTAAAGCGGCGGCGACTCCCGGGACTGAACAGCTGCTGCCCCTACCCACCCGCTAAGGTCCATCTGGCTAGACCAACCGCCCGCGCCGGCGCAGCATTTCCTCCACGGGGCGCGGGCCTCCGTTCCGCCACCCCACAATTCCCCGCGCCGCTCCGGAGGCGCGCTCTCGGTGGGGGTGAGGTCTCACCCCCCCAGATTTGAGCAAGGTGAGGCAGAGGGTGTCGCGTGGCCTTCTGGGAAATGCAGTTTACTTCCCTGGCTGGAACCACCGCTTAAACCACCCACGAGACTACGTGCCCCACAATGCGCCGCGCGCGCAGCGGCTGAGCGGTGTGTTGCTGCCCCCTAATGGCGACTGAGGGGTTGTGTCCCGACCTGGGAATAGTGCTGAGAGGAGCAGCAGCGGGGACGGGACTTGGGGACTCGGGGTTGCCCTGGGAACCTCTGGGAAGCCCATCCAGATGGTGAGGCTTCCAGACATGGGCCAAGGAAGAGTGGTGGTGGTGAAGAAGTTGGAGGTAGGGGCCACTATGAAGATTAAATGAAATCAGGACAGTAACTGTTGGCTCTATATTATCGTTATCATTATTACAGCTAGTACTTATAGAGTAAACACATCTGTGCCAGGCACTGCTCCCAGCTTCTTACATGAATTATCTTATTTAATCCTCCCAACAGCCATATGAGGTGCTATCAGCCAGCCCGCCTCTTGAAGGAATGAATGAAGAATGAAGTTGAGGCCCAAAGAAGGGAATAATTTGCCCATAGTCAATTCAACTGGTCTGTAACAGACCTGGGATTTGAACTTAGACTGTCAGGCTTCAGAGTCAGTACTTCTCTTCCCCAAGACTGCAACACCCTCTGATCATTCAGTTAAATTATCCCAAGATACTAATTAGCACATGAATCAACTCAAAATGGCTATTAGCATGTGGATCTTTTTGAGTTGGTGATTGTTGGTTAGTGTTCCTGCCCAAGTTTGTGATTTAGCCCTGCTCCAGGACAGAGTTTACAGTCAGCATAGATTTACAGTTTGCACATGAATCAGCACAGGTTTGTGTTCACAGAGATCGGATTTCTGATTAGCACTTGAATCAACAGTGGTTTGTGTTAGGAGCTGGAATCATTAGGTTAATGATTAGCACACATATCTGCAGATAATAGATAGATAGATCACACAGATAATACAGGGATTATGTTCAAAACTATGTACCCCCTTCTGGTCCAGGTGACTTCGTCCTCAAATGTTGCCCTCATCCCTTCACTGAGCCTCCACTCCCAACCCCACCATCACACACAGGCAGGCAGACCTGGTGATTTCTTTGTCCCTTCCTTCTCCCCAATCTTGTTCATAATGGAATATCACAGCGACAAACACAGGTCCAGATACTACCTGTTCTCTTTCTGCCTTATGAGGAGACAAAATTCCAAAGCCTGGACTGTGCCTGATTCACAGGTGCGTTCCCAGCACTGGGCCTGGCACATAGTGAGGGCTCAATAAATGCTTGGGGGGAAAAAAGTGTTGGACACTCACTATCATCTTTCGGCACTGACCTAGAGATTTATCAAATCAAGCCAGATTCACTTTGCCCTCAAAGGAGTCAAATTTGTGATCACCCACCCCAAAGGCCGGGACCAGGGTAGGTGGGTGGGTGGTCAGCGTGTGGCTGAGACGTCTCCCTGGAGCAGGATTCGGTGTAGTGAATAGGAGATCCCACAGCCTCTTCCTGCTGCTTCCCCCTGAGGTTGTGGATCTGGTGGTCGTTGATGTTGGGTCCATTATCATCCATACACTCTGCATAACTACGATGGCAGGAAGCTGCCCAGCCTGGGGATATGTTCTCAACCCTCCTTGCATCTGGGGTGGCTATGTGATTAGTTCTCTCCAATAAAATACGGGCAGAAGGGAGGTTTATAGAGGGTCACTTCTGGGCCAAGCTTTTTAAGAAGCTGGTGAAACTTCTTTACCCTCTCTCCTCCCATTTGCCAGGTGGAAGCAGATAATTTGGAGCCCCAGGAAATGATGGAGGCACAAGATTAACCAGTCTGCTGTGTGAGTCACCAGATGGAGGACAGATGCCAACCAAGCAGGACACCTGTGGCAAGAAATCAACTATTGTATGAAGTCACTGAAATCAAGGGAGTTCTTTGTTACAGTAGCTGACATTACACTTACTGATACTCCGACCCTTCCTCTCTGGGCCCCTGATATCAATAAACCTTGAGCACCCCCTGTCATTCTGTGAAATGAAACTCTAATCCCCAATTGTGGTGTTCAGGCTTTCACATAGCGTTTTCATACAGTGGCCCACTGGCTATATGTTTAAAACTCATCGGTATATTCCACTCCATTCTTTGCCCAAATATAAACTTGTCCCCATATTCTTATGGAAGTCTTCTTCCACGTTGACAGGTAGAAGTCATTAAAGCAGACCCTGAGCCTCACGTTAGGTCTTCCACCATAGCTAAGCAGAACCTCATACACAGGATCTTGTGGTTGCCCTGTAGAAGTCAGTGCTTGCCTGGAACCCATCAGTCTGATTTACGGTGGTGGTTAGTGTATATGTTTGGGAGGGTGGGAAGTATGCACTCGTCTTCTTGCCCCTCTCTTTTGACCCATCCGTATGGAAATGCACCTTCCGACCTAATCTTTAAAGCCAGTTCCTAGTCTGGGGCATCTGGGTGGCTCCGTCTGTTAAGCATCTGACTCTTGATTTCAGCTCAGGTCATGATCTTGTAGTTTGTGGGTTCAAGCCCCACATCAGGCTCTGTGCTGATGGTGCAGAGCCTGTCTGGGATCCTCTCTCCCTCTCTCTCTGCCCTGCGCTCATGCTCTCTCTCTTTCTCTCAAAATAAATAAATAAACTTAAAAAAAATAAAATGAATTCCCAGTCCTCAGTATCAATTCATGTGCTAATTACAAAGCTGAGCTAATTCCAATGAACCCCACTGGCTAGGCTTGGGTTGGCAGGGACTAGTTGAGGATAAGGGGGACACCACCTCCATCCATGATTGCTCAAACAACCTCCAACTTGAAGAGGGCCTAAGTTTATTTATAAAGTGATTTTTTACCAGACTTAATTGATTTGAATACCTTATAGGTATTTGATACGACTTTCTGAATGTTTCTTGTGTATATATGTGGGAATGTGGCTCACACATGCATGCAAGAGAGAATCTGTGCAGAATGTGTTTTTACACATATGATCTCTCACATGTCTGAGTGTGAGTCTGTGCATGTGTCTGTCCCCTATATTTGAACAGGAAGCCAGGTGTATATGTGTTCCATGCGCCTGCTGTATCTGTGTTCTGGTGAGCCTCTGAGTACGTGATGTGCATGTGTGAATATGGATGTGTCCCCCGTGTGTATTTGTGTATATTCAGGCAAATTCTGTGCATGCATATGAGCAGTCCTCTTCCCCCAAGGCCCCCTCAGCTCTCAGGCAGTTTAACCTCATTCTTCCTGCTGTGGCTGTTTCCGCTGCTTTTGTCCCCTTCTCCAGATGTTGTAATTAAGTAAATGCGGCAGTTAAGTGGAACCCCCAAAACACCATCCCATCAGGATACCCTTGCAGGAGCTAATGAGGGGTTACAGCACATGCAGACACATGCACGGTACTACTCGGGCATTGCAGGGACCCCCCAGACTGCACATGCTATAGAATGAGGGCACACAAGTAATATAGAGGTCCCTTTGCCCACCTACTCTGTTCATACTCATCCTTCAGGTCTCAGCATAAAGGTCCCCTCTCCAGGAAGCCTCCCTAACTGGGGCCCAGGGGGTGGGGGTGCCTAAAGGGTTGGATTCTGCCTCTGGGGCCCCACACCTTTCTGCTTCCCCCGTCAGGAGCCCTGACCACTCTGGCCTGTGCTTTGCCATCAAAGTATTACTTTGCCCTGTGCTTCCCCTGTCACACCCTGGCCACTGTGGCCTGGGCCTCTGACATGACAGTCCCAGTCTGTCTAGCCCAAGCTTCTCCTAGCACAGCCCTGACCACGCTGGGCTGTCTGGAGATGT
Source organism: Neofelis nebulosa (assembly GCF_028018385.1). Taxonomy (NCBI): domain Eukaryota; kingdom Metazoa; phylum Chordata; class Mammalia; order Carnivora; family Felidae; genus Neofelis; species Neofelis nebulosa. The sequence continues at coordinate 18,009,444 of NC_080798.1, read as the reverse complement.
GTCTTTTTCCTTTTGAAATTTGAGCTCAATGAAAGCAAGACCTGACACTGCCTTGGTCACACTTCTGCTGCCGTGTCATTTAGCACACAACCATGCCCAGAAATCTACAGTAAATGTTGAACCGGCATCTCTGCCTCTGCCCCTCTCTGCTCCCAAACCCCTCTTTATGTCTCTAAATATGTTGGTTTCTCTGGCACACACTTAAAATGCTAAGTCCCCTCAGTCCACTAGGTTTCGGCACAGCTGTGGTGGACAGCTCCATGCAGGTTGCAGAGCTCCCCGGTTTAACCCAGCGGTTCTCACAGTGTGGTCCCTGGACCAGCAGCATTAGCATCACTTGGGAACTTGTTAGAAATGCAAACGTTTGACCCCGCCTAGACGTATCAAATCAGAAACTCTGGGACTGGGGCCTGGAGATCTATTGTTAAGTTCAAGGTGATCCCAAAACAACTACAATGTTGAGGACCAACGGGTTATTTCATGCAGGGCATCCCTCTCTGCTTTTCTGTCTCAGATCTCAGATGGCTCTCAGTACCACTCTCTCCCACCAAAGACACAACTATTACCCAAAGGGGTAACAACTGGTGGATAAATGCAGCAGGAAGAAATCTTGCAGGGGGTAATAAAAGAGGGGGAACCATCATTTTGATGTGTTCTGCAAGATTCCTTAATGTTCCCCAGCTGAAGTAAGCCCCAGTTGCCCAGAGCGGTAACCTGTTCTTCACCTGCAGCCTCTATTTCTTCATCCTCTGCCTCGTTCTCCCCCAATCCCCTGCCCATTTCCCCCAAATCATCCAGTTCCACTGAACTCTAATTCCAGCGTGCTCTCGGATTGTCCTCCGGCATTTCCCTGTATCTCCCCCACCTCCACCACTTCTGTAGTGTCTCTGAGACTTCTACATCCTCTTTTTGAGTGTCTGAGTAACCAATATCCACTATGCTGGCCCAGGAGCACTGATGAACTTTGCTAATGATCTGGAAAGGCGGGCCCTAGAGCTGAGTTAATTTTAGCTGCAGTTTTTCAATACACATGAGTGGAAGGAGCCAAAAGTCTGTTCTGAAACCTTCAGCAGAGCTAGGGATGCCCGGGTGGATGTGCATCGATGTTCCTGCCCCCAACGAGGTTGCTTTACTCATCTACTCAGAAGGGAGATCCCCAGGGGTGGTTTGTGACCATTCAGGTTCCCCTAGGGTTAGGGCCATGACCAAAGGCCAAGACTGTGTTCCCTTCAGACCAGGGGTCCCAAAGATCAGGTCCTCCATGTTGCTATCACCAAGTTCCCAGGGCAGGCATGCAGGCCACCACCCACATCTGTCCTCCTGCAATAACATGTGCCGGGAGACGTGTGGAACGCCCCACCCTTCCCTCCACTATCTTCTCATAATAGTCTGGACAGGCAGGCCCCACACCTGGTGAGTCATGTGTTAGTACATTTCTAGCAGAGTCCTCTGTGGGGCAGTGAACCTGAGTCAGGGAGAGGGGAAGGCAGTGGACACTTTTCTGGGTCAACCTGTCCAGCCCCCTGCCTCTGTCCCATTTCCTGTCTTTTTCTTCCTCCATGGGATATCTGCCCAGTGTGTCTTTAGGTCTAAGCTATAACTCCAGAGGGCACAAGGTAGGGGAGCCAAGTTTTCCCCTTGCAGCCAGGGCAAGGAGGCTTGGGAAGGAGCAGTTTCTTCTCTGGCCTGAAAGATCAGGCTTGTTGCTGAACAGGGTCCAAGTAAGGAAATGCCACCCAGGAAAGGACATCCCAGGGAGGTGGTGCTGAGACAAGGGGACAGGAGAGAGGCTTGGGGGCCCAAGGCTTTGGGATGTAAGGCAGATCCGGGGCTATGAATAAGAACTGGACACATACACACACACACACACACACACACACACACACACACACACATACCCATCCTCACAGTTGAGTTGCCCCAGTTCAGTATCTGCTACCCCCTCCCACTTACCCCCTCCACCCACCCATGTCTCATGTCTCTGTCTCTTTGACTTTTTCTACGTCTCTGTCTTCGTCTCTGTCTTGTCCTTGTCTATTTCACGGTCTCTGTGTATTTCCCTCTCTCTTTGAATATGTGTATCCTTCCATCTCTCTATCTGCCTCTCTCATTGTACTCCTGTCTCTCAGTCTAAGCCTGCTTATCTTTTTGTCTCTGTCTCTCTCAATCTGTGTGTCTCCTTGTCTCAGTCTCTGTGTCTCTCTCTGTGTCTCTCTGTATCCAAGGATTTTTTTCTTGCTCCCAAGCAACGCCAGGGCGACTCCATGGGAAGTGGGGCTGGAGGCGCGCCTTTGCGAGAGGGGGCTGCCTACACCTTTAAGCGCGGGCACGCGCAGGGCCTGCGCCTTTAAGCGCGGGCGCGCGCGAGGCCCTAGGTTCCCGGCGAGGAGGCCGCGGGAGCGCCCGGACCCGGCTTGCCTGCCCGGCCCCCGCCCGGCCCCCGCCCCGGCCCCGGCGGGGGAGGGGTCTCTGAACGCGGCCCCTCCCCCCTGCGCCCCCACCTGCGCTGCAGTGCCTCCACCCCGCGTGTCCCAGTCTGTCCGTCTGTCCTCGCCCAGGCCTCGCCCCACCCCGGCCCCCGGGGCTGCCTTGCCGCCCTCCCCACCGCATCCGCCCCCCTCCCTCCGGGCCAGTCCCCGCCGCAGCCCGGGAAGCAAGCCTGGACCACGCTGCCCCAAACCCAGGGCCGGCACCCCGACATCGGGGGCCTGCACCCCGAGATCGGATCCAGAGATCTGGAAACCTGAGCCTGAGACCCTGATCTGGGGCTGGGACCCCAAGACCTGGAGCCTGAACACCTAATATCCGGGGCTGGAATCTCAACTTCAGTCTCTGGAACCCCAAGACTTGGAATATGGACCCCAAATTTTGGAGTCTGAACCTCAAGACTTTGCATCTAAAACCCCAAATCTGAAGCTGAACTCTGAATTCTGTGCCTGGGACCTTGAATCTGGGATCAGATTCCCATACCTATACTCTGGAACCCGCTATTTGGGACCTGAACTCTGAGATTTAGGCCTCAAATTCCAAGATCTGAACCCCGGTATTCCAAGGGGCCTAAACCTGAGTTTGAGCCTGAAGTCCTTGCTGCAAACCCGAATGCTGAAATTGGAGGTCTCTAGACCTCCAAATCTTGACTCAGCACCCCAATATCTGAACCCAGCACCCAAGTATTGGATTCCAGGACTGGGCTTGAGACTCAGACCCTAGACTCTTCATTTGGCTGTTTAGCATCCCAAGACCAGAGCTAGGAGACACTCGCTCTGACCCACCCAAACTGGAGCCTGGGTCTCTAAAATTGGCCCTTAGAAGCCGTGTATTTGGAGATCTAGGACCCCAAGTATCAAGGTCTACAGACTCCATGGCCACAGATCTTGGCTGAGACACAGCACAGTCCCTCTGCAGAGGCCTTGGGGACAGAGAAGGGATGACCAGGCGCCCCCTCCAGAGACCTAGCCCCTGACCTCTTGGAGCCTGAGGACTCTGCTCCCTGGGGGGGGCTTCCAGCTCAGGTAAGGCTATTGGGGGACCCTCATGCGGGGGAGGGACTTGGGAGGAACTCTGTGGCTGGGGGTGGAGGTAAGTGAGGGCTAGGTCCCCCTGGGCACCCTTGGGGTTTCGCCAGGAAACAGACACCCCACCACCACCACCAAGGGTTTGCCTCCAGCTCCTGCGTGCCTCTCTGGACATTTATTTGACCAACATTGCCCCTGTGACCTCTTCCCCAGTTGTTGGCACCTCCAGGTCTCTGATCTCTCACTCTGTTCTCCAGTTTCTTCCCACCATCTGTCTCATCTGTCTCTAGACACCTCTCCTAGCCACTGCTCCTCTCACTGACCATCTCTGTTCACCACTCCTCACTCCGATCATCTTTGACACTTCTGTCCACCGCTTCTCTCTCAGGCCACCTCTGTCCACTGCTTCACTCAGTGACCACCTTTGACATCTCTGCCCGTCGTGCCTCTCTCTAATCATCTTTCACCAGCTCCTCGCTCTTGTCCACCCCTCACTCTAAGCGTTTGCCTGTCTCTGACCATCTTTTGCCATCACTCTTGCCCTCTGCCCACTGCCTACTCTGACTGCCAGTCTATGGCCATTCCAACCATCTCTGGCCCTTACCGACCACCTCTCTTCTCTCTGTCTCTCTTGAGTACTGGAATTCCCTAATCATTTCTAACATCTCTGGCTGCCTTTCCTCTCTGATGACCTCTCCCCGTACTCCTCTTCCTAATCAGCTGTCCTTATCTCCAGCTGTTTCTGACATGTCTGTCCTTTCCTTCTCTCTCTGACTGCCTCTCTGGCTTTTGACCATTTCTGACCATCTCTGATCATCTCTCTTAGATCTCACCACCCCTGACTATGTGCCTTCCTTTGTCCACTTCTCATCTTCTTGACCATCTCTAACCACCTCCCTTCTCTGGTCATGTTTGACTACTTGTAGCCATTCCCACCACCCTGACCACTTCTTCCTTCTGGCCAGCTTTGCCCATCTCTTTGACCACATTTAAAACACTCTGGCTTCCCTTCTGCCCACTCCCCCCCATTGTCTAACTGTCTCTGACCATCTCTAATTACCTCCCTTTCCTCTGACCATTTCTGCTCCCCGTGTCCCTCCATGACACATCCCTCTGAGTCTTTGACCATCTCTTCTGCCTTTTGATGTGTCTGACCACTCCCACTCCTCTCTCTGACCATCTTTGACCCAACTCTTTTGCTCTCAGCCCACTGTGACCTTCTCTCCTGGTCTTGGACCACCCTAATGCCCTCTGGCACCCCTCTTCTGGCCTCAGCCCGCCCTAATGCCTCCCTTCTTCCCTGTAGGCCGCCCCTGCCCGAAATGGCCGTCCTTCCACTGCTCCTCTGCCTGCTGCCGCTGGCCCCCGCCTCGTCTCCATCCCAGCCAGCCGCACCCAGCCCGTGTCCCCGCCGCTGCCGCTGCCAGACACAGTCCCTGCCCCTAAGCGTGCTGTGCCCAGGGGCAGGCCTTCTGTTCGTGCCACCCTCGCTAGACCGCCGGGCAGCCGAGCTGCGCCTGGCGGACAACTTCATCGCGGCCGTGCGCCGCCGGGACCTGGCCAACATGACCGGCCTGCTGCATCTGAGCTTGTCTCGTAACACCATCCGCCACGTGGCAGCTGGCGCCTTTGCCGACCTGCGCGCCCTCCGTGCCCTGCACCTAGATGGGAACCGGCTGACCTCGCTGGGCGAGGGTCAGCTGCGCGGCCTGGTCAACTTGCGCCACCTCATCCTGAGCAACAACCAGCTGGCAGCCCTGGCGGCCGGTGCCCTGGATGACTGCGCCGAGACACTAGAGGATCTCGACCTCTCCTACAACAACCTGGAGCAGCTTCCCTGGGAGGCTTTGGGCCGCCTGGGCAATGTCAACACACTGGGCCTCGACCACAACCTGCTGGCCTCTGTGCCCGCTGGCGCCTTTTCCCGCCTGCACAAGTTGGCACGGCTGGACATGACCTCCAATCGCCTGACCACCATCCCGCCCGACCCACTTTTCTCCCGCCTGCCGCTGCTAGCCAGGCCCCGAGGCTCACCTGCCTCCGCCCTGGTGCTGGCCTTCAGTGGGAACCCGCTCCACTGCAACTGCGAGCTGGTGTGGCTGCGGAGGCTGGCCAGGGAGGATGACCTGGAGGCCTGTGCCTCCCCACCCGCTCTGGGTGGCCGCTACTTCTGGGCTGTGGGCGAGGAGGAATTTGTGTGCGAGCCCCCTGTGGTGACTCACCGCTCGCCACCACTGGCAGTGCCTGCAGGTCGGCCAGCTGCCCTGCGCTGCCGGGCAGTGGGGGACCCTGAGCCCCGTGTGCGTTGGGTGTCACCCCAGGGCCGGCTGGTGGGCAATTCGAGCCGTGCTCGTGCCTTCCCTAATGGGACGTTGGAGCTGCTGGTCACTGAGCCGGGCGATGGTGGCATTTTCACTTGCATTGCGGCCAATGCAGCTGGTGAGGCCACCGCTGCTGTTGAGCTGACCGTGGGCCCCCCGCCACCCCCCCAGCTAGCCAACAGCACCAGTTGTGACCCCCCGCGGGACGGGGATCCTGATGCCCTCACCCCGCCCTCTGCTGCCTCTGCCTCTGCCTCCGCCTCCGCCAAGGCAGCTGACACTGCGCCCCCTACAGACCGTGGTGTCCAGGTGACTGAGCATGGGGCCACAGCTGCTCTTGTCCAGTGGCCAGATCAGCGGCCTATCCCGGGGATCCGCATGTACCAGATCCAGTACAACAGCTCAGCCGATGACATCCTCGTCTACAGGTGCAGGGTCCAGGCAGTGGGTAGCTTGGGTGGCAGACTGAGGTGGGGGGAGGGTTGGAAATACACCCATTGACACCCAGGTTGCTGCACAGCTGAGAAATGAGGCTGAAGGTAAAAGAAATCTGGCAGCAGTGATAAAAAGAAATAAGGCAGCAAAAGTAAATAGTAACAGATGTAAAAAAGAAATCAGGCAACAAGAGTAAAAACTAATCAGGCCAGAAGAGTCCAAAGTTAACGGAGGGAGCCAGGTAGAGGGGTACAGACAAATCAAATATAAAGATAAAGAAAAACTAGTTGTTTCCAGATGACAGGGCTAGATGCAAACCATGCTGTGAGAAGAAAAGGAGATCAAACAGGAAGGTACAGAGTTCACGGGGAAAATGAAATGAGGGGGCCCTGCTGCAAAGGAACTCAGACCAGATTGAAAGGAAAAATGGCGGAGGAGGCTAAATAGGCTTTGGGTTTGTGCAGTGTGAACTCCACATGTTTAGAGTTCTAATGTGACATCTCAATTTTTGATTTTCTAAATCAAATCAAACCTAGTTCAAGCTCCACCTACTAGGTGAACAGGAACATTCACTTTGCCACCGTTGGGGATTCCCGTCTCTATTCAGTTGTTGCAAACAGTAGAAGAAAACCTGGGGCTTATAAGCCCCAAGAAGTGGATCAGTACATCTTCTGCCCCCGAGCCGAGAGCATTTGGAACATCTGCTGTGGCCACATGTGGCCAGTAGTGGTGGCTCTGACACAGATGCTGCTGACACTTCTCACCCAAGCCTAACTTGCATGGATGGCTATGGACGGTTCCCTCTTCCCGCTGCCAGGCTAGGCCAAGGGTGCAGTCCCTGAGGCCTGGCTGTAGAGGATCGGGCTTCCCAGGGCCTGGGGTGTGCACCTTATAAACCCAGTTCCTGGGTCCACTTTCCTTCCCCAGGGGCCCACATCTCAAGAGATCGTCAACTGATTTCCCTTTCAGTCCTGGAAATCTAGTGAGCTATTCTGTTCCTTTTCTCAGACAGCAGCACTCCATGTAGGGAGAGTGGGCTCCATGGAGGGCCCCACACCTGATAATCACACAAATCCTGTCCACCTTGCCTGGCGAGGATGAGACAAGTGCTCTTCTAGATAGCCACCCTCTCGGAGACAATCACAGAGTTCCCTGTAACTCCCTCATTAAAGCAGTTGAGGAATAAAGCAGGTTATACAACAAGTTAAATCTCCCACAGGGTGCTCTGCTGCAAAAGGAAATAAGTAGAGTTGGGTGCTAAGGATAAAAGGAAATGGGAAAGGTAAGGATAAATAAGAACCAGGCAACAGAGATAAGAAGGGAATCAAGAGACAGAGCTGGAAGAAGAAATAAGGCAACAGGGAGAAAAAGAAATCAGCTGTGATGACTGAGGCACATCAGTTTCATGAAAACGGAGTCAGCTGACAGGGCTCACTGGAAAGCAGGCCCTAGATACACCAATAATAATAATAAGGCAATGGGGCTAGGGGGACATTCATTGGCAGGTTAGAAGGAAATCAGGCATCAGCAGCATGGGGGAATCGGGTGGTTAGATGAGAGAATTCTAGCTGTACGCTGGAGGAAAATCAGGCAGTTGGAAAAGGGAAATCAGGCCCAGACTGGAGGAGAGGCAGATGGGAAAGATGGGAAGTTGAGCGAGGGTGTAGAGAGAGACTGGGGGGTGGGACTGGAGGGAAGTTGGGCAGTGAGGCTCCAGTGAAACTGAGCAGCAGAGCAGAGAAGCAGTGGGCAGCAGCCTGGGAGGGAATCTGGGCACTGGGGCTGGAGGGAGATTAAACTGGGGGATTTGAGCAGCAGGTGCCAGGAGCATGAGATGACCCAGAGGTTATCAGTCAGGCAGCTGAAGGGTATCAGATCAAAGGGAATTTGAGCAGTGGTGAGAGGGAACTCGGGGTAGCAGCAGACTGGTGGGAGGGGCAGGGGGAATCCGCCAGACTGCAGGGTTGGGGTAGAGTGCAGGGTGGGTGCCGGGCAGCCAGAGACCTGACCCCTGCCTGCCTGTCCCTCCAGGATGATTCCCGCCGACAGCCGCTCCTTCCTGTTGTCGGACCTGGCATCTGGCCGCACCTATGACCTGTGCGTGCTAGCGGTGTACGAGGACGGCGCCACCGGGCTGACGGCCACACGGCCAGTGGGCTGCTCCCGCTTCTCCACTGAGCCGGCGCTGCGGCCCTGTGGGGCCCCGCACGCACCCTTCCTGGGCGGCACCATGATCATCGCCCTTGGTGGAGTCATCGTGGCCTCGGTACTGGTCTTCATCTTCGTGCTGCTCATGCGCTACAAGGTGCACGGCGGCCAGCCCCCCGGCAAGGCCAAGGCACCTGCACCTGTCAGCAGCGTTTGTTCGCAGACCAACGGCGCCCTGGGCCCCACGCCGGCCCCGCCTGCCCCTGAGCCTGCTGTGCCCAGGGCCCACACCGTGGTCCAGCTGGACTGTGAGCCCTGGAGGCCCAGCCACGAACCCACGGGACCCTAGCCTCGCACCCACCTCTACGGCCCTTCTGGCCCCAGGGGTGGGAGGACCCAGGCACCCTGTGGGACCTGGCCTCAGACTCACCAAATTGCTCACGGTTTTTAAAACTCTGATGGGGAGGGTGTCGGGGGCACCGGGGCACAACAAGAAAGTCCTATTTTTCTAAGCTTGGGCCTAGGCCCTTGCCCTTGTCTCTGTCTGTGGGGTTTGGGGGGGGGGGATTGTGCAGGGGTCTGGAGTTGGGAATGCCTCCTCTGGGGAGAGACCCCTGCTCCATTCTGTCTGAGGTTCCTGGATGAGGCTAAGGATGGTCATCCATTCAGTCAACAGAATTCCCTGAGCGTGCTCCCTGGGCATGCCCTGTGCTGGATGATGCTGCCATGACCCAGACAGCCTCAAGCCCTTCTCAGACAGTGACAGTTTGGAGCGATCCAAGATGCGGTGATGAGGGAAGCCTAGGAGATTACGGGAGCCCAGGAAAGGTGCCTGACTCAGCCCAGGGTGTGGTCAGGGAAGCTTCCTGGAGGAAAGATGAGATCTGAGCATGACCTCCAAAGGAGATAATTAGGCCAAGAAGAAAGGGAAAGCTGTTCCCAGCACAGGGCCCAACACAAGCAAGGACTTAGTAAATGCCAGGCAGTGGAGGTACTGTGGTAGAAACAAGGCAGGAGAGGTGAGCAGAGTCCAGGACCTCCAGGCTGAAGATATCAGACTGGCCTGATAGTATTGGTGATCCATGGAGGATCTATGCAGAGGAGGGACAAGGGCGGGACTGGGCTTTAGGAAGATCTTTCCAGCTGTCATGAGGAGGGTGGACCAGAGGGGAAGACTGAAGCTGGGAGCCTGGGGGAAGCCAAGGCAGGCACCCAGGTGGGTAAGGACAAGTCTGGAGTGGGACAGGGCTGGGGGAAAAGAGTAGGGGGTAGGTGAGAGAGGAAGCTGAATGGATGGGTTATGGAGCTGAAGGGCTTGTGGGGGAGGGAAGTGTCCAGGGTGAGGCCCAGGGCTCTGGCCAGGGGAGGGGACAGTGGAGCCACCTGATACAGAACCAGGAAGGAGGTGCAGGTGTGGGGAAGATGCTGAAGCCAGGGGGGACTTGGTGAATGCGGGGGGTGGGGACAGAGGACGTCCAGGGGGTGGCGGCCAGGAGACCTCGGGACCCTGGTCTGAGGCTGGAGCTGGGAACAGAAAAGAGGCTCTATCATCCGAGATGGGGAATGGGGAATGGAGACCATCAGGGTCATGAGACAGCCTATGGGACTTCCCATATTTAAGGGACAGGGAGAAAAACCTGACAGAGACTAAGCAGGAGCAGCAGATGGAGGGACAGAGTGAAGCAAACCAGGCAAGTCAGACCCAAGTGACAATTGTGTTTAATGATACCAAGGCCACAGTGACCTCAGTGAGAGCAGTGTTAGGGGGCTGGTTGGGCAGGTGCCAGATTCAGCTGATTTGAGAGTAGGAAGTAAGAAAGTGTAATTAGGGAGTGTAGACCCTGTGATTCTGTGGGCCTAAGGCCTGGTCCAGATTGATCTGGACCTTTCAGCCCTATGTCTCTGCAAGGCTGGTCCTCACTCTGTCTTGGGCTGCCCTAGGTCCCTCTCAGGCACCAGACCTGGAGGTTTGGAAGCCCAAACCCTGGGCCTTGGTAACACCAGGCCTCATTGGAGATCCAGGAATGAGATGGGCAGTAAAAGGAATAGTGTTCTCTGGCCCCAGTCCACCTGTGGTGGTGGGTCCAAAGGCAGAGATGGGGGTGGGGGAGAAGGACTTAAGTCCTCTGAGTGTTCTCTGGAGTGATGCTAGTGTGAGGGGCATGGTGAAGAGGGCCCAAGACTGGGCTGGCGATCCGCATGACCTGGTGCACATGACCTCGTCCTCATGGGATAGAACCCTAGATTCTTTAAGTTTTCTTGGTGGGTGTAGGCTTTGAAAATGATCTTCCATTGGCCGTGGGAACAACCTGAGTCCCAGGGACCTGATCTGACTCCCGAGCAGCTCCTCCAGCAGCATAATGAGGTCCTTGTTTGTTACCCTCGGTGGCTGAGGTCAGGTGAAGCCAGCAGGGAGCGTGAGGTGTCTTGGCCAAGGGGGGCCTAGGGAGGGGGAAGATTGGAGATCTAGTGCCAGCTACAAAATACCAGTTGCTGGCATGAGGGGGAGCCAGAGCGCACCATTCCTCAACCCTTTTTTTAAATTTAAACAATTTAGTGTGTGCCTACTCGTGCAGTGTACTGGGAATTCAGTACTGAGAAAATATAGGCACAGGTCCTGACCTCACATATCTCACCATTTGGTGGGGAAACAAATGTTAAATAATCACACAAGCAAGTGTAAAGCCGCTGTGGTGACGGGGAGGGGAGCCTTCAGGAGAGATTCATGGGAACTGTGAGACCCTATAACCAGGAGACCTGACCCAAGAAGAGAGATTGAGAGAGGCTTCCTGGAGGAAGTGACTACTCAGCTGAGATCTGAAGGATGCTCAGGTTGGAGTCAACTACACAGGGGGTGGAAAGGGTACCTCGTGCACATGCTGTTCAGAAGTGTAGGGGCTGAGGGATGCATGGTGAATAAAAGGGACTGAAGTGGGTGCTGAGGTGGGGTGAGGGAAGGATGCTGTGTTGAGGCTGGAAAGTGTGAAGGTGGAGATGATGCAGGACCCTGTAGACTGCTGGGAAGAGTCCAGATTTTCTAAGTGGCATGAGAAGCCATTGGAGGTTTTGAACAGAGTCGTGCCCCCTGATCTTCAGGAAGCTCCAGTGGTAGGTCTATTTGTACACGGGGGACAGAAGTGAAGAAGGGAGCCCAGGGAAGGGGCCACTGTGGTAGTCCAGGCGGAAGGCTGACCCAGATCAGGTTGGGGCCTGAAGTGGATGGACTGGAGAGAGACTTGAGGCTACCTCACCAGAGGCCTCTATCCCCTATACGGAGGAGGACAATGTGGACCCTATCCAATAACCTAGCTCTTAGGCAAGACTGCAGAGACTGGCAGGAAGAGCTGTAGGGCCCTGGTGTCTGATACCAAGGATCCAGCCCTTAGATGAGGAAGCGTGGGAATTAAGAACCTTTTCCAGGTTCAGGTTCCAAGCAGACAGTGGACGTCGGCTCTCCAAGGCAGAGGCTGTGGCTGGTTGGAGGGAATGTGGGCACGAGGAAATGCAGGCCTGGAAGGGGCCACACACCAAGCGGTAGCTAATTACAAGTTTGGAAGACAGGAATGTGGGAAAATATACATGCGGGCAGGCTAGTTCCTCTAGCATGGATCCCTCTGCCTCCGCAAGAGGGTGCCTGGACTATCCCCCAGCACCATGCAGGAACAGTACTACTATGGACAAATGGTCACATGTATCTAGACTTTAAAGTTAAAATGTAGCTTGTCCAACACTGCCCAGCGGGGTGCACCAATTTCCTGAACGTAGGGAGGGCTACTACTCCTTCCGCGGCCCACCCCCTGTGTGGCTTTCAGAATGCCTTGCATATTTTTGAGACCAGGTTCCCTGAAACCAAAGTTCCAGGCTATTGGAGCGTTTTCTTCGAAGTAACTGTAGTCCTGATACCAGGACACTCCCCCGTCTGCATGCTGTCACATTCAACCTATGTGTCTGGGTGTGGCTAATCTAACTTAGGCCCCGAGTGTCTCGGTGTCTGTGATCCCTTCCTTGCCGGGCCTGAGCTAATGCCAGGCTTTCACAGCTCTGTCCATGGGCACATATACGGGAGAGTCAGATAAAGGGATCCTCCGAAAAGGGATGTTTCTCTTCCGGGGTTGAACATGAGCATGGCCTCTGCCTTTGATTCCTCCCTAGTGTCTGTCATGCTTCACAAAAGCAAGGATGGGTGGTCAGTGCTTGGTGTTGCCCAGACCTGTACAGGGTGACGCCGGGAACACGGTGGTGACCAACACAGCCCCACACCCCACCTTCACATAGTTCCAGTCCAGTGGAGGAAATACATCCTCACCAGGCAATGGCATCCCAGGGTGGGGGAGTGCCGGGATGGGGGAAGCACAGGCAAGATTGATTAGGACCTGTCTAAACCCAAAGGACTTTGGGAGCCCAGAATGGGCTCCTTACTGGGCCTGGCATAGGAGGTGGGGAGAGTCTATGATTTCCCGAATGCAGGGCCAGCTTCATAGCAGTATGACCTGTGCAGTCCCATAGCACCTCACATTTAGAAGGGCCCTGTGCTTGGCTGAATGCCCTGCTGTCGCCATCACAAAATTCTTAACAATTTTTGAACAAAGGACTCCACATTTTCATTTTGCACTGGGCCCTGCATACGTGAGGAATATACAAAAAGAGCCAGGAGAAGAGAGGGTCTCCCAAGGAGAGAGAACATCGTGTGCAAAACACAAGAAAGGGAGAGAGGGTTGTACTCTTGGAGAGCTGGCCGAAGTTCTGTGTAGCTGGAGCACAGGGTAGAAGAAGGGGGGGGGGGTAGTGATGAGTGAGCCCAAGGAGTGGGTGGATGCCAGCCACCATGCTGAGGAGCTGTGACTCCTTTCCAGAGGCACTAGAGAGCCACCGGGGAGGAACTGGGTCAGGTTTGGAGTTTAGAAAGATCTAGCTGTCTGTGATGGGAAGGGTGGCTAGGGACACGTGGCAAAGAACAGGCAAGCCAGGGTGGGAGGCTTGGCTGCCTCTGGAAGGGGTCACTGTGGGCAGGCTATGAAGGGCCTTGAATACTTGGGTGACAGACATCCCAGTGCACCAGGAGACTGGCCAGGAGGCTCAGTGCCACAGACTGAATCTAGAGCTCCATTTTCACTTGAAGATTTTCACTGTTGGGGGTTGCACAAGGGTAGGTTAATGGGTGTCACCGGTAAGCACGTGAAAATCTTTATATGAGAACTCACATGGATAGGCTGATGAAAGTGAATGCAAAATTGGCAAGAATGGAGAGTATAAAATGTGAGACTTCAAAGGACTTTATTCTGGGTATATTCTGGCTTCAACTCTGTGGAACCCCTGGAGTGCACTTCAACCCTCCCCAGTCCTCTGGTTAAAACGTCAGATCTTTGGGAACTTCCTCTTCATCCTAAATGCTGTGGCCCCCAGGGCTGGGAACTGATCCCCTTCCTGCTTCCACGGTCACCTCCTTCTGGGGCGTCACCTCTCCACGTGGCCCCAAGCTTCCGTTTTCCTTCTCTGCTGATGACCCCCACATCTCTGTCCCCAGCGCTGGCCCCTCTCCTAAACCTGGCTTCCCTCGGCTTCCTGGACAGCCCCCAGGCCTCTCACATCCACTGGATGCCTCATTGGCCTTAACCTCTTCCCAAACCTGCCCCTCTTCCCAGGTCCTCTCAGGGCAACCTCCACTCAGCCTCCTGAGCAGCCTTCCCACTTATTCTTCCTCCTTTTTCAACCCACCCCATTCTAGCTCTGGCCTCAACCACCTGGGTCCCTGCGTCTCCCCCCTCCTGGGCCCCTGGCTTCAGTCTCCCACTCTGGTTCATGGAAACTTCGTAGAGCCAAACCTGACCCTTCTCCACACAGAACCCTCTATGGCTCTCCTGGGTTCCTGGGACAAGAGTTCCAGCTCAGCCTGGCGGTTTAGGCCTTCCCCCCCCTGCCCCACTCCCCCAGCAACCAGCTCCCGGCTGCATCTCCGGCACATATGTTTCCCACCTCAGGCTGGAAGGAAATAAACACTCCCTGAAAGGTCCACCCTTTTACACACCAACGCTGTTCCCTGTGCCCTTGGTGGAGCCTTCCCTCACCTCCTCCGCTGGTATTGAAGAGCAGGGGAAGGATCTCAAGCAGGTGAGAAATGAAGCTATTGAGATAATTCCTTCCTGAATTCTCCCCCTACACTCCCTACCAAAGGCAAGGATTCTGGGGGGAGAAGGGAGCTAGGGCTGCAGGCTCCCAGAACCTGGGGGAGAAGGGGCTGGAAACTGTACCCAAGGTCCCTTGCCTTTCCTTGTCTGGAGTTCTAGCTTTGTCCGTCCTCCCGGATCCTCCACGGAGGGTGCAACTGCATTGTCCTCCAGCTCAGGACGTTCTGGAAGGAGGGGAGTCACGTGGAAGCCATTGTCTTCCCTTGGGGAGCTCCACCCCATATCCTCCAGACCTCTATATCCAGCACATGGTGTCCTCTCTTGCCTCTGTCACTTTCTCTGCCACTTCTGCCACCTAGGAGTTCAGGTCCCCGGTCCCCTCCTCCCTCAGACACAGAGGTCCAGTGTCTATTCCCCTTCTTCCTCAGAATCTAGGAGTCCAGGCTCCTGCCCCCTCCTTCCCAGGACCCCAAAAGTTCAAGCCTGAAGCCTCTCTGTCCTTGGCAGGCTCAGGAGTCCTGTCCCTCTTTTCTTGGAAGCCATGGTAGTCTTGCTCTGCCCACTTTGATTTCCTAATTCACCTCCCCATATCTGTCCCTCCCCTTTTTTCTCTGTCCCTCCCCCTCTATTCCTCCATCTGCCCCTTCTCCCCGCTCCCACCCGCATAATTAGACCTCATTACAACCGATGGCACCAAGTCAGAACGGAGCCAGTACTGATGGGGACATCCGGGTGTTGACCCAGGGAGGATGCTGAGGGCCAGGCCCAGGCATCTGGGACTATAAATGTCCCCACACTGTGGCCTCAGTCCAGCTCCTGCAGGTGAGACCTCCAGCCTTGCCTTTTTTTCCTGGGCTCTGAAGCCTGAGCCCTTCTCTGGGATTCTCCTTGAACCCTCTTCTGCTGCTGCAGTGCAAGGGTTTGGAGGCAGACTGGCAGGAGAGACTGAACCGACTGACCCATATCTGTCCATCTCCCCCTCCCCCCGGCCATGGATGCCCTCACACCTGCCCTTCTGTGCCTTGGTGCCCTGGGTTTCCTGTGGGGTAAGTGATTCATGAGGGATGCAGAAAACTGGTGAGCTGGTCTGGATCTGCAGCAGGGGACTGGCTGTGCTGGCTGGGGTTTGGGGCTGCCTGACATGGTTCTGTTAACAGAAAATTGACCACGGTGGAGCTTCGTCGGCCCTGGCCAGCTGAAACCAGGGACTATTTCCATAGACTCTGTGGCAGGGAATTGGCCGAACCAGTTGTGGGAAGGGGGCTGAGCAGGCCTTTCTGCGACAGATGGTTCAAAGGAAGCAACATTACTTTAAGTTAATATTTACCGGATATTGTTCCATGGCCTTTACATATATTATCTCATCTAATATTTTCATAGCTCTGCCAAGACCTCCTTTTACAAATGAAGAAACTAAAGCCCAAAGAGGTTAGGTACTTTGCCCAAGTTGACATGGCTAGTGAGTGGCAGTCAGGATTAGAACCTGATGTATTTGGCGGCCAAATCCAACAGATTGTGCTGACTCCCTCCTTTACTCTCAGGCCCAACGGCTGCAGTTGTGGATTTCCAGGGCCGTTACTTCATCACGGCTTTCTTGGAGAATGGGGGCGCCGACAAGCCCAACTTCCGGCTGTACGTGTCGCCACCCCCGAAGGGGCCCCCGACGGCTGTGCAAGTGAGGGCGTACCCGGTGGGGGGACCGCCCTTTCGGCGCGCGCTGAGCCTGCTGCCAGGCATCACTGCATTGGTGCGGCTGCCCGGCGCCGTGGAACTGCAGGGCTCGCGGCGGGAAGCGGGCGGAGCGGTGCGCTTAGCAGCTTCGCGGCCAGTGGGAGTGACAGTGGTGAACGCACGTGGACGCGCCTCCCTAGACACGGCACTAGCGCTTCCGCGCCGCCTGCTGGGTACTCGCTACGTGGTGGTGACGCCGTCGCTGCAGCCCCACGACCGGCACAAGGAGTTTGCGGTGGTAGCCGGCGCTAGGCCCACGCGCCTGCGCCTCACGGCTCCCGTGCCCATCCTGCTGGATGGCGTCGAGCATGCTGCCAGCCGGCCCCTCCTCGTACATCTTGAGCCCTTCCAGGCGCTGCAGGTGCAGAGCGCAGGTGACCTGTCAGGCACCCGCGTCGTGGCCACTCATCCCGTCGCGCTGCTGGCTGGCCACAGTTGCCTGCAAGCGAGAGATAAGGCCTGTGGCCACGTGTCCGAACAACTGCTGCCCCAGGATTACTGGGGCCGCGTCTACGCCGTGCCCCCGTTCGCGCCCGCGGCTCCGGGACCCAGAGATCACGTGTACGTGGCTGCTGACAGTTTGGGCAGCCTGAACTTCTGGGGGGGCGGTGCCAAAGGGGCGCGGGCTCTGGGCCTTGGAGCCGTGCTGCACTTCGCGGTGGACCCAGTGCGCCCCCTGGTGCTGCGCTCCTCCGCCCGCCTGCAGGTGCTTTTCCTGGCTGCGGCTGCGGCCCGCGGGAGCGTCGCATACAATCCCTTTTTCGCTCTCTTGCCCCCGGTGGACGCGTTCAGCCGCAGCTTCGCGCTCACCGCGCAGCCGGGCTTTTCCAACGTGGCGGTGCTCGTGGCGCGTGAGCCCACCCTGGTGCTCCTAGATCGGCAGCCGCTGCCCAACCTGCACTGGCGCCTCATCCCCGGCGGCCCCGAGCCGCATCACGGGCAGCATTCTGGTCAAAGCCAGGCCCCCACTCAGGGTTTCGCCTGGACTGAGGTGGCATATGGGCCTGGGCAAGGAGTAGTGCACTTCCTGGAGACTCGCGGGACGCCCGTGGGCGTGCTTAGCTTCGGCACCGCCCCGGGCGCTGGCTTCGGGACCCAAGCTGCGCGGCAGCCAAGCGTGAGTGAGCAGCGCTCGCGCCCAAGACAATCGGAAGGTGAGCAGGCGATGGGATTCCAGGATATCAGGGGCGGAGAAAATCATAACACTACCTTCAATTGCTGACATAGCAGCCAGAGAGGCAAGTTTTAAATGCAAATCACTCCCTCCTCTACTCAGAATCTTTCCACGCAATTATTATTATACCCAGCAAAAGCAAAGTCCTTACGGTGTTTTATGTGGTCCCATACAATCTGCTTTCGTTACCTTTCTGATCTTATCTCTTCTCACTCTTGCCCTTCCCTCATTCCATTCCAGCCATACTAGCCACCTTACTTTCTTCTCCCTCCTCCAGGGCCTCTACAATGACTGTCCCCATGATGTCTTTATGTTAGCTCCCTCACCTCCTTCAGGTCTTTGCTCAAATGCCACCTTCTTATTGAGCTCAGATTGCTCAATTTAAAATCGTAATTTCTCATCCCTTACAAATTCTGGCCCTTCCCTGATTTCTTTCACAAGTCATATCACTTTTCATATACTTACTTATTCTTTTCCTCTGCCACCCATTAGTTCCTTGAGTTCAATGCTTTTTTATTTTAAGTAGGTTCTAAGATACACAATTAATTGTACAATTTTAAGTATGCAGTCTGATGAATTTTTGCTCCCTGGAATTAGGGAGCTCCCCCCCTCAATCTCTCCCAGTCTGGAAAAACAGTGGGGGACCAGGGAGGTGAGAGAAAAGAGAGAGGACAGTCAGAGAGAGACTGGAGTTTCTTAGAAATGAAAATGTGGACTTCAAATCACTTATTAAAATTGGCTCAGAGTTGGATTTTGGAGCCAAAAGGTCTGGATTCAAATCCTACTACAAGCTGTGTGATCTTGGCCAAGTCAGGTCACCTGTCTGAACCTCAACTTTCTCCTCTATTAACTGTGGATAATAATACCAACACCTTCATAAGGTTGTTGTGGCATTAAAAAAATGAGTTAATTGGGGCGCCTGGGTGGCTCAGTCAGTTGAGCGATCTACTTTGGCTCAGGTCATGATCTCACGGCTCGGGTCATGATCTCGCAGTTCCAGCCCCACAATGGGCTCTGTGCTGACAGCTCAGAGCCTGGGGCCTGTTTCGGATTCTGTGTCTCCCTCTCTCTCTCTCTGCTCATGCTCTGTCCCTGTCAAAAATGAGTAAGTGTTAAAAAAAAATATTTTTTAATGAGTCAATAGAAGAGTGCCTGGCGTGCATAAATGTTTGCTATTATTAATTTTCCACATTTTTTTTTTAGATTTACTTTAGGCTAGACCTGTTCTAGGCGCTGGAGATGCAACAATGTACAACGTAGAAATATTCCTACCCTAGGGAGCTGTTACTTTAGTTCATATTCTAATCCATTCCAAAACTCTGTATTCCATTTGAATGGGAAATATGCAAACCCCTCAGAACAAAGTTATTTCTTAAAAGTTCACTTTGTAGGGGCGCCTGGGTGGCGCAGTCGGTTGAGCGTCCGACTTCGGCCAGGTCACGATCTCACGGTCCGTGAGTTCGAGCCCCGCGTCAGGCTCTGGGCTGATGGCTCAGAGCCTGGAGCCTGTTTCCGATTCTGTGTCTCCCTCGCTCTCTGTCCCTCCCCCATTCATGCTCTGTCTCTCTCTGTCCCAAAAAATAAAATAAACGTTGAAAAAAAAAAAAAAAGTTCACTTTGTATATATCTAGCTTCATGCATCAATAGCTATGAAAAAATAACTCCTCTTCCTGGGAAATAGGGTGATGGAGTGACTATCCTCACAGAGCACACATGCGCGCACACACACACACACATGCACACACACACAATTCTTTTGTTGTTGTTGTTGTTGTTGTTGTTGTTGTTGTTGAAATGAATAGGTTTTTTTATTTTTTATTTAATTTATTTTTTTTAATTTACATCCAAGTTAGTTAGCATATACTGCAACAATGATTTCAGGAGTAAATTCCTTAATGCCCCTTACCCATTTAGCCTATTCCCCCCTCCCACAACCCCTCCAGTAACCCTGTTTGTTCTCTGTATTTAAGAGTTTCTTATGTTTTGTTCCCCTCCCTGTTTTTGTATTATTTTTGCTTCCCTTCCCTTACGTTCATCTGTTTTGTATCTTGAAGTCTTCATATGAGTGAAGTCATATGATATTTGTCTTTCTCTGACTGACTAACTTCGCTTAGCATAATACTCTCTAGTTCCATCCACATGGTTGCAAATGGCAAGATTTCATTCTTTTTGATTGCCGAGCAATACTCCATTGTGTATATATACACCACATCTTCTTTATCCATTCATCCATCAATGGACATTTGGGCTCTTTCCATACTTTGAAACAGCATACCTGTATCCCTTGGATAAATACCTAGTAGTACAATTGCTGGGTTGTAGGGTTAGTTCTATTTTTAATTTTTTAATGACTTATTTTTTTTAATGTTTTAATGTTTATATTTGAGAGAGAGACAGAGCATAAGCAAGGGAGGGGTAGAGAGAGAGGGGGACACAGAAACCAAAGCAGGCTCCAGGCTCTGAGCTGTCAGCACAGAGCCTGATGTGGGGCTCGAACCCATGAACCGTGAGATCATGACCTGAGCTGAAGTCAGATGCTTAACCAACTGAGACACCCAGGCACCCCTCTATTTTTAATTTTTTGAGAAACTTCCATACTGTTTTCCAGAGTGGCTCCACCAGTTTGTATTCCCACCGGCAGTGCAAAAGAGATCCTCTTTTCTCCGCATCCTCCCCAACATCTGTTGTTGCCTGAGTTGTTAATGTGAGCCATTCTGACAGGTGTGAGGTGATATCTCATTGTGATTTTGATTTGTATTTTCCTGATAACGAGTGATGTTGAGCATTTTTTCATGTGTCGGTTGGCCATCTGGATGTCTTCCTTGGAGAAGTGTCTATTCATGTCTTTTGCCCATTTCTTCACTGGGTTATTTGTGTTTTGGGTGTTCAGTTTGATAAGTTCTTTATAGATTCTGGATGCTAACCCTTTATCTGATGTGTCATTTGCAAATATCTTCTCCCATTCTGTCGGTTGCCTTTTAGTTTTGCTGATTGTTTCCTTCGCTGTACACACACACAATTCTTAAGGCTGCTAGACGTGGCAGGCTGGAAGCCCTCACTGGCCAAAATCGACCCACAGATATGTTTAGATTTACTGGCACATAGACTTTTAAATAATTAATGTGGTGTCTTTAGAGGGAGTGCGTGCTCTCCAGCTCATCACAGCTCTGTTCTGTACCCACGTTGTGTTGGCCATTTCTGTATTGTCCTTCCGCCCGACCCTTCTCTTTCTGCCGATATAGGTCCACTTCATTTTAGATTTGGAACCCTGATAGCTTATGAATGTTGAGTCTCCAATTCCAGGAACCCTGGAGGCCTAGAGCATAGAGGCAGGAAAGGGATGAGGCTAAATGCCAGGATCCAGTTCTGTTGCATCATTTCATATCATCTCATCCCCAGATATTCTGAGTGAAGAAGATCTGAACCCTCCCACAGAATCCTATCCCCTCATAGAGTCTTCCCTGATGATGCCACTCCAGTTCCCAGGATCCTGTAAGGACCACGCATGCTCCGATGGGACCACATGTCATCTTGTAAAGCACAAACCTGAGTGTGTGGCCAGCACGAAGACCACATTTGAGTCTGACATCGTGTTCAGTTCCAAGACAATATCTCTGAAGGACCTCGAAACAGCGTCCATCTCCAGCTCTAAAACCATGGCAGTGGCCAAACCAGGATCAGAAAGCACACCTGAACCAGAACCAGGACTTGTAGCAGTGACCATGGCTTATCCAGGGTTTGCACAAGGGGCTTTGAATGAACCTCAGCCTGAATCTATAGCTTTGGTTGAACCAGAACCTGGACTTCTGTCTGTAAAAGAACCAATTCCCGAAACCCTGACTGTGGCTTTATCGGCACCTGTACCTTTCCCCCTGCCAATGCCCATAGCTGAACCAGAGTCCAAACCCAAGACAGTGTCTGGGTCTAGGTCAGAAACGGTCTCAGTGGCCAAGTTGGGGCTCAAGGTGGTGGCAGGGACTGAACCAGGCTTAGAGGCTGTGACTATGGCAAAACAAGAACTTGAAACTGTGTCTGGGTCCAAAATGGCGTCTCAGGCCAAATCAGAGACAGTGGGTGTCTCTAGTAAGAGGCAGGGGGGCATCCCAGGGGGTACCTGCTGGGCTTCCGGGCTACCATACATCTACACTTTTGATGGCTACTCTTTTCCTGTGCCTGGGGGATGTACCTACATCCTGAGCCATTGCCCTCAGGCCCTACCCAGTGGCCTCCCTGCCTTCCAGCTGTGGATCGCCTGCTCTGGAGGGAGGCAGCCCGTGCGCTTTGTCACAATGCGCGCTTTTGGAATCACCATCACTGCTGTCAAACATGAGTTCGGCTTTGTCCGGGTAAGAATAATTATGTGTGGGATCCTGGGAAACTGTATCCTTCTCTGTCCCTCATTTTTGTCAACTCTACGATGGAGGCAATTATATAGGTCCACAGTCCCTTATCCAAAAGGCTTGGGGCCAGGTGCATTTCAGATTTTGAAATTTCAAATGGTCATACCGTGCAAATGCCATATGTTACATGATAATCCCAATGGATGTCACATAATTACAAACATTAATATCTCTGCAGTGAAATAGCCGAATATTCACACTAACTGGGATAAATTAAGACCATAAGCGGCCACGTCATGAGTTCAGGTGAACTTTTGGTGCCAATTACATTTTCACATCAAACGCACGAAACATCTTTCAGTCTTCAGGCCGCTTTTGCATTTGGGGATTGTGGATAAGGGCTAATGGATCTCTAGCCCTACCTTACCAGGTTCCTATGAAGCAGGAACAAGTTAACATATGAAAGGCACTTGGAACAGAGTCTACCTCATGGTAAGTGTCATGTGAGGTGGGTTTGCTGTGTTTCTTGTCTCCTGACACTGACAACTGGAACCTCTAAATCCCCTGGGCTTTGGACATATCCTAGGACCACATGCAGGTATGGACACTGGCATGTCCACAGTTTCTCCTCGGGAAAGGTTTGAAGGCATTGCTCTGATTGGAAGGTTGTGGAGACTAGACTGCATTTAATCAGGATTGCCAGAGAGAGCAAACCTATGAGGTTATGGACATACTGAGTCACTCCTCAGTACCATGTTAGAAAGAATGTGATCTAGAAACCTAATGGCCTGAGTTCAAATCCCAGGTTGACCACCTGTTATCTGTATGACCTTGGGCAAGTCATTTAACCTCTCTGAGCCTTAGTTTCTTCATCTGTGAAATCGGGATGATACAAAGACCTAAGTCATCAGACTGTGGTATGGATCAAATAGGCTAATGTGGGGCGCCTGGGTGGCTCAGTCGGTTGGTTTGTCGAGTGTCTGACTTTGGCTCAGGTCATGATCTCACAGTTTGTGGGTTCGAGCCCCACATCAGGCTCTGTACTGATAGTGTGGAGCCTGTTTGGGAGGCTCTCTCCCTCTCTCTCTCTGTCCCTCCTCCACTCATGCTTTCTCTCTCTTTCAAAAATAAATAAATAAATAAATAAATAAATAAATAAATAAATCTTTTTTAAAAACGTTAAAAAAAATAGGTATGGAAAGCTCAGAAGTATATGATGCTAGGACCTGATGCATGAGCCATGATGCTCCATACTCCCCTCCACATGCCACTTGGGAGCCCACCCTGTCACTCAGGAGTCAGGAGTTCCCCAAGTGCTCTTATGGCTCTCCAGAATCCAGCACCCCAACCCAGGTATCCAGTACCTTCAAATTCTCAGGACCTCAGATTTACACTGTCATCAAATAAGCCCCCATCTCCCAAGTACCTGACACTCCTGAGTTTCTTCATCAACTAAGGAATTTTTTTAATGTTTATTTATTTATTTTGAGAGGGACAGAGAGAGAGAGAGAGAGAGAGAGAGAGATCACATGCAGGGGAGGGGCAGAGAGAGAGAATCCTAAGCAGTCTCTGTGTTGTCAGTGCAGAGCCCAACACAGGGCTCATCATGAAACATGAGATCACAACCTGAGCCAAAATCAAGAATTAGACACTTAATGGACTGAGTCACCCTGGCACCCTGGCATGTTTTATTATTATGTACCAGACCTTGTTTAAGGCACTGAGGACATATCAGTGACCAAGACAGACAAAAATCCTTGTTCTCATGGTACTTATATTCTAGCAGAGAGATATTAGCAATAAATATAAGTTAATTATGTAGTATTTTAGCAGGTGGTACATGCTAAGGAGGAAAACATGGAGCAGAAAAGTGGCATCAGGATGTCTGAGAGTATAGTCTTAAGTAGGAGGGCCTCCCTGAGAAGATGAAACTTGAGCCAAGTCTTAAAAGAGGTGAGGGAGAGAGCCATGTGTGTATCTGAGAGAATTCTAGGCAGAGGGAACAGCAAATGCCTAAGGTGAGAATCTGACAGGCACGTTAGAGGAACAGCAAGAAGTCCAGGCTGAAGCAGAGGGAGGGATTGTGGTACAGAGGAGAGCGAGAGACCATGGGGGGCAGATTGCAACAACTTTGTCTTTTATTCTGTGTAAGGTGGAAGCCAAGGGAAGGTTGTGTGCAGAGGAGGGATGAAACACCACTTGGGTGTTAACAGGATCCCTGTGGCTTCCCTGTGGAGACCAGACTATGGGGCTTGTTCAGGATGCACTGAGAGACCAGTGAGGAGGTTGCTGAAATTGTCCAGGTAGGAGATGATGATTGGACCAGGGTGGAGGCAGTGAATGAGAGTAAAAGGTGAGTTGGTAACCTTCTTGGTGAACTGACACAAAAAATGGAAGTCCAATCCACATGACCTGGAAGCTCTCGGTGAAGGCTCTTGGTAATTGGGGGAAAGACACTGGGGTCCTGGATGAAGGCTCTCCTATTAACTGAAGTGGAATTACTTATCTGGGTATTGGAAACAAGGCTCCTGGTTAGTGCATCGAGTGACATTCCAGCCAGAACAAAGCCTAAGAACAATGCCTCCAAACGTTCCCTGAGGAGAAATTGCAGACATGCCAGTGGCTGCATGTGGTCCCAGGATATGTCCAAAGCTCACAGAATTTGGAGGTTCCAGATGCCAGGGTTAGGGGACATCAAACATAGCAAATCCTCCTCTATGACACTTAACCATGAGGTGGACTCTGTTCCAAGTTCTTTTCATACGTTAACTCATTTCCTCCTTACATCTCCCAGACCCCCACTCCCTCGGTATCCCAACATCCAACCCCCTCAGCTTTCATCCCTCACCCCACCTTAAATGCTTAGGAATGTACCCTTTCTCTGGTGATTCCTGCTCTTGGATCACCCCTGCAGGTGAACCAGCAGCGGCTTAGGCTGCCAGTGACGCTGCTCCACGGGAGGCTGCGGTTGTATTTCCGTAGCTCAGAACTATGGGCAGAGGCAGGTCTGGAGCAAGAGCCACCCGCACTGCGCCTAGTGTACGACTGGCAGCACGCCCTGTCTCTGCAAGTAACCGACGGCTACCGTGCACACGTGGTGGGCTTGTGCGGCAACTTCAACAGTGACCCAATCGATGATGTGGGCGGTCCAGACCTGCGCGCCTTCTTGCGCACTTGGACCCTGCAGCCGCCTGATGACCCGTGCCACTCCCTCTGGGCTGCTCCCTGCACCAAGCCGTCGTCCCCACCGAAGACCCCGGGGCCCTGTGCCATCCTGACAGCTCTGAACGGGCCCTTTAGCCATTGCCACCATGTGCTGAGGCCTGCACCCTTCGAGATCAGCTGCAGTGCTTGGATCTGCCCCTTCTCCAACAACCGACCTCCTCTTTGCTTGATGCTCCAGGTCTACGCACATGCGTGTCAGCGCCTAGGTGTCAGCATCAACTCCTGGAGATCCCAGACTGGCTGCCGTGAGTGACCCTTAGATGCAAAAGGCTATGGGCTACTAGGGAAGGGGATTCTGGGACTTAGGGGTGGCACTCCCTGCTGCTGGCTG
Organism: Neofelis nebulosa; assembly: GCF_028018385.1. Classification (NCBI taxonomy): domain Eukaryota; kingdom Metazoa; phylum Chordata; class Mammalia; order Carnivora; family Felidae; genus Neofelis; species Neofelis nebulosa. Next base: position 17,984,099 of record NC_080798.1, on the reverse strand, counting down.
GAGTTGATTCCTAGGACAAGGCTGCAGGGTCCCTGGGATGGGACTGCAGGGGCTCAGGAGGCAGGGTTCCTTGGGTCTGGGGATGGAGACTCCTCCACCCAGTGGTGGGATTTCTTGTTTCTGGGAGCTGGAACCCCTAGGTCTTGGGGTCAGGATTCTTTGGGTCCTGAGGGTGAAGGCTTCCAGGCCCTGGGATCCAGAATTAGTTAATTCTAAAAGGCAAGATTCCTGGATTTGGTGTATGGAAAGGTCCTCTAGGTAAGGAGGACTCCAGGGTCTGGGGTGATAGCTCTGTGTCCCAGGGCCAGACTTTTAAGGTTCTGAAAGAGGACTTCTGGTTTCTGATGATAGAAACTTCTTTACTCTGTGAGATGGAGATTGCTGGAAAGCCTCCATTCTAGGGGATGAGGACCCCCAGGATCCTGGGCACGACTCTTGGAAAATGAAGGCAGGAACATCTCCATTCTAGGGATGGCTAAATACTTAGCTCTCTGGAACCAGACTGGGAGGTCCTGATGTAAACACTCCTTCCCCCTCCATCTTTCTCCCCTTCTCCCCCCAGCTATCAAGTGCCCCCAAAACAGCCATTATGAGTTATGTGGCTCCTCCTGCCCAGAGACATGCTTGGGGCCCTTGGGAGCGTCCTGCCCACTGCCCTGCGGGGAGACGTGCACCTGCAATGCTGGCTATGTTCGCAGCGGCCCAGCCTGTGTCCTCCAGCGCCCAGGGCCTGGTGGCTGTGGCTGCGTGCACCAGGGACGTCTGCTGGCACCAGGCGAGGCTTTATGGGAGGGTGTGGGCTGCACTCGCCGCCACTGCCTCTGCCCAGCCTTAGGAGGGAGCGTGATCTGCACTGAGACGGGGTGCAGGCCACATGAGCGCTGCGTTCTGTCACACAACCTGCGCACGTGTGTGCCCTCGAGCATGGCCACATGCGTGGTGGCTGGCAGAGGCCACTACATCACCTTTGATGGGCGCCATTTTCGCTTCCCTGGCTCTTGCGTGTACCTGCTGAGCGGCCTCAGTTCTTCAGCGCCACAGGAGCTCGCTGACTTCCGTGTGCTCCTGGGCACCAGTCCTGATGGTGTCCCAAATAGCCTCGAAGTACACGTGTCTGGATTCCATCTGAGGCTGGACCCCAAGGAACCCGGTCGTGTCCTGGTGAGAAAATCCCAGCCCTACCCACACATTCACCTTATGTCCTCTGACCCAGAGTCCCCATCTCAAGACTCCCAAACCTGATCCCAAGATCCCCCTAACCTCACCCTAGGGTCATACCTTGAGTTTTTGTCCTGTGACATTGGACCTTAAATACAGTATCTTGCACCTCCTCCCTCTTGCCCCATGATCTCTGACCCAGCCACCTAACTTCAACCCCCCCAAAACTAACCCCCAAATTAGAACTCAAGCCTTCACACTTTAGGAGCAAACCATCAGTCCAGAAACCCCTTTCCCAGGCCTCCATAATTTCCCCAGGAAAAGAAGTTTTGGTGCTGTTGGAAAGGCCACTCGGGAGGCACGCGCGCTAGGTGCCAATGAAATAACACATAATGCACAAGAGTCCTTTTAAGGTAGATACAATAGGCATTACCATTTTCCAGATGGAGAAACCGCCCCAGAGAAGTGAGGCCATTGGCCCAAGGTCACACAGCTTATAAATACGAGAGTTAGTATTTAAACCTTGGCATTTTGGGCTCCAGGGTCTCTTATGCTGTCTCTGTAAATCATCAAAAAAATACATGACCTCAACTACTCATTTGTGAAATGTAATTCCAAGTTCCCAATGACTCTGACACCACTTCAACATGACAAATTTTCTCATCAAGGTAGGAAAGACAAATAAAGATAGGGGCACTGGGAGAGGAGCTGTGGGGCTGTGGGGGTGAGCACCGGCCACAGAGGACAGAACCCAGGGGCTGTCAGTAACCTTCTCTCTGCAGTTTGCCTTGGCCATATTTTAAATTTCTTACTGAATTACCATTTTTAAATAGAGAAGGCTGGACTTATGGTATCTCTTGAGAAACTAGAAGCCCTGGCAACTAGTCACCTATTCTCATGGCCACGTATGTTTGGGACTTCCCTCTCTAGCGAGGGGCACATACTTTCTCTCTAGTTTGTCACAGTCCCCAGCACATCCCACCCTCTCCACTTTACTCATTTAGTTATTTGCCTGGCCCCTGAGTGAGTGAGGACCAGGTTTTACGCTTTTCTTGGGACCAGGGGCCTAGCCCTGGTTACGGCTTTATGGGTGGCCCCAAGGGACCTTAATCCCAGAACCTAAGACCTCTCTACTGCCCCAAGGAACACGGCCTACCCCAACACGTGCCAGGCACAATTACAAATCCTTACTTGATCCTTACAACAATTCTTTCCAATGCATATTATTTCTCTCATTTTACAGAGAAGTTAAACAAATTGCCAAAGTGAGACAGTTAAACAAACCAGGCGCCAAGATTTGAGCCCAGACGACATGGCTCCGAAGTCAAAGGACACTTAACTACCACATGTCACTGTCCTGCACATGTAGTTATTAAAATTGGACATGAAGCTGCCAATATTTGGTGTTTTTTCCTACAAATGTGGCAATTTCATATAGTTCAACCTAAGTGTTTAAGACAAATACTCCTGGCCTGGATTGTCTTGGGACAAAAACTCCTAGCCTTGACTCAAGAATTCTGGAACCTTCATTGTGAGCCCCAGTACTCCAGAGCTTTCAGTCCTGATTCTGGGATCTTGAAACTCCAGTCCTGACCCAAGAATCCCATTTATTCATTCATTCATTCACTCACTCATTCATTCAACAATCACTTACTGAATACCTACTGTGTTCCAGGCACTATTCTAAGTTACATGTGTTAACTGAACTTTAGACCCAACTCTAGCCCCAGTCCCGGGCACCCCCTAAACCCAATCCAGGAATTCCAAATCCCCAACTCCAAAAGCTTACAAACCCTCATCCCAAATTCTTATACCCCCAGCCCCAGATGCTGTGGGCAAATATGGTTAGACCATGGACAGCAGCCTCAACATTTATATATGCTATGGACAGACCTCCCTTCCCTGAACCATTTGCATAGTATCCTAGAGCCCCTGCCATACCTAGAAATCCCAGCATCCCTAGGACTCTACAGCCTAACTTGACCTATGAGCCTCATTCACTCATCCCTGCATTAGCTCAACAAATATTTGTTGACCAGACATGTGCCAGACACTGCACATGTGTCACTTCCAGAAGCTGTGGCTTTCAACTCCCCAAATCTGATCCAGGAATACTATAGTCCACAGTTCTCACCATCCAAGTATTTGTTGGAAAAAGTCTCAGTATTGTGGACAGCACCCCAAGCTTTTATTTGTTGGGGTGGGGGTGGTCATTGTAGACAGTCCTTCAAAAAGACCTTCTGGGGGCCCTGCTCTTCTACTCTTACCTAGGGACACTGGCATCCTTGGTAATGATACGGGGTCCCTAGAGCCCCACCTTGACATATCCTCTTTGCACAGGTGAATGGTGACTGGCAGAATCTACCATTCCAGGCTCTGAGCAACAATACACTCATCTTTCGCCATGGCTGGGACACTGTGGTCAGCTGCCCCTTTGGCCTGCGTGTGACCTATGCCCCTGGGATCCGCGTAGTACTGGATCTTCCAGCAGCATATCGGGGCCGTGTGGTGGGGCTGTGCGCTGACTATAATGGGGACCCCATGAATGACCTCCAGGTGCCTGGAGTCGTGCTGGGCACCAAGCTGCCTGAGGATGCAATGGCCTGGGCCTTTGGCCATAGATATTTGGTGGGTTCCTCGACTGGGTGCCTGGATGCTGCTGACAACATGCCGCCACTGCCACCATCTTGTGTCACTCTGCCAACCACCAGCAGCCCAACCCACTTTGCCCACCCTTGTGACATCCTTTTGGACCCTCTGGGGCCCTTCCAGCTGTGCCATGAGATGCTGGCACCAAGCCCCTATGTCCAAGATTGCATGGTGGATGTATGCCTGGGCACTGGACCCTGCCCCATGCTCAGCCTCTACTGTGAAACCTGCCAGCTGCTGGGTGGCCAAGTCTTCCAATGGCGGAATTCAAGCCTGTGCAGTGAGTGCCTAGGGATTCAGTCTAGCGTCTCTCTCCATCTTTGCTCGTCTGGGGAACCTGGCCCCACTCTTGACTGAGATGTGGCTCCTTGGCTGTTGCTCATCCCAGAGTGCCAGCTCCTCCCTGCACAGTGTATCCCTGAGACCCTGTACTTCCCACTGCACCAGCCTTCAGCCATCCCTCCACTCCCCACCAGACCCTCAACCTTTGCCCATGCTAAAGTGGCAGGTGTATTCTGATTTAAGTCCAGCCCCCCAGCTCTTATCCTTCCCTTTTCTCAGCCCTGATTACGGCCCAACCCTTCAGCTCTTACCTCTCAGGGACTCAGACCTGTTCATGGTCCAGCCCCTAAGCTCTTACCCGTCCCAAACCCTAGAGATTAGCTATGCCTCATCAGAGGCATGGTTAACCACCGCATCCTTAGCTATCTGAAGGTACCTGCAGCTCTGCCCAGGTAGAGCTTTGCCCCGGCAGGGCCCCAGATACCCCATCCTAGCCCCAGAGTTAGGGAGTGAGAGTCCCAACAGCCACAGACCGCAAAGTAACCTTCCATTCCTACTGGTTCCGCAGGCCCGCTGTGCCCCGCACACTCGCACTACACGCTGTGCGCTCCGGCTTGTTCTGTCACTTGCGCGGGGCTGGAGCCACCACCCGGCTGCGATCGCGCTGGGCACTGCCGTGAGGGCTGCGTATGCGACGCGGGCTTTGTGCTGAGTGGCGCTATCTGTGTGCCCACTGCTCAGTGCGGCTGCCTGAGCGCCGGCCGCTACTTGGAACCCGGCGCCCCGCTGCCGCCCCCTCCCACCGCGACCGGTCGCTGCTGCCGCTGTCACCCTGGCGGCCGGGTGGCCTGCAAACCCTGCCGCGCAGCCCGGGGCGGCCCAGGCCTCTGCCTTGCCACAGACGGACTCTATTATCGCACCTTCGACGGCACCACCTTCCACCTCCCGGGCGCCTGCACCTATTCATTGGTAGGCACGGGCACGGGTCGACTTCGGGGTGGGAGGCCCCTCGAGGTGGTGCTGGAGACAGGTCCACGGATGCCCAAACTCCGCCGCGTGCTGCTCCGCGCGCATGGCCACCGCTTCGGCCTAGACTGCGAGGACTGGGGATACATCACGGTGAGCCCCCGCCCTGTCACCCGCCTCCTTTCAGCTGCCTGGCAGTCTCTGTTCTGCCCGGTGGGATCTCTGAGTATCGCCTTCCGATTTTCTCCTCTCTCCAACAACCTCATTTCCGCTATCCTCCCCCTTCTCCCTTCTCTGCTTCCTCCCTCTCTCTGCCCCTTCCCCTTTCAATCCCTCTCTCAGTAGCTGGGTCTACACATCCCTGTTCCATGCTGCTCAGGCTGTCTCTCCATCTTCCCTCGCCTCTTTCTCTGTCTACCACCCGTACCTACACCCCACCTGTCTCTCTCTCCCACCCCACAGTCTTCATCTCTCCTCTCTGCCTTTTTTCCTCCTCTCCACCTGGATCTCCATGCGCCCTCTCAGGCTCCACGTCTGCCATTACCTCTTACCAACGCCCACCTAGCCTTCCCTGATCCCTGCTCCAGGCTGCCCCAACTCCCTCTCTGGTGCCCCTACCTCACCACTGCCCTTCCTCTCCAGCTTTCCCGCTCTTTTTCTCTCCAAAGTGGTCCCTCTTCCTCTCTCCTCCTCCTCCTGTCCCCACATCCCCTCCCTCTTCTTCCCCAGCTCTACTGCCCCAACCCCCAGGTCCACAGATGCCCTCAGATCTCTCTTCGGTCCCTGAGTAAGGAATTTCCCCTCTGTCCCTGCACTCCAGGCCCGCGTCACCACTCTCCCTCCCCTCACTCTCCTTCCCCTCTCCAGGTTTCCCCACACCTTCCCACTATACCCACACCCAAGCACTGCCTTGAACGCCCTGCCCCTTGACCCCTCTCCTTCACCCCATGTCCTTCTTCACACTCCAGCAGTCCCTGCCCACTCTTCCCCTGTTCTGGCGCACCCACTGTCCGCACTACTCCTCCCCACTAGTCTTCTCCCAGTTCTTCCGGACCCGGACCTCCCCCCTGACTCTAGGCTGCCCCACCCCTGCCCGCAGGTGGACGGCGTGCGGCGCTGCCTGCCCTTCGCGCTGAGTGGGGGCAGGGTGCGCGCCTTCGCGCGCGGCGCATCCGTGGTCCTCGCGGTGCGTGGAGGCCCGCGCCTGCTTTTCGGGCTCTGCTGCCACCTGAGCGTGGAGCTGCCTGCGGCCTACCGCGGCCTCACACGCGGCCTCTGCGGCAACTTCAACGGCAACGCGACGGATGACCTGCAGCTGCCAAGGCCCGGGCCCTGCGCCGCGCCGCGTCCCTGCCCGGATTCGGGCTGCCTCCCGGCCACCGAGGACGCGGGTGCAGCGTGGCGTGGCGCTTGCGACCTCCTGCGCGAGCCCAGCGGCCCCCTGGCACCCTGCCACGCATTCCTGCCGCCGGAGCCCTTCTACCAGGCCTGCGTGGCCGACGTGGGCCGCGCCCGCGGGAACCACAAAGTGCTCTGTGCCTGCCTGCAAGCCTACGTGGCTGCCTGCCAGACGGCTGGTGCGGATATGCGGCCCTGGAGGGCTCCCAGCCTTTGCCGTATGTCCCCTGCGAGAGGGCTTTACGAGCCGCCGCCACGGGGTGGGGTCCCGAGGCGGGAGACTGGTCTGGTCTTCAGTCATAACGCAGGTGTTAGTTGAGGACCTACTATGTGTCGGCCTATTTTAAGGATACAGCACCAAACAGGACAGAGTCCCATGCACACTATGGTTGGGAAAACAGATTTGATTTTATCCCTTAGGTAACGTTTACAGAGCACTCATTCAATATCAGGCGCTGCGTTAAAATTGTTGTCCCTGGACCAGCAGCATCAGCTTGTTTACAGGGCTTGTTTACAATACAAAGTCTTGCCCTGCCCCAGACTTACTCAATCAGAAACTCTGGAGTGGGAGCCACCAACCTGTTTTAACAAGCCCTCCAGGAGACCCGGATGCAAGGCTAGCTCTGAGAACCTGTATTGCGTGCTTGAAGTCAGCCCACTCCATCTTAGAACTGTTCTAGGAGATGGGATAATCGTCTGCCTCCTGTAGTTGAGGACACTGAGGCACAGAGAATCCCCCCAGATCTCACAGCCAGTAGGGGGCAGAACTGGCCTTTCCACCTGGCTCCAGAATCCTCTCTCTCAACCCCTATGCTATAGTGTCTCTCCAACAATAATGCAAAAATAGTTCCAGTAATAACATGAAAAGAACAGCTGACCTTACTGAATACACGTTCGGTGCTAAGCCCTCAATTCTCCCAACAGCCCTATCAGGCAAGTACCTTTTATGGATGAGGGAAACCAAGGCATAGGTGGTTAAGGAAATTGCTCAGTATCACCCACCTAGAAAATGACTTAGCTGGCATCTGAATATTTGTTCACTTAACAGGTTCTCATCAACTTCACGTTTCTATGTCCACGTGTATCTTCCATGATCTTCATGGACTCTTGGCCCCACCTTAATTTATCATTTTGGTGTCAGTGTCTCTCTCTTTCTGCCTCCAGGTTCAAATGTTCTTGGAGGGAATGTTTGGCTTGCTCTTAAATTACAGACCAATGGCCACCCTCACCTCTGTCTGTCAGGGTCATTTATCCAGCCCTGACCCAACCAGAGAGTCATGGGTACACAATGTGGCCACTATATCCAGCAGGACTCTTAATAGCGATGTCAGAATCCTAACTCAAACTGAGGGGAGAAAGAATAAATGATTTGGAGCACATATAACTGCAAAGACTGAGGGTGTTTCTATCTTCAGTCTTAGCTAGATTAAGAATTTTCAACTGCAGATTTAAAAAGTCCATTTTTCTCCCTGTCCATCTTCTTCTTCCCTTCCATTCTCTCTCTGTTAGCTTTATTCTCAAGTAGATTCTCCTCTTGTGGTAGCCGCAAGGCTTTGGCAACTTCAAGCTGACAATTCTACCAGCTTCAATGCCTTTGCAAAAATGTAACATCCTTTGGGGCGCCTGGGTGGCGCAGTCGGTTAAGCGTCCGACTTCAGCCAGGTCACGATCTCGCGGTCCGTGAGTTCGAGCCCCGCGTCAGGCTCTGGGCTGATGGCTCGGAGCCTGGAGCCTGTTTCCGATTCTGTGTCTCCCTCTCTCTGCCCCTCCCCCGTTCATGCTCTGTCTCTCTCTGTCCCAAAAATAAATAAAAAACGTTGAAAAAAAAATTAAAAAAAAAAATGTAACATCCTTTTCCCAGTGACCCCAGCTAAAGTCTCAGGCTCGCCACCCAAGGCTTCGCCTGTCCAATTATTGTGAACCAGAGGAGGGAAGAATAATCTGATTAGCCAGCCCTGGGGTTCTGTACACAACCCTGGAACCTGGATGTGGAATCACCTCAGTCCACATGTTGAAAGTAAGGATGGATAGTTGCCAAAAAGCAAGCGGAGGTTATTATTGTCAGAAGGGCAGAGAGGCCAAGAAAAGACCTCCACCACTAGAATCCACTGACAGGTTCCTTATGGACCCAAACAAGCAGCATAGGAGATGGGATCACTTGGTGGTTCAAGTAATGGTCAACCCTTTCAACAGGGGCTGGGATTGCCGGGGAAAGACCCCCTAAAAGACAAAGAGCAGGGAAGCCACATTAGTCATATCTAGGATACACTTAAATAGCTAGCACACTGCATAGTGCGCAGACAGCGTTCAATCACTGCCGGTTGTTACTGCTGTTAGGATTAATCTAAGGGGAGGTCTTCCGGGAACGATGCAATCTGAGGGTGCCGGGGAAGCGGAGAGCAGGCCCCTGGCTTACCTGAGTCTGACAAGCCACCTCTCCACAGCCATGCGGTGCCCCCCACACAGCCACTACAGCCTGTGTGTGAACCCCTGTCCCGCGGCCTGTGCAGGTGTTCAGGAGGTGGTACAGCTCCCCACTCCCTGCGCTGAGGGCTGCGAGTGCGATGATGGATTCTTCCCCGCCAAGGGTGACTGCGTCCCTGTGGACCACTGTTCTTGCTTCCACAATGGCCTGTACTTCCCTGTGAGCATCCCCTTGGGCCCTTGTTAGAGGTTTATTTGGATCCTCTCATCTCAGAACCTTTGGCTACACCTTCCTTTCAATACCACCTCACCTTTCACCGCCTCTCCCTTCCTCCACAGCCTGGCCAGACTATCCTCATCAAGAATTGCTCCTCCTCCTGTACCTGCCACCTAGGGGAAGGTGTGGCCTGTGTCCCCTTCAGCTGCCCTATGGAGGAGGTCTGTGGCATCACAGATGGAGTCCTAGGCTGTCGATTGCAAGGTGCCCAGCACTATAGTCTCAGGGGTCAGAGATTGGGGCATGACTCCTGCATCCTGGGAAGGAGGGGACTGGTGACCCAGACTCCTGGGACTCATAGGTCCTTGATCTTCTCTCTCCTCCACAGCCACCTTGGCCCCTGCCCCTAGCTCTGTGGCCCCACCGCTGGTTTCCCCGCCATTGCTCCCCAGTCCCAGTCCCCAGTGCCCAGAAAACTCCCGCTTTGTTCCCTGTGGGTCTGCATGTCCAGCCACGTGTGCCAACCCCTCAGCCCCAGAGCACTGTAGCCACCCCTGTGCTCCTACCTGCCAGTGCCTGCCTGGCTACCTGCTGCAGGACGGCCAGTGCATGCCCCCTGCACACTGCTCCTGCTTCCTGCACCAAGGGCGTACTTTCTGGACAGACAACTGTACTTGGCACTGCCACTGCCCAACCCTTGGGGCCCTGGTGAGCAAACTTCCCCAGTGTTGGCCTGACAAGTGCCATGGTCACTGCAAGGCCTTCACGGGTGGTTGGTACCACTGCCTGTCAGCCCAGTCCTCACCCAGTCCCACTGTCCTGGAGAAGCCACTGGTGTGCACTGCCTCTGGAGACTTCTACTTCCACACATTTGGAGGAGCTCACTACGAATTCCCTGGCTCCTGTGTCTATCGCCTGGCGGGTCTCTGTGACACAGCCCATGCCGACCTTGAGCCCTTCAGCCTGGATTTGACCCCACTGCTGCGGCCACGTGGCTGGGCCAAGGCCCTGACCCTCTTAGCCTGTGGCCTGAGGCTGGACCTGAGTCCAGAAGATCTCAACCACATCCGGGTGAGTTTTCAAAGACTCCATACGTACCTACCGTCCCTCACCATGCCCATTACCCACAGGTAACCTGTAGACCGCTCTTTTCCTGCTGATACCCCCTTTATCAACTCTCTCACTGGTTCTCAGAGATGTCTACTCCAATTTCCTAGTGGCCCATTCATTGACTTGCCTGTTGATCCCTTCCCACAAACTTTCTATTTGAGACTTCTACCCTTGAGTCTCCTATTATTCTCCCATTAACCTTCCACTGAGTCCTCAGTTGACTCCCCTTTAACCCATAGACTCAGCCTTGACTTCCCCATTGGCCCTCTTTCTTTCTTTCTTTCTTTCTTTCTTTCTTTCTTTCTTTCTTTCTTTCTTCTTTTAATGTTTATTTATTTTTGAGAGAGTGCAAGCTGGCAAGGGGCAGAGAGAGAGGGGGAGACACAGAATCCAAAGCAAGCTCTGGGCTCTGAGCTGTCCGCACAGAGCCCGAGGTAGGGCTCAAACTCACAAACCATGAGATCATGATCTGAGCCAAAGCTGAAGTCCAACGCTTAACTGACTGAGCCACCCAGGCGCCCTCCATGTCATTTCTCTCCCACTGAAAATCCCACGAACCCATTCATTGCCCCTCCCCCACTGGTCCTACTACAGTTATATTGATTTGCCCAATTAACCCTATTTACTGTCCTCTTGACCTCACCCCACACCCCATAGATCTGTACTGAGCTATTTGTTGACCTTCCTAGTGATTCACTGACTGGCCCATTAATGCCATTTACATCTCTGTGGATTTTTCCATTGAGTTCCCAAGCCATTCCAATTCTCCCATTGAGCTTCCTATTGATATGGATTCCTCCACTGAATTCTCAGGGCTTTCTAATATCCCAATTGAGCCTGTCTTTGACTGAGTCTCACTCTTTAAGCCTTCCTGAGACTGTAGCATTAATTCATTGACTCACCTTCTGACTCCACCCCCTCATTAACTCTAATCATCTAATCTCTACCACTGACACACTCACTCATCCGTGGGATCCTTTAACTCACCCTTCATTTAGCTTCTACTGATGTTCCATTGAATCTCCTTGCGATTCCTAATGACTACCCTGGTTAACCGATGTTCCCCTTGATCCTTCTCTGATCCTTCATTGGCATTTCCAAGAACTTCTGCGACAGCCACTACATCCTTCCCCTGCTGATACCTGCATGCCCTCCCTTGTAGGTGGACGGAATTCTGGAATCGCTGCCCTTCTTTCACGGCCACTGCCTCCGTGCCTACTACCAAGGCCGACAGCTCTGTGTAGACACGGACTTCGGCCTCTCACTCACCTACGATTGGGACAGCCTGGCACGTGTAACGCTGCCGAGGCCCTACGGACCCTACCTGTGTGGACTCTGTGCCCAAAGAGGCCCAAGCAGCCCCACGGTGCCGTTGCCCGACATCTGGAAGGTGGCAGAAGTGCCAGGCTGTGGCCCAGTCTGCGGGCCCCTCTGCCACAACCAGTGTCCAGTGTCCACGCGCACTCGATTCGCTGGAGACGCGTACTGCGGGCTGCTGGCGGGGGCCGAGGGTCCCTTGGGGCCATGCTACGCCGCGCTGGACCCGCTCCCATTCCTGGACAACTGCCTGGACGACGTGTGCCGCCACCACGGAGCCCGTCCCATCGTCTGCCGAGCCCTGGCCGCCTTCACTGTCGCCTGTCAGGCTCTGGATGTGCACCTGCGGCCGTGGAGGACGCCTGACTTCTGTCGTGAGTGTGTGGGGCTTGGCATACTTAGTGGGTGAAGCTCCTAAGAGCTGGGATTTGGGACACCGAGGGACGGACGCGGGAGGACCAATGAAGAAGTTCAGGCCTGGGTGGGTGGAGCCAGGTGAAGAAGGGTGGGACTTGAAGAAGAGTTAGACCTGGATGGGGCAGCAGTTTCATTAACGAGATCTTCCTGTCTTTCGTGTCCGTCTCTTTTTCTGTCTGTCTCTCCCGTGCCTCTGTGTCTCTCTGTGTCTCCCTTTCTGCGCCTCACTATCTCTACCTGGTGTTCCCACTTTCCGTTCCTCGTCCTCTCTCCCCTCCATGTTGCTCTTCCACTCACCCCCACCCTCTATCCTCCCTCCGTCTCTGTCTTCCCCTCCGTTTCTCTCTCCCGGCCTACCCCTTTCTCTGTCCCCCGCTATTTCTTTCCCGCGTCTCTCCATCTCTTTCATTTCGCTCTGGCCCTCGCACCCCCGCGGGTCTCCCCAGCGTTACGGTGCCCGCCGCACTCGCACTATGAGCTGTGCGGCCCGTGCTGCCCGGCCACGTGCGCGGGCAGCGAGAGCCGCTCTGGCCGCGGCGCCTGCGGGAGCCGCTGCTGTGAGGGCTGCGTGTGCGACACGGGCTTCTTGCTAAGCGCCGCCGCCTGCGTGCCTGCGGCCAAGTGCGGCTGCTTTCGCGCGGGCCGCTACCGAGCTCTAGGCGCCGTCTGGTACCCGGGGCCAGGCTGCGCACGCCGCTGCCGCTGCCGCCCGGGCGGCGTGGTGACGTGCGCGCCGCGGCCGTGCGGGCGCGGGCGAGTGTGCGGCCTGCGCGGGGGCGTGCGCCGCTGCCTGCCCGACGGCCGAGGCAGCTGCGCCCTCGCCGGGACCGCGCACGTGCTCGCCTTCGACGGCCGCACGCACACGCTGCCCCCGCCCGCGCCTTTCTCTCCTGAGAGCTGCCTGCAAGTGCTCGCCCGCGCCCCACGCCGGGGTCCCTGTTCCTTCAGCCTGGACGTGGCCCGCGATGGAGCCGGGCTACTAGGTCTGCACCTCAACCTCTCCGGGCACCACCTGCAGCTAGACCGCGCAGTTGTCGGCTTCATCACGGTAGGGGTTCACTGGACCGCGCCCACACCCCACCCTCTTCCTCCTGGAGGTTCCTCTGTTTCCCCCACCATATGTAATGTGGGCGTGGCTGTCCCTTAAGACTTAAGACACGGTGCAAATATGTGACAAGGTGGAAGCATTGCGTGGGACACAGTAAGGGCTCACTAAAGGGTAGCTGTTAGATATGCATTATCACCTACTACCCAGGATTGAATAAAATTAGTCATTCAGGATTATTTCAGTAAATTGTTTGGAGAGTCTCTCGGTGGTCCAGGAAAGGCCGGAGGATTTGATGATGACTAAGTCCTGGGAGAGCTCACATTCCTCCAGGGAAACAGATGATAAGTATATAAATAAGTAAAATAGGTGGTACATCCGATGATGAGTTTAGAACTGTAATGAAAAATAGGGGCACCTGGATGGGTCAGTGGGTTAAGCGTCCAACTCTGGTTTCAGCTCAGGTCATGATCTCATGGTTGGTATGAGCCCCGCATTGGGCTCCACTACTGGCAGTGCCAGAGCCTGCTTGGGATTCTTACTCTCTCCCTCCTTCTCTGCCCCACCCCCCCGGCCCCACCTCATGCTGTCTCTGACTCTCTCTCTCTCAAAAAAAAAAAAAAAAAAAAAAAAAAGAGAGAGAGAGAGAAAGAAAACTATAAAGAAAAATAAAACAAGGAAGAGAGAGTACAGAAACAGTGTAAAGAGGTTTAGGGTTTTGAATAAGGTGATGAGGAAGACTCTACTGACAAAGTAACATTTGAGTCACTGATCTGAAGGAGGTAAGGGAGGGGTCCATGTGAACATCTGGGAAGGAGCAAACCAGGCAGAGGGAACACAAAGTGCGAAGGTCAGGGAACTGGGATGGTGCCTGGTGCGTTGGAGGAATAGGAGGAAGTCAGTGTAGCTTGTGAGTGAGCAAGTAAGTGAGTAAGGGGTTGAGGAAGAGATAATGAGGTTGGAGAAGTGATGGGGCCAGATCACTAGGGCCTTCTAGGATGGGTGGGGATGAAAACTGAGGCAAAACAGTAGCAGAGAAAGCAGGAGTGTGGTGAGATTCGGCAGCCAGAAGTAGAGAGAGCTTCAAAAAGAAGTGTGGTGAGAACTCATGAGGAAGAGAAGGCCAGAGAAAGGGCCCTGGGACCTATTTAGTGCTAATTATGTGCTAGACACTGTTCTGAGCACTACTTGTACCATCTCATTTAATCTTCAAAGCAACTGTATTAGTCAGCTAATGCTGCATAACAAGCTCAAAAAAAAATTCTCAGTGACTTATTCAGCCAGCTTTCTCACACATCTGTGAGTTGACTGGCATTTGGGTGATCTTGGCCTAGGTCATTAAGCACTTCCCACATGCTGAGCATTTTTTTTTTTTTTTTTCAACGCTTTTTATTTATTTTTGGGACAGAGAGAGACAGAGCATGAACGGGGGAGGGGCAGAGAGAGAGGGAGACACAGAATCAGAAACAGGCTCCAGGCTCCGAGCCATCAGCCCAGAGCCTGACGCGGGGCTCGAACTCACGGACCGCGAGATCGTGACCTGGCTGAAGTCGGACGCTCAACCGACTGCGCCACCCAGGCGCCCCAGCTGAGCATTTTTCTAAGTACTTTTTGTTGATTTATTTAATTCTCCCAACAGCCCTAGGAAGTAGGTACTTTGATCCTCCCATTTTACAAATAAAGAAACTAAAGTTCAGAGAGGCTAACTTTTCTACCCAACTCTCACAGTTCATTTGTAGCACAGCTGGGAGGGATGTCCAGGATACTGGGAGGCGTGGGAGCAGGCTCAACCTTCTCAGCCTCAGTCTTGACCCCTTTCTTCCTCCCCAGGTGGATGGTGAACACTGCCGGCTGCCCTGGGTACTGCCGGGGGGCAGGGCCTGGGCCACGTTGGAGGGCCGCCACGTGCTGGTGCACACTGCCTGTGGGCTGCATATCATGTATGACTGGGGCAGCCAGGTGCGCCTAACTGTGCCTTCCACCTTCCACGGCCAGCTGGTGGGGCTCTGTGGGGCCTTTGGTGGCCAAGTTGGCCCCCTTGATGTGCCTCCAGACACAAGATCCTGGTCCAGGGGCCTGGTCACTAACCCCTGCCCACTGCCCCAGCCCAGTCTTGGCTTTAGCATCAGCTGCCCCACGCAACTTGCCCAGATCTTCAATGCTCCCAAACTGTGTAGACTCCTACAGGCACCAGATGGTCCCTTTGGACGCTGCCTGGGCCATATCAGCCCCAAGGCTTTCCTCAGGATATGCCTGCAAGACGTATGTCATACCCATGGTCAGGACCTTGGTCTCTGTGATGCCCTCACAGCATATACTGCCGCCTGTCAGGAAGCTGGCATCCCTGTGAAGCTTTGGAGGGGACCCAAGCTTTGCCGTGAGTGCTCTGGCTGGGTGTGGGTTGCCTCCGGGGCAGGTTGAAGGCAGCAGGAAGAGCCCCTTCTCCTGATGGGGATCAGAGCAGTCCTGATGGTAGATGGAATTGGCTAAGCAGTGTTGGGGGGAAGGGCATCTAAGGGAGAGAGAACTGGAATTTCAAAGGTGTGGAAGTTGAAAAATATCAGTGGGGGGCACCTGGGCGGCTCAGTCGGTTAGGCGTCTGACTTCAGCTCAGGTCATGATCTCATGGTTTGTGAGTTTGAGCCCCACATCGGGTTCTGTGCTGACAGCTCAGAGCCTGGAGCCTGCTTCGGATTCTGTGTTTCCCTCGCTTTCTGCCCCTCCCCCACTCACACTCTGTCTTTCTGTCTTTCAAAACTAAATCAATGTCTTAAAAAAAATTTTTTTTAAAGCAGTGGGAAGCTAGCCTGACTGGGGCAAGAGGCAATAGGATTGGAGAGGGAAACTTGAGTCCTAAGCACCAGCCTTTGCCATCCACCTGCAGCTCTGACGTGTCCGCCTCGGAGCCACTACAGCATCTGCGCACGGACCTGTGATGGGGGCTGTGTCCAGCCTACCAGCCCTGCTCACTGTTCTACCCAATGCTATGAGGGCTGTGAGTGTGACCCTGGATTCATTTTTGACGGCACAGACTGTGTGTCTCAGGACCACTGCGGCTGCTTTCACAGTGGACGCTACATCCCTGTAAGAGAGGTCCCCAGGCATGGGTGGGTGGGTGCAAAGTTTCCCATATCTTGTCATAAAATGTTCCCCAGGGGCACCTGGGTGGTTCAGTTGGCTAACCATCTGACTCTTCATCTCAGCCCAAGTCTTGATCTCGGGATCGTGATTTGAGCCACACATTGGGCTCTGTGCTGGGCATGAAGCCTACTTAAGAAAAAAAAAAAAAAAGTTCCCTGGACCACACTATATCAGTCAGCATTTGCCATTGTAAATGAAGAAAATGATGCCAAGTATCTTAAATACAACAAGGAACATACCTACCTTTAATTGTTTAAATCTGAGGCTTTCACGCATGGCTGGATTCAGGGACTCAAATGATGTCACTAGAACTCAAGTTTCTTTCTGTCTTTCATCCCTGTCTTTTCCTTTTTCTATGATAGCTTCTATATCAAGTAGGCTCTAGGTCCAAATGCTATAACAGTCTCAAAATTACAGTGGCTTAAATTTGATAGAAGCTTATTTCTCTCTCATGAACAGTCCAAGAATAACCAGCTTGGCTCATCCAAGTCAGGGACACAGGTTTCTTCTATCATGTGGTTCTACCTCCCCTGTAGTATTGTGATCATCTACTCCCCACCACATCTTCATTCAAGCAAGTTGGCCAGGAAAAAGAAGGGACAGGGAGGTCAGGCCCCGCTCTTTAAGGGCATAACCCAAAAGTAGCACATATCACTTCTGTTCATATCCCATTGGCCACAACTTCACGAAGGGACCCCATCTGGCTGCAGAGGAGGCTGGAAGATGTATCTTTAGCTGGGTATCCCTGAATGCAGCCAAAAATTCTAATTCTGGGGAAGAAATGGAGAATGGATATTTGAAGACATGCATAGCCTCATTTTCAAATCACTTCTGCATGTTGGGCAGTGGTGGTCCCCTTCTTCTCCAAGTTTATGATGTACAGTTTAGCCATCTCAGTGGAAGGACAGACCCCTCTCTCAATAGTTCCAGCAGAAGTCCCAGTGCTGACTCCTATTGTCCCACTTGCCCATCCCTAAACCAGAGAGGCCAGGAGATATGGGGTACTCTGATTTGTCTCTGACTAGCCAGACCTGGGGCATGCGCCCAGAGCTGAAGCCAGAGGGTAGGTATATCACCTAAGAAACTCCACAGACAGAAAAGTGGGGCTAATTCCCCAAAGAAACTGGAAGGCTGTTACCAGAAGACCACAGATGGATGGACCCTCGGCAGGCAAAGCTTCCTCTTCAAGGCTTTGCAGCTCCTTGAATCCATTCAGAGGTAAAGAAAAGCCCCCTAGGGGATGACTGACATAGTTGTCTTGGAGATTCGAGGCCACCAGATACGAAAAAATGATTGGTTAAACCCTAGTTGTGCCTGGGTGGCTCAGTCAGTGAAGCTTCTGACTTTGGCTCAGGTTATGACCTCATGGTTCGTGAGTTCAGGCCCCACATCAGGCTGTGCACTGGTGGTGTGGAGCCTGCTTGGGATTCTCCTTCTCTCTCTCTCTGTGTCTCTGTCTGTCTCTCTCTCTCTCTGCCCCTTTCCCACTTCCACTCTCACTCTCAAAATAAATACATAAACTTTAAACTCCAAACCAACCCCAGGAATGAATACATGCCCACACTGGGAGGAACAGGCCATAAGAGCTGCTACAACTGCCATTGCATGTCCCCTCCACGCTAGTACTGACACTGGCTACACATCAGAACTTGCAGAGAGCTCTTAAGGTTTTTCACACACCAGTGAAAAAAGCAGAGGGATTGTCCTAGATTGAAACAGACTTTAAAACCACAATAGTCAAATGCAGTACACAAAGCTTGATTATATACTAGTTGAAAAAGAACAGTTAATAGATATTTGGGGAACAATTGGAGAAATTCATCAAACATTTTTTATTTTTGCCCATCTCAGAGAAAAACAGCTCAATGGATTTTTAATTTGTATTTGTCTTGTTAGGAGGTTGAGTGTCTTTTCAAATGCCTAAGAAACATTTCTTTTTCTATTAACTTTCTGAATAGCTTTGTTCATGTTTTTATATTGACTTATTGGTCTTTTTCTTTTTTATTTCTAGGAACTCTTTATATATTAAGGAACTTAGTCCTTCATGATATGTTTTATACATGTGCTTAGCTGTTTGTTGATATGGTTTTTTGAATTTGATTTTGAGTCTCTCTCTCTCTGCAGGTTGGGGAGGCACTGATCCTGCCTGGCTGCCAGGAACGCTGTATATGCTTGCATGGTCAAGGCCTCCAGTGCCAGCCCTTTTCCTGCCCACAGGGCACAGATTGCATCCTGGATGGGGGTGTGCGGTGGTGTGAGCCCAGGGAGGGTGCTACATGTCGCCTAGTGCCCGGGGGCCTCTTCACCACCTTTGATGGCTTCAGTGGGCTCACACCCATTCCTGTTATGTCCTGTGCCTATGAGCTAGCCACATTGGTGGGTTCCAGGCCCCAGGATCCTGACTGGTTCCATGTCATTGCTGACTTCCTGCCCTGTCCTAGCTGCACTGCTCTCAAACCACGAGTGATCATCGGCTTCAGGGATGGC
This sequence comes from Neofelis nebulosa, assembly GCF_028018385.1. Lineage (NCBI taxonomy): Eukaryota > Metazoa > Chordata > Mammalia > Carnivora > Felidae > Neofelis > Neofelis nebulosa. The sequence goes on along the minus strand of NC_080798.1, from coordinate 17,965,488 downwards.
TGTGCAGCTGTGGGAACCAATCAGGAAATATGGGTAAGGGATTTCCTCAGTAAAAGCCAAGACTTTTTTATAATCTGGCACTGACCTCTGGGGCCTTTTGATCCCTCACTGGCATTCCATACCCTTTTAACATAGAACTCTCCCATCACTGTGCTCTCACATTGACCTCCGTTGGCTAAATGTCCTTGTCATGCTCTCCCATGACCCTCTCTAGACCCTATATAAACTTCACCCTGGACTTCTCAGGACCCACTGATCCCCCACATTGACTCAAGTGCTGCTCAACTCCTGGGAACTACTGACTGAGTAGTCATCTACTACTACTACTACTACTCAGAGCTCTAATAGGGGAAGCCCAGGTAGCCCAGGTAGAGTGATCAGGGCTGGAATGGGAGAAGCACAGGTAGACTGTGGAAGCCCAGAGGAGATACTCTCAGTTTAGGAGACCAGTGAGGGCTTTCTGGAGAAGGTGACAAATGAGCTGAGACCTGATTTTAAGCTTGGGAAGAGAACAGAACAAGGCCAGGAAAACAGAGGGAGCGTATTTGGGGGATAGTGGTGAAAATGAACTGTTGAGTTTAAAATAGCCCACTAAATGTCTTTGGGCTTAGGGCCAGGGAGGTTGTTAGTGACTTAAGAAATCACAGCAGGGGGACAGCTCCTGGACTGCAGGTTTGAGGAATGGAGACAGCAGGAATAGACAGCTCTCTTGACAAGTTGTACATACAAACTGCCCTTGTCAAACAGGTGAGAGTAGAGATAAGCCAGGAAGAGGCAGAGGCCTTTTAAAACTGGTTTACCATTACGATTTTGTGATGGGAAAAACCCTGGGATGTTTAAGTGCTGATGGGAAGAAGCCAGACAAGGAGAGGTTGGAGATCCAGTGGGGAGAGAGGCCAGAGTGGAGAGCACCTGGCTCCCCCAAGACACGTGGAAACCAGAGAGCAGCAGAACTGGAATCTGGCAGGCAAAATGGATACTGTTTATAAGTAAGAGGGAAACAAACCTGAAACCCCATGTTGAGAAATAGGAGGAGGCTACTGGTAAGAGTGGGAGGATGGTCCAGTAAGGGAGCAGCTAGGATTCTGCCACAACCCAGCTCAACCACAAAAAGTGGTGATTAGAATAGTGCCACATAGGGTAGCTGTGAGGATTCATGCAGAGTGTGTGGCATATGCGAAGTGCTCAATAAATAGAAGCTCTTGGGGCACCTGGCTGACTCCCTTGGAAGAGCTTAAGACTTGACCTTGGGGTTGTGAGTTGAGCCCCATGTTGAGTGTACAGAGTACTTAAAAGTAAATAAACTTAAGGGGCGCCTGGGTGGCTCAGTTGGTTAAGCATCTGACTCTTGATTTCAGCTCAGGTCATGATCTCACAGTTTGTGGAACTGAGCCCCAAGGAGGGCTCTGCGCCGACAGCATGGAGCCTGCTTGGGATTCTCTCCCTTGCTCTCTGCCCCTCCCCAGTTTCTCTCTCTCTCTCTCTCTCTCTCTCTCTCTCTCTCAAATATAAACATTAAAAAAGTAAATAAACAAAAATTTTTTAAACTGTGATTGCAGGTGCCTGGGTGGCTCAGTCAGTTAAACATCCTACTTTGGTTCAGGTCATGATTTCACAGTTCATGAGTTCGAGCCCTGTGTCAGGCTCTGTGTGTACAGGTCAGAGCCTGGGGACTGCTTCGGATTCTGTGTCTCCCTCTCTCTGCTCCTCCCCTGCTCATGCTGTCTCTGTCTCTCAAAAATAAGTAAACATTAAAAAAAAAAAAGCTGTGATTGCTCTTGTGGTCACTTTTATATTATTAATGGAGAGGCAATATATATAACAATGGTCAAGAACACAGGTCATGAAATCACACCCCTTTGGTTCAAAATTGGCTCTGCCACTTACCAGCTATGTGAACCTGGGCAAGCTATGTTACTTCTCTGGGCCTCAGTTTCCTAATCAGTAAAAGGCAAGAGGCACCTAGGCATACAGTACTGATCTACCCTGTCAGAGTGTTGGTGAGGATTTAGTATCATTTATAAATTTAATATCATTAATTACATAATTAATTTAGGTGACAGTATATTAAAATATCAATTACATTACATAATGCAATATACTGTCATACATTATCTTATAAAATAAATAACCAAATATTAAAGCACTTGGAATAGTGCCTGGCACAGAGTATGTGTAAACGGTTATTAGGTTATGAAGACACAGGTGAGAGAAATGCAACTGGTTCTAGAGACTTTGTTCTCTAAAGCTCCCTTTTAGGAAAGAGTTTATTATGGAAAAATTCAAGCATCACAAAAGAGGAGAGAATGGTGTGTCATGAAACTCCGTTACAGTTACAAATGTTTTGCCATTTTTGCTTTCATCTTTTCCTCCCACTCTTTGCTTTGTTCGCGCTGGAGGATTTGAAAGCAAATACCAGACCTTTTTCCTCTAGCAAAGACCTGGGTATGCCATTTTGATAGACACCCGCAGGATTCAAAGTAGTTTCAGAGCCCCGCCTCCGGACTCGGGCCCTAATCCCCGCCCTTCACTCGCCTCCTCTCTGCAGGTGAATGGACAACCCGCCAGCCTCCCGGCGCAAGTGTGCAGGGGCGTGGTCGCACGCTGGGCTGAGGGCTCCCGAGTTGTCATCGAGCGGTCCCCCATGCTGCGGGTGCTGGTGGGGCCCGAGGGGGCTGTGTCCCTACGGGCCTCCCCCGCGCTACGAGGACGCCTCCGGGCAGCCTGCGGGAACTACAACGGAATTGCAGCCGACGACCTGATACTCCCAGGAGGACTCCGGGATGCCAGCCTAGTCGACGTGTTCCAGTCGTGCCGGGTTCGGGGCTTCAACAACTGGTGAGAACTTTACCTTCTCCTGCCCGGGGACCTGACTTCTCTCGGCAGAGGGCGCGACCAGCGCAACTCCCTGCGCCACAGGCTGCCTTTGGGGACTTGGGGCCCATACCCTCTCTCTGATGGTCTTCCCACAGCACGGAGAAGCTTGTTATTCCACCGTCTCTCTGATGGTCTTCCCACAGCACGGAGAAGCTTGTTATTCCAGCCGTGACCCAACACTTCACCGCCTGGCGCCGCACCTCAGCGTGTGCCCAGGGCTGGGACTCGTCCACCCTCCCACCCCACCCCCCTCGACGCACACCTGCCCTGGGGATGGGAACCCACGGACCTTCCTGAGACTGTTTTAATAAATAATTTATGACCAAAACCTGCTTGTGCCTATATCTTCTACTTCCCAGTGCCCCCGCGCCCTGGGGGACACAAAAGGTCTCAACCTATAGTTCTCGTTTCCCAAGACTCAGGAGTTAGGTCGGGACCCTGTCCCCTTCCGACCCAAAACCTGAGTCCGAGCACCTAGCTCCCTCCTCCTTCGGGTCCCCAGAACTGCATTCCCCTCAAGGGCACAGATTCCCTCTGGGGCAGGCGGGGGAACCTGCAGCTCCGCCCCTGACCCACAATATTGTGACGTAACTGCATCGACAGCCAACCCGGCTCGACGGCGCCAGCTAGCCAAGGCAGGAAGCGGAAGTTTTGAAGCGCGCGGGCCGGAAGTGCCTGTTGTCTTGCACGGCCGTGTCTCGCACAGGTGGTGCTGCGCCACTGTTCTTCGGGCGTTACCTGTGTGCGCCCTGGGCCCAGCTGCGGCCATGAGCCGGCCCAGCCGGCTGCAAAGGCAAATTCTGAGCTTGTACCGCGAGCTTCTGCGCGCCGGGCGCGGGAAGCCTGGCGCCGAGGCGCGGGTGCGGGCCGAGTTCCGGCAGCATGCTTGCCTGCCACGCTCCGACGTGCTGCGTATCGAGTACCTGTACCGCCGCGGGCGGCGCCAGCTGCAGCTGCTACGGTCGGGCCACGCCACTGCCATGGGTGCATTCGTGCGTCAGCGGAGTCCAACCCAGGAGTCCAGCGGCGCGGGGGCGCCAGGGACCCAGCCTGACAATGGCGATGGTCCGAGGAATCCCCTTGACGGAATGAGGTCACCGGAGACACCCCCCGATGGACGGTGACAGGACGAGGAGCTTACCCGATAGCGCAGGGGAACCGGGGGCCCGCCTGACTGTGTGGGAGGACTAGGGAACCTGCCTGATGAAACGTGAAAGGTCTTAAGACCAGCTCAATGGATTGGGGAATCGGAGAGCCCTCCTAGCGACGTGGGGTGCCAGCGACCCCCGTGATAGATGGTGAGAGATGACCGACCTTGCACGATCCATGATAACGGGTCGAACTCTCATGAGGGTTTGGAGTGGCTTGGTTGCCGGCTGGCTGAACTGTGTCAAGCTGAGAGCTCCTTACGCTAAAGCATGGGGAACCAAGACGCCTGCCGTCGGACGGAAAGAAGAGACACCTTTCTATTTACCTCTGGCTCCCCTCTCCTGTATTTAACTCTGAGAAGAGCAGACTTTTTGCTGAGAATTTTGGGAAGATACCCTGATGGATGGTGAGAAGCCCCGAATCCCCTTTGGAAAACTTTCTTCCCGTTAATTGTGGCAGACTAGGACCTGTGGGGAAGGGGCTGGGGTATCTTACCCCATCTGATCAACTGAAGACCGGTCAAGACCTATACTTGATGGTTCTGAGGGGAAACCCTGACTCCTGGGCCCTTCTCCTCCCAGGACTGTTGAACAAAAGGAATAAAATTGGAGATGTGATTACTTCCCTCTTGGTGGTCTTAAAGAGTTCATGTATTTGGGGATTTTTTTTTTTCAACTTTTTTTTTTTTTAATTTTATTTTTGGGACAGAGAGAGACAGAGCATGAACGGGGGAGGGGCAGAGAGAGAGGGAGACACAGAATCGGAAACAGGCTCCAGGCTCCGAGCCATCAGCCCAGAGCCTGACGCGGGGCTCGAACTCACGGACCGTGAGATCGTGACCTGGCTGAAGTCGGACGCTTAACCGGCTGCGCCACCCAGGCGCCCCTGGGGATTTTTTTTTTTTTTTAATTTTTTTTTTCAACATTTTTTATTTTTTTTTATTTTTGGGACAGAGAGAGACAGAGCATGAACGGGGGAGGGGCAGAGAGAGAGGGAGACACAGAATCGGAAACAGGCTCCAGGCTCCGAGCCATCAGCCCAGAGCCTGACGCGGGGCTCGAACTCACGGACCGCGAGATCGTGACCTGGCTGAAGTCGGACGCTTAACCGACTGCACCACCCAGGCGCCCCTTTAAAGGCCCTCACAAACCAAGAAGTGACCCTCTGGGAGGGGGAGGTATGGGGAGCTATCTGTTCTTCTCTGGAGCCCTCTGGACTAGCAGATTGGTTGAAGCAGCCTAGTTCATGCCCCTGGGCAGATCCATTGACCCACCGTGGTTTGACCCCAAAGAAACCCCAGTTGACTCCTTAATAGAAGGTAGGGAGGTAAGAGAGAAAATGGTGGAGCTCAGGAGGCCTGCCTGGAAACCCCTGAGGCAGTACTGGGGACCTCAAACCTGGCTGAAGAGTCCAGCCTCAGCTACAGGCTAGGACTTTTGTCAGCAAGGACCAGGTGTTGGGGAGGAGAGGTAGACCCATAGGCCCCAGGCGTACCTCCTCCCATATCTCTGTCCATTACATCTCTCCCGCATCACTCACCTCTCCCTCTTGCTCACTCCTGGATCCAAGATCTTGAGCCCTAAGAAGCTCCAGGATGGGAGCTTCTGGCAGGGCTGCAGGCAGTGAGCAAGTTCCCACTGGGGCTGGGTGACCTGGGTCAGGAGAGATGTTCTACCCAGGTACTACAGATGAACAGAGTCTGTGTGGTAGAGGGAGTGAGGGAAGGGAGTGCCTGATGTGAGGGAGGCAGTTGTAGGTCAGTGGTGATTGAGAGCATGGACTCTGGAACTGGAATGCTTTCATTTGGATCCCAGCTCCAACATGTACTACTAATTATATGATCATGGACCTGTGATTTAACCTCTTCGTGCCTCAGTACCCTTATCTGTGAAATGGGCATCATAATAGGGCCGTCCTCATGTGGCAGTTATAATAGAGTGAATTAAATACATGGTGTGGCACCAGATGATGTCCCAATTCTGTGACCCTCTCGCCTACTTGAGTCCACGTGGAGCTAAAGAAGAGGAGGCTTCCTGCTGTGAGCTCCTGTGTCTGCTCCTTTGCATGAGGGCTTTCTGGGAGTTACAGAATGTGGGTTAATGCGCTTGGGAGCAATCCTTAGCCTGGGGGGACAGCAGTCACTGGATGAGTGCTCCAGCCTGCCTGTTGTCTGATGAGACAAGTGCAGGTCTATTCCCCAAGGTTCCTCAGAGGCCCCCTGTGGGACTGAGCCCCAGTCGCCCACAGCAGTTACCATTTCATGAGCACCTTTTCTGGCATATCCCCTGGCCTGTCTCACTCTCCCCACTCCCTAACTCCTGTCTCCTGGGATCATATCCCAAATAAACCTCCCCCAAGCCTTTGACTCAAAGTGTGCCAATGTTTACATATGGTTGATACTCTCTGTATTTGTGCTGTGTCTTTTTTTACTCTGCTAAGGCCCAGGGTCAATGCTTCTCAATCCCTTAGCCCTGTCAAACAGGAACCTCCTGGTCTAAGAAAATTGCGATAAAGGACTTATGGGGCTTGGAGTAATTTGGAGTGTGTATTGTGGATTAATAACAGAATTGAATGGAGTGGCTAAATTTCCTGATTCTGATAACTACACTAGTGTTAGAGAATGCTCTTGTTCCTAAGAACTACACACCAGGGGTGCCTGGGTGAGTTGGTTGAGTGTCCAACTCTGGACTTCAGCTCAGGTCAGATCCAGGGTCATGCGATCAAGCCCTAAGTTGGGGGCCCATGTTGATCATGGAGCCTGCTTAAGATTCTCTCTCTCCCTCTGCCCCTCTCCTCAGCTGTGCTCTCTCTCAAAAAAAAAAAAAAAAAAAAAAAAATTAAAAAGAACTATACACCAAAGTATTTAGGAGTAAAGAGTATCAATCATGTCTACAATGTGCTTTCAAAATGGTCCAAAATACATGCACATACATAAATATACTAGCAAGAGTGTAAATGGTGAAGCACATGGGGTAAAATGTTAGCGGTGAATCTGGGTGAAAGGTATATGGGAGTTTGATGTGCTAGTCTTAAAACTTTTCAGTAATTTGAAACAAAAAGTTACATGAACACAAAGGCCAATGATCATTTACATTTGGGCACCAGAGATCTTTACACACAAGGCACATTTTTACAGCAGATTTGAAAACAGTAAAGCCTGTTATTTTCAGACTTTATAAATCTCTTATGCATCGTTTAAAGGCGTAGCTTCACAGATCTAGTAATCAATTACAATTAAATTTCTGGATTTTTTACCTTTTTTTTAAAAAAATTTTTTTTTCAACGTTTTTTATTTATTTTTGGGACAGAGAGAGACAGAGCATGAACGGGGGAGGGGCAGAGAGAGAGGGAGACACAGAATCAGAAACAGGCTCCAGGCTCCGAGCCATCAGCCCAGAGCCCGACGCGGGGCTCGAACTCACGGACCGTGAGATCGTGACCTGGCTGAAGTCGGACGCTTAACCGACTGTGCCACCCAGGCGCCCCATGGATTTTTTACCTTTTAAAAAAAATTTTTAATTGTTTATTTTTGAGAGAGAGAGAGAGACAGAATCTGAAGCAGACTCCAGGCTCTGAGCTATCAGCACAGAGCCTGATGCAGGGCTCTAACTCACAAGCCATGAGATCGTGACCTGAGCCAAAGTCAGATGCTTAACCGACTGAGCCACACAGGTGGCTTTTGTGAAATAATATCTGGTTTCCCTTACAGATTCTGATCTCCGTTCTATTGGGAACGACAGTTCACTAGAATATGTTCTTGTCTTGGGTCCCACACTCAGCTGTCCCAAGGGGCCGAGCCAGTGACCAGGCACGTGAAGTGACCTAGTGTGGCCTTAGGGAAGTGTGGGAAACTCACAGTACCTGATGAGGAGCCACTAGCCACACCAGCAAGTTACCACCATAATTATTTTTTTTTTAAGACTTTATTTTTGAGTAGTCTCTACACTCAATGTGGGGCTCGAGTTCATAACCCCTCAAGAGTCGCACGCTCTACCAACTGAGCCAGCCAGGCATCTTGTGTTACCACCACTCTTGCTCAGCTTCCTCCCTCATACAGCACTGGACAATTCTGGATATAAATTATGTGGAAGAATGACTAGGGTTTTCTTTACAGCAGTAAAAGTATTGTGATTTGATTTTAAAACAATCCTGATCTGGCAGTACTCCATGAATTGCTCGTGAGTAAAATGATATGATGTCTAGAATTGGCTTCAAAGTAATCTAGAGAGAGGGGAGTGGGTGCTTGGGAGGATTGGCCCTGAGTTGATAATAACTGGAGCTGGTGATGAGCCCATGAGGACTTGTAATGCTGTCCCTTCTCTTTTTGTACAAGTTCAAAAAGTATCAGAATTGAAGTTGGGAAAACAAACTCCAGTGGTCCCCAGCCTAACTCACATCAGAAGTCCTCTCTGTGATCCACAGGGTCTCACCTGATCTGGCCCTGTCACTTCTCTCACCTCACCTTCTCCCACGCTCCCCCTCCACCACTCATGTTCTAGACACACTGGCCTTCCCACATGCCAGACACACTTCTATCTCTGGGCCTTTGCACTTTCCCCCTCTACCTATTATGATAACTGGGAGCAACCTGGGGCTTGAGCATTTGAAATGTGATTAGGGACTAGGGAATTTTTAAATTTTTAAATAAATTTTGGGGCACCTGTGTGGCTCAGTTGGTTGAGCATCTGACTTTGGCTCAGGTCATGATCTCACAGTTTGTGAGTTCGAGCCCCACATTGGGATCTGTGCTGACAGCTCAGAACCTGGAGCCTGCTTTGGATTCTGTGTCTCCCTCTCTCTCTGCCCCTCCCCTGCTTGTGCTCTGTCTCTCTCTCAAAAATAAATAAACATTAAAAAAAATTTTAAATAGTAATAAGGATAAAAATTTTATAAATTTTAAGTAACTGAAATGTAAAAACAAGCAGTGTAAAATGTTTTTTCCATTAAACACAATTTTATTGTTTTGGTAGCATTACCAGATTTCAAAGGCTTTGTAAGAAAAAAGAATTATAAAATATTACATTATTTCTATATTGTTACATATTATAATGATAGTATTTTGGGTCTATAAGGTTAAATAGTAAAAACTCAATTATTAAAATTTTACCTGTTTCTACTGTTGACTATTAGAAAGTTTAAAATTAAAGCAGCTACTGAGGATGAGACTCTGCCCAAATGCCAAAGATTTATCATTGTCGATATGTCAGGAGGGAATGTTGAGGCCACTTTTTAGGCAACAGGCTTGAGCAGTGGAAACTTGAGTGAAGCGAAAAGGCCCACAGTGACCACCAAACTGAATGCAGTCTCATTAAGTGACCTGCCTAGAAATAATCATAGGCCCTAACTGATCAATGGGCTTCCCTCAACCAGGCACAGTTACCAAAAAAAGGAAAATTCCTTATGTCGCCATACTTCATCACTCCGCCCTGTAACTATAGTCCCTCACCACCACCTCATGGCAGACAGTCTCTCCTTTGCTGTCCTGGCCGCTGCTCCCTTGCAGTGTATTCAATAAACATATCTCCTGTAAAAAATAATACTAATAAAATAAAATTGTATTTGTGCCTCATGTTACATCTGTCTTGGACAGCATCACTCTAGGAGTCCTGTGGCTTGTTTCCTCACTACAATTTGCTCTAATCACTTAATTACAACATAATGACATAATTATTTCCCTGATGCCTTCCTCAACCACCCTAATTAAATTGTACCCCCTTTCCCTTTGGCCGCTTTAGTTTTCCCCTTAGCACTTAATCACCAACTGACCTATTACAGATTTTACCTAGTTTTTAAAATTAATTTATTAGTATTATTTAGTATTATTATTTATTACAGATTTTATTTACTGTTGATCTCCCCTATAGAATGTTGGCCCCATGGGGACAAGAATTTTCACCTGTTTTGTTCACTGCCCTGGTCCTGCTCTTTGACCAGGAACTGACTCAAAGCAGACACTTAGTTTTGAATGAATGAATGAGTGGTACAGATTTGTCCCATTACTTGGTCAGTTGGGTCAGAATTGCCAAGACTCTGCTGGCCCTATTTATGGTGACACCAGGGAGACCATGCCTTTTCTTGGTTGGGGACAGAGTCTTGGTGTGGACAATATGCACTTGATGTGAAAACAGGTCAGGTTTGTGTTCTGGTTTTTCCAGAATCTGCTGCTTCCTGCCCCTCTCCCTCAGTGTCCATTCCCCCTTCTGGACAGCTCCTTGGTTTTCTTTGGAGACTCACTTCTCCCCCATTTTCAGCGCATATGATTCAGGGAGGGCTGACAGCAGGTGACACGGGCCAGGGGAGCCAGCTTTGGGCTGTAAGGGAAGAGTGATTGTCCTGTTGGCTGCTGAATTGGTGGGATGTATGCTTAGAGGTTTTGAGGGGCACTCTGGCTACTGCTAGGTAAGAGTGAAGCCAAACCAGAGGAAAGAACTGGAAGAGATATCATTTGTGCCCCCGGATCCAGCTGTCCTTGCAGCCTGAACTTTTCAGTTACCCCCCCAAATCAGTTCCCATTCCACTTAAATCAGTGGGAATTGGGCTTCAGCCTCTTGTTCCCTGTGTGGCCTCAGGCCAGGGCTTCCCCTTTATAGCCTCAGCTTCCATTCTGTTAAGTGGGGACACACCATTGGGTGGTTGTGAGCATTAAGGAAGGGATGTGTGTTTAGTGTACATCCAGGAGCCTAGCAAGGGTTCTGCCTCTGTTCTTGAGTCTAGTCTTGTTCTACCTCTTGTCCTGATAGCATAAACTCTGAGGAGAGGATGAGCTTAGACACCTGAGGCTGGGGACTAGACTACAGGACTGAGCCCTGACAATTCAGCTTGGTGTCATCAGGACCCTGGGGAAGGGGGGTTTCATAATCCTACACCAGCGATGGCCCAGCCTGGGAGCCCGCCATGTACAATGTTTGAATGGAGAACCTGTACGGATGCACCTGTGCCTCTTTGCCTGAGGAGCCTTGACAGGCAGAAGAGACTGGAAGTGGTGGGGAGTTAACATCTCCAGGAACAGTCCTTAACCAATGAGAGACGGAAGCTGGTACATAAATGGCACAACTTCTTCACCCTTTTGGTGGACCAACTTTGAGTGTGTCCCACACAGTCTCGCAGAGGTCCCTAGTGGGATGGTGCCCCAGATGCCCAGAGCGGCAACCAACTCATTAACTGCCTTCCCTGGCTCACTTTCCCACTCCCCTATCAGTCTGCCTAGGGGTCACCTCCCTAATAAACTACTTGTGCTTGAATCTTTGCCTCAGGGCCTGGGGGACCCCAATCCAAGATGGGCTGATTCAGTTCTGTGCTGTACACTCAAAGCAAAGAGATCTGTGGAGGGGGCTGCCCAGACACCAGGACTGCATCCCAAATTCTGAGTTTTCAAACACCCAGTATCCTCTGAATGTTTGTGCCTCCCTCAAGATTCATATGTTGAAGTCCTAACACCCCAGTGTGATAGTATTAGGAGGTGAGGCCTTTGGGAAATAATTATGTTGTGACAGTGAATTCCTCATAAAAGGAATTTGGAATCCTTATAAAAGAGAGCTCCCTGCCCCTTCTGTCATGTGAGGACATAGTGAGAAGGTGACCATCTATGAAGAAGAAAGCAGGCCCTCACCAGATAGCCACTCTGCTGGCACCTTGATCTTGGACTTCCCAGCCTCCAGAACTGTGAGAAATAAACTTCATTGTTTATAAGCTACCCAGTCTGTTATTTTGTTATAGCAGACCAAATGGACTAAGACACATCCTTGGACATTGACCATTTATTACATATGTCTGGGCCATGTTCTCAGACTGGGGGGGGACCATTGACATAGCTGAGCACCAGATGAGGTGTCCTGGCCAGTCGGGCAGGAGAGCAGCAGGACCCCCCTGACGGTGGCAGGAGCAATGTGGCACCCACGAGGAGAAGGAAGAGGAGGAGAATGAGGAAGGTCAGGGACCACCTGGATGCAGGAGGAGGGGCTCTGTGAAGAGAAATGCAATGTTGAAACTATGGTGCGCTGCCACTATGAGCCCTGTACCCCCCACCCCCAGACCCATCTCCCGAGCATCTCACCCAGGGTCTACCTCCAACATCACATCCTGCAGGTTGGGAGATGCCTGCTTCTTGTCCTAAGGGGAGACAGCAGCCAGCAGCAGAATGGATGGGAGGGACACTTACTCTGGACTCTTCCTTCCTACCATAGACCTATGGGGCTGAGTTTATTTTTCCTTCTTTCCTGGAACCCTCCCAACCCTCTCCAGTGTAGTGGATATCTGTGCCTGCCCTCCATCCAGTCTTCCTTCTCCTGGTAACAGTGGCTCAATTTGTACAGTGGGTGGAGGGTATCATGCCGCCCCCCTCTCAGCCCTTCAGGTTCTTATGTGGCTGACCCCACACGTCTCTACTTCCGTGACTGGGCATGTGAGCCAGATCTGGCCAATGAGAGCACTCCATCAGTTTGGCCACTGTGATTGGTTCAGGGTGCAGGCCATGACCCAAGCTGGGCAAGTGGGAGGCAGCCCTGGGACATTGCTGCCAGCAGGTCGGTGGCACTCTGCTTCTCCTTGGGTGGGCATACCAGTGGGAAATGAGTATTCAGTATGGGCGAGTATTGGGGTGGCCATTTGCTGAGAAAGAATCCATCTTGGAGAAGTAGAGCCTGAAAGAGGAAAGGACTGAGCCCTGACAGCATTTGAGATCTCTTCAGCAGCACCCAGCCTTGTCAGTTACATGAAAAAAATTACATCCTCTTTTTTGTGTAATTCCATTTGGGTTAGGTTTCTGTCACTTGCCATCAAAATTCCAGAGTGATACAGCTGGCTGAGGACCATCTCACCTGAGGCTTCCGGACCAGGGAGCGTCTTCGCTGACCTGCTAAGTGTTTCCGGTGGCCGAAGCCCGACATGAGCATGTCCTGTGGGGAAATAAAGGTGTGGGAGTTCTCAGAGAACTAGTGACAGACACAAAGTTGGGCAAAGGCCAAGACGGGGTTGTCACAGAGGTGAGATTCTGGGGGAAGAAAAATATCTCAGGGAGAGACAAGAGAGGGACAGAGCCGAAGAAACCGAGAAGAGACATTACTTATTCATTCACTCAACAAATATTTAATGAGGGTCCATTACATGCCGGCACTGTTCTAGAATCTGAGGATGTGGTGGGCATGCAAATAGGAAAAGTCCTGGCATCCACGGAGCTTATATTCTAGCAAAGAGAGACTGTACATTAATAAATAAATGTACGATGTCAAGATGTGGTAAGTGCTGTTAGAAAATAAAGAGGTTAAGGAGTGATAATGTTTGGAGATCAGGACAGGCCTCTCTGAAGAAGTGAGATTTGGGGAGAGACTGGAATGAAGTGAGGAAGTGAGCTGGGCATGTGTCTGGGGGCTTTGAAATAGGAGTGAATTTGGAATGTTTGAAAAACCAGGAGGCTAAGATAGAGGAAGACACAGAGACCGAGAGAGGCAGGGGGAGGGAGGGAGGACAGCATTGAGACAGCAAGAAAGAGACACTGAGAGAGAGAGAGGGAGACACAGAGCCACCGAGACCCCCTTGAAAGGGAAGTACCCTACTAGGAGGCACACAGAGGTATCCCAAGGGTGCCTGTGGAGGAAGGGTGTCCCCTACCTGCTCTCACCTCAAGGCCTTGTCCCCTGCCCTCGGGGACCCTGTGGCCACATAGCTCACAGGGAGCTCCTGGTGTCCAGGCTGTCTTTTGCCCCAAGGGCCTGAGGCCTCCAACATCCCCTGCCGGGTCCCACTCCAACTCTGCAGGAGTAGGGAGGCTACTGGGTGCCCAGGGCCCCCAGGCCCCACCAGGTCCTGGCCCGTCCAAGTCCCCCTCAACTTCCAAGTCCTGGTCCAGTGTACTGGCCTCCTCGAACACCTGGTCAGAGGACAGAGTCATGGGGGTTGTGGAATTGGTACCTTGGGTGGGGACTGCCAGGGTGGGCCATACCAGGCTGTAGCTGACCAGCTGGGCCTGCAGCCACCACAGTCGCCGAAAGATGCCATCTCGGTGGGCTCTGAGGGCCCTCAGGACCTGCTCCAGGGATGCCCGGGCCTGAGGCTCACTCCGCTGTGCCAGCCCCTCACCGAATGCCAGCAGTGCATCTACACGCTCAGCTGCTCCACATAGGTCTGCCTGTAGCGCCTGGGGACAGAAGGTTGGACACCACTCCCACCCCCCACCCACACACCAGGAGCACCAGAGATCAGCTATCTGGAGTTACATCCCTTCCCCCTTCTCTTACCCAAACACCTAGAACATGGAGTAAACGCATTTCCCATCCCAGGAAGCTGGTACCCATTCCTGAGGCCCCGCCCACCCTCCCATACCGTTGCCTCCCACTGCCCACCTGCAGCTGGACCATCCCGCTCTGGGCTGATGCCCAGGGCCCCATGCCTTGCTCTAGGTCCTGCAGCCGGAGGCCCAGCCCCAACAGGCAAAGGGATAGGCTGTCCTGCTCAGCCTCCAATACTTCCTGGCCAGAGATGAGGTGCTGGGGAACACAGGGAACTGAGTCAGGGTCGGTGGGCCAACCCAGACCTTGCCCCCACTTCCATTGCCACCCCTCTTCTGCAGGCTCCTTCTGTAGCAGAGTCCATCTCTGGTCTGCACCAGGGCTGCTCCCACCTGGAGTCCTTCCCAGTGGAGCCGGGCCTGGACAGAATCTCCAGGTTTTCAAGGCTCCTAGAAGTGTGGACATAAGGGGCCTGGGGGTCTGAACAGAGAGTGGGTGATGGGGCTGGATATCCCCACAAGGAATGGGACTGCACCAGGGTCAATGACGAGCTAATTCTCTCCCAGTTGGCAAAATAATAAAGATTTTCTATAGTGATTGGTAAAGAATCATTTTCTGGAGTGTCCCTCCCCCCACAGATGCCCAACACTTTTCCAGAATCATCACCTCATGCCCAGTTTGGAGGCCAGATTCTGGGGGAGAGGAGGTGGGGGCTGGCACAAGGGGGCCTGGATCACCTCAGCTCACCTCACGGTGTCTGCCCCCAGCTGGGTCCTCACTGGAAGAGGGTGCTGGCAATCTCAGGGGACCAGCAGCAGGCTCAGTGCCCCTCAGCCCACCCTGGAAGTGTTCAGGAGGGTCCAAGGAGTCTTGCCCCAGTTTCTGGGCCTGTTCTCGTCTGGGAGGTAGGAGGCATTGACAGGCCTCTGGCTGAGCCTAGGTGTCCATTATCCACCCTACCCTACCCCTGTCCTTAGGTGCCCCTCCCATGTCCCTAGGTGATCATAGCCATAGTGCCTCCCCCCCTCAAAATGCCCCTGCTACTGCCTCCACCCTTTTGGGACCTAAGTTCCAAAGCCCAGCCCCTACCTGATTCTCTTCTCTCCAGATGCAGGGCAGATGGTGCATCTAGCAATGTCCAGTTCCCTAGGGGCTCCAGCGGGGTAGTTGAGGGGCTCTGAGGGGAATCTAGGGCCCAGAGGTGGGGGGAGGGCCATAGCTGGGAGCCTGGAGACAGAGAGTCAGTGAGGATCCCCAGTGAGAGCTCTTTTCCTGGCCAGGGGCATCCCCCCAGACCTCCTCAGCAGGACTCACACAGGCCTGAGGCAGCCAGAGGCCTGGGGGCAGGCTCAGCTCCACCTCCTCACTAGCAGAACTGGACTCAGGTCATTTGATGCCCGGCTCAGGTGGCAGCAGCACCACTTAACTCCTTCTTCCCTAGCCTGCCAGTTAGCGGAACCTCCCAGGTTTACCCCACTCATCCCACCTAAGGGGTTTCCCGATACAACCCTGACCCCTCATGAGCCATGGATTCTGCCCCACTCAGGGACCTGTACATCTGACCCCAGGACCCACACCATCCAAGGTCCCAGACACCGTACCCCTCAGGAACCCGCATCTGCCCCCGCCCCCCCCCCCCTCCATCAAAAACCAAAGAAAGATTTTTGTTGGTTTATTTGAAATGGGGCCTCTTCCTGTAGTTCCCACAAAGTTACTGGGAAAATAAATAACCCGGGGAGGGGGGGAGCCATCTCTGCCCCAGGGTTCCAAGGTCACAGGGTCACAGCTGTCAGGAGGTGGAGAGCCGGGAATGTGAGCAGGGCGGGCGCCTGGCATCACTTGCTGAGCAGGAGGCTGGTGCGCAGTACGCGGGGCACGCGGCGGATGGTCAGCGAGACGCGCGTGCCACGGACCAGGCTGGCTCCCGGCCGCGCAGACGGGCAGGCGGCGGCGTTGGGTGGCAGGGAGGTGGCGTCCAGCGCATCTACTCGGGCAGCTGCGATGCCGTGAAGGAGGCGCGTGTAGGCGGTGCCACGGAGCACCAGGAGGCTGCGCGGTTCCAGCAACAGCGAGGTGGTCGGCCGGGGCGGGGACCGGGGCTGCGGGACGGGATGAAGGTCAGCGGGCCCCTCAGAAGTCAAGGGGGGGGGGTAGTGGTCAGCAGAATTTAATGGTCAGGGGGGCAAGGGTCAGCGAGTTCCCAGGGGCAAAGGCTGAGGGGCAACTGTGCTCCCATGGAGCTTTGCAGGGGAAATCCTATGGGTCTCAGTTAGTGTGGGGGGGGGGGGATGGGGGTGGGGAGCGAGGGCAAGCAGTCTCTTGGGAGGAGGCAGGAACGTGGTTGCAGATGGGGGTGTCTAAGGGAATTGCAGCTGGGATCCCCAAGGGGTTGGGACTTAGACCCAGGGATCTGCAGTCCTAGGAAATGGTGGAACTGGACTGAGGGCTTGGCTGAAGCTAGGAAGGGCGGGGGGAGGGTAGTAACAGTGAGGTGGTGAGGAGCCAGTATGGTCTGGGCCTGTCTGCAGACATCGGGATGCTTGAGGACACCCACACACTGGAAGGGGATGTCAGCCTACCCAAGAGCATGTAGGGCTAAAAGGAGCAGCTGGGTGTTCAGGGGAGTTTCTGTGAACCATGAGGTATCAGAAATGCATCACTGAGAGAAAGGTCAGGGAAGCCACTGTCATGAGCAACCCCCCACAAAAGGGAGTCAGTATATCTGGGGGGTCCTTGAGAAATGAGTCATGGGTTGAGGCCCCAAGAAGAATCTGATGGTGTCCTTCAAGGCAGATCTACACTATTGGAGTGGCAGAGAGGTCTGTGTTGGGGAGCCTTGTGCAGCGGGCAAAGAGAGGATGTCTAAGAGGATGTCAGGAACAAGCATGAGTAAATGGTGTTGGGGTATCCAAGGATATGGGTGTCTGTTAGGAGTATTGGGGAGTCTTACACAGGTTATATGGACCTTGGGCCATTGGAGCACTCTGAACATGTGGGCCAGGGGATCTGTGGGGCATCGGGGCATTTATTTAGCAGGTGAGGCTACTGGGGTGTCTATAGATATCATTTCTAGGGCACCCTGCAAATGGATGGGTCTGGAGTCTGGGAGGATATGGGTGTACTCCTTGAGGGGACCGGGGAAGGTGTCTGGGAGAGTATCAGGGGTACCCTGGAAGCAGGAGGGACTGGGGCTTCTTGGAGAATGTGGGATGTCAGAATGCCCACGAGTGGCTGGGGCAGCGTCTCAGGGCCCACCTGCTCTGCGGGGTCATCGTCCTTTGGCTGCCGCGGCTCGTAGAGGTCCAGCATGGTGTGGGAGCCCAGGCTGATGGTGCTGACGGTCGGGTAGTAGAGTGGCCCGTCCTCGTGGGGCTGGGGAGTGGGCACCAGGGCTGGGCAGGGCAGGAGTCCACACATCCCCCCACCCTCTGGGGCTCAAGGAGGGCACCCCAGCTTGGGATGAGGTGGTGAATGCCTGGTTGGGGTATGTGGCTGCTTAATGAGTAGAGGTGGGTCAACATAAGGCCCTGCCCCATGGTGGATCGGAAGTCTGGGGGTCGGGGTGAAGGTGTGTGGTTACCATGATGCCCTCCCCAGGCAGATACTGGTTCACAAGGACGTGGTTGGCTGGGAGACCTCCAAAAAGGCTGAGGTCAGATACTTTGTCCACGTAGCGCTGGAGCCACAGAGGCAGCCGCTCAGGAACCATCCCCCGGGGATGGGGGAGCCCACCTGGGAGAGGGGAATGGGGTCCTGAGGACACCCAACCAAGGAGCCCTGGCACCTGGAACCCCCATTAGGGATATTCTAGTGGTTGGCAGTACTCTGACCCTTGGGAACCTGTGACTCTGGAGATCACTACCCCATGCCTCCAAGGCTTCCTGACTTCTCCAAACCCCTGGACACTTTGAGATATCCCAACTTATCAGGAAATCCCTAACCTCTCAGAACCTCCACTCACCCCTCAGAATCCTCCTGGCCCTGGGAACCCCTTGAGCCCTCATGGACCCACCCAGTGTCTTGACTATCCAATCTGAGTCACCTGCCCCAGCCTATATCCCCAAATCACCCATGCCCCCAAGGCAGGGACACTTACCCCAATTCTGTAACTTCCTCCCAGAGAGCTGGGTCCACTTTGGCTTTGGGGCATTGAAGACCTAGGAGGTGGGGAGGGGATCAGTCCTTTTTCAGGACCACCCTCACTGATCCTACCACCCAGTTCAACATAGGGCCCTCTACTTGGGGTGGAAATGGGTCATCTCAGAATCTCTGGGATTATTCTCTGAGATAGAATGTTCCCAGGATTGTGTTGTTTGACCTCTACCCTGTGTCTACCAGGGTCAAGGAAAGGAACCAGAGCTACACAATCGTGGTCTGAAACTACTCAGAACTCTGGGCTGGACTGGACTTTTTTAACCCAGCAAAGTGTGCAGTCTGTAATTTCCTGAATCCTGGGCTATCTCAGCACAGCCCGACTTCTGGAACCTCTTTGCTCCTATCACCTGAGGGAGAAAATGTGCTAAGCTGGGCTGTCTCAGCATAGCAGAGAGTACTTTGAAAATGCTCCACTGCCGGGTGTCTGGGTAGCTCAGTTGGTTAAGTGTCTTGGCTCTTGATCTCGGCTCACATTATGATCTCACAGCTCTTGGGATTGAGCCTCGCTTCAGGCTCAGTGCTGAAGAGTGGAGCCTGTTTGGGATTCTCTCACTCCTTATCTCTCTGCCCCTCCCCCACTCACACCTCTCTCTCTCTCTCTCTCTCTCTCTCTCTCTCTCTCTCTCTCTATCTCAAAATAAGAAAGAAGGGCGCCTTAGTGGCTCAGTCGGTTAAGTGTCTGACTTCGGTTCAGGTCATGATCTAGTGGTTTGTGAGTTAGAGCCCCGCGTTGGGCTCTGTGCTGACAGCTCAGAACCTGGAGCCTGCTTTGGATTCTGTGTCTCCCCCTCGCTCTGCCCCTCCCCTGCTCACAATCCATCTCTCTGTCTCTCAGAAATGAATACATGTTTAAAAAAAGGAAGGATGGAAGGGAAAGAAAGAAAGAAAACTCTCCACAGCCAAGATCCCAAAGGTCTACAACAGGCAATCTCCAAGAAATATGTACTCTATTTGATAATCTCATTCCTTTCACAGTTATGGGGCTGGAAGGGGCTATCTCAGCACAAGAGTCTGTGTTCTGTAGCTAACTTATTCCTGGGACTCAAACTAGACAACACTAGTTGAGATAGCACAGGGAAGATCTGTGCTCTACGACTAACGGTCTGAGACTCCAAAGGAGCTGAGCTTTTTAAATTCTTCTCTCCCTAAACCTTAAGAATAGAATACAGAATACTGGGCTATCTCAGCACAGGTGATTTGAGCATAGTAACCTTATTCCCAAGACTCAGAGTGTATGCTGAGCCATCTCAGCAGAGGGAAGAGTTTACTCTGTAGCATTCTGATGCCTGAGTTATGTCAGCACAGAAATCTGAAACTGCAAATTCCTAATTCCCCAAACCTCAAGGGCCTGAACCGGGCTATCTCAGCCTATGTTTATAACCTCCTTTTCTCTATGATAGCAGGATTGGGCTATCTCAGCACAGAGGGTATAAGACTTGTAACCGTGTTTCTAGCATAACGAATCTGATCTCAGTAACATCTGTTTTGAAGGCTGCACTGGGCTATCCCAGCACCGGGAGTCTGAGCTGCATAAGAACTACCTTCCTAAGAATCAGTTTGGTTTCTTCTAAGCTTCCTGGGAAAAGCTCTGACACACCCCAGCAGGTCCTGAGAGAGGAAAAGGGAAGATGAGGGATGGGTGCTGGAAGTCACTCTCCTTCCTGCCAGGATCTTTACTGTAGCCTTAGGGACTCTCACACAGAACCTGGAGATTGGGGAGGGATCTGGGAAGGAGGGAAAAACAAACTGGAAGGGTGTTGGGGTTACCTGTCGAAGCAAATACTCCTCCTCTTCCTTGGAGATGAAGTCAGGGACATAGTAGATTACAGGTGGTGCCTAGGATAGAGATCCCCGTGAAGGTGTGGCCCTTCAACCTACACCGGGGCTCTAGTATCACTGAGCAGACCCTCCCTCTGAAGGGTCTCCAGATGTTCCCAAACAGGCTAGGGCCTGAAGTCAAAGGACTAATGCCCGTTTTGAGGGTGGGAAGTGGGGGTGAGGGTGGGGCTGTACCCTGAGGGTAAGAATGAATTTGGAGGGAAGGAGCAGTCCAAGCCCACAAACTCAGGAGTCGGCCTGCCTATCCCCACTCTATCCCCCACCCTCTAGTCCCCACCTTCACCCTCTGCACCCCCAGTCTGACAACCTGTTCCACCCTGAATGGTTCCAGGGCTGGGACCCTGGCATCCTGATCCTCCATGGACACCAACTCCATGCACCCAGTCCTGTGGGGGAGGGGAGGATACTCTGAAGTCACCAAGCCTCCCACCCTCAGGCTATGATCCCATTTTCTGCTTTATCAAGGGCCAGGGCCTCACCTTGGCCCTAGAGTGAAACTCACTTGGTTTCTAAAACCTGAGTCCTCAGCATCTCAAAAGCCACCCGGACACAGTGAGTACCCAGAACACTGCCCCAAACTTCATCCACAATGGCCCACGAAACTACACATTTCTGCCCCTTAAGCCTCTCACAGAGAATATCCTCTGACCTCACTGGGAGCCTTTCCCAAGAGCTCCACGCATAGCCTCCAGGGCTGCACCCCAAAGCCCCTTCAAACAGTTTGAGATGCCATCCTAACAACTTCAAACCTGCGACCATGAGTCTGGGTCTCTAACAACATTCAAACTCCCCATGCACCCTCCTGCCGCCTCAAGCCCTTTCAGATGCCCCATTCTGAACACCCGCGTGCCCCCAATCTGAGTCTCCTCAGACAGGTCCACTCTCAGTCTCCTCGGATCCCCCCCACTCCGGACCCCTTCACACTTCCCCTCCCGAGCGCCCCTTCCCTGTAGCAACCTTGGGCCTTTAGTCCGGAGCTTGACTCCTCTCAAACCTTCTTCCCTACCTGAACCCCTTAGACTCTCCACCCCGAGTTTTCTAGAATTCCACACTCAGAGTTTCCCTGGACTCCCATCTGAGCTTCCCTAGATCCCCATTCTCAGCCCTCTTGGACACCCATCTCCGCCCCCAGCCACCCCCAAATCTGACCGTCCACCACAGTACCCCTCCAATACCCGAATTAAACTACCCCATTCCCTTCCCAGTCACTTCCGCTCCACGTTCCTGACGCACGTTTTCTCAAACCAACGGGAACTCTCAAAGGTCCTAAGGGTCCGCCTTCCACCCAATCGGCGCTCTCACCCACTATTGCCCCGCCCCTTCACTCTCGTCTATGATAGGCTGCACCTCCTGGCCTCTGAGCCACTGGGGATCCTTCGGAGACGGGCCCTCATCTGGTACTGACCAATCAGAATTCCAGAACCCAACCCGCCCACACAGTGGAGTGGGCCCAGATGGGAGGGGTACCCTTGGAATGGGGCCAGATGGGAGGGGAACCCGCTGGAAGACTAGACTATCACAACGACTTCCCGCAGGCTAAATCATTCCATACCCCAGCTGCAGGGAGGATGGTTTGAAGGAACGACTTCCTCCCTCGTACTTCCCCAGCAATACGGAGGGAGGCCCACAACTTTCCAAATACTGACCGTACACAGAGAAACCATAGAAACATCTTTATTGAAGGGGACAGGGGTCATGCTGAATTCAGGGACATGCAGTGAAGGGGCAGTCGTGAGCTGTCCTTGGTGGTCAGGGCCCCGGGTCCACCCTGGACCCCCTGGGCCTTCAGGTTCTCCCTCAGACCGTTGGTCTGGCTCGAGTGCTGTGAGGTCCTTTGGGGCCAGTGACTCAGATTTGGTGTTTTGGACCTGTGACCAGAACATAGATTGAAATAGGGGTTCCAGGATTTGGGATCCCCTCAAGGCCTTGGGGCCCTTCATGTATTAGAGATGGAGGCTTTAGGATGTGGGGTTCCCTTGGGGCTGGGGCTCTTTGCATTTGGGTGTCTTGAGATCCAACGACTCAGGGCATTGAAGTGCTCCAGTTTCCAGGGATGAGAATTCCTGTTTGGGGTCTCCTGGTGCCTATGAAGTGGGCTTGAGGTGCCCTGGGAGCCCGGGATGCATATCCTCACTGCAGTCTCCTCCATCCCAGGCACAAGGACCTCCGTGATTGGGGTTTCCTGGGGGCTTGGGATTGAATTTTTTAATTTGGGATTCCCTGGGGATTTGGGGATTCCATGATTCGAGGATCCTTGTAGTTAGGGCCTTGGGATCCTCTAGGGGCTGTAGGACTTGGGGACACAGGGGAGTATGGGACTTGTACTCTGGGGTTTGGGATCCCGAGAGTCACAGAATGGGGCCTCTAAATTTTGGGGTCCCCCAAAGGGGGAAGTCGTTACTTAAAAAAT
The DNA here is from genome assembly GCF_028018385.1 of Neofelis nebulosa. Classification (NCBI taxonomy): domain Eukaryota; kingdom Metazoa; phylum Chordata; class Mammalia; order Carnivora; family Felidae; genus Neofelis; species Neofelis nebulosa. The sequence goes on along the minus strand of NC_080798.1, from coordinate 17,942,835 downwards.
AGAGAATTTTCTGGGAGCCTGACCAGCACAGGGGCTGTGGGCCATGTGGGGTGGGCTTCATACAAGGCACTGGGGGTTTCTTGAGGGCGCAGAGGGTAGGAAGACTTAGGGGTCCTGTAATTAGCACTTCCAGGACTGTTTTGGTGTCTGTAAATTGGGGGTGACAGTGGACTGGTTAATGTGTGTCTCTTTTGTAAGAACAGGGGTCTTTGTTAATGTAGGGAGTCTCTGATTGCAGTGTAAGCTTTTGGGGTGACCATGGGGGGTCACAACATCTTGAGGGGACTGATGTTAAATGTAGGTCTGTTACTCTGTTGCTCTGGAGGCATGACCTATGTTTATTTCAAGGGGACTTGACAGAGGAGGAGTCTTTGTTAATGGGGGAGGGTTCTGATCCAGTAATAAATGATTCAGGAATGTTCTGCTCTGGAGCATTATGTAGAGGTCACCATCATTTGAGGTGATGTGGAAATATGTTATTGGGGGTCTGCTCTGAGGGGTTGGGGATAGGGACTAGCCTGAAGGTGCTACACTCAAGGAATCTCTTTCTGGGTACCTTGGGGTCTGTATTTGGGGGTTATCATGAGGGAATCTGTTAATAATGGGGCCTCAGTGATCCAGGGCTGGCTAATGGGGTCTCTATTCTGGATGTGTTACTGGGAATCTCTATCTCAGGGTGATTCAGGGGCTCCTTGTGTCAGGAGATGCTAGAGGGGACTCTGTGACTCTGTCAGGTATCCAGGCCTCTAAGACTGCATCTCTGCCCTCAGCATCCAGGGAAACCAGCAGCAGAAGAGCAACCTGGAAAGGAGAATCATATCCATCATGCCTTGATGCAGGGAACATCTGGATTTGGCCTTTCTGGATTCTGTCTCTACTTGTCTGGCTATGCCCTCTCAGACTCCTGTGCCGTGGAAGGTGTTCTGCCTCCTCTACCTGCCCCATAAGGGTGAAAGTCCCCAGAATTCAGTGTGGGAGCTCACTCCCTAAAAACTGTTTCTGGGTAGGCTGATTAGCCACTAGTTTTCCTAACCTCTATTTCCAGCCCCAACCAGAAGTCCAGATCCCTGTGTCCACCAGTCTTGTGCAACCTCTCCCTGAACATCCTACAGGAGGTGGGCCGAGGGTTGGCTACACACCTGGAGATGGAGTTCTCTGATGCGATGTCCTTTGGGGTCCGGACTGTCGTGAAAGTGCGTTTGGGCTGTGTCACTGAAGGAGAGGGCAAGGTCTCAGGTGACAGGATGACAGACCCTCAATACCGAACCAGACTCTTTGTCATTAATACTTGTCCATGTCCCCAGTACCCACCTCAACCCCACATTCCAATACCCATCTGGACCTCTTATCAATAATATTCTGGGTCCCTTAATACCTACTCATGTCCCCAGTGCCTGCCCAGAGCCTTGTTGTTAACATCCCCATACCCCATAGCACCTATCCTCTTTGGGATCCTGTCTCATCATTTTCCTGGACCCCATGTCCCCTGTGAAATACTGGAGATTTTGCCACCAGCATATACCTGAAAACCCATGACCCTCCTATCCCCAAACCTTCACTCCTCCTCTACCTCTTACACTCCAGCCCCAACTCACTTGTCACTTGATGCACTTTTTTGGCTCCCACATTGTCCCCAGGGGGGTCAGTGGATCCACCAATCCTGGGGAGACATAAGAGGAGTAGGAGAAGTCAGAGTCACAAGAGGAGCTGAACCCATGGGGCCTATGCAGAAAGAGCTATGGTGTGGAGGTGGGTATCCACACTGTCCTGCTGGTACAAGAGGAAGAGACATCTAACAGGGGAATCAGGGTTCTGGGAAGTGCCCTGGGTTTGGGTTAGAGTTTGGGCTCACCTCTGAATTCGGGATGCCGGTGCAAAGACTCCATGCCGCGGGGGACAGGTAAAGTACCGGACACCGAAGACAGAGCCATCATGCTTTCCAGTGGGCTGGTCTAGCTCAATGCCATACCAGTAACCTGCAGCAGTAAGGTGTCAGGATGCCTCAAGGCCCTGCCTGCCTGCCCCCACCCTACCCCCCAGATCTCTGTCCTCACCTGGGGCAAAGTCTGTCTTCCCATAGAAGCGCACAATTCCTTGCTTCTGGCCAGCAACAAGGACTTGGTCTCCAACCTCAGCCTTGGCTCCCTCTCGCTGCTGCAGGCTCCCCAGAGATGGGGATGATGGGGGCTTCTTCTTGCCTGGGGTAAAGGGTACATGGGGAGGGAGTGGGGCCCCCAGATGCCAGCCCTGGGGACCCCATGCCACCCAAAAAGACCCAAGGTAGAAACTCTGTCCTGGCTCCTGTCAGGAACTCTAGAGCCTTCCCAAGAACTGGGGGGCTTTAGGCTTGAAAGGAAACAATCTCAACTGTAAGAAAACTGGGGGTGGGGGGTAGGCATGAGGGTCAAGAACCTGGAGAACCCCCAAATCCTTTCTCAAAGCTGAAGTTATTTGGGTCAAAAGAAAAACTGAGTCACAAAAGTAAGGAGCCCAGAAATTATCCTTTTAAGGTGAAGGAAGTAGGGGCACCTTGGTGGTTCAGTCGGTTAAGCGTCTGACTCTTGATTTTGGCTCAGGTCATGATCACAGGGTCATGAGATCAAGCTCTGCATCGGGCTCTTCATGGAGCCTGCTTAGGATTCTTTCTCCCCCCCCTTCTCTCTGCCCCTCACCTGCATGTACATGTGCACGGTCTCTCTCTCTCTCTCTCAAAATAAATAAACATTTAAAAATAAATAAATAAAATGAAGGAAAGGGTTGGGTGTGAAGATAAATCAAGTCACTAAATCCAGGAACCCCACAGATTCTTCCCTAAAACTGGGGAAAAACCCTTGGGCCTGAGGGGAAACTAAGTCATAGAAAGCAGAGAACCCCCAGATCTTTTCAGGAACTGGGGGTGGGTGGGCAGTACCAAGTCAAAGGAGAAACAGAGTCATAGAAGTGAAGAACTCAAGAGATTGTCTTCTAAAACAGGAGTTTGGGCCTGAGGATAAACTGAGTCACTGAAGCTGGGCTACCCACAGAATATTCTCAAATTGGCTCTCCTCCTACCCGGAAGGCTCCCCTCTGACCTTTATGTTCCCTGCGGCCTTTCCCAGTGACACGGGAAAAGTCCATCCGAGGAGTCCGAGGTGTGGAGGTGACTGATGAGGGGGGTGCATCCACTACTTTGGAGATCTTGGACACAGAGGCAAAGAGACCTGCGGGGACAGAACGTGGGCTGGGAGCTGTCCAAGCCTCTGCCCTCTGCCCAGTCATCATCTCCCTACCCCCATTACCCAGTCAGCAGCATCAGAACTACTGAGTGGACCCCACCACCACCCCGTTTGAGCCCCAGGTGGGACTGACCCTGCTTGGGAGGGCAGATGAAGTACCGGACACCCCCAACACTGCCATCATTCTTGCCCTCGGGTTCATCCAGCTCCACGCCCACCCACTGGCCACTGGCGAACTCCGTGGTGCCGCAGAACCGAAGTGTGCCCGTCTGAGGAAACAAGGGAGGATATGGTTTGGCGGGGGTGGTCCTTGGGGGGCCATGACAGATCCCTGGCACATCCCTGGTGAGTGGATGAGGGAGCCCTAAGCTCAAATCTGTTTGGACATTACCATTTATTGGCTATATGACTTAACATCACTGTGCCTCAGTGTCCTCATCTATGACATGGGAACAGAAATCACACCTACCTTATAGAATGGTTATAGAGCTTCCCTGTCCAATGCAATAAACAGCCATTAGCCACATACAACAATTTAAATTAACTGAAATTAAAATTAAATTTAGTTTTCCTGGTTGCACTAGCCACATTTCAAGGGCTAGTAGCCACATGTGGCTTATGGCTACTTTACTAGACAATACAGACACAATATTTCCATCATCACAGAAAGGTCTACTGGACAGGGCTGTTATAGCCTCAGAACAGGGCCTGGTGCTGAGTGAGGGATCAGCGAGTGTTGACTATTACTGTCTTGTAACTTTGGTCAAATGACCTCCTAGCCCTTAGTTTCGTCTGCAAAATGGAGAGAATAATGCACCTTAGAGCCTGGCTGTCTGGTTGAAACATCTGTAATGTATGTAGATTTGTTTAGTTGTGGTGAGCCCTCGTGGCTATTATCATCGTGTGAGGCTGCTTCACTCTCAAAGTTCTGGTTCCTTGCCTATAAAATGGGTGGATTAATAGTGCCTATTTTGGAGGATTGGTGTGGGGGTCAGAATAGTGCCTGGCACACAGACAGCACTTGGAATGCACCAAGACTTCTTCTAAGGGCTTTACGGATTTTAATTAGTTTAATCCTCATACAACCCGAGGTGGGTACTGTTACTAGCTCCATTTTACACATGAAGAAACTGATACCCAGAGAGGTGGGATCAGTGGCCGCAGGTCCCCCAGCTGGAAAGCAGGAAAGTTGAGGTTTGCCTGAGCTTCTAACCACTGTACTATACTGCTTCTCTCAGAGGCAGATTGTCATTATTGTTCTTATCTTCAAACCAAAGGTTTCACCTCTCTGAGCCTCCTACAGTCTTCTGGGTTCTATAATGGGAAGAGTCAACCCATTCTGCTTTCAGAATTGTCACATGGATTTGACAAGATCATGCACAGAAAGCTTTACAGGCAGGGCTGATGCATGCCAAACTCTTGATTAGGAAACGCAATGTGACTTTTACAGTTTCTCACTGTGTAAGAAACTAGATTCAAATTCCTTCCGGTGGCCTACATGTCTGGTATGATCCAGCCCCCTATGACCTCTCCCCTTCGTCCTCTGGTTATATTACCCCTTCCCTCCTCTTGGCCTTTGAACCTGCTGTCTCCTCTGTCTCCATATTGTGTGTGAGCTCCCTCCTCTCTCAGCTCAGATATCAGCTCCTGAGAGAAGCCTTTGGAACACCCCAGCAGCTAAAACTGCATTCGCCTTCAGCCAGGGGAAATTTACTAAATCCAAACATTTTTAAGTTAAAAAAATTTTTTTTAAGTCATCACAGAGTCCCATGTGACGCTCAAACTCATGACCCCAAGATCAAGAGTCATATGCTCTACTGACTGAGCCAGCCAGGCTCCCCTAAATCCAAGCATTTAATGGTTTTCAAAGCCTCTGTTGCTACCAGAAATTATCTTAACTGTGGATTTATTTTATTGGCTGTCTCTCATTAGAAAAGAAGCTCCATAAGAGTGGGTGTGGGCTCACACACAGCCCTTTATTCCCAAGGAGAGGCTGGGTCCGCATAGAGACTGAGGGACACCAGATAAATAAATAAGTCAAAGTTGGAATACCTGGATAAATGAAGATTCTCTCTGCCCTTTGGGCCTTTATACCTGCTCCCTCTATGCGGGATCCCTTCTCCTTTTCTTCTCCTGGCTCATTCCTCCTTATCTTGAAGCGGGTGCCTCCATCCCACAATACCCCTGATTGTTCTGACCTGTCCTTTTTTCCCAAAGTGCTGACGCCTCTGAGAGCAGAGGTGGGCCTTGACTGGGGATCACAAGGCCCAGGGTAACTCACAGGTGCAGAGCTGCACTGATCACTCTGTTTGTGCTACCTCATGACCGCCACGACTATTCTGGGCTGTCACTGTCAACTGATAGATCTGTCTTCCCTCCCTGGACTGAGAGCTCAGCCTTGGGGCAAAAGGAAGCACTCACAGAATGACTGTTATATGAAATAAATACTGTAGGAATGATGGGGGTGGAGGGGGTGGAGGGGTGGACAAAGGGGAGGGTCTACACTCTGTCCAAAGACCCATCTCTGAGGCACGAGGGCTGACTCCTGCTCTCCACACCTTTCCCCAGGCCCTGACCTTCTGGCCATCCAGCAGCACGCGGTCTCCCAGACGCAGGCCCAATGCACTGAGCATGAGATTGCCTGGGACGTTGTCATAGTTGGGTAGTGTGACCTTGGGGAGGGCACAGGAGAGTGGCACAGCCTCCTCCAGCAGTGTTCGCAGCTCCTTGGCCACCAGCGCTGCCTCTGCCTTGTCCAGGGACATGTCCATGGGGTCTGGGACCACCTCTGCTGGCACCTGTCCCTTTCGGTTCTGGGGGCCAATGGGAAAAAAGGAAGTGAGAATTCAGTGGCATAGGCTGTACCTCCACCGAGCCCAAGCTCCCAGAGACCCCTAGTCCATGTAAAGCAAAGGCAGATCCAGGCCATCCCTTAGGCCATCATGGGAATAAGAAGGGGTGAGGCATTAAGTTGTAGACCACGTCCCCAGGGAAGTCCACCCTCAACCTCAGGCTCAGGATTTCAAATAATTGAGGGTGGAACTAGGGGTGGAGCCAACAGGGAATGAAGGTCACACTTCAGTCTGTAGGTCATGCTCTCAGGGAGGCCATGTTCCCAAAGATCCCAAGCCTGGAATGAGACCATGTGAGGGATGAAAATGGTCTCCTGTGGTACTGGGTCAGGTGTCCAACTGGGCCAATGGGGAATGAGGAGAGGCAGGGCTTCAGGAACACAGGCCATGTTTCCCCAGGATATCTGAGCCTGGAATAATGCAGAGTAACTGGTGTTGGAAATGGATGCTTTGGAGATCAAAGATCATACTGAGGGCTTATGGGGGGACCCAACCTTCTCATTCACAGAGAGTCTCAACTGAGACTCAACTGAGACTGAGAGTTCACCTGACATATCATGAACACTAAGTAAACACCAGCTATCATTTCATTTGTTGAATGTATAGTAGATGATTTTTGTAATGAACTTCTAGAAACGCAAGCAGTTCTGGCCTCCCTCTCCTCCGCTGGCTGGGAAAGGGGGTGGGGAAGGAAGGAGAAGGAAGAGAATGGGGGCTGGGACAGGGATGTAGTACCCGCAGCGCCGGGTTGGCACCATGCTCCAGCAAACATTTGGCTGCGCCCAGGCACAGGTTGGAGGCAGCGATGTGCAGGGCTGAGCCGTGGTTGAAGTCACTGCACGTGGAGTTCACCACTGGGGTGTGGGAGAGAGGAGGGTTCCGGGTGAGTGGACTTGGCACCCCGTCCCCCGTAGGCCACCTTGCCACCTTAGAGTCCCCCAGCTCAAGTCCATCTCTTAACCCCGCAGACCCGAGTGCCTCCCACAGACTCGTGTTGCAGAGCCCAGCCCCTCCAGAAGGGTCCTGTCCAGCCCCGGGGATGGATGGGTCATGGATATCTGGACCCTGTCTCTCACACCTCCTACCTCCACCCTACCACCATCGTCTCGGATACCGGTCCCTTCTCCCTTCCCAGGCCAGACCTCAGTTCTGCCCCATCACTCAGCTGCCCTGCCTTCTTTACTTCATGTCTCGCCATCTCCCAGCACATCTTCTCCCGGCCCCCAGCACACAACAGAGGCACCCTCCTCCTGCTTCCAGCCCCCATCTTATCCTGCGTCCCATTCCCTCCAAGCCCCGACCCTCCCGCTCACCTCTCGGCCTGGCGCCCTTCAGCAGCACGCGCACAAGGTCGGGAACGTCGAAGTAGGCAGCGTAGTGAAGCGCGTTCATGTTGGTCCAGCGGCTGCGCAGTGTTACGTCCGCACCCAGCGCCAGCAGCTGCTGTGAAAGGCGCACAGCCGCCGCAGGGTCCCCTGCACGACAGCCCAGGTCAGCTTGCGTCCCCTCCTCCAAAGCCTGGGCCCAGGGCATGGGGAAGGCCCTAGGCCTCAGGGACTGTGCTTTGGGATCTTAGGCTGCGGGTTCACGGTGGGGGGGTCTGAAGGCCAGGATTCTGGGTGGTTCTGAGGGTGTCATGTCTGGGCGCCTAGGTTTGGGGGCTGGTGGCTTGGGGGTTTGGACCTTACCGACTCCATGGGCTCCAGCCTTGCACGCATAGTGGAGCAGTGTCATGTCGGTCAGCCCATCACGGTCATTCACATGGCAGCCTCGACGCAGAATCTGGGACGGAATCAGGGAGGTTTACCCAAATACATGAGGGACCCCATCCTCTCCCTCCCTGGCTTCCCAAGTATCTTACCTCATTACCGATGACATCAATCTTGTGCTGGACTTGGGGCACCCACTGGCGCACGATGGCGAACAGCTCAGGGATGGTGGTCTGCGGGTCAAAAAGAATCTCCTGGCACGCCGGGTCATTGGGGTCGAAGAACGTGAAGGCTAGGGCAGTGAGAAGTTCAAAGTCACCCCAGGCAAGCTGATCCCCTCTTTCCATCCTGAGGCAGGGGAGCTCTAGGCCTTTGCCTTTAATACCCTCTAATGCATGGTCTCAAACCACACGGTGCATGGGCTACATGCATTTTCTGTTGGCCAGCATAAGGTTTCAAAATCAGGAGGGTTCACAGAAAACTCTGCATGCCCCATGTGTCTTGAAAAGTTGGAAGATCTGGCAATCCCACAGAGCAGCAAACTGCACCCCTGGAAATGAGTGTGGAGGGAGTGCAGTACCTTGAGTCTGCATGCCCCTGGGAGGAGGGAGGCTGCCACTGCTCTAGCCCACCGTTGCCCTGGCCGAGTATGGGCACAGTTTGGCTAAATCTCAAGTAAAAACAAAAAGCCAGAAAAGCTGGCTTTTCAGAAAAATCTCCCCCAATTTTTCAAATACTGTGTAGAACACATAAAACGTACCCATGGGCAGGATCCAACCTGTGGCCAGCCAGGGTGGTGCCCAGAGGAACTTCCATCTCCCCCTATTAGGCCGTGACGTCTGTTGCTTTCTGTTGTATTGCCAACACCCAGCACAGGGCCTGGTGCAGGGCAGGAACTCAGTGCATACTGAGTGAGTAAATGAATACCCAAACGATTCATAGCTCTGGATGTGTATCCAGATGATACACACCCACAGAGACAGCATCTCCAGGAATCAGCCTTTGTGTTCCTCTTTAAACCACAGTCCCGGCACGCACAGCCCCCCTTGGCTCAGACCCTGCCCTGGCTCCCACCACACTCAAAGCACCGACCACTATTCTCTCCACAGCCCACGGGCCCTGCACAAACCGGAGGCCAGTGTGTTCTCTGCCCTCTCGCCCTCACTCATTCCACCCAGCCACACTGGCTCCTTCTGTCCTTCCAACACGCCAGGCAAATTCCTCTCAGGCACTTTGCGCTCGGCATTTTCCTTGCCCGGGACAGTCTTCCCTCAAGCCTTCTCAAGGTGTTGCAGGTTTTACTCAGATGTCACTTCTTCAGGGAGGCCTCCCCAGACCACTCTGTATACATCAGCACCTCTGCCCTTCTCCATCTCCTGACCTTTTTTATTGCTGTAATCACGGCACCTACCACTGCTTAACATTAACTTGTTTATTCCTTTTTCCTTCCCTTTCTCCTTCCCTCTTTTCATGTCTCACTTGTCTCCCTCGCTAGGATGTAAGCACTGTGTTTCTGTGCTGCCTTGTTCACTCCCTTCTCCCCAAGGCCCGGCACAGCAGCTGGCATGCAGTAGGTGATCAATCAATCTCTGCGGAATCAATTGTACAACTTTGATACACAAATAGACAAGTTCTTCTCAGAGTCCATCATAGCCCCCTCTCTGTCCTAGACCACATTTCCAGATTCCTTCATGTTCGGTGGTCAAACCCTCCTCGTTGTAGAAGCAAGATTCTGAGGGAGGTGAGGGTCAGGCAGGGAGCAGCCTACACTCTCTGACTTCCACCAGGGTACAGGCCCAGCCACGTCTAGACACATTTCCAAAGGAGATTTTCCAGTTCCCTGGGGTGGATTCGTCACCTGGGACACCCAGATAATGTTCGTATTTTTCTATCAGACTGAAGTCAACTTGTAGCCTCTCTGACCCACCTCTAGTGGGTGACATGACCACAGATGCCATCCCTTCTACCCTATCCTAGTGATGCCCACTCTTTGAACATGGTGCCTAGTTTTTGAACTTACAGCTGCTGGGGATTCCCAGACAACATCTTCCAAAAGCCTCCTCCACCCTCTCTACCCAGCAGCCAGAGGGAGCTTTTAAAAATATAAATCAGATCTGCCACTCCTCTGCTTTTAAATACCTCCCTACCAACTGCTCTCTCCTCATCACACTTATCCAAAGTCCTCGCAGTGGACGCTAAGGCCCCCCCAGATCTAGTCATTGCCAAACCCTCACCTTGACTCCCATCACTCCCTTACTACAGCTCCAAGATTGCCTTTCGTTCCTGGCCCAGGGCTTTTGCACTTGCAAAAGATAGCCCGGAACTATCTTTCTCCAGCTCTCCTATGGCTGATTCCTTCTCATCCTCTGGGTCTCAGCCTAAATGCTACCTTGTCAGAAAGAGCCACTGTGACCACTCCGTCTCAAGGTGCTGCCCCCTGCCCCCCCCCTTTTATATGTCCAACTTTTATTTCTTTCATAGCACTCACTCCATCTGAATGTATCTGATTGATCTATTTGTTCCCTTCTGAGAGCAGGGATGATGCCTGGGTCACTCACCATTAATAGAAGATGATAGAGATCACCCAACATAAATCTTATCACAGACTAGTAGCAATGGATAAATATGCTTGGTGAATGATTAGACACTTTCAGTTTCTCCAAGAAAATACCCTCTCAGCTCCACACCTTCCTACCTTGGAGCCTTTACTCCTGCAGTTATCTCTCTGGGTACTCCCTTCCCTTGCCCCTTTCCCTTGTTAAACCCCAACTCATCCTTGGGTCTCCCTCAAATGTTACCCCTCATAGAAACCATGTCTTAAAAAGCTCTTGCAGCATCCCATTCTTGGCAAACACAATTCTCATCATGTCTTATAATTATATATTTATATTACTTTATACTTATCTGTGTGGTTGTCATTGAGGCCTGTAAATTCTCTCAGGGCAACAACTGGGTCTGTCTGGCTCCATGCTTTGCCCCAGCTCCTAGCATAGAGCCAGGTCCACCACAGACTTTCAGTAAATGTTTGTTGAATGACTAAATGATTGAATGATGTGTCATGAATCAAAGATTAGGATTATTCCAATTTCGTTCTCCAACGGGTGAATGAATAAATTAACCAAAGGGGGATGCAATGGCCACCACTCACCCAGACCACTTTCAAATCACCCAGAATCTCCCCACCATCACCACCAGCAGAGCTCAGCCCAACCTCTCTGGCCACCCATGGCTCCAAACAAAATTGCAGGGTGGGGAGGATGGTTACCGTAGTCCTTGGGGAGGGGGGCAGGTGCCGAGGGGTGCACAACAGGCTTCTGCCGGCGCTCCTGGGTGGGGCTGGGGGCCTCAGGGACCAGCTCATCCTCTTCCTCCTCTTCTTCTTCCTCCCCGCGTGGTGGGGGGGCCATGGGAGCGGGATCTGTCTTAGTCATGGTCTTCAGTGGCCCTCCGGGGGGCGGGTGCAGATTTGGGGGCGGTTTTCAGGCCAATCCTGGAGACAGAGGCCAGTCACAGAGAGCCCCCAACAGGGTTTAGGGTCTGAGCCCCCAGAAGCTCCAAGGCCCCCAAGTGACTCCCACACCCCCAGCTCTGGATTTTGGGCAATCATAGCGACGACCATCAGCCGTCAGAGGACCCTGGTATGCGGGCCCAGCGCCTACCACTTCCCCCCTCTTCCCCAGGTTCAGCCCCCCATTCTTCTCCTCCCGCGTCAGGCCCCTCAGTCTAGGCCGCCCCCTCCCCGGGTTTGTTTATCTCGGGATGCAGGATGCTTCGCCCCTCCCCTTCTCCGCGGGCCTCCCTCTACCCATCTTACCTCGGACTGATGGGGCTGGGGACCAAAGCTGAGACTGGGGAGACTGGAGTAATGGGGTGTCAGTGTTGGGGGAAGTGATGGGGGAGGAGAGGGAGACAGAAGGGGACGAGGCCCAGACGCCGACAGGGGATGGGGGTGGAGAAGGAGGGGCGCTGATGCGCATGCGCAGTGATACCCCCAACCAGGCGCGGGGGCGGAGATACTGGGAGGCTCCAGGCTTTGATGAAAGGGCTTGAAGCAGCGTCGTCGTGAAGAGGATAGACACGGAGGATGGTGAGAGAAAAGAAGAGATGGCCACGAAAAAGGATGTGAGACATCAAAACAGAAAGAGATGAAGCAGAGACAAGGGCAAGAAGGAGAGGGATGGGAAAGCGGGCAGTTTTTTGTCCGTCCCCCTGGGACAGAGCCTTCCTTCCCGCAGGCCCACAAACCAGGCCAGTTAGGGCAGGGGTCTCAGTGTGGTGGTGGTTATGAGTGTTTTCCTCTCTCTGAGATCTCAGACCTGACCCTTCTCCATGGTCACCGCATACAAGGGGTGTGTCAGAGGGATGATTTTGTAGACTCCTTTCATCATCGAGGGTCATTAGTTACCGTGGTTATCATCACTGAGTGCTCAGAGAGCACTTACCAGGTTTAGAGAGGTTCAGCTACTTGCCCAAGGGCACACAGCAAGCAGATGCTGGAGCTAAGAAACCAGACAGCCTGCTGGAAACCAGACGGCCTGGCTGGAGAGTCCGGGCTCTTCATCACCATGCTACATATGGCTGTAGCAGTGTGTAGGGGCCAGATCTGCCAATGAACCCCTCCAACCCTCTCGGAACCTGTACCTCCCCTTGGGGGAAGACCTCCTGGAGCCACCTCAGAGTCCAAGCCTTCCTGGCTCCATCACCCTGGTTTGGCTGTCACTCTTGCCTGGTGACCAGAGCTGGCAGTGCCTACCACTCCAGCCCAAAGAGGACTGGGCTACTTTGCCTCCCACCCTTCATCCTTCTAATGGGCAGGGGTAGTTTCATCCCTCACCCCCCACCCCGGCCCTCATCCTGGTCTGTCCTTCATCCTCTCCCACCTGGACTGTGTTCTCCCTGCTCCTCCCTTACCCCACAACTTGCTCCCTATAATGCAGCCACAGGGACCTAACATATCACATCAGGGCCCTCCTCCATTCAGAGACATCTGCTTGCTGCACCTCGCTCTAGATAAAAGCTAGCGTTCTCAACCACAGCTCACAAGGCCCTAGGTGGACTTTCCACTATCATCTCTCCACCCTCTCCTCCTCTCACTCTCCCCCACATTCACTGCCCACCACGCTGACTTCCTTGCTCCTTCTCAGCCCAGGACCTTTGCACTGGCCGTTCCTTCTGCCCAGAATGCTCCTCCCCCAGATGCTTGGTTTCCTCTCTCCCCTAGTTTAGGATTTTACTTCTTGGCGCCTTTTCAGTGAGACCTTCTCCGCTCTATCTAAAATTGCATCCCCCACACATACTCCCTTCCCTGCTTCAGTTTTTACCATAGCAACACTGCCCTCCTCCAGTTGACACCCTTGATGTTGGGCACTTGCAGGGGGTGTGCTGCTCCCTGGAACATCCAGTCCGTATGCCTTCCAGGCCAGGTCCTTCTCATCCAGGTCTCTGCTCGAACATTGTCTCCATAGAGTCCTCTTCTCCACCCATCTGCCAGTGCCACCCCCACTCCATTACATTTTCGTTTAGTCTTTACAGCGCTTATTACAATCTGAAATTATCTTGTTTATTAGTTGACTGGTTTATATTCTACTCAAGCAGAATAGAAACACCATGAGGGCAGGACTTTGTCAGCTGTGTTCACTGCTGTACACCCAGCTCAGCACCAGACTTCGCAAAGGGTATGAGAACCAGGTATAATTCTCCCCAAATAAACAACTCTTGTTCTGCTCTGAGACTGTTTTACTGACTGCAAAGGTTCAAACTAGGAATGGCAGGAACCTGGCACCAAGGGGAACAGGGACTGATGAGGCTTGGGCCTTGGTCAGCCCCAAGGTTCAAGGGGTCCCTTAGGAGGGGGTACTTGGAACCAGACCCTTGAGGGAGCTGCAATGGCCCAGGCATGGGTGGTGGGGCTAGGCAGACCCATGTATGATGAGTGGCTCTTCCTCTGTCTTCTGTCACCTGTCCCGCAACATTATCCGTCCTGGTCCTTATGCACTGGGGGTCTGAGTGTCCAGGAGCTCGGGCTTGGCATCCAGTGTGAGAAGTGCAGGACTTTGGGCAAGGACCACAGCTATGTCAGACCCTCCACAGATAATGGGACTCCTCACATCCAGGGAGCTGGGCATTCCCAGACAAAGAGTGATAGAGATGGAGAACACAGGGGAATGAGGGGAGGGAAGGAGAGAGGGAAGGAAGGAAAAGGGGGGAAGAAATGGTGAGGAACATGGAGGGTGATGTGGGAGGGGGGTGTCAAGGAACACAGAGAGATGTGGGCAGAGATTTGTGGGGAGACAGGGAAACAAATGTGAGGCCAGAGAGACATTCATGGGGAAATAAAGAGGTATGGAGAAACAGGGAAATGGGGGGGGGGTGTCAAGAGACAGATATGGGAATAGGCAAACACAGGAGAAGACAGAGAGAGACATAGACAGGGGACACAGAAAGATGCAGGTGAAGAGAGACATGGGGAAATGGAGAGACAGGAGGGAAGAGAGATGGGGCAGCAGAAACATAAAGATGAATGTGGGAGGAGAGAGGAGGAGATTGAAACACATGGATTGAATGGGGGCAGGGGAGGCAGAGAGACACTGTCAGCCCAGGGACCATGGCAGGCTGAAGAATCCCAGACCTGAGTCTGAGGCCTGTCCCTACACTCTGTATGTCCCTCTTGTGCCCCAGCATGGTTAGGCCACAGTCTCAAACACAAAGCCTCCAGGGGCAGCCACACTGCAGTTCTAGCTAACTGTTCCTAGCTGACTGCTGCTAAATCTGCTGAGCCTTCAGGAAAGACCAAAAATTATTTTAAAGCACCACTGAGGCCAGAAAAATCGTATCTGTTAGCTGTGTACAACCTACTGGCCAGCAGGCAGAGACACCTTAGCCACAGAGCTACTTTGGGGGCTCCTTTTTGAAACCCCTTCCTATCTCTTGTCTAGGCAGGGCTGAGAGCCCTAGGACCTCAAAGTTGGCCCTAAGGTTTGAAGCAGGGAAAAGGCCTGGTCAAACTTTTAAAGACACAATGCCCTCCTCCAATATTCAGAAGTAAACTATAGGAGCAAAAGCGCCTTTAGATAGGGCTCGGGAAACTCTACTAGATGGGCTGCAAACTCAAGCTCCATAGGGACCAGGCAGGAGCTCTCTAACCGTTTTTGGTTTTTTTTTTTAATTTTTTTTCAACATTTTTTATTTATTTTTGGGACAGAGAGAGACAGAGCATGAACGGGGGAGGGGCAGAGAGAGAGGGAGACACAGAATCGGAAACAGGCTCCAGGCTCCGAGCCATCAGCCCAGAGCCTGATGCGGGGCTCGAACTCACGGACCGCGAGATCGTGACCTGGCTGAAGTCGGACGCTTAACCGACTGCGCCACCCAGGCGCCCTGCTCTCTAACCGTTTGAATCGAGGTTCTGCAACTTACTGGCTGCTTGACTTTGGGCGAGATTTGTGCCTGACTTTTCATCTGAAAAATGGGGACAACCGCAGTACCAAGGTCACAGTGAGTTTTCAGTAAGTTATTAACTCTGTCTGGCAGAGAGTAAAGGCCCCTTAAATATTATTAATATATGGAACAGCCATTACCCTGCTCTGACCAATAGTGGGGAGGCATCGCCAAACTGACTTTTTTTTCAAGAAAAGCCAGAAATGTGGAAACATGAATGAAATGTTCTGACTTTTAAAGGAAAATACATATGCCACGGGGGCCAGGTGGCCACATTGAGCAGGCAGAGCAGGTCCTGGTGCGCCCAGCCGGCAGGCTCTCCTTGCACAGCTGCTGCGCCAGCTGTTCTGGTGGGGGCTGCACCTGGTGCTGCTCCTGGCGCCGCTACGGCCTCCGCACGCGACGTTGCAGTGCTCCCAGGATAGTGCCCAGCCCGGCCAGAGGGTGCTGGGCCCGGACTCCAGGCCGTGGCCTGGCAGGAGCAGGAGGAAGGATCAGGGGGGCCAGGAACACGGTGGCTGAGGCCTCGGAGCCTCTGGGTGCTGGCCCTAGTACCACAAGGTGCACAGGGCCAGGGGACGAGAGAGCTGGGCCAGGGGTCGGGGGGCGTGACGCCCGGTGGGGAGGGAGACACGACTGGCTTCTCGGTGCTTCAGGTACTCTGCTGCTTCTGGAAGACAAAGCATGGGGTGGGGGGCATCAGGGCCAGACTCCAAGGGGTACTGCCATCAGGTAAGGCCAGACCTCAAGGAGGAACTTCCCTCAGGAGAGAAGGGCATAGGGTCAGACTGGAGGAGGGACTTCCCTCAGGAGAGGAGGGCTGGGGATCAGACTCCATGGATTATTTCCAGGTGGGGAAGACTGGGGGTTAGACGCCAGTGGTGGGACCTCCCTCTGCTCACCTCAGTAGGCGGCACTGGGGAGAAAATGGAGGGCACTGCATCAGGCCGCAGGTAGCGCACACCCCAGCGCCACTGGAAGCAGGAAGGTGTGAAGTGCTCACTGCACAGGTGCTGGTGGCAGCTGGGCACCCAGTCCTCATGGCCCATGTGCCGCAGCCAGGCCCGCAGCCGGGGGCCATCCTTCAGTGGGAACCTGCCAGGGGCAGTGGGGTTACGGGGTCAGTGGGGTTATGGGGTCAGCAATATCAGGTCCGGTCACACCCCTCCCTGAGGACACACACATCGGGAGGTCCCTGGGCTCCAGACCTCTGTCTCTCCAGGCTAGAAGCTGGCCCTGCCTCCTACCCAGGCCCTACCACCAACCCACATCCCATTCTTCCACCTTTTAAACACCCAGCATCAGCCCACCTCTCCTACCTCTGTTGCCCCTTCCATTCAGCCTCCGTCTCTCCTGCTTGGGCTTTTGCAACAGCCTCCTTCCTGATCTCCCTTACCCACAGCGACTCTGCCCTCCCCCAACAATCTGCTCCTCCACATGAAGCTGAGAGAGTAGTTTATGAAACTGGACAAATCTACAAAGTAGGAGATTCTATATTCATGGGGGTAGGGTGGGGTTATAGGTTAAAAGAGATTTAAGAAACATCCAATTGCAGGTTATAGACCTCATCTGCAACAAATCATTCCATAAAAAGACATTTTAAAACAGTTGGGGAAAATTGAGCATGAATTGGGCACTGGATAGTTGTAAGAAATTAATTTTGCTAGGTATAATTGTCCTGGTTTATGTTTTTAAAATAGTCATCTGTTGGAAAAACATTCTGAAATATTTATGGGCAAAAGAACTAATATCTGGAATTTACTTTAAAATACTGCATTAAAGGGGTGCCTGGGTGGCTCAGTCAGTTGGGCAGCCAACTACAGCTCAGGTCATGATCTCACGGTCTGTGAGTTCGAACCCCGCATCGGGCTCTGTGCTGACAGCTCAGAGCCTGGAGCCTGCTTCCAGTTCTGTGTATCCCTCTCTCTCTGCCCCTTCCCTGCTTGCTCTCTGTCTCTCTCTCTCAAAAATAATAAACATTAAAAAAAATTAAAAAAAAATAAATAAAATACTGCATTAAAGGGGTGCCTGGGTGGCTTAGTCGGTTGAGCATCCCACTCCTGGTTTTGGCTCAGGTCATGCTCTCACAGCTTCATGGGTTCGAGTCCCACATCGGGCTCTGCGTTGGTAACAGAACCTGCTTGGGATTCTCTCTCTCCCCCTCTGTCTCTGACCCTCTCCCACTCATGCTGTCTCTCAAAATAAATAAATAAGCTTTAAAAATAAATAAATACTGTATTAAAGGTGTAAGTAGGTGGAGGGTAGATGAAAAAGATTGGCAAAATGTTGACAACTGGTGAATCTGAGTGACAGATATATGCAAATCCATTTATATAACTCTATTTTTTGGTGTATGCTTGAAAACACCTGATAAAGGTGGGGTTTTTTTTAATATTTACTTTTGAGAGAGAGAGTGCAAGTGGAGGAGGTGCACAGAGCGAGGGGACAGAGGATCAGAAGCGGGCTCTGCACTGACAGCAGAGAGCCTGATGCAGGCCTCGAACTCACAAACCATAAGAGCATGGCCTGAGCTGAAGTTGGACGCTTAACTGAGCCACCCAGGCACCCCTGTTAAAAGGTTTTTAAACAACTCAACAACAACAAAAATAACCCCATTAAAAATGGGCAAAAGACTTGGGGCACCTGGGTGGCTCAGTTGGTTAAGTGTCTGACTCTGGATTTTGGCTTAGGTCATGATATCCTGGTTTGTGGGACAGAGTCCCAAGTCAGGCTCTGTGCTGACAGTGTGGAGCCTCTTTGGGATTCTCTCTCTCCCTCTCTCTGCCCCTCTCTCTCTCAGAATAAACAAACTTAAAAAAAAAGTTTCAAATAAAAAAGAAACAAACAGCAGTGCCTGGGTAGCTCTCAGTCAGTTACTTGTCTGAGTCTTAATTTTGGCTCAGGTCATGATCTCACTGTTCGTGGGTTTGAGCCCTGCATCAGGCTGTGCTGACAGCCTGCTTCAGATTCTGTGTCTCCCTCTCTCTCTCAAAAATAAACATTAAAAAAATTTTTAAATGGTTGATATGGTAGATTTTATATTACATGTATTTTACAATTAAAGGTAAAAATTAAAAATTAAAGTTTAAAAAAATGAATGAAATAAAAGCTTTCCCTGTGGGAGTGGGTGGGGATTATCTGAGACTCCAGACTGTCCACAATGGAGACCTCATTTTCCAGCTTCATTTGCAGTCAGGGGTGGCCACATAATTGAGTTCTGGACCATTTGTCCTGTGGCAGCTGTCAGAAACTGGGAGACATTAAAGGTTTATTTTAAGCCGTTAAATTTTGAGATAGTTTGTTATGTAGCATTAGATAACTAGTATGGTCAGTCATCCACATTCTACCTGCACAGTATCTTCTATATCTGCCACATGATTTACTTAATATTTTTCTTAAAACTGACCAACTTTAAGTATTTAACAAAGATACCTCAAAGAGAAAACTTTACACCACAATTTAAGATGGAAAAACCAGTATTGGGGCACCTGGGAGACTCAGCTGATTGATCTCTCAGGTCATGATCCCAGAGTTGTAGAATGGAGCCCTGTGTTGGGTTCTGTGCTGAGTGTGGAGCCTGCTTGTTTCTCTCTCTCCCTCTGCCACTATCCCTGGCTCTCTCTCCCTCTCTCAAATTAAAAAAAAAAAAAAAAAGAAGTCATACAGTTCTGTTAAAAAAAAAAAAAAAAGAAGAAGAAAAGTAAAGAAAACCGTATCAATTCCATGAACAGGAGTTGACCAAAAAAACCAGCTAGATACCTTCATCTGCTGAGGGCTTTGAGGCCTGCTCTTTGTTAAAAGGGCAGAGTAAGGGTGTTAGAGACTGCGGGACAACACCATCCCTAGGACACAAGGTAACAAACTCGGGCACAAAAGGAACACTATGGAACCCTAAAACAGAACGTGGAGGCACTCAATGAACTGACATGCTATTGTCAGGCATACACGTTATCTGAAAAAAGCAAAGTTCCAAACAGAGCAGATCAGCTTTTAGTAATTGTGGCAGGCTCAGTAATGGCCTCCAAAAGATATCCATGTTCTAATCCCTGGAACCTGGGAATACTACGTTGCATGACAAAAGGTGTGATTAAGTTAATGGTCCTGAGATGGGAAGTCATCCTGGATCTTTCATTTGGGCCCTAAATGCAATTACAGGTATCCTTGTAAGAGGGAGGCTGAGAAGATGTTACCTCAGATGAAAGTGGAGAAGGTGATGTGAGCACAAAGGCAGAGATTGGAATGACAGGGTCACCAGAAACTAACTGGAAGAGGCAAGACATGGATTCTCTTACAGCCTCACAGGGAGTGCAACCCTGCCAAGGCCTTGATTCTGTTCCAGTAAAACCGACTTGCACTTCTGGTCTCCAGAATTGTGAGAGAATAATTTCTGCTGTATTAAGCCATCAAGTTTGTTTCAGTATCCACAGGAAATTAATACAGTAATAAAGGGTGAAATTAGAACATATATTCAGATTTGCTTGTATATGCATAAAGAAACTGGGAATGCAGGGGCGCCTGGGTGGCTCAGTCAGTTAAGTGCCTGACTCTTGATTTGGGCTCAGGTCATACTCTCAGTGTTCATTGGATCGAGCCCTGCGTTGGGCTCTGTGCTGCTAATGTGAAGCCTGCTCGGGATTCTCTTTCTCCCTCTCTTTCTGCCCCTCCACCACTCACGTATAAGTGCTGTCTCTCAAAATAAAGAAATAAACATTATTTCAAAATTAAGAAAAAAAGAAAAACAAACTAGGAAGGACACATAAAAAAGGAGTTGGGTAGGATGGACCGAGATGGGGGTGGGAGCAAGACTTCTCAGCCAAAAGGCAGACAGACAGGGCGGGGGGGGGGGGGCACAGCTAATGCAAGAGGACAGAGGGGCTGACTCAGAAGAGCTGTGGCACCCAAAGAGCAGAACCCCAGGGCACACAGCCAGGAACTCTGGCTGCTGCAGTCCCTTTCGTCTCTGTTTGGGATCCAAATCCTCTCATCAACCCCATTCTGCCTGGACACACACAAGAAATCTCTTGCAGCAGCCCCCTTCTTGGCAAACCCTGCCCCCTTCTTGGCAAACACTGACAAGTGACTACTCCACTTGCCCTTTTCTTCTTCCTTACTAGCGAAATTCCAACTTTAGTTGAGGTCATAAAGTGCCATGCTAAAAGACTAGGTTTCCCAAGTTCCTTTGTGTAGGTGGGGCCATGTAACTAGGGTCTGGACAATGAATACTTTTGTGTTGTGTAAGAAAATCTGGAATGGTACCTGAAAGGCGAGGGGGTTCTCACATGGATCAGAGCAGCTCAAGGGGCAAAGGAGGAAAGTACAAAATCTCTTCCTAACTTGGTCTTTTTCTTATTCTTCTTTATTCCTCTGAATAGCAACATTTATAATGGACTCTAAAAATCTACCATAAGTGGGCAGTGTCCTCCTTTTCTATAGAACGGTTTAGTCTTGTTGGTCATCCTTCTAGATCATGAAGTGGTATATGCTGTTAGAAGTTCTTTTCAAAAGAAAAAAAAAAGAAGTTCTTTTCTTCCTTACTAACAATCAATCCTAATGGTCTTCAGGGTGGTTAAATGCCCAGCTAAAAGACTACATTTCCTAGTTTCCTCTGTAGTTGGAGGGTGACCAATGATGGAGAACTCACCATTGGGTGGGGTTTCTGGGAAGGCTTTC
This sequence comes from Neofelis nebulosa, assembly GCF_028018385.1. Lineage (NCBI taxonomy): Eukaryota > Metazoa > Chordata > Mammalia > Carnivora > Felidae > Neofelis > Neofelis nebulosa. Next base: position 17,921,952 of record NC_080798.1, on the reverse strand, counting down.
TAAAGGGGGCTAATTCAGTTTGCAGTTGGAGCCCCTTTTGCTCTTCTTCCCTTTCTTCCCAGGAATGATACATGGCACTTGGCAGCCATCTTGGATGGAAGCAACATACTAAGGATGACAGGACAGAAAGAGAGGAACCTCAACCCTAATGATTGTGGACATGCCACACTGGTGCTGGTCTGTCAACCTCTGTATTTGTTTTATATGAGAGAAAAATAAACTCTTGGTAGATTATGTTATTGTTCAAAATATTCGCTGCCCTTCCTCACTTGAAGATTATATATCTCTACTCCAAAGACTTGAGGCTTGCCATAGACTTGCTTTGGCCAAATGACTGAAAGTGACATGGGCCACTTCTTTTTTTTTTTTAATGTTTATTTATTTGAGAGAGAGAGAAAGAGAGAGAGAGAGAAAGAGAGAGAGAGTGAGCAGAGGAAGGGCAGAGAGAGGAAGAGAGAGAATCCAAAGCAGGCTCCATGCTGTAAGCTCAGAGCCCAATGTGGGGCTCGATCTCATAAATTGTGAGATCATGACCTGAGCCGAAATCAAGTCAGACACTTAACTTACTGAGCCACCCAGGTGCCCCTGGGCCATTTCTAAATATAAAATTTGTCGGGAGCCAATGGGTGATTCTCCCTACTTTCTCTTTTTCCCCTCCTATAAGACCAGCAATATTCCATGTAGGAGAGGCTCCTTCAGCCTGAGACCCCAGTTAAGATATTGTAGAGTAGGTCCACAAATGGTCTGCAGAGGACATAGTGTGAGTGAGAAATAAACCTTTGCTGTAGTAAGCCATTGAGATTTTGCATTTGTTACGGCAGCATAATTTAAACACACTCTATCCTATAATCTCCATAATCCTTTTTTAGCCAGTAATATTTCGTGACTTTCTTACTGCCAACCAAATGCAATTCCTGATAGGTCCCCCATGAGAGAGGACTCTCATACGTGCCTGAAAGGGCCTAAAATAGAACTAATGAATGTTTCCTTTGGCTGCCTGGCAGGCTCTTGTTATTCCCTGGCAGCCACATCCCTCTTTGTTTCTCCTTCTCCTTTTGCCTTCTCCTGAATCTCCTTTGGAAATAGTCCCTCGCCAAACTCTTAACTAACTATGTGGCTTCTGCAAAACTGACTCGGGGTGAGTCTAGAGATGGAAATAGGTTAGCCTGTGTGAGGGACAGCCTGATTGCCATTGGTGGGATTTATTTTATTTAATTTTTTAAATTATTTATTTATTTTGAGAGAGTGTGGGTGCACACCCCTGTGCACATGTGGCAGAGGGGCAGAGAGAATCCCAAGCAGGCTGCTGCTGTCAGCGCGGAACCCAACAGAGGACTCGATCCCACAAACCATGAGATCATGACCTGAGCAGAAATCAAGAGTCAGACATTTAACTGACTGAGCCCCTGGGCGTCCCTGACGGGATTTAAACAACACAGATATAAACTGATCTTTATGAAGCCATCTGGCTGCTCTGCACAGTCATTATTCTCATTATTATATGTGAAGCATTTAGAACAGTTCCTGGCATATAGTAAGTGCTCTTTAAGTTCTTGTTCTTGTAAGGGCCACAAGAGTGGAAGCAGGGAGGTCAGGAAGCAGCTCTCACAATGTCTCAGTAATAGATGATGACAATCTGAATAGCAGAGGTAATGAGAAATGGTCAGACTGCAAATGTAGGGGTTTTTTTTTGTTATTTTCTAATAGTTTAGTTAGGAGTTTTCCATTTGCATTTATAACTGTATTGCCAAGGTGTTAGGGGTTTTATTTTGATTGGGTGGAGATGTGTTTGGGAGGTAAAGTCAAAGGATGGGTTAATGGACCTGACTGGGGCAGTGGTGCTGAAGAAAGGATCAGGAGTGACTCCCAGGTTGTGTGTTCGGTTCTTCAATGTTTGACCCTTCACTTATCCATGAGTTGTCAGGACAGGAACAGGATCTCTCAGGGTCCTTTGTGTCCAGCAGGGATTTCCTTTCTCCTGGAGATACTGAATTCATAAACAATGCCAGAGCAATATATTTTATAAAGCAAATCTGGACACACTGATTTAGGTTTGAAGACTCCTCTGCATTATTCCTATTCTGTACCAGGGCCCCTCAACTGACATGGGCTGCTAGGTTTCCTTAGGAAAGCCATCTGAAATGCATTAATCGAATTCATCCAACCAATATTTACTGAGCACCCACTATGCGCCAGGCACTGTTCTAGGGCTGGAGAAATAACAGAGAGCAAGGCAGAGAAAAATCTCTGCCTTCATAGAGTGATATTCTAGTAGGGAAGACCATAAACGAATACATCAAATATGTGACATGCCAAATAGTGGTAAGCATTAAAGGGAAAAATAAAACAGGAGGTGGATAGGGAGAATACATATGTTATCTGGGAAAGGGTTATCATTTTACATAAAGTGGTGGTCATAAAGGCAAGAACTTTCCATGCAGAAGGAAAAGCACACAATCAGCAAAACTAAAAGGCAACCGACAGAATGGGAGAAGATATTTGCAAACGACATATCAGATACAGGGTTAGTATCCAAAATCTATAAAGAACTTATCAAATTCAACACCCAAAAAATAAATAATCCAGTGAAGAAATGGGCAAAAGACGTGAATAGACACTTCTCCAAAGAAGACATCCAGATGGCCAACCGACATATGAAAAATGCTCAACATCACTCATTATCAGGAAAATACAAATCAAAACCACAATGAGATACCACCTCACACCTGTCAAAATGGCTAACATTAACAACTCAGGCAACAACAGATGTTGGCGAGGATGTGGAGAAAGAGGATCTCTTTTGCATTGTTGGCGGGAATGCAAACTGGTGCAGCCACTCTGGAAAACAGTATGGAGGCTCCTCAAAAAACTAAAAATAGAACTACTCTACAACCCAGGAATTGCACTACTAGGCATTTATCCATGGGATATAGGTGTGCTGTTTCGAAGGGACACATGCATCCCCATGTTTACAGCAGCACTATCAACAATAGCTAAAGTATGGAAAGAGCCCAAATGTCCATCGATGGATAAATGGATAAAGAAAATGTGGTGTGTGTGTGTGTGTGTGTATGTATATATATATATATATATATATATATACATACACACACATACACAATGGAGTATTACTCGGCAATCAAAAAGAATGAAATCTTGCCTTTTGCAACTACGTGGATGGAACTGGAGGGTATTATGCTAAGTGAAATTAGTCAGAGAAAGACAAAAATCATATGACTTCACTCGTATGAGGAATTTAAGAGACAAAACATATGAACATAAGGGAAGGGAAACAAAAATAATATAAAAACAGGGAGGGGGACAAAACATAAGAGACTCATAAATATGGAGAACAAACTGAGGGTTGCTGGAGGGGTTGTGGGGGGGGATGGGCTAAATGGGTAAGGGGCACTAGGGAATCTCCTCCTCCTGAAATCATTGTTGCACTATATGCTAACTAATCTGGATTTAAATTTTAAAAAATAAAAAATAAAATTTTAAAAAAAAAGAAGGAAAAGCACAAAGCCCCTGTGGCAACAACGTGCCTGGCATGCTAGAGGAACGTCGAGTAGCCAGTGATGCTGGAGAACAGTGGTAAGGGGGAAGAAGGAGGAGGGAGATGAGTCATACAGAGACTAGGGATCAAGCTCCTGTAGAGCTTTGTAGGCCTGTCTGCTCCAGCCTCACCTTGTCTTTTATGAGTGACGTGGGAGCCAGGGGAGGGATCTGAACAGAGGAGGACTCTAATCTGACTCAGGTTACACAAGTTCCCTGTGACTGTGTGTGGAGATCAGAATGTGGGAGTGGGTTGATCAATGAAGAGGCTACTAAAATGGTGCAGTCAGGAGGTGGTAATGGCCAGAACCAGAATGGAGGCAGAGAAGGGGGTTAGAAGTGGTCAATTCTGGATAGATTTTTAAAGGGAGAGCCCACAGGATCTGCTGACAGACTGGATGAGGAATGTGTCCTGGCTGATTCAGACTAAGGCCCCCAGGGACACACCTGTAGTCAAAGAAAGTCAGGTTTATGTACCACAGCAATGAGGGAAACTGCACACCAGAGGTACTATAAGGAGTCTCACCAAACAAAGGAAAAGACAGGGTTATTATTTGGATTTGGGGGAAGGGGTGAAATGTAAATGAAATTGTTTAGCTAGGCTTAAAGCAAAGCAGAATTGTGTGTGAAGGGATAAATACTAGGTCTGCATTGCAAAGTGAGTCCAGAGTCCTGTCTCCTTGGAAGCAATACAGTTTAGGTCAATGTGGAAAACTGTGTCCAGAAATGCCTTACCTGAAGCTCTGCCCCTGGACTGTAAACTGAGGCTGCTTCTCATTGTAAAAATGACCTAACTCCCACAGGTGTTCAGTGAGATGTTTCATTTTTACCGATATAATCTCAAACAGCAAAGTTTATCATCGTCCATGTTTTTACAATGTTTTAAAAGTAGACTCCATGCCCAACATAGGGCTTGAGCTCACGACCCTGAGATCAAGTGTCTCTATCTACTGAGCTAGCCAGGCACCCCAATAGTCTAGGATTTTAGAGAACAAAGTTTCCTAGTAAAAAGCTCAAAGAAGGGGAATTTTTTCACTTTACATCTGCTGCATGTCCCTGTAAAAAATATAGAAATATTTTTTCCTATTAACTCTTCAGCCGGCCTTTCCCATGTCTTTTATTCCAGCCGGGTAATAATAAAGAGGAAGACAGATTTTTTAAAATTATCTGTTTTTTTACAGTTCAAGCTAATTTTTACTTTAAGTGTGAGGAAAGAAAAGAGGTAGAGAGATGACTCTAAGGTTTCTGGCGTAAACAACAGGTAAGATGAAGTAAGTTATTAACCGAGATAGGAAAGGTTGTGGAAGGTTTGGGAGGGAGACAAGATCAGGAGCTCAGTTTCCGATGTTTTGCGTTTGAGATACCTCAACTTCGTGGAGATGACAAGCGGGCAGTTGTAGGCCCCTCCCTACGGTCCCACTTCTTCCGCTCGCCCCTTTCACTACCTGTAGTTAAACGTCTACACCTGCGTTTTAACACATCTGCGCCTTTGCGTGTTCTGTGTTTACTGCTGAGAATACCTTCTCTTCACTTTGCTAACCCTGTTTTTATTTATTTATTTATTTATTTTTAAAAAATTTTTTTTCAACGTTTTTTATTTATTTTTGGGACAGAGAGAGACAGAGCATGAACGGGGGAGGGGCAGAGAGAGAGGGAGACACAGAATCTGAAACAGGCTCCAGGCTCCGAGCCATCAGCCCAGAGCCCGACGCGGGGCTCGAACTCACGGACCGCGAGATCGTGACCTGGCTGAAGTCGGACGCTTAACCGACTGCGCCACCCAGGCGCCCCAACTAACCCTGTTTTTAGATACCTGCGGGCTGGACCAGGTGCCGGGCAAAGGGGCAGTTATCCTCGGGCCCCGCCCCCGCAAGCCCCGCCCCGCAAGCCCCGCCCCGCACTTGCGCTCACTTGTAGAAGCTCACAGGGCGGTTGTCAGCGCCCAGTCGGCCCGCAGTGTTGGAGCAGTTCGGAGCACGGCAATACTTGGGCATGGCTCTTCAAGCCCGTTGAATCCTGCCCAGTCTGCAGCCGCACTTTGCTCCTCGCGAGGCTCCACAGAACCCGGCCCCACCCGCGCGCTCTCTGCCCGCCTCACGTGATGGCCCTTGAAGCCTCATCACGTGCGGGGAAGGGGAGAGGGCGGCTGCGCACTATGCGCCCAGTCGCGCTACCACAACTACGCCCTGGTCACGTGGCAAATGGGGAAAAGCGAGTAGGACGGCACAAAGCCAGTTCTTAGCCACTCTGACCTTATCTTGTGCTGGGAGACAGGTGATGTCACGGCTTTTCTGAGCCTGCGCCAAGTGGTCGGTCTCTTTCGGCCCCACCCTACGCTTATATCCGGGTGACTCTCCACTGCGTGGGCGGGGGAAGTGCTGCAAAAAGCGAACTGGGGGCTTTGGAGGCTTTGACCTTAGCTACGTAAAAGTTAAAACCTAAACGTTTGTTAATGATGAAAACACAGGCCGCAATAAAAATGCCATTTTGTTTAATCAGGCATCAAGTAAACTAGCTATGGATCCACCCTGCCAGACACTTCGCTCCGCCTCTCAGCCCTCATTGGTCAAAACCTCGGCTCGGTAGCCCTGACATTGGCCAGGCCCGGAGCCTACCGCGTCCAATGGGCGGCGGCGCCGGCTTTCCCGCGGGCCGTTTGCTCTTTGAGCGGGTCGTGGAGGCGTCGGCGGCAGTTGGGAAGTGCAACGGTTGTCCTGCTCCGGCGCGACGATGGCGGCCTTGGGGCCCGGAGGCTACGCGCGGAACGATGCAGTCGAGAAGCTGCCATCCGTCACGGTGGGAGTTCCGGCGCGGAGGAACCAGTGCTCTCCGCCTCCCGCTCCCCAACTGTGTCTCCGGCGGCGGACACGACTCTCGGCGGCGCCGGAGGACACGGTAAACAACCGGGTGAGGAGCTGTTTGCCTTGCCCACTCCAGTTCCAGGCTCCCTCCCAAGCTCCCCTGGACCCGCCCTTAGATCGTTGGCCCCGCCTATCAACCCTCGGCTAGTCTTCTCTAGCCCGTTTCGTCTCCTACGTCCCGCCCCGTTAGCCAAGGTTCCTCCCACTCTCCCTTCTCCTCTCTCAGGTACCCATCATTTCTAGCCCACCTGTCAACCCCGGCTCTCTTAGCCCTTGGACCATTTTCGGGGTTCTCTCTGGACCCTTACCTCAGTGTATTTTAGTTCTGCTGATCACCTCCTAGTCCCGCCTTCCTACATATCCCTTCAGTCACCTTTGGATGTCTCTCTGGGCCCTTCCATTTTTGTGACCTCGCCCCACGCTGGATCTTTAGGGTCCCTACCAGTGTTCAGTATCGAACCCTACCTATCTAAACTGTGCCTCAGCGCTATTCCGCCTTCCCTCCTCACCTGCCTTCTCTTTACTTCTCCCTTACCAACGTGGGATTCTTATTCCATATTGCCACCCTAAATTATGGAGAACATGTGAATAATTGTAAAATCTCAGCAACGCTTCCTGCGGGAGGGAGTACAGAACAGTTCCCTAAGTCTTTAGACACAGGAACAAAGATTTTGGAGTAGATAGAAGGATTTCCATTAGCACAGCAGCAATTAAAAAAAAAAATTGTTCTCCAACTCTCTGAGCTACGAAGTCTATTTTTATAAAACAGATGTATTAATAACCATACCATGGGGTTGCAGGGAGCAGAAATGAAATGGTGACTATGACCTGCTTGGCAGAGTCCAGTTAGAGAGTAGAAACATGGTAGCTGCTGGTGGATCTTCTTCCTGCCACATGGCTTCCTGCTGCGCTCTGATTATATCACCCCTTCCTGGCTGCAGTTCCTGGTGGCCCCTGCCCACCTCTCTGGCTATACCTCCATGGTCCTCTCTCTCAAATGTTCAGTCACACAAGCCTGCTTTCTGTTTTCCTGAGGCTCCAAGCTCTTTACCACCTTCTAATGTTTGCTGAGTCCTCTTGGGTTTTTCCTGCAGTCCATCCGACTGGCTCCTCATCCCTCAAGTCTCAGCCTGCATATCCCTACCCTGAGAGGCCTTCCCCCAGCCTAAAACAGACACTTACTTTAATCTCTCACCTAGCACCCTGTACTTCACAGCCCTTACCTTGTAGGTTCCTGGAAGTACCTTGTGAGCACTAAACTATGTATAAAATAGAGGAATGACAATAGCAATTTCAGAGAGGCAGTAAGTAATGTGCACTCTTAACGAGTGCAACCTCTGGACCCAGAATGCCTGGGCTTAAACCTTAATTCTGTTGTTGTTGTTCTTTGTCTCCCCCTCATCTTCCTCTTCCTCCTCCCCCCCCTTCCCCCCCCCCCCCCCCCCTTCTCTCTCCATTCCCAGCATGGAGCCCAATGCAGGGCCTGAACTCATGACCCTGAGATCAAAACCTGAGCTGAGATCAAGAGTTGGACTCTTAACTGACTGAGCCACTTAGGCACCCCAGTTCTGTTCTTCTTGTTATGAACTTTTCTGTGCCTCAGTGTCCTTATCTGTAAGATGAAGATAATAATATAAATATTCCCTTGTAAGGTGTTTGTGAGGATTAAGTGAGCTCACATATGTTAAGCATTAGAACAATACCTGACGCATTGTAAATTCTCTATTAGTGGTAGCTACTACTGTTTTGATTGGGTATTTTTGGGTAATTGATGTCGTTTATTTTTCTTGTTTGGTGGCACAGAGTCCATCTGGCTTACAAAAGATCTACTCTAAAAATGACCATTATATTATATTAATGCCCAGTAATGCTGGTTGACAGATATAAAAACGATGTGAGTGCCATTGCCTGATTGCTTGGGTTAGAGTCCTGGTATGGCTCCTTCCTGGATGGGTTACCTCTCTGAGCCTCTTTATATCCTCGTCTGTAATATGGAGATGATGACAATAATGACCATATCACAGGGTTATTGTGAGTATTAGATGAGTCGGTACAGTTACAAGTATTTAAACAGTGCCTACCTCCTGGTAAATGCTCAGTAAGTGTTAGCTATCATTATGCTATGCCTCTCATTTCTGATACCAAGGACTTGCTTGAGAATGTTTTACTTTAATAATTAGAAACTAGTCTATTCCAGGGGTGCCTGGGTGGCTCAGTTGATTGAGCATCTGACTTCGGCTTGGGTTATGATCTCACGGTTCATGGGTTCAAGCCCCACATTGGGTTCTGTGTTGACAGCTCAGAGCCTGGAGCCTGCTTCAGATTCTGTGTCTCCCTCTCTCTCTGCCCTTTGCCCACTCGTGCCCTGTCTCTCTGTCTCTCAAAAATGAATAAACATTAAGAAAAAAAAGAAACTAGTCTTTCGTTTTGAAAGAAAGTATGAAAGTATCACAATTCTATTAGTCTATACTCTAAATTGTTTTAATCAACCACAATAGAGATTTGCTCATTTAAATTACTTTGCTTAGAGAATTTTAAAATTTTCAATGTGATCGTTCACTTGTTTCTTTACTTGTTGAACCTCTAGACTGTAAATTTGTTGAGGGAATAGATGTTGTCCACTCTTGCTCACGCCTGTGTCTCCCCTGCAGGGCCCAACATATGGACTGGCTTTGGAGCCAGAGACTAGCTGGGTTTGTATCCCAACTTTGTCACTCCACAGGCGTGGGATCTTGGGCCTCAATGTCCCCATCTGTAAAATGGGGTGATAATAGTGCCTTCTTTCCTTGGGTTGTGAGGCTTCGAATTTTTCATCCTTGTAAAATATTTAGAAACTTATTCAGAGGTCACCTTCTCAATGAGGCCTTCTCTCTTCCCTATACTCCCAATCTCCTTCCCTGCTTTATTTTTCTCTTCTGCTCCTATCAGCACCTGGCATCTGTTTTACATGTTTGTTCTGTTTATTTTTTATGTCCTCCATCCCATCATGATTAGGACGTGAGCTCCAGGAGGGCAGGGGTTTTTGTCTGTCTTCCTCATCGTTCTGTGTCCTTCAAAGGAATGTTGAGAAGAACAAATGTTAGCTGTTGGTCACATGACTGTAGAAGTTCAGTTAGTATTAGATGCAACAGGGACTGAATGGGTGGCTGAGGCAGTGGTGCCACGGAGAGCCTACTGGGACATGTCCTTCTGACTTGGACATTTCCCCCACAGGTGTCGCTCGAGAAGGTGCTTGGCATCACAGCCCAGAACAGCAGTGGCCTGACCTGTGACCCCAGCACAGGCCATGTGGCCTACCTGGCAGGGTGAGTGAGTGGGCGGGCCTTGGCTTTTCTGGCTGTAGGATGCAGGTAAGCTGCCTACCCCTGAGGACTGTGGAGAGGCCCATCTGGGTCTAGAACAGCACCTGGCATGTGGTGAGCACCATGAAAGCCTTATTGTGACTGCAGATGGGAGGTGGTGGCGATTCTGGGAAATACCCAAGCCATGGTGTCAGACAGCCTGGATTTGTCCCAGCTCCACCGTGTGCTCTTCTGTGAACCCCTGCTGCTTCGTCCATAAAACACAACTAGGAATATCCTCCTTTTGGGTAGTTGAGAGGACTGAAAGATCTCCTCCTGTTTATTCCATAAATACTGATCTAGCCTGGCACTGTTCTAGGCGCCAAAGACCCCTCCACTCCTGGAGGGCAGGGGCAGATCTGTAGTCCTTACTAATGAATAATATCTGTCTGTCATTGAGTCTTTACAATGCAGTCCAGGATAGAGGACAAGGGTGGGCTCTTGAATCTGTTATGGATTCATATCCCCACTCTGTTCCTGACCTGCTGGGTGGTCCTGGGCAAAGGATTTTCCCTCTCTGGGCTTCAAGTTTCCTCATCTACAAGAGGGGGCTAAGATTTCCGACTTTACCTGTCATTTGTAAGGATTTAAAGAGATTGTGCACATAAGGTCTTTATTAGCCCAGTGCCTGACAGAAGAAGTGTTGGTTTCTATTTAAGAATATATTATCTAATAACTTGAAGTGTCCTAAAATTCTCAGCATTAGACACCTGGAGAAGGAGGAGAGAATCTTCTGTTCAGAGCCTTATTTATGTGTGGGCTTTTCTGTTGGGAATAGAATCATCCCTGGACCCCAATACTCCCCTCAGTTTGGGCACATTTCCCTCTTTCTCCCCAGCTGTGTGGTGGTGATTTTGAACCCCAAGGAGAACAAGCAGCAGCACATTTTTAACACTGCCAGGTAGGCTGGGGCCTGGACATTGGGTAGGGGTGGGGTGAGGGTCCCGGCACACACCCCCTTCCCCACATGGCTTGGGAGTTCGTAGGTGGGTGACTAACTCATTCACTCACCCGTCGGTTCAGCGACGTTGTTGCTTTGTGCTAGGTAGTGTTCCGGGTGCTGGGGACAGTGAACAAAAGACATGAGAATCTCTGCTCTTGTAGAGCTGACAGTCCAGCAGGGAAGACAGACTAAACCAGTTGGCAAATTACTAGCCAACTCTGACCATCGCTATGGGGGAAATAACGAGGATGTGTTAGGGCAGGTTTGCAGGCAGAAAATGGAGGAAAACCATATCAGAGGTCTCGGGGAGGGCCTCTTGGAGGCTGAGACCTGAAAGAAGTAAGGGAGTGACCCCCGCAAAAGTGTAGGGGGCGTCTTCCAGATAGAAGGAACAGCAAGGGCAAAAGGCCCTGCAGTGAGTAAGAATCTTGGTTTTTTGAGGAGCAGCCGGAGATTCTTTTGCCTGGAATTGGAGGAGGGGGCAAAGGGGAGAGGAGGCTGAAACAGAAGCTGCTTCTGGGTCTTAACAATTGTTTAACTTTTCACATTGAAACCATTTTAGGTTTTAAAGAACAATACAAAGAATGCCTGTCTACTTTTCACTCATTTTCCCCAGATGTTGACCTTTTACCATATTTGCTTTATCATTCTCAGTCTATATACATAGTAATTTTTTTTTTGAACCATTTGAGAGTAAATTGGGGACATGATACCCCTGTGCCTCTAAATATTTCAGTGTGGATTTCCTGGGCATGGGGTGGGCATTATCCTTCAAAACCACAGTACATTCAACAAAGTCAGGAAATTAAAACTGGTACATCACTACCAACTAAGCCTCTTTCAAGTTTTACCATTTACCCCAAGAATGTTCTTTAGAGCAAAAGAATTCTGTCCAGAATCACACGTTGCTCAGTTGTCTCTTTGGTCTTCTTCAGTCTAAAGCAGTTCCTTTGTCTTTTCTTGACTTTTATGACCTTGACACTCGAGGATGACAGGCCAGGTATTTTGTAGAATGCTCCACCCTTTGGGTTTGTCTGATGTTTCCTCATAGATAGACTGAGGTTCTGCATCTTTGGCAGGAACACCTCAGAAGGAATGCTGCATCCTCCTCAGTGTGTTCTGTCAGGCGGTGCATGATATTGACCTCTCTTACCACCAGTGGTGTTCCCTTGGGCCCTTGGTTAAGGTGGTGTCTGCCAGGCTTTTCCACTGTGAAGCTTCTCTTTTCCCCCCGGTGACTAGTGAGTATGTTGTGGGGAGCATCTCTGAAACTGCATGTATCACCCTGTTCCTCACCACACTTTCGTTCATGCTTCTTAGCATGGCTTTGACATTTTTCAAAGCCTCTGCAGGGAATTCTGATGGCCAGGGCTTTGCCCTGTCAGGTAACTTGGGCACGACTTCCCTGTGTTGAGGTCTCCTTGTCTCAAAACTGGCTGAGAGACCTGAGTTCATGGAGCATGCCTGAGGAATTAGTGCAGCGATGCCCATAGAGCATTTTGTGGAGGGCCAGGCCCAGGGTCAGGGCACACGACAGGCTAGGAGTGGCTGCAGTCAACAGAAACCCATGAGCATGGCTCCAAACACAAGGGCATGCTCTTTGTGCTCGAAAGAAGTCTGGAGGTGAGGACCCAGGGGCTGGTGTCTCTGCAAGCCTCAGGAATCCCAGTCTGCCTGTCTTCTTGTTCCACCGTGCCTGTTGTGAGGCCTCTGTACTTGAGGTTGTCTCCTGGTCCAAGATGGAGTTCTGGCTGTCATGTCCGTCATTCAGAAGGGGAACGATTGGGGATCAGGACAAAGAGTTGCCTTTGAGAAGCTTTTCTGGAAATCCCACATGCGTTTCAGTTTACTTCTCACCGGCCAGACTAAATCACGTAGCTGTACCTGTGTAGAGAGGCGAGGAAATATACTCCAGCTGGAGACACTGCCATTCTAATTAAAATTTGGCTTCTGTCGGTGAGGAAGGATGGGCAGGTGGCGATCGGGTAGGCAGCTTGCCTTGTCTGCTGCCCTAGGAGTGGTGGGAAGCCACCAGAGAGTTAGGTGATGATGATAAGTGTTCTGTAAGATTGTCAGAGACTCAGAGGCATTCGCTTAGTTACCTGCACACCAACTAACTCACGTGAGGGAGACCATTACTAGACCATTAAGGAACACAGGTAAAATAGGATTAAAAGAGAGAGTGGAGGGGCACCTGATGGGCTCAGTTGGTTGGGCGACTGATTTCTGCTCAAGTCATGATCCTAGAGTTGTGGAGCCCAGTCCCACGTTGGTCTCCGAGCTGAGCGTGGAGCCTGCTTGAGATTCTTTCTCTCCCCTCCTCTCCCCAGCTTGTGTGTGCGTGCTCTCTCTCTCTCTCAAATAAAAAAAGAGAGAGAGAGGGGAGAGGAAAAAAACAAAGTAGTCTGGGAACCATGAAACTTGCTGCCAGAAAAAACATGCAAACTACTCTGGTCATTCAGTCCTTGTGCAGGCTAGAGAGAAACATGTTGGTTGTTCATGGGTTTTCCAGAACACTTTGAGTATTTAGCAGTGGAGCACATGCTGTCTCAGTGTGATGTCTGCCAGCACCCCCCCCCCCCCGCCCCCCCACAGTTAGGACAGATTGGTACCATTTCCTGCACCTGAATTCTCAGGGTTACAGGGTGGGTGGGGCCTTAGGGAGCCCACCCCTGCTGAGCAAGAGGAAAGGAAGGTCCTTGTACAGCGACCACCCTATCTATGTTTGGGGACTTTGCTTTTACGCCTGGTTTCCTGTGCCACTGACCCTCTTCTGTCAGTGGGGAATGCAGGGAACGCGCTGTATGCTGTGCTGGGCACACGCGCAACATTGGCTCTGTGGGAGCTGCTGGCACTCACCTCTCCTGGCCTCTTTCAAGGCTTGGGAGCAAGGAGTAGGCAGAGTTCTGTGAGCACAGCCAGGCTGGGATCTGGCTGCCTACCCTCCTTGGAACCAATGACCGGCACCTTTCCCTTCCCTCAGGAAGTCGCTGAGTGCTCTGGCCTTCTCCCCTGATGGGAAGTACATAGTGACAGGGGAGGTGAGTTGTGTTTGTGAGTGGGTGGGGAGGGATCTTGGGGCCATTCCTTCTACCCCACAGTAGGCATGGGAAGCCCCTAGAATAGCTTCTTCCTGGGCCAGAAAGCCCCATGGCAGATGGGGGAGGTGGTTTTGGGGCATACTGGGGCAATGCCAATTTTAGCCCCAGTAGCCCTTCCAGCCCCTCCTGGTGCAGATCCCAGCAGCAGTAATGGCCCAACCTTCCCCAGAACGGGCACAGGCCTGCTGTGCGCATCTGGGATGTGGATGAGAAGAATCAGGTGGCAGAGATGCTGGGCCACAAGTACGGCGTGGCCTGTGTGGCCTTCTCCCCCAATATGAAGCACATCGTGTCTATGGGCTACCAGCACGACATGGTACTCAACGTCTGGGACTGGAAGGTGAGAAGACTGGTGGGGGTACCCTGCAGCTCAGGCATTGAGCGAACTTAAATGAGATAATTTGGTAAAGTGTTCATTTATCTGGAAAATATTTATTGAGCACCTAGTGCATGCTGATCCCAGTTTTAGACACTTACTGTGAGGCATACGACAAGCTCTAACTAGCAGAATTACATAATTATTCTCATACTGACCAGCTGTGACCTTGAGCAAGTGACTTTACTTATCTGTGGGTCCGTTTCCTCATCTGTAAAAAGGATACGTTAGCATCTCCCTTGTTGAGTTGTGAGAATTCAGTGAGTTAATATGCACTGAAAGGCTGGATTTGGGAACAGCTAGGGGAGGACTTGGAGGTGGCAGAAGTGGGTGGCAAATCCTGGCTCTGTTCACAATGTGCTGTGTGATCTTGAGCACATGACACCACCTCTCTGAGCCTGGCAGAGGTGGGGAGAAGCACCTACCATATAGGACAATGGAGAGGATTTCATCCTGCAAAGGCTCTGCCACATGTGAGCTGTAGAGCTGGGACTCTTGGGGAGAGCTCTGGAACTTACGCACGCATGGAAACCTTTCCAAACCTCAGTCTCCTCTGATTAGTAAAGATAAGAGTGCCACACGTAGGTTTCCCCAAGGGCCCAGAGGGCCCCAGGAAAACTGACCTGGAGCAGGGGATGGCTGAGTGATACAGGGCTCAGGCACAGGCACAAATGATCCAATGGCTGGGTGCTAGTGTGAACTTCTGTGCATTGATTCTTCCAGAAAGACATTGTGGTGGCTTCCAACAAAGTATCATGCAGGGTCATCGCCCTCTCTTTCTCAGAGGACAGCAGCTATTTTGTCACCGTAGGGAATCGGCATGTGAGGTTCTGGTTCTTGGAAGTCTCCACTGAAGCAAAGGTAGGTTTCTGCCCCTGTCCCCTTAGCCAGGCCTGGCGGTTAACCATTAGGGGCAGTGTGGACTCCTGTTTCTACCTGAGATTTGGAGCCAGTGATCTCAGAGGTTGTCTGGCCTCTGGTTCAGCTTCTGCTTCTGGGCCTGCTCAGACAGCTCAGGTGCTGTCAGGCCCTGCTGGGAAATCTCCTCCCGACACACGGACCCTGGGGCCAGACCTCTTTTCTGGACTGCCACCTTCCAGCCACTCTGCCTAGAAGTGTCTGTTCTGCTTTTTTCTTCCTTTCTCCTCCATTTGGAGGAATGCCTTCGAGCCCTTCTGTTTAGCTATGTGTCATATCATCTGGTCATGAGAGTCCCATTGTGACCTTGCTGGGGTCGAGGTCATGCGGACAATGTCTTACTATGCCCTGCTGTGCCTCCAGGTGACGGGCACGGTGCCCCTCGTAGGGCGTTCAGGCATCCTGGGAGAGCTGCACAACAACATCTTCTGTGGCGTGGCTTGTGGCCGGGGCCAGATGGCAGGCAATACCTTCTGTGTGTCCTACTCGGGCCTCCTCTGCCAGTTCAATGAGAAGAGGGTGCTGGAGAAGTGGATCAACCTGAAGGTACCCCACCCTCCCTGTCTGCCATCAGTGGGGAAAACACTCTTCCCAGGACATGTGTCTCTGGGGACATTCAGTAATGTCCCTGCCGGGTAGTTGATTCCACTAACTCTGGATTTAACCTCTCAAAAGTTTTGCTTGTGAGACTTTTGGTGAGAAACTTTCCCTCAGTGAGCCTCAGTTTCCTCATCTGTAAAATGGAAATCCTGATGCCTACCTCACAGAGTTAATAAGGGAGTCCCATGAGATAATATATAGAAGGTGCTCAGCACAGTGCCTGGTACCCTGTAATGGGGTCAAGGTTACAATCGCTCTCCTGTCACTGTTTGATCCAGTTCCCATTTTTCTTCTTCACTGAGCACTCTTAACTGGTGGGAGGACTGCATTTTTTTTTTTAATCTAAGGTATGATTGACTTCATTTTTCATTCAAAAAAGACTATGTTAAAAATACATAACTTTTTTTTAAGTTTATTTATTTTGAGAGAGAGAGTGAGAGTGTGAGCAGGGGAGGGGCATAGAGAGAGAGGGAGAGAGAGAACCCAATCAGGCTCCACACTATCAGCACAGAGCCCATTGCAGGGCTCAATCTTGCGAACCATGAGATCACGACCTGAGCCGAAACTAAGAGTGGGGTGCTTACCTGATTGGGCCACTGAGGTGCTCTTAAAACATTTTATTCATTTTTTAAAAAAATTTTTTGAATGTTTATTTTTGAAGGAGAGAGAGAGAGAGAGAGAGAGAGACAGAGCGTGAGCAGTGGAGGAGCAGAGAGAAAGGGAGACACAGAATCCAAAGTGGGCTCCAGGCTCTGAGCTGTCAGCACAGAACCTGACATGGGGATGGAACTCACAAACCATGAGATCATGACCTGAGCCGAAGTCAGACGCTTATCCGACTGAGCCACCCAGGCGCCCCCTCTTATAACATTTTAAACCAAAGGATGGGGGCTTCTGGGTCTCTCAGTTGGTTAAGCATCCAACTCCTGATCTCAGCTCAGGTCATGATCTCACAGTACGTGGGATTGAGCCCCGAGTTGGGCTCTAGGCTGACAGTGTGAGTCTGCTTAGGATTCTTCTC
The DNA here is from genome assembly GCF_028018385.1 of Neofelis nebulosa. NCBI lineage: Eukaryota > Metazoa > Chordata > Mammalia > Carnivora > Felidae > Neofelis > Neofelis nebulosa. The sequence goes on along the minus strand of NC_080798.1, from coordinate 17,905,236 downwards.
TGCCCCTTCCCACTCTCATTCTCTCTCTCTCAAAATAAATAAATAAAAACTTATAAATAAATAAATAAACAAACAAATAAATAAATAAACAAACAAAATAAAGGATGTTACATCTATAAATTGCAGAACTACTTTTCTTCAGGATCTGAGGGTTTGAATCCAAACTGTCTTCCTGTTCTGAGACTGGATGCCCATTGGCTATCAGCAGGAGCATAATGGTTTTCCCTCCTTTTCCTACTCCTGATTTTTTTTTTTTTTTTTTTGAGAGAAAAGAGCATGCGAGTCGGGAAGGGGCAGAGAGAGAATCCCAAGCAGTGCATAGCCTGATGTGGGGCTCCATCTCCCCTGTGAGATTGACCTGAGCTGAGATCAGGAGTTGGACACTTAACCGACTGAGCCACCCAGGCACCCCATCCTACTCCTGCTCTTGTGGCTCCCCTCCAGAACTCACCTTTAGGGTTAAAGGAATGGTGTCAGGCCTGTGGAAGAATTCAGAGTTTCATCTGTTTTTCCTAGTTGGTTAAACAGCATTTGTTTTTTTCTCGTTTGAATCCTCTTTCTAGAACTTTGGCAGCTTAAGCAAGTCCAAAGCTTTTGACAGATGGATGGTTAGCCCCTGAGCAGTTGTCATAAATGACAACTTACAAATTAAGTTCCTCTAGACTTGGACAAACTCCTGTAATCTGTATCCAGAGGTCTGACACTTCCTGCCCTGTCCATCTGTGTGTTCTGGCAGGATAGATGGCCCAATTGTCTTTCCTGTATACGGTAACATTTTTCTGTGTTGCTCTGAAGTATAATCTCTATGAAGTTGTTTTCAAACAATAGGGAGTAAAATGTAAGCTTCAAATTCAACCCTGTTACTGCAAATTACCTATCTGAAGTCACAATCTGCTGAACAGATTATTTTCCACACACAGCTGAGTTCCTCTGTAGACAATAACAATTCTGTCATAATTTGTGCCTCTGTCTGCCTGCTGGCATGTTTCTTTCAATGGTGACTGCTACATCCTGATTTCAAAAGTCTTAAAATTTGCTAAAATAGACTTCTCAGACCCAAAGAACTATAAGGCTTCTCTGGAGGCTGTTCTGTTAGTCCCTGTGTCCCTGAACTGGGCCACATGGAACACCAAGTACACTTGTGTTCCCTTTGCCCCTACAGGTCTCTCTGTCTTCCTGCCTGTGTGTCAGCCAGGAGCTCATCTTTTGCGGCTGCACAGATGGGATAGTCCGCATCTTCCAGGCCCACAGCCTGCAGTACCTCGCGAACCTGCCCAAACCGCACTACCTTGGGGTGGACGTCGCCCAGGGCTTGGAGCCCAGGTACTGCCCAGCAGGGGGAAGGAGAGGAGCCCACTCAGTCTGTCCACTGACATTCACTCATGCTTCCGGCCCCATCTACCTATCTGGCCAGCCCTGGGCTGGAAGGAGACAGCTATAATGAGGCAGCAAAATCTCTGCCATCATGAAGTCTGCAGTCTAGTGAGGGAGCTTGATGATAAGCAAGTACACAAACGAGACCATTTCAGATAGTCATAAATGCTGTGGTGAAATAAAGCAGGGACTCAGGAAGGAAAGTGCCCGGGGATGGGGCTGTGTTGATTGGCAGCCAGGGGAAGTGTCTTTGGTGAGAGGGAGCCAGCTGTGTGGAGACCTGGGTCCCAAGAGCAAGCGTAAAGACCTGAAGGGAGAAACACCCTGGGCTTGGTGTGTTGCAGGAACAGCTAGGGACTGTGTGATCAGAGCCTAGTGTACCAGGGGAAGATGTTGGGAGACAGGTCTGAACATTTATGGAGACTGGCAGGGGAAGCTTCCTTCCAATAAAGGAAGTCTTTTCTGATGTCAGTGGGCAGCCTGATTTCAGGCATTGGCATTGGTTATATGGTCAGGCCTTGAGCATTGATCCCTCTGGCTGCCATGTTGAGAGGGGGTGGAAGGGGTGAGCTGTGCTGTATCTTCCCCTTTGTTGTAAGGCTGTTTGGTGTCTGTAAAACGTAGGACCTACCTCTCATGGAGACTGGGAATTCAGTGTCACTAAAGCTCTCAGATCGGCGTGTCATAGATGCTCAGTAAACTGTAGCCTTTGTAGGGAGGCCCCAGGTCAGGGGACAGCTCCCCAGCCCCTTGCATAGGGATTTTTGATCACATGTTGGTGGGGCCAATGAGAGAGAACTGAGAACTGATGGTATGTGCCCATCATCCTTCCATGCTCAGAGAGAGGATGGAGCTTGGGTTGGATTAGATGAAGGGAGAGAGATGTTAACAGGAGTCAAAAATTCAAATGTTCTCAGGGGCCAGCCAGAAGCTTCCAGTTTACAACCTTTGGGCTAGAAGCAAAAGCAAAGGAACTGGGAGGGAGGAAGGAGAAGTGGAGTCGGAGTGGGAGATGGACCATCCCAAATAAAAGGAATGGCATTGCCAAGCAAGAGGCAGCTAGCTCAGGTGTCACCAGGAGCAGCTGTCACTACTCACAGTGACATTGATGGTGACTGATAGCACATGTGGCCTTGTTAGCTTCCTCTTCCACAGAAAGGCAGAAGCAGTCTACCCGGATACGGTGGCACTGACCTTCGACCCCATCCATCAGTGGCTGTCCTGCGTGTATAAGGACCACAGCATCTACATCTGGGATGTCAAAGACATCAACAAAGTAGGCAAGATGTGGTCGGAGCTCTTCCACAGCTCCTACGTCTGGAACGTGGAGGTGAGTCCCTGTTTTCTTCCCTCTGCCCCTGCTCGGCTCCCATCTGGGGCTCATCTGGGGAAAGCTTCCGCAGTTTAGGGAACCCATTCAGCTCTTCCTTCACAAGATCCCAACTTTGTGCCAGATGCTGTTCTATCTAGGTGCTGGAGACATAGCTGGGAAGGAAACTGATGAAAGTCCTGCATTCGGGGGGGAGAGTAAACCCACACGTCATCAACACTAACCAAGCAGCACTACCTCTCCAAAGAAAAATAAAACAGCGTAGGGCAAAAGGGATCAAGGGTGCTATTCTAGAGAGGGGAATGATCAGGGAAGTCCTCTCTGAGGACATGACATTCAAGCAGAGACCTGCAGGAAGCGAGGCATGTGGCCACTGGGGAGAACAGTGTCAAGAGCATGTGTACCTTGGAGAGCTTGCTGTGGAGACCATTTGTGTAGTTTAGTGCTTTTCTAAGTGTTGAAGTTTTCTGAGAATGAGTCTTTGGGATGTTTTCATTCTCTAAAGCTGTTCTAAGTCCTTGCACATAAGACAACCAGTGGGGAAATAGTTATATTCTACCTTTTTTTTTCTTTTTTTGTCCCTCAGATTTCTTACTGATAGAGCACTTGTCCTAGAGAAATTATGTTTTTGGTGGCCCAGTTCACAACTGGGAGAAATAACTTGATCCGTTTGAATAAGCATTGTTTAGCCCTCTGACTGCTTGAATCCATCTGCCTTCGTAGATCTGAGTTTTCTGCTGATAGCACTTTTCTCTTAACAAGCATGTTGTTTAAATAACTTTAAATTTTTGTATATAAATATATTCTCTTTGAAAAACAGGTGAAATATTTCAAAGCTAAAGACTGTTTTGATCACTTCCCTATCCCCCAATCCTGCTCTCTCTCACCCTCACCTTTGTTGTTGGTTTAGTATATGCTCTTTCAGTTCATTTTCTTTGCATCCACCTGTTATTTATATATCTGTCTCTTCAACAAAAATATCTGTGGGTGCATCTTTTTATCAGTTCTGGAAAGAACAGCCAGTACAGACTTAATAATTGCCTCTACCCTGTTCTTTCTCTTCATCTGTAACTCCAATGTCCTGTCTCTATCCCTCATACTTTTTATAAATAGGACAGATCTAGAAAACCACACAAAAGAAATGTACAGTTTATTAATTATTGTTAGCAGCTATTGGTGCTCAATGCATAGATCCATTTATTCCTTGGGGGTTGCAATATGGTGATATTCTAATTCTATCATTTCTTTTTATTAGTTGGACTACTTATATGAAGAAACAATTCCCCTCATCTACCATTTGGTCACCCAGTGGTACACTTCATATAGGAAAGGCAGGATAAATGCTTGATTCTTTCCCTTTATTTACCAGTTTTCAAGATAATGAATTGGTTCCCTGTCCTCTAAAGGTAACTAGTTGTTTTTATTTAATATCATTCTAAACTCATATATGTAAATATATTGGATATATTTTATATATTGCAATTATTATTGCAACTATTGCAATTATTAACATTATTAAAGCTCAAATTGTCCCATCTTTGACCAGTGGGAGCATCTTTAAGTTGGCTCCTGAGTCCTTTGGACATGACCCTAGTCATCTTTCTTTGGTAGCTTCCTTGCTATTGGAGATGACGAGATGTTCCAGTTGCATCTTGTACATTTCCTGTCCCAGACCTGGAATCAACCATTTCTTGAAGAAGCCCTGAGTTTTTGTTTTGTTTTGTTTTCAGTGTGAACTGGTATTTCAAATTCACTGTCTGAGTGCTGGGGATGCTCATAGGTATTGGATTGATCCTTCCAGAATCCTAAAGACACGGGGGATGATGGAATTAGGATATCTCCCCAGTTAATCATTTACTTATTCCCACATTATATGTACAACAGTCTGAGAATGACGATTACTCAATTTTGAAAAGAGTTTAAAACTATTTTTTTGCCTATGTTCTCTCCATTCGCCCCCATTTTTAAAAATAGTTATACTATTTCTGTGTGATTTGATCATTATATACCATTATATACCACATTCTCTTCCTTATGACCCCATTTATTTGGGGGAGGGTAATAAGTGTACACATATATTGTGGTAAAATACACGTAGCATAAAATTCACCATTTAAATAATTTTAAAATGTACAATTCAGTGGCATTCAATACATTCGCAATGTTATACAACCATCCCTACTATCCAGCACTGGAACATTTTCATCACCTCAAAAGGAAACTCTGTACCCAAGCAATCAATCCCTTTTCCCACTTCCCCAACCCTAATCTGCTTTCTGTCGCTATGAATTTGCCTGTTCTGAATATTTCATACAAATGGAAAAATAAAATATGTAGACTCTGTGTCTGGATTCTTTCACTTAATGTTTTCAAGGTTTATCCATGTGGTTACATGTTTCAGTACTTCATTCCTTTTTTAGGGTTGAATAATATTCCACTGTATGGATATACCATGTTTTGTTTATCTGTTCATCAATTGATGGATATTTGTGTTGTTTCCATCCTCTGGCTTTATGAATAGTGCTGCTATGAACGTTCATGTACAAGCTTTGTTTGAACATCTGTTTTCAGTTCTTTTGGGTGGTATACCTGGTGGGCAGAATTGCTGGGTCATATGGTAATTCTGTGTTTAACTTTTTGAGGAACCCCCAAACTTTTCCCAGCAGCTGCATCATTTTACATTCCCACTAGCCATACTCCACATCCTTACCAACACTGTTTTTTATTTTTTATTTTTGAAGTATAGCCATCTTAGTGTTTGTGAAATGGTAGTATATTGTGGTTTTGACTTGCATTTCCCTAATGGTTAATGATACTGATGAATTTCTTTTTATGTGCTAGTTGGTAATTTGTATATCTTTGAAGAAATATCTATTCAAATATTTTGTCCAGTTTTTACTTGGGTTGTCTTTTTGCCTTTGAATTGTAAGAGTTCTTTACATATTCTGGATATCCTTATTAGATATATGATTTACAAATATTTTCTTCCATTTTTATGTTATTCACTTTCTTGTATCCTTTGATGTACAAAGATTTTTAATTTTGATAAAGTTCAATTTATTTTTTTCTTTTATTGCTTGTATCTTTGGTGTCATAACTAAAAAACCATTGCCAAATCCACAACCATGAAGATTTACTTTTCTTCTAAGGGTTTTATTATTTTAGTTCTTCCATTTAGGTCTTTGGTCTCTTTTGAGTTAATTTTTGTTAACTTTTATACTTGAAGCAAGGGTCCAGCTTCATTATTTTGCATGTGGGTATATAATTCCAGCACTGTTTATTGAACAGACTATTCTTTCCCCTTGGATAATCTTGGCACACTTGTTGAAAATCAGTTGACCATAGATGTATGGATTTAATTTTGTACTCTCAGTTATATTCCATTGATGTATGTCTATCTCTATGCCAATGGCACAGAATTTTGATTACTGTAGCTTTGTAATAAGTTTTGAAATTAGGAAGTGTGTTTCCTACAACTTTGTTCTTCTTTATCAATATTGGCACTATTTGGGATCAGCTTTTCTGTTTCTGAAAAAAAAAACACAACAACTTTATCTCCATTGTAATTTTTATCTTCTTCTTGCCAGCCCTTGGTTTAGTTTGCTCTTCTTTTCTAGTTCCTTAAGGGAGGACATTGTTGATTTGAGACTTTCTTGATGGAGGCATTTACAGCTATAAATTTCCCTCTGAATATTGCTTTTGCTGCATTCCATAAGTTTTGGTATATTGTGTTTTCATTTTCACTTGTGTCAAAGTATTTTCTAATTTCCCTTTGATTTCTTCACTGATCCATTGGTTGTGTAACAGTGCGTGATTTAATATTCACATATTTGTTAATTCTCCAAATTTCCTTCTGTTATTTGTAATTTCATTCTGACTGTCGTTAGGTTGTTTGTGTGATTACAGTCTTTTAAAATGTATTGACTTCTTTTGTTACCTTATAGGTGGTCTATTCTGGAGAATGCTCCATGTTTACTTGAGAAGAATGTGGGTTATGCCGTTATTGGGTGGAGTATTCTTTACATATCTGTTAGTCTGTTTGGTTTATAGTGTTTTTCTAGTCCTCTATTTCCTTATTGATAATTTCTTATAACTATCTTTTATTGAAAATGGAATGTTGAAGTCTTCAACTGTTATTATAATGCTGTTTCCAATTCTGTCAGTTTTTGCTTCGTGTATTTTGGTTCTCTGCTCTTATGTGTGTATGTTTGTATTATATCTTCTTGATGGTTGACCCCTTTATCAATATATAATGCCCTTCTTTGTCACTTGTAACAGTTTAAAAAAAATTTTTTTTTAAATATTTATTTATTTTTGAAAGAGAGAGACAGACTGTGAGTGTGGGGATGAGGGGGCGGGGGGCAGAGAGAGAGGGAGACACAGAATCTGAAGCAGGCTCCAGGCCCTGAGTTGTCAGCACAGAGCCCAACAGGGGCTTGAACCCATGAGCAGTGAGCTCATGACCTGATCCAAAGAGGGATGCTCAACTGACTGAGCCACCCAGGCACCCCCACTGGTAACAGTTTTTGACTTAAACTCTATTTTGTGTGATACTACTATATACATGCAAATTTCTTTTCTGGTTACTATTTGTATGGAGTATCTTTTTTTTTTTTTTTTTTTTTTTTTTTTTTTAATTTTTTTTTTCAACGTTTTTTATTTATTTTTGGGACAGAGAGAGACAGAGCATGAACGGGGGAGGGGCAGAGAGAGAGGGAGACACAGAATCGGAAGCAGGCTCCAGGCTCTGAGCCATCAGCCCAGAGCCCGACGCGGGGCTCGAACTCACGGACCGCGAGATCGTGACCTGGCTGAAGTCGGACGCTTAACCGACTGCGCCACCCAGGCGCCCCTCTTTTTTTTTTTTTTTTTTTTTTTAATATATGAAATTTATTGTCAAATTGGTTTCCATACAACACCCAGTGCTCATCCCAAAAGATGCCCTCTTCAATGCCCATCACCTACCCTTCCCTCCTTCCCAGCCCCCCATCAACCCTCAGTTTGTTCTCAGTTTTTAAGAATCTCTTATGCTTTGGCTCTCTCCCACTCTAACCTCATTTTTTTTTTTTCCATTCCCCTCCCCCATGGGTTTCTGTTAAGTTTCTCAGGATCCACATAAGAGTGAAACCATATGGTATCTGTCTTTCTCTGTATGGCTTGTTTCACTTAGCATAACACTCTCCAGTTCCATCCACGTTGCTACAAAGGGCCATATTTCATTCTTTCTCATTGCCATGTAGTACTCCTGTATGGAGTATCTTTTTACATACCTTTACTTTCACCCTGTATGTGTCTGGATACAAAGTAGCTTCTTATGGACAACAGAGAGTTGGATCTTTTTTTAATGAAGTCTGCCAATAATTTCCTTTTTATTACAGAGTTTAATCCCTTTACATTTAAGGTAATTACTCCTAAGATGGGATTTATTTTTATTTTCTTCTTTTCTTGCCTATCTCATAATTTTTTTTTGTTGAAACCTAGATATTTTGATTTTTATAATGTGATGACTCTGGAAATCAAATTCTTCTCCTCCACGCTGGGGTTTGTTGTGTGGGTTGTAGTTGTTTAGTGGTTTTTCTGAACTGTTTTTGTAAAGATTGTGTTCTTTTTCATGTGTAGTCACTAAAGTCTTTCCATTATCTAAGATGTCGGCTGTCGTGATTTGACAGCAGTTTCCTTAAATGTCAAAATGCAGCAGCTTCTTTCTTTTTTAAGCTCTCCCTGGTTATTGTAAGTTAGATTCCAGAGTTCTGAAAAAGTTGATTCTGACAGTTTTTTGGAGCTTAAGTTTGTTTTGGTGGAGGGATAGCTTTTTGGAGTTCTCCCCACTGTGCCGTTTTTAGTGATGTCACTTAACCCTCATTTATTCTTTGTTCTGCGAGTAACTATATATTTAATCTATGTTGATGTCTCTAGTTGTTTTTGTTGTCTGGAGCTCCTTTTTTTTTTTGAGAGAGAGCACGGGGGAGGGGCAGAGAGAGGGGGACAGAGGATCTGAAACAGGCTCTGCACTGACAGCACAGAGCCCGATGTGGACCTCGAACTCACGAGCCATGAGATCATGATCCGAGCCAAAGTCAGACACTTAACCGACTGAGCCAACCAGGTGCCCCTGGAGCTCATTCTTTAGAAGATTTGTCAGGAACAGTTCATGGGGACAGTATCTCCCAATATGAGTTTTTGCATATTGGTAAGTTTATATTTGCCCTTTATACTTGAAAGTCACTCCTGCTGGATAGAAAATGTTTGGCTCATGTTTTCTTTCCTTGTCTCTCTTAAATACATTATTTCATTTTCTTATGGTTATTGAAATGTCTGATTGTTTTCCCTTTTAAGTCACTTTCTGTGCTTGCCTAGAAGCCCAAAGGATTTCTTTCTTTTACTTTTAGGCCTAGTAATGTTACTCTAGAGTATATCTTGGTATTAGTTTTTATAGGTAGACATATTCCTGCTGTATACATTTTAGTATTTCTCTTCCCTTGATTTGGTTTTCTTCAGGGATTTCTATTATCTATATGTTGGATTCTCATTGCCTACCTCCAGTAGTGTCACTTTTTCTCAAATCCTTTTAGTTCTTTCATCATTTGTTTTATTTTTAATAATTTCCCCCTTTTAGGGGCGCCTGGGTGGCTCAGTTGGTTAAGTGTCCGACTCTTGGTTTCAGTTACGTCATGTGATCTCATGGTTTGTGGGTTTAAGCCCCGCATTCTGCCTCATGCTGACAGTGTGGAGCCTGCTTGGGATTCTCTCTCTCTGCCCCTCCCCCTCTGGCCCCCTCTGTCTCTCTCTCAAAATAAATAAATAAACTTAAAAGATTAAAAAAAAAAAAGCCCCCTTTTTACCTATTTCTTCATGCCTTACCTTTTTGTGTTTATTTGCTTTTGGATTCCTTCTAATTTGGTTTTTATTCCTGAAATGATCTCTTCATTTATTTCTAACTCTGAATTCTGTCATCTTATTTCTGAATTTCCTAATTGGGAAATTGTTTTGTTTTGTGGAAATATGTTTCTGGTGTGCTTTCTTTCTTTTCCTTTTATTTTAAAGGGTAACTTTGTTTGGCACTGGAGTTTGGTCCTTTCTTGTTTTCATTTCTAGAAATGGTATAGTTCATGGGGCACCTGGCTGGCTCAGTCCGTAGAGCCATGATCTGAGGGTCATGAGTTTGAACCCCACCTTGGGTGTAGAGATTACTTAAATAAAAATAAAAACAGAAGTTGGTGTGGTTGAGGGCAGATTTTCTAGCTTCCCAAGAAAGGATTCCATCTTCTATGATTTTTATACTATTTAAAAAAATATGGCAGCTTGCTTTCTGATATTTCCTTATTATGTTCCTATGTATGTGTTGTGCCCCTACCTTTTTCTAAGCCTCCTCTTTACTCTGGCTCTCCAGTGTCTATCCTGATCAGTCTTGTTTTCCTTCTGGGTGGGCCTTTGGCCATGGGTGAGAGCCATGGCAGGTCAGTGTTAAGAGTTCACAGGATCTTCACAGCTCCAGCCCCTTCCGACCTAATTGCCAAAGCACACACTCAACCACTATTGGAGTGGATAAAATCCTCCCGGTTTGAACTGCTGTTCAATTTGAACTGTTGTACTTTCCCTGTGAATACCCGTTGGCTACTTTGGGGTTATCCTTTGTTGGGTAACTACAGAGTTACTCAAAGAACAACAAAGTTGCTTCCTTCTGTGTTCTCTCATATACATGTTGACAAACTACTGGAGGTATTTAGTCCCTACCTGCTTGTATTTTGGGAGTTATGAGAATACCGTATCACCTAATTTTGCTGTAAGTGTTGTCTGTGGGGTTTTGGTTTTGATATCTGGTTGCTCATTTTGATGTGGCGATTTTAGATTAAAAATCTGTGCTACTGCTGTTATCATTTCCTCAGAACCCGGTTTTCCAGATTTGAAATCTCTCTATATGTCATCTTTTTGACTGTCTGACCTGCATTTTGCTTCTAGAAATAGTTCTATTTTGTTGTTTTTCAGCCCTGCTTGGTTAGTCTTTATAGTTTATGATCGGCTAGTCATACTTTTACTCTTGTCAAAGCTCTTCTATTTCTTTAAGCACGTTAAACATAGTTATTTTATGTTCTGTGTGATAATTCCAGTATTTGAAGCTGGATGGCTATTTCTGCTGCTTCTTGCTCATGGTACCTTGTTTCCTTTTGTGCTTAGTGACTTTTGATGGAGCTGCCCATTTGCCTTGGAAATTTACGTGTGGGGATGTTTCATGGCCTGGGCTGAAGATGGGGCATGGACAATATATAGTAGCATTCGGTGTCCTTGTTTTCTTGTTCATTTTTAACATAGAAGGCATTATGCCATGCCTATTTATCTGCCACATACTTTTTGTCACCAAAATGCACTAGTATATCATAATGCTGCCACTGACATGGTTGTAATGAATCGCCCTTTGCCTTGTTCTCTGGGGACTGTAGGTGTATCCGGAGTTTGAAGATCAGAGAGCTTGTCTGCCATCAGGATCTTTTCTTACTTGCTCCTCAGACAACACCATCCGCTTTTGGAACATGGATAGCAGCCCTGACTCTCACTGGCAGAAAAATATCTTCAGTAATGTGAGTGGCTCAATTATGAACCATATTTTAGGAGGAACTGAGACATACTTTAAGTAGGATATAGGGACAAGAGGGGGTCTTATGGACCTTGGTGTTAAGTTTCACTGAGGGCAAGAAGCAGGAAGCAAGACCGGTCACACTCTGTCGCCCTCTCTCTTGTCTCTCACTCTCTCCCTCTTTTTCTTTCTGAGGTAGTGTGGTCTGTCCTCTTTGCTTCTCTCTGCCCATCAGCTCCTGCTTTCTAGGTGTGTCAACACAGCTACTCCAGGCAACCTGACATATTCAGTAGAAATGAAATTGTTCCCCAGGTCTTGAGTCAGAACTCTCTGGAAGAACACCTGACAGACCAAATCAGGGAGGGGCTTCCCCTGTCTAGCTAACTGCCATACAGTGAAGCCTTGGGTGAGGGTGCTGGCAGCGTCCCAAAGAGAGCCATGATGTTGGGAGGGCTGAAGAAATGGTTGATATTGCTAGGTCAGTGAGGGAGCTTCTCTTAGGAGCTGAGATCTGATTCATGCATTCATTTATTCTGCAGATGCTTAGTAAGATCTATGCTAGGTGCTATGCTGCATGCTGGGGACACATCAGTGACTAAGACCCTCCTTCTGCCCTTGTGGCTCCCACAGTCTAGAAGGGAGAGGCACCAATAACTGCACAAATTATGGTATAATCATAAGCATGATAAGCATGGAAATAAATTGTGAAGTGTTAGTAGGATATGTAACAGTGTCATCTGATTTTATCTGTAGTGTGAGGGGCAGTTTCCTGGAGGAGGAGACAACTGAGCTGAGATGTGGAGGATAGGGATGAGCAAAGAGGGGAGGGGAGAGCGTCCTACACCAAGGGAATAGCCTGTGCAAAGGCCCTGAGGTGAGAAAGAGTTTGGGGAGTTGGAAAACCTGAGCAGTCACTGTGGCTGGAACAAAACAGGCCCTTAATGCAGGGTGTGTGTAGCAGGTGCCCTTTTACTCCCCTCACCCCCCCCCCACCCAGTACTACCACCTTCTCTTCTGCACCTGTGTGATATACATGTTATATTTGTCTGCATACAATAGAAAAACCCAAAGCCAAGAGGAAAAGTTTGGTTTTCTGACTCATAAAAATAGTCTGGAGGTCACCAGTCCAGGCTGTTTTGGCAGCTGCAGGAAGCCCTTAGAGACCCGAGAGCCTTTAGCTGTCCACACTGCCATTTTGGAGTCATCCTTGTCCTTGTCATCCAGTATGGCTGCGGGAGCTCCAGGCAGCAGGACGGAGGAAAAGGAAGCAGAGTGTTCTCACTTGTTTTATATCTCATTGACCAGAATGTATCCACAGAGCCTCACCCAGCTGCCAGGGGGACTAGGAAACAGTCACTCTGAGTAGCGAAGGTCAGATTTGGAGTTCTGGAGCTAATGAAGGACGGGAGGCCGGCTGTGGGGAGACAGGACTGCAGAGGTGCTTTGGCGCTTCCAGAGCACTGACCTCAGCCCTCTCCCTCCGCAGACCCTGCTGAAGGTAGTGTACGTAGAGAATGACATCCAGCACCTGCAGGACACGTCGCACTTCCCAGACCGGGGGGGTGAGAACGGGACGCCTGTGGACGTGAAAGCTGGGGTGCGGGTCATGCAGGTCAGTCCTGATGGCCAGCACTTGGCTTCAGGCGACCGAAGTGGAAATCTGAGGCAAGTGAGCCCTGGAGGGTGATTAGCAGACACTTCCCAGCTCAGGCTTGGATACTCGGTGGTGTGAAGGAGCCCTGGCCTCGGCACTCCCGCCGGCCCACTGGGAATGAGGGACTGTGACTAGCAAGCTGGAAAGCAGCTGTCCCTGACGACTTTAAGCTAAAAAGCGTCTTCCGGAGGGCTGACATAGGGCAGCCACGGGGACCTCCGCAGCTGGGGCTTGTGAACTGTGCCCGTGTTGTAGACAGGCACACATGTGTGACCTTAGGGTAGGGGGACAGTTCCAGACAGAGAGGATGCCAGCTGGAGCGTGGGGGGTCCTGGTGGCATGGGGGTGGGGGGGGGGGGCAGGAGGATGGGACATTTGAGGGCTCAGGCTGTTTTCCCACACTGTAGAGGTTTTTTAAGATGTCACCGGCCCAATAGGCGCTGACAGAATATGAACCCCGTCACGAGGTTTAAGTTGACAAATGACAGCTGTGACCACTTGGGTGCTGAGACTGGAGGAGTGAAAGGGATAGGGAGCCTGAGAGCAGGTGCTCCATGAAGGGGCAGCCACCGTGTGGCAGCAGAAGTGCAGGCTGCATTGTCACATGTTCCCATCGTCCAAGTAGAGCAAAGGGCTGAGTTTTCTCTGTGAAATTCTTTGATTTTTAAATGCTGGCAACTGTTTGGACACCAATCACCGTGTGAGGCAAACTGAATGTGTCTGTGGGCCATTCACACTGATTGCGCTCTGCTGTGAATGGTGAAAACAGCAGCGAGCCAACGTGGATGTAGCACTCTTCCCTGGCTGGCCACTGGCTTGACACTTACTCCTTTCACCCACCCTCTGGTGGAAATGCTGCTCTTAGCAGCTGGTTTCTAGATGGGTTAACTGAGGCAGGAGAGGCCAGTGGCTAAGCTAAGATGACAGGTAGAGTGAAGGACCTGGAGTGACTGTCTCTTATGTTATCCTAGAGCGCGTGTTGTTTGGTTTCATTTGGAGAGAATGAGGAAAGTTTAGATTTGAGAGTCTTTAAGAATGAGAGATAGGAATCAAATGTCCCATACCTATAGGTCCTATCCTTGAGCATGACCTCTGACCCCTGCCCCCAGCCCCACCCCCAGGAATCACCTCTGATATAGCCCTGTCCTAACCCCTGTTCTCCCAGAGGACTGTCCTAGTCCTGGCCCATGGAACCATAAGGGGCTGGGTGCTGCTTAGGTGGTCCAGGCTTGGCACTGCTACCTTTAAGATAGCTGGTTTCTAGAGGAGAAGAATGATTGGGCATCTAGATTAGCTGGCTGGGGCAGGAATTTCCCACATTGCCCGGCGGGTTGCTCTGACCTTTTCTAGCAGTTGCAGAACACCTAGCGCTGAGGGGTGGGGGCTCCGGGCAGGGTACAGCGGACAGCGTATGTCTCCCAGGATCCACGAGCTACATTTCATGGACGAGCTGGTCAAGGTGGAGGCCCATGATGCTGAGGTGCTGTGCCTGGAGTACTCCAAGCCTGAGACAGGTAAACCTGTGTGGGGTGAGGGGCAGGTAGGGGGAAAGCAGGAGAGCATTCCCCCCCTGGCCGAGCCACAGAAATGAGTGGTTGATGTCTCGTGGGGATGTGAGTGACAGCTGGAAGTCCTGTGTATAGTAAGCCCTGTCACTGGGCCCTGAGACCAGGGTAGCCAGGACTCTAGAATGCAAGACTCGGGCAGACAAGACTGGGCTTGACTTGCTTACCCTGATCCCCAATGCTCTGAATAGCTCTGAAAGAGGTGAGTGTTGAATGAGAGAAAGTATAAATGAGCTCATCCTCTGCTGGAAAAAAGAGAGCAACAGTTATATATCACAGATCAACCATATTATTTTGAAAAAGTTCAATGCCTACAGAAAAATTGCAAGAGTATTAGAATGAATACCCATATTCTTTTCACCCAGATTCCTCAGGGTTTTTTCTTTTAAATTCTATCTGACCCTATGACTGTATATATATGACTTTACCTGTTTCCCCATCTCCACTTCTATCTCTGTGTTTGTGCACGTGTGTGTACCTATGCACACGGACATAAAATATTCTCACATACATTTCTTTGGCTAACCTGTTTGAGACTAAGTTGAAGGCATGATCTTTCACTCTTCGATGTGTCTGTGAGCATTTCTTAGGAATGATGATATCCATTTACAGGACCATGTGCACTTATCAAATATGGAGGTTTCAAGGCACCTGGGTGACTCAGTCGATTAAGCATCTGACTCTTGATTTAGGCTTAGGTCATGATCTCACAGTTCATGAGTTCAAGCCCCACATCAGGCCCTATGCTGACAGCATGGAGCTTGCTTGGGATTTTCTGTCTCTTGCTCGCTGTCTGCCCCTGCCCTGTTCGTGTTCTCTCACTCTCTCAAAATAAATAAACTTAAAAAAAAAAAAAAAAAAAAAAAGGGAGGTTTCACTTTATATGGTTCTGTTATCTCCTCCGTGGTCCTTACTCCCAGTTTGCCGGCTGTCCCAATATTGTCCTTCGTAGCACCTTTGTTTTTCCAGTCCAGGTTCACAATTTAGTTTTCATAGCTCTTTTGTCACCTTTTTTTCTGGAACATTTCCACAGCCTTACTTTGTTTTTGTGATTTGACTTTCTCCAGAGTATAGGCCATTTTACAGAATTTCCTTCAGTTTGGGTTTGTCTGTTTTCTCATGATTTGATTCTGCTGATACATTTTTGGCAGGAATAGAACATTTTGGCAGGAATATATATGTTAGCAATCTTTCCCATACTCTTTTCTCCTTATTTGTTTCCCTGCACCCTCTGTCCCTGCACCCTCTGTCCCACCAGTTTTTCTTTTCTTCTCTTTTTTTAAGTTTATTTATTTTGAGAGAGAGAGAAAGAGAGAGAGAGCAAGCAAGCAGGGCAAGGGCAGAGAGAGAGAACCCCAAGCAGGCTCTGCACTGTCAGTGCAGAGCCTGACACGGGACTCAAAGTCAGGAACCATGAGATCATGACCTGAGCCGAAGTCGGATGCTTTACTGTCTGAGTCACTCAGGCACCACCCACCAGTTTTTCTTCAAATCTCTTTTCATTCAGTACATCCTTCATGAACTCCCCTCCACCTCAAGTCACGTGTTAGCCCTCAGACATGCGAGGCGACCAGGGTTGGCACTGTCTGAGGGGGCCAGCAGAGAAGACCCATTGGCAGAAGGAAGTGTGGCAGCGGGTTGTCAGTAGGGCCTGGACGAGACCCAGGTAGTCGGAGTTCAGAGAGTGAAGGAGCAGTGTTCTGGGGAGGCTGAGAAGTTGGCTGGGCTTCACATGGCAGCCAAAGAGTTGGCCTTGGCAGGAAGGAGTGCTGGGCTCTGCTGGGATGTCTGCTATGGGCACAGGTGGCAGAGCGTCCATGTACATCAAGATTCATCCCCCTGAACTGGGCATGAGATGTGAAGTGCCAAGGTTTGAGGGGCTCTGGGGAGAGACTGCAGAGCTAGGGGAATGGCCCCTTGCGGGTTTTGAGGCCAGGTGGCTGCAGTCACAGCACCAAAGACCCCTTTTTCCAGGCCTGGAAAGCTCAGTCACATTGTTCTCTGGGAGGCCAAGGCATCAGGCAGCCTCCTGAGAACCCAGTGCCACCCTGTCCACTCACAGGACTGACCTTGCTGGCCTCAGCCAGTCGGGACCGACTGATCCACGTGCTGAATGTGGAGAAGAACTACAACCTGGAGCAGACCCTGGACGACCACTCCTCCTCCATCACGGCCATCAAGTTTGCTGGTGAGTCCTTTCCTTCCTGCTTCGCCTGCCTTGGTTGGTGCACCCCTTTGGCTACACGTAATAACAAGACTCCCTTTAGTTTGAACAAAAAAGGGAAAAGCAAGCTCTGGATTCAGGCCCAGCTGGATCCAAAGGTTGATTTATTCTATTATTATTTTTTAAAATCATCAAGACTCCCTCTGTCAGCTACACCTTTCTGTGGTGGGCAGCATCTGGGTGTCACTGTGCCACTCGAAGGAGATTTCCCCTCTTCCTATCAATTTTGGCAGAAATTGGGAGCTGAATTCCCTTGTGCAGGCTTGAGGCACCTGCCCTTTTCAGAACAGTTATCGGTCCCAGGGCTTTGGGGTGTTTTCTTGGGCCAGATCTGACTCACGTGCCCCCAGCCCACACCTGCCTCCACCCCTGATCCAGAAGGACTGGCATTAGGTGGATGCCATTCCCCAAAAAGAAATCAGGGTGCCAATCCTGTGAGAGGACAGCGGGATGGGCACTGGTGACTTTGGCAGAAAAATAGGTGACTGCAAAGGTTGCCGGGAGCTAATTCTGTGCTGGGGAGGATCCTTGCACTGCAGTTAGTCCATTCCTTACCTCATTTACAGCGAGAGTCACACAGCAGTAGGTGCAGGCTTAGGATCTTGCCTTGGGCTGCCCTCCAAAGTGCATACTCAGCCAGGAAATCAAAGGGATTCCCTTTAGACTCAAAAGATTCAGTATGAAGGTTTGGCCCTAAGGAATTCCAAGGGGAGAGGAGGCAGGTCCTATGAGATTTAATTGATCAGAACCCAAGAGCATATTCAAAACTATATTCCAGAAGAATCTACTCATGAAGAGAATACATCTATGTACTCATTCCAAGTTCTTGACTACGAAGAGTTTTTATTTTTACATATAATCTTGTGACTGAGAATGTATTAATGTCCCTTGATCCTCTCTGCTTTCTGCCCTACCTCTCTGTAGCCAAAACAAGTTAACAATGGACAAAAACAAGTTAACAATGTTTGACGTGTCTTGATGAAGACAACCAAAGCTGATCAGCTAAAACTTTCAGACATCTTTAAAAACCTGTTCATTCCATGGGATAGAGTTAGTTAGAATAAATCAGCAAGTCTAGCAGTTTGGCCAGCAGTGACATCAACTTTCACGAATGGTCTAGATCCAAGAGAGGTGATGACTGGCCAAGGGGTGGCCCAGGAGTTGGTCCTTAAGGCCATCTCCTGAAAGGTGTGGGCTTTCATTAGAACCCCCAGCCAGTCTGAGAGGATGTAACTCCTAACCCCAGTTCCTGAGTGCCCTGCTGTGGCTGAGCTATGCTCAAAACGCTGATAATTTTAGTATAAACTGGGCTCCAGCCAGTCGAAACCTGACTGAAACTGCCCTGCTAAGGTAAGATTCAGTCTTTAACAGTTTTATCTGAAAAATATCCAAACAAATGAGTACAATACAGATAGTTTACAGAACAGTACAATGAACTTCCACATCAAGGTACTTAATCAGTACATATGAACTAGAACAGACACACCCATTGTTTATAACCAGTGACTTGTGTCCTAACAGTGCTAGGTCCTTGGACTCCCCACCCCAGGTTAAGAAGCAGAACATTGCCAGTAACTTACAGGCCTCTTTGGGTCTCTCCCAGGTTGCACTTCCTCCCCAACACAGGGTCACTGCCTTCTGTGAGCCAGTGACTCCTGCTTGAGTAACATCTTAACTTGTGCATCAGGCCTGAGCCCTTTCTTTTTTTTTTTTTTTTCTTTTTTTTTTTTTCAACGTTTTTATTTATTTTTGGGACAGAGAGAGACAGAGCATGAACGGGGGAGGGGCAGAGAGAGAGGGAGACACAGAACCGGAAACGGGCTCCAGGCTCCGAGCCGTCAGCCCAGAGCCTGACGCGGGGCTCGAACTCACGGACCGCGAGATCGTGACCTGGCTGAAGTCGGACGCTTAACCGACGGCGCCACCCAGGCGCCCCAGGCCTGAGCCCTTTCAAATGTCCTGCAGTGAAGCAAGGACACTGTGCTTAGATCTGTGCTTAGCAAGGCTCTAAGTGTTTTGTATCTGTTCTGTCTTTATATTCTCACCAGAACTCTAAGGTATTTGCTGTTATTATTCTAATTCTATAAAGAAAGAAGAAAAGCAAGGATATTTATAGTGCTTACTGGGTGGCAGCCACTGTTCCACAGGCTTCACACAACTTCGTGGAGGCAAGGGCTGTCATAGTCCTGTTGTACAGACAGGAAACTGAGGCATGGAAAGGAAGCCTGGGTTTGGAGCACAGTGTTTAGCCAGAGAATGCCTGGGTCTAATACTGGCCCTGTCCGGACTCTCTGTGCTCTAGAACAAGGACTGTGTGACTCTAAGCCCCTGGGTTCACATTTGTACAGTGGGGTGGCTAGTGAGCCATCAGAAGGGGATGCGCGATGCACATGTGGCAGTGGGGCCTGGCCTGACGTACATGTGGGTGTTCTGATTGTTCATGATGGCATGAGCCTCCCAACCCTCTGCGTGTCTCCACTTGCTCCCCGCTTTGGTCCCGCCTCCACACTGCTGCCCTAATCACCTTTCCAAATCCCAAATCAGACGTGGTGCCCCTTCCGTGTCTCTGACATGTTTCCCTGTCTGCCCTTGCTCTGGAGAGACCTGCCAGGCCACTGCTCCACTTGTACCCCCCTCATACACACAGCTTACACCTTGGAGTCCTACCTGCACCCAGCACCCACTCTCCTCCTCCGGGAATCCGGAGTTCCCTTGCAGTGAGTTCCCTGGCTAGGATCCCCTGGCCCCAGTCAGACTCAGCAGGGGCCCAGCCTTGCCTAATGCACTACCTCCTTCTCCTCCAGGCAATAGAGACATCCAGATGATCAGCTGTGGGGCTGACAAGAGCATCTACTTTCGCAGTGCCCAGCAGGTAGAGTGGGTTGGCCTCCTTGAGGGCTGGGGTGGGAAACTTGTCAAGGGTGTCCTCTGAAGGCCCTGCTGCCCTGCCAGGCCTCAGATGGACTACACTTTGTCCGTACCCACCACGTGGCAGAGAAGACCACCTTGTATGACATGGACATCGACATCACCCAAAAGTATGTGGCCGTGGCCTGCCAGGACCGCAATGTGAGGTGAGGAGCTGGGCTCTTAGCCCAGCCTGGTTTCTGAGTAGGACCTGTGTAAGACCTAGTCGGTTCTGTCTGCTCATGATCTCCCTGCTCTCTTCCCCCTCCTCATCTGGACCCTAAAGAGCTGGGTTGGGTAGAGGAACCTAGCAAGTGTTTCTTAGGAACTGGGCTCACCCAGGCCCAGCCTCCGGGTCAGCAGAGGGTTCCTGCTGGCTCTCCAGAAGCCCATGTGGGGTGACTAGGAGGCGCTGATGTGGTTCATAAATTCATTCATTCACCTACATTGCCTGAGCACCTGTCCGGGAGGGTAGTGCAGGAGACACAGCAGTGAGCAGGGCAGCCCCAGGCCCTGCCTTCATGGAGCTCACAGTCCAAGGGAGGAGAGGTGGACACCTCACTAGACAGTGACACCAGGGAGCGGTCAGGGCGAGGGGAGCCCAGTGGATCTGGGGGACCCTGGGGAAACCCCTGATCCTACCTGGGGATCAAGCAGGGCTTGATGGAAAGAACATCTGAGCTGAGACTGGGAAGGATGTGGAGGAGTGAGCCGGGGGAGGGGAGAGAGGGATTGTGCAGAGGGGAGAGCATGTGCAAAAAGGTTCTCCACCCTTTCACTTGCTCATTCAGATTGAGTGCCAGCACTCCGCTTGCTCTGTAGTGGGGAAGACAGATGTTAACAGACATTAACTCAACGGATACCCCAATGCATAACTTCCCTGACCTCAGCCTGAGAGGACATCTCATTTTCTGAGATGGTATTTCAGTCCAGGCATCAGATGGGGGATGAGAGGTGGCAAGGGGCCTCCAGGAGAGAGGAAGATGGTAGGTAAGGCTAGGACCAGAATGCAAGAGGGGGCAGGTGGGCAGGGCCACCACTGGCCACATTATGCCCCCACCTCCCCAGAGTCTACAGCACCGTGAATGGGAAGCAGAAGAAGTGCTACAAGGGCTCCCAGGGTGACGAAGGGTCCCTGCTAAAGGTGAGTAGCTGGGGCCCCTGGCGTGAAGACCACACACATCCCCCCTGTCTGTCAGCTGCCCTCATGGGCCACCCGAGACATGTGTCATCCTGGGTACCTGATCAAAGGATCACAGGCTGGCACCCGCTCCGGCCTAGCTGACCAGGGTTGCCTGGGAACTGGGGGTATCACAGACTGTTTTACCTCTATTTACTGAGCCCTTTTCCCAAGTGGGGACATTTAAGTGGCTTCTGTTTTCAGTGGCCACGGTGTGGTGGGAACAACCAAAGACCTGGGCTCCCTTATCAGACTTGCTCCCTGCTGTGTTATCAGGACAAGATTGGGGGACCTTCTCAGAGCCTCTGAAGTAAGGGGGGTTGTGTTGAGTTCAGGCTTTAAGGTGAGACTCGCAGCTCTGCCTCAGGCTATGACCTGGGCACGTGTCATCTCCTCTGGAGCCTGTCTCATCACCTGTAAAATGCAGCTAGAAAGAGCCCCTATCATAGGGTTGTTCTCTGGAAGAAATCAGTTTGCACACGCAGAGTGTTTAGCGCAGAGCCTGGGTGGTAACTTTTTCACCCATGAAATGGAGGCAGGAGTTCTTATCCTAAGCAGGGTGTATGTCCTGAGGGCACCTGGGACGAGTCAGCGTGCCAGGTCCCGCATGAGAGGGTCCTCCGTCAGCAGAGGCTGTGACATTTGACCCAGGCCTCGCCATAGTGAAGAAGCAGGCAGCCCAACTGTCATGTGGGTCCTCTTCTCGGCAGGTCCACGTGGACCCCTCAGGCACCTTCTTGGCCACTAGCTGCTCTGACAAAAGCATCTCGGTGATTGACTTTTACTCGGGCGAGTGCATTGCCAAGATGTTTGGCCATTCAGGTGGGTGTGCCTCCCTACGTGGGACACCTCCCCATGCGTCCCCACACGGCCTCGTGACTCAGAAGGCCTGCGTGGCTTCTTTGCTCTGCTTTCAGAAATTGTAACTGGCATGAAGTTCACCTATGACTGTCGTCACTTGATCACAGTATCTGGAGACAGGTGGGAAAGGCCTGGAGACTGCCCTTGGCTGGCCTCCCCCCGGGTGTGGGCAGGACCTGTACTGTGGGGAGTGCAGGGGCTCAGACAGTGGGAGCACCGTGCTCCTGGCCTGCCTGTGCAGAGTTCCGCCGAGGGTTCCAGCTTACTGCTCTCTCCTTTGACAGCATGTACACCCAGCCCTGAGTTCAAACCCCAGATCTGCCACTTAATTTACTTGTGACCTTGAGAACCTTGAGCAGGTCATTTCCCATCTGTTGTTTTTTTTTCTCTCTCTCTTTTTTTTTTTTTTTTTTTTTTTTAAATTTTTTTTCAATGTTTTTTATTTATTTTTGGGACAGAGAGAGACAGAGCATGAACGGGGGAGGGGCAGAGAGAGAGGGAGACACAGAATCGGAAACAGGCTCCAGGCTCCGAGCCATCAGCCCAGACCCTGATGCGGGGCTCGAACTCACGGACCGCGAGATCGTGACCTGGCTGAAGTCGGACGCTTAACCGACTGCGCCACCCAGGCGCCCCTCTCTCTCTCTTTTTAATGTTTATTTTTTGAGAGAGAGAGAGACAGAGTGTAAGTAGGAGAGGAGCAGAGAGAGAGGGAGACACAGAATCTGAAACAGGCTCCAGGCTTCAAGCTGTCAGCATAGAGCCTGACGTGGGGCTCGAACTCAGGACCAGCGGGATCATGACCTAGGCCGAAGTCGGACGCCCAACCGACTGAGCCACCCAGGTGCCCCAGGTCATTTCCCATCTTAAGCCTCAGTTTGCTCCACCAACTACCTCAAAAAATTGCACAGTGAGAATCAAATGGGGATATAAACTCCTTAGCTCATGGTTGGTGGCCAAGGAAGTCCCTTTTGTCTCTCCCTTCAGTTTATTTCAGTCCTTCTCCAGCCCCCTTCCTTGAGTCTTGAGGTCTTCAGAACAGGTCATGGTTTGGTGGAATGGTCTGGACCTACTCAGGGAGTAGACCTGACATGGCCTGGAACCCCTGCACTAAGGTGGTAGGGTGTGTTTTCTGGGAGGGGCCAGGGAATTGGAGTCTTGGCTATGGTAACGTAGGTGGCTTCCAGGGTCACATGGCTTCCGTGTTCACTGTTCCCCCTCCTTCCACATCTCTCTTCGGCCTCTGCAGCTGTGTGTTCATCTGGCACCTGGGCCCAGAGATCACTAACTGCATGAAGCAGCACTTGCTGGAGATCGACCACCAGGAGCAGCAGCAGCAGAACATGAGGGACGGGAAGTGGAGGAGCCAGCCCAGGTCCTGGCAGTGATCCGGCCGTCCCCCACTTGCCTGTCTGCTAGAGGAATGTCTTCCTGCCCTGGGCCCCATGAGGAGTGAGGCTGAAGACATAGCCATGGCCAGCACAGCCGTAGGCCCTGCCCTTTGTGCACCTGTGGCCGAACTGGGGAGACAGACTTTGAATAGAAAGTTATGGTAGTACATGTGAGAAGGGGCTTGAAGTGGAAGAGCGAAGTGCCTGGAGAGCCTGTGAGCACTGCGATGGAGGGAAGCTCGGGGGACTTTGGGGACCAGAGGAGGCAGAGGAGGCCCCTGACCCAGGGTGCAGTGGGGAGGGACATAGTCGGGGAAAGCTCCAGTGGAACTGAAGTGTCTTTTTGTTCTTTAAAGCCTTCATGCTGCAAGACCAGTTTTATTTGGAGTGAATTCATGTTCTAACTTTTGGTTGGGGGCTAAGTTTGGAGGTCTCAGCTGAGTGGGAGATTTGAGGGTTTATCCTCTCTTCTGCCTCTAGCGCTGTCCTTGTCTTTCTCTGTCTTGAGGCTTTGCCATTGCCTCCCAAAGGGACCAGGCCTTAACATGAGCTTCCTGTCCTACAGTAGTATTGGAGGTATTGCAGACCTAGGTACCAAGCGAATGAGCAGCTCCCTTTGGCTCCAGGTTTTGAGGCTTGCACCCTGTCCTGGGTGCCCTCCTGTGCCTTCCTCGTGTCATGTGTGTTTTAGGCTCCTGTGCTCCAAAGGAGATGAAACCTCATTGCTACTCCTACACACACTTCTCAGAAGAGAACCCAGCAGCTTAGTACTCAAGCCCCACTATCTGCTGTGCTTTCTGTCCCATCGCTGTGACTCTGAGAGAGTTTATCTTATTTTTTGAGCCCAGCCTTGTTATATTTCATTCATTGTGGTGATGTTTCCAGCAGAGCGGGTGTGGCAGGTGAGACCTCCCAGCATCATCTTGACAAGGAGTCAGTAATGAGTTCATATGGAAGCTAGCACAGGGCCCAGCCTGAGGCAGATCCCTGTCCCTCCCACCACCACCCCATTTACCTATTTCTCTCCTTGTTGTCCTCATTTCTGGCTTCAGGCAGGAGACCTATGCATCCGTGCCCAGCGAGATTTGCTCCTTAAGCCCTGGAGAGCAGACGGAGGATGAGCTGGAGGAAGAGTGCGAACCGGAAGAGTTGCTGAAGACGCCATCCAAAGAGAGCTTGGACCCAGGTTGGGAAAGGGGCCCATCCAGAGGGGCCCTATTTTGAACTTGCAGCGTAGGGATCACTGCTGGGTTTCACCCACTACTTGGTTTCCAGGGCCTGGAGGCGAAGTTCAATGATCCTATTAGTCAGTACTGTCACAGTGTAATAGCAACTGGACTCTCATTGGCTTCAGCTGGGAAGATAATTTATTGGGTCATGGACCTGAAAATTGGAGTATTGGCTTTGGGCAGTAGCTGGATTCCAGTCACCAGGTGATGTTAAAGAAACAGATTTTTCTCCGTCTTTTGGCTCTGCTTTTCTCCTATGTTGGCTTTGCTCTCAGGCAGACTCTACCTCTCCTGGGGGCAAAGATTCCCCCCAGCAGTGCTAGGTGATAAAACCCTATATAGAGAAGAGAGCACCTCTTTCCCAGTAGCTGAAGCAAAATCCTGAGGTCGTGAGTCATGTTTCTGGTGTGAGTCCTGGTGTGCTTCTGAGTCAGTTGCCGTGATTGGCCAGGCCGGAGTCATGTGGTCATCCCTGAGGGCAGAGGTTTGACTCAGCTCCACTTGAGCCACCCGTCCAAAAAGGGTGGGTGGGGGTGTAAGGGCTGTCCCAGGGGAAAAACAGGGTGCTGTTGACCAAAAGACATCAGATTCTGTTGTTCAGGTGAAAGGAGAATAGTAGCTCGATGACTTCAAAGCAGGCCAGACTTCCTCTAAATTTCTGCCCTTCCGCATATCACCTTGGCTTAGGCCCTCATGGTTGCAAGATGGCTGCTTAAGTTGCAGGCATCACAGGCCTCATAGCACACAGCAGTCCCTCCTACAGTCTCCTCTAGAGAGGAAACTTGCCCAGAAGCCCCCGGCAGGCTTCTCTCGGGTCCCATTGGCCATGGTTGCTCCAGCTAAGAGAGGCCAGGTGCTGTCAGTGTGGGGCAGGGGCCTCTGCCAGCAGGGGAGAGCAGGCAGTGGCTGACTAGACAGCTGACTGATAGGCAACAGTAATGTAAGAATTCAGCCTTGGAAAAAAGGGTAAGCAAATCTTCTTTGTTGCCACCCTCACAACCCAATCCCATGTCCTCTGCAGGATGGCTGTTTTATCAGTTTGGTATGAATCCTTATAGGCCTCTTTCTGAACATTAATGTAAGTATGTACACAGCCATCAGAACACACCGTATTTATGTACATAAGTTGTATTCTACTGTAGACACCATTCTGTATCTTTTCCCTCTCAAAATTATCAGCCTCGGGGCGCCTGGGTGGCTCAGTCGGTTAAGCGGCCGACTTCGGCTCAGGTCATGATCTCACGGTCCGTGAGTTCAAGCCCCGCGTCGGGCTCTGTGCTGACAGCTCGGAGCCTGGAGCCTGTTTCAGATTCTGTGTCTCCCTCTCTCTGACCCTCCCCCATTCATGCTCTGTCTCTCTCTGTCTCAAAAATAAATAAACGTTAAAAAAAAAAATTATCAGCCTGTATGTTGGTGGATACAAAACAGAGGCCTCCCTCTTTTAACCAGCAGGATAATAGGATATTTTTAAAATGATATTCGCCTCTGGATGGATATTTAGGGTTTAGACTATACACCATTGCAAGTGATGCCATGCTGACCACTCCAAGGCCTACTCCTTGGGCATGTGTGAGTGTTTCTCCAGGACAGAGGCAAGGGCTGGCACTGCTGGGCCCTGAGGTTAGCACGTTTTTTATTTTAAGAGAACCCCAAAGGCCCTCCAAATCCAGCAGTCAGTGTTAAGCCATTCATTCTCCCACACTTTTGCCAATACTTGATACTATGAAGCTTTTTAGTTTGAGCTAGTCATGGGTAAAACATTGTGTGAATTTGCATTTTCCTGACAATTAGTTAAGTTTGAGCATCTTTTGGTATGTCTGTGTTTCTTATAATGTGTCTTTGGAGAATTGCCTGTTTTTATATATGTTGCCTGTTTATCTATTGGGTTATTTATTCTCTTTTCATGGATTCCACGTGTCTCTCCAGACCCTCGGTGTCTGCTGACCAATGGCAAGCTGCCACTCTGGGCAAAGCGGCTGGTGAGTCTGCCCGGAGACCGGGACACCCAGGGCTGACAAAGCAGGGGTGCTCTCCTTCATGCTCTTCATTCTTCTGGGAGCCCGTTTCCCTTTCTGGATCTGTCCTTTCCATGTAGAACCCCATCATCCTTCCAGTCTCAGCTTAGGCAGCCCTTCATTCCTGTAACATACATAGTGAACACCTACCCTGTGCCACGCTTGTTCTGACCATTAGATACAGCAGTGAGCAAGGCAGACAAAATGTCGGTCTTCATGGGCTCATTTTCTAGTGTGGAAGATGGACAGTATCCACATTAAACAGGTAAGTTGTATAGTATTTGGGAAGCCGATAAGGTCTGTGGAGGAAGAAAAGAGAGAATCTCAGGAAAATAACACGTGTTGGGGGAAAAGCGCAATAATTTTAGCATAAACAGAAAACGCCTCACTGAGAAGATGCTATTTGAATAGAGTTGAAGCAAGGGAGAAATGCAGATCCTGGGGAAGAATGTTCCAGGCAGAGAGAATAGTATGCAGGACAAAGGCCATGTGGCAGGATTGTGCTTCGCATGTTCAAGGAAGTACAGGGAGGCCCAGCTGCCAGGGTTGAGGGTGAATGAGGGGCAGAGAGTGGGGAGAGGGGCTCAGAGAGGTAATGGGGGCCAGATGGTATGACACTGTGTGGGCTGCGGTGCATTCCCTAAACATTCCTTATTGTCCTCCCCACTTATTTCTCCCCTTCCTGGCACTGAGTGAGATGGAGACAAAGGAGGGCTCTGAGTTGAGGAAGGCCATGACCTAGTGCAAGTGTGAACATGAGGGGCAAGTGGGGGACCGGGAGGGGACTGTTGGGATAATCCAGACAGAGGAGGTTGGAGGCTGGAACAGGGGGAAAAAACGGTTGGATTCTGGATGGATGTTGAAGGTGGAACCAAATGACTGGGTGTGAGAGAAAGAAAGGGACCAAGATGATTGAATGGTCGATTGTTTACTTGGGGGAGGGGCAGGCTAGGAGCTGGTGGGTTAGAAGCAGGCAGCAGAATCCTACAGCCTAGGTTGGATGATTCATTTCAGGAATAATGCCAGCCCTCAGATGAAAACCTATTAGCTCCTCAGGGAAGTCCTCCCTGCCTTCCCCTCCCCTGCAGACCAGGTCTGTCAAGACCCCAGGCTTCCCCTTAATCAGTGAATACTACAAGTAGGGTTACATTCAACAAATATTCATAGCACACTTATTCTGCACAGGCTCTAAGTCTTTTATATGTATTATCTATTTAGTCCCCTTTGAAGTGTAGGAGCTCTTCATACCACTATTTCACAGATGGAGAAACTGAGGCCCAAAGAGGTTAAGTAACTTATCCAGGGTTACACAGATGGGAAGTACAAAACGTGGGCAGGCTGGCTCCAGAGCCTGAGTTCTCAAACACCCACCCTCCGCTGTCTCTCTCAAGCTATAATCTTATTTGGAGGCAGTGCTGGGCAGGACCAGTGGGGAGAAATGGCCACATCGGGGATGTGTTCGGATGGCAGAGCTGACAGAATTTGCTGAAGAAATACAATGTGGAGGGGAACCTGGGTGGCTCAGATGGTTAAGCGTCCAACTCTTGATTTCAGCTCAGGTCATGATCTCAAGTTTCATGAGTTCGAGCCCTGTGTTAAGCTCTGTGCTGACAGCTTGGAGCCTGCTTGGAATTCTTTCTCCCTCTCTCTCTGCCCATCCCTCGCTTGCTCTCTTGCAAAATAAATAAACATTAAAAAACAATACAATGTGGAGTATGAGGGACAATATAAGAATGAAAGATGAGCTCAAGGTTTGGGGCCTGAGCAGCAGAATAACTGAGACAGGAAAGGCTTCAGGAGGAGCCGATCTGGGGGGAAGATCAGGAGTTGTTTTCAACATGTTCACTTTGAAATATCACTAGGAATCCATACAGATGTAGAGCAGTTGCCTATGCATTTCTGAAATTTAACAGAGAGATTCAGGCTGGAGATGTTTATCTGGAAGTTGTTGCTGAGTGGTGTTTAAAGCCTAGAGACTGAGGAGCACCTGGGTGGCTCAGTTGGTTGAGCGTCTGACTTCGGCTCAGGTCATGATTTCACAGCTCGTGAGTTCGAGCCCGTCAGGCTCTGTGCTGACATCTCAGAGCCTGAAGCCTGCTTTGAATTCTGTGTCTCCTCTCTCTCTCTCTCTCTCCCTCTCCCTCTCTCTCTCTCTCTCTCTCTCTCTCTCTCTCTCTCTCTCTCTCTCTCTGCCCCTCCCTGCTCACACTCTGTGTCTCTCTCTCAAAAATAAAAATAAAACATTAAAAAAAAAAAAAAGCTGGATGGAGACTGGATGGAGTCCATGCGGTGTCCCTGGTCCCCCATCGGAGTTGGTGAGCTCTTGGCTAGCTGCCTGACCATCCCCTGTCACCCTCAGCTAGGAGACGATGATGTGGCAGATGGCTCAGCCTTCCATGCCAAGCGCAGCTACAAACCACATGGCCGCTGGGCGGAGCGGGCTGACCAGGAGCCCCTCAAGACCATCTTGGATGCCCGGAACCTGGATTGCTACTTTACCCCCATGAAGCCCGAGAGCCTGGAGGACTCTATTCTGGATACAGTGGAGCCCCAGAGCCTGGTGGGACTGCTGAGTGAGGTACAGACCACCCCTGCCCAGCCAGCAGACCCTGCACCATGACTGCCCACCCAGGGCTTGGGGCCTCAGCATGCTTATTTTGAAAATGAGGCTGAGTATCCCTCTCTAGGGGTGCGAGGTGATTACATGACATAGTGGAAGGCAAGAGGGTGAGGCCCTGGGGCTGGTGCAAGTGAGACTTTCCAGGGCAGACCAGGAGTCTGGGAGGTGGGTCACTTGGGGGTTAAAAGCTTGGGCCCGAGAGCAAGCCTGTGCCTGGCTGGGGAGTATTTGAGCAGGTAGAGGCCTGGCCCTACCCCTTCCTAGCTGTGTGATGACTTACCTCAAGGCTTGCTTCTCTGGGCTTCTGCTTTCAAGTGCCTGGCTGACTCAGTCAGTGGAGCATGCACTCTTAATCTTGGGGTTGTGCGTTCGAGCTCCACGTTGGGCATAGAGATTACTTAAAAATAAAATCTTAAAAACAAAACAAAACAAGAAAAAAAGACTTCTCAAAAATGGTCATAAGAAGAACGTTCTCAGAAGGCTTTGATAGGAATCCAGTGCTAAGAAGAGGGCCTGGGCCCTCAGAAGTGCTTGAACAACTTCAACTCTTGTTCTCTTCTCTTCCAAACAAAATTACTTTTTATCCTATTGTATAAACTTTCTTTCCTATTGTAGCATAATACACATACAGTTGTGTGTACAAACCCTATGCTGTTTGAGAAGAGCTTGACAAATTGTTATCTATGCATGCACTTAGGTATCCACCACCCAAGCCAAAATAGAGTATTTTCTACCTCCTGGAAGACACCCCCTCTTGTGCCCCTCCTAATCAGTACCCCCTCCCTGCAGAGGCAACCAGCCTTCTGACCTCCCACCAAAGATTAGTTTGCCTGTTCTTGAACTCCATACAGACAGAATCTTAGAGAGTTGGATCTATATCGATTCCTTATCTGTAAAGGGGCTGGTGATCGTGTGGGAGGAGCATAGAATGAACTCAAGATGAGCACATAACTTGGCCCAGGCCCTGGCTCAAAATGAGTGTCTGGCAGTGGGGGCTGCCATCATGACCGACATCTTCACTGTTCTCACTGGTGTTGGCAGAACACCTGGTGGCTTGCAAAGGGCCCTGGTTGCCGTAGCTGCTTGAAACGGCTGTGCTCTCTTCATCCCACAGTTGGAGAGTCCCCAGGAGGATGGCTGTGGGCATCCCTCCTTCCTGCCCCTACAGAGGGAGTCCCCTGAGGACAGGGAGCTCATCGTCTACTCCCTGGAGGCAGAAGTGACGGTCACAGAGACAGACAGGTGGGACTCCTTTGCACCAAGGGAAGCCTTAGAAGAAGCCTGGGTTACAGGCATGCCCTGGAAGAACTGCTCCCCGCTCTCCCAGTGGGCCTGTGGGGCAGGGCTGCAAGGTCTGAGGGGCACAGGAGCCTGGCCCTGCAGCCTCAGCCACAGCCTTAGCTTCCCTGGTTCCAGGCAGAAGGTGCAGGGAGCCTTCGCAGAGGAGAGGCGAGACAGTGCTCCCAGTGGGAACAGGGTGCAGATGTGTAGGGGTTCGGGTGGGGGCCACTGTATACTAACATGAGTGTGTTCGCTCATTTGTCCCACCTCCACTGGCGCTGCAGCAAGTATTGCACGAAGACGACCGAGGCGGGGCCCGGAGAGCAGCAAGGAGACGCCTCCCTCAGGGTCTCCTCCATCAGCTCCAAGGATCAGAGCCCACCTGAGGGTGAGTGGGGGCCAGTAGAGACCCTGCAGTAGTTTGTCCGTCCAGCCAGGCCCTCACCTGAGGATTCTGGAGCCCAACTGCCCACTGGCAGGAGCCCAGCTCTACCCTTTCCTTGAAGTGTAAACTTGCTGGTCCTTACAAATGGAGGGCGGGTATTATCACCCCCATCATCCAGATGGGAAAACTGAAGCCCTGGGAGCCTGAGCCACTTACCTGACTCACCCATTACGGGCCTAGCTTTGGGCTCCTGACTCCCGCTCTGCTCCTCCAGACTCGGGGGAGTCCGAGGCCGACTTGGAGTGCAGCTTCGCCACCATCCATTCCTCCCCTCCACGGCCAGAGCCAGACCCTCAGTTTGACATGATGCTGCCCCCCACACCGGGTAAGCAAGGGCCAGAGGTGGGGCGGGCAGCACGTGGGGATGGTCATGATGTACAACCACTCTCCCCATGTCGGCCCTGCACTCAGTGCCCACTAAGTGTCAGTGTCCTCAACCAGGAGACAGAGCCATTAGCCTCTCGGCCTAGTGGCAGCAGGGTGTGTGACAGGCGAGTCCAGCTTTCTCCATTGTTAAGTGTCTGGCATGTTTGGGCGTCTGCCGTGACTCATGGTGTTGACAGTTCTCTTCTGCCCGCCTTCTCGCCTCCCCTTCGCCTCTCCCCAGGATGCCCAGGGACCGCAGAAGAGCTGTCCCAGCCCGAGGTGCCAGGCATATCCAACAGCTCCCTGCCCCAGACCCCTGAGCAGGAGAAGTTCCTCCGCCAGCACTTCGAGACGCTCACTGATGCTCACTCTGAGGGTAGGACGGTGCCTGGGCGGCCGTCCAGCACTGGGCACAGCGCGGGTGTCACAGGGTGGAGCCTCCACGGCTGGCAAGGGGGCAGAAGGGCTTACATTTTATCTTCAGGACAGAGCCGCACAGGCTCTTCTCCCAGCTGCGTTTGCTCCCAAGGCATGTGTGTGGTCGACTGAAGGCATTTCTAAGGGTCCACCTGCTGGTCTGCGGGTCTTTCTGGGTCCAGGGCTGGGTGGCTGGAGGGATTCTGAGGGCTCCCCTGGCATCTTCCCCTAGAGCTCTTCCATGGATCCCTGAGAGACTTGGAGGCCTCTGAGACTGAGGACTTCTTCAATCCCCGGTTGAGCATCTCAGCCCAGTTCCTCTCACGCCTCCAGAAGACATCCAGGTAGGAGCTGGTGAACCCCCACCCCACCTTCCAACTCTGTCCCCCAGGGCGGGGCCACGTCCCCTCAACAACCCCCAGGACAGCCACAACCACCTGGTCTCCTTCCCACAGGTTCACCCACACCTTCCTTCCCCGGCTGCCCTGGCACCTTGTGAAGTCCCCAGAGGTCAAACTCACGGACCCTGGGGGCAGTCAGCCCAGAGCAGAGCCCCCGAGAGCAGGCGCTGGCCACACCTCCCCAGGCAGAACCAACGTGAGTACTGGGGCCGCTCCCCCAGGACTTGGGGCTGGGAGTCCAGAGGCCTCGTCCTAACCTCATGGCTGTGCTTGCAGGTCCCCCCTGAGAAAAAGCCTGAGGAGCCCGTTGAGACCCTAGAGGCCTGGTGCCCACTGAGTGAGTGCTCCCTTCCACAGATAAACAACCCCAGATGCCCATCTGAGCCACGGGGCAGTGGGGATGGACAGGGTCTACTCAGACCCTGAAGCCACCTGGGGTGGGCCCCTATCTGTCAGCCCTACAGTGGGACGTGAGAGTGAAGCAGCTGTTTCCTTTACAGCCCCCTGCCTCACAGGTCCGGCACCCTGTGCCCCCTCCTCCTCAGTGCTGCCCACCGACAGGAAGCCTTCCACACCCACAGCCCTGCCCACTCCAGGCCTGGCTCAGGGTGTCCACAGCCCCTCCATCCACTCCTACATGGAGGCCACTGCCAGCTCCCGTGCCAAGATGTCACGCAGCATCTCCCTCGAGGACAGTGAGGGCCCTGTGCTGGCTGAGCTGGCCAGGCCCCTCCGCAGGCCCTCATCAGTCGGGGAGCTGGCATCCTTGGGCCAGGAGCTCCAGGCCAGCCCCACCACGGCAGCATTCAATTCTAACAGTGAGGGCCGAGAACCTGTCCTGCCCTCCTGGGGCAACCATGAGGCCCGGGCGAGTCTGAAGCTGACCCTGTCGAGCATCTATGACAGGCACTTGCTACCCCCTTCCCCAGTGGAACCTGTGGCCACCCAGCCCAGTGTCACCATCGCAACAGCCACCTTCTCGGCCTCCAGCCCCGTGGATGCAAGCACCCTGGGGCTCCACAAATCCACCTTTCTCCCAAGGCTCCTGGCCCCTGAGCCCCTCAATACCCCTGCCCACCCCAACAGCACCCCACTTCCAGAGGCCAGGCCTGGGGTCCCTGGCAGCATCACCTCCGTCCTGGAGACAACCCCTGGTGAGTTGACCATTCTTGGGACATGGGATTGTCCCCCAAGTTCAGCCCATGTACCAGGTGGCTTGGCTCCAAAGGTGGGGGTGCTTGACCCAGCCACAGGGGCTGTGCCATTCATTCATTCATTTACTTAAATATTTAGCGAGCACTTCGTATATGTTGGGCTTTGTTCTAGACCCTAGACACATGGGGCCTGGTGGTCAACAAGACTGCAAAGAATTGACACCTTAACTGGGACCAGACTAAATGTAAAGGAAAACGTTAAATGTTTCACAAAGTGGTGTGTGCTAAGGACAGAAGTAAGAGAAACAGTTTAGGGATTGGGGGTTGGGGGGACAGGCAATGGTTACAGTTTTAAGCAGGATAATGAGAAAAGCTTCAGGGAGAAGGGGGCATTTGAGCAGAGTCCTGCAGGAGGGGAGGGAAGGGAGCCTGAGGGACTGAGGGAAGTGTTCCAGGCAGAGGGATAAGAATTGGGATCAGCCCAGCCACCCCAGCCTCTCTTAGACCAGCTAGAAAGGGGAGGTGCCTTTCTCACTCTGTCCCCTCTACCCTACCCCCAGATGCACTCAGTCTGGCCCAGGGCAACCTTGGACACTGGGAGGAGCCTAGGGTGCCAGCCAGGGTCCCGCCCTCAGCTCGCCTAGACCTGAGCACTGTGAGTACCATCGTGCACAGACTGCAGACTGCCTTCCAGGAAGCCCTGGACCTTTACAACGTGGTGAGCCAAGCCCCAGGGTCAGGGGAGAGGGCTGGGGGTGAGGGGGCCGGACTGCCTGGACTGAGGAACCGCTGACAAGTTTGGTACCCCCTTGCAGATGGTCTCCCGTGACGAGGTGAGCAGTGAGCAGCAGCAGGCACGGACTGAACTGGCCTCCACCTTTCTTTGGATCCATAGCCAGTTAGAAGCCAGTGACTGGCTGGTTGGAACTGACGTGGCCCAGGCCCAGCCCAGCCCAAGGTCCTCCTCCCCACCTACACTGTGCCCCCTGGCCAGCCCAGATTTGCATGCCCTGCTGGAACACTACTCGGAGCTGCTGGTGCAGGCTGTGCGGAGGAAGGCACGGGGGGACTGAGGGCCAGGAGCCTGCTCTCCACTACAGCCCTGCTGCTTCTGAAGAAATAGACATTTTAAGCAAATAAACTGACAGCTTAGAGGAATGGTTCCTGGTGCCTGTCTGGTTACATCCACAAAGCCCCCTTGAGGTGGATGCGGGGAAGGAGGGTAGGGAGGAGACCAGCCCAGGGAACATGAGCGGATAAACTTTGGAAGGGATGAAATTTGTATGCAGCAGGTGTTGGCCTAGCATTGTAGCCTCACCTGCCCTTCCTCTTCCTGTCTCGCCTGGGGGACATCAGCCCCAGTGCCCTCCCTGCCTTGTTTCAGGACTCCATCAATGGGACCAACATTCCCAAGAAATTTGGGAACCGCAATAATGATCCCAGCACCTGGATCCATATTGCCTACGTAGCCCTCTGAGCTGCTGTGGGGTCCGTTGTCCCTGCCCAGTGAGGCCCAGCTATTCCCCAAGGAGCCGCCAGCGCTTCCTCTCTGCCCCCTACTGGTACCCAAGAACCCACTGGAGCCACTGCCATCACCGTGTGCCAGACCATGGTTCCCGGTACGCACACTGCCACGCCACTGGTTCGTGGTCCCTAGGCCAAGCGCAGCTGGATCCTGTGAGGTCCAGGCTTTTGTCCCTAACTATAGCAGGGGAAATGGACCAGCAGGCTCGCTCACTGGACACTGGGGCAGCATGGCCAGTCCATCTAGCAGCTGAAACAAGTAGCTTCCCTAGCAGGAGGACTACAACTAGACTCGTCCCATGAGCTCCCAGCTCTGGTACCAGCTTCCCTAGGCAGCAGGCATCTGGCCGTGTGGCGCGTCTGCCAAGAAGGCCACTCTTGTGACCACAAAAGTCCCTGCTGTCCCAACTCTCTCTAAAAAGGAAGCCAGCAAGGGCAGGGTCCTCGCCGAAAGCACAGCCCCGCCATGTGGCTTGCTGTGGCCTGAACCACCTAACCACTTGCCTGAGTTCCTCTCTGCTCTGTTTGGTGGTCATGGCCCACTAGAAACAAGCTTAGACCCACTCTTGTCCAGGGTACCACAGAGCTCAGACTCAAACCTAGGCTTGCCTGGTGGCAGAGCCAGACACTTCAGCATAAAGACATGGCCCTGCACTGTCTCCATAAACAATTACACACATCAGAATCAACTGTGCAATTCAAAAAAATCCTGCCGGGTACCTGTGTCGGTTCTGTGTGTGAGGGGTAGGGTGAGGAGCAAGACAAGGTAAGCAAAGCATCTGCCCTCACGGCATTAGCCTTCTAGAGAGCAAAACCGGAATTAAGATGTCACTGTGCTGGCTTGGCTGATGGGTCAGGGAAGGCCTTTCTGAGGTGACATTTGAGCTGAGGCTTGAGAGAAGGCACGGGTCATGTGGACATCTTGGGGAAGTATCCAGGCAGACAACAGTGGATGCAAATGCCCCATCGGGGGGATGAAATACATATGTAAGGAATGCAGTGAGCCAGGAGAGGAGATGGGAGGAAGAACAGGGCTCCAGGGGGCAGGGCCTTGTTTCACAACATTTAAATCCAAGAAATACAACACAATTTTCCCCCCCAAATAAGATGCCTGGGCTTGGTATTTGAGATGTCAGGTGTTATTTCTCAAAGCTCCCTCTCCCTGCCCCAGGGAGCCCAGGAGGTCCAGGACTCAGGTGGGCTGGACCTCTGACGGGAGGTTCCCTGACCTGCCCAGCCCCACAGGTTACAGACCACTGGGGCCCACTGTCCTTGCCTCTGCCTAGCTTGGCCACAGTCACCTAAGATCCCTGATGCGAAGCTTGGCATCCAGGCCCCCGGACACCCAGAGGACCGTCTTGAGTCGTGCCCCTCCTGGAATGTACCCCTCCCACCCTGTATCATAATTAAGCCTTCAACTCCCTAGTAGCAAATCACTGGCTTATGGGGTTCCAAGCTGTAGGGACATTTGCTACTCTTGACTATGTTCCTGCTCCATTAACCCCTGAGTCTTGAGTTCTGCCCTCCAGCTTAGTAGGCTCTCTCATAGCTGCAACATGGCTGCCGTACCAGCCCTCAGCAGTACACCTACCCAGCCAGGAACAAAGGCATGAAGGAAGGCAGCCACCAGCATAGTGAGAACAGTGCTAAGCCTCCCTAGACACCTCCCCTTTCAGAGCGATTGCAGGCAAGAGGAATGGAGATTGCTTTCATTTTCTTGGACCAGCCGTCTCTCCTGTCCTGGGCATGTGGCTGCTCAAACAAAATTGGGTTCTCTCAGCACAATAGGAGGGTGGGCTGGTAGGGAGGACCCAGGGTGCCTGCCACTCTCCACTTCCCAATGCCAAGCTCTTCAGC
Source organism: Neofelis nebulosa (assembly GCF_028018385.1). Lineage (NCBI taxonomy): Eukaryota > Metazoa > Chordata > Mammalia > Carnivora > Felidae > Neofelis > Neofelis nebulosa. The sequence goes on along the minus strand of NC_080798.1, from coordinate 17,868,869 downwards.
CCTAGAAGGACCAGACTTTCTCTCCTCAACAAAACAGCTGGTTAAGAAACCACTGCTGATGAATGTGTGTGAGTGTGGTTTGTGGACTGACAGGGTCCCAGGAGGAAGAGGACAGCATGCTCACATGGGATATCTCAGAGAGTTTAGTAAAGGGATCATTTGCAAAGTGGGCAGGGAACAGGGAAATCATAGGGCTGATTTGTACCTGATAAGTACCCTGAGCTGGCACCAGAGGTGAGCTGTTCCTCCCACCCTGGCCTTGAGGTGCAAGGGAGCCAAATGGAAACCAGAAGAGCCAATACTGGAGAGAGGGCTGTCCTAGGGAAGCTGTGTCCCTGGCAACTCCATAGGGGGAGAGTTGGAGGAATCCTTTCCCCCATCTTCTGTGGGGCTCCCCATTGTCAAAATCCTGGGAGCCAGGGGGCCCAGGAACCCAGATGATGCGGTCCACCCAGGTCGGTCTCCCAGGACACAGAGCAGGGAGGAAGGGGACAGAAAGGGCCTTAGGGAAAATAAAGACACCCAGCCCCGGATTTCTTCCCTAACGTGTTTTCAATGACACAGGAACCAGTTGCCCTGAAACATGCTGTTGGGCACGGAGAACTGGGCACCTGAAAGAGACAAAATGGCTCCACCTAACCATTTGCCAGCTCGTTCTTCAGTGCAACTTGCACCCTGTACTCCACGCTGGACAGATCCCAGATACTGGGCTGCCAGACCTGTGCCGGACACACCAGTCATGGCTGCACGAAATCCAACAATTGTGAGATGGAGACACTGAAAATTCCGTTTTACAGATGGGCTGACTGAAACTCCGATGCTTGCCTAACCACCTCTCAAGACTTCCTAACAACCACCCTGTTTATATGCTGCATGCTAAGCATTCTCCCCACATGATCTACATAGGCCTCTGACACAAACCAGCCAAGGGAGACACATTAGTTCTATCTTCCAGATGAAGAAACCGAGGCTTAGCAAGAAGTGACTTGTCTGGGTCTTGCTGAGGTAAAGTGGAAAAACTCTGCCTCCCTTGCTGCCCCAAATGAATGAGCAGGACTGACTCTCAGGGAATGTGAAGAAATGAAATAATGCTCCCCTCACCACCAAGCCTTTATATAGACTGTTCCCTCTGCCTGGAACACCCTCCCTTTTACCTGAAACCTTATCTTCCTTCAGGGCTCACACCCAGACAGTCATCTCTGAACCTTTAAGCTGGATCGGGAGCCTCTTCTGGGCTCCCATGAGCTCCCTGAGTTTTCTCTATTACAGTTTGGATCACTTTGCCTGTGCATTCCCCATCACAGCCTTGGTCATTCTGGGTTGTCACTGGTGGGTCTGTCTCCTTCACGGACTAAGTTATGTGCTCATTTATAACATTGAGCTAGACCTGGCCTATAGCTGGAGTTCAGGAAATTGCTGAGTGGATAAATGAGAGAAAGTAACTGCAGAGAATATTCAAAATCCTTAACCAGTGGTTAAGGGGTCAGACGATGATCAGTCTAGAACACAGACAAGACAGAGTGTTAGGGTGGGGTTCTGGGAGCCCCTGGCTGTGTCACGTGACCCCCTTTGGTTCCTGGACTGTGGGAGAGTGGGGGAGTAGTGTCCCAGGCAATCACTAGGAGCTGGACTATTAACACACCAATATTTTAATTTTTTTTTTTTAACATTTATTTATTCTCAAGACAGAGAGAGACAGAGCATGAACGGGGGAGGGGCAGAGAGAGAGGGAGACACAGAATCGGAAGCAGGCTCCAGGCTCTGAGCCATCAGCCCAGAGCCTGACTCGAGGCTCGAACTCACGGACCGCGAGATCGTGACCTGAGCCGAAGTCGGACGCTCAACCGACTGAGCCACCCAGGCGCCCCAACACACCAATATTTTAAAATCTGTTACATCTGAACAGTGTTTCTGGCTGAACGTCAGTTCTTGGCATCTAATAATCAGAGGTGGAGCTTCCTGCTGGAAGATACACAGCCCGTGTCCTCACTTTGTCCTTACCTACTGGACCCTGCTGTTCCTCCACCCTCTGGAGCAAGCAATCACAGCCACCACCCCCCTCTCCTGCTTCTCAGACAGCTGCTGTGATTTGAATAACCAAGCAGGTTGTTGGATGTCCGGTGGTGACTGATTTGCCTGGCAAACAGACCCCTCAGGTCCTTGGCCCAGCTGCTACTTTGAGAAGACAGCCTTCCTGGAGTCTCTTTTTCTTTTCCCCACATGCAGCAGCTAGCTAGGCTCTAATCTTGCCCTTGCTTGACCTTCTGGGGGGGGGGGTCCCAGCACTTGGCTGCCCCTGGTGGCTGGAGAGTGCCCTCAGGAACCTGGTGTAGGAGAAGGGGGAGGAATGGTAGGTCCCATCTGAGGCAGAGGTAACTGGAGCCAGCTAAGTCCCTGGGCTTGTCACAAAATTTGCATGGAGAGAATGCAGGTCCTCTGTGGCTCCCCCTTCCCTTCCCTCTTCCCTCCTAGTCATCCTGGGGCTGAGGTGTGACCACAGGTGGAGGAGGCAGTCGTGCGTGGAGTGCCATCTCACCATTCCGGGAGGTGATGCCCCGTGTCTTCCTGGTCAGGAGTCGGCGTCCACAGCCATCCAACTGGGGCCACTTGCCTGACCAGCTCCGGGGAGATGCCTATGTCCCAGGTGGGCCCCTCACTGGGCCTGGAGGCGAGGGGCAGGTAAGACACAAAGCATCACCGTGTCTGGCTTCTCTCCTCAGACTGCAGCAACCAGCGGGGCCCATCAGCACACCAGTCTTCTGGCCTTGGGGACTCTTGGGCAGCGGTGAGTCTGCAGCTGGACCACAAGACCCTGCTTCGTTTCATCCCTACCCACTCTCAGCCTGACTGCCTCTCACTCCCTTGAGCCCATTTGCTCATGCCCCCTTCACCCCCCCAGCCTCAGGACCTTTCCACCTGTTGTTCTCACTGCTGGAAATGCCTTTGCTTTCTTGGTAGAGATGTTAGGCTTCATCCCAGGCACCCTTTCCCTAAGCTGGGCAGCCACATTTCCTATCCCCAGAGATCTCTCTGTCCAGTGGGAGCAGAACAAGATTCAAGCCAAGTGGATGGTGATTTCCTTTATGTCAGGATCAGACAAGGTGACAGGAGCAAGGATGGGGGAAGACTAGGGACTCTCAGAAGGGATATTCAGCTGTGCATGCCCTGGAAGTAGGAAAACACTAGCCAGAAGATAAAGGTGACAGATTATTTCGGTATTTATTGAAAGCCAGGAACTGTTTTAGGCAATTGCTATTTAGCAAGAATAAGACAAAAATTCCTTCCTGGAGCTTATAATCTGTTGGGGGCTTGACAAGAAAACTAGAAAAAGGTCACGTTGGGAGATGTATAAATGGAGAAATAAAGCAAGGTAAAGGCAATGGGGGTCAGGGAAGGCCTCGGAGACAGGGTGGCATTTGCACACACAGTGTGCAAGATAGCAGGCAGTCTCTGGCCTTCCCAGACCTCCTTGGTTCCTGGTTCTAGTTTTTCCATTTGCTCCAGCCAGGGGGTCTAACTCCCATGTCCCTCCCACGGCCTATGCAGGGCAGTCTGGCCTCCACTCCCAGGGGCCCTGGGACACTTGGCTGCCCACTCTGCCCCAAGGCCTTCCCTTTGCAGCGCATGCTGACACGGCACCTCAAGTGCCACAGCCCTGCACGCCGCCACGTGTGCCGCTGCTGTGGCAAGGGCTTTCACGATGCCTTCGACCTCAAGCGCCACATGAGGACTCACACTGGTGAGGAGTGGCAGGGACAGAGAAGGGCAGCTGGGTCCCGGGAGGGTCTGGGATGAAATGAAGAGAGGTGCCCAGGATATGGAGTTTCCAGTGTTTGTGTATATGGGGTGGAGACTCAGCCATCAGGAGACTGATCCCAGTCGGGCGGGTGTACGGTGACGCGAGGGTAGAGGCGTGAACAACGAGGACAGTAGTGGATACATGGATCTAGATTGAAGGTGCAAGGTAAAGCCTCCTCCTTCGCCCCTGGGGAAGGAATATCCTGATGAGGAGGGTGGCAACACAGGTATCTGGTCCTGTTTGTAGCAGGTGGAGGTAGAAGATGGTGGGACAGACCGAGGAGTCCAGACAACTTGGAGTAGGAATGGGGGAATGCTCATGGAGGTTAAGGTGGGGAGACTTTAGCTTGGAGGCCATTGTCCTGTCTGTCCTCTCCCCCTCTGCCCACCTGTGCAGGGATCCGGCCATTCCGCTGTGGAGCTTGCGGGAAAGCATTTACTCAGCGCTGCTCACTTGAAGCTCATCTTGCTAAGGTGCACGGGCAGCCAGCCAGCTACGCTTATCGTGAGCGCCGGGAGAAGCTGCATGTGTGTGAGGACTGTGGCTTCACATGCTCGCGGCCTGACACCTATGTGCAGCATCGTGCCCTGCACTGTGTTGAGACTGTGCACCCACACAACACATGAGAGGCAAATAAATGCAGGAAATGCACGCACAGAACACAGTATTTATTACACGTGGGAAAGGATGATTCACTCGGTCCAGCGGTGGCCACAGTGTGGGGCCGTGCACACATAGTACAAGCGCATGGCGTCCTGGCAGAAAGGTTGCCCGGTTAGGAAGGGTACAACATGGAACCTCCATCCAGCAGAGCCTCACCCCAAGATAACAGGCAAAGGGGCTTTCCCCATTGGTAATGATCCAGCTCAGTATGCCAGGAAGGGCAGGGTCCCCCCAAATGTTGGTATCCCCACCCCCGGTAAGGACCAAGCTTGGGATACCCAGAAAGCCTTCCTCCTGCCACTCACCTCGGCACGGGCACTATGTGACTGGAAGAACACCGCCTCCTTGTGGCCACACCTGAGAGGGCAGTCAGCCACTCAGCCTACCATCCCCTTCCCTCCTCCCTTCACCCAGTGAGGACGAGCCACTCTCCATCCCCAATATGAACGGCGCGCTCACTTTTGGCACGGGTGGTCCTCGGTCCGCGGCAACGTGGGGTCCTGGGACACGTCAGCGATGATCTGGGTCAGTTCGCTGAGGGAACAGAGAGCGAATAATTATGCCCAGACCAGGTCTCTCAAGCCAACAACCCCTTCCCCAGACTCTGAGTCCTGCCACTCACTCCACTTCGTGCGTGATTTTGTTGACGTAGATGCAGCTGTTGTCGGCTTCCTGCTGGTAATCACAATTCCGGCACTACGAAAGGGCAAGGGTTGCGGGAAAGGGCTTTACGGGGAGGTCTCGGAAGGGTTTGGAAGGGAAGGCTGGGTCTTCCCCAGAGGGAATTACTATAGTATGGAGTTTCGAAGCTGGAATAATGGGGTATACCGAGAATCACCTCGGGGATGGACAAGACAGTGGGGGTTAACTCGTGGGACAGTCAGGAGGCAAGACCAAAACACGTAAGGGGCGTAAAAAGAAGTAAGGGTCATGTGGAGTAAGATGGGGCCACGCTGGGAACATGTGGATCCCTCTGGAAAGACCCCGGCGCTCCGTGGGCTCGTGCTCACCGCGTAGAGCAGAATGCGGTTCTCCTTGTCCTCCTTGGGGTAAAGCATGTTGTTACTGCGGGGAGGGAGGAGACAGAGGTCAGTCCTGGGGCCACTACTTGCCCCCCTTACACACTCGCAGCCCCGGCCTCACCATTCCTGGCAGAATCGAATACCCACGAAACCCGGCTCATAGGTCCCGTCCGGTTCCATAGCTACGCACCGCCCGCCAAGCCTTCCGCGCTTGCTCCACCGCGCGACCGGTCGCGGGAAGGATCAAGCCTAGTTGCTTCGCCAAGAGAGGGGCGGAGCTGCGCACATGCTCTGGCTTCCAGCTGCTTTGTGCTTGTCTCTGTGCTCCGAGGTTCGATTAATAACTTGCTTCAGTTTTTTGATATTCTGCAGTAACTGCTTCCAATTTCTGGGCCTTACTTCCCCAGTTTGTACAACAGTATGGTACGAGAGCCAAGAATACGATGCTTCACGTAATTTGCAAAGCGCCGACCATAAATGAAGCCACGGCTCTTTGCAGGCTGAAGGCCAGTGCACATGCGCGGATGGGGTACCTCCTGCCAGTCCTTCCCCTGGGCTTCACCCTTCTCCCGCCTGGGCCGTTTCCCGGGCTGCTATTGGAAGAACTGCGCACATGGAAGACCTCTCAGGATTGGCTGGGGCTACCCAAGAACACGGGAGATCCCTCTTCCTGGCGTGGAAAAGAGACGGCGGCGATTGGTGGACCCTGCTTGGGGGAGAGTATGGATTGGCTAGGTCGTGAGCAGGGGGAGGGGCTGATATCCCAGAAGCGGCGGCGGCGGCTGCGGAGCCGGTGTGAGGCGACTAACCTGGCTGCGGACCCCTGCAGGAAGCGGCGAGATGGAGGTGACGGGCTTGTCGGCGCCCACAGTGACCGTTTTCATCAGCAGCTCTCTCAACAGCTTCCGCTCTGAGAAGCGGTACAGTCGCAGCCTCACCATAGCTGAGTTCAAGGTGTGGCCGTGGGGGCGGGGCCCGGGGGCGGGGCAAGGAAGAAATGGAGGGGCTTTCCGAACGCGGGGAGGGGCCAGAGATAAACAGAGGTTGGACAGATTGGGGACGGGACCCGGCTGGGTGGGCCCAGAGGGAGTCTGAGTATTCAGAAATTGGGGACGATGCCAGGAAAATCAGAGGTTGCATAGGGCATGACCAAAGATAACCAGGTGTGTCCTAAATTGTGTCTTAGAGGAGCAAGGATGGGGTAATGGTTATTGTCACAACGGGTGGAGCCTCGGGGCTCCTGACTGGTTCAGTTGGTAGAGCCCGCGACTCTTGATCTCGGGTTCGTGAGTTCGAGCCCCGTGTTAGGCTTAGCGTTTACTTAAAAAAAAAATTTAATTTGCAAGTACGTACCTTAAAAAGGGGGGGGGGGTGGAGCCCCAGGGCAGAGGGTGGGATCGCTGACAGCCTTTCACCGACTGCTCTCTGCGCAGTGTAAACTAGAGCTGGTGGTGGGCAGTCCCGCTTCTTGCATGGAACTGGAGCTGTATGGAGCTGATGACAAGTTCTACAGCAAGCTGGATCAGGAGGATGCACTGCTGGGCTCATACCCCGTAGACGACGGCTGCCGCATCCACGTGAGGCCTCCCCGCCATTTATTTATTTGTTGAACAAATACTTGCTGTACGTTGCCCTGTGTGATAACCAAGATAGGCCCTACTTTCATTGAGCCCCCAGTCCTGCATGGAGAGAGACAGAGCCATCACGGGGCAGTGACAGCCAGAGTGGTGTGGGCAAAGCCCAGGGGACTGGGGATGCCCAGCGAGGTGCCTGACTCCTGGAAGTATGAGAAGGGGCTTCTTGAAGGAAGGGACGCCTGAGCTGAGACCTGAAGGATGAGGAAAGGTGACTTAGGGTAAGGGGTGGGAGGGGTATGCCAGGTGGGGGGAACAGTGTACAGAGGTATAGAGTGTGAGGTGGGTCAGGTGAGTGATGAGACTGGACATGTTGGGAGAAGTTGAGGACCTCTGCATTCATCAACTCACATCATTCTCTCTCCTCCCCTTATTCCTCAGACATCCCAGCATCCCAGGTGGGTTCCACTTCTGGGCCTTTGCAAGTGGTTCTTTTTTATATGGCTTCACATGGCTCACTCCTCCCTTCCAGTCTTTACTTAAATGTCACCCTCCAAGTGTGAGGGCTTCATTGACCTCAGTATAAAATTTAAATCTCTTCTCTTTTCCATTTTATTTGATTTTTGTCTTTAGCTCCTAGCACCCCGTGACATACTGTGCATTTCCTCCAGCACCTGGAATAATGCCTAGTACTGAGAAGATGCCCAGTGAATCATTGTTGAATACTGAGCTGAGTCCATAAAATAAGACTTGGAAGATGGTGTAATTAACCCCATTTTGCAGAAGACAAAACAGCTTCAGGATGGAACTTACTTTCCTAAGGATGAACTGTAGTTAGAATTTTCACCTCAGTCTGCATGACTCTGCAAGTCAGTGTGCTCAGAGAACTGGTCCATAACTTTGTGTTATGCCAGGGGTATAGCTGTGAGCCAAGTCTGAAGAGGCCTCTGTTTTAGTTCTGTACAGTGTATGAGGTAGATGTTAGCTAAATATTCATAGGAACAAATATGAAATGTCAGAGACATGAAGGCCATATAGGAAGAGATCACAGAGCTGGGAGAGCCGGTACTGGGAGGACTTCCTGGAGAGGGTGATGCCTGAGCAGAGTCCTGAAGAATAGGAAGAATTAACTGAAAAAGGGAAAAGAGCACTCCAGCAAAAGAGCACACCATGTGCAAACACTGAGGTGGAAGGGAGCACAGTTAGGTACAGGCACTGAGGAGTGGCCTCTCCTTTGGCAGGAGGAAGTGAGAGCCAGGGGAGGGCTTTGAGCCAGGAAGGTCTTAGTCTGACCCAGGTGCTCACAGGCTCCCTTTGACTGTGTGTGGGAAGACAGGAAGAGTAGGGAGACCAGGGAGGAGGCTGCTTCCATAGTCCAGGTGGTGTGGTAGGTACTGGATCATAGTGGGAACTGGTCAGGGTAGTGCTGGGCCCACGGACTGAGACTTTGGGCTGACGCAGGCAGCCTCAGCCCCCAGATGCTAGTGGGTCAGGCATAGGATGGCATAGGGCCATCCTCAAACAGGAGGTTTTCACACATGGGTTCAGGTGTAGACAGGCCTCTAACTTCTGAGGTCATTTAAGAAAGGTTTCCCAGGGGCACCTGGGTGGCTCAGCTGGTTGAGCGTCCGACTTCGGCTCAGGTCATGATCTCGCAGTTTGTGAGTTCGGGCCCCGCGTTGGGCTCTGTGCTGACAGCTGGGAGCCTGCAGCCTGCAGCCTGCTTAGAGTTCTGTGTCTCCCTCTCTCTCTGTGCCCCTCCCCTGCTCATACTCTGCCTCTCTCTGTCTCTCAAAAATAAGTAAATGTTTAAAAAAAATTTTTTTTTAAAAGAAAGGTTTCCCAGAAGTGGAGCCTCTAGAGAATTTGTTTTGCACTATTTTCCTCTTTATGAATATTACCTGTATTTGAAATGCCTGGCTGGCTCGGTCGGTAGAGCATATGATTCTTGATTTCAGGGTTGTAAGTTCAAGCCCCACATTGGGCATAAAGTTTACTTAGAAAAAAATTATATGTTTAACATATATGTGTTGTTTAAAATAATAGTAACCTCAAACTTACAAAATCCTTAATACACAAAGTAGAAATTCATAGTGATCCTGACCAGAGATAAGGGCCATTTCTATTTTGCTATGTTAGGCCAATGGCTCAGGCCAAACTACCTTAGAGTCTTTGCTGACCCCTCTGTTTACCTCACACCCACATCCCATCCAACAGCAAATCCTGTGGACTCCACCTACAAAATCTGTCTAGAGTCTACACTCGTCTCCCCCACAACCCCTGCCCTGACCCAGCCTCCATCCTCCCTCTCCTGGACACCACAGCAGCCTGTCCCTGGCCCCGCTCAGTCTGCTACCCACCTGCAGCCAGAGGGAGCCTGTGATGCCCTGAATCAGGTCAGGCTCTCCTGGCCCAGAGCCTCCCCTGGGTAAAATGCCCCATGGCTTTTCTCATTACTCAAAGCCAGATGCCCCTGGCTTTTACTTATTCTGGGTAAAAGCCAAAGTCTGTAGTGATCTGTTGTGTCTCCACTGTTCCCTGTCTGTCTCCGCTTCAGCCGTGATGGCTTCCATGAAGCCATCCTTCCTGAAAAGGGTTAAGGACATTTCTGCACCCGAGACTTGGTGCCATATGTTCCTTCTTAGCCTTTAGGCCTTGGCTCAGACATCCCCTCCTTTCAGAAGCCTTCTCTGACCACCTTCTCATGCTCCTTAAACCTCTTTGTGGTATTTATCTACATAGGACCTTGTCGTCATCTGGTGTAATGCATGCACATGTTTGTTTATGGTTGGTGTCCCAGCAGAATGAGCACTCCTTGAGGGCAAGTGTTTATCTGTTTTTGCACTGTGTCCCTAGCACCCAGCACAGAGCCCAGCTGGGTGCTGTGGAAGAGCTTAGCAAGCAATGAGTGAATGAATATTGGGGGTGGTACAGGAAGAGATGCTTCAGAGTCTGGAGGTTGGGGCCAGCTTAGGAGGGTCCCAGAGGCCCAGAGAGGACAGATGTGCTGCCTAAAAGTCTTGTGAGGAAGACCTGAGCTCTGCCCTTCAGTTCCAGTGACTTAGAGATCATCACTGATGGTGGTGGCACCATGTGGGGATTGTCTGGGGGACGATCCAGCCTCTTAAGGAGGGGTGGGGGTGAAGAACGGGAGATGGCCAGTGTGGACACTTGTTCTCATTCCTTCTGCTAGGCTCAGGAGAGGGGAGAAGGTCTGGGTAAAGGTGAGGGTAAAGGAGTAAAGGAATGTGGTTTTTCCGAGACAGAGAGACTTAAATCTAGGGAATACTCCAATGTACAGCCCCCTGCCCCCAGCATCCCAAGCCTCCCAGTCCAGACCTTATCCCCACTGACCTCCCTCCCCTCACTATAGGTCATTGACCACAGTGGTGCCCGCCTTGGGGAGTATGAGGATGTGTCCAAGGTGGAGAAATACCAGATCTCACAAGAAGCCTATGACCAGAGGCAAGGTACAGGCACATAACGATGGATGAGGGCATACGGGGGCCAGAGGGAGTGTGTGCAGGTGGGCAGAGGTTGGGGGGCAGACAGGGACACTGGGAGGAGGTCGGTGGTGTGATCAGTGCAGGCACACAGACCTGGGCGAGTAGAGGGCATGGATAAGGTTGGTGTGTGGACAGATGGGGTTTGGGGAACAGCTGTAGGGACACAAGTGTGGGGTATGAATAGGTGCTGGGAGATGTGAGGGAATGTAGGCAGGCAGACGGCCTGAGAGGGAAGTCTGGGAGGGAGGGTTAATGTGGGGGGAGGTAGTGAGTTATCACATGGGGGCATGAGCAGAACAGATCAGAATGTGTAGACACTGGTAAGAATGGTAAGACAAGGAGAGGCTGGGCAGAGGGAATGTAATACTGAAGGGACATGGGAAGAAGGGGTGATACCATGACTGGAAGCAGGCATCTTCCTTTTAGGTTCTGGATTATGGGGAGGCCCCAGGGGTTCTGGGGAGAAGCCAGGGCTATAGTGGGAGATTTGGGGGGCTTGGGCAGTAGCCCTCCAACACAGAGCAGAGGAGTTTCTCTCTGAATGTTGGTTCTGTGTGGGTGGAAGGTTATCTCATCAGGCCAGGGGCCACACCAGGAAAACCATGTCTAACCCTGTCCCCCACCCCACTCTCAGACTCCGTCCGCTCCTTCCTGAAGCGCAGCAAGCTAGGCCGATACAATGAAGAGGAGCGGGCACAGCAAGAGGCGGAGGCCACCCAGCGCCTGAACGAGGAGAAGACCCAGGCCAGTGCCATCTCTGTGGGCAGCCGCTGTGAAGTGCGGGCGCCTGGGCAGCCCCCTCGCCGGGGCACCGTCATGTATGTAGGTACGTGGCCCACTGAGGCCTTCTGCCCTGGCCTGGGATGGACAGTGCTGGGGACCCAGCCCTCGAGGAGATCCCAGTGCAGTGGGGGAGACTGACCCAGCAATGACAGTGACAGCCCAGAGTGTTCATGGCAGGGAAGTGGGAAGCAGAGGCAGAACAATGTGGGTTGTGATGGCGGAGGCAGAGGCCAGAGGGATTAGTTCTGAGGTGAAAGCACAGGGCACAGTGTCAGGGCTGAGATGGGGAAGGCACGGGCCAAAGTGATGAGGGCAGGGATGTGGGAAGCTTGGGGGGGCTGTGTGAGCTGAGAGGCAGTACCAGAACCTTCCTCGAGAGTGATCCAGCAGGCTTCCTAGGGGAAGGATTGTCTGAAGGAAAGGGTGAAAGGGGGAAGAGTGTTCCAGCCAGAGGGCATGGTGAGTGCAAAGGGCATGAGCAAGAATAGGCTGGGCCTGTCTGAGGCAGCATGGCTAGTGGGGAGGAAATGAGGTGAGACGTAATAAGTGAGGTCTGGACATGGGCAAGGCCGGACCGTGCAGGGCCTTGAAGACAGTGGAGAGCAGTGTGGGGTTTTTTTTTCTTAGAACAGCTTTATTGAGATATAATTCACATACCATAAAACTTATCCCCTTAAAGTACACAATTCATTGGTTTTAAGTGTGTTCACAGAATTGTTCAGCCATCATCCCAGAAAGAAACTCCATAACCATTATTAGCCACTCCCCATTTCTGAAACTCCGATGCCCCCCCCCCCCACCCAGTCCTAGGCAGATCTTGTCTCTATAGATCTGCCTATTTTGGACGTTTCCTATAAATGGAATCATATAATATGTGTAATCCATATAAATGGAATCATGTAAACCATGTAATCCATGGTCTTTTGTGACTGGCTTGTTTCACTTAGCATAATGTTCTCAAAATTCATCTGTGTTGTAGCGTGTGTCAATGCTTCACTTCTTTTTATAGTCAGATACTACCACATTGATTGGCTCTGCCACATCTTACATACTTGTTCTTCAGTGGATGGATGTTTGGGTCCTTTCCACTTTTTGTCTATTATGAAAAATACTGCTGTGGACTTTCTTGTATAAGTTTTTGTGTGGACACATATTTTCATGTTTCTACACAAAGGAGTGGAATTGTTGGTCCCATGGTAACTCTGTTTAACCTTTTGAGGAACTACCACATTGTTTTCCACAGCAGCTACACCATGTGTATTCCCACCATGTGTATTCCCACCATGTGTATTCCCACCATGTGTATTCCCACCAGCAGTGTGTGAGGGCTCCAGTTTCTCAAATCCTCGCCAACACTTACTGTGTGTCTTTTTAATTACTAGCCATTTTAGTGGCTATGACATGGGACAGCATTGTGGGCTTGATTTGCATTTCTTTGATGGCTAATGATATTAACCATATTTATTTTATTTTGAGAACTGTCCAGATCCTTTGCCCATTTTTTAATTGGGTTGTTTGTTTTTAGTTTTTTGTAATAATATTTATTCATTTTTGAGAGAGAGAGAGGGAGAGAGAGACAGAATGTGAGTGAGGGAGGAACAGAGAGACAGGGAGACACAGAATCCAAAGCAGGTTCCAGGCTCTGAGCTGCCAGCACAGAGCCCGACGCGGGACTCCAACTCATGAACCCTGAGTTCATGACCTGAGCCAAAATCAGATGCTTAACCTACTGAGCCACCCAGGCGCCCCAAGGATTGTTTAGTTTTTGTTGTTGGTGTATTTTCTGGCGCTGCCATAACAAAGTAACCACACACCGGGTGGCTTAAACAACAAAAATTTATGTCTCTCATTTCTGGACGCTGAAGTCCCAATATCAAGGCGTTGGCAGGTTTGGGTTCTTCCGAGGCCTCTCTGCTTGGCTTGCAGATGGCTGCCTTCTTGCCGTGGCTTCACATAGTCTTCCCTCTGGGTGCGGGCACATCCCTGGTGTCTCTTTGTGTGTCCAAATGTTTCCTCCTCTTACAAAGACACCAATCAGATCAGATTCACTTAATCTTAATTAACTTAATCACCTTTTTAAAGGCCCAGTCTCCAAATACAGTCACATTCTGAGGTACTGAAGGTTAGGGTGCCAACAGTGAATTTTGGCACAGTTCAGCCCATAAGTTCTAAGAGTTCTTTACGTATTCTACATACAATTCCCTTATCAAATACATGATTTGAAAATATTTTCTCGCATTCTGGGGATCTGTTGCCTTTTTACTTTTCTTGATAGTGTCCTTTGAAACATAACATTTTTTAATTTTTTTGAAGCCCAATTCATTTTTTCTTTTGTCGCTTATGCTTTTGGTATTGTATCTAAGAAACCAGTGCCTAATGTAAGGTCACAAAGGTTTACTCCTGTATTTTCTTCTAGGAGTTTTATAGTGTTATGTTTTACATACAGGTCTTAGGCCCATTTTGAGTTAATTGTATGTAATGTGAGATAGGAGTCCAACTTCCTTCACTTGCGTGTGGATATCTAGTCGTCCCAGAACTACTTGTTGAAAAGCCTATTCTTTCCTCGTTGAATAGTCTTGGCACCCTTGTCAAAAATCATTTGTGGGGCGCCAGAGTGGCTCAGCCAGTTAAGTGTCTGACTTTTGATTTCGGCTCAGGTCACGATCTCATGATTTGTGAGTTTGATCCCCACATCTTGCTCTGTGCTGACAGTCCAGAGCCTCCTTGGGATTCTCTAACTCCCCTCTCTCTCTGTCCCTACCCCTCTTGTTCTCTAAGTTAAATAAATAACTTAAAAAAAAAAAAAAAAAACTTAAAAAAATAGTTTGTTCATAAGCAGTGTGGATTTTATGCTGAGTGGGATGGGCAGCCTTTGAGGAATTTAGGGCAAGGTAGCAGTGCTGTTTCCTTTAGATTTTTAGAAAGACTCCTCTGACTGGGGGTATTGAGTAAATAGGGGATCCGGGCTAGGAACAGCAAGACCAGTGAAGGGGGCTACTGTGTTAGTTTGGGCAGGAGATGGAGATGGTCCTGGGTGGTAGCAAGGAGTGTTTTTTGCCAGGACAGGTTTTATACTCAGTGGGTAGGCATGAATCTGGAGTGATTCAGAGGTTTTGTTGGAATTTCCTCCCTGGGCAGGACTCACAGATTTCAAGCGTGGCTACTGGATTGGCGTCCGCTATGATGAGCCACTAGGGAAAAACGATGGCAGGTAATGAGTGGTCTGGTTCAGCCATCTGTGTGTGTGTCTGTGCCCATGTCTGTACATGCGTATGTGTGCTTCTGTGTCTAAGTGCATATGGTGAGCCTGTCCATCTTAGCATCTGGGGTGGGAGCCGTGTTGGGGCCCCTCTGACAACTGCCTCACTCCTCATGCCCTGCAGCGTGAATGGGAAACGCTACTTCGAATGCCAGGCCAAGTACGGTGCCTTCGTCAAGCCTTCGGTTGTGACAGTGGGGGACTTTCCCGAGGAAGACTACGGGTTGGATGAGATGTGACACCCAAGGAAAGGCATCCCCCTGCTCCAACTAACTCGACTTCTTCTTGCCCTTCCCTGTGTGTGCCCATGGCCCTATTTCCTGAGCCCATTTTTATTTTATTCACCTTGTCATTGACTTTTGAGACTCATGCATTAAATTTGCTGGAAACCAGGAAGTGTTGGAGGACTTAATGATAATAGGAGGGATTGGAGGTGGCTGTCTAGGTGAGGGTGAAATAGGAGGTGGGTAAAGTAGAGGTTGGGCAGGATGAAGCTTTATCCCTTAGCTAGTAGCTGGGGGCCCATGAGACTATTTTTCGTCCTAATAACTTACTATAATGTTTTGTTGCTATAACAAAGGGGCCCAAAATATAATAGTAGCTTAAACAAGGTAGTTTTGGTTTTTTTTTTTAAATAGGCTCCACACCCATTGAGGTGCTTTAACTCATGACCCTGAGATTAAGACCTGAGCTGAGATCAAGAGTTGGACACTTAACCAACTGAGCCACCCAGGTACTTCTTATTCAAGGTAGTTTATTTCTCCTGTAAAGTCTCATGTAATCACCAGCACTGGTATGGTGATCCTTCTGTGTCAGAGGCCAGTCTCCATCTATATATCTTGTTGCTGTCCCATCTCCTTCTCATGATTCCCACATCATCTGCTACAGGCACCAGGGAGAGGGGAAGGGGAAGGATACCTCTTGCCTTTAAGGACTACGTGTGACTCAGGGTGCCTGGGTGGCTCAGTCGGTTAAGCACCCAATTCTTCATTTCAGCTCAGGTCATGATCTTGTCATTGGTGGGATCGAGCCCCACATTAGGCTTTGTGCTGGTAGTGTAGAGCCTGTTTGGGATTCTCTCTCCCTTTGTCTCTGCCGCTCTGCCTGCTTGTGCACATGCACTTGCTCACTCTCTAAATACACATTAAAAAAAAAAAAAAAAAGGAATATGTGCAACTCAAAACTTGTTTCTATTTCCAGGGCACTTGGGTGGTTCAATTGGTTAAGCATCTGACTCTGATTTCAGCTCAGGTCCTGATCTCACAGTTGTGAGATTGAGCCCCACATCAGGTTCCACACCGAGTGTGGAGTCTGCTTGAGAGTCTCTCTCAAAATAAATAAATAAATAAATCCAAAAAACTAAAAACAAAACAAATAACTTGTTTCTATTTCATTGGCCAGAATTTTGTCTCATGGCCACTTGTAGTTGCAAAGGTGACTGGGAAATGTAGTTTTTATTCTGGGCAGCATGTTCCTAGCCAAGTATCAGAAGTTCCTATATTACAGAAGATGGGGAGAAGGCATGTTGGGGTCAATAAGTAGTTCTACCACAGTTTCTGTGGGTGGGAGATCCTAATTATTCACTTAATAATACTTCTATTGTACATGCAGAAGCCCCTTGTTAGCTCCTTGAAGTAATTCCTGGTGGGGTGCCTATCTGGGGGATTCTACTTAATTGTTGCAATTACTTAATTATAACTTCTAGAGAAAGAGTTGGCAGCAGCAGGCATAACCACAGTGAGAAGAATGAGGTTGAACTGTTTAAGAGTTGAGGGGATCCTCAGGGAAAACTGCTGACATCCACAAACAGCTTGTTATATACATACTTTGATGCCCACCATAATGGACACAGACACTTACATACACAGACAACACACACCTGGACTCACAAACACTGGAGACATACTCAAAACACAGAGACTCATACTCAAACATGAGAGGTTATAGTGCACACAGATTCTCTCACACATGGGGAAGCCACACAGGAAACATTGAGACTCACATCAGACACCCACCAGTTATAGATCTGCACCTATACATACACACACATCACTGAAATGGTCAATGTACAAAAAAAAGAACCAAAAAAACATCAGTTTAGAAAAAGATCCCAAGGCTTAGGCCCCTGTGGTGTCAGGGAATTGTCAGAGTGAGGAGCCTTAGAGGGGGTGTCCCCCAACTTCCCAACCAGTACCTACCAGCTTGAGTTCAGCCAGAGTCCGTGAACCTTGGTTTCATAAGACCTCAGTTCATTGCAAATGAAAGACAGTAAATATCCAATATTCTACATTTTTTGAGCCTCCACTGTATGTCAGGCCTGATATGGAGAACATATTCATTAATTGGACACAGTCCTTGCTTGGGAGTTAAAGACAGACAAATAGATAATTACAAAGCATTGTCTCTTTTTTTAAACTGTGATACTTAACAATGAATAAGGTTGAAAAAAAAAATAATGAATAAGGTTGCTGGCAGTGGGGGAAGGAGAACAAAATCACTAAATCCCCCAGGTGGTCCTGGTATGAGAGAAAGAATGGGGTAGGGACATTTGAATAGAAATCACCTGAACAAAAAGGGATTGGGCTTTGTAGGCCTGATATAACCCCTTTGGTGATTCATGTCCATCAGGAACCTGATCACTGTGCTCAACACAAACTTAGGCTGAATGCAACCTTTGTCCTGGAGCTGAGCTACATCAGTAACTGAACATGCTTAATGGCCTGCGGGAGTTGATTCATGTACCAGTTACAAATTTGGATTATTCAGTAGGTTAAGAGAGGTGGTATAACCTTACTGAGGAAGAGCACAGGCTCTGAAGCCAGGAAGCCTGGATTCAAACCCCAGCTCTTTCACGCAGCCACTGGGTGACTGAACAGGTATTCCTCTGTGGGTTTGAGCTTCATTCCTATAAAGTGGGTCTGAATACATTACTTCCCCGAAACGATTGGTTGTGAGCATTAAATGAGCTAATATATATTAAGCGCTTAAATCAACTCCAGCCATATAGGTAAATGCTTAGTATTAGCTGTAAATATTATAATAACTACATGCATCCAACATTAGTAATGCTGACTTTATTTAATCCTCAAAGCGGGACCTGCCACTAATTTCTTCACCTTAATTTCTTACTTCACCCCATCTTTCCACGTCTGGCGTCATCCTCTCTGGAAGGGATTCCCAGAGGTTCCCAGACCCACACTAGCTTCCCAAGTCCCTGCAACCTCAGGCGTCCCTAGCTTCGGCACCATCCCAGACACGGGCAATAACCACTCAGCCGCCACGTGGGGGCAGCAGTGCACCGCTCAGCGAACTTCATTTCCCAGAAAACCATGCGACAACCTTAGCCTCATTTTGCTCCTGTCTGGAAGCGCAAGTCTTGCTCCCTCCCAGCTGCGCGAGGAATTGAGGGGCGAAGGGATTTGGGCTTTTCCGTGGAGGACGATGTTGCGCAGGCGTGGAGGGCTGCAGAGCCCGTCTGAGTTTAATCGCAGAATGGGAACCGATGTCCCGGTGGGGGCGCCAGAGCTGACTTTCTGGCTTCTTGGAAGAACCAAGAACAGGTCACTTTGTGGCTGGGAGTTGGCTGGGCCATCTTCCCTCCTTCCTGCTTTCCTGCATCTCGACCGGTTGGTCATTCACTCTCCAGGCTTGTGGTCGGCAATCAAGCCAGGTGAAGGCGCTCATATCTTAAATGAAACAATATCCCCTTTACCTTCTTTTCTCTCTCCCAAACAGTTAAATCTTTTCCCCCAACATATTAAGGGATTTTAAATTAGAATGGTTAAGGATTTCTCAAGTACCCATCACCCAGCTGTATGTTTGTCAAACATATGGCCGTGTTTTATTTACTCGGCTTTCTCTTCTCCTCTCCCATTTTAAAGCAAATCTCACGCAATATATCATCTCATTTGGAAGTGTTTCTGTATGTATCTCTCTAAAAGATAGTTTCAATTACACCAAAATTATCTAATATAATTATTTAATATTGTGTAATATAAATAATTATTTAATATCTAATATAGGTCAGTATTCAGAAGTCCCTGGTTGTTTCATAAATCTTTTTTTTTTAATGTTTATTTATTTTTGAGAGAGAGAGAGAGAAAAAGAGAGACAGGGCATGAGTGGGGGAGGGGCAGAGAGAGGGAGCCACAGAATCCAAAGCAGGCTCCAGGCTCTGAGCTGTCAGTACAGAGACCATCCTGGGGCTAGAACCCATGAAAGGTAAGATTGTGACCTGAGCCAAAGTCCCATGCTTAACCGGCTGAGCCACCTGGTTGCCCCATTCATAAATGTCTTTTTACTGTTGATTTGTTCAAATCAGAATCCAGACAAGGTTCACACACAGCATTTGATTGACATCTAAGTCTCTTGTTCTATAACATTTCCTCCTCCCTCTCAATCTTCTTGTGGGATTTCTTACAGTCTGATTTGGCTGGTTGTACCTCTTGGTATCCTTCCATATGTTCTTCTATTCCGGTGTGTTCTATAAACTGCTTGGTTCGAAAACTGGGTTAGATGCAGGTTCAATTTTCCAGGTAAATACACTTCCTGGATGGTGTTTGAGTTCTTCCATCAGGAGGTACCTACGTGCCTCTTGAGTTTGCAACTCCTGTTGTGTTGGTCCTAAAATATGTTTACAGGGGTGTCTGGGTGGCTCAGATGGTTAAGCGTCCTACTCTTGATTGCAGCTCAGGTCACAACCTCATGGTTTGTGAGTTTTAGCCCGGCCTCTGGCTCTGCGCTGACATCACAGAGCCTTCTTGGGATTCGCTCTCTCCCTCTCTGTCTGCCTCTCCCCTGTTCACACACTCTCTCTCTCAAAATAACTAAAGTTTTTTTAAAAAGTTTTTAAAAATCTTAAAGTAAAATATGTTCATAAGTTCTTTGGCACTTCTCTTTTTTTTAATTTTTTTTTAACATTTTTATCTTTCTGTGAGAGACAGAGAGCAGGAGTGGGGTAGGGGCAAAGAGAGAGAGACACACAGAATCCAAAGCAGGTCCAGGCTCTGAGCTGTCAGCACAGGGCCCCACACAGGGCTCAAACTCACAAACCGATCATGACCTGAGCTGAAGTCGGATGCTCAAACGACTGAGCCACCCAGGCGCCCCTTGACACTTGTCTTTTTAAGAGCCCTCCCCTTGAGTGTGGATTGGACTTAGTGCCCCACTTCTAAGGAAGAGAGCATGGCAGAAGTAATGGTGTATGACTTTCATGTTTTTTTGTTTTTTGTTTCTTGTTTTTTGAGAGCTAGAGAACAAGCAGGGGAGGGGCAAAGAGAGAGGGAGACAGAGAATCCCAAACAGGTCCCACGCCTGTCAGCGCAGAGCCTGACACCGGGCTTAAACCCAGCAACCGGGAGATCACAACCTGAGCCAAAATCAAGAGTCAGACGCCTAACCTACTGAGCCACCCAGGCATCCCAGTGCATGACTTCTAAGACCAGGTCATAAAAGCCATTGTATCAGGATCACTTGCTTGGGGAGAAGCCAGCTGCCCATAATTGTGATGACACTTATGCAGCCCTATAGGGAAGTCCATGTGGCAAGGAACCGAGGTCTGTGAAGGGTCTGCAAGGAATTGAGGCCCCGTCTTGGAAGCTGATCTTCCACACTAGTCAAGCCAAGAGGTAACTGCAGTCCTGACCAACAACCCAACTGCATCCCATGAGAGATCCCGAGCCAGAATCACCCAGTTATGCCACTCCTGAATTCGTGACCCAAAGAAAATGAGATCATAGGTTGTTTTAAGCTGTTAAATTTTCAGGGTACCTGGATGACTCAGTTGGAAGAGCCTGCAGCTCTGGATCTCAGGGTTGTGAGTTCAAGCCCCATATTGGGTGAAGAGATTACATATATACGTAAGCTTTAAGCCTTTAAATTTTGGTTTTAATTTGTTAGCAGCAATAGGTACTTAATGCACCTGTGTTCTAATTACCTATTGTTGGATTAAGTATTACCTAAACCTCAGCAACTTAAAACAGACATTATGTTTTTCCTACATTTTTGCAGATGACAAATTTAGGAAGGGGGTGCCTTGATGGCTCAGGAGGTTAAGCATCTTGCTATCGATTTCAGCTCAGGTCATGATCTCGTGACTGGTAGGATTGACCCCCCACATCAGGCCCTGCACTGATAGTGCAGAGCCTGCTTGGGATTCTCTCTCTCACTCTCTCTCTCTCTCTCTCTCTCTCTCTGCCCTTCCCCCATGCACACACGTGCATGCGTGCCTGCATGCTCTCTCTCTCAAAATACATAACATCTAAAAATAAAGAATTTATGAGGCACCTGGGTGGCTCAGTCGGTTAGGCATCCAACTTCGGCTTAGGTCATGATCTCACAGTTTGTGGGTTCAAGCCCCGCTTCAGGCTCTGTGCTGACAGCTCATAGCCTGGAGCCTGTTTCAGATTCTGTGTCTCCCTCTCTCTCTGCCCCTCCCCCACTTGTGCTCTGTCTCTCTCACTCTCAAAAATAAATAAACATTAAAAATTAAAAAAAAAAAAGAATTTAGGAGGGGCTTGACTTAAGATCTCTCATGTATTTGAGTCAGAAGTTGGCTGGGATTGGAGTCATCTCAAGGCTTGACTAAGCTGGATGTCCAAAGTGACTCAGCAACTTGGCCGACAGTGACACTGGCTGTTGGCAGGGAGCTCAGCAGGAACTAAAAACAGAGCACCTCTATACCAAAGCACCTCTACATGGCCTTCCAGCACTGCAGTCTCAGGGTAGGTGGATTTTTACATGGTAGCTGGCTTTCTTCAGAGTGTTCTAGGAGAACCAGGCAAAGCTGCATGGTCTTTTCTGACCTTAGAAGTCACATAGTGTCACTCTGCTGCTATCTCTTGATCTAAGTGAACACAAACCCACCCAGATTCAAGAGGAAGCCACGTAGTTTCCAATTCTTGATGCAAGGAATGTGAAGGCTTTGGTGGTCAAGTTTTTAAAACAGTTTCACCTTGCTATACAGAACTTTTTTTTTTTTTGGTAATGTCTATACCCAACATGGGGCTGGAACTCACAACCCTGAGATCAAGAGTCACATCCTCTTCTGACTGAGTCAGCCAGGTTCCCCTATAAAAAACATTCTTTAAGGCACTAACTTGGGTCCTTTTCTCTCCTCATTCTACACATTCTTCTCTGATCTATTCTTGTGACTTTGATCGCCATCTACATGCAATTCCCAGGTCTGTCTCCAGCCTAGATACTTTCCTGATGTACATAGTGGTTGCCAACAGGACAGCTCCCTGCTCCTGCATTAGATGTTGCTTAGATACCTTAAAGACCAGGCTGTGCCAGTGTAAGTTCCTGAGCCACAGAATCATGAAAAATAACAAAAAAATTATTGTTGCTTTTTTTTTAATGTCTATTTATTTTTGAGAGAGAGAGAGAGAGCATGAGCAGGGGAAAGGGAGAGAGAGAGGGAGACACAGAATCTGAAGCAGGCTACAGGCTCTGAGCTGTCAGCACAGAGTCCGATGTGGGGCTTGAACTCACGAACTATGAGGTCATGACCTGAGCTGAATTCAGATGCTCAACTGACTGAACCATCCAGGTGCCCCTAAAATTATTGTTGCTTTAAGCTACTAATTTTGGGTAATTTGTTATGCAGCAAAGGCTAACTGATACACGATTAAGGAAATGTTTCCTGTCTACCTGTGGGTTTTGCAAAAGGGACTATATGTTTTTCACAACATAAACAATCACAATGCCAGCACAGGGCCTGGCATATTGTATTCATTCACCCATCCATCTACTCATTCAATCATGTATTCATTTATTCATTCATTCAACACATATTTATTGAGATCCTGCCATGTTGCAGGAACCTTACTAGGTACTGTTGCTACGGCAGTACCAAAACAGACAAAGTCCCTGTCCTCATGGAGTTCACATAACTTAAAGCGTTTATTTGGGGGAAAATAGCAGTTTGGAATCCCATTTTACATGCTATGACAAAATAGATTCCAATTGGATTTGAGCAATATGTGTGTGGGGTAATTGCATGAAAATGTAAAGGTTTTTAACAGCAAATACTGAATGACCTCCGTATGGAGAAAGATGTTCTGAACTTCAACATAGTGGGGGAACAGACCATCAAGGAAAAGACTGATGAATTTGGCTATACAAAGAGCTGAATATTTTATATGTCCAAAAAAGGCATAGGCAAAATTAAAGTAAATATGCATTAGAGAAGTATATTTGCAACAAAAGTGATAGGCAATTGATTAACACCCTTAATGAATGGAGATATTAACAAAGTAATGTGAAATTAACATGAAAAGCCAATAAATGAAAATGGGCATAGAATATGAAAAGACAATTTGTAAAAGAAATATCAATGGCCAAAAAAATCATGAAAGCCATGTTCACCCAAAAATGTTACTTAAAAATACTGGGACACCTCTTTTTTTAAAAGATTTTATTTTTTTAAGTAATCTGTATACCCAATGTGGGGCTCAAACTTAAAACCCCAAGATCAAGAGTCACATGCTCCACTGACTGAGCTAGCCAGGTGCCCTGAAGGACACCTTTTTTTGTCTGACAAATCAGCAAAGATGCTTAAACTATGGTTCCGCAAGGCTGAAGACAATTCAGGGCAATAAGAAATTCCATCCACCAAGGTTGGGATGTGAGTGGCAACAACCTTTCTGGAGAATGACAGAGATGAATCCAAAGCCTGAAAATATGGACATCTATTGATCCATCACTGACATTCCTAGGAATTTAGCCCCTGAAAATAATGAGGGAAGTGGGTAAATATTTTACTGAAAGGATTTTCATGGCACCATATATATAATTTTATTATTATAAAAAAGAAAGAGGGGTGCATGGATGGCTTAGTCAGTTGAGCATCTGACTTTGGTTCGGGTCATGATCTCACAGTTTGGTTCATGAGTTCAAGCCTCACATTGGGCTCTCTGCTGCCAGCACAGAGCCTGCTCTGGATCCTCTGTCTCCCTCTCTCTCTGCCCCTCCCCAGCTCACACGTTTTTGTTTTTTGTTTTCTCTCTCTCTCTCTCTCTCTCTCTCAAAAATAAGTAAATATAAAAGAAGGAAGGAAGGAAAGAAAGAAAGAAAGAAAGAAAGAAAGAAAGAAAGAAAGAAAGAAAGAAATTCTGTTTAAGCAGAATTTAACAATGTTATAGGAAGTGTTACAAATGCTCAAATATTAAAGGGTTCCTTGATAAAAGAAATGTGGATTTTGCTGGCTTAAACAAAGATGAGCTGCCTTATTATAAGAATTTTCATTAATATGATAGATTCCATGATAATATACGAGAGGGAATATCCTAGGCATTATTTTCTGAATTTATTTGGTCATGGAGCCTGTAACAGCTACTGCTGTGTAACAAACCACACCCAAATTTCGTGGCTCAAAACAATAACCATTTATTATTCTCACAAATCTATGCTGAGTGGTTCTGCTGATCTGGGTCTGGCATAGTTGATCTTGGCTGAGCCTTCTTGTCGACCTGTTTTCATGGAGGAGCTAGAATCCAGACAGTGAAAGAGAGGGAAAACATAGGCTTCTTGAGGCCTAGGCTGGGAAGTATTACACTGTTCTTTCACCTCACTCTGTTGGTCAATGACAAGGCCAGTGTAGCTTCAAGGCGTTGGGAAATAGACTTCAGCCCTTGACATGAGAAGCTACAGAGTCATTTTGTACAAGGTAAGGGGGGAGGGGGGCGGTGAGGAATGGAAAATGAGGCAGTTTTTGCAGTCTACCACAGAGCCCTTTCTTCATGCACTACATTAATTAAATTCAATAAAGCTAGCTGCTGTTAACTGAAGAACCTCCAAAACTCAGTGGCTTAATAAATTAATTTTTTTAATTCACACCATAGTCCAATGCAAGTCAGTGGGGTCACTCTGCTCCACAGAGTCTTTTAGAGACCCAGCCTCTTTCTATCTTTTGTCTTGGCCCCCCTCTAGGTTCTCAGAGTCCTTCCTGTTGAGCCAGTGGGTATTTTTGTTTGTTGTTTTTTTTTAATGTTTATTTTTGAGAGAAAGAGACAGAATGCCAGTGGGTTAAGAGCAGAGAAGGGGAGACACAGAAGCAGAAGCCGGCTCCAGGCTCCGAGCTGTCAGCACAGAGCCTGAAGCAGGGCTCGAACTCACGAGCTGCGAGATCATGACCTGAGCCGAAGTTGGATGCTCAACCGACTGAGCCACCCAGGCGCCCCTGTTTGTTTGGTTTTTAAGTAGGCTCCACACCCAACATAGGGCTTGAACTCATGACCCTGAGATCAAGGGGCACCTGGGTGGCTCAGTTTGTTGGGTGTCTGACTTCGGCTCAGGTCACAATCTCACAGCTTGTGAGTTTGAGCCCTACATCAGGCTCTGTGCCAACAGCTCAGAGCCTGCACCCTGCTTGGGATTCTTTGGCTCCCTTTCTCTCTGCCCCTCCCCCGCTCACGTTTTGTCTCTCTCCTTCAAAAATAGATAAACATTAAAAAAAATTAAAAAGAAAAAAAGAAGAGTCACATGGTCTAGGTCTCAGCCAGCCGGGAACCACCCCCCACCCCCAATGTGGGAGGTTTTTAAGGTCAGGCCTGGAGATTGAACACCACACATGCCATTGGCTAGAAGTCAGTTATAGGTCCATATAAAATTGCAAGGGACAATAGGAAATATAGTTCAGCTGTGTGTGAAAAAACAAAGGGAAGCAGTTTTGGTGAGCATTTAGCTAATCTCTGCCACACGTTTTGGGACATGCTATATCTGAAAATAGAGATGGGTTATGTTTGTTTCCTTGTTCATTGCCTGTCTCCCTCTATTAGGATATGACCATTACATCCCCATCACTTATCCAGGGGTATGGGCATGGATATAGTAAGCACTCAATGAACATGTGTAGAATAAATGAATGAAAAAAATTCTAGTAATTTTCAGATGATGCAATATTTTGGACACACTAAAAATGATATTTTTAGGAACATGGGAATTGCTCAGGGTATAATGGGCACTGTGGATTAGATAGAATTTAATATAAGCCCTCTAACAGAACTCAGTAGGGCAGCAGAGGCTTAAATAAAATTAAGTGTTCTTTCTTTCCCATGGTAGCCTGATGTAAGCAGTCCTGGGCTGATAACAAAGCTTAGTATCAGATACCCAGACAGCTTCAATCGATGGCCCTGCCATCCCTAGGGGAGTGCCCTGGCCTGCATGGTCCAAGATGGCTCCCACCACATCCACATTCCAGGCAGTGAGAAAGAGAAAGAGGAAATGAAAACTCACTCTGATGCTTCTTCAGAGCACAACCAAGAAATGAAATCCTAGTTTTAGTGTTTAATTTATTCTGCCTTATGGAGTATGACAGTCATCTCCTTGGTTACTTTTCAGGGCAAAAGCTGTTAGAGCTGATGTCTAACAATGAGGTCGGGTCACGGGTGAGCAATCGAAGGGAACATAGCTGCAAGCTCCAGGTTAATACAAGTTGTTTGCAAGTTGATGAGCAGGATGCAAATTGCATATGCAAATTTTTTACATTATTAGAAATATATAAAAATAATTCCAGGACAAAAAATCAAATGAGAAATATAACTACATAGAAGTTGTCTTTGAGGGGCATCTGGGTGGCTCAGTCGTTAAGCATCTGACTTCAGCTCAGGTCATGATCTCACAGTTCTTGAGCTTGAGTCCTACATCGGGTTGAGCTTCAGCCCCCCTTTGGGTGAGCCTGCTTCTCTCTCTGTCTCTGTCTCTCTCTCTCTCTCTCTCTCTCTCTCCCCCCCCCCCCCTTTCTCCCTCTGCCCCTCCTCGGATTCTCTCTCTCTCTCTCTCTCTGCCCCTTGCTCACTTGCAGCCTCCCCTCTCTTAAATAAATAAATAAATAAATAAATAAATAAATAAATAAATAAAACAAAACAAAAAAATGTTGTCTTTGAAAAGTGGGTGAATTTTTCCTTTTAATTTTTCTCTTGCTGTATTTTGTACATTTTCTACAATGGGCAGGCATGACCAGGTATTTTAAATATTTTTAATTATGAAATATAGCACACCTACAGAGAAAAAATAAGGATGCACAGTGTACAGGATCATTTTAACGTGAACACCCAAGTATCAGAGTGATCAGGCTGGATAGGGGTGGAAAGCCGGAGAAAGTACCTGCTTTAGCTGGAGCAGGAGGTAGGAGGGAATTACCAAGGAAAGCTTTAGGGAGGGGAGCCATCTGAACCATGAGGAAGCCTCAAAGATGAGGAAGGTTTGTTGTGCAACCATGAAAGCACCTACTCTATTGACTGGTTTTCATTCTAATGAGGAAGTCTGAATTATATAAATAATCCCCCAAAGGATGATGATGATGATGATGAATAGCTAAGAATTATTGGGGCGCCTGGGTGGCTCAGTTGGTTAAGCGGCCGACTTCGGCTCAGGTCATGATCTCACGGTCCATGAGTTCGAGCCCCGCGTCGGGCTTTGCGCTGACAGCTCAGAGCCTGGAGCCTGTTTCAGATTCTGTGTCTCCCTCTCTCTGACCCTCCCCCATTCATGCTCTGTCTCTCTCTGTCTCAAAAATAAATAAACGTTAAAAAAAAAAATTAAAAAAAGAATTATTGACCATGTGTCCCATGCCTAGCTTTGAGCTGGGTGATGCTGGGGACATAGTGGTCCCTAAGATAGCCCTGCCCTCCATCATAAAGCCTTCAATCCAGTCCAGGAAACAAACATTGATCACTACTGATTTTAATTTGTTATGATGTCTGGGGGAAGAAGTTTGGGGAATCTTAGGAGCATATAACAGGCAACCTGCTCCAGTCTGCGATAGGGGAGGTCAAGAAAGACTTCTTTGATGAAGTGCAATCACCGAAACAACTCCAAAGCAAAAAGGGTAGGAGAGCAGTCCCTGGGTGGCTCAGTTGGTTAAGCATCCAACTCTTGGTTTTGGCTCAGGTCATGATCTCACGGTTTCATGGGTTCAAGCCCTACGTCGAGCTCTGTGCTGGCATTGTGGAGCTTGCTTGGGATCCTCTCTCTCCCTCTCTCTGCCCCTCCCCCACTCACACTGTCTCTGTCTCTCTCAAATAAACAAACAAACAAACTTACAAAAAGGGGAGGGGTGGTACGAGAAACGTTCCTGCAGGGACACAGCCTATGCAAGAGCCTGGGAGCAGGGAGTCTGGGAAGAAGAGTGGGGATAGAATGATGGTTAATTTTTTCTGTCTGGCATACAGAGTTCCTCCATATTTGCTGTGTCTGTGAGGGTGTTTCCAAGCAAGATTATCATCTGAATCGGTAGACTGACTAAAGCAAACTGCCCTCCCCAATGCTTGGAGGCATACTCTAAATCTTTGAGGGTCTGAGTAGAACCAGAGACTGCTGAAGGAATAAGTTGAGTTCTGCCTGACTGTGGCACTGGAACATTGGTCTTCTGCACTCAGACTGGGATTTATACCATTGGCTCCCCGGGTTTGTGGACCTCCAGACTTGGACCAGGACTTAAACCACTGGCTGTCCTGGGTCTCCAGCTTGTAGACAGCAGACTGTGGGACTTCTCAGCCACCGTAATAGTGTGCCGATTCCTTATAATAAATCTCTTTCTCCTATTTGTTCTATATATTCTGTTTCTCTGGAGAATCCTAATACACCATTAAACAAAGGGCAACGGAGGGACATTAGTCTGGATTAGTCATCACATAACTATTTGGCATCAACCATGCTTGGGTTTAGACTCTGCCATCCCCTCAGGCGGGTGACACCACCTCTCTGAACCTCCACTTCCTCCTGCTCGTTCCTTCAGCAGAGTTGTGAGCAGCCCTCCAATACCTGCCTGCACAGCAGTTACCCCAGCTGGGTCATCAAGGCCTCAGGAGGTATTAGCTGGGTTATGGCTATTGTCCGTTTATTCACTGGTGGCATCGTAACACGAACATCGTTAAGGCAGCAAATTGTGAGGATTAAAAGCATGAGCTACAGAGCCAGCCTTCCTGAGTTCAGATCTTTTTTTTTTTTTAAATAGGCTGTACACCCAGCGAGGCTTGAACTCACAACCCCAAGATCAAGAGTCACATGCTCTAGCAACTGAGCCAGACAGGCACCCTGCTGAGTTCAAATCTTGACTCTGGCACTCACTAGCTGTGTGATCTTGGGCAAGTAATCCCATCTCTCCCCTCATTGACATGATATAGTAACACTTCTACCTGGATCAGTCAGAATAGGCTGGAATATGCTGTGGTAAGAAATGAGCCCTAGACCTTAGTGGACTAACTCCTCAAATTTTATTTCTTGCACATAGAAACAGGCATGTCCTCCATGCCATGGCTTAGTGACCCAGTTAGCTTCCTTCATGTGGCACCTCTGTGCTTGCCTGACTCCCAGTGTTGCCTAGGCAGGAGATGAGAGCATAGAGTATCCTGTATTGGCTTTTAGATTTATTTATTTATTTATTATTATATTATTATTATTATTATTATTATTATTATTATTTTACATCAGACAAGTAATGTGCCAACATTGTAACAAGGTTTAAGGGTGGCTGGCACATGTCACATAACAGCATGAACATCCAATCATCACACCTATGAACTACAAAAGGATCTAAATGCTACATTTAAAAGTGACATTCCTGGGGCACCTGGCTGGCTTAGTCTGTAGAGCATGTGAGTCTGCGCTGTTTGCTCTCTGGGCCATGAGTACGAGCCCCACACTGGGTACAGAGATTACTTAAAAAATCAAATAAGGGGTGCTTGGCTGGCTTAGTGGGTGGAGCACGTGACTCTTGATCTCAGGGATGTAAATATAAGCCCCATGTTGGGTATAGAGATTACTTAAAAATAAAATCTTTAAATATTAAATAAAGGCACCTGGGTGGCTCAGTTGGTTAAGCATCCGACTCTTGATTTCGGCTCAGGTTGTAATCTCAAGGTCATGAGATCGGACTCTGCATTCGGCTCCATGCTAACCATGGAGCCTGCTTGGGATTCTCTCTCTTCCACTCTCTCTGCCCTTCTCCCACTTGCATTTTTTCTCTCTCTGTAAAAAATAAATAGGCATTTAAAGAAAATAAAAATAAAACAAAATTAAAAAATAAGTAAAAGTGACACTCCCAATATTTCCATTCATATTTTATTGGCCAAAACAAGTCACATAACCATGCCTAAGGTCAAAGAAATCTGGAAGATGGTGGAAGACTTTAGTAACGCTTGCTGTACTATCTCATTGATGGTGCTGAAATTCAATGAGAAAACTCACACAAAACATTTCATTCTTCAACAAATATTTACTGAGTACCAAAGACGTGCCAGGCACTGTTCTAGGAACCAGGTACACAGCAGTGAGCAAGAGACAGAAATCCTTTGAGGAGCTAATATTCTAGTGGGAGAGAAAGACAAGGAACAGGATAAATAAGTAAACTATACACTATGTTAGCAGATGATAAATGATAAAGGCAGTGGGGGGTGGGATGGGGAGTGTGGGGGGGGGGTGAAATCAGAGATCTGAAAGGACCTTCCTGAGACCACTATGTGTGCAGACTTGAGGCACTGAGAGGTGAGGCACTTAAGGTGCAGCTAGAGAGGGCCTTGGTAATGGGGTAGCAGCCCTCAAGTGCACCAGGAAACAGGCTGTTTGGATATGGCTGCACTCACTTGCCGAGCCTCCCTGTCTGTGTTCAGCTGGGAACATCCAGGGTAAGCTGTCAGTAGGGCTTCTTCTCACTTTCTTAAGAGAGGTAACAGGACAGATCACTAGCATGAGGACTTTGACTTTTACCAGGAGAGAGGTACAGCCAGAGGAGGACTCAGTCAGGAGGGCCCAGTCAGGTCAGGGCCTGACTCAGGGTGTCACAGGCTCCGTCTGGCTCTGGGTGGGATGGCCACTGTGAGGGCAGGCATGGAAGCAGGGAGCCTGGGGAGGGGCTACTGTGGTGACCAGGAAGGGGAGGGTGGAGGCCTAGCCAGGGCAGGGGCAGTGCAGGGGAAAAGAGTTTAGATTCTGTTGGTGGAGTCAACAAGGTTTCCTGACAGGGTGGAGTAGGTGTGAAAGAGAGGTCAGGGATGATCTGGGGGTGTCTAGTCTCAGTCACTGGAAGGACAGGGAAGGTGGGGAGGGAGTATATTTGGGAGGAAGTCAGAAGCTTAGTTTAGGATGTGTGCAGTTTGAGACAATTATAAGACAGCACCCCCCACCACCACCCCCCCACACCCCCCCGGAAGGTGAGTAGCATGCAGGTTGTAGGAGCCTGATGTCTGGGTTGAAGACAGAAATTTGGATATTAATAGCCTAGAGATGGAATTTAAACCATGCATGTGGGGCAGATCCTCTATGACATGAGTGGGATCCAGAGGAGCAAGGCCTGAGACTTGGAACTTGCCAGGATTAAGAGGTCAGGGAGACAGACCTAGGTGACAACAAATGGGATAAGATGGCAGTGTATGTTACAAGGAAGTATAAGTTACAAGCAGGTGACAGCAAGCCTCACCTAGTCATGGGTGGGGGTGGAGACTGGGAGTGCTTCCTAGAAGAGGTGACTCCTGAGCCGACACCAAAGCCTGAGTACATACATCACCGGGCAAAAAAGGCAGGAGTGTTCCAAGTAGAGGTCACAGCCCATGCAAAGGCTGGCAGCAAGTGAGCCGCTGGAGAGGGCAGAGAACGGAAGCTTTCCAGTCTGGCAGGGAAGGGTGCGGTGAGAAGGGAATCCGGATTAGTCATCATCAAGTTTTGGCATTAGCCAAGCCCAGGTTCACACCTGGTCCTGCCATCCTCTGTGACCCGAGGCAAGTGACCCGGCCTCTATGTTCTCTCCAAGTTCCTGCCTCATAGGCAAGTCTTGTATAGCAATTCTTTGGCTTGGCTGCAACTGCATTTTTGTCTGTTGTGATCTTGTTATCTGAGATATTATCCTATTAATTACATTATTTATTTTTTTTTTTTTTAGTAATCTCTACACCCAGTGTGGGGCTCAAACTCATGACCCCGAGATCAAGAGTTACAGGCTCTTCCAACTCAGCCAGCTAGGCGCCCCAATATTAATTATATTACAGAAGAGTCAAATACATTAAGGTAGTGGTTAAGGTTACAGGCTAGGGAGTTTATGCTCAGTTTATTTCTTTGTAAAATGGAAATACTGAATTCACCCATTCCATAGGACTGTTGTGAAGGCATATGAAGATATACATAAAGTGCTTAGGAGAGTGCTTGGCCTGTATTTTTATCAGTGTTGTCTAAAGATGAGTCAGTCAACCACCTGAGGAATCCAGGTGGGCTACAGGAGGGAACAGCATGGGTACAGACACACAAAATTACTCTTTACTAAGCGTTTAGCCACTTAATTCTGAAGGGAGCTTGGGAACACTTTTACTCATTTTAAAGATTAAAGACTTTAAATCATTAAAGATTTTAAATATTAAAAAAATCCTTAAAAAAAATAAAATCCTTGCTCAGAGCCCAAAGGATCCGTTAGGAAATGGCAGAGTCAGGATTCAAACTCAAGCTAAGCCAGACTCCAGGGGAGATTCTAAACGCTAGACGTGGGATTAAACTCCATCTGAGTAGCCCTGAAATTTGGAGGTTGGAGCCTGAGAAAGGTCACCAAAGGAGACTTCAGTCGCTATTTTCCCGGCCAGCTTCTGCATTCCCCCCACCTCTCACTCTTAACCCGCTCTTGGGAACATCTAGCCTCAAAAGCCAAGACGTGGCCAGAGGGACTCTTCCTGTGCCCGGGCCCCTCTTTAGAGATGGGAAGAATGAGGCGACACTTGGTGACCCTGACTCGGGATAAGAGGGTGCGGGGTTGGAGGAGGCAGAGGCAGCTTTTGCAGGCGGCAAAGTCCTACCCGCACCGACTGACCGCCATCCGGGCTGCTGCAGGGTCCCGGGCGAGCCTTAGCCCCTACCCCAAATGCGGGCGCTTGTCCCCGGGCTGTGGGTCATACAAAATTCAGGGTCTCCGGATGTTTTGTCGCGACAAGGCTAGGAGCCGAGGACTAGAGTCCCTTTTCCAGCGGACCGAAAATCGCACCCGTGGCCGCGTGGAGGCTGGCTTTGGGATGAAAACTCACACTGCAACACTAGGGTGTGATCTCGGGCACGGTGACTGCAATCCCCCCGGATTTCTTCAACAGAGCCGGAGACTAGGGTAAGACCTCACAGCTGTGAAGCCAGGGCGGGGACGGAACCCACCGTCCTGGAAACTAGCAGGGCGGAGCTGTGGCCGCCGCATCTCGTTACGTGAGGCGGATCCGGATCACGCACGCGCAGCTTCAATGCCGGCGCTAGGACCGCGCGGATGCATGCTTGGCCAAGCCGCAGTGCTTAACCCGGTCCAGGCCGCCTGAGTCACGAGCCCCGCCCTACGGAGCCGGACGCGGCCGGAGGCCCGGGAGCAGCACAGGCGAACGGACCCGCGGACGTGTGAGCTAGGCGGTGAGCGCCCGATTTGGATTATCCCTGTGCTCTGTAATCCCGGCCCTTGCGGCCTCAGATTCCACGAGACCCTTAAATCTCGGCATCAGGGGTCTTCCAGACCCATGATCTCAGACTTGAAGCCCCAGTCTGTCCGATCCCTATCCCGCCCCGGGGACTTTTCCACCCTCAGTTTTAGGGTGGAAATTCTGATCAGGGTGGGATCTCCAGAACCACGATCCTTACTTAGATCCGTGCTCCCAATTCTAATGGGAACCCTGTTATCCCGGGCCCCGGGATTCACGTCCACAATTTTGACCCGAGCCCACAGAACCAGCGGTGACACTGTAATCCCTCTCCTGGGAATACCTAAACCCTCAAGCCCACATTCTGGATATCCTAAACCCTGACCCGGAAGCCTCCGGGTCGGGAATCTCTGATCCGCGCCCCTGACCCGCCCAAGATCCCGAAGTCCAGTTCTGAGGCTCAAGTCTCAGATTCGAGTGGCCAGACACGTCAAACTTGTGGCCCTCATCTTGAGAACCCCACCAGAACCGGGACCTCTACCCTTAATGATGCCTATGCATAGACTCAGTCCAGGGTCCTTCAAGCCAGACAGAGATCCTTTGGACCCCGAGGGGATTTCATGATCCTCCTTCCCTATCCCACTCCTCCGAGAACTACCTTCCTCCGGAAGCCCAGACCCCATCCCAAATGGACCTTCAAGTCCCAGCGGGAGGATAAGTTCCCGCCCGGAGGCCTCATATTACTACCCCAAGTGCAGCTGCCAGAAATGCCTATTTTTATGGGGAGGGAGCGGGCTCAATGGCGATGCGGCCTTTTGACCCTTTTTTTCTCCCTCAGGAATCTAAATTCGCAGCCATGTTCCTGGTTAACTCGTTCTTGAAGGGAGGCGGCGGCGGGGGAGGTGGGGGCCTGGGCGGAGGCCTGGGGAATGTGATCGGAGGCCTGATCAGCGGGGCCGGAGGAGGAGGCGGCGGCGGCGGCGGCGGCGGCGGCGGCGGAGGAGGCGGTGGCGGTGGCGGAACTGCCATGCGCATCCTGGGCGGGGTTATTAGTGCCATCAGGTAAGGGGGGGGCCTGAGGAGGGGAGGGGCCTGGCGGAGGAGCATGTCCCACCGGCATAGATTGAGGTAGTCTGGAGACTGACCTGCATCCTTAATTAGGCTGGGCGGGGCCTGGGCTGGGGTTAGAGGAGGGCCCCTCCCGAGGGGGCGGGCCGTAGTGAGGCTAATGGCAGTTCAGGAGGCGGGGCTTGGCATGGGCGGAGTCTGACAGTTGAGGGGATACTGTGATGGGACGCGGCTGGGTTTTGGGAGGTGGGGCTTAGTG
The DNA here is from genome assembly GCF_028018385.1 of Neofelis nebulosa. Classification (NCBI taxonomy): domain Eukaryota; kingdom Metazoa; phylum Chordata; class Mammalia; order Carnivora; family Felidae; genus Neofelis; species Neofelis nebulosa. Next base: position 17,834,568 of record NC_080798.1, on the reverse strand, counting down.
GGTCTGGGCGAGGCCCGCTTCCCGCTAGCCTGGAAATGAACGTTAAGAGGGTGGAGCCAATGAGGCTGGGAGTGGCTTCATGGGGGCAAGGCTTGTCTTAGGTTTGCGGCAAGGCCGTCGTAGGTGTGTCAGTGAGGAAGTAGACGCAGAAGAGGCCGAGGCCTGATGGGATAGGGGAAATGTTCTTGAAGGGGCTGGGTCCGTCTGGGAACTGGCTGGATTAAAACAGAAATACGTCCTGGTGGAGGTAGAGCAGGTTGTCGTTAGGTGCCATTAGGCCCCTAACCTTGGCCACCCCTCGAAGGGGTGGGAACTCGTGGAGCTGGGGTGGGATGTTGGGAAGACACGGGGGTTTAGGAAGCCAGGGGATGGAGTAGGTTCCTAGACAGAAAGGACCTGAGGAGGTTGGCTAACCCGGGAAGCTGGGTTAGCGCTTCTGTGAAGCAGCCCTCAAAGGGGCTGGGTCTATTGAGGTATCTGCTATAGGGCAGTGTGCTCTGGCAGGAGCGGGACCTACTGTGGGGGGCGGGCCTGTAGGTTTCCTGCCAGGTGCAACCAGGGTAGCAAAGACAGGGGTAGATGAAGACAAGGACAGATGAGGCAGGCAGAGGGGGCAGGTATGGAGAGTGGTGGTAGGGAGGTTGAAGGGTTGGGGCGTGGGGTCTGGCACTGTCTATGGAGGCCCCGCCCCCTGGTGCTAACTCCCTTACTCCTCTCTCCAGTGAGGCAGCTGCACAATACAACCCAGAGCCTCCGGTAAGTCACCCTCCACAATCAAAGACCTTGCTTCTCACTCCAAGGCCTTTTTCATCACCCATCCTTGTCCCCTTTGTCTTATAAAATTCTTCTCATTTAGTTTCTCCCTTGTTGTGTCCCCGAATTTAGTCATGGGTCTTAGCTATATCCACTCCCTCTTCACTGACCACCTCTCATTCCTTTGATCATCCAGTCACCCAGCCCACTCTGACTTTCCCACCTAGGGCTGTTCTGGCCAGGGCACCCCTCCCCCACTTGCTCTGAGATCTCCTCCCTCTACAGCCTCCACGCACCCATTACTCCAACATTGAGGCCAATGAGAGTGAGGAGGTCCGGCAGTTCCGGAGGCTCTTTGCCCAGCTGGCTGGAGATGTAAGTAACCCTGGGCTCCCATCCTTGTCCTAACTCCCATGCCTTCCTTTGGGCTGCCCTTGCATGCACACTCAACAACTGCAATATCCAAAGAATCCCCATTCTGCCTCATGACACTCTTCCCTTTTAACCATCCCCGGCTTCTCCCTACAGGACATGGAGGTCAGTGCTACAGAACTCATGAACATTCTCAACAAGGTCGTAACCCGACGTGAGTGATTGGGGTCAACACACAGGGCAGGTTTAAAGTCATGGGTGCTGGCTGGGGTAGCTGTGTCCTCTGGCCTCTGACTTTCAACCTGTCTCCCACAGACCCTGATCTGAAAACTGATGGTTTTGGCATTGACACATGTCGCAGCATGGTGGCCGTGATGGATGTATCCTTGGGGCAATCTAGAGGAAGTTTTGGATGAAGAAGGAGTTTTGTGGGAGCACAGTTGGGACAGTCAGGGTGTAGCTTTCATACCCACAATGTGGACATGCATATATATCAGAACACACATCCACTACCACACATCCACACATGTGGCAATAAATAGTAACATCACCTGTCACAGCTGGCACTTCACAGCCATCCTGTTAAACAGGCAGAATTGTTATAGTCCATTTTATAGATGAAGAAACTGAGACTCAGAGAGAGGCAATCATTTGTCTGAAGTTATAAGTAAAGGGTAAGTGCCAGGATAGGAATTTGGACTCAGGTCTTTTAGGCTTGAGGATCCAAGCTTATTTCTTGCCTTCCTGCCTTCCTTCCTTTTTTCATTTTTATTTATTTTAGAGAGAGAGAGAGAGCAGGGGAGATGGGCAGAGGGAGAGAGAAAATCCCAAGCAGACTCTGCACTCAGTGCATAGCCTGGGATTGTGGCCTGAGCCAAAACCAAGAGTCAGACATTCAACTGATTGAGCCACCCAGGCGCCCCTCTTTTTTTTTTTTTTTTTTTAAAGTAAGCACTATACCCAGTGTGGGGCTTGAACTCATGACTCTGAGATCAAGAGTAGCATGCTCTACCGACTGAGCCAGCCAGGTGTCCCAAGAACCCAAGCTTATAACTGTTATAGTTGTGCCCATATACATGTACATGTATACAAGGGCATACCCGTATACATGAAGATATGTGAAGGCATGGTCACAGGAACACATGCATGTTTACACATGGGCCAGTCATTAGCTGATCTTGGATATGTGCACGCTCAGCTCATAGGGAAAATGTAAACACACGTCCTGTCATGTGATCACATACATGTGTTGCACAGTTACATAATCTTGGCTGTGCCATTTAACAAGGTTACTGAGCCTCTCTGTGCCTCAGTCTGCTTGTCTATAAAATGAGGTAAATGATTATGGTGACACCTGATTTGGAGCGCCACCCAAAGGTTTAGCACACTGCATAGCACTTAGTACTAAATGGTCTGTACACATTAGCTGCTACTGTGATCTTCTGTAGATTTTCATCTCTGAATCTGTTTCTTTCTCTGTGACTGGGGAATAATACTAGTAGGCCAGTGTCTTAAGAATTTAGTGAGAAAAGTAATGTTCCTGAGAAGCTTAGCACTGCCTGGCATGTGTTAGGTAACTTGATAAAGTCTTGGCTGTCATTGTTATTGAGAGTTTATCAAATACTAGCCTCTGAGCTAAGGGCTTTATCTCATTCTGTTTTTATCACAAACCCAGCGGGTGTTTATTATCACCTTTCCTTAGAATTCTAAGACCCTTGTTTTTCACATGTCCTGACATTTATGAAATTGAATTGCTATTACGAATTTTATAAATGAGGAGTTAGCAACTATTTTCAGGTAAGGAATTTATAGTTTAGAGAAGTTCAATATAATTCCCCATGGTTATGTTTAAATTAGAAATATAGGGGCACCTGGCTAGATCAGTTAGTGGAGCATGTGACTTTTGATCTTGGGGTTGTAAATTCGAGCCCCATGTTAGGTGTAGAGATGACTTAAAAGTAAAATCTTGAGGCACCTGGGTGGCTCAGTTGGTTAAGTGTCTGACTTGCTCAGATCACGATCTCACAATTTGTGAGTTCGAGCCCCATGTCGGGCTCTGTGCTAACAGCTCAGAGCCTGGAGCCTTCTTCAGATTCTGTGTCTCCCTCCCTCTGCCCCTCCCCCACTCACATTCTGTTTCTGTCTCTCTCTCTCTCTCTCTCTCTCTCAAAAAATAAATAAACATTAAAAAAATAAAAAATAAAATCTTAAAAAATATATGAACTAAACTACGTATGGATAAAAAGAAAAGTAAAACCATATCCAGGGTGACATGACTGGGGTGGGATGGGAGCTAGGGTTTTAGCCCAGGTCCCCCTGCTTGGTCATTATTCCATTGCATACAGTGCATGCCTCTGGGTACAACCATCACACTATTCTTAACACCCTTCTACCAGAGTGACACCACAGGCAAGCTGGGCTTCCAGGAATTCAAGTACTTGTGGAACAACATCAAAAAGTGGCAGGTGCGTGGTAACCTCACACTCCTAGCATAGAGACCCTCAAGCCATGAAGATGCCATGCCCCACGATGTTCAGTTGACTTCTTCCCTCCCTGTCCCCACAGGCCATATATAAACAGTTTGATGTTGACCGTTCAGGTACCATTGGCAGCAGTGAACTCCCAGCAGCCTTTGAGGCAGCAGGTATGGCTGGCAGGGACATGGTTGGACTGGGTGGGGGGATGGGTAAGACAGCCCCTAGTGCGCTGGTCTGAGGGTGAGTCCCAGGGGTCACACCTTGTGGGCCTCACACCTGAGAAATGAAACCATTCTCAGGGTTCCACCTGAATGAACATCTCTACAACATGATCATCCGGCGCTACTCAGATGAAGGAGGGAACATGGATTTTGACAACTTCATCAGCTGCCTGGTCAGGCTGGATGCTATGTTCCGTGAGTGGTATACCCCAGCTCTCTTCCTGGGTGGGGATTTGTTCTACCTCCTATGGGCGAGGTCTTCTCTGAGTCTGGCCCTGAGGCAAGCAGCTCCAGTGAGCGAAACACCCCCAGTTCCCACCCTCACGTCACTCACAGTCCACTGGAGGAGAGGCAAATCACCAGACAGTGACAGCTCAGAATGGTTACATTTGGGGTAGGGAAGCTCAGGGCAGAGTGATGGAGCGTGAGAGGAGAAGCTCAGGGCCAAGTGGGTTTATAGATTTATGAATGGGGAAGGCCAGTGGACTATTTGAACCTAGGAGGTACCCGATGCAGACTAAGGGATCAAGAGAGCTTCCTGGAGGAAGACACATGTGAATTGGGGCCTGAGGGACAAGGAATAACTCTAGGGGTAGAGGGGAGACAAGTGTTGCTCTTGGAATAACTCATGCAAAGGCCAACAAGGGAAGGTGCTTTTGGTGTTTTTTGTTGAATTCCATTCTCAATGCTGGAAAGGGGGTAGGGTGCAGAGGCAAAGGCTGGGAGGGGTTAGCAGGGGCTAGATTGTGAGGGCTCTTATGACCATGATTGCATTGAATCCTTAAGACTATCCTGAGAAATGGGAGTTACTGGCCCCATTTTCTGGAGGAGGAACCTGGGGTTCAAGGAGGCAAAACTGCTTGCTCACAGCCACTCAGCTAGGAAGTTGCAAAGCCAAAATTTGAACTTGGATCTGAGAGAACTGAGTGAAAGGAAGTAGAGCAGTGGGCATGGTCAGGCCATGCAGGGCTGTGAGTGTCACGTTCAGGGGTGTTCAGACATTACTGGGGGGCATTGGAGAGCTATAACAGGTTCTAGACAGAGGAAGGACAGGGCCAGATTTGGTTTTAGGAAGATCCTCTAGCCTCATGAGAGCCCAGGAAGGGCAAAGCATTAAAACCTTGGGCAGAGAAAAAGGGGCAGGTATGTCAGGGACATGAAGGGGAAGGTGGGAATGGACAATAAGGGCAGATGATTCCAAAAGTCACATATGAGAAGGCTTAAGAAATGGCTATTGGCAGTAGTAACTGTAGTGAGTGCAGTGTCTGGGATACTACGTGTGTGGACACCTGAGGGTATAACTGAGTGGTGAATGAGAGAGGGAGCACAGACAGTGTAGGCTCAGGATTGCTTAGGTTTGGCTATGGGTGGGGAACATGAGTCAGGTTTCAGGGCAGGAGTGGGGACCATACCAGACTGTAAGAGCAGGAAGAGGAGGAGAGCTAGGCCCTTAGAGGTTTATGCAAGGCTGGGGCTTGGGCAGAGGTGGGGCACAGGTCATATGGAGGCCATTATTGAGGGGGCTCACCACCTGGGTTCCAATCCTGATGTTCCTAGGGTGCATTACTTCACACATCTCTGGCCCTGTTAGAAAATGACAATCTGGGCACCTGGGTGGTTCAGTCAGTTGAGCATCTGACTTTGGCTCATCATGATCTCTGGGTTGGTGACTTTGAGCCCCACATCAGGCTCTCTGCTGTCAGCCTGTCAGTGCAGAGCCTGCTTTTGAATCCTCTGTCCTTCCTCCACTCATGCTCTTTCTCTCAAAAAATAAATAAAACAAAAAAAATGACACCTCAGAAAATTTAATTAAATGAATTAATACATGGAAAGCACTTTATGCAGTGCTTGGCACAGAGTAAGAACTCAATAAGTGCTTGCCATTATTTTTTTCACGTGTGTGTGTGTGTGTGTATTATTGAGTAAATGACATCCAATGTGGGGGCTTGAACTCATGCCCCTGAAATGCTGCAGTCAAGAGTCAAATGCTCCACCAACTGAACCAGCCAGGGGCCCCAAGTGCTAGTATCATCATCTCATATATTAGTATATTTTTATCCTTTTTTTTAAAGATTTTGTTATTTTTCTAATGTTTATTTACTTTTTGAGAGAGACAGCAAGAGAGCATGCAAGTGGGGGAGGGGCAGAGAGAGAAGGAGACAGATAATCTGAAGTAGGCTCCACACTATCAGCGCAGAGCCTGACTCAGGGCTCCAGCTCACGAGCCGTGAGAGCATGACCCGAGCCAAACACAACTGACTGAGCCACCCAGCCACTCCTAAGATTTTACTTTTTATTTATTTATTTATTTTTTTAAATTTTTTTCTTAATGTTTTTATTTATTTTTGAGACAGAGCATGAGCAGGGAAGGGGCAGAGAGAGAGGGAGACACAGAATCGGAAGCAGGCTCCAGGCTCTGAGCCATCAGCACAGAGCTCGATATGGGGCTCGAACTCACAGACTGTGAGATCATGACCTGAGCCGAAGTCGGACGCTCAACTGACTGAGCCACCCAGGCGCCCCACCTAAGATTTTATTTTTAAGTTATCTCCACACCCAACATGGGGCTCGAACTCAGAATCCCAAGATCAAGAGTCGCGTGCTCTACTGACCGACCCAGGCTGTATATTTTTATCCTAAAAGCCAAATTCCCATCCCTTTCCTTCTCTAGGTGCCTTCAAATCTCTTGACAAGGATGGCACTGGACAAATTCAAGTGAACATCCAGGAGGTAAGAACCCCCATTCTGGGATGTGGGTGTCTGGCAGGGGACTCCCTCTTCTCAACCCCATGTACCAGCTCTGAGCTTGGACTCCCGCCCTCCTATTTTCCCAACAACCCCAGGGTCAAACCAGAGAATGTGTCTGCTAGTATTCCGTTCTCTGCTCCTCACTCTGCCTTTCTCTCCCCAGTGGCTGCAGCTGACGATGTATTCCTGAATGAGAACCCCAGACCTGCCCCCTCATTGCCTTGCTATAGGAGTCCCCTTGGATTCTTCCGTCTCTCCCAGGGCTGAGCCAGTCTGCAGTGTCGCCTTCATGGGTCCTACTGGCCCACAGGTCTTTCGGTTCCCCCAGCCCTTGGCACTCGGCTTTTCAGTCAACAGCCAGGGCCCGACATGCCCCGACGTGCCATGCCCTGAGTTACCCCTGGCTCTGAGACACTCTAACACACCCTGCTCCAAGGGTTACCCCACGCCTAGCACACCCATCCCACACCCACTCCATAACCCCTCTCATGTACATGTGCCAAACCCAACAGTTATGTTGCTTCCACACCCCAAGGGCCCTTCCCTCAGTTCTGGGAGGCTCCCTCCAGTCCTTACACACTCTGGCACACCTGTTCACAGTTACTACCCCGGCCGAACTCCAGGCCATAATAGGCCCAGGCGCCCCTGTGCCTTTGTCTCTACTCTGCTCTCAGCCTGCCAGGCCCAGGAGGAAATAAAAGCACCCCAGTTGCTGCTGTCTCTGAGATCTGCCTCCTGTTTTGAGAGTTGAGTGGTGGCTCTGTCTCTATCAGGGGCAGAGGGAAGTCTAGGTCCTAGGAGGCAGGGGTGGTTTTGTCTGTCTCCCATGTCTGTCCCCAGGCCTGGATCTGCATGTTTCCTAGTCCTTTTCTTATCTATGTCTTTTTTCTCATACTGGATTCTAGTTGAGCCGGAGCCTCATTCTTGCTGAGATCTCTCACAGATCCTGTGGAGACTGAGACTGGGACCCATAAGCCTGGGCAATCTCTGCTTCTGCTGCAAGAGCCAGGCTCTTGGGAGGTCTCAGTACCACCCCTGGCTCTGTCCCCCAAGGCCATGTTTGCCCCCTCTCTGCTCTGTCCTGAGTGAGTCTGCCCTCAGTTGCCTCTGCCTCTGTTGTGTCATGGGCCAAACTCAGTATCTTCCTTCCCACCCTCAAGCCTCTGCAGGGAGAGGGGCTGCCATCCCAGAATCCAGAGGCCCTGTCGAACAGGGGACACAACCCCAGACTCCCAGGTCCGGAGAGGCAGCCCAGGGGTGCTGTTTGGGGTCCCCAGCCCCTCAGGAGGGCTGAGAGGCGGCGACATCATAGGAGTAGGCTTGTAGTAGCAGTAATCCTCTAGCATGAGGGACTCCAGGCTGGGACAATGTGCTGTCCACAGTGTAGAGATTCCTTGCTGGTGGGAAAATGGGTATGGGGGGCATACAAACAGAGGCCACGGTTGGGCTGGGTTCCCCAAGAAGCCAGCACATTTATTGATGCTTGTTCAGGTCCTGCAGGCTTCTTGTCTCACTTGTTGTGAGGGAAGGAGGCCCAGCCAAGGCAGTACAGGCTATAGACGGTGCCTAGAGAGGGAGTATGGTGACAAAGAGTGAGATCCTCATTGCTTCCCTGAACCCCATCTCAGGCTTTGAAGGCCCTATGTAGGCTCCTTATCACCAGCCTGGATCCTATCCCCAGATCAGGCTCCAGCTCTCTTCCTAAACTGCACTTCAGGTACAGAATCCCCTAGCCTTGATCCAGACCAGGCTTCCAGCTTTCTCCACAATTCCTGCCTTGCCCCCCCCCCTCCCCAACACCCGCTCCTGGGACAGGAGCCCAAGCTCTAGGTGCTACCTTCCTATATGCCAGCGTGGACTCCTGGACAATCCCCAAACCTGGCCAGCCCAGAACCCAATCCCCCTCCCTAAGCCCCTGCCCAGTCACACCGAAACCAGCCCGTTTCTCACTCCAGCTCAAGCCCCGCGCCCTTCCCCCCGCCCATCCCTCCTTGCGCAGTTCAGGCCCACAAGGCCCTGCACTCACCCCCTAGACACAGGCCCATGGTCAGTCGATACAGGATGTTGTCTGTTGCCCCGCCCTTCAAGTGTACTGGGAGGTCATTGTCCGCCTGGGTGGTGGGAGCGACCAATGAGGAAGGGGTGCACGTTGCTCTGTGGACTGTATTCCCCGGCTGCCCCTACTCGGCTCAAGGACCGAGCTTGGGGGTCAGGGTTCTTCCCTTCGCCCGCCCCCGCTCCGCCTACCTGGAAGACTTTCTGTTTCTCAGCCACTCGGTTCTCAAAGCGGTTCCGGGCGGTTGAGCTGAAAGAGCGAACCAGTGCTTGGGAGACCTGGCAGGGGAGGGAGTGGATGGGTATTGGAAACACCTGAAAGGGCGCCCCGAAGGGGTCCAGCTGTTGGGGGGTGGGGTGAAGAGTCGGGCTTTCAAGAGGCCCGACACTGGGACGGCTCTATTCCTTGCGAGAGTCTCAAAAGCTAGATGAGAACCGCCAGCACGAGGAAAGGAAGGGGTCCCGTCAAGAAAGCCCAGAAAAAAGGGCTCGCGCCTAGAGGGTCTGACTGAGAGGTTTCCGGATTGTTTAGAGGGTCCTGGAAGAGGGGGGAGGGGGGCAGATGGGAGACTTGTTCTGCGTGTCCAAGTCCGGGGGTGTTTTTGGGGGCGAGGGTTTCCTGGATTAATGGGAGGAGCCCAGGTCCCAGGAATGATCCACTCCTGGATCTGGGTGCCTAGTGGGGATTCCATACTGCCTAAGAAGTGAGGGGGAGGGGAAGCGGTGTTAAGTTCCCAGGGCCTAGGTCCGAGATGTTAAAGGAAGCCTAGACGAAGGAAAGAAGCTCAAACGGGGGCATTGGGCCATGTTGGGGGTTCCCGGTTGTCTCAGAACCCCTTGGATTAGAAGTTGAGGGTCCCAGACTGTTTAGGAGGTAGTCCCAAAGTCTGAAGGGGGCTCACGTTCCAACGCCCCAGATCCCGGGATGTTCAGTGAGTCTCGTTATAGGGGCGAGGGCTTTCGGGTTGGGGTCCCCGGCCCAGCTCTTGGGGGCCCTCACCCGCAGGGCCCTCATTCTGCGTCCTTCTCTTCGGCCGGAGTCACCTCCCCTCTCAGCCCAAGGACACACAGGGCCCTCCCCTCCCCGGGAATTGCAGGCCACGCCCTCGGCACGCCGCGGGACTGCTGGTCCCGGGGTCAGAGGTGGCGGGCGGGGTGTGGGAGAAGTCGAACAAATCCGGCAGCCAGATTCGCCTTTGTCCAACAGACGGTCGGAGAAGAGGCTCCAATCCCGCCCCGTACCAAAATGTTTAAAGCATTCTCTGTTCCTTGGAATTTCTACTGGTCCAAGTGGAGAGGAAAACGGAATGTGTTTTTGGTTTGTTTCTTCGGAGATACTCGTCCAGGGCAAGTGCAATTCCTCCCCCAGGGTCTCTCAGATCCATCCTAATTGGGTGATGGCACCTCAGAGCCTTACTTAGCCTATCTGTAAAATGGGGACTAAGTCTGGATCTTCCTCAAAGGTTTGTCAAGATCATTAAATGAACTCCTAGAACAGCGTAACTGAGCTAACAGTTATAATTGAGGTAATAACTTGCAAAATTATTGCATAACTGGACTAATAACTATTGCACAGAAACAAATAAGACCTTACTCTTACTATTTTCTAGCGGTAAGCTTGTTAAAAAATTTAACCTCGTAAATTTGAAGATCTGAAAGACTTTCATTAAACGATTCATGAATTGGGCAGCATCCTAACAGGTTTATGTATCAAATATTTTTATACTTAGCTAATTTTCATTTTACCATGGAAAATTTCAAACAGAAAAAAGCAGAGAGAAAGGTACAATGAACCTCCATTTGGACCCATCACCTGCTTCAACAATTACCACCATTATGTATTTGCCCCATTCACCTCCTTTTTTCCCTTTCTTGAAGTATTTTAAAGCAAATTTCAAGATTCAAGATCATATTTCATATTTACATATGCATCTCTAACAGCTAAGGGCTTGAAAAAAAGGAAAAACCTGACAATCCACAATTTATGGGTTGAATGTTGGATTAGGAAAAATCATTTAAATTGTTTTCTTTTTATTTGTGGGACTGTGGGTAAATTTTCAAAAAGGTCTGTGGATTAAACAATAATATTGTGTCAGTGTTAATTTCCTGATTTTGATAATTGTGCAGCAGTTATAGGATGTCCTTGTTTTTAGGAAATACATGCTGAAGTATTTGGGAGTAAAGGGTTTCATATCTAACTTATTACCCTAAGATGGTTAAGAAGCAAATTATATGTCTATATTCATATCTATTTGACCCTGATGTGCTGCCAGAGTTAACTACAGTTGCCCTAATGGTTTTAGTCATTGATGAAGGTTTGGGGTGATGGTGGGGTGGTCCAGAGCCAACGACCAACAAAGAATTCTTGAAGACATTTTTCCTGCCAAAAAAGGTGATCGTAATAAAGCATGGGGACAGGACCCATAGGTAGGAAGAGCTGAACTGGGGTTGTGACAGGTAAGTCATTATATACCCTCAGGTTGGGAGGGGGTCAGAGATAGAGTAAGTTTCTAAGGAATTTTGGAAGCAAGGTTTCCAGGACCTTGAGGGACTAGCTGTTGCTAGGGAAACACCATTTATTACTGTTTAATAAAACTTCAGTCCTGAGACCCTTTAGATGCATGGGGAGGGACATAAGTTTGGAGTCTGATTGCCAGCATATATCTTGGGGCAACTGAGATAAAGGAAGTAGATTTACAGGATCCTCAAGGTTGGGATAATGTTAAGCCAAGGTTCTCTTTTGCCCCCAGCAAAGTGTCATCCTTGAGGCGGCTGAGCTCCTAGAGGGAGGTCACTCTGCTGGTCTCAAGGACTTGTCAGTGGGCAGTAAAGGAATTTAATTTTTCATTTGCCTTTGTTTCCCACATCACCATGGCAAGCTCTTAAAAACCCTTTCCTTTGTTTTTGGCTAACCAGGGGTGTCTGAGGATTATCGCACGTATTCCACTTGGGGCGTGCACGTGTGCTCTTGTTCCAGCCTATAATTTGCCCTCAGCTTGCCCGGAGCTCCCTCATCAGTCATGATTGTGGTATAGTCTAAAAGGGTTTAACACTGGGGCGCCTGGGTGGCGCAGTCGTTAAGCGTCCGACTTCAGCCAGGTCACGATCTCGCGGTCCGTGAGTTCGAGCCCCGCGTCGGGCTCTGGGCTGATGGCCCGGAGCCTGGAGCCTGTTTCCGATTCTGTGTCTCCCTCTCTTTCTGCCCCTCCCCCGTTCATGCTCTGTCTCTCTCTGTCCCAAAAATAAATAAAAAACGTTGAAAAAAAATTAAAAAAAAAAAAAAAAAGGGTTTAACAACCTCTTTTAAAGAACACCTTTACAACAATTAAATTCCCTTAACATTTTCAAACGAGGCTTGTAAATTTAATACGTTAGATGTTTCCATTTAAGAGCCACAGTAGGCTAATTTACCAGATGAAGCTTTGCTCAATACTTAATATAAGCTTTATGACTTTAGAATTATAAACTTATAAATGTGTTAAATATTATATTCCATTAATCATTCCAATAGTGTATGTAAACAGTAAGGTTTCAACTAAAAGTCAGTCTTAGACATTAACTGGATTCCATATTTTAAGTTGGAATTATAAAGCTGACCTGTTATTTGAATAGGCCAATTTATCTTAGTATTATAAATACTTAAAATACTAAATATTAACAGATTACCTAAAACAAAACAATTTAATACCATGGTTTTGACTGTCTTCAATATTTCTTTTTTTTAAGTGTTTCTTAAAGTAACATTTATTTATTTATTTATTTATTTATTTAAAGTTTATTTATTTTTGAGAGAGAGAGGGAAATAGGGAGAGAGAAGGGGAGGGGCGGAGAGAGCAGGGGAGAGAGAGAGAGAGAATCCTTAGCAGTCTCCTGACAGTGTGGAGCCTGATGCAGGGCTTGAACTCACGAACCTCGAGATCTTGACCTGAGCTGAAATCAAGAATTGGAGGTTTAACCAACTGAGGCACCAGGTGCCCTAAAAGTAACACTTAAAAAAAAAAAAAAGCTGGGGTACCTGGTGGCTCAGTTGGTTAAGCGTCTGACTTTGGCTCAGGTCATGATCTCACAGTTTGTGAGTTTGAGCCCCACATCAAGCTCTGTGCTGACAGCTCAGAGCCTGGAACCTGATTGAGATTCTGTGTCTCCCTCTCTTTCTCCCTCTCTCTCCCCTGCTCACACTCTGTCTCTCTCTGTCTCCCAATAACAAACATTTAAAAAAAATTTTTTAAAAGCATATTTATTTATTGAGGGAAAGAGCACAGGGGAGGGGCCAAGAGAAAGGGAGAGAGAATCTCAAGCAGGCTCCATGCTGTCAGCACAGAGCCCAATTTGGGGCTTGATTTCCTAAACTGTGTGATCATGACCAGAGCAGAGATCAAGAGTTGGACACTTAACCGACTGAGCTACCCAGGCACTCCATTAAATATTTCTTTACATAATATTTCTATACCTATTTTTTATTAATTCAAAATCTTCCCAAGGTTAGACAATGCTTACCTACATTGTAAGATGCTTGATATCACACTATCATGCATCATAAGGGAAATGCAAATTAAAGTTTATTTATTTTGAAAGAGAGAGTGTGAGCAGGGGAGGGGCAGGGAGAGAGAGGATCCTAAGCAGGCTCTGTGCTACCAGCATAGACCCCAACACAGGCTCGAACCTAGGAACCGTGAGATCATGACGTGAGCCAAAGCCAAGAGTCAGACGCTCAACTGACTGAACCACCCAGGTGCCCTGGGAAATGCAAATTAAAACCACAATGGGATACCACCACATACCTACTGGATGGCCAAGATGAAAAAGACTGATGATACCAAATGCTAATGAGGATGTGGAACAATTTTAATTCTCATGCGTTGCTGTCCATTCAGGACATTAATTCACTAGGTTAAAAAGGGAAATTTAATATAAAGAATTATTGGGGCGCCTGAGTGGCTCAGTTGAGCATCTGACTTTGGCTCAGGTCATGATCTCATGGTTTGTGAGTTCGAGCCCCACATTGGGCTCTCTGCTGTCAGTGAAGAACCCGCTTCAGATCCTCTGTCTCCCTCTCTCTCTGCCACTCTCTCACTCATGCTCTCTCTCTCAAAAATAAATAAACATTAAAAAAAATTTTAAAGAATTATTAACTATGATAAAAGAGTATATGATCTAAGGAAACCCTATATGGTACCCTAGAAATGGAGGAAGAGTAACCAAAGAAAGAGAAAGTCAGAAGGAGAAGTCTTGTGGGAGAAGGCATGATTTGGCCATGGGATGGATGGTGGAGAAGTTTGCCAGCTCATATCTAAGGAGTGGTTGGCTGGCTCAGTAGAGCACAAGACTCTTAATCTCAGGGTTGTGAGTTTAAGCCCTGAGGTTAAGGTTGGGCATGGAACCTACTTAAAATAAAATAACTCATATCTAAAAGTATTTTTAAAAGGGAGGGGGGTGGTGTCTGGGTGGCTCAGTGGTTTGTCTTAGGTCATGATCCCAGGGTGTGGGATCGAGTCCCACATCTGGCTCCTCACTGAGTGTGGAGTCTACGTAAGATTCTCTCCCTTTCCCTCTGCCCCCTCTCCCTGATTTGATCTCTCTTCCTCTAAAAAAAAATTAAGAGGGAGGGGAGCAGAAGAAGAGAATGGTTAGAATAAAAACCTTCATGTCACACGTGTAGAGGAAATATGCAAAGTTTTCCTTTCTGTAGTTGGTCAGATGATGAGAGTTGATGTCCAAAGCTTTCTTCTTTTATTTTAAATGTTTACTTATTTGTTTTTGAGAGAGAGAGAGAGAGAGAGAGCAGGGAAGGGGCAGAGGGAGAGGGAGAGAGAATCCCACGGGTCTTGAACCCATGAACTGTGAGACTATGACCTGAGCCAAAACCAAGAGTCAGATGCTTAACCAACTGAGCCACCCAGGTGCCCCTCAAAACTTTTTTCTTTACTTATCCTTTCCATCTTTCCCTGGCCCTGAGCAACAACCTCAACTGCTCTGGGTTCTTTAAAAATTTTTTTTTAACCTTTTATTTTTTTTAAGAGACAGAGAGGGACAGAGCATGAGTAGGGGAGGGGCAGAGAGAGAGGGAGACACAGATTCCAAAGCAGGCTCCAGGCTCTGAGACGTCAGCACAGAGCCCGATGCGGGGCTGGAACCCACTAACTGTGAGTGTTACCTGAGCCGAAGTCAGATGCTCAACTGACTGAGCGACCCAGGCGCCTCAGTCAACTGCTCTGGGGTCTTTACATGGTAGAGCTGAAGTTGACCCAAACTTTCATTCCCAAAGGATTTGAGCGTCCTGTTTTTTCAGTTGTAATTTTACATTAACCTTTACTATTGGGCATGGAAGTACTAAGAGGCCCCAGAGAATCCCCTGGAATCCAGACATAGTCTTCCTTGCCTCCGTTGTGTAGAAGCAGCCCAGTTTCACCTGGGTAATTGGGATCAATCATTCCAGCCAATAGATTAGCCACCTTCCTCTCTTTTTGTTTTTGCCCACTGGTTCAGTGGCACAGGGTCCCAAAATGTCCAGGTGGCAGTCTTATCTTCTAACTCAGTGAATCCACTGTGGGCACAGCATGACTCCCTGTGGGGACTAAGATCTCCAAACTAGCAGAGCTTGAAGTTGTAGAGGAGAGAAGCAAACATTCTTCTCTTCAAGTGAGTTCTTACTTACCATTGTGAGAGGAGCCTTTCCAATTCACTTCCTCCACTTGATTCCCAGACCCATAGATTCTGGCTGTGGGACAAACAGCACCATGCGGCGGTCTCTGATTCAAAGCATGCAGTGCTTCCTGTAAGACGGACAGGGTAGTGTTTCCCACTTGGCTCTGTCGCTGAGTCATTAAGTCATTCCACTTTTCTTTTTTGTTTTTAAGTTTATTTATTTTGAGAGAGAGGGAGAGGGAGAGGGAGAGAAGCACACATGACCCGGGAGGCGCAGAGAGAAAGGGAGAAAGAGAATCCCAAGCAAATCCCACAAACTGTGGGATCCTGACCCAAGCTGAAATCAACAGTCAGATGCTCAACTGACTGAGCCACCCAGGGGCCCCAAATCATTGTACTTTTCAGTTAGGCAAGTTGCAACTGGGAGTAGGGGTATCTATAAGACCAGTTTGTTCCATGGGCATGAGCCTGTTGCTGCATTTCCTTCATTTTTTTTTTAAGTTTATTTATTTATTTATTTTGAGAGAGAACCAGTGTGGAAAGGACAGAGAGAGAGGGGGACAGAGGATCCAAAGCAGGCTCGTATTCTGAGAAGTCCATCCATACGCTTCATCCCCAAACTTCCTTGTCCCTAATCTTTCAATCTTGTCCCTTCTAAGTTCTGACCATCCATCCAAACCATTGGTAAATGCCCATAAATTAGTACACATCCATAATCCCGGCCACTTCTCATTCCGGACAATGAACAAGCAAATGTACTCTTTCACGTTTTGCTCTCTGTCCTTCAGGTTCATCCCTGAGTGAGCCTAGCCTGCTGCAGCTGTCCCCTTTCCGGTGGTACCAGCATCTTGTGAAGACAGTAAACCAGGTTCACATTGGTTCCTCAGTTAGCTGGTCACCAGGGACACACCAGAGGACAAGGCTTGGGTTCAGGAAGAGGAGGCAATGCAATAAGAGTTAGTGTTGAAGTAATAGAACAATTTGTACTACATACTGTTGACAACAGAGCGGGGAGAGGGGCACAGGGAGAAAGAGAATCTTTTTTTAAAATTTTATTTTTTTTAATTTTTTAATTTAAAAAAATTTTTTTTTCAACATTTTTTATTTATTTTTGGGACAGAGAGAGACAGAGCATGAACGGGGGAGGGGCAGAGAGAGAGGGAGACACAGAATCGGAAACGGGCTCCAGGCTCCGAGCCGTCAGCCCAGAGCCTGACGCGGGGCTCGAACTCACGGACCGCGAGATCGTGACCTGGCTGAAGTCGGACGCTTAACCGACTGCGCCACCCAGGCGCCCCTAAAATTTTATTTTTAACATTTATTCGTTTTTGAGAGTGAGAGAGACAGACCATGAGCGGGGGAGGGACAGAGAGAGAGGGAGACACAGAATCCGAAGCAGGCTCCAGGCTCTGAGCTCTCAGCACAGAGCCCAATGCGGTACTTGAGTAGTTGACAACATAGTGCTTTGACAATTCTATACATTGCTTGATGCTCACCTTTTTTTTTTTTTTTTTCCTCAGAGCTGGGGGAGGCATAGAAGGAGAGACAGAGAATGTTGTTGGTTTTTTTTTTTTTTAATGTTTATTTTATTTTTGAACAAGCATGGGAGAGGCAGCGAGGGAGGCAGAATATGAAGCAGGCTCCACACCTGAGCTGTCAGCACAGAGCCCGACGCGGGGCTCAAATTTACAAACCATGAGATCATGACTTGAGCCCGAAGTCAGGTGCTTAACCGAATGAACCAACCAGGTGCATGCATTTCCACCTCCCTGAAGTCCCCACCAGCCCCTTATGCCTATTTCACTTGTTCATATTCTTTGCCCTGTCCTCATAGGTATGTGAATTTGCCCCTCAGGGGATAGGGCTTGGCGTGGCTGCTTCCAACTTTAGGGTTGCTTCCTGCTTCTCCATTCATAATTCCTGAGGAGGAATCCTGGGTCTCCCTTCCATCCACCTCTTTTCCCCAGCACCTTCACCTTGGTCCAGGCCACCATGTCATCTCCCTCCTGGTTCATTGCACCGGTCCCCCGGCATTGATCTGTAGGCACAGAGCTGCCTCTTTCTCATTTTTAAGCAGAGAAAAATTTTTCTTTGTCTCTTGCCCATGGGCTGTCCAGCTGCTCCCATAGGACAACTGACCTGGTTTCATCACATCACCCTAAGAGTAAGGACTAGGGCAAAGGGAGCTGATGTACTTATTTACTTTGAGGTATTTAATAAGAAATCTATCTCTGACCCATCATACTCATATGCACATTCACAATAAAATTAATAAAGATGAATATTAAAAACCCAACAATGTGATTCAGTCACATTCTACATTATCTGCTTCTTTCTGTCCTGAAACCAACAAGGTCTGCTTATTTCTCATTTCTGCTGTCCTCTAATGTTGGCTTGCAGTTATCTCTTTAGTGACCCTTGTGGCATGATCTGTTAAGTTTCAGATTATAATAGTCTACTGACCAGCCTTTCCTACAGTTTTTGTTCAAAATGCTGAGAGAGAGGACTTGATTGTTTCAGACTATCTTTCTGTGTGAGGCCTTGTCATTGGTCTCCAGCAGCCTAGGAATGGCTAACTCCAGTCAGCACTGACAGGATGTCTCAACTACTAGGCAGCAGGAAAGGTGGGAGTGGGGGTGGGGTGCAAAGCAAGCAATGATTGGCTCCTTTAGCACAGTGGAGTCTCCTTTTACCTGGATTTGTTCACATCAGTGCCTGAGGTGAAAATAGTGTATAGTTAACACTTCCTTGAAAATATCTAGGGACACCTGGGTGGCTCAGCTGGTTGAGTGTCCAACTCTTGATCTCAGCTCAGGTCATGATCCCAGGGGTTGTGGAATCCAGAGCCCCATCGGGCTCTCCGGTGAGCGTGGAGCCTGCGTAAGATTCTCTCTCTTTTGGGGCGCTGGGTGGCTCATTCAGTTGAGTATCCAACTTCGGCTCAGGTCACGATCTCACAGTTTGTGGATTTAAGTGCCATGTCAGGCTCTGTGCTGACAGTTCAGAGCCTGGAGCCTGCTTCAGATTCTCTGTCTCCCTCTCTGCTGCTCAGCTGTTCACACTTTCTCTTTCTCTCTCTCTCTCTCTCAAAAATAAATAAAACATTAAAAAAAAAAAAAGATTCTCTCTCTTTATCCCCGTGCCTCTCTCCCCGGCTCGTGTTTTCTCTCTAAAATAATTTAAGAATCGGGGCGCCTAGGTGGCTCCGTTGGTTAAGGGTCCGACTTCAGCTCAGGTCACCATCTCTCAGTCCATGAGTTCGAGCCCCGTGTCGGGCTCTGGGCTGATGGCTCGGAGCCTGGAGCCTGTTTCCGATTGTGTGTCTCCCTCTCTCTCTGCCCCTCCCCCGTTCATGCTCTGTCTCTCTCTGTCTCAAAAATAAATAAAAACATTAAAAAAAATAATGGAGCCTGGGTGGCTCCGTCGGTTGGGCGTCCGACTTCGGCTTAGGTCATGATCTTGCAGTTTGTGAGTTCGAGCCCCGTATCGGGCTCTGTGCTGACAGACAGCTCGGAGCCTGGAGCCTGCTTCGGATTCTGTGTCTCTCCTCTCAGTCCCTCCCCTGCTCATGCTCTGTGTCTTTCTCTCAATAATGAATAAACATTAAAAAAAATTTTTTTAATAAAATAAAATAATTTAAGAATAAAATAAAAATTTTAAAAAGAAAGAAAGAAAATACCTTAAGATAACACCATATTGGGGTGCCTGGGTGGCTTAGTCGGTTAAGCGTCCAACTTCGGCTCAGGTCATGATCTCACAGTTCGTGGGTTTGAGGCCCTGCATCGGGCTCTGTGCTGACAGCTCAGAGCCTGGAGCCTGCTTCAGATTCTGTGTCTCCCTCTCTCTCTGCCCCTCCCCCACTTGCACTCTGTCTCTCAAAAATAAATAAACGTTAAAAAAATATATATATGATACCATATTGGAAGGTAAGATACCATTTTTATTGTGTCAAGCACAGTCCTTTTTTTATTGTGTCAAGCAACATGGGAGGCCATGGTGAAACAGATTGCTGTGACTTTGGCTAACCATCAGTGTCAGGTTTGGATTTAGGGACCATGTTGTATGAAAAATATACTCAACTCACACTCATCCGGGTGAGATATGGGAACCAAGAAAACAGTAGATTATGTCCATATCTTATACTCACTCGGGAGTATATGCTGTTCACTCACTGACTGGAATGGAGGTCAGCATAATTTTTCTTGTTTAATTGGGTATTCTTTTTTTTTTTACATTTATTTTTGAGAAACAGAGTGAGACAAAGCGTGAGCAGCAGAGGGGCAGAGAGAGGAGACGCAGAATCTGAAGCCGGCTCTAGGCTCCAAGCTGTCAGCACAGAGCCCAACGTGGGGCTCGAACCCACAAACCGTGAGATCATGACCTGAGCTGAAGTCGGGTGCTCAACCGACTAAGCCACCCAGGCGCCCCTAAACGGGTATTCTTTTATGATTTTTTGGTTTATTGTGAATCCATATTGTTGACCCCACACTTGTCAAACATGCATACAAAATTACTCAGCTTCATAGCAACTGTCTTTGCTGCTTCCTATCTTACCCCCGTCTCTGAGCTCAATTTGTCCCCCTGGAAAACAGTGTAGTTGTTCTATTTATCTATCTGTTGACTTTAGACTCCGTTGCATCCCCAGCATCTGGCACATGGGTGAACTTGGTAAATATTTGTTGAAGGAAATATAATCCAAATGTTCTCTAATTTGATCACTCCCACCCATTCAATAAAGAAGGCCCTCTCTGCCTCTCTTTCAGCTGTCTCCTAGATATTCCTGGGTGTCCCCAGGGAGTGGCCACATTTGTGCCACTCACCCAGCTGTCCACTGTCATCTGCAGCTGTAGTGTCAGTGTTCAGGAAAGAAAATAGAAATTGATGTAGGGTTGGGGCGCCTGGGTGGCTCAGTTGGCTGTGCGTCTGACTTCGGCTGAGGTCATGATCTCTTGATTCGTGAGTTCGAGCCCTGAGTTGGGCTCTGTGCTGACAGCTCAGAGCCTGGAGCCTGCTTCAGATTCTGTGTCTCCCTCTCTCTCTGCCCCTCCGCTGCTCATGCTCTGTCTCTCTCTCTCTCTCAAAAATAAATACATGTTTAAAAAAATTAAAAAAAAAAAAAGAAATTGATGTAGGGGCTGACTACCAGAAAGGTTGGATACACTGAGGAGTGTCTTCTACTCAGGATTCCTGCCTAATTTGTGGAGACTCTGCAAAATGAAAATATGGGACCCTTTGAAACAGCAGGAAGAAATTAAAATACGAATAATATTTTAGTATTAAAATAAAAATATTAAAATACCATTAAAAATACTAATACATAGGGGCGCCTGGGTGGCTCAGTCGAATGAGTGTCAGACTCTTAATTTTGGCTCAGGTTATAATCTTGTGCTCATGTGGTTGTGGGATTGAGTCCCATGTTGGGCTCTGCGCAGACAGCATGGAGCCTGCTTGGGATTCTGTCTCCCTCTCTCTGCCTCTCCCCTGCTCATTCTCTCTCTCTCTTAAAAATAAACATTTAAGGGGCGCCTGGGTGGCGCAGTCGGTTAAGCGTCCGACTTCAGCCAGGTCACGATCTCGCGGTCCGTGAGTTCGAGCCCCGCGTCAGGCTCTGGGCTGGGCTGATGGCCCAGAGCCTGGAGCTCGTTTCCGATTCTGTGTCTCCCTCTCTCTCTGACCCTTCCCCGTTCATGCTATGTCTCTCTCTGTCCCAAAAAAAATAAATTAAAAAGTTGAAAAAAAAAATAAAAAAAAAAAAATAAATAAACATTTAAAAAATAGTAATATATAAAGCTTTTTTCTTTCTTCCATGATCTCTGTCAACCTGTGGTGGTCTTTTAAATTTGCTATTTAGGGGCGCCTGGGTGACTCAGTCAGTTGCGCGTCTGACTTTGACTCAGGTCATGATCTTACAGTTCGTGAGTTCACGTCCCGCATCGGGCTCTATGCTGACAGCTCGGAGACTGCTTTGGATTCTGTGTCTTCCTCTCTCTGCCCTACCCCGACTTGTGCATGCACATGCTCTTTGTCTCTCTCTCTCAAAAATAAAATAAAATAAAAATAAAAATCAACAGGGAAGTAAATAAATAGTAACTAAGTAAGTAAGTAAATTTGCTACTTAATGCTGTGGTCCATAGGGCAGTGGATACTCCTGGGGTGAGCACAAACACAGGCATCTGGGGCATCTGCCGTGCAGCTTTATGTATGCCTACAAATGTGCCTAATGACAGCATTTGTCATTAACCAGACTGCCCACTGGCTTCTGGTTTCCCTCCTCCCCACCAGCCACTGGACCAGCTCCTTGTGGACTTGGCCAGAGATGAAGTCGAACCAGGCATCTCTCCTTCCCATGGGCTTGGTGTCCAGGGTAATGCAACTTGTGTGCCAAGAAGAGCCAGGGATCAAGGTGGACCAAACATCCCTTCCTGCTGGGTTACCTGCTGAATGTGTGCCATGGCATGCTGACTGCAGAGAGGGGAGCTGTCACCCTGCCCTGCCCTCAAAGGTTATAGACAATGGATGGTATTGGACCTTGATTTTCCCTATGCCCTTGCATGGGCCCTCAGGCCCCCGGGCCCAGGGAGGCAGAACAGGCCAAGAGCCTGACTCAGGGAGAGTGGTGGGAGGAGAGCACACACAGGAGTCAGGCCCCAGGTCCCCGGTGCAGGCTCTACGGTCCCATCAGATTTCACTTACAAACATATTTAAAGATGCCATTATTCAGAACTTCAAAACAGCAACTTCAGAGCATTAACCCCCCAAGCACGGAGCCCTTCTGAGTGTGGGGCCCTGTGCAACTGCCCTGAACACGTCTTGTTTCCAGGCTAGCGACCTGGGAATGACTCGACATCTAAAAGCTGACCTTGGAAAGCTGCTGCTGTAAAGTGGCCCCTGCAGGGATGAGGTTGAGAACACACCCCTGTAGCCCTCACCTGGAGTCAGGAAGTCCAGATCAAGAAGCTGTCACTGCTGCCCTTGCTCAGATCTCCTTCAGGAATGGTTTTGTCAACTTGAAGTCCAACTCCTGGTTTTGGCTCAGGTCATGATCTCACAGTTCATGAGTTCAAGCCCCCATTCAGGCTCTGCTGGTGGGGAGCCTGCTTGGGATTCTCTCCTTCTCCCTCTCTGCCCCTCCGCCCACCCTCTTAAATAAATAAACTTTAAAAAAAAAAGGGGGGGGGGGCTCAAACTCTGGATAAAGAGCCAGCTGGGGATATAAACTATGCTGCCCTGTATTAGCTAGCATGAAGACTTTGTTTCTAATCCTGTGGTTTAAAGCACGCAACTTAATATACCAGCCAAACTCCGTATGTAGACCTTATTTGGATCTTGATATGAACAAACAGTAAAAGAAAAAATTGTGGCATTTTTGAGACAATTGGAAACTTGAACAATGATTGACTTTCCCCTCAACATTTTATTACCCCAAATTTCAAAGATACAGAAAGGGTGAGGCATCTTAGAGTGAACACTCATATATTTACCACCTAGATTCTACAACAAACATTTTGCTACATTTGCTTTATCATACAACTAGCCATCTATACCTCTATCAATCCATAGCTTTTTTGATGTATTTCAAAGTAGATTGCAGATATCAGTATTCTTTCCCCAAATACTTCAGCGTGTATCACCAACTGGACTGCCTGGATATTTCATCATAGAAATAATTTGAAATTTTTATATGTGTTAGGGTTACTGTGGTTATGTTTTTTAAAAAGTCTGTATTTTAGAAATATATACTTCGGGGTGCCTGGCTGGCTCTATTAGTGGAGCATGTGAGTCTTGGTCTCCAGGTTGTGAGTTTGAGCCCCGCATTGGGTGTAGAGATGACTTAAAAAAATAAAAATCTTAAAAAAAAATACTGAAATATTTTTTGGTACCCCAAAATGTAGCAGCTTCAAACAACACTTATTATCTTACAGTTTTTATGGATCAGGAATCTGGGGATGGTTTAGCCAAGCCATAGTCAACTGCTCAGGGTAAAGATGGGCCAGGAACCCACCAGTATTTGCCAGTTGTGGGTGGGGAAGGAGACTGACCCACACTTTCCAGGGTCCAGAAATAATCTTTGGTGTCATTCTGCTGCCATCTTGTGGCAGACCTGGAACCATCGCCCCTCCCTTCTAGACCTTCCCACACTAATCCTGTTGGATGCAGTTTTAGGACTTGATTCTTGAAACCTGTAACTTTTAGGTGCGCCTGGCTGGCTCGGTTGGTAGAGCATGTGGCTCTTGATCTCGGGATTGTGAGCTCAAGCCCCCCATTGGGTGTAGAGATTACTTAAAAATAAAATCTTGGGGCGCCTGGGTGGCTCAGTCGGTTAGGCATCCGGCTTCGGCTCAGGTCATGATCTCACGGTCCATGAGTTCAAGCCCCGTGTCAGGCTCTGTGCTGACAGCTCAGAGCCTGGAGCCTGTTTCAGATTCTGTGTCTCCCTCTCTCTCTGCCCCTCCCCTGTTCATGTTCTGTCTCTCTCTGTCTCAAAAATAAATAAACGTTAAAAAATAAATAAATAAAATAAAAATAAAATAAAATCTTTCAGGGGGCACTTGGGTGGCTCAATCGTTAAACATCAGACTCTCGGTTTCGGCTCAGGTCATGATCTCAGTTTTGTGAATTTGAGCCCCACATGAGGTTCTGCGCTGGCAGCGTGGAGCCTGCTTGGGATTCTCTTTCTCTACCCCTCCCTCACTTGCACTGTCTTTCTCAAAATAAATAAATACACTTAAAAAAATAATATCTTTAGGGGCACCTTTTGGCTCAGGTCATGATCTCGCAGTTAGGAGACTGAGCCCCACATTGGGCTCTGTGCTGACAGTGTGGAGCCTGCTTGGGATTCTCTTTCTCTCCATCTCTTCTCTGCCCCTCACATAGGCACACTCTCTCCCCAAATAGATAAACTTTAAAAAATCTTTTAAGGGGCACCTGGGTGTCTCGGTTGTGCATCTGACTTCGGCTCAGGTCATGATCTCATGGTTTGTGAGTTGGAGCCCCGCATCAGGCTCTGTACTGACAGCTCAGAGCCTGGAGCCTACTTCAGATTCTGTGTCTCCCCCTCTCTGCCTCTCCCCCACTCACTCTCTGTCTCTCCCAAAAATA
Source organism: Neofelis nebulosa (assembly GCF_028018385.1). Taxonomy (NCBI): domain Eukaryota; kingdom Metazoa; phylum Chordata; class Mammalia; order Carnivora; family Felidae; genus Neofelis; species Neofelis nebulosa. The sequence continues at coordinate 17,810,198 of NC_080798.1, read as the reverse complement.
AACAAACATTTATTTTTTATTTTTATCCCCCCCACCAAATAAACAAACATTTAAAAAAATCTTTTAAAAAATAAAAATAAATCTTTAGAAAAAAACACTTTTAACTTTTATTTACCCAATTGCTGAATAGATCATAAATTCACATGGCTTAAAAAAAATAAGGGTGAATAGGGAGAGAAATATTTTTCTCCTGAGAACTCCTGAGTTCCTCTCCAGGTGGACAATTCCATGTTATTTGTATCTCGTATCTCCTCCCAGGGAAATTTTATGTGTATATGAAAAACAGAAGCAAAAAAAAAAAAAAAGAAAATCCAGCACCCCCCAAAAACACAATAACGACACCCCCAAAATATACTCAGCCTTCCCAAGCATAAAAGAATACTTCATTCCTAAAATCAGCAGATTCATTCAACAATATTAGTGCTGATTTGAACAAACAATATGCATATGTTTTCAACTAACAAAAAACAGAAAAATACATGTGATCCGATGAGGAAATGTGAACATTGCCTGGATATTTTATTGTATTAACAAATTAATGTTAATCGTTTAGGTGCGATAGGGAGTTATCGCTTAAAGATGCAATCTGAAGTACTTATGGATGAAATGGTATGATGTCTTGGTTTGATCTGAAACCCATCATGGGGGAAAAGTGAGTGGGAGTGTAGATGAAGCAAGTTTGCTGAGGCTGGGTAATAGAAATGGGGAAGGGGTGTTCATTATTCTGTTTGCTCTAGGTTTGTGTATGTTTGAAATTTTCCACGATGAAAAATTGAAGTATATTTCCTGACTGCCTACTGTGTGCTGGGCACTGTTGTAGACACAGCAGTGAAGAAAACAGAAAAAAAACCCATCATTCACGTAGCTTACATTCTGGTGGGATAATGATAGCTAACATTCATTGAGGACTTACCAAACGCTAGACTGTTGTAAACTTGTTGGAGTACCTATCAGTACATAAATACCTTCCTCACTCCTGGTGTTGCTTTACAAGGTGCCTTGTATTCAGTGTATGGATCCTCCACAATTCATTTTGCTAAGATTAGGTGGACAGACAGGATTTTAAACAATATTTGCTGTTGTATTTCATTCAAACTACCTTAACATTGTTCTTTTCCATATATTGCAATAAAGCTGGTGATTGCTGTTGTTTTGCTTGTCATAATAATTTCCTTTGGAGTCCTTGACTATATTGCACATGTTGAAACATATCATTTCCCCTTGTACTTTCAGTGCAATCCATTAAGAATGCCAAGAGTAGGGGTGCCTGGGTGGCTCAGTCAGTTAAGCCTCCGACTCTTGATTTCGGCTCAGGTCATGACCTCAGGGTTCATGAGTTCCAGCCCCGAATCAGGCTCTCTGCTGTCAGCACAGAGACTGCTTCAGATCCTCTGTCCCTCTCTTTCTCTGCCCGTCCCCTGCTCTCTTTCTCCCTCTCAAAAATAAATAAACTTAAAAAAAATGCCAAGAGTAACAGTTAAATGTGCCAATTTTGTTTGCCAAACAGCAGCTTTGAAAATATTTGTCAAATGAAATTACTTTTAAAAAAATGTTTTTTTAACATTTATTCATATTTTGAGAGGCAGAGTATGAGTGGGGGAGGGGCAAAGAGAGAGGGAGACAGAATCCAAAGAAGGCTCCAGGCTCTGAACTGACAGCACAGAGCCCGACGCAGGGCTCGAACTCACAGACTGTGAGATCATGACCTGAGCTGAAGTTGGACTCTTAACCGACTGAGGCACCCAGTAATTTCATGGTCCCATGAAATTACTCTTCAAGTAGGAAAATGTGTAACTCATTACTGAGTTCAGTTCACCTACTTTGTATTGTCCCTCATGACAATTATATTCAGGAGGGTGGTAGCTCCAATCTTTGAACAAAATACATTATTTCAAAAATTCAGCTCTTTGATGAGCTTTATTTGAGCAATTCTTGCTGAATTTTCAAAGCCATTAATGAGATTCAATAGAATCTCTTTGGGTGCCAAAGCCTTGTTATATGAAGAATTGAGACTACAATTCTTCCAACAATTTAATACTTCCACTGTGTTTTCTGGTTATGCTTGTAGGTCCGTCCCTTGTAATTCTTTTACAAATTTGCCAGTTTAATGTATACTGATTAACAATGTCTTTTCTAATCCTATTTAAGTATATTCAGTCTTGTGAATATGAGGTTAAATTTAAATACAATTAAACTTCCATCAAATTTATCTTGCCTGATATGTTACATTAGTGGAAGGTATTGTGAAGTGTGGAGTGTTAGTGCTCTAAGGAGACTCTAAGTGTTCTAAGACTATCAAATCAGACTAAGACTATCAGACTTCATTGCCTAAAAAGAATTGTGTATATTCACAAGAATTGGGATGCTGGCTTATTATCAAATGGTAGCCTAGAGATGATAGATACAGTCATCACTGAGAGGTAGAGTTTTATCAGTTGATTTATCACTGAAAAATTATACACATCATTAAATATACCAAAATCGGGGTGCCTGAGTGGCTCAGTTAGTTAAGCGTACATCTGACTTCGACTCAGGTCATGATCTCACGGTTTGTGAATTCAAGCCCCACATCGGGCTCTCTGCTGTCAGCACGGAGCCCGCTTCAGATCCTCTGTCCACTTCTCTCTTTGCTCCTCCCCCACTCATGCTCTCACTCTCTCAAAATAAATAAACTTTATTAAGGGCTTTAAAAGTAAATAAATGAATAAACAAACAAGCCAAAATACTGACTAATAATAAATAAATATTGACTGGTATCTTGCCATGCCAAATGCAAATAAATACAATAAAAACAAGACTTTTTTCATTAACAGTCATAACACAATTAAAATATTGAGCTTAGGGGCACCTGGGTGGCTCAGTTGGGTTAAGCATCTGACTCTTCATTTCTGCTCAGGTCATGGTCTCACGGTTTGTGAGTTTGAGCCCCACCCACACCGGGCTCTGTGCTGGCAGTGTGGAGGCTGCTTGGGATTCTCTCTCTCCCCACCTCTCTCTCTCTCTCTCTCTCAAAATAAATACATAGCTTTTTAAAAAATTAAAAAATAAAATTAAAAAAAATTGAGCTGAGAACGTTGATCTTTTTCTTCCTCTGAAAATATTATTGGAAAGGCTCATGGTCCACAGAAAGCAGACTTTAAGAGGTCTACATTCAGGATGTTTGACAGGTAGTGCCACAGAATCGGCATCTGTTGGGAGAATGAAGGCAACAGAACTGGGTGGGGGCAGAAGTCCAGTTGCAATGCAACAGCCACAAGGCCTTAGTAACCCCCCACAAGTCTCCGTGGAACTGGGATGGGATGGCCCTGCAGAGCTGCCCATGGGCAGTAGGGCTGAGCCTTTACATCTGTACCCATGGGATGAGGGCCATTATTGCAGGAAGGGCTAAGTGGAAGTTCCCACAACTTCTATTCCCTTCCAAGACAGTAAATGGCAAGCAATACTGCACCCTTGAGGGAATTATAGAAAGTAATCCTGCAATTAAAGACCTGAGAGAATGGGTCGCCTAGGTGGCTCAGTCGTTGGGCATCTGTTTTCAATTCAGGTCATGATCTCACAGTTGGTGAGTTCCAGCCCCATGTCAGGCTCTGTGCTGACAGCTCAGAACCTGGAGCCTGCTACAGATTCTGTGTCTCCCTCTCTTTCTGCTCCTCCCCCACTCACCCTCTGTCTCTCTCTCTCTCTCTCTCAAAAATTAAATAAATGTTAAGAAAATTAAAAAAATCAAAAAGACCTGAGAGAAGCAAGGGTGGTGATACCTATCACATCTTCATTTAATTCACCAGTTTGGCTGCATTGTCAACTTAACCTGATGGTGGCTCCAACGGTAGCTCCTGGCCCACACGCAGTATTTTTACTAGAAAAAAAAAAAGTCAACATATCCCCAGGTACTTGGGCTGCAGCTATTGACCTGGCTAATGCCTTTTTCTCTATACCAATTTGGAAGAACTACCAGAAGCAATTTTCTTTTACCTTTATAATACCTTCACAGCGTTGCCTCAGGGTTATGTCAACTCTCCTGCTCTTTGACATAAAATAGTTTGCAGAACTTGATCATCCTGACATTCCACAAAAGATCATCCAGGTGCCCTCCATAGTAACTTTTTAGTCAGTCAGTATTTATTTATTTATTTATGTCAGTTAGTAATTTTTTAAGTAGACTTCATGCCCAGTGCAGAGTCCAATGCAGGGCTTGAATTCAGGACCCTGAGGTCAAGACTTGAGCTGAGATCAAGAGTTGGATGCTCAACTAACTGAGCCACCCAGGTGCCCTTCCAAGTGTGGAATTTTATGTCTGTAACTAGCTTAAAAATTGTGGGGGGGGGGGGGTTTGGTAAAGTGAAGGTTTCCCACCTGGATATTCCCACAAAAATATTCTATCATTTGCTTAATTTATTAATTCAAATTTTCTACCTATTATTATTATTTGTTCAACAAATATCTGACTGCCTCTTAGGAGCAAAGTAGCAGATACAATTCTCAACACATCAATGATTTAGAATTATGGTAAGAGTTGTGCGAATTCAGTCAACTTTTAAAAAATACAAACAGGGGCACCTGGGTGGCTCAGTCGACTTCGGCTTGGGTCATCATCTTGCGGTTTGTGAGTTTGAGCCCTGCTTTGGGCTCTGTGCTGACAGCTCAGAGCCTGGAGCCTGCTTTGGATTCTGTCTTCCTCTCTTTGTCCCTCCCCCATTCACACTGTGTCTGTCTCTCTCTCAAAAATAAACATTAAAAAAAAATTTTTTTTTAACTTATAAGCTAAGAGGAAACATGCAAAAATGATAACATTCATGTTTGAGTGAAGGTACTAAAAATGTTTTCTCCTTATAGTTTTCTATACTCTCTGTATTCTTCTATTGAGCATTTTTACTTTTTATAAGGACAAGACAAAAAATTGTTTTAAAGATTCCTATTAAGAAAAAAAACGATTCTTAAAACCTTTCATACTTTTGTTCCTAGCATTGCCACTTTTTGTGTTAGGACCATGCATTTTACAGATTACCTGAAAAAACACGATTTTTCCTTTTCACAGCCACACATTTGTGAAGTTGTACGGGCACATGAAACTCTGCCCTATCTTGCCCTTGTAATTTAGGATTCTTCATTTATGAGGCCTTGGACAAGCTACTTAATTTCTTTGACTCTCAATTTCTTTATCTTTTAAAGTAGGGGGGAAAAAAAGAAGTGAAGCCAGAGACATAAATGACAATGTATCCAAATAACAAGGCAGGGAACACTTGGTGAATTTCAGGCACTGTGCTAGGAACTTTACACACATTTGTTCATCTCAAAAATAGCTCTTTTAAGTAAGAAGAATATGGCCAGTCCATTATTAAATGAACAAAGGATATGAACATACAATTTATTTATTTAACAAATATTTATTGAGCAGCTACTATGTTTCAGGCACCATGGAAAAAGCAATACTAATGGTCAGTAAATACATGAACAAATGGTCATCTATCTTAATCATAGTGAATGGAATACAAGTGAAAACCAAGGTAACTTACATTTTTCACCCATCAAATGGTCTACACATTTAAAATAAAATGTTTTCTCCAGGATTAGATGAATGTGGTGTTTTGGGATCTCTGCTACTGTGGGCAGATGCATGGAGGCATAATTTTCTTGAAGGCACTTAAGCAATGTGTCTAAACCAGCTGTCTAAAAATGTCCAACCAGAGAATGAAGCACTCCTAGTCATTTGTGGCTTCTGTATATCACTTGGGAATGTACCAAAACAAAACCAAAACAAAACAAAACAAAATAACAACAACAACACAAAAATGACTCCTTGGAAAATGGCTACTTCAAGGTGGGAGGTAGGGTATGAACAAGGTGAGCCTGGAACATTTGTAGCAGACTGCAAGCAAGTGATCAAAGACTACTGCGGTCATATCAAAAGGACAGAGGAGCCAGGGGAAGGCGCTCCCACATTCCAAACATGGAACAATTTGAGTATCAATGAGAGTACAACCTAATTGTATTTAAATATATTAAATATGCTACACACACAGACCTAAACTCATAGGTTATCATGGCAGAATGCTAGGGAACCAACTTATTATTTTGAAACCAGCAAAGAGAAAGAAAGAAGCGTTTATCTCGCCTTTACTTACGGTAATAGGGAAAATCACGTAGCAGTTAAAGGGGAGTTTTTCTTCATAAAAATATCCTGGCTAATAAAAGAAGAAATAGGATACCATTCTGTAATCCTTAGTGGATTAATAGATCAATTGAACAATGGTTCTAACATCATAAAAAGACACCTCAATGTTGTGTCTCAATACTAACCACCTGTAAATAGTCTTAGCCAAACACCACAGAACACCTCTTCAATCTGATCAAGCCTCTAGATACCAACTACCAATTTATAGGCAATACCAATAATAGAGGAGCATGTTAAACTACACCAGGGATTCAGTCAGCAAAAACTAGGCTCTGAGAAAATCTACAAGGCAAATGATCTAGTTTCTTCATAAAATAAATTACCAGGGGGGTAAAAAAGGATAAGGAAGAATGCACTGACAGAGACTTAAGAGATGTAACAACTGCAATTTGTAGACATAACTTGGACCTCAATTAACTTAAAAAAATTTTTGTTTTTACATTTATTTATTTTCGAGAGACAGAGACAGAACGTGAGCAGGGGAGGGGTAAAGAGAAAAGGAGATGCAGAATCTGAAGCAGGCTCCAGCCTCTGAGCAAGCTGTCAGCACAGAACCTGACGTGGGGCTCAAACCCACGAACTGTGAGATCATGACCTGAGCCGAAGTTGAACACTTGACTGACTGAGCCACCCAGGTGCCCCTCAATTAACTTTAAAAAAAAAATTGACATTTATGAAACAATTAGAAATGGGAACACTGACCATCATCGTATGTGTAATGACAGTATTGCCATTTTTTTTAAGGAGTGAAAATCGTCTCTCGAGTTGTGATATACTGTAGATACATACTGAAATATTTATAGATTAAATGATGTTGCCGGGATTTACTTCAAAACTAACATGAGGGTGGAGGAGTGGGTGGAGATACAGACACAACAAGATGGGCCATGGGCTAATAATTACTGAAGCTGGTGATGGGGGCACTGGAGGTACATTATAAGATTTTGTGTAAACAGAGAGTTTTAAAAATGTATATACATTTTGATCGAGCACTTCCACTTTCAGGAATGTATCTTAAAGAGATATCACACATATAGAAAATAATTTATGTGCAAGGATATTTATTATACAATTGTTTGAAAGCAAAAATAATGGAAAAAACTAAATTGACAGGATAAATTATGAAACACATATACTATGCAGCTGTTAAGGAAGAATAAGGCAGCTATATATGTATCAATATGATCCAATTTCAAGGTGTATGGATAAGCAAAAATAACAAGTATAGAAATTTGCTACCATTTATGTAAAAATCTTTTTTATAAAGAGTGTTATGTGTATGTCTACACTTAGGCAAACATAAAAATCAGGCAGTACACACAAGAACTTGACAGCAGTGATAGGTACATAGAGTAACAGCAGAGATGGAGTAGAGATTATATACCAAATTGTAACTTTAAGATATTTATCCTATGAGTGTGCTGTTACTATTCAAAGCGACACTTTTTAACGTCATAGCTTTGAACTCCTCCAAATGTACACTGTAATCGTTAAACCACTTAAAGTAAAATGACATACAGAACACTACTTCCTAATCCTGTGTAGGCAGTGACACACGCAGAAAATACAGGTGCTTTAGTCAACAGTCTGGATGACTGAGAAGATGGATGGCATCGGGACACAACAGGCCCTGTGCCCCAGCCACTGCCTGGACTGAGGGGATGTTTCCTTAAGATTCCCCAGATTCATTCACAGGCTCTGATCCATTTACCACTAGGGTTGGATCAGGGCTCTCTCCCCTACCATTGTCATCTCCTGGAGTTATATCAAAATTCTGAAAACATAATTAATCCACGACAGGTGAAATTCTAGACATTCTATTTAAAATTAGCTTCTAACTTTAGCCCCATGTCAGGCTCTGTGCTGACAGCTCAGATCCTGGAGCCTGCTTCAGATTCTCTCTCTCTCTCTCTCTCTCTGTCCCTTCTCCACTCGCACTCTTTCTCAAAAATAAACATTAATTTTTTTAAATTAGCTTCTAACTTTGAAGAGATTGGATTCAATTAGCAGCAATTTTATTTATATTTATTTTCACAAATGATGATCATCTACAATTTGTTTCTTGGGAGCTATCCTTTTTTTTTTTTTTTATCATAGTTTTATTTAGCCTTGGAAATGAACTGGCAAGCTTCTCTCAGGGATTATCTATCTGTTCCTTGAAGTTTTAGTAGGCTAAACTGTTTTTAAAGGGAAGAGCTTTGATGTCTTTTTATGTCCTTCTACAATCATTCAGGTATTCCATGTCTTCTTAAACCAGTTTTGATACTTTTGTAAAAATCCATTCTCTTTAAATTTCCAAATACATTAAAGCCAGGCATAGTAGCTATTTAAAAGAAATACCCACCCCTTCCTTACTCATAAGGCTAAATGTTTTTCTTCTAGTTCAGAGTTGTCAGTCTTCCATCTTATAATATTGTTAAATAAACAACCTTCAGATTCAGCCTACTGTTGTTTTTTACTTCTTATTTTTAATTATCATTCTTACTATTGATACGGGTTTATGTGGTAATTTCCCTCTAATTTTTAGAGTTGACCATTCATCCATTCAATAGGCTTAGTATGTGACTGGCAATGAGTAAGTGCTGGAGATCTACATTTGGAGAACAAAGCCCTTACCTTCAATCCTGGGGTGACAGGAACATAGCTTTGGCTGTACGGAACTGGTTTTGATGTATAGAATTTTTTGACTGCTCTTGAGTTATACTTGGAAGTGGCTTTAGATTTCTAAGTGGGTCGATTTCTTTTGGCTACTCTTCTGTTAATTTCTAATCTTGTGACTTCCTAGCTTTCAATATCATGAAGACCTTCTTATGCTAATTATACTTTACTACTGTTTTCCAGAATGAATTATTGTTAGCAAGTGGTTATGAAGGCTTTTTGTTATTTGGCACATTCATAAGGCCCTTCTCTTACATGAACTCCTTAACAGTAATACTGTTATAAATTAACAACAATAACTAATATTTATTGAACTATATATAGGGTTTATAAAAAATATCTGATAGTCCTCAGGAGAACTCTATCAGGTAAGTATAATGATTACTGCTTAAAAATAAGTAAACTGAGAAACAGGAAGATTGCATAATTTGTTCAATGCTATACAGTCGGTAACTGGTGGAACTGAGATAATACTAAATAATATGTATATCATGGTAAAAGGCACATTCAGAAAATACCTTAATAGGGTCATTTTCTCTTAGGAATTCTCAGAAGTTTAACACATTTTGTGTGGCAACAGAAAGGTTTTCTATAGTCACATTAATATTTTTTTCAGCATAAGTTTTCTGATGCTTAGTAAGCAGTGAGTGTGAGGCAAAAAGAATTCCTGCATTTATTGAATTTTCTTCTGGTAGGAATAATCCCATGTTCCGTAATGGAAATGACAAGTGAGGGTTTTCTGACATTAATCACATTACATTACACATTACCTAATATTGAGTCAGGTGTGAAATCCATGTAAAGGCTTTCCTATACCCTTAACATTCAAGGCTTTCTAACCAGTATGGATCCTGTAGTGTTCGATGAGCTGCGAGCCAAGAATAAAGGCCTGCCCACATTCTCTACATTCATAAGGTTTGATACCAGGATGAATTCTCTGATGTTCAGTAAGTTGTGAACTACGAATAAAGGCCATTCCACATTCCCTACACTGATAGGGTTTCTCACAAGTATGAATTCGTTGATGATGAGTCAGTTGTGAAACACGGATAAAGGCTTTCCCACATTCCTTACATTCATAGGGTTTGTCACCTGTATGAATTCTTTGATGTTGAATAAGGTATGAACTACGACTAAAGGCCTTCCCACAGTCCTTACATTCATAGGGTCTGTCACCAGTATGAACCCTCTGATGTCGTGTAAGCTGTGCATGTTGTCTAAAAGCCTTCCCACATTCCTTACATTCGTAGGGTTTCTCCCCAGAATGAATTCTTTGATGTCGAGTAACTTCTGAGCTATGAATAAAGCCCTTCCCACATTCCTTACACTCATAGGGTTTCTCACCAGTATGAATCCTCTGGTGGACAGTAAGCTGTGAATGCTGTCTGAAGGCTTTCCCACATTCTTTACACTGATAGGGTCTTGCACCCGTATGAATTCTCCGATGAACAGTAAGTTGTGAGCCACGAATAAAAGCCTTCCCACAGTCTTTACACACATAGGGTTTCTCACCTGTGTGAGTTCTTTGATGCAGAATAAGTTGTGAATGCTGTCTAAAGGTCTTTCCACATTCTTTACATTCATAGGGTTTGACACCAGTATGAAGTCTTTGATGTAGAATAAGTTCTGAAGTACGACCAAAGGCCTTCCCACATTCCTTACAATCATAAGGTTTCTCACCTGTATGAATTCTCTGATGTTGAACAAGGTGTGAGGCACGACTAAAGGCCTTCCCACATTCCTTACAGTCAAATGGTTTTTCACCAGTATGAGTTTTCTGATGCTGAATAAGGTGTGAGCCACGGCTAAATGCTTTCCCACACTCATTACATTCGATCAGTTTCTCACCAATCTCATTGTTCTGATGTAAAGGGAGGGATGTATGATGCTCAAAAGTGGGCATGTTTTCATATGTGATTTTTACTTGCTTGAAACAGCATTCCTGAGTTACTCGTTGTCTTTCAAATTGGCCTTTGCATTCCCAGTCATCTCCAAAACTGGAGCCCTCAAAATCACAGCATTTAAGGCTTTCCATGATCTCCCAATTGAATGACTCTACTTCAAAAATATCTTTTTGTGGAAATTTCTCACACCTGGACTCCAGCTCTGAAAAAGAAAAAAAGAAAGAAAGAAAAGAAAAGAAAAGAAAAAAAAGAAAAGAAAATACAAGCAAGCTTCATTAAGAGAAACAAAAAATTTTATAGCTGACTAGAGAGACAAAATGAAAATAACCTTAAAAAGTGAATGGCTTATGTAAGTCTCAAATATTGCTGTGCAATTTCCAAAGAGTACATGAAAGCACAAATATGATGAGGTGCCAGAAGGGAGCAAAAGAAATTAAGCTGGGTGTTCTTAATTTTTATATAGGTCTCTCTTCCACATCTTGCACCTGCCTTCATAATACTTTTATCAGTTGTAATTAGATTTTCATTTACTTATTCATCTGTTGATCTTTTTGTTTTGTTCCTCCTAAATATCCCCAAAGGTAAAAATACAGCCTTTCTCACTAGCTTTTGTAACCAAACCCTAGTATATAATAAACTTTTAATAATGGGTTATTTGATGAACAAATACTGCATTCTAGAGACAGATAAGTAGAACACAATAGAAAGCCAGAAAGAGACTGGAGTTTATATGGAAATTGAATTTATTATAAAGGTGGTATTTCAAAGGGGAAAAGGATAATTTTTGTAATAAATAAAGTTGGACAACAGGATACTCATTTGGAAAAAGATAAAAGTGTATCCATCACCAAAAACCATAAAATACCTAAGAATAAACCTAACCAAAGAGGTGAAAAATCTATACACTGAAAACTATAGAAAGCTTATGAAAGAAATTGAAGAAGACACACACAAAAAAAGGAAAAACATTCCATGCTCATGGGTGGGAAGAACAAATATTGTTAAAATGCCAATACAAAGCAAACTACATATCCAATGCAATCCCTATCAAAATAACACCAGCATTCTTCACAGAGCTAGAACAGACATCCTAAAATTTGCATGGAATCAGAAAATACCCCGAATAGTCAAAGCGATCCTGAAAAAGAAAACCAAATCTGGAGGCATCACAATCCCGGACTTCAAGCTGTATTACAAAGCTTGACAAGTACCATCAAGTACCATCAAGACAGTATGGAACTGGCACAAGAACAGACACATAGACCAATGAAGTACATAGATCTCTACAGAACAGAGAACCCAGAAATGGACCCACAAACATTTGGCCAACTAATCTTTGACAAAGCAGGGAAGAATATCCAATGGAAAAGAGACACTCTCTTCAGCAAATGGTGTTGGGAAAACTGGAGAGCAACATGCAGAAGAATGAACAAGGGCCACTTTCTTACACCATACACAAAAATAAACTCAAAATGGAGGAAAGACCTAAACATAAGACAGGAAGCCATCAAAATCCTAGAGGAGAAAACAGGCAACAACCTGTTTGACCTCAGCCACAGCAACTTCTTTTTTTTTTTTTTTTTTTAATTTTTTTTTTTCCAACGTTTTTTTTTTTTATTTATTTTTGGGACAGAGAGAGACAGAGCATGAACGGGGGAGGGGCAGAGAGAGAGGGAGACACAGAATCGGAAACAGGCTCCAGGCTCCGAGCCATCAGCCCAGAGCCTGACGCGGGGCTCGAACTCACGGACCGCGAGATCGTGACCTGGCTGAAGTCGGACGCTTAACCGACTGCGCCACCCAGGCGCCCCAACACAGCAACTTCTTATGTGACATGTCTACAGAGACAAGGGAAATGAAAGCAAAAATGAACTGTTGGGGCCTCATCAAGACAAAAAGCTTCTGCACAGTGAAGGAAACAATCAGCAAAACTAAAAGGCAAACAATGGAATGGGAGAAGATATTTGCAAATGACATATCAAATAAAGGGTTATTATCCAAAATCTATAAAGAATTTATCAAACTCAACACCCAAAAAACAAATAATCCAGTAAAGAAATAGGCAAAAGACATGAATAGACACTTTTCCAAAGAAGACATCCAGAGGGCTAATAGACACATTAAAAGATGCTCAACATCACTCATCATCAGGGAAATAAAAATCAAAACCACAATTAGATATCACCTCACACCTGTCAGAATGGCCAAAATTAACAACTCAGGCAACAACAGATGTTGGTGAGGATACAGAGAAAAAGGAACCCTTTTGCACTGCTGGTGGGGATGCAAACTGGTGCAGCTACTTTGGAAAACAGTATGGAGGTTCCTCAAAAAATTAAAAATAGAACTACCCTATGACCCAGCAATTACACTACTAGGTGCTTATCCAAAGGATACAGGAGTGCTGTTCCAAAGGGGCACATGCACCATCGACAATAGCCAAAGTATGGAAAGAACCCAAATGTCCACTGACTGATGAATGGATAAAGAAGATGTGGTGTGTATACACAATGGAATATTACTCGGCAATCAAAAAAAAAAAAAAAAAAGAAAAGAAATCTTGCCATTTGCAACAATGTGGATGGAGCTAGAGTGTATTTTAAAAAAACTTTTTTTTTTTAACATTTATTTATTATTGAGAAACAGAGAGAGACAGAGCATGAGTATGGGAGGGGCAGAGAGAAGGGGAGACAGAATCTGAAGCAGGCTCCAAGCTCTGAGCTGTCAGCACAGAGCCTGACGCGGAGCTTGAACTTGCGAACTGCGAGATCATGACCTGAGCTGAAGTCAGATACTTAACTGACTGAGCCACCCAGGTGCCCTAGAGTATATTATGTTAAGCAAAATAAGTCAGTTAGAGAAAGACAAATATCATATGATTTCACTCATATGTGGAATTTAAGATATAAAACAGATGAACATAAAGGAAGGGAAGCAAAAATAATATAAAAACAGGAGAGAGACAAACCATAAGAGACAAATGCAGAGAACAAACTGAGGGTTGCTAGAGGGGTTTTGGGTGGGGGGATGGGCTAAATGGGCTAAGGAGGATGAGAACTGGGTGTTATATGTAAGTGATGAATCACTAAATTCTATTCCTGAAATAATTATTACACTATAAGTTAACTTGGATGTAAATTTAAAAAAATAAAAATAAATAAATTGGATACAAATTTGTCATTAAAAAAAAAAATGTATCCATATGTTATGCCACCATATACCAGAACAAACTTCCAAGTAGAGTTTTAATGTTAAAAGAAAATGGAAACCATACAAATACTAGGAGGAAACAAAGTAGATACTTTATAACCTAGGTATGGGGAAACCTAACAATGAAACGACTCAAAATTCAAAAGGAACCAAAGCAAAGACTAGTAAATTCCATATGTAAAGGTGAAAAACAAAAGAAAAAAACTTGCACATGAACAAAAAACACCAAAAGTAAAATCAAAAAACAAGTGACAGGAAAATACTTAAAACTTAAAAAAAATTTTTTTTAAATGTTTATTTATTTTTGAGAGATAGAGTGAAGTAGAGGAGGGGCAGAGAGAGAGGGAGACTGAAGCAGGCTCTAGGCTCTGAGCTGTCAGCACAGAGCCCAACATGGGGCTCGAACCCATGAACCATGAGATCATGACCTGAGCCAAAGTCGGACGCTCAACCAACTGAGCTATCCAGGTACCCCCTTAAACTTATATGGCAGGTAATGGGATAATCTTTATGATTTATGAAAAGTTCTTTAAAAATTGAGAAAATATTCCCAAAAAAGTTAATCATACAATTATCATCTGATCCAACAATCCCACTCTTAGGTATATACCCAAAAGAAGTGAAAACAGGCACTTAAATACTTGTATATCCATGGTCACAGGAACATTATTCACAATAGCCAAAAGGTGGAAAGAACCCAAGCATCCATCAACAGACAAATGGATAAACAGAATGTGGTATATACACACAATGGAAAACACTCAGCTTTTCTAAAAATTCTGGTAAGTGTTACAACACGGATGAACCTTGAAAACATTATGCTACATGAAATACATGAGATAACCTAGAATAGTCACATTTATAAAGACAGGAAGTAGAACAGAGGTAACTAGGGGCTGGGAGAAAGGGAAAATAGACAGTCATTGTTTCATGGATTGAGTTTTTATTTGGGATAATGAGTAAGTTCTGGGGTAGTGGTGATGGGTGCCCAACACTGGGAATGTAATTAATGCTACTGGATTGTATACTTAAAAATGGCTAGGGAAGCCTGGGTGGCTCAGTTGGTTAAGCATCTGACTCTTTGATTTCGTCTCAGGTCATGATCTCATGGTTTGTGGGTTCAAGCCTCATGCTGGGCTCTGCGCTGTCAGCATGGAGCCTGCTTGGGATTCTCTCTCCCTCTCTCTCTGCCCCTCCCCTGCTTGCGCATGTGCATGCTCTGTCTCTCTCTCAAAATAAATAAATAGGGGTGCCTGGGTGCCCCAGCTGGTTAAACATCTGACTTCGGCTCAGGTCATGATCTCACGGTTCATGGGTTTGAGCCCCGAATCAGGCTCTGTGCTGACAGCTCAGAGCCTGGAGCCTGCTGTGGATTCTTGGTCTCCCTCTCTCTCTGCTCCCACCAGGTTCTCCCTCTCCCTCCCTCCCTCCCTCCCTCTCTCTCTCTCTCTCAAAAATAAAAAAATAAAACATTAAAAAAAATAATAAATTTATGAAATATAAGAACAACAATAGTATGAAACTAGAATTCCAGATCATTAAAACAAAATCAGAATGGGGTGAGGGTGAGGATGAATCTAGGCAAGGGCCAACAAACTTTTTCTGGAAAGGACCAGATAGTAAATGTTTTAGGCCTTGTGGACCACATAAGGTGTCTGTAGCATATGCATGCATGGTGTGTGTGTGTCCCTCTGTCTATCTATCTTTAAGCCCTATCTATCTATCTATCTATCTATCTCTCTATCTAACTATCTATCTACCTACCTACCTACCTTTAAGCCCTTTCAAAATGTAGAAACTATTCTTAGTTTGTAGGTGGTACAAGAAGTGGCCACGGGTTGGATCTGACCCACTGATTGTAGTCTGCCAAACCCTGGTAAGGCACAGGGAAGTAAAATATGGTAAAAGTCTTACTTTGCTCAGAAAAGACATTCAAAGATGCTATTCCATACCATTCTCCAATAAAAGAAACCAGGGCTTCTTTGAGGAATGGCTGGGGCAGGAAAAATACAAGATAAACCTGAAACATGCTGTGGTAAAATAAGGAAGTCCTCAAAACAGAATGAGGACATGTCAAGAGAACCCAGGAACAACCTGAAGGTGTTCCCAATGGCCAAAGCTTGCATAATTTGAACAACAAGATAAATAATGTATTTATTTATTTAATAATAAATAAATATTTATTTATTTAATAATAAATACATTATTTATTTTGTTCAATTGTACTGGGCTACAACCCATAGAATAAATACCCATGAGCCCATATTAATAAAAATAAATCACTGAATAAATAAATGAATGGGAGAGGGAGAAGGGACAGCTTTTTCTTACAGGAGAATTCCAATTAATAAATTTAGAAGGAATAAGGTACAAAGAAAATCAACACGAGGCAACACTATTGTAATGACTGCTACAGAGAAGATCCACCAATGGATGCTAAAATCAGTAGGCAAAATGTATATTCTCAAAGTATCTCCCCCCAAGATAATTACCAATTACAGATGGAAAAATAGTAACTTTATAGGGACAAACACGAGAGACACTACCTTAACCAAGTGATCAAGTTTAACACTACCAGTATTAAATCATGTTAATACCAAGTACTCTCCACAATAGTACTCATCAAAAGTATCAAGGTCACGAAAGACTGAAGAACTATCACAGATTAGAAGATGCTAAGGAGACACAATAACTAAATGTAACAGGGGATCTGGGACTGGATCCTAGGACAGAAAGAGAACATTAGGGGAAAATCTGACAAAATTCTAATAACATCTATATTGGTTAATACTACTGTACCAATGGTAATTTCCTAGTTTTGATAACTGTACTATGGTTATGTAAAATGTTAACATTCGTGGAAGCTGGGGGAAAGGCATATGGGAATTCTAACAATTTTGCTAGTTTTCTATAAGCCTAAAAATTATTCAAAATAAAAAAGTTAAACACTTTACTAAAAAGAAAAAAATTCTATTTCAGTCTTGAGGTAAAGAAACACAGTTTTAAGTACATTTTAAATTTATTATTATTTATTTATTTATTTATTTAGTGAGCGCTCATACATGCAAGTGGGGCAGGGGCAGAGAGAGAGGGAGAGAAAGAACCCCAAGCAGGCTCTACACACAGCAAGGAGCCCTAAGCAGGGCTCAATCTCACTACTGGGATGTCACGGCCTGAGACAGTATCAAGAGTCAGATGCTTAACCTACGGAACCACCAAGGTACCCCAATTTTTAAAAGTCCTATTAAAGACTATTCTTTCAAAGCAATACGAAGTACAACTTTAAAATCATTTGAGGGTAGAAAGAGGGATAATCAAAGGTGAGCAGAATGGAAATAGCCAGAAATAGAAGTGAAGAACAGAACATATGAAATAAAATGACAGGAATAAGAATAGACACATTAGTCATTACAATAATGAGAATAGATTGAATCCCCTTATTAAAGTGCAAGAATCTTGGATTGATTCAAAGAAGAAACTCTAACAGAATCTTGAGTACATGGACACACTTCAAGTGGCTGTGACTTTTTAAAAAAAGGATACGCAAAGATATGTCATAATTTTTAGACCAAAAAAAGAGGGCATTTGATGGAATATCAGAAAAAATATAATTCAAGTTTTACAAAAATGTAAAATACAATAACATTACATATAATACAAGAAACAGTTCTTAGAACTTCATCGCACCAGTACAGAGAAAGTTAAAAGGACATGCAGATTTGAGCGCCTAAGTGGCTCAGTTGGTTAAGTGTCTGACTTCGGCTCAGGTCATTATCTCACAGTTTGTGGGTTCAAGCCCTGCATTAGGCTCTCTGCTGTCAGCACAGAGCCCTCTTTGAATCCTCTTCACCCTCCCTTTGTGCCCTTCCCCAGCATAAATAAACATTAAAAAAAAAAAAAAAAAAAGGACATGCAGATTCTAAATCATATAATCAAAACGATGAGAGATAAACAGAGAGGCATTTCCTTTCCAAGTAACACTAGTTTTAAATATATGTAGGGGTGCCTGGGTGGCTCAGTTGGTGAAGCGTCTGACTTCGGCTCAGTTCACGACCTTGCAGCTTGTGAGTTCGAGTCCTGCGTCGGGCTCTGTGCTGACACCTCAGAGCCTGGAGCCTGCTTCCAATTCTGGGTGTCCCTCTCTCACTACCCCTCCCCCACTCTCTTACTCTCTTTCAAAAATAAATAAACATTAAAAATTAAAAAAATAAATAAATATATGTAGAGAACATTTTCCAAAATTGGAACAACTTGACCTAGTGATGACATTGGAAGAGAAAAGTCAGTGGTAGGATTTCTTCTTTGGAAAATTCCTGCTAACACATTAATTCCATTCTCATTTAAAATATCCTACTGGCTGGTTCAGTCAGTATAGCATGGGAATCTTGATCTCAGGGTTGTGATTCCAGCCCTATGTTGAGGGTAGAGATTACTTAAAAATTAAATCTTTAAAATGAAACAAACAAATACATAAAATATCCTATGAGAAAGAAGGTAAAGACCTTTTTTGTTTTGTTTTGTTTTGAGGGAGAGTATGAACACAAGTGAGGAGGGGCAGAGAGACAGGGAGAGAGAAAAAAATCTGTGCTGTCACAACAAAGCCTGATGTGGGGCTCGATCCCACAAACTGTGAGATCATGACCAGAGTTGAGATCAAGAGTCAGACACTTAACCCACTGAACCACCCAGTCTCCCCAAAGACATTTTCATATGGTCAAAAACAGAATTTATTGAACAGACCTACATAAAAGGAAATTTTTAGGTGTTCTTTAGATAGAGAAAAAAATAATCCCAATGAAAATAAATAAATAACAACAACAGAGGAGTTGGGGGGGGGGGGTTAACTGATAAGTATTCAAAGATACCAGTATTGCCCAGCAAGTGTCAATTAATAATACTTGATAACTTTTATTTAATGGTCACTACTGCCTGGCATTGTTCTGGGCATTTCACATTATTAACTCCTATAACAACCATAATAATTACACGAAGGGGGCTCTATTTTTATCTCATTTGCAAAGGAGAAAACTGAAGCACAGAGATTTTAAGCAATTTACCTAAACTCACAGATCCAGTAATTGGCAGAGCTAAGATTTAAACTCAATCTGATTCCCAAGTCGGTCCCTTAGCCATTACATGACCTTATCTCTCAAACATTTAGAGAATGAATTGCTGAATTGGGTAAAATGAGCTGTTTTAAGAAAATAAGTATTTTTAAAAATTTTTTAATGTTTCTTTTTGAAAGAAAGAGAATGAGAGTGGGGGAGGGGCAGAGAGAGAGGGAGACACAGAATCTGAAGCAGGTTCCAGGCTCTGAGCTGTCAGCACAGATCCCAACCCTGAGCTCGAAACCACAAACCGGGAGATCATGACCTGAGCTGAAGTTGGACGCTTAGCCGACTGAGCCACCCAGGCGCCCCGAAAGTATTTTTTAAGGGAGGAAGATGCTTGCAGGAAAAAGAATCCAAAGTACAGGTAAAAGTGGAGCAAAAGGGGAAAAAGGGAGCATGTTCTTTTTGAAGTGGGAGGAAAATATGCAAGAAGAAAGGATAATGGGGGTAAGGGCAAGGTTCCCTTGGGAGCTGAGGCTGACACAATCTCTGCTCTTTGTGTCTTCATGTCTCAGGCTGTTCTACAGTTTTCAGTACACCTTGGAGGGGAGCCTCTCAGTAATGACTTAAGTTACTGCTGTCAGTTGACTCACCTACTGGCTATTATCATTCCCAATGACCTCCCCCACTAGATCACCCCTCACTCACCTGGACACCATGGTCCTGTCTTATCATTTGCAGTCATCCAGGGTTCTCTCCCTTGCTCCAGTAAGGAAATGAGGTCAGGCTTAGAAATGGAAAGTCCTGTTAATAGGAAAAGAAATGGAGCATAATTGTCCTGTTCCAAAATTCAAACACAGTCCCTTGGTCACCAAGGAAAGAGACAATTATGAAGGAAGGAATGAAGGAAGGTGTAAAGTTTGTCCAAAGGACAGGAAGACAGAGGTGCTAATGGAACTACCCGTTTGCACATCCATAAACCACAAAGAATTCCCTTGGAAACAGAGAGCAGAAATTTAGCCAGAAACCTATAGGTCTCCCTAGAAATTCACTGTGAAGAAACCAGAAATTCCAGAAGGCTAGTCCTGAGTTATTTAGAGTAGATAGCTATGGTGGTCATTCTCCATTTGCCCTCTCCTCCCCACTCAATCCATTCCTTGCTCTGTGCCCCACACAGCTTACCTGGAGGGACTGTACTATCCTGGCTCTGTGGTTTCTCCTTGGGTTTGGCATATGGAAGCATCAGCAGAAGGCCAGTGGGTAGGATGAGAGAGCTCAGGGTATTTATCCTTCTCCCTCTCTCCTCTGACCCAGGAGTTTTGGAGGCAGCTACAGTTGCTGCCAGCCAGGCCCTTCTCCATGACTCTAGCTCTCACCGTTGTCCAGGGGCAGTTTCCTCCCTTTACCTTTTCCTGCCAGAGGTGATAACAACCTACCACTGTTACAGTCCTTGGAAGCTTCGTTTCCTGTCTGGCCCTAGATTATATAACATCCTTACCTAGTGACACCAAGTTACTGAAGTTCTCCAGAGTCACATCCCTGTACAAGTTTCTCTGGGCAGGTTCCAGGCACTTCCATTCTTCCTGAGAAAACTCTATGGCCACATCCCTGAATGTTACCAACCCCTGAAATAATAAACCCATGCATTACTAGTAAATGAGAGGGCTTTTATTTTTTACATTTATTACAAAATTTTTCAAAAAATGTACCAAAGTATACAGAGTGGTATGACCCCCATGAATCCATTGCTCTGCTTCAACAATTAGTAAGACTTTGCAAGACTTTTCAAATCTTGTTTTATTTCCTTTTTTTTTTTAACCCCTCATGTATTTTGAGGCAGATCTTACATACCAAATACCAAACATCATAGTATTTTATCCATAAATACTTTAGTACCTAGCAGATTAGCCCTTTTTTTTAAAAAAAGCATAACAACCAGAATATCGTTATTATACTTAATAAAATTAACAATAACTTCCTAATAACCAGATCAAGTTTCAAATTGCCCCAATCTTCTCAAAAGTAATTTTTTTTTTTTTTTTTAATTTTTTTTTTCAACATTTTTTATTTTATTTTTGGGACAGAGAGAGACAGAGCATGAACGGGGGAGGGGCAGAGAGAGAGGGAGACACAGAATCGGAAACAGGCTCCAGGCTCCGAGCCGTCAGCCCAGAGCCTGACGCGGGGCTCGAACTCACGGACCGCGAGATCGTGACCTGGCTGAAGTCGGACGCTTAACCGACTGCGCCACCCAGGCGCCCCTCAAAAGTAATTTTTTACAGTTGGTTTGTTCAAATCAAGATTCAAATTAAATCCACACATTGCATTTAGTGAGTAGGTTTCCTTAAGTCTCTAGAATCTATAAGAGCCCCTAGAAACCCTTCAAAAATTTTTATTGCTATTTATTTATTAATTAAAGAAACATTTGAATCAGTAGAATCTCCCACATTCTTGGCTGATTGCATCTTCATGGAACAGTTTAAAATGTTGCTTTACTTCCATACTATCTGTGAAAAGGTAGTTAGATCTGGAGGCCTGATTCACATTGTTTTTGGGAGGGGCAGGAATATGTCAGAGGTGGTGCTGGGTACTTCCTATAGCTTCCATCAGGAGGCACATAATAACTGTACCATTTTTAATGAGGTTAAAATTGATGAGTAGGTTCAGGTATTGACAACCTGACTCATCCAGGAAAACGTCTGTAGGATAGAGAAGATATGGAGAAGAGCACTGTAGGAAGGAGGTGATCAAGCAAGCAAGCTATGGAGGAGTGCCTATGCCATGAAGGTAGTATAATAAGCACATTTATTTGGCTAGAGGCCTACATTCATTTCAATATTCCTGTAACTGGAACTAAAACCTCTTTCATACAGTAGGACTCTTCTATAGTCTACAAGGGCCTGGGAACGAACAAAATCTAGCTAAGTGGGATCTTACAAATAAACAAAATAGCATATACAAAATACACAGCAAACAAAAGCCTTGCCAATAATAAAGGCTTTTAAAAATGAATCCTTGGGGCGCCTGGGTGGCTCAGTCGGTTAAGCGGCCGACTTCGGCTCAGGTCATGATCTCGCGGTCCGGGAGTTCGAGCCCCGTGTCGGGCTCTGTGCTGACAGCTCAGAGCCTGGAGCCTGTTTCAGATTCTGTGTCTCCCTCTCTCTGACCCTCCCCTGTTCATGCTCTGTCTCTCCCTGTCTCAAAAATAAATAAAACGTTAAAAAAAAAAAATTTAAAAAAAAAAAATAAATAAATAAATAAAAAATAAAAATGAATCCTTTACCCTTTCTCCATGGAGAGAGAGAAAAAAAAAAAGATAGGATCCAAAATGTCTTATAAATCTCTATCTTAAAATATAGGACTGGGATGCAGATTACTTAAAAAAAAAAAAAAAAAAAGTAAAAATCCAAACCACAAAATTGGGAGAAAATATTTACAAATCTTATAATTGATAAGGATCCAGTATATATAAAGAAGTCTTACAATTCAACAATAAAAAAAAATATTAAAAACTAAGCAAAGAATTTGATTTCTCCAAAGAAGATATACAGATGGCCAATAAGCATATGAAAAGATGTTCAATACCACTAATCATTAGGGAAATGAAAATCAAAATAACAATAAGATGCCACTTCATGTCCTTTAGGATGGCTATTACCAAAAAAGACAAAAGAACACATGTTGGTGAGGATGTGGAGAAATCAGAACACATTGCTGACAGGTATGTAAAATGCGGCAGCCACTTTGGAAAAGTTTTGGCAGTTTCTCAAAATGTTAAACATAGAATGATGTAGGTATAGAGAAACGAAAACGTTATGTCCACCCCAAAACCCTGGTATACACCAATGTTCACAGCAGCGTTATTCATGATAGCCAAAAAGCAGAAATAACCCAAATGTCCATAAACTGATGAACTAAAGAAAAAAGTAAACTAAATAAACTAAAGAATAAAATTTGGTATAAAAATGAATGAAGTACTGATAAATGTTACAACATGGATGAAGCTTGAAAACATACTACATGAAAAAAGCCAGACACAAAAGAGCAAATACTGTAAGATTCTACTCATAGGAAATCTCCCGAATAGGCAAATCCATAGAGATAGAAAAGTAAATTAGCAGTTGCCAGTGGATGAGGAGGAGTGGTTGAGAGGGACTAATGCAAATGGGATTTCTTTTGGGGGTAATAAAAATGTTCTAAAATGGATTGTGCTGATGGTTGTAGAACTCTGTAAATACACTAAACAGCACAGAACTTTACACTTACATGGGTGAATTTCCTTGTACAAAATTATATATACAATAAATAAAACTGTTAGGGGCAGAGAAAGAGGGAGAGAGAGAGAATCCTAAGCAGACTCTGTGCTGACAGCAGGGCTCAATCCAATGAACTGTGAGATCATGACCTGAGCTGATACCAAGAGTCGGATGTTTAACCGCCTGAGCCACCCAGGGACCCCTCAGAGAACTCTGTTAATGCTGGCTATATTTATCGATAATTACCAGGTTAGAAATTAAAAGTGAGAAATTTAAAAATATTAATTTATTAATTTATTTAAGTAACCAATAATAAACCTGTTACATGTTAACATAACATACAATTTATGAAAAAAAAATTATTGTCAAAAAAACTTAATAGCTTTGTTTTACATTTTTGCAATCTCTTTAATGACTGGCTGAATAAAAGACACTTGGATTTTCACATCTACTTCTGCATTCAGTCTGTTGGGATAACATATATCATATAGCTTCTAAGAAACTCCATTGTACAGTAATTGGAGAGTATGAGTCAGAAAGGCAAATAACATGTTGGTATTATCTCTTGAGAGGGTGTCAGAGTCTTCCTGGACCATGCTTGGAGAACTGCTAATCTAGTGCTACACAATTTAACACGAATGATTTGAAAGCACATTGTGTTGAATGAAAAAAATCTGGTCAAAAACATAGAGTAAGATAACTTCACAAAAATTTGAAAACAGAACACTCAACAGTATATTGCTTAGTATGCATTCATATGTGGTAAAACTATTATAAAAATCAAAGGACTGGGGGCGCCTGGGTGGCTCGGTCGGTTAAGCGTCCGACTTCAGCTCAGGTCATGATCTCGCAGTCCGTGAGTTCGAGCCCCGCATCGGGCTCTGTGCTGACAGCTCAGAGCCTGGAGCCTGCTTCCAATTCTGTGTCTCCCTCTCTCTCTGACCCTCCCCCGTTCATGCTCTGTCTCTCTCTGTCTCAAAAATAAATAAACGTTAAAAAAAAAAATTAAAAAAAAAAAAAAAGGACTGATAAACACAAAATCGAAGGCAAGCATAACCATTGGTAGGAACAGTAATGCAGTGTGGAAAGGAATACGATCTGGGAAGGGAATATGGGATGCTTAGATAGTACATTAGTCTAAGTAATGAGTACATCAATACTTTTTTTATTACTTTTAAGGTTTATCTATTTTGAGAGAGAGAGAGAGAGAGAGAGTGCATTAGCAAGTGGGGGAGGGACAGAAAGAGGAGGAGAGAGAGGATCCCAAGCAGGCTCTGTGCTGACAGGGCTCGAACCCACAAGCTGGGAGATCACAACCTGAGCCAAAGATGGATGCTTAATCAACTGAGCTACCCAGGCACCCCAATACTTTATTATTTTTTATTATTTTTTACACCATATACATGTTATATGTTTTTATATATATTCTTATGTTTTTATATATATTCTTTGGTAGTATGAAATATCTATGACATTTATTTATTTATTTTTATGATTTTTAAAGATGTAACATTTAAAAATAAAGGAAACCACCTAGATTAATGGAAAAGATCAAAGTTATCTCATCTTTGGCCCTACTCAGCCAGGGTTCTGATAAAGGGGGCTCTCACATTTCTTATAAGACAATATATTTCTGCTCCACTGTTGCTCTGGTAAGAGCCATGTGTCCATATGTCTACACTGTTGGAGAAGAGAGAGCCACTAAGGGAAGTGGAACACCATCACCCATCCCTGGAATGGAGGAACTGGGAACAAGAATGGGGCTCAGTGAGATAGGGAAGTTTCAGGATAAAGAACACAAATCATGTTCACATGATTTGAAAGGAAGAGAGATTATTTCAAGGATAGAGGAAATTTCAGCTTACCTGTGCCATGGCTTTCAGAACTACCTGGGCTGCTCTGATTTCTTTAGATTCTTCTCTTGGACAAGTGCAGAGTCCTGAAAAAGCAGCGTAGGGGGGAAAAAGGGGAAATCTCTCATAAACTAAGCTTGCCTGAGACTCCTAAATAGACGACCTTAACACAACTGTACTTCCAATGTCCTGTTCTGCTTGCCTTGTCCTCCCCCTTGTCCCACCACACAACACTAATATCAAGAACTACAGAGTTAACAAAACCCAGCCCCTCCCTAAACTCCAGGGAAACTAAAAAATGGATTCAAAGAAGATACGCTCCAGCACTCACATAGAATCCAACCACCTCAGCAGGAGGGATTCCAGCCTGAACATTCCCCCATCTTGCTGATGCTAATCTATACCCTACACGGGGACTAGTTGGCTCCCACCTGTTCCAAGCTGATCTTCCTCTACAGCTGCTGCAAAGAGTGTCAAGACTCAGACTTGCTTACTTTATCCTCTAAAGATGAGGACAGTACCCACAGGTTACAAACATAGCATACCTGTGCAGGCCAAACCTTGAGAAAAAGATATCCCTAAAACTAAGTCTTCCTGCTTCTCTGAGCTCAACAGGCAAAACCTCTTGGGTACTTCTTTGGCTCTACTTCCTCCTTCTAAGTCTAGAAAGGAACACCACCTACACCAGAGGCCTCATCAAAGACTCCAGCCCTGCCCAGACTCACCAGACAGGAGGAAGAAAATCATAGTAAACAGGTATCTGACAAGCACACCTGCATATCCAGAGTATTGACCTAAATGGGAGCTCAATTTATAGAAGCCTCTTGGGCCAGCACCCCTAATCTTCCATCTAAGCCTTCCCTACTGCTTTCCTGCAGAATATCACCTCTAGTATTTGTTAAGGGTGGAGTTCTATGGAAAATGGCCTGTACCTCAAAGTAATGAGAACTCAGGTTTTTTTTTTTAAGTTTATTTATTTTGAGAGAGAGAGAGAGAGAGAGAGCACACGTGCAAGCGAGCACGGGGGAGGGGCAGAGAGACAGGAAGAGAGAGAGAATCTTAAGCATGTTCCAAGTTGTTAGTGCAGAGCTGGATATGGGGCTCGATCTCGCAAACTGTGACATCATGACCTGAACTGAGATCGAGTTGGACACTTAACCAACTGAATCTCCCAGGTACCCTGAGAACTCAGGGGTTTTAAGGAGGATAGTAATGCTGGTTCTAATCAGAGGTGCAAAAAGCTTCCCATGGTTTGTGGGTGGGGTGGGTGAGAAGGAAGACTAATTTTCTCAATGCAGTGGGGTCAAGGAAAATGTCCTCTACGTTGTAGAATGTGAATTGGGACTTCAAAATCAGAGAATTTTAATAGGCAGAAGAGGTACAGAAGAGTATTCTGATCTATGAATAAAAGTGACAAAAATAGTGGACCAAAAGTATATGGTGTATTTGGGGAGCAGAGAATAATTTGGAATGACTTGTGTAGTTTGGGGAAAGGTCTAGACTAGTGCTGTCCACCAAATCTTTCTGTGATGATGGAAATCTTCACATCTGTACCCTCAATAATTTGGCATTAGCCACATGCACTAAGTATGTAAAAAGTGCCTAGTAGGACTGAGGAACTGGATTTTTCTCTAAATTTTTAATTATATTTAAATTTAATTAGTTTTAGAATCTAGAGGAAGTTTATGCTGGAGATGACATCAGGGGTTGGAAAATGAAGGCGAATGAGTGAAATAAGATAACAATGAGGACGAAGACCAGGCATCATCATCACTGTGACTGGCACCTGCCATGCTGTCTGGAGGAGAAGGGTCCAATGACTACTAACTGAATATATAAATGTTTGTTTTTCACCCATTAATGAATGGAAGGCCACTGAAGAATTTAAAGAGGGAAATGATAGGGTCAATATGGCCAGAATATTTTATTGGAGAGGAGTAAAACTGGATACAGAGAGATCAACTGAGAGGTGCTTATACTTTTGCAAGCAAACAAAGGACCTGATGAAGGATAATGGCAGTGAAGATAAAAAGGAAGGTATAATTTCAAGGTGTACAGAAGTAAAATCAACAAGCTCTGGCATCTGATTAGATATGGAGATGGAGAAAGAGGAGTCAAAAATTCTTTCAGATTTACTGAGCTCCTACCTCAATTGGCATGGTTCTAGGTGTGAGGAAGATAATAAATCCAGTCCCTGTCCCAGTGGATCTCACATTCTAATGGAAAGAGACAATAACAAATATTGATATACTGACATTGATACTCGTATTTATGTCAGGTGGCCCAAATTCTATGTAAAAAAATTAAGAAGCGTTAGAGGATAGGGAGCTTTGGGGAAATGGAAGGTGGCCTGAGAAGGCTTTTCATTGAGAAGGTGATATGTAAGCACCGAGTGAGTGGAGTGATAAATGCAGGCAGGTATCTAAGAGTATAGGGAACAGTAACTGCAAAGGCCTCAAGGCAGGAGCAGACTTTCTTTGATTAATAAAGGGGATTAGGGTGGCTGGAATGGAGTGTGCAAGAGAAAGTCAGCAGCTCATTTGGGTGACAGAGGTGTCTGGAAGCTGATCACGTGGGGCTTGTGGGCCACTGTAAGAACTTTGCTTTTTATTCTTGAATAAGACAGGAAGCCATTAAAGATTTAAGACAAGGAATGGCATACTCTGATTTACATTTAAAGGGATCATGCAAAGAAAGTGAAGGAAGAAGACAAGGGGAGGGAAGCAGGGGGACCAGTGAGAAGGTAGGTAACTGCAGTAATCCAGGCAAGGGGTGAGGGTGGCTTGCATTAGGGATGGTGGTGGGGGGGGAGTGATGAGACCTGATCAGATTAGACATTCTCTGAAGGTAGAGCTGATGGGATTTGTTGATTTTAGGTATAAAAGGGGGGGAAAAAAAAAGGAGGAAGAAGCCATAATGATGCTAAGGTATTTGGCTTGAGGAAATGGAAGTATGAAGTTGTCATTTTTTAACACAAAGAACCCTGAGAGGAGCAGGTCTGAATAAACCAATTATGAGTTCCGTTTCAGACTCTAATACTTGAGATTATTATAACATATCACAGACACAGTGGGCTCTAGCTGTGTAAACTTCCAACAAGGCAATGTTAACAGAAATTAAACTATGTATGTCCTCTGATGAAGCAATTCCACAGCTGAGACTATCCAAAAGATGTATGTGGGCTACATGATGGAGACACTGCTGACACTGGAAACAACTTGGAAAAGAACTTAAAAAGGAGGATTGGTTAAATAAATAAGTTACAGTATATCCACACAGTGGGAACACTGTTGCCACAAAATGAACACATATATTTGTTGGTGTTAAGATGTTAAACAATGCTGGACAAAAAAGGTAGTTAATGAAGTAGTATGTGTAGTGTAATCCTATTTTTATAGGAAAAATATACATATGTTCTATATATGCATGTGTGTGTGCACAGAAGATGGACTGAAAGAATTTTCAATTACGTTTTTACATTTGTCTCTGTGTGTATAATTACAGGGGGAATCTTGTTTTTTTTCTATATTTTCAAGTTTTCCCTTAAGCATATGTTTTATAATCATAAATAATTTATACCTTCCTCTTTGTTCAGGGGGGTGAATTATAAAAGGAAATATGAATGGAATGATTCATGAGTGACAGTGAGGTGTTTTGGGGAACTTATATGCTGAAGGAGATTGATTTTCTCTATAGTTCTACGGCCTTTTAGGGGCTTGTTCTCAAACAATAACTTAAAGCTCCTGACTGCCCACAGAAGTGAGCTTTCATATGAAAGCCTTCCATTTTTGTTAGTCTGCTCACTCACCTGTGCACAGACCTCTTGTCAACCCTCAATCCAGGATATCCTCCTTGCTCCAAAGAGAAATCACATTTAATTTACAGAAGCAACTTCCTACACACACAAAAAGAAATGGGTCTTAGTCAGTGTGGCAGACATTAATTTAATTACTATTATTTCCCCATTATTCAGTTTTCCTCTCCTTCTGGGTACATAGATGACATGTTCCAGACTCTTGCAGTTAGGCAAGGCCAATAACTGGTTTTGGCCAATGGAATCTGAGCTGCGGTGATGTGTGTCACTTCAATCTGAGGCACTGGCAGGATTGCATAATTCTCTAGTTTTTCTATTCCCTGATGTGTGGCCAGGGGGACCATGTGTTTCAGATGGTATAACTATAGATTGGTGGAATCTACTTTGGTCTGGGACTCTGCCTACATGGATGCATGTGGACATCCATGGGGACGCCTGAGTGGCTCAGTCAGTTAGGTGTCCAACTTTGGCTCAGGTCATGATCTCACAGTTCATAGGTTTGAGCCCCGCATTGGGCTCTGTGCTGACAGCCCAGATCCTGGAGCCTGCTTCAGATTCTGTGTTTCCCCCTCTCTCTGCCCCTCCCTCGCTTATGCTCTGTCTCTCTCTCGAAAGTAAATAAACGTTACCAAAAAAAAAAAAAAAAAAAAAAAAAGTCAGAGGAAACTTCAGAAATAACAGAGCAGAGCTGTTAATTTCCAACTCCATACACCTCAAAGGGATTTTTCACAAACATATAATGTGAAACACAAGGCCCCAAAGAGAGAGATTATGAGTTATAGGCTAAGTTGATCTTGACCTAGCAAAACCATGCTTCTCCAGATCCTACCATCAAATCTTTGTACAATTCTTCTGAGCAAAGTTTAGCCATCCATATACCACTTGGTGAAGCTTGAAGCTACATCCCTGGATTTTCTCTATCTAAATTGATAGACATTCTTATTCTTTAGAGGCCAGAGGTCCCACATCACACAGGGACTGGGAGAAGTTGCCAGGTCATGAGAATTAGACATATAGAGGTATCTCCACCTTAACATTAGTAATCTATTCCTAAAAAGCAATCATTCTGTGCAAGAACTCTAACCAGAGCCTTTTTCCCACTATTTAAAATGTGAAAAATATAATGCATCACATTTTAACACAAAGCACAAATAATTTCCTAAAACATAATTGAACACACAAAAAAATCTACATATAATAAAGTACTGTATTAGGGGCGCCTGGGTGGCTCAGTCGGTTAAGCGTCCAACTTCAGCTCAGGTCATGATCTTGGGGTCTGTGAGTTCGAGCCCCACATTAGCCTCTGTGCTGACAGCTCAGAGCCTGGAGCCTGCTTCAGATTCTGTGTCTCCCTGTCTCTCTGCCCCTCCCTGGCTCAACTCTGTCTCTCTCTCTCTCAAAAATAAATAAACATTAAAAAAATTAAAAAAAAATATTGTATTAGATTGTAATTTTAAAACATTACTTCTTGATCACCAATTATTAACAACTAGTTGCTCTGAGCATCATGAACATCAGCATATCCCTTTTGTTAACACACCAATATATGTACCTGTCAAAATATTTGCATGATTGATGTTTTATTAATTGTATTTCTTTTTTTCTTTAATGTTTATTTTATTTTTGAGAGAGAGAGAGAGAGCATGAGTAGGGGAGGGATAGAGAGAGAGGGGGACAGAATCCCAAGCAGGCTCCAGGTTCTGAGCTGTTAGCACAGAGCCTGACACAGGGCTCTAACCCACGAACTGCAAGATTGTGACCTGAGCTGAAGTCAAACGTCCAACTGATCGAGCTGCCCAGGCACACCCTTATATGCTATATTTTAAATGATGTATTGAATTTTATTGATGTAAACATACATTTCCCCAGTATAAACATCAACCAAAAATCATGACAATGAGATGTATACATTTTCAGGCAATATTCAGTTTTCTGAGTAAGACAAGAGCAGGGAGTTTAACTAAATGAAAGATTTCTATGAAACAGTAATTCTAAGTACTCACAAATTTAGTAGTAATATAATAGCTAATAACGACATAAAAATGTTGCAGGTATGGTTAAATGGAAAAAAAAAGGTTACAAATGTGCTCATGTGCTCCTATCTGTAAAATACACAGATACATCAATACGGACAATATAGACAGACAAATTACATGAAAAATGTCTAGGAAGTTTTGTCTTTAAAGATTACTTTGGTTATTTCGGGCTGTGATCTTCAATGTTCTTCATTTTACTAAAGTGTATGTTTTTTCAATAATTATGTATTAGTTTTTAAATTATTTTTAAGTTCTGTTAAATGTAAGCTATCCCTAAGTAGCAGATAAAAAAGAAAATACTTACCTTTTTTTTTAAGCAATCTTCCCTTGAACATAAAATAATAGCTTAGGATATTCTAAAAATAGTTGTATTTTCACAGAATCGCTTTTGTTTTTGCTTTGTCAGCTCCCAGTAGTTGCAAACTTCTTGATTTGGTAACTATATTCATGTATGCTGTAGTCCTGCGTGGAAAAGAATGAAAAGTCATTAGTATATTACATACATATATATATTATGTATAATGGTATATAACAGTGTGTAACAGTGCTTCCTTTCAGCTCTTCTTGCCAGATGAGTCTATTATGCTTCTGTACCTGCCCCACTGTTCTCTAAACAGCTACAAACTTAGCTTGCCCCATTGGTCATACTTTGGATTTCTGACGATTAGAATGATGAAAACTACAAGTCTTGGGGTGCCTGGGTGGCTCAGTTGGTGAAGTGTCTGACTTCGGCTCAGGTCATGATCTCATGGCTTGTGGGTTTGAGTCCTGCATTGGGCTCTGCACCGACAGAATGAAAAGCTTGCTTTGGATCC
This sequence comes from Neofelis nebulosa, assembly GCF_028018385.1. NCBI lineage: Eukaryota > Metazoa > Chordata > Mammalia > Carnivora > Felidae > Neofelis > Neofelis nebulosa. The sequence goes on along the minus strand of NC_080798.1, from coordinate 17,778,429 downwards.
TCTCTCTCCCTTTCTCTCTGCCCCTCCCCTGCTCACTCATGCTTGTTCTCTCTCTCTCTCTCAAAATAAATATTAAAAAAAAATTTTTTTAAATAAAAAAACTGCACGTCTTGTATAGGACTCAAGAAAACTAATTTACCTCCACAGAGCTCTTACGAGATCAGTTTGACTTAGACATGGTTAATATGACAATGGTCAATAATATGGTCATGGTCATGGTCAATAAGACAATGACTGTTCTGGTCATACAAGTTATCTCCCTCTTATGAATTATACAGCATTACTATCAGGATAAAATAGTGCTCTTTATCATCCTTTACTTTGAATATCTGTATACTACTTTTGTCTCACCTATTATGTTATTTGCACTTTAAAAGTAAATAAAGACTATAACTTTTATTTTTTCCCTTAAGTAATCTCCACACCCAACATGGTGCTCGAACTCACAGCCCTGAGATCAAGAGTCGAATGCTCCACCAACTAAGCTAGCCAGGCACACAGAGACTACGACTTAAAAAAAAAAAAAAAAAAAAAAAAAAAAATTTTAAGTTTATTTATTTTGAGAGAAAGAGTGAGAGAGCGAGAGAGAGAGAGTGGTGTCTGGGAGAGGCAGAGAGAGAAGCCCAAGTAGGCTTCATGCTGTTGGTGAGGAGCCCAACACAGGATTGCAACTCTCAAACCATGAGAGTATGACCTGAGCCGAAATCAAGAGTCAGATGCTTAACCAACTGAGCCACCCAGGAGCCCCGAGACTATAACTTTTAAAAAGCAATTTGTCTCCCTGAGTTCTAGATTAGGATTTTGCACCTTTGAAAATTCTTAATAAATTTCTAATGTCCCAAAGGAATCCATTATAAAAATATGTGAGTGGTAGGGGCACCTGGGTGGCTCAGTTGGTTGAGCGTCTGACTTGCTCAGGTCATGATCTTGTGGTCCGTGAGTTTAAGCCCCTCATTGGGCTCTGTGCTGACAGCTCAGAGCCTGGAGCCTGCTTCAGAATCTGTGTCTCCCTCTCTCTGCCCCTCCCTCACTCATGCTCTGTCTCTCTCTCTCTCTGTGAAAAAGAAATAAACTTGAAAACTATGTGAGTGGCATGCACAAAAACACTTTTGGGAATAGCTCATAACTAAATTATAGAAATACAAATTCTCTTTAGTAGGCAAAAATGAAAAAATTAGGGTTATCTTGATAATGAAATACTAACGTTTATTTACTTTTGAGAGACAGAGCTCAAGCGGGGAGGGGGAGAGAGAGGGAGACACAGAATCTGAAGCAGGCTCCAGGTTCTGAGCTGTCAGCACATGTCCCGACGTGGGGCTCAAACTCACAGACTGTGAGATCATGACCTGAGCCGAAGTTGGACACTTAACCGACTGAGCCACCCAGGTTCCCCCATGTAATGAAATACTACATAGTGACTATAAAATACAACATTACCATGTAATACATTATTAAATAATAAAGGCAGGTTACAGAATTTATACACAAGTGATACCCCTCTATAAAATCCCACAGAAAAATATTTGAAGTATATCCACCAAAATATTAAGAATATTTATTTCTGGATGAAGGAATTTTTAGCAAATTTCTATTTTTACATTCACCTTATATTTTTCACAAGAAAAATCATAAAAATATTGTTTCCATTGAAAAATAAATAACCAGGGGCGCCTGGGTGGCTCAGCCACTTAAGCTTCAGACACTTGATTTCGGCTCAAGTCATGATCTCACAGTTTTGAGACTGAGCTCTGTGTGGGGCCCCTGCATTGAGCTCTGGCACTGGGTACAGAGCATGTTTAAGATTCTCCTTCTCCCTCCGCCCTTCCCCACCGTGTCTCTCTCTCTCTCTCTCTCTCTCTCTCTCAAAAAAAAAAAACAAAAAACAAAAAAACCCCACCAAACCAAACCAAAAATAAATAACCATAGTTGTAGATAGTATTTATTTTCCTGGTAGTAGAAAAAATTAGGAAATATTGAGACAACGTTTATGACATGAATGGGATCAAGGAAAGAAATTAGTGTGATTGAAACCAATAACAACTAAAAGTTCTTTAACGGTCCTTTAAATGTTGATTCATATTTCTTGATACATTGGTAGAGCTTCATTATCAAAAATATTCTGTGAATGACCAATTTTCAAGAAATTCAAATCAAATAAAACAGCATATGTAAAGTAGAAAGAATGGTGCCAGACACACAGCGAGCTTCTCCATTCAATCACTAATTAGAAGATTTTTGGGTAGGATCTTTGCAAAACCTGAGCACTTTGTAATTTATCATTTTGTTTATGACATCCTTTTCATTGTTCTCATTAAAGCTTTGTAAGCACATTGTTTATTAGCTGGATGAATATAATAGATGATGGAACATTCCTCTTCTCTTTCCCTACTGTTGGGTGCAAATTTGAGACATCTCAAAGGCTATTATCAGGTATTATTATCCTTGGTTTTAAATTTTCAGGGGTCATGAGTATCTTTGAAAATCTTCTGGAATATGGCACCTAGGTGGTTCAGTTGGTTGGGCGTCCAATTCTTGATTTCGGCTCAGGTCATGATCTCAGGGTTATGGGATTGAGCCCCTCATTGGGTTCCATGCTGAGTGTGGAGCCTGTCTAAGATTTCCCCCTCCCCACCAGAATTGAGTCATCCACCCCCAATTCATGTGTTGAAGTCCTAACCCCTAATGTCACTGTATTCGAAGACAGGGCCATTGTGGAAGACACACCAGAGCTTGTTTTTTCTCTTTCTCTGTGAAGATACAGCAAGATGGTGGACAACTGTAAGCCAAAAAGAGAGCCCAACTAGAAACTATCTATGCTGACATCCTGATCTCAGAATTCCAGCTTCCATAACTGTGAACAGTCTCAGCTGATCAAGATAGATGTCAATATTGCCTAACGTGATACACAGAGTCAATGGAATCCTTATCAAAACCCAATGATATTATTTTTTGCAGAAATAGAAAAATTCATCATAAAATACACACAGAATCTGAAGGAGCAGTCTTTTTTGGTTTTGTTTTTGAGAAAGAGTGGGCGCAAGTGAACAAGAGGCAGAGAAAGAGGGAGAGAGAGAGGGAGAGAGAGAGAGAGAATCCCATGAGGGTCAGAGAGAGAATCCCACGCTGACAGCACAGAGCCTGAAGTGAGGCTCCTTCGAGCTTACCCAAAGTGGGGCTCCTCTGAGCCCACCTGAAGTGGGGCCTGAACTCACGAACTGTGAGATCATGACCTGATCCAAAGTTGGATACTTAATGGACTGAGCCACCTATATGCCCTTGAAGGTACAGTCTTGAAAAACAACAAAGTTGGAGGTCTCTCCTGATTTCAAAACTTATTACAAAGCTATGGTATTCAAAACAGTGTGGTACTGCCACGAAGTCAGATACCTAGACCAGTGACATAGAATGGAAACCCTCACATATATGGTCAAATAGTTTTCAACAAGAAGACCCAAGACCATTCAATGGGAAAAAGGACAGTCTTTTCAACAAATAGTATTGGGAAAACTGGATATCCGTATGCAAAAGAATGAAGTTGGATCCCTACCTAATACCATATACAAAAACTAACTCAAAATGTATAACAGTTCCAAACATAAGAACTAAAACTATAAAACTCTTTGAAGAAACATAAGGAAAAATTTTCACAATATTGGATTTAATTAATTAATTTAATGATTTATTGGGTATGACAAAGAAAGCACAGACAACAAAAGAAAAAATAGATATATTGTGGACTTTATCAAAATTAAAAAACTTCTGTGCATCAAAGGACACTATTAAGAGTAAAAAGGCAATCCATGGACTGGGAACAAATGTCTATAAGTCATGTATCTAAAAAGGGATTGATACTTACAATTGATACTTACTTACAAAACTCCTACAATGTAGCAAGGAAATGAAATCTGATTACAATTAAATCTTTCTCCAAAGATATTCAAATGACCGATAAACACATAAAAAGATCACCAACATCATCAATTGTTAGGAAAAGGCACATCAAAACCACAGTGAGGGGGGCACCTGGGTGGCTCAGTTGGTTAAGCCTCAGAGTTCCACTCAGGTCATGATCTCACGGTGGAGTTTGAGTGCTGAGTGCTGTGTGCTGACAGCTCGGAGCCTGGAGCTCACTTCTGATTCTCTGTCTCTCTCTCTCAAAAATAAATAAAAATTAAAAAACAAAAAACACTGCAATGATGGGTGACTGGCTGGCCTAGTCACAGAGCACGGGACTCTTGATCTTAGGATCGTGAGTTTGAGCCCCACACTGGATGTAGAGACAGTTAAAAAAAAATAAGTGACTGTAAGCAAACTGAGTGACTGCGTAGATCTTTTGTCTAATTATGGCTTTTAGAACCATGGTAATGTTTCATGCACTCAAAAAATAATTACAATCAACCAGGATGTATGTGTGTGTGTAAATCCAAAATAAAATACAAAAAGTAACAAATGAATTTATCTATGTTATGAATGAGTAACGTCACCATGCAGAAAGGTGTAGGGAAAGGTGTCCTTTTACCATATACTGTAAGACTAAAAATAAAAAGAGGTATATGAGGTATGGGAGTGTAGATTAGCAATCTTTTAAAAATGTTTTATATACTTTTGAGTGTGCGAGAGAGAGAGAGAGAGAGAGAGAGAGAGAGAGAGAACACAAGCAGGCCAGGGGCAGAGAGAGAGGGGAACAGAGGATCCAAAGCAGACTCCATGCTGACAGAAGACAGCCTGACAAGGGGCTCAAACTCATGAAATCATGACTGTGAAATCATGACCTGAGCTGAAATCAAGAGTAGGATGCTAAACCAAGCCACCCAGGCACCCCTCTAAATATGATTTTCTAATAAAAGGAGCCAGTTTTCTCTGGGAAATGTGCATGTTCCAGAACTGGGGCTGGGACAGTATAAGCAGAAAGAGTTAGGGGTCCCTGGGGAAAAAAGAGACAGACATAGCTTCTTTGCTATAAGAAAAGTCATTTCAGGCTCCTGGCCATCTTGTGAAAGAACAGCCACTATCAGGCCAGGAGATAACTTAATCATATCAGGGACAACAAATTGGCTGGTAAAACTAACAGTGCTCATTCAAAAGTGAAGAAAACTAACTTGATGTATACATTCTTGGGTTATATTTTCAGGATTTAAACCCTTTTGAGAACTCAGATACCAGACCAATTGATGATGCCGTCCTTTGCCAGCCCTCACGACTTTGACCTACACTCTTTGTTTTTAATGTTTGTTTATTTTTGAGACAGAGAGAGACATACAGAGTGGGAGCACAGGAGGGCCAGAGAGAGAGGGACACAGAATCCAAAGCAGGCTCTAGGCTCTGAGCTGTCAGCACAGAGCCTAACGTAGGGCTTGAACTCACAAACCGGGATTCATGACCTGAGCCAATCAGATGCTCACCCGACCGAACCACCCAGGTGCCCCTGGACTCAGTCATTTTTTTTTTTTTTAATTTTTTTTTTAACATTTATTTATTTTTGAGACAGAGAGAGAGAGAGAGAGAGAGAGAGAGAGAGAGACAATGAACGGGGGAGGGGCAGAGAGAGAGGGAGACACAGAATCGGAAGCAGGCTCCAGGCTGTGAGCCATCAGCCCAGAGCCCGATGTAGGGCTCGAACTCACGGACCGCAAGATCGTGACCTGAGCTGAAGTCGGACGCTTAACCGACTGAGCCACCCAGGCGCCCCTGGACTCAGTCATTTTAAGATGACTTTTACCCCAATTCCATGCTATATTCCCCATTGTACAAGGCCCTTAAGATGTATGCACCCTTAGTGTAAAACTTCCCCCGGGGGACACTGCTTTGGGGAAGATCCCTGGTGTTCTCCTTTACTTAGCAGAAGTAAAACTCTTCCTTCTCCTATTTTTTGGCTGGTTGTGTGTTTTGGCCTGACACCCACCAACAGGTAAACCCAGTTTCGGATACCAAAATAGCCTGCAACATCTTGTGGTACCAGAAAATATGGCAGTACTAAAAAAAAACAATAAAGGGAACACACTGAAAGGACACACTAAAAAGTCAACTTGAAGGAGCTCCCAGTGGCCAAATCTCGAGTTATTTAAGGAATAAAATAGTGATAGTAATGAAATGCAACCTACAGAATTAAAAAAAAAAAATCCAATCTATACTTACATAAATAATTTAGTAAATAAATAAGTCAGGGAGAAGGAATATCTCCTTCTGACAGTAGTATTCTACTTGGCAAATGTAGAAGGAAGGATGGAAATTTGGGGGGCACCTGGGTGGCTCAGTCGGTTAAGCATCTGACTTTGGCTCAGGTTTGTGGGTTTGAGTACCACAACAGGCTCTGTGCTGACAACTTAGAGCCTGTCTTGGATTCCGTGTCTCCCTCTCTCTGCCCCACTCCTGCTCATGCGCTCTCTCCCTCTCTCTCTCTCTCTCAAAAATAAATAAACATTAAAAATTTTTTTCTTAAATTTTTTTGGTGTTTATTTATTTTTGAGACAGAGACAGAGCACAAGCAGGGGAGGGACAGAGAGAGAGGGAGACATAGAATCTGAAGCAGGCTCCAGGCTGAGCTGTCAGCACAGAGCCCGACGTGGGGCTTGAACTCACAAACCTGCAAGATCATGACGTGAGCCGAAGCCAGATGCTTAACTGACTGAGCCACCCAGGCACCCCAAAAAATTTTTTTAAGTCACCATTTGGCAAATAGCCGGTAATGACATTTTCAGGGGAAAATTATCAATGAGTTTTAAGATTTGCAGGTGGAAGTAGGATGAGAAACAGGATATTTATATAGGCTTAAGGTATTTCTCAAGACACATATTAATTACAATGGGAAAAATGGCAACTTTGCAGTGGAGAAATCAGGCAGAAACCACTTTAACCAAGTGATTAAAGTTACCACTCACTAGTAATGAGGCAAATTGATCTCTTAGGTCTCCCAATAGGATGTCTTGAGAACACATCACTTTTGGGGTATGCTTGTCCCAAAAGCATAACCTGAATTTAATTACAAGGAAGCATGTGACAACCTCAAATAGGGGAACATTCTATGTTGCATAATTTATAAAACAAATGGCCAATACCTTTTAAGTGTCAAGGTCAAGTGAGACAAAGACTGAGGAACTGTGCCAGAACAAAGAAGACTAAGAAGACTTATCGACTAGCTGCAACATATGATCCTGGATTGGATCCTTGTGCAGAAAAAGGACACTAAGGGACACTGATGAAATTTGAATAAAGTTTGTAGATGAGTTAGTAGTAATGTATCAATGTTAATCTCCTGGTTTTTATCATATATTGTGATTATGTAAAATGGTAATGATGTAGAGAACAAAGGCAAAAGAAATGTAGATAAAATTAAATTTCCTTATAACTTGCAGCCCATTGACAAATACCTGAGGCGGGTGGGTATAACATTCCTCCAGGAAACTCCTGATCTTAATGTTAATGCCTTGCTGGAGAGAAAAACCACCTTAGTTTGACAATAGTCAGGTTTCCATGATCCTGTAAGTCTTAACATATGAAAATCCTTTCGGAAACTTCCTTTGTCTTTACCTTCCCCAACTCCACAGTGTATAATCAATTGCTCCTCACAATCCCAGTGCAGCTCTTTCTACCCATGGGTCCTATCTCTGTGCTATAATAAAACCACCTTTTTGTACTTCATGTTTCAAGAATTCTTTCTTGACCATTCCCTCATGAACCCCCTTCAAATGGAGAAGTAGGTTAAGAGTATGTGGGAATTCTATTTTTGCAACAGTTTTAAGTCTAAAACTAATTCAAAATGAAAAGTTAAAAAAATGTTTAATGAACATTAGGTGTGCAGGGAATAGGGGGTATATGAACCTTTCAGTTCATTTCGAAGGCTCCCAATAATTTACTCCAATGGCATATACTGGAGACCAGGTCACTTTGTGGGGGGGGTGGGGGTGGGGGTGGGAAGTTAGGCAAGAAGTTTCAGAACAAAAAAAGAATGTCATGAAAAACAAGGGTCTCAGGGAAAGAAGAACACCTAATGCACCTTGAACTTCGCTTTTGGATGTTCAATAGCAATTTTTTCCTTTTCCTCTCAACATCTCTCTTGGAGAAGACTTAGAAAAAAAAAGGGGGGGGGGGATAATGAGTAAGCAGGACATTTTGACCTCCACACAAGAGACAGAAGTCGGGTAAGACTGGATAACTGTCCAATACCAGTGTCACTGGGAGAGGCTGAGGCAATCACTGTCCAGGGCCACAATCTGTTCTAACTTCACAGGTTCTGCAAGGGTCAGAACGCTGGAGTTACAGGCACCTCCTGCCAGCACATTTGGTGCTACACAAATGGTGTCACACAAACACACATCCACTCTTGAAACATACAAGACACAACCACACAATCACAGACATCTCCATGCCCTTATTCTCACCCACTAAAAAGACACACACAGTCACACAATCTATTAACCACCATGACACACAGTCACTCATATAGTCACAGCTTGCCCACACCATTACTCGCAAATGTCTCACACAATCACATACCCCCTTGGGGGATATGCATAATCACTGGCACTCCGGCCCAACCAACGTCATAATTGAACATTCACTCCGGAGACACAGTCACATTCACACAGGCAAACACACGTTACCCTCAAACACACAGCACCACACACTGCCACCGTTTCATAGACACACTCCATGGGACACAAGAGGGATACACACACGCGTTGTCACCACACAGTCACAGACACACAACTACACAAACTACCACACGTGGCTACAATATCATGCAACCAAAACCATACGATCACCTTGGAGACATATAATCATAACCGCACAGACGCCTTCACCTGTCTCAGTCACAACCACACTCACATCCCCCCAAGAACAAGGCGTACAGTCACAAGCAGTTATCACCCCCCACAGTCGCAAGGACCCCACACCCCAACACACAGTATCACACATGGTTACACAAACACCAGACTTACACCCTGGAGACAGGCGGCCACAGCCACACAATCACAGTCACCCACCCCTGGTCACGCAGCCCCAAAGACTCATTCTCAATCCGGCATTCTCAACCCGCTCCCGCCAGCGCGCACAGACCAGAGGCTCTGGACACGCCCCGTCCCCGCCCCGGACTCCCAGACCCCTCACCTTCTGCCTCCCCTTGGTCGCGTCCGGGTCCCTGCGGAGCTAACGATCTCGCCACGACGTCAAGGAAAGCGTAACGTCGGCCGCTTTGGACTCTGGGAAACGTAGTCCAAAGCCAGACCAGACACATGCAAGATGGTGTCCTCATACCTCAGGGCCTGAGTTTGGCCCGTTTGATACTGCGCTCGCGGAGCTTCAAAGACGGACTCCCTCCTCCAAACCTCCCACCAGGCTTGAACTGATTTTTTTCCAAAGCGGGACTACTCACCCCGCGAACCCCATAATCACAGGAAAAGGCAGCCAAGTTCATGTGGGACAGAGTGCTGACCAGCAAAGCCTTAAGGGAAATGTAGTTCAAGGCCGGAAAAGCGGCCTTGCTGTTAACAGAAGGTAATCAAATACCAGCCTGGGCCAGGCCGCGGTGACCGTGTGGGCCGCGTCGCGGAGACTTCTGGGAGCTCTTGCTCGCCATCGGAGTGCGCAGGCGCAGCGCGCCGAGTGGACATTTTGGTCTTTGTCCGCGGGTCAGTCCGGCCCCTGGGTCCACGTGGCGCGAAAGTAGGAGGTGGGATGTGGGCGTCTTGGGCCGGTCGGGTCGGGGAGGTTGAAGGGGAGGTTTCTGAATCTATTGGGGCGCGGCGCGGGGATGGGGAGTGGGTTTTAGAGCTTCTGGCCTACATGTGGGGTGGGGGTGGGGGTCTCTGAGGAGGGTTCGAGCGTGTGTGACCCTGAGTTTGTCCGCAAGTTTGACTGGATGTTGGGATTATTGAGAAACTGTGGGTGCAGGATTGTATATGGCTGCATCTGAGGGGGAGATATAGACCACCATTGAGGTAATACTGAGTCGCACTTCCCTTGTCGAAAGTGCTGGTAAATACGGTGCCATCTTCGCGGAGTATGTTTATTTGAATGTTTAAAGGGGGAAAAAAACTAAGTGGTAAATTAAAAGTGAGTTTTTACATAAAAAGGCATTTACTTTTAATTGGAGCAGAATGTAGATCACCGTGATTTCTTATTTTTTAAGCAAACAAGAATATTTCAAAGGCACTTTTTGTTGTGAGGGAGCTGCAGGCGATCTCAAATCCTCTGATCTTCAGGTTATTTTAATAGGGCTACTATTAAGTACTAGACTAAATATCGACGTTACACTTTGAGCAGCAGTGTCGTATGATACAGAAAGCCTAGGATTAGAGTCAAGGGTTTGGAGTTCTAGGCTAGCCACAGTTATCCTCATTCTTTGAGGAAAATTTAGTTGTTGCAATGTTTATCCGTTAGTCTGACCTAGATTCGAAGTGTCAACTCCTAAATGAATCGAGGTGTTCCCAGATTGAGTGGATTCTGTAAAGAAATAAAGACAATTCGATCTGCAAAGATGCTTTTTCTAAGGAATCCCCACGGTCCTCCTTAGCGTAATAATAAATGAGATTTAAAGTTATTGGGCACCAATTTAATATCTACAAATCGATAGTATTCAAATAGACAACAGCCAGTTAGAAGACCTAATAGAAGAAAACTATTTACAATAGCAATAAAAAAATTGAGAAATAATGTGCAAGGCTATTAGAACTCTAAAAAGTGCTAAGAGGCATAACATGTGATGTTATTTAATAGATACATCGTGTGTTTCAACAGGAAGATGTCCTAAAGAAGCGTGTGTAGATTTAAGTGAATGTATTAATTCAGTGTGATCCTAATAATAGTATCTATGGCTTTTTGGGGGGTGGGGGAGAACTAGATAAGCTGATTCTGTACTTCACGTGGAAAAATAAAGTAGAATAGAGAGTAAAACTCTGAAAAAGAAAAGCAGGGTGTGGGGAGGCAGGAGTCCAGTGCTAATGTATTTTTATTTTTAATTCCAGTATAGTTAACATACAGTGTTACATGTTTCAGGTGTACAATATAGTGATTCAGTAATTCTGTGTATTACTCAGTGCTCATCAAGATAAGTGTACTCTTAATCCCTTTCAGTTATTTCACCCATCCCCCACCCACCCACCTCCCCTCTGGTAACCATCTGTTTGTTCTCTATAGTTAAGAATCTGTTTTTTGGTTTGTCTCTTTTTTTTCCCCTTTGTTCCTTTGTTTTGTTTCTTAAATTCCACAGATAAGTGAAATCATATGGTATTTGTCTTTCTCTGACTTATTTGGCTTAGCATTATACTCTCAAAATCCATCCATCTAATGGTAATGTATTTTAAGATATAAATCCTCAGAAATTAAAATCGTGTTGGTGTTAGCATGAAGCAGGCCGATGAAGGGAAATTCGGCAACATCTATACTAACTACAAATGTATTTTCTTTTTGACGTGTCTATTTCACATCTGGAAATTAATCCTACAAGTATACATACCTGCATTTGCTTAAAATGATACAGGTACAATCTTGCTCATTGCTGCAGTGTTTGGTATAGGAAAAGATGAGCGAGCCATCACTAAGAGATTGGTTTGAAAAATTAGATCCACCTATACAATAGAATAATACACAGGTATACGAAAGAATAAGGAGGAAGCTTTCTGTATACTGACACTGAAGTAACTAAGATGCCTGATGTATGGTATGCTTCATCTGAAGTAAGAAGGGGCAGAAATAAGAATATATATTTGTATTTGTTTCCATTAGAAAACTCAAAAGATACACAAGAAACTAATAAATGGCTATCTCTGTTTGGGGTAGTAGTACTGGGATAGATGGGGCAAGGGCAAATACCCTTTTATGTTTGTTTTCTAAGTATATGAATTTAGTATTTAAAAGTTAAAGTCTTTCTTTTTTTTTTCCTTTAAAGGAGGACATAGGCTGTAGAGCCAGACTGTTAGTTCTTTCCTGTGCCACTTTGCACCTCGGTTTACTTAAGCCTGTGCCTGTTTGTCATTTGATAATATAGAGAAAAATAATAGTATCTGATTCACAGGGTGGTTGGTTGTGCAGATTGAGGAGTTCTGAGTGCCTGGTGTGTAGTAAGCAATGGCTAAGGGTTAAATAGCAGTATTATTACTATCTGCAAAATAATAGTTCCTTAGAAATAGTACAGCCACTGGTACTATTTCTGGTAGGAATTTCTTAAAGATTCTGATATATAGATGTTCTTTTTTTATTTCCATGTTTATTTAATTTTATTTAAAAAAATTTTTTAATGTTTATTCATTTTTGAGAGAGACACACCACTGCAAGTGGGGGAGGGGCAGAGGGAGAGGGAGACATAAAATCGAAGCAGGCTCCAGGCTCTGAGCTATCAGCACAGAACCCAACATGGGGCCTGAGTCGAACCTGAACCCACGAGGCATGAGCGGAAGTCGGACGCTCAAACTGACTGAGGCACTCCAGGGGCCCTTTATTTTTTAAATGTTTATTTTTGAGAGTGAGAGTTCATGCGAAAGAGTGTGGGGGAGGGGCACGGAGAGAGAGGGACAGAGGATCCCCTGCGATCTGTGCTGACGGCAGACAGCTCGATAGGGGCTGGAACTCAAGAACTGTGAGATCATGACCGAAGTTGGATCCTTAACCTACTGAGCCACTCAGGTGCCCCTGTTTTATTTTTTTAATGTTTATTTTTGAGAGAGAGAGAGAGAGTTCCTGCACACAAATGGGGAAGGGGCAGAGAGAGAGAGAGGGAGACAGAATCTGATGCAGGCTCCAGGCTCCCTGTCACCTTGGCTGGAACTCACGAATCTTGAGATCATGACCTGAACCAAAGTCGACCGCTTAACTGACTGAGCTACCCGGGAGCCCCTATTTCCGTGTTTAAACTTTTTTTTTTTTTAACATTTCAATTTACAACTGGAATGAAGAAGTTAGATTTCTGTGTTCAAGTTATATTCATCTGTAGAAAACCATCATTATTTTTTTCATGAGAATGTTCTTTGATTTCTGTGATGGTTACTTTCTCATGGTTCTAATTCAGAATCTGTGATGATATTTATTAAAAATCGCAATTGTGACATTTTTGGCCAGAGTGTATCAGAGATGATCTTCAAATTGCATAACATCAGGAGAGACATAGGATATGACGACTGGTCCATCATTAGTGATTGCATTTTCCCCCAACTGTAATCTGTATGGATTTACTTTGGTACCATACTAATGTTCATTTCCCATCAATTTAGTAGATAGGTTTTACTCTGATAAATAATCCTTGGTTAAATCAGTTTCTTCAGGGGTTGAAAAGTGATGATTTTCTAGTTTTTTTAAATTTCTTTTAGGGGCGCCTGGGTGGCGCAGTCGGTTAAGCGTCCGACTTCAGCCGGGTCACGATCTCGCGGTCCGTGAGTTCGAGCCCCGCGTCAGGCTCTGTCTGGGCTGATGGCTCGGAGCCTGCAGCCTGTTTCCGATTCTGTGTCTCCCTCTCTCTCTGCCCCTCCCCCGTTCATGCTCTGTCTCTCTCTGTCCCAAAAATAAATAAAAAACGTTGAAAAAAAAATAAATTTCTTTTCCATTTATTTGCTGACCTCAAATTGTTTCAAATTTTTCTGACCTTTAAGCATCATTACAAAGTGTTGTAGTAACTGCAACGAATTTTCTTTCTGATACTCCTATTACCACAGTTTTAGCTGATGGGCGGTCCTCCAAGCTCCTGCTGGTTCATTTTGACTTGTTGCTGTTTAACTTTGAAACTTTTATGCACTCCAAGCCCACTTTGTACCTTCCCTGTTACATTTGGAATTGGCCATTTCTCACAAGGAGCTCTCGTTCCCTTTATTAGAGGATGGTATTAGAGATGTTCTCATTTCTGCAGGGGTAATGTTCCAAGGCATTTCAGTGATGGAGCTAGAAAATCCATTTGTAAAAATACAGGTTTGTATAAGTTTCTAATTCAAGTTAAATTGTATGATATTTTTACCTAATAATTAGCTCCTAATTGTATTGTATAATAAAAATTTTGAAACATGTTAACATAATTTCTTATTTTCTTTGTTTTATCTTGCAGTAAAAGAAACATGGTTTCAAAATAACATTACTGGTAGTAGTAGTAACCATGAATAACATACTTCATCACATGAAAAATTTCTTTGTAGCTATTTTTGTCCCTAGACTGTATTCCATTAAAGATGTATAGTTAGTTTTTTGTTCTAAAGCCTTTTGAAATAAATTCTTTCTTTGAGGAACTATTTTACCAAGTTAATGTATAGTTGGGTTCATTTGTTTCAATTTGCCTTCCTGTTCAGGGACTGCTTTTTATTTATTTTTTTAAGTTTAATTTTTTTTTAATGTTTATTCATTTTTGAGACAGAGAGACAATGTGAGCAGGGGAGGGGCAGAGAGAGGGAGACACAGAACTTGAAGCAGGCTCCAGGTTCTGCCCTGTCAGCACAGAGCCCAACATGGGGCTCGAACTCAGGAACCGTGAGATTATGACCCGAGCTAAATAAAGTCGGATGTTTAACCCACTGGAGCCACCCAGGCACCCCCAGGGACTGCCTTTTAAAAAATGGATTTATTTTAAAAAGTAACTAATGGCTAAAGCCAGTAACTACCTGGCTGGCTCAGTAGAGCATGTGACCCTTGATCTTGGAATTGTGAGTATGAACCCTACTCTGGGTGTAGAGATTACATTTTTTAAAATCTTAAATAAATAAAAACTAAAAATAAAAAGAAACTAATGTGTTTCTGTGATTCAACAAAAAAATAAATCTCACAGAGATACCTCATCTATTCTGCCCTCCCCCATCACATTCTTCTTTGTCTCATTCAAGTATAGTTTCTTGTTTATCCTTTAAGTGGATTTTTTGTTTGTTGAGCCACTAGTTCCCTCCTACCCGCACCCTCCTTTCATAAAAGATAGCATACTATATGCATCTTACTCCTCACTTAACCACATGTCTTGGAGATCTTTCTTAATCACGTGGTTTCTTTGTGTTTTTGTTTTTTCATTTTAACTGCTATATAAATAAGATACCATTTGTGCATTTACCATGGTTAATTCAGTTGTTGGACATCTGTTCAACATTAGGGTTGTTTTCAATCTTTTGCTGTTACTAACTGCAATAATGAATAATTTTGCTGTGTCATTTTGTACTTAATGCAGGAGTATCTCTAAACTAGATTGCTGTTAAGTGGAATACCATATAGCTAGGTATTTACACTGCCACTAGCAATGTACAAGAGCACCTTCTCTGCTAGAACCTTACCATTGGAGTGTAGTGTTGAATACTTTTTGCCAAAGGCATAACTGAAAATTGGTATCTCAGTATAGGTCTTATTATATCCTTTATGAGGGAGGCTGAATATCTTCCATATGCTTAATAAGGGTTTCATGTATTTTTCTGGGAAGTGTCTGTTCATATCCTTTTCCTCATTTTTCTGTGGGGGTCCCATTTTCTTCTAGTAGCTGTACATTAGATAGGTTAGCCCTATGTTGAATGAGTTGTAATTTTCAAGTTAAAAAATTTGTTTTGACATTGTTCATTTATTTTTTAAAAGATTTTATTTTTTTAATGTTTATTCATTTATTTTTGAGAGAGAGAGCACAAGCGGGGGAGGGACAGAGAGAGAGACGCAGAATGTGAAGTAGGCTCCAGGCTCTGAGCTGAGCCAGGAACCGTGAGATCATGACCTGAGTGGAAGTCAGACACTGAGCTACCCAGGTGCACTTTAAAGATTTTATTTTTAAGTAATCTCTACACCCAATGTGGGGCTCAAACTCACAACTCTGAAATCAAGAGTTGTATACTCTACTGACTGATCCCGCCAGGTGCCCCAAGATGTCCATTCTTAATTCTGCTTTCTTTTCATTCCCTCCTTTTGAGTGACCTTTTCGTTACTCAGTGTCTCTTTTAATTATTTTCTTTTTTTAAATTTTTTGTAATTTCAAGATATTATTTAAATTCCAGACTTCACCACTTTAATATATAACATCCAGTGCTCATCACAGTAAGTGCCCACCTTAATAGCCATCACCCATTTAACCCATTCTCCCCCCTCCTCTCCAGCAACCTTCACTCTGTTCTCTATAGTTGAGTTTTTTGTTTTTTGGTTTTTTTTTTAAATTTTTTTTCAACGTTTTTTATTTATTTTTTGGGACAGAGAGAGACAGAGCATGAACGGGGGAGGGGCAGAGAGAGAGGGAGACACAGAATCGGAAACAGGCTCCAGGCTCTGAGCCATCAGCCCAGAGCCTGACGCGGGGCTCGAACTCACGGACCGCGAGATCGTGACCTGGCTGAAGTCGGACGCTTAACCGACTGCTCCACCCAGGCGCCCCAATGTTTTTTGGTTTTTTAATGTTTATTTTTGAGAGAGAGAGAGTGCACACGGGAGGGGCCGGGGGGGGGGGGGGACAGAATCCAAAGTGGGCTCTGCGCTGACAGTGGTGAGCCCGATGTGGGATTTGAACTCAAAAACCATGAGATCATGACCTGAGCCAAAGTCGAATGCTTAACCGGCGAACCGCCCAGGCGCCCCAAGAGTCTATTTTTGTTGTTGTGTTCTTTATATAGCTTTGTTAGCTTATTTTATTTTAGAGTGTGAGCAGGGGAGAGTGGCAGAGATAGAGAATATTAAGTGGGCTCCATGCTCAGTGTGGAGCCCAACATGGGGCTCAATCCCATGACCCTGGCATGACCTGAGCCAAAATCAAGAGTCGGACGCCCAACTGACTGAGCCACCCAGGTGGCCCAGCTTTGCTTCCTTTTTAAAGTTTTTGTCTTTTGGAAAAATTCATTTTGTTTTCATTTCTTAATTGCTTTGTGGCAGTTATTTTTCAGGTGAGTTTGCTCAACTGTTGGAAATTGTGCTGTTTGTTTTCCCTCTTTTTGTTATAGTATCCTTATATGGATACAATTATTTTGTTTACTTATGTTTGTGAGAAATTTTCTGAGACCAGTACCAGGAAAAAGGAAGCATAGGAGCATTTTATGCTTCAGAGCTCACCTGCCTCTTTTAGTGTTAAAAACAAAGGAGTTCCTTACCTCCTCTGGCTCAATGACCCTAACCTGGTCTGCCTCTTTCCCATAATTCTTCACAGTATTTGCCTTCTAGGATGATATATTCACCTTTAGAAGTTGCTAAATCTGGGGATGCCCTACTCCCAAGTATTTTTTAAGCCTACTCCTTTCCCCACAGTCGTTTTCTGTTTAATCTAGGTCTTGCTTTCATCAGTTTCCTTTAGGGTGAGGCCTTACTCATTCAGTAAAGAATTACTAGCTGAAGATTTCTGAGCTTTTTAAGTTCTTGGAATCCCCTGAAGAATTCCCAGTTTTTCCTAGGCTTCTTTGCAACTTCCTATGTAAGCTTCTTTTTTGGTTCTACATGGAATTGCGAGGGGTTTTTTGGTCCCTGGTTTTGTTGTTCATTATTAGACTGAGTTGTAACAGTTCTCACTGCCATTCTGAGA
Organism: Neofelis nebulosa; assembly: GCF_028018385.1. NCBI lineage: Eukaryota > Metazoa > Chordata > Mammalia > Carnivora > Felidae > Neofelis > Neofelis nebulosa. The sequence continues at coordinate 17,760,998 of NC_080798.1, read as the reverse complement.
ATGAGTATTTGCTAATTATTTCTGAGATCTTTTCTCTCAAAGATTTCTTACCATTGTGTAGTCTTTTTTGCTGTACCTACCATGGTGTTGTAGTTCCTGTACCATATTTGTTATTTTGGGTGTTTGGGGCTACACATATATAATTTGGAGTGAAGAGATTCTACTAGTTTTACAGCCCCATTATTCTTGATATATTGTATGGTTTTCAGGAGAAGCACTTGAAAGACTCAAAACTAATCAGCTACCATGCTCTTTGAAAACCTTTCTTTGCCTCCTCCATTGTTGGTGTTCATAGGATTCTGTCCTTGACTATCTTTTTCATATACTGTGTATATTCTCTAAGCAGTCACAGTCACATTCTACCTCTGTCTTCAGCAGCACTGGTATTCTGACAGCTGATAAATTGCCATTTCCTTCCTCAGCCTATCTGAGCTCCTTATGTATGTGTGCAGTTGCCTAATGGATATACCTGCCTGCATGTTGCTTAGAAACCTGACACTCTGGATGTCCAGAATATCAAACTTGATCTCCTTTCTCCTGCAAGGTTGTCTTCAGCCAACTCACCTTCTCCTATTTCTCTCTGTGTACATTAATGTTTAAATCACTTTCTTGGGGCGCCTGGGTGGCGCAGTCGGTTAAGCGTCCGACTTCAGCCAGGTCACGATCTCACGGTCTGTGAGTTCGAGCCCCGCGTCAGGCTCTGGGCTGAGGGCTCGGAGCCTGGAGCCTGTTTCCGATTCTGTGTCTCCCTCTCTCTCTGCCCCTCCCCCGTTCATGCTCTGTCTCTCTCTGTCCCCCAAAAAAAAAAAAAAAAAAAAAATCACTTTCTTAGCCTTCCATCTCTGCCACAACCCAGCACAAATTGGTGACCAAGCCTTTTCAACATACATAGTAATAGTGTGTATGTGTGTAAGTAGTAACTTACGTTTTTTAGGATTTTGTCTTTTTAAAAAAATGTTTATTTATTTTGAGAGAGAGAGCAGGGGAGGGGCAGAGAGAGAGGGGGAGAGAGAATCCTAAGCAAGCTGTGCAGTGTGTGCGCAGAGCCTGACTCGGGGCTTGAATCCATGAACTGTGAGATCATGACCTGAGCTGAAAGCAAGAGTCTGACGCTTAACTAAGTCACCCAGGTGCCCCTGCCTTTTTTTTTTTTTTTTTTTTTAACTTATTTTGAGAGACAGTGCATGAGTGGGGAGAAGAGTAGAGAGAGAGAGAATCCCAAGCGGGCTCCAGGCTCTGTGTGAAGCTCGATGTGGGGCTAGATCCCATAACTGTGAGATCACGACCTGAGCCAACATCAAGAGTTGGCTCCTTATCCAACTGAGCCACCCAGGTGCTTCAGGATTTTGCTTTTTTTTTTTTATATGATTTCAACTCTATAGAAAAGTTGGATTAGTTCAGAAAGTCCCATATACTCTCCCCAGATTTACCATTCACTTTTCAGTTTTTTGCTTTATTTGTCCTTCTCTCTCAAAATATGTGTGTATAATTTTTTTAACCATTTGAGACTAAATTGCACACGTGCTTCCTTTGTAAGTACTTCAGCAAGAATTTGCTAAGACCAAGGACATTGTTTTTCGTAACCACGGTGTAGTAACCAAAATTAGAAAATTTTAACATAGACACATTGCTATTACTTAATCCAAAGTCATGTTCAAATTTTGTCAGTTGTCTTAATGTTCTTAAAAATGTTTTTTTGAATGAATGGATGAACATCTATAGGACATTTCTAATATATGGTTTTACTCAGATTATAACACAAAGTAAATATTAGGACTCTAGGAAAACTTTCTGCAACCTTATTCTTGAATAGTGTAAGAACAATTTCCTACATATTGTATCCTGATGATTTAGTTCTAATAGGCATTCGCTGCTGTTGTCATAGAGATGAGTGTTAAATTCATGCAGGAATAAGGGCCGTGGTTAAAATCCACTCAGGAGCCCATGTGGGAATGTGGTGCAACAGAACAATAGCAACCAGTCATATAAAGTGTGAACAGCTTTTCTTTGTAAGTAAAATTCTGAGAAATAATTCTGTCTTTTGTGTCCCATTTCTGGATGTGTGGAAACTGAAATGGTTTAATGAGTATCGCTTTGAAATTCAGGATTCAAATAGTCTTAGTCCCTTTGCTTATATAATCGTGTGCGCTTTAATCTCTAAGGCAAAAGGTCATTACTTCGTTCTTTTTCACAGGGCCGCTTCCTTGTGCATCCCTGGAGACTGCACCTTTTTCATCATTCAGAAGGCCTGGAGGCCCCAGGGCTGAGTTCTAGGATGGTACTTTGGCCCCCAGCATTAATATTCTAGTGCTGTGTCATTTCCCCAATAGCAGGTTATAAACCAACTACACCGTATGTGATCCTCTGTTGGAACAAGAAGACAAACTCTGGATGGTGGAGAACAAAGTGGAAAGGAAATTTGTTCAGGTGAGTGAATGACAAGGCAGGTCACAGTTGTTCAGGCAGCACTGACACCTCTGAAATACTCTTAAGATGTTTTCTTACACGCCCTAGACTTTAAGTATTTACTTGGTATGAATTCTTTAGAGACCTGAGTTGCATTTACAGTCATCATTTTTTTTTTGCTTCAATACTCTATTTAATTAGATTCTAAAGGGCCAGATGCCCCGCTTATCTCTATTCTGGATGTCAGCACTTCATACTTTATTTGTACTGCGTCTGTGATTGTTCTCTCTTTCATTGATACCCTCAGTTTCATACCTCCTAATGTGTATAGACTCCTTTCCTCATGCAGTGTCTTTTATAGGTCTTAAGTCTTTATGTATTGTCTGACATTTAGGTTCCTTTTTCTTATTTCCCATCTTCTTTCATTCTTTCAGTGGTTAAGTGCCTCCAAATTATATTTTACATCTGTAGTCATGCTTCCTATTGTCTTCTTTTCCACTTCCCCCATTATGTATCAACAAACTCCTGCCTCCCTTTCTTCTGCCCCCATATACCTCTTTCAGAAGTTGTTGCCTTAGAAATCACTTCTTTTTGGCTGTGTGTGTGTATGTGTGCATATGAATGTGATGAGTCTGTTTTTAATGTAATACATGAGCTTTCAAAAATTTTGAACATCCGGGTATACAATGGAAAGGTCGTCTCTTACCTTTGACCTTCAGTCTTAAGTTTTTTTTCAAAGATGCAGTTATAAGAGTTTCACGTGTATCCTTCTTGAGGTAATCTATGAATAAACTAGCATGTATTATATATCTGTGCTGTAAATATGAATATATATGTATATAAGCCCTTAGTTTTCCTTTTCATACAAATGGTGGTATGTATTCTATTGTGTCCATAGTTTTGTTTTGTTTTGTTTTGTTTTGTTTTTTCTGGGAGAGATTCTCTATCAACACATTTATTTAACCTGTCTCCTATTTATGGACATTTAGGTCGTTTCCAGACTTATGCTTTTGAACACACAAGTGTTCCTGAGGAAGGAAGAGGAAGACAGACTTGTGAGTAAATAAGTAAAAATATATATTCTATTAGATGGTGGTGAGTGCTTGGAGAAAATTAAAGTAAGGAAAACCAGCGTAGACCAGGCTAGTTGGCCATTATAATTTTAAATCTGTTGGTCAGGGAAAGGTCTCTAAGAGGGTGACATTTGAAAAAAAGATCTGGAGAATGTGCAAAGGGGGCATGCAGTATTTGATGGGAGAGCATTCATCCAGAAAGAATCAAAAGTGTTAAAAGCACTGAGGCTGGAGCTTGCTATTCAAGAAATTGACCAGGGCAGAGTACCTGGCACAGAGTGAGCAAAAGGGAAAAGGAATATGTTTGGTTAAGTAACAGGCTAAGTCTTAGACTTTGGCTTTTATTTTGAGTGATTTGGGAGACCATCAAAGGGTCTTGAGCAGAGGAGTAATAAGATCAGAATTATATTTTGGCTGCTGTATAGAGAAAATAAGGTATAGGGGGGCCAAGGCTAGGAGATTAATCAGAGGCTATTGCAGAAATCTAGCTAGGAAAATACTAGTAGTTGAGCTAGTGACAAGGCAGATTCTTGAGATACTTTAAAGAAAGAGCTGACAGGATTGGCTGATAAAGTGTGTTGGTTATAAGAGGAAGAGGAATCACTGATAACTCCCAAGGTTTTATCTAGAAGAGAATGAGTTAACATTTACTGAGATAGGAAGACTTCAGGAATTTTGGCAGATCAAGAGGTTTCTTGTTGATTTTGACGTGTCTTCTGATCATCTAAGTCCATATTCATATAGGCAGTTAGATACACAAGTCAGGAATTTAGGGACATAGAAAGTTGTGACCTTCTGTTTTGCTGTACTAATAAGCTACTTTATTCACTGATGGTATGTCTGTATTGTCCTGCTGAGTCCTACTTTTCCTACCATTTTTTGATGCTGGTGGGTCCACCAAATCTTCTGCATTCAGCCTATGTTCCTGGATTCTGTTAAAAACAAGGTGATGATTTGCCCTTGAGGCTGTTCCTTATGTTTTCAGAGAGCATTGTACAAGAGAGCTCTTCCTAAAAACAGCAATGGCAGCTGCCTGCTAACATCCTTTCTCATAAGACATTAGAATTATACCTGTTTCCTACTCTTATCAACAATGCAGTTTCCCCCTTTTTTCCTGTTTTTCTTTATCCTTCACAGATGTCAAAAGTGGGCAGAAATGTTCTTATTTTACCATTTAGAAGAAAGGATCTATTTATGCCATGTTTGAGTCACCCTTGTAGGAATTCTCTCCTACTTCTTGATTGGTACTGTGATGACCTGAGATACTACTTTATCTAAGTGTTTTTCTTGTCTTTGCTTTTTTTTTCTTTTCCCTCTTACTGGAGGTGGCTCCTAGAACACAGCATTCTGCTTTTCCTCCTCCTCTCTTTTTTTGTTTTTTAAAGTTTATTTTATTTTTGAGAGAGAGAACGTGCACCCACGTGCGGGCAGAGAGAGGAAGACAGAGGATCCAAAGTGGGCTCTGCACTGGCAGCAGAGAGCCAATTGTGGGGCTTGAACTCACAAACCGTGAGATCATGACCTGAGCCAGAGTCCAAAGCTTAACCGACTGAGCCATCAGGTGCCCCTAAAGTTTATTTTGAGACAGAGATAGAGCCGGGAAGGGGCAGAGAGAGGGTAAGAGAGAGACACTCAAACAGGCTTCCCACTGTCAGTGCAGAGCCCCATGTGGGGCTCAACCCCATGAACTGTGAGATCATATGACCTGAGCTGAAATCAAGAATTGGACACTTAACCCACTGAGCCACCCAGGCGCCCCTCAGGGCTCCTCCTCTTTATAAATTAAATCCCAGTGAAGACTCATTCTGAAGTTAGAAGTAGCTCTATAGTATCAGTTTTTATTTTGGCACCTCCAGCCTTTTTGTCTTTCCCACCGTAATTTTACCTATTTATAGGATAAACAACTGTCTAACTTGCTTCATTCTTTTTGTGTCAGACAGTGAATTCATTAATATAATACCCAAATTGGAGATTTCAATTCATTATTTTAAGGTCCAAATATTACCTAAAACCAATTTCATAAAATGTCTTGATTGTTTCTTTGCTCATGGTCCTTGAGATAGGGTCAGCCAAGACTTTAAAAAGATACACTTCAATATAATCAAGAGAGGACATATTAACTAACCGTAAATGTAAATGTGAACACATTTTCTCCTCTTTATAAAATGCTTTGAATCTTGGCTTTTGATTATGAAATGTTTTACCTCTTCAGGTCTTACTTATCATTTAAACGTGTTCCCCTTTTATTGACCTTCCCTTTGTCCATCCTATCTCACATTTTCATGGAAATTCAAAAGTCCTGAGTAAATTCTTAGATATTTTTATATTTTGATGTCTGGAGTCTGTATTATAAACGTGTCGAGGGGTGCCTGGGTGGCTCAGTCAGTTAAGTGTCCACCTTCAGCTCAGGTCATGATCTCGCGGTTCATGAGTTTGAGCCCCATGTCAGGATCTGTGCTGACAGCTTGGTGCCTGGAGCCTGCTTCGGATTCTGTGACTTCTCTCTCTCTGCCCCTCCCTTGCTCACACTCTGTCTCTGTCTCTCAAAAAATAAATAAACGTTAAAAAAAATGTTTTTAAATGTGTTGAAAGGAAGGCCCATGTTCTTTCTGTTTCCAGTTTTGATTAAATATGAGATACTTGTTAAACCTGTGAATTGTGGGAGGGTTGTTACTATTTATCAATTCTTTTTCAGTTTTTTGTCTTAATAAATATTTTCAAATATTAAAAACTTTTAAAGAGGAGTTCATCATTCTCTTATATACCCACTATGTAGATTCAGTAATTATTTTGCCATGTCTGTTGTATATGTGTGTCTATATTCCTATGTATGCATATTTACATATGCTGAAACATATGACCCTTCACCTCTAAAAAATTATGTATTTTCTAAAAAGAATGTTATCTGTCTACATAACCAAAATATCATTACTCCTTAGATGGATTAACCATAATGCCCTAAAATTATGTAATAATCAGTCCATATTTAGATTTCCCCAGGATCTCTAAAATACTTTTTGTTTGTTTATTTTTTGAGAGGGAGAGGGAGAGAGAGACAGAATGTGAGCAGGGGAGGGGCAGAAAAAGGAGGCACAGAATCTGAAGCAGGTTCCAGGCTCTGAGCTGTCAGCACAGAGCCCCTTCCACTCTGTGAGATCGTGACCTGAGCTAAAAGTTGGCTGCCAGTTGAACCACCCAGGAGCTCCTGAGGCCATTCTATTTAAAATTGAAACTCAGGGCGCCTGGGTGGCTCAGTCAGTTGAGCATCCGACTTCGGCTCAGGTCATGATCTCATGGTCCGTGCATTTGAGTCCCGTGTCGGGCTCTGTGCTGACAGCTCAGAGCCTGAAGCCTGCTTCCGATTCTGTGTCTCCCTCTCTCTCTGACCCTCCCCCGTTCATGCTCTGTCTCTCTGTGTCTCAAAAATAAATAAAACATTAAAAAAAATTTTTTTTTTTGTAAATTGAAACTCTACCCTGTTCCCTGATTTTTTTTTTTTTTTCTCCCTAGCACTTAAAGCTTTTTAACAAACCAACTCCTTTATCTGTCCACTAGAATGTAATCTTGATGAGGATAGCAAATTTTTTCAGTTTTGGTCAGTACTGTTTATCCCTAGAGCTTAGTAATGGGCCAGAAAGAAAAAGGTATTTGTCGAATGAGTAATGAGAAATGTTTGGAGTAGCAGTTCTCAAAATTTCACTTTTTTTAAAATAACAGCTTATTTACATAAAATTCACATAATACAAAATCCATCCTTTTTCAGAGTGTACAATTCAGTGGTTTTAAGTAATATTTGTAAGTTGTACAGTCATCACTACTAATTCCAGAACATTTTCATCCCTACAGAAGGAATCCTGCTACCCATTAGTAGTCACCTTTACACTCTTACAACTTGAAGACCACCTGAATCTTAAAATTTCTCATAGCAAGAAAAAGATCTATGTATGTGTATGGTGACAGAGGTTAACTAGACTTATTGTGATCATTTTGCAATATATACAAATATCTAATCATGTTGTACATCTGAACCTAATGTTATGTCAATTATACCTCAGTTTTAAAAATTAAAAAAAAGGTTAGTGGTAAATTTTATGTCATGTGAGTTTTGCCACAATTGGAATAATAAATAGACTTGAGGACCTTATGGTTTATGAGGATTTTAGTGATATTTACCTTATTTAAAAGTAAAATTGGGAGGCAAAGCTGGTTAAGTGCCCAACTTTGGCTCAGGTCATGTTTCCGGGCCAATGAGTTTGAGCCCCGTGTTGGGCTCTGTGCTTACAGCTCAGAGCCTGAAGCCTGCTTCAGATTCTGTCTCTCTCTCTCTCTCTTTCTGCCCCTCCCTCATTCATGCGCGCGCGCGCTCTCTCTCTCTCTCTCTCTCTCTCTCTCTCTCAAAAATAAACATTTAAAAAAACAGTAAAATTGAGAAGCTTTAAAAAATGTATTTATTTAAAAATAATCTCATTACATATAAACCTAAATTATATTTCTTAATAAAAATAATTTTCCAAAGTGAAAAAAGTTGAGTGAGAAGAGTGACAGATGTTTTTCATATCTGTAAGTATCTTTAATGTCTGGTTTATAGAAGATAGCTAGATTCTCATTTCTGCTCTTATAACATGTTATTTTGGTTAAAGTGTACAACAGAATTGTGGCTTCACACAAATGAAGTTAGAAAGGAAGAAATACTTCAGTAGGCATCTTTTCAAATAATTGTGGATATTCTTTGGTACTATGCCAATATGTGACAAATAATTTTTCAAGATTAGCTACAATATGGAATTTGAAACTCTATATTTTTTTGTTCTCTTAGATAGTCTTTTAGTCTGTGTTAAAATTTGAGTGGATCTCTTACCCTTGCATGACTTCTGTAACATCATGCATTTGTCAATTGAGTTATACAGATCTTTGAAATATTTGATATTATCTTACCGAATATTTGATATATGGTGTCTCACCATATAATATCAAAACATATTTGTTAACATCACCACCAGTTTCATTAGAAAAGTCTTTTAAATATTGGGAAGCTATCGATCTCATGGTGGAGAATACAGGTTTTCCAAAATTCTAATGAAAAAAATGTTTATTTTTGAGAGAGAGAGAGAGAGAGAGTAGGAACAGGGGAGACAGGCAGAGAGGGGAGGACGGAGGATCCAAAGCAGGCTCTGTGCTGACAGCAGAGAGCCCGATGCAGGGCTCGAATTCACAAACAGTAAGATCATGACCCGAGCTGAAATCAGACGCTTAACTGACTGAGCCACCCAGGCTTTACAAATTTCTCATTTTGGTTGAAAATTCAAATTTTGTTGTGCTGTCAGTTGTTTTCCTTGAAATGGTTGTCTCAATTGGTTCTGTCTCAAGAAAGTACCTGCTGAATAATACCCAAGTCTGAATAACCGTACTTTGTAAGGCAGTCATTAATTTATTAAAGTTAATTAATGGTGCTCTATGAAAAAAGTGCCCGGTGAAATAAAGTAAAAATGGTGCTCCATGAAACAAGTGCCTAGTTTACTCATAACTTAAATAACTTTAAGACATCACCTTCAGGGGCACCTGGGTGGCTCAGTCCGTTAAGTGTCTGACTTTGGCTCAGGTCAAGCCCCGTGCTGGGCTTTGTGCTGACAGCTTGGAGCCTGGAGCCTGCTTCATATTCTGTCTCCATCTCTCTTTCTGCCCCTCCCCTGCCTGTGCACTGTCTCACTCTCTCTCTCAAATATAAATAAACATTAAAAAAAATTTTTTAAAGACATCATCCTGAGACCACTATCATCCTTTCATGTACAACAGAAGTATATGTGCACATGTATAGAATGTTATTTATCATTATACTTTGTTTCTTTTCATGGAATTTATATTTGTCATACTTTTGTTTGCTTGGTTTTCTGTACTTAGCACAGACTCCTTTGGAGACCTTAGAATAGTTAAAAAGCCTTCTAAAACCTAGTTTCCACATGGCCAAATGCATGGAGAAATTTCTTTCCATTTTTTTCCCATGGAGATTTACTTGTAGAATTTTTGTCCTCCTTCTCGAGGCTGAACTGGCTGTACTTTGACCTGATAGCTCTTATCTTGTTTTTCGTCACCATTATCAAAGACCTTTTTTCATTGTTTTTCCCGTATTATAACCCCTCTTTTATGGATTCTGTATCTATTGCCTTCTGTGTATACTTTTAGTGGAGCACATCTAGCAAGATCCTCAGGAAAGGTGCATTGAGGTAAAATTTTTTAACATTTGCATATCTGAAAAAATGCCTTTTCCCCTTTAGATTGGTAGACTAAGCTTAGAATTTTCCTTCAGAATTTTGTCTTGTAGCTTCTTGTGTTTCTGTTGAGATATTTGGTGCCATTCTATTCGTGTTCCTTTGGGTGATAATATATGTGTGTGTAGTTGGGTGATATGTGTACCTATATATTGTAGTTTGGTTTCTTTTAATTTATGTTCCCTTTTTCTTTTGAAAAGTCTTGGTGCTATGTCTAGGTATGTGCATCTTTTATTATTCATCATGCAAGATACTAAGTGTGTCCTTTATTTTTTATTTACTTAAAAAAAATTTTTTTAATGTTTATTTTCAAGAGAGAGAGAGAGTGAGCGAGGGAGGGGCAGAGAGAGGGAGACCCAGAATCTGAAGCAGGCTCCAGGCTCTGAGCTGTATGCACAGAGCCTGACACGGAGCTCGAACCCACAAACTGTGAGATCATGACCTGAGCCAAAGTTGGACGTTTAACCGACTGAGCCACCCAAGCGCCCATAAGTGTGCCCTTTAAGTCTAGAGATTCATGACTTAGAAGAGAGGAAGTTTTTTTGTTGTTTTTTTTAATGTTTCCCTCTAATCAGTTTTCTCCTTTTTTTTTTTTTCTGGAACTTACTTCACTCAGCTAATATATTGCCTTGGTTTACGCTCTGAATTTGTCTTTTTAAAAAAAATTTCTTAAAGTGTAATTGGCATACATTATATTAGTTTTAGGTGTATATAACAATAATTTGATATTCGTATATACTATGAAATGACCATCAGAGTAAGTTTAAGCCATACAGTAGTTCCCATGCTGTACATTACATTCTCATGACTTATTTTATAACTGAAAATTGTACTTTTGACCTTTTTCACCTATTTTGCCCACCCCATCTCTGGCAACCATCAGTCTGTTCTCTGTCTATGATCTTGTTTTGTTGTTTGTTGGTTTGTTTAAGAATCCACATATAAATGAGATCATACATTATTTGTCTTTCTCTGACTGACTTCTTTCACTTACCATAATGCCCTCAAGTTCCATCCAGGCTGTTGCAAATGGCAAGACTTCATTCTTTTTTTTTTTTTTTTTTTTTTAATGGCTGAATAATACTCCATTGTATATAGGTACCATATTTGTCTATTTGTTCATCTATTGATGGACATTTAGATTGTTTCCATATCTCAGGTATTGTAAATAATGCTGCAGTGAACATGGGAGTGCATATTTTTGTCTTAGTGTTTTCATTTTTGGAGATATTCCCAGAAGTGAAATTGCTGGATCATACGGTTCTGTTTTTAATTTTTTGAGTAACTGGCATTGAGTTTGTCATTTTTTTTTTTTTAAGACATTGAATTTGTCTTTTTTTTTTTTTTTTTTTTAAGATTATTTTTAAGTAATCTCTACACACAACGTGGGGCTCGAACTCACACCCCAGAGATCAGGAGTTGCATACCCACTGACTGAACCAGCCAGATGCCCCCAAATTTGTCTTCTTAAAGCTTCTACCAGGAAATACTTACCATTGTGCTTATATTTCATTGGCCAAACAAGGTAGGTGGCCATGCTTGAGTTTACTAGGGTGAAGCAACATAATCCTTCTGCATTAAAATGACCCTGTTATTAGTGAATAATAACAATCTACCTTCCCACTCTCCATCTTAAGATAAAAGCAACTTTTTGTTTCTTGCTTACAGAACCTTGTTATTGTTTCACTGATAAAATATCTTCTATCTGATTGGCTTTAGGTTTTGTTGCTGTGTGCTGTGCCTTGCCTTTATTTCCTCAAACTTTCTTTATTTTTCTTCTTCTTTTTTTAATGTTTTAAGTTTACTTATATTTGAGAGAGAAAGAAAAAATGTGAGTGGGGAGAGGGAGAGAGAGAATCCCAAGTGGGGTCTGTAGTGTCAGCATAGAGCCTGACGTGGGGCTTGATCCCACAAACCATGAGATCATGACTTGAGCCGAAACCAAGAGTCAGATGCTCAACCAACTGAGCCACCCAGGCGCCCTTCTTTTTCTTTTGATGTTGATCTGTCTTATTAGTAGGGGTTCCTCAAATGTGTGGAATATTGGCTGTACAGTCATATTTAAGACTGATTCAGGGGCGCCTGGGTGGCGCAGTCGGTTAAGCGTCCGACTTCAGCCAGGTCACGATCTCACGGTCCGTGAGTTCGAGCCCCGCGTCAGGCTCTGGGCTGATGGCTCGGAGCCTGGAGCCTGTTTCCGATTCTGTGTCTCCCTCTCTCTCTGCCCCTCACCCGTTCATGCTCTGTCTCTCTCTGTCCCAAAAATAAATAAAAAACGTTGAAAAAAAAAAAATTAAGACTGATTCATTAAGATTATCATAAGCTCTTTAATGCCTGGTTGCTTTTAGTCATCTGGTAGGTTTCAGTGAATCAAAAGTAAAATGCAGCTGTTCCTTAAGCAGCCTGAGGTGATCTCCAAAAATGGTTTGTTATTCACTTGACCCAGAAAACCCTACAAAATCATGCAAATCAAGAGGTTCAAACCTTGTGTTCACTTTAAGAACACCTGTGAAACTGCTGAGGCCATCAAGGGTATGCATATCAGAAAAGCCACCAAGTGTCTGAAAGAGGTCACTTTGCAGAAGCAATGTGTGTCATTCTGTCACTACAATGGTAGAGTTGGTAGGTGTGCCCAGGCCAAGCAGTGGGGCTGACACAGGGTCAGTGGCCCAAAACGAGTGCTGAATTTTTACTACATAAGCTTAAAAATGCAGAGAACAATATTGAACTTAAAGGTTTAGATGTAGATTCTCTGGTCATTTAGCACATCTAGGTGAACAAAGCCCCCAAGATGCAACATAGAACTTACAGGGCTCATGGTTGGATTAACCTGTGTTAATCCACCCTGCCATATTGAGATGATCCCTACTGAAAAAGAGCAGATTGTTCCTAATCCAGAAGAGGAGGTTGCACAGAAGGAAAAGATATCCTAGGGGTGTCTAGGTGGCTCAGTTAGTTGAGCATCCAGCTCTTGATTTCTACTCAGATCGTGATCCCATGGTTCGTGAGATTGAGGCTCACATTGACATTGCTTGGGATTCTCTCTCTGCCCTTCACCTGCTCATTCTCTTTCTCAAAATAAATAAACTTAAAAAAAAAAAAAAAAAGTAAGTAAGTAAGTAAAAGATACCCCAGAAGAAACTGAAGAAACAAAAACTTAATGGCTGGGGAGTAAATTCTGCATAAAATAATGCAAATAAAAGTTTAAAAAAAAAAATGTTGGGCTTCTGGATGGCTCAGTTGGTTAAGCATCCGACTTTGGCTCAGATCATGATCTCATGGCTTGTGAGTTTAAGCCCCATGTCGGGCTCTGTGCTGACAGCTCAGAGCCTGGAGCCTGCTTTGGATTCTGTCTCCCTCTCTCCCTGCCCTCCCCTGCTCTCTGTCTCTCAAAATAAATGTTAAAAAAAAAAATTCAGAATTCACTACTCTATATAAAAGAAAAAAAATAAAATGCCACAAGGTGCCTGGCTGGCTTTGTTGATGGGCGTGCGACTCTTGATCTTAGGGTTGTGACTTTGAGCTTCATATTCGGTGTAGAGATTACTTAAAAATAAAATCTTAAAAAAAAAAAGGTAAAATGCCTTATGGACCCAGGATCCCTGAATGATTATACTGCTTTACACAAACCCTGCTGGCCAGGTCCTTTGTTTTAGCTTAAACAAACAAAAAAATGACTACAAATGACAACCATCTTGGAAGGGTATCCTGCTGAGGTTTTTCATGTGCCTTTCAGGTTCTCCTGGTGTATTTACCTGGTTGACAGCATTTTTTGGCATTAGCTGCAGAATATCTTGGGACATTCCACCATATTATGTATAGATTTAATCCCATTGATTTCTGTGTAGCACCTTTCCCTTGTCCTTTCATTTGCTGGGTGTCCTGGGTTCTGGAGCTTCTCTGAATAAATTTCTGCATCGAATAATTTCCATTCATGCAAAGGAGTGGTCCTTTGTCTTCCTGACAGGGAAAGTAGTGCTCCAATGGCAACTTACATGATCTTTTTTTCAGCTACCATCCTTTATTCCTTCTTTTGAGGTACTTGATTCCCTCCATTTCCTGAGTCTTTCTGATATCTTGTGGCATAAATTGGCTTACTTGACATCGGCATCTTCTTCTGCAGCACCTTTACATACTTGAACTTCCTCAGCTCTGCTGCGTTGAAAATTTTCTGTGTGCTTTTGTTATTGGAAAATTTGTTGATGTCTGTGTACACTGATGTCTCTGATCATACCTTTTTTTCTTGTGAGCTTGTACCCTTGTCTGTTTAATGAGATTTTGGAAGGAAGCAGTTACTGGTTAATTCCTTCCCTTTTCTTAGGTATCCTGGGAGACTTTCTCAATTTTATGTCATCTTTTTATCCTACTTGTTAATTCTTCATTGTTTGTGACATTCAATTTGCTGAGCTAATTAATGGGAAAGATTATTTTTCAAGAGTAATCCTTAAGCTTTGTGTGTTACTTTGAACGTTAATTTTCTATGAAGATACCTCCACAAAGGTTTTCTTCTCAAAAGTTACGTGGTGACATTGGTCATGAGGCTTTTTTCTTACTGTGAGATGGGCTTCCAAAGTTCATCCCACAGCACAATCCATAATTTTATTACTAGTAATGGGAAAACTTATAAATAATGATAACGTAAAGCTAACATTATTGAGTGCTTATCATTTGCAGCCACAGGACTAAGCATTTTATACATTAACTCCATTGAATGATGATTCTTTGTACTCCGTTTTAGAAGAAGCCTGAGAAGATGATGAGCAGATAGAGAGGCAACAAGATTTGGGAGGCAAGTTGCATCCATCTCCAATAAAGTACAGACTGAGGAAAAAAAGCAGTGAACTAAGAAAATTGGAAGGATACTTCTTCTGATCTCAGACCTTATATCTTTAAGGAAACACCTTTTTCAAATTACCTGGAAAGAGTGTGAAACAAAATTTAGACTTAATTGTGAGGGAAGTTGTGTAGGGGAGAATCATTAATTTAACTAGGAAATCCTGCCTCTGCTTGCTCCTTATGCTAATAACCCCCTTTAAATGTAAATCAGTGTGGAAATGTCTTCAGTTAAAACCATTTGAGCATAGAAAAACCCTATGAAATTACTGAATGTGGCAAAACTTTCACTTACATGTCACACCTCATTAAATGTAGAAGTCAGGCTTAAGAGAAACCCTGTTCTAAGGAATACTGAAGAGCCTTTAGGTAGATGATAGATCTCTGAGCAGAAGAAAATTTTTTACTGGAGAGAAACCAGTGAATATAACAAAACTTCGTTGATCATTAGAAAATTTGGACAGAAAGCTTTCAAATGTACTGAGTATGATATAGTCTTCTCTCAAACTTTATCCCTTCCTCTATATTTGAAAGGTCATACACAGAGAATCCTTACAAATGTAAGAAATATGGAAATTCCTTCAGCCAAAAGTAAATCCTAATTCATCAAAAAAATTCATACTGGAGAGAAACCTTGTGAATGTGGGAAAGCTTCCATTCAGATGTCACACCTCAGTCAGCAGAAAATTTGTAGTGGGGAAAACCCCTTTGCCTGTAAGGTATGTGGGAAAGTCTTCAGCCACAAATCAAATCTTACTGAGCATGAACATTTTCATAATAGAGAGAAACCTTTTGAATGTAACGAATGTGGAAAAGCCTTTAGCCAGAAGCAATATGTTATTAAACATCAGAACACCCATACCGGAGAGAAGCTTTTTGAATGTAATGAATGTGGAAAATCCTTCAGCCAGAAGGAAAACCTTCTCACCCATCAGAAAATTCACACTGGAGAGAAACCTTTTGAGTGTAAGGATTGTGGGAAAGCTTTCATTCAGAAGTCAAACCTCATCAGACACCAGAGAACTCACACAGGAGAGAAGCCTTTTGTATGTAAGGAATGTGGAAAAACCTTCAGTGGCAAATCTAACCTTACCGAGCATGAGAAAATTCATATTGGGGAGAAACCCTTTAAATGTAGTGAATGTGGAACAGCTTTTGGCCAGAAGAAGTACCTCATAAAACATCAAAACATTCACACTGGAGAGAAACCCTATGAATGTAATGAATGTGGAAAAGCCTTCTCTCAAAGAACATCACTTATCGTACATGTGAGAATTCATTCAGGTGATAAACCTTACGAATGCAATGTATGTGGAAAAGCCTTCTCTCAAAGTTCATCTCTCACTGTGCATGTGAGAAGCCATACAGGTGAGAAACCCTATGGTTGTAATGAATGTGGGAAAGCTTTCTCTCAATTCTCAACCCTTGCTCTGCATTTGAGAATACACACAGGTAAGAAGCCTTATCAATGTAGTGAATGTGGGAAAGCTTTTAGCCAGAAGTCACACCATATTAGACACCAGAAAATTCATACTCATTAAAAAACCCTGTAAATATCATAAAAATTGGAAAGTGTTCATCAGGAATTTAAACCTCATAGCACATCAGAAATGATCATACTGAAAGAATATATCACAAATGAGGAAAACAAAAGCTAAAAAGTTACTGGACACCATGGAATTTATACTGAAGAGAAAGACATTTATATGATAAAAATCCTGGGCCCCCAGAAAAGCTGATGGCCTAGGTAATGCTGGAACTTTAGACGCATTTCCACCAAACATGCTTCTTATTGCTGTCTGCATTTATCTGGAGATCTTCATCAACGTAATCAAAATATAAGTTTTAAGTATTGGCAAGGAAGAGACTTTTATGGTATTGATTTAGTAGAACAGAAGAGATTCTGGAAACACCTATGCATCTATTAAAATTTAGAATATGATAGAAATGACAATAGGAGGTGAGAAGATAATGGGACTATGTAAAAAGTGATTTGGAGGTAATTTGTTCTCCAAGGAAAAAACAGACCATGAACTATAAACAGAGGTAAGAACCAAGAGGATAAGAACAAGAATATAAGCTGTATACTGAAATGGTTATGACCTTGGGAGTAGGGAGACATTCCTTATAATAAGCTCAAAAATTCTCTGAATTTCTATGCTTAGGAAATATGTATCAGTCTGCTTACTGTGGCATGATTTGTAGTTAGCCATAAGTTGGAAACACCTTAAATGCCCATTGGGAGCAAAATGGAAAATACTTATGATGGAATACTGTATATCTGTAAAATTTAGCAAATGAGATCTATATTACAGAGAAAGATCTCAAAAATCATGTTGAAGAGGGAAAATGAAGTTGCAGAATAACATATATTACAATGCATTTTGTAAATTTTAACTAAAACTTTACTCACAAAATTCAGTACTATGTATTGGTAATGGATAAATATATGTATGTATGTTTTTAAAATGTTTTTGGAATGGATTGGAAGGATACAGACCAAACTCTTGATAGTGGTTGCTTGTGAAGAGTGGAGCAGGGAAGGGGATGAGTGTGGGAGGGATGGGATGGGGACTGTTTAAAGGGGGGTTTCATTTTTATATATAAATATCCATTTCTCTTAAAAACTAAAGACTGCAAGTAAATATATCAAAATACTGGATAATTCTGATTGTGGTATATGGATATCTTGTCTTATTTTTTGTACTTTTCTGTATTTTTAAATTTTCTCAAAATTAATAAGAATGGGGGTGAGGATGGGAACACTGTACCTATAGAAATCATGTTCTAATGGATTCATTCCCAATCAAGTACTAAACTTTTTATAGAAAATATTTCTAAAATTTTATCAATGATGAGTGGATGGACTTGCTCTCTATGTAATATGAAATTATCTATTTTATTAAAATTAAAAATGATCACATAATCCAAATCTGCTTTGTTTTTACATGTTAATGGCGTACACTGTATGGTCTGTCTGTACATTTCTAACATTTTGCAACATCATTTGAGCTTAGAAATTTTTAAGAACTTTTAGTTAAGGGTACATGCACATACTTTTTATAACATGTCTTTTTCAGGTAAGCTGATCTTAGAATATCAGTTTTCCTGTCCTGTACATTTCCAGAAGAACAGCATATGCATCAAAATTTAAGGTTTTGGGGATGCCTGAGTGGTTCAGTCGGTTAAGTGTCCGACTCTTGATTTCGACTCCAGTCATGATCTCACTGTTCCTGAGATCAAGGCCCAGATCAGGCTCTGCACTGACTGTGGAGCCTGCTTGGGATATATTCTCTCTCTCTCTCTCTCTCTCTCTCTGTCTCTCTGTCTCTCTGTCTCTCTGTCTGTGTCTCTGTCTCTCCCCCAAAACGAATAAACGTAAAAATATATGTAAAGTTTTTTGGGGCACCTGGCTGGCTCAGTCAGTAGGTCATGCAACTCTTGAGCTCAGGATTGTGAGTTTAAGCCCCACGTAGGGTGTAGGGCTTACTTTAAAAAATAATTTAGGGGTGCCTGGGTGGCGCAGTCGGTTAAGCGTCCGACTTCAGCCAGGTCATGATCTCACGGTCCATGAGTTCGAGCCCCGCGTCAGGCTCTGGGCTGATGGCTCGGAGCCTGGAGCCTGTTTCCGATTCTGCGTCTCCCTCTCTCTCTGCCCCTCCCCCGTTCATGCTCTGTCTCTCTCTGTCCCAAAAATAAATAAAAAACGTTGAAAAAATTTTTTTTTAAAAAAATAAAAAAAAATTTAAAAAATTGTTTTTGATCCATTTTTTTATGTTTATTTTTTTAAGAGAGAAAACATGAGTGGGGGAGGGGCAGAGAGAGGGAGATAGAGCATCAGAAGCAGGCTCTGTGCCGTCAGTGCAGAGCCCCTGCTGCAGGGCTCAAACTCCCAAACCAGAAGACCATGACCTGAGCTGAAGTCAGACACTTAACCAGCTAAACCACGTAGGTGTCCCTGATTGTTCTATTTTTAAAAAACCATTCAACTTCCCGAACTTTCACTTGGGGTATGTTAGATTTGAAAAGCTTGCTTGACACCACTAAGGGGAAATCAGAGGTGACAACTCACTTTGGAACCCTAAGCCTTCAGATAGTATTAATGATAGTGTAGGATAAGATTACTCGGGGAAAGCATATGTTTAGAGAAAACAAGCTTAGTTTGCAGACTTGGCACTCCAACGTTTAGAAGGCATGGAGAGGAATGAAAAGTAGCCAATCTGCTATACTGATGAGAAAGGGAAATATATCAGGATGCCTGGGTGGCTCAGTTGGTTAACCGTCCGTCTTGGTTTCAGCTCAGGTCATGATCTGATTCATGGGTTCTAGCCCCGCATCAGGCTGCATGCTGGCAGTGTGGAGCCTGCTTGTGATTTTCTCTGTCTCTGTTTGCCCCTCCCCCCACTCATGCTCTCTATCCCTCTATCAAAATAAATATTTTAAATTTTTTTTTTTAACGTTTATTTTTGAGACAGAGCATGAACGGGGGAGGGTCAGAGAGAGGGAGACACAGAATCTGAAACAGGCTCTAGGCTCTGAGCTGTCAGCACAGAGCCCAACGTGGGGCTTGAACTCATGGACCGCGAGATCATGACCTGAGCTGAAGTCGGCCGCTTAACCGACTGAGCCACCCAGGCGCCCCTATCAAAATATTTTTTTTAAAAAGGATATCTAGTCTAGAGTTTGGTGTCTCAGAAGCCAAGATGTCTAAGTGTGTGAATATAGTCATTCTGTTGATTGCTTCTACAAAAGTGAATAGGATGAGCACAATGTCCTTTAGATTTGGCAATATGTAGGTCATTGTAGACCTTTTGAAAAGCCTTTCTGGTTGACTGCTTGGGTCCTAAACCAGACTGGAGCAGCATAGGATAAATTGGCAAGAGTATGGCTCTGCTATCTGCCTAATTTTAAAATCTGGTCCTGCCACTTTTTTGAGGCTTTCTGCAAGTTTTGTAACAGTTGTGCCTCAGTTGCCTTATCTCTGGTGCATCATCTTCTACAGTTGTGATTAAGTAATAATTGACATTAAAGGAAATCTTAGTGATCTATACATAATAAATGCTCAAATTAGACTCAGTGAACAAAGATAGGAAGAGGTGACAGCAAGTATAGACCACTCAAAATGTCTTACTGGAAGCCCAGAGTCCAGCTTGAGGCAGATTTGAGATTAAGGAAGGGATTATTGGTTTGTTACTAAAGATAGAATATATAGCGTATATTTGTAAACTGGTGAAAATGACCCAGTAAGATAACTTCAGGACAAAAGTATCTGAAATTAGAAGACAAACTTGCATAGATGACCGAATTAGTGGTTGATAGGAACTGGCTTACTTTAGCTGAACAGGAGGGAAGAGAGAATAAAAGCATCAGTGCAAGCAGATCTGAAAATTTGGTGGTGGGGAAAATAAAAAATGTTCTTATCTGATTAATTATATTTTCTCAATGAACTATCAGATAAAGTTGTTTAGTTAGAATGAAAGCCAGAATGTGAGATTCAAGGAGTAAGAGGAGGCATGTGGTTCTTAAGAGTTGAAGCATGTTCCTAAGTCCCCAGTAAAATGAAGCCTCTGAAATTTTTCACTAAAAATCCCCTTTTCCTTGTCAGCAAACTTTATTTCAGACATCCCTAAGATGTGTCCAGTTTGAACTTAATTGCCCTGGGGGTTTTATGGAGTTGACCAAGAACAAACATGGTGGCTTCTCTCCAGTGATTTGAGATGTTACTACATTTGAGAAGCTTAGTCAGATACTCTGCTAAGTGAGAGGGAATTATGAGAGTCGTTACTGAATGAAAGTTCTATACAATGAGATTATCATCCTACAGAACTAAATATAAAATGCAGATGTTTGGAGGATTGAATGCTAGGGCAATCAGCATTAACTGGGTAGAATTAATTAACATGAAGCCATGTTACATCAGGAATCTTGTAGAAAATAGGTTGATACGTGAAACAAATACTGGAGACCAGACAAAACATACCAAGGGTTAAATATTTATGGGAAAAAATTTATGGGATGCCTGGGTGACTCAGTCAGTTGAGTGTCCAACTCTTGATTTTGGCTCAGGTCATGATCCCAGGGTCATGGGATCTAGCCACTATGCCGGGCTCTGCATTGAGTGTGGAGCCTGCTCAGGATTTTCTCTCCCTCTCTCCCCCCCCCCCCGCCCCCACCCCGCCCCGTCTCTCTCTCTTCCCTCCACCTCCTCCTCCTCTCTCTCTCCCCCTCCCTCCCTCCACCCCTCTCCCCTGCTCATGCTTAAACTCTTTTCTCTCTCAAAAAAAATAAATGTCTTAAGGAATAGTGACTATACAACAATGATAATGTCCACTTTGTGTAGTTAAGGAAAGAACTAAAGTTTTGAGAAGCAGGGGTACCTGGCTGGGTCAGTCAGTAGAGCATGTGACTCTTGATCTCAGGATCAGGAGTTTGAGCCCCACATTGGGCATAGAGTTTACTTAAATGTAAAATTAATTTTATTTTTTAATTTTTTTTAATGTTTATTTTTGACAGAGAGAGAGGCAGAGTGTGAGTGGGTGAGGGGCAGTGAGAGAGGGAGACACAGAATTCAAAGCAGGCTCCAGGCTCTGCTCTGAGAGTTCAGAGCCTGATGCGGGGCTCGAACTCACGAGTTGTGAGATCATGACCTGAGTTGAAGTTGGACGCCCAACCAACTGAGCCACCGAGGAACCCCTAATTAATTTTAAATTTAAATTTAATTTTAATTTTAAAATTAATTTTAATTAATTAATTTTAAATTAATTAATTAAAATTAATTTTAAAAAGTAAAGTTTTGAGAAACAAACTTCTGTGAGCAAGGTATTTGGTTTAAGGTCCTTTTATTACAAGAGGGTGGCAGACACACGGACTTAAGTGTGCCTATTAAAATAACCAGGGCAAGCCACTAAGAGAGGGAGGGAGGGGCAGCAGGGAAAGAGAACTTCTGAACTAGAAGGAAATGTAGTGAGAAGAAAATACAGGTGCACATGGCTGGCTCAGAAGAGCGTGTGACTCTTGATCTTGGGGTCGTTGAGTTTGGGCCCCATGTTGGGTCTAGAGATTACTAAAAAAATAAACTTAAAAAAAGGCAAGAAGGTGAAAAACAGTAAATGAAATAACTAGAAACCACAATGAATAGTTGAAATGAATCTAAATGCATCATTAATCCCAGTAAATGTAAATAGGCTCAACTTGTCAATTAGAAGCAAAGATTTTGAAATGATGGGCTTTGTTTTTTTTTTTTTTTTTTTTTTTGTTTTAAAACAGCTATAAACAGCTATATTTACCAGGGTCACATCTAAAAAGATAAGTACACAGGTGAAAAATACAAAAAAAGATATACTGGGCAGATAGTATACAATAAAAAGTTGTGTTTCAATACCAGACGAAATAGTCTTTAAGGCAAACACTGCTAGAGATAAAGTCACTAGAGAGTGGTAAAATTTTGAATTCACTAGTAAAGTTAAAAGATTCTAAACTTTTAAGTTTTTTAAGTAAAAGGAACTACCTATAGAAACTGACAAATTCACCAGATATTTTAAAATTGCCTGGAGCAGTCCGACTGACTCTTGATATTGGCTCAGGTCATGATCTCATGGTTCTCGAGTTCAAGCCCCACTTCAGGCTTCATGCTGTCAGCACAGGATTCTGTCTCTCTCTGCCCCTCCCCTGCTCTCACTTGCTCTCTCTCTCTCCCAAAATAAACATTTAAAAAAAAAAAAATTGGAGCAAAGCCAATTCAGTGTAAATTCATGATTTTTATCATCTTAAAATTCCTTAAGCGTCTACAAGGAGAGGAGATGGAGGTCTTTGGAAGAGATGGGAGCTGGGTCCCAAATTGTGTCATGGCATTGACCTTGCTTTTTTTACTCTATTTCCTCACCCATCAATTATGGATGACCTTTCAGGTCTGGCCTTCTAATTGGGCTATGTGTAAGTTGGAAGAGTTGCACCCTTTTTGAGAACACTTTCTCCTAGTGTACCTTCAAGCGGAAACCTTTCTGTTTCTTCTGATTCTAGGGAGTGATAAGCATGAATAGAGAGGGGAGGGAAAGTTACATGCACATACTTTTTATTACTCTCAGGTCACTTATTCTGCTTTTACATGTTTTTACAGTGCAATAAAATGGGCAATTTCCTAGGGTATGGTTGGGGAAGCCAATGACACAAGATATAAAATAACCATTTCTATACAAGGTACCACCCTTTCTGTGCACATTCAGAATAAAATAAGGAAGGATGGTTAGCAAATGCTAAGAGTGATAATCCTGAATAGCTGGGATTATATATGAGGTGTTTTTTTTTTTTAATTCCCCGCCCCCCATCTTTAAAAAAATGTACATGTAAGGGCTCCTGTCTGGCTCAATCAGTTGAGTGTCCAACTCTTGGTTTTGGCTTAGGTTGTGATCTCACGGTTTGTGAGTTTGAGCCCTGCATTGGGTTCTGCGCTGACAGGACAGAGTCTGCTTGGGATTCTCTCTCTCCCTCTCTCTCTCTGCCCCTCCCCAGCTTGCTATGTCTCTCTCTCTCTCTCTCTCTCTCTCTCTCAAAATAAACTTTTTTTTTTTTAACTACATGTGTTGTGTAATAAAAGTGTACAAAAGTCCATTTATTGAATTGCTTGTTGAATTCTTGCTTGGCCAACTTGGAGTCCTATTGGAATAGGTTTGATAGTTTTTAAAGCTTTCAAATCTGGCTGCATAAGTGAAACTGATATATACTTTCCCTTAAAACAAATTTTTTTTTAGGATTATTTATTTTGAGAGCACAAGCAGGGGAGGGGCAGAGAAAGAGAGAGAATCCCAAGCAGACTCTGCACTATCAACACAGCCCAATGCTGGGCTTGAACCCATGAAGCATGAGATCATGACCTGAACCAGAATCAAGAGTCAGATGCTTAACTAACTGAACCACTCAGGTGCCTCTGTACTTTCTGTTTTTAACTTAAGTTTGTAATACACATATGTTGGCATTCATCACTGATTTTACCACTGTGAGAATGAGAGAAGAGGACTGGCCAGCTGGGTTAAGTTTTCCATGCAGATGATGATGAGCTAAAGATAGAGAAAATTAAAAAACTAATAATGTTTTTGGTGAATGAGGAGTGTTTGTATTCTAGGGCTGCCATAGAAAAATACCACAAAACTTAAAACAAGCCATCAAGTATTTGGTTTGGGGTTCCGCACACCCCCCCCCCCAACTCCCTGTCAAGTATTTTGTTAATGAGCTACCACATTGTTGCTGTTCTCTCACCATTGTGGAAATAGAAGTCCAAAACCAGTTAGTGTGATGAGGACCATGCTCCCTTCTGAGGCTGTGGGGACGAATGCTTCCTTGCTTCTTATGGCCCCAGGCATTCCTTGTTTTGTGATTGCATCACTCCATTTTCTTCACATGGTCCCCTTCCCCTTGTCTCCTCTCTGCCTGCAAACCTCCCTCTCTTTATAAGGACATGAGTTATTGGATTTAGGGCTTACCTCGACTTTATTACATCTGCAAAGACCCTGTTACCAAATAAAGTCACATTCATGGCTACTAGGGTTAGGGCCTAAAATATCTTTTGGGGGACATAATACAACCCACAACCTGGAAATCAATAAACCTAACTGGAACAGCACTTTTTGTGAAAATAAGCTTAGACACATAGGTCCTTAAAATTGCCAGCACAAGGGGCGCCTGGGTGGCTCAGTCAGTTGAGCATCCGACTTCGGTCCAGGTCATGATCTCACAGCTTGTGAGTTCAAGCCCCATGTCGGGCTCTGTGCTGACAGCTCAGAGCCTGGAGCCTGCTTTGGATTCTGTGTCTCCCTCTGTCTCTGCCCCTAACCCACTCGCATCTTGTCTCTGTCTCTCTCAAAAATAAACATTAAAAAAATTTTTTTAATTGCCAGCATGAGTTTGAGCAAATCTACCTGGAATGCAACCAGTTTCTTTTTAAATGTTTACATCCATGAGTTTTTCCTCAAATCTAAATTCCCAGAATGAGTTTTGAACACGTTACAGTAGTTCAAAGTATAGGAAGGGGTATTAACATACAACATAGCTCCCAGCTCCCAGTCCCTGAGGGACTTTCATATGAGGATAAGGAATACAAATGTGTAGGCAACAAAGAATAATGACATCTGGGATCCATGGGAGATGAGGCATGGGGAATGAGCCACATCAACTCTAGTGGACTATAGGAGAAGAGAAATCCTTAGAAAAAGTTTGGCTAAGGTAAGGCAGAAAGTGGAGGTAGAACTTTTATAGTGTTGAGGTTTAGCACATTTGCAGTGTTTGTGATATGGTTGGCATTTTCAAAGGCAACGTGAAATGATAGGCCCAGACAGTAGTAGAGGGGAAGTGTGAGTTGGGATGGTTGACTGCAGTGGTTGTGCTGACATGTCTGAAAAGTGGGGCTGCAGAGGCCTCACAGTTCTGTTTGGCTTTCTTGTGTAAGGTCTCTGGACCATTGCAGACAGTCACATCCATCTTTTTCACCTGTAACCAGAACCAGTTTTAATTTTTTCTAACTTCATTTAAGTGGAAATAGTTAAATGTCTGGTTGCCTAGGCTACTGAGATAATTGAAAGATTCCCCTCAGGTACATATTCCAGGAAGGAAATGGCAGGAGAAACAAAGTTTTTAAGATGATAGAGTCATATAGAATGTGGTCATTGGATAAACATGCTATCTCCATTTATCGCTGGAGAAATCTGAAAGATGGCTTTGGTTATCTCATTGCCATACAAAGAATAAATGTCTATCATTCTTCATTCCTTGTAAAGAATAATCAGACCTCCTTATATCAACGTTCAAGGTCTTTCATGTGTTGTTCACTTTCTGCTTTTCTAGTTTTACCTATCACTAATTTAAAGCATGTGTTTTATGCATTAACTAAAAATAAATTGCTTGATGTCCCACATCTTGCTTTGCACTTTTCCACATTAGCAACATTTCTTATTCCTTTTCCTCTGCTTGGAATGTCCGTCCACCATAATTCTTTTTTTTTTTAAGGGTTTATTTATTTATTTTGAGAAAGAGTGTGTGTTTGCAGGGGTGAGGGGCAGAGAGAGAGAAGGAGAGAGAGAATCCCAAGTAGGCTCCACGCTGTCAGTGCAGAGCCCAAAACGGGGTTCGAATTCATGAACTGTGAGATCATGACCTGAGCCGAAATCAAGAATCAGATGCTTAACAGACTGAGCCACCCAGGTGCCCCCATCCACTATAATTCTTAGTTACCATCTATCAAAATGTGTTCATCATCAAATGTAGAGTTCAGCTGTTACTCTTCCATTGAGCCCTTCCTATTCCTGCCTTTGTACACTTGGAGATCATAGGTTTCTGAATAGTAACTACCAGTAATTAAGTCTTTAATATTTGCCAAACACTGTTTTGAAAACTTACAATGTGTCAAGTCTATGAAGTGTAGTCACTCATTTCGTTTTACAGATGAGGAAATAGAAATTTGCATAGCTAGCAATTAATTACTAGTTCTTAAACCATTATTATAATAGAGCATATTTAGAGATGAAAAGGAAGCTCAAGACTCTTCCAACCCCTTTTATTTTATTTTATTTTATTTTATTTTATTTTATTTTATTTTATTTTTCCAACCCCTTTATTTTATAAGTGAACAAACTGAAGCCAATAAAATGAAGCAATCTGACTGAAGAACTAAAATTAGCATAATGGATAGGCAGAGTAACAAATCAGTCAATCTTAACAGCTTGATAAGTTATCACAGGACCAAGAAAAATGACAGCTTGAAATAATGAAAGGGGGAAATATAAAAACAGATCTAGAGGGGCGCCTGGGTGGCTCAGTCAGTTAAGTGTCTAACATTAAAAATATTAAAAACTGGGGCGCCTGGGTGGCGCAGTCGGTTAAGCGTCCGACTTCAGCCAGGTCACGATCTCGCGGTCCGTGAGTTTGAGCCCCGCGTCAGGCTCTGGGCTGATGGCTCGGAGCCTGGAGCCTGCTTCCGATTCTGTGTCTACCTCTCTCTCTGCCCCTCCCCCGGTCATGCTCTGTCTCTCTCTGTCCCAAAAATAAATAAAAAACGTTGGAAAAAAAATTAAAAAAAAATATTAAAAACTAACATTAAAAAATAAATAAAAATAGATCTGGAATATCCTCTATATGCACAATAGACATTTAAATTAAAAAATGTTTTTAATGTTTATTTATTTTTGAAAGAGAGAGAGACAGAGTGTGAGCAGGGGAAGGGAAGAGAGAGAGGGAGACACAGAATCCGAAGCAGGCTCCAGGCTCCAAGCTGTCAGCACAGAGCCTGATGTGGGGCTCGAACTCAAGAACCCTGAGATCATGACCTTAGCCGAAGTTGGACGCTTAACCAACCCAGGCACCCCTACAACAGATATTTAAAAGGGCAAGAAGAAGACAGATGTACAAGGTGAAAGTAATATTTTTTTTTTAAATGGAGGATTTCCTGCCTCAGGATTGAGTAGAGGTACTTTCTCCCCTATTTCTCCTACTAATTACAAATAAAAACCCTGGATGTTTATAGAAAACAATCATAAGATTTTGAAAGTGGAAAGATGGCGGCAGGCAGGGTTGAGACCATGGGTCCAGTGGAATACGACAGTGGTGATATCCTTGGGTTTTTTGTTTGTTTGTTTGTTTTGGTTTGGGTTTTGGGTTTTTTATTATTTTTTTTATTTTTTTGCCCTACATATCCCTCATTTGGAGCTGAAGAAGCTGGCAACCCTGAAATACCAACTGGTGTTGACAAGAGCGGGGAAAAGCCCAGCAAAAGCCTGCTCTGTAACCAAAGAACAGGGAAACGGGCAGCTTACTAAGACAGGAAACTTTTACACAGTAACTGTTCTACTCCAGGCAAACGCCACAGGAAAAAAAAAAAAAATGGTTTTGCCCAGACCCACAAGGACTGCATGGGGAGCCTAGATTTCCACAATTGCCAGGTGCTCCAACTTTACCTGTGCTTCATAGAGGTATGGTCAGAAAAGAATACCACCCACTGGGTGTGAGACAGTACCCCTCCCTTCCATGGTGTCAATGTAAACCGTTTAGGGAGGTGAGATTTCTACCCCCACTCAGCAGTAATGAGGTACCCATACCCTTCAGAGAGGGGCCTCGTGTGAGACAGGCCTACAGGGAAGTCAGGAGTTTCACCACTGCCCAGTGTTAATGAGGTCACACACACTCCTATATTGTCAGAATAGACCACCTGGGAAACAGTAATAATACATTCCAATTTGTCCCAGCCAGGGAGGTTACCAGTGGATGCCTAATGAATGGAGAGCTGGAACTTTTATCCCTGTTCAGCAATAACTAGGAGGCTTTGTCCTTCTCAGGTATCAAAGAATCCTGAGTAGGGAACCTAGACTTCTTCCCACATTTGGCAGAGACAAGGTGGTATCTCTGATCTCTCAGCCATAACAATGTCAGAGGAAGCCAGCTAAAACTGCAGGTTTATAATTTTTTTTTTAAAGCTGGGGGCTGAGGAGCAGAGAGAGAAGGGGAGAGAGAGAATCCCAAGCAGGCTGTCTGCCATCAGCGCAGAGCCCGATGCAGGTTTCAGTCTCATGAACTGTGAGATCGTGACTTACGCCGAAACCAAGAGTCAGACATTCAACCAACTGAGCCACCTGGGAAAGAACATGAGCTGAGGAGAGGGGCAGAAAGAGAGAGAAAGAGAGACAGAGAGAATCTCGAGCAGGCTCCACACTCAGTGTGGGGCTCGATCCCACAACCCTAGGATCATAACCTTAGCCGAAATCAAGAGTTGAATACTCAACTGACTAAGCCACCCAGGTGCCCCAAAACTGAAGGTTTAAATAAGATCTAATACCCTAAATGTCCACATTTATTTTAAAAATAAAATATCAAAACCAGGAAAATCTCAACTTGAATAAAAAATCAATAGATATTTTGTCATGAGCCTAGAACTGCTCTAAAAATTAGTCTATTAAAAAGATAAATAAATAAAAAGATAAATAGATGCCAACACCAGATGACAGAGATCTTAGAATTATCTGACAAATATTTAAAGCAACCATCATAAATATGCTTTAATTAGCAATTACAAAAACATTTGAAACAAATGAAAAGTACAAAGCAAGTTTCAGCAAGAAATAGAAGACAGAAAGAGAACTAAATTGAAATTTTGGAATAGAAATATACAGTAACTGATATGGAAAAAAAAGAAAAGAAAACTCAGTGGATGGGCTGAACAGCAATATGGAAGGTACAGAGGAAAGATTCATTAAATTTGAAGAGAAACAATAGAAATTATTGTCTGACAGCAGAGAGAAACTAGACTGAAAGCAAAAACAGAGCCTCAGGTAAACCAACCAACCAACCAACCAAACAGAGCCTTAGAGACCTGTGAAATTAAAAGAAAAAAAATATATTTGTGACACAGGAGTCCCACAGGAGGGGAAAAGGAGGGCAGGGCTAAATAAGTAGTTGAGGAAATAATGGCTGAAAATGTCCCAAATATGGCAAAAGAAATACACCTACAACCTACAGATTTAAGAAGCTGAGCCAAACAGGGTGAAAAACCAAAGAAATCCAAGCCAACACACATTATAATCAAATTTCTGAGAACTATAAAGAAAAAAATCTTGAAGGCAGTGACAGAAATGAAACCTCTCTTTCTTTTTTTAATGTTTATTTATTTTTGAGAGAGAGAGAGAGAGAGAGAGAGAGAGAGAGAGAGACTGTGCATGGGGGAGGGGCAGAGAGAGAGGGAGACACAGAATCTGAAGCAGGCTCCAAGCTGTCAGCACAGAGCTAGATGCGGGGCTCAAACTCACGAACCAGGAGATCATGACCTGAGCCAAAGTCGGACACTTACCAACTGAGCCACCCAGGCGCCTCAAAATGACACCTTTCTTAAAGAAGGAAAACAATTTGAAAGACAGCAGATTTCTCATCAGACGTCATGGAGTCATGGAGGCACAACAGTTTTCAAATTAAAGAAAACTGTTCAACCCAGCATTTCCCCATCTAGGTAGATTTTAGCAGCAGTGAGCCACAGATCCCAGTTGGCCACACAATCATGAGGGTAAACAACCAATACACTTAGAACCATTCTGTTTTTCATTTTCAGTACAGTAATCAACAAAATATGAGATATTCAGCACTTTGTTATAAAATGGGCTTGTTAGATGATTTTGCCCAACTGGAGGCTAATGTGAGTGTTCTGAGCATGTTTAAGGTAGGCTGGGCTGAGCTATGATGTTTAGTCATTTAAGTGTATGAAATGCATTTTTGCCTTATGATGTTTTCATAAGTTTCAAAGTTTGGATGACTCCCCCTCCCCCAAGCTGTCACACAACTCTTTTGTGGCGAAATGTCAGAAGTAGAGAAAAAAATATATATAGACTCCCTTTGGATCCTATGGGCCTCTCTTCTTGGTTCTGTTGACACTACTGTAGTGGCAATGCAGCCTCATGACCAGTACTGGTGTTGGGGCAAAGTCAGTAGAGAAAAAAGAAGATAAGGGGGGAAGGAAGAAGGGAAATTTCACACCCCCTCCCATTCAGGAGCCTCTTTTTCTAGCTCTCTGGCTAGAAATAAGTGATTTCTTTCATAGCTTTTGCTGTTTGCACCAATTGCACAGTTCTGGGAAAATCCCTCCTTCCAGTCATAGCCAAGAGATAAAGAAGAAAAATACCCCAGTAAACATACCTCCGTATTGTTCACTCTTAAGTTATATTAAATGCAATTGATTATTTTTTTTAAGTTTTATTTTTATTTTTTAATTTGAGAGAGAGAGCGAGAGCATATGCAGGGGAGGGGCAGAGGGGGGAGAGAGAGAGAGAGAGAGAGAGTGAGAGAGAGAGAGAGAGAGAGAGAGAGAGAGAGAGAGAGAGAGAATCTTAAGCAAGCTCCACACTCAGCACAGAGCCTGAGGCAGGGCTCAATCCCACCACCCTGGGATCATGACCTGAGCTGAAATCAAGAGTCAGATGCTCAACAGACTGAGCCACCCAGGTGATTCTCTCTCTCTCTCTCTCTCTTTTTAAAAATAAGCCCTCCTTCCAAGGTGGGGCTTGAACTCAGAACCCTGTGATCAAGAGTCACATGTGCTACCACCAAGCCAGCAGGGAAGCTTCATCTTGTTCATTCTTCCATGTTTTTATCTGCCCCACTTCCACTTGCTTACATTTCTGAGTTCTTGGGTAGTTGCTTTTCGTATCTGGTCCAGAGTGTTAAATTGTTATTAGTGGGAGATAATGGTTTTACTCCATGTTGGCTAGTAGAAGTCAGCCATCCCTGATACTTTGATATTGTCTTATTACATGCCTTAGAATGGATTTTTTTCATTCACCCATGATTGGTACTTCATGTACTTTCATCTTATTGACTCGTGTCTGTCAATTATTTTCTTGTAGTGATATTTTTGACTATTTTATTTCCTCTGTTCTCTCTTTTCAAATTTTTTTTTTTCAACATTTTTTAATTTATTTTTGGGACAGAGAGAGACAGAGCATGAACGGGACAGAGCATGAACGGGGGAGGGGCAGAGAGAGAGGGAGACACAGAATCGGAAACAGGCTCCAGGCTCCGAGCCATCGGCCCAGAGCCTGACGCGGGGCTCGAACTCACGGACCGCGAGATCGTGACCTGGCTGAAGTCGGACGCTTAACCGACTGCGCCACCCAGGCGCCCCTGTTCTCTCTTTTCAAATTCCCGTTATCCTGTTCAGTGGCTAGAAAACTTCTGAAATTCTACTTCTCTTATCTGAAGTCCTGGTTTATTTCTTTTTAAAAATTAAGATATTATTTTTAAGTAATCTCTAAACCCAACGTGGGGCTTGAGCTCATATTCTCTATTTAGGTCAAGAGTCTAACGCTACACTGAGCCAGCCAGGCGCCCCCGTTTTCTTTCTTTTTGAGTTTCTGACTCACAGTCTGCTATGGAGCCTTCCTCGTCGCCCCTTACAGGCGTAATGTATCAGTATTTACACAGACTCCCGGGGTCTGTCGCTAAGGATCCCATACTCCCCTTTGAATCCCTCCGGCAGCTGACTCCCTCCACTCTTCCTGCCAGTTTAGAGCCGCACGGGTTTCCCCCTCCCCTGGGACTACCACACAGCACAGCTGCGCCCCGATTCTGGCCTAGGGGGCGTGAAGCGATCCCAGCCTACGCAAGAGGCCCGGTTCTGGGCGGAGGGGCCCGCTCTGCGCCTGGACAGCCACGGCAAGGTGGTAAGTCGTGGGGAGAGGAGCTCTGGCCAGGCGCGCGAGACTGGCGCTAGTCGCGACATTTCACGCGGTTCACCGCGCCTCTAGGTGACATCTAGCCCCACATTTCCTGGGACCTTCTCCTCCCTGAGGCCACCACCTGCCCCAGTTCGTGCTTTGGTTAAAATCGCTGGTGCCCAGGGTGAGTGAAACTCAGGGTCTCCTCAGGCCCCGCAGTTCAGGGCGCCTCGAGTCGCCGGGATGAATCTACCGCCCACCTTGGCGCGGTAAGAGGCTTGCGAGGCTCTGGGCTGCATTATCTAGAAGCCTCTGTGCCCAAGGGTGCTCTCCGTCCCAGTTCCTTCGCCTAGGAGCCGGGCTGTGGGCCTGGCGCCTGCGGTGGTCCAACGTCAGCGGGGTGCGGGGGAGCTTCGCTCGTGCAATTTGAAGCGGGCTAAACCAACCGCCGAGAGGCCGTGGGTGAGGAAGCCGGGAGCCCGGGGCCAGAATCTCAAGGCTGCGGGTGCCCAAGCCCGCGAAGGGGAGGCGCGCGCGCGCGCGCGTGGTTGTGTGCGCGCGCCGAGGAGCCGGGGTGGGGAGGAGGATACTGGCTGGCTGTGTGACTCTTGCCTGATCGTGACCGCGTGTGGCAGTGTGAACCGCGTTTACGTGGCTGTGTGTGTCTCTTGTCTGTGTTATTGACTGCGTTTTGGAGGTCGTCGGGATATCTGTATTGTCCAGCTAATGAGAGTGTAGTGGTAGGGCTGTGTGAATGTGATTACGTCACTGCATGTGACCGTTTATGTTATTTTTTTCTGGTGAGAGTTTGGCGGTGAAGGGAGGTGGAGATGGCATAAGCATATCTCCATACCTGGTTGTTTTTGTTTTTGTTTTAAGATTTTATTTTTAAATAATCTCTATACCCTAAGGAAGGCTGGAACTCACAATCCGGAAACCAAAAGTCACATGCTCTACCAACTGAGCCAGCCCAGCACCCTTTTTTAAAAAAAAATAAGATCTAGAGTCACCCCCCCCCCTTTTTTTTGAGAGAGAGACAGTATGAGTGGGGGAGGAGCAGAGAGAGAGGGAAAATGAGAATCCCAAGCAGGCTCTGTGCTCTCAGCACAGAGCCCAATGTGGGGCTCAATCCCACCAACTGTAAGATCATGACCTGAGCTGAGATCAAGAGTCCCTTGCTTAACCAACTGATACACCCAGATGCCCCCCTCCCCATTAAAAAAAAAAAAAAGATATTATTCTTATATCTCCATACTCTGTCTCTGGGATTTATATGATAGTGTGATAGTGCTTTTGTGGATCTTGAGAATGTGTGCACCATTTTTGAGGCTCTGGGTTTTGGCTCAGGTCATGATCTCACAGTTTCGTGGGTTTGAGCCCCGAGTTGGGCTCTGCGCTGATGGTGCGGAGCCTGCTTGGGATTCTCTCTCTCTCTCTCTCTCTCTCTGCCCTTCCCCTGCTCACTCTGTCTCTATCTCTCTCAAAATAAATAAGTAAACTTAGAGAAAAAAAAAAGACATTTACAGCTTAAAACAGAACATAGCCATAACTAATTTTTGCAAAGTAGATGTTTATAGAAGATATAATGAGATAGTTGAAAGTTGAAGCTAAGGATATAGATATGGGAGAGTGCTAGGAGAAGATGTTTTGTGTCTGCTCCGAGGAGGTAGAGGTGGCACAGGGTCTGAGGATACATGGAGGGCAGTGTCATGTGAGAGAGGATCTGGATGTCCAGGTAAAAGTGGTCAATATAAATGACTCGCATGGAATGGACGGATGCAAAATTGAAGCAGTGTATGCTGAAGAACTTTTTTCGTTTTAAAAATGAGGGAAAGATAGAATGTTTCATCTACTTAAAAAAAATTTTAGGGGCGCCTGGCTGGCTTAGTTGGTAGAGTATGCAACCCTTGATCTTGGGGTCATGAGTTTGAGCCCCAAGTTGGGTGTGGAGACTGCTTTAAAACAATCTTAAAGAAGAAATGGCCATATTTTAAAATTGTTCTAGGGGCACCTGGGTGGCTGAGTCAGTTAAACGTCCAACTTTGTCTCAGGTCATATCTCACGGTTTGTGGGTTTGAGCCCGGCACCAGGCTCTGTGCTGACAGCTCGGGGCCTGGAGCCTGCTTCAGATTCTGTGTCTCCCTCTCTCTCTGCCCCTCCCCTGCTCATGCTCTGTCTCTCAAAAATGAATAAACGTTAAAAAAATTTATAAAAGTTGTTCTAATCACAGGGTATATTCAATTTTATATTTTTTCCATAGAACACTTAATGCTTTTTGGTAAAGTGTTTTTTCCTTATTTCTAATTGAGGCAGAGTTCACATTACATACAATTAGCTATTTACCATTTTAAAGTATACAATTTAATGGCACTTAGTGCTGTCACAGTGTTGTGAACCATCACCTCTTTCTAGTTTCAGAACTTTTTCATCACTTCAGAACACTCCATATCCATTATGTCACCCACCATTCTCCATTCCTTCCTTCCTCCATTCCCTGGCACCCACCAATCTGGTCTCTATCTGTATATATTTGCCTATTCTGGACATTTCATATAAATGGAATTGTACGATATGTGGCTTTTTTGTGTCTGGTTTCTTTCACTCAGCTTCACGTTTTCAAGGTATATCCAAGTTGCACCATGTATCAGTACCTCATTCCTTTCTCTGGCTAAATAATATTCCATTGTATGTATATACCACAGTTTATCTGTAGTTGGATGTTTAGGTTGTTTCTACTTTTTGACTATTAAGAATAATGCTGCTGTAGACATTTGTGTACAAGTTAATTTTTTTAATTCTTTAAAAAAATTTTTTTAAATGTTTATTTATTTTTGAGACAGAGAGAGACATAGCATGAACGGGGGAGGGCCAGAGAGAGAGGGAGACACAGAATCGGAAGCAGGCTGCAGGCTCTGAGCTGTCAGCACAGAGCCCGACGCGGGGCTCGAACTCACGGACTGCGAGATCATGACCTGAGCCGAAGTCGGCTGCTCAACTGACTGAGCCACCCAGGCGGCCCTTTAATTATTTTTTTAATGTC
This sequence comes from Neofelis nebulosa, assembly GCF_028018385.1. NCBI lineage: Eukaryota > Metazoa > Chordata > Mammalia > Carnivora > Felidae > Neofelis > Neofelis nebulosa. The sequence continues at coordinate 17,726,206 of NC_080798.1, read as the reverse complement.
TATTTTCGAGAGAGAGAGAAAGAGAGAGAGAGAGAGAAAGAGACAAAGTGCGAACGGGGGAGAGGCAGAGAGAGGGAGACAGAATCTGAAGCAGGCTCCAGGCTCCGAGCTGTCAGCACAGAACCCTATGCGGGGCTCAAACTCACCAACCACAAGATCATGATCTGAGCTGAAGTCGGACACTTAACTGACTCAGCCACCCAGGCGCCTCTGTGTGCAAGTTTCTATGTGGACAAGTTTTTATGTGTTTTCATCTCTCTGGGATATGTAATTAGGAATGAAGTTGCTGGGTCATATGGTAATTTTATGTTTAACTTCTTTTTTTTCTTAATGTTTATTTCTTTTGAGAGAGAGAGAGAGTGCGGTGCACAAAGCAGGGGAGGGGCAGAGAGAGAGGGAGAGAGAATTCCAAGCAGGCTTCATGCTGTCAGCACCATGAACCATGAGATCATTGCCTGAGCCAATCAAGAGTCAGATGCTTAACCAACTGAGCCACTCAGACACCCTTGTCTTTAACTTTGTGAGGAACCACTAAATGTCTTCTAGAGCAGTTACCCCATTTAACACTCCCACAAACAATGTATAAGGGTTCCCGTTTCTTTACATCCTCACCAGCGCTTGTTCTTTCCTAGGTTTGACTTTTATTTTAGCCATCCTAGTGGATTTGAAGTGGCATCCCATTGTGCTTTTGATTTCCATTTCCCTAATGACTAATAACGTTGGACATCTTTTTATGTGCTTGTTAGCCATTTGTGTGCCTTCTTTGGAGAAACGTCTACTTTAGTCCTTTGCCCATTTTTAACTTGGTTGTCTTTTTGTTGTTGAGTATCTTGATATAATTCTGAATATATGTGCCACTGTACATTATAAAGTTGCTTTCCATTTTGTTATTTTCAAAATTATCACTCTGAAACATGTGGCTTATCGATATCGATCTTTACTGTTGATTACAGATGTGGGCTTTCTGGGCCAAAAGGTTTAAAGTTAGTTAAAGCTGATAATATATTGTCCCTAACAATGTATGATAATTGTCATCAGTAGTTGGGCCTCATTGGAAGATCCTACAGAAAGACTCGTATTAAGTTTATTTTGGGGGTGCCTGGGTGGCTCAGTCGGTTAAGCATCCAGCTCTTGATTTCAACTCAGGTCATGACCTCACAATTCGTGAGTTGAAGCCACACATCAGAGGCTCTGAGCTGAGCAGAGCCTGCTTAGGATCCTCTCTCTCTCTCTCTTTCTCTCTCTCTCTCTCAAAAAATAATAAACTTAAAAAAAAAACTCTTATTTTGACTTGCAGCATGTAATTGTACATTCACTCGTTCATTTATTGATATAGGGCTAAGGCCTTTGAGATGGATCTATTGACTGGAGTTAAAGGGAGAACATAAACAATTCAAAATTTTTTAAAAAAATTAATTAATTAATCTATGTATTTAGAGAGTGAGGAGAGGGGCAGAGAGAGGGAAAGAGAGAGAATTCCAGGAAGGCTCCACGCTGCCAGCACAGAGCCTGATGCGGGGCTCAGTACCACAAACTGTGTGATCATGACTTGAGCTGACAGCAAGAGCCGGAGGCTCAACCAACTGAGCCACCCAGATGCATCAGCAATTCTAAAATGTTTTATTTATTTTTGAGACACAGAGAGACAGAGCATGAGCAGGGGAGGGGCAGAGAGAGAGGGAGACACAGAATGGGAAGCAGGCTCCAGGCTCTGAGCTATCGGCACAGAGCCTGATGTGGGGCTCGAACTCACAAACCGTGAGATCATGACCTGACCCGAAGTCGGACGCTCAACTCGCCACCCAGGCGCCCCTGCATCAGCAATTCTAAAGCAAACTATGTGAAATTTATCTCCAGAGTTTTCCCTTAGTCTTTTTTTGTTAAATTTTCTGATGGTAGAATTGCTGGGTCCCCTTCAGATTGGTGGTCACATATTTAAATATTTAAATATGGTTGTGTATTTTTTTCCAGCACAGGAGTTGGGTTTCACTAGAGTTGGAAGAAACTCTATTCAGGTGTAGTGTATGCAAGAAAGTGATAAACAGTGACGGAATGCTGAATCTAAGCTAGGTGGACGAAACGTGATGAGGATGAAGGACAGTGAAGAAAATAACAGAGCCCATGGTTGGGCCAAAGGGACAGGGTGAACTAGAAAAATTTCCACCTTTTTGGGTCCCACTTTGGAGGTCCATTTTGATGTCTTCAGTCTACATCTCTTTTGTATTTTTTCCATATCTGCTATACTGTTTTTTCATAACAATAATAATATTGCTGCCATTTGTATACCCTTTATATATTATTCCTAATCTTCACAACCCTATTAGAAAAGATTTTCTTGGGGCGCCTGGGTGGCTCAGTCAGTTGAGCGTCCGACTTTAGCTCAGGTCATGATCTCACCATCCATGAGTTCGAGCCCTGCATCAGGCTCTGTGCTGACAGCTTGGAGCCTGGAGCCTGCTTCAGATTCTGTGTCTCCCTCTCTCTCTCTGCCCCTCCCCCACTCATGCTCTGTCTCTCTCTCTCTTTCTGTCAAAAATAAACATTAAAAAAATTTTTTTTTAAGATTTTCATTTTTTTTTTTTAACGTTTATTCATTTTTGAGACAGAGAGAGAGCACGAATGGGGGAAGGTCGGAGAGAGAGGGAGACACAGAATCCGAAGCAGGCTCCAGGCTCTGAGCTGTCAGCACAGAGCCCGACGCGGGGCTCGAACTCACGGACCTCAAGATCATGACCTGAGCCGAAGTCGGACGCCCAACCAACTGAGCCACCCAGGCACCTCTAAAAGATTTCCTTATTCTAGTTTATTATATGAGGTTGTAGGAACTCAGGAAGTTTAGGTAGATTGTTCTAGAGCTAATAATGAGTAACTCTTAGATTAGAAACTGTAGTCTTCCCAATTTTAGTTTCTGTCATCTTCATACCATAACATTCCTATTTTGGAACCAAACCACCGTTACCTTTCTATTCAGTGAGTTACTGCTAGAGAACTTGTTTAGTAAGGATGACCTTTTTTTTTTTTTTTTTTTTTTTTAAGTTTATTTATTTTGAGAGAGAGAGTGCATGTACAAGCAGGGGAGTGGCAAAGAAAGAGGGAGAAAGTGAGAATCCCAAGCAGGGCTCAATCCCTCGAACCATGAGATCATGACCTAAGCCCATACCAAGAGCCAAATGCTTGACGGACTGAGCCACGCAGGCGCCCCACAATAAAACTCTTCTAATGTCACATAGTTGTTATTTCAATGAGAAGTGCAAATTGCAAGAAGAGATGTTGTTTTAAACATTTCTAGAAGCTGACTCTACTGGAATATTTATCTTTGCTGCTGTAAAAGCTTTGGCTTGATGAGAAACAAGTTCCAGTAAAGAATTTGCTGTTCTGTGCAACTGATGGTGCTACTTCCAAGGTCACAAGACTTACATGTTGGACAGTATGCTCTTCAGTTCTTGCAGCACATTGTGTTGTGCACTGCCATCAACTGGTTGAAAAAAATGTTAGTTCAGTTCTTTATCAATCTCTTAGTAATTAAAACCATCAATAAAATAATGTCACATAGCGGGGCACTTGGGTGGCTCAGTTGGCTGAGCATCTAACTCTAACTTCAGCTTAGGTCATGATTTCGCAGTTGGCGAGTTCAAGCCCTGTGTTTGGGCTCTGTGTTGATGATGCAGAGCCTGCTAGGGTTTCTCTCCCTCTCCCTCTGTCTCTGCCCCTCCCTGCTGAAAATAAATAAATAAACTTGAAAAATAAAATAATGTCACATTGCAAGTATGATACTGGTTCAGAAAATTTTGTGTTGAAATGAAGAATAATACGTGAGGCCTGAGAGATCAGCAAACACAAAAACAGCATATGCTATGTGGCTTGGATTTTTTTTTTTGAAACTCAATGAAGTACAACTTCAATTTCAAGAGATTTTAATTATGATGATAGGCTGAAAACACATATTAACACACCTATTTTTGTCCATACAGGCTGTTATAACAAAATACCATAGACTGGGTGGCCTATAAACAGTAGAAATGTATTGCTCACAGTTCTGGAGACTGGAAATTCAAGATCAGAGGCCAGCATGGGTTCTGATGAAAGCCTTCTGGGTTGCAGACTGCTGTCATGGCAGACCGAGTATGACAGAAGGGGCAAGCCAACTTTCTGGGGTCTTTTTTATAAAAGCACTAATCTCAATCATGATGACTCCACTCTAGTGACCTAATCACTTCCCAAAGGCCTCGCCTCCTAATAACATCCCCTTGGGGGGTAGGATTTCGACATATGAATTTTGGAGGGACACAAACATTCAGACCATACCAACATCCATCACTGTAAAACTGGAAATATTTAAAAGCAGTTTAGTGAGAAAATTTCATAGTATTTGAGAAGTAGGTAAAGTCAATGAATTACTGAGAATGATCTTTCAAATTACTCAAATCATTTGTGTTCTTTAAAAGGTGAAATGAAAACTCAATTTTTGATTTATTTTCTTTTGAAGTGAAGTCATGGGTGTTGGCTCCAATTAGATGTAATGCTGAGTCTGCTAGTGGAGAAATTCAAGGACTCACAGGGCGCCTGGGTGGCCCAGTCGGTTGAGTATCTGACTCGATTTCGGCTCTAGTCATGATCCCAGGGTTGTTGGATGGACCCCCACATCAGGCTGTGTGCTGAGTGTGGAGCCTGCTTAAGATTTTCCCTCTCTCTCTCTCTCCCCCTCTACCCCCTCCTCCACTCACACATTCTCTCTATATATAAAATTTAAAAAGAACAAGAAAAAAATTAAAAAAAAGAAATTCAAGAACTCAATGAATTTAAATGTAAGAGAGAATCCAAATATATGACTGGAAGTGTGGAATGGCTGAGTTGTGAGGGTCAAAAACAAATAAATTTCATTAATCCAACAAATGTGGTCTGAAATGGCAAAAATATCTGTTATGTCTAAAATCATATATAACTAATCTGCTTTTCATCTCAGCTTACTAAAAAGAGATCTCAAATTTAATGTATCCAAAACAATGATTGATTCCATAGGTCTCCCCATGCTCCTATGTGACATGACCAACTTCTCTTGTAACACAAGCTACAAACCTAGGAGTCATCTTTGAGAACTCCTTTTTCTCTTCACCTACACCAGTAAGTCCTATTTTTACACCCCAAATAGATCTCAAACTGCCCATTTCTCTTCATTCCTCCCATAACATTTCTAAAGCCACTGTTATCCCTACTTTGGATTGCTGCAGTAGCAATCCAATTTCCCCAATTTCACTGGGGCTTCACCCCAGTCTATTTTCTACAAATTGTAATCTTTTCAAAATGTAATTCATGGTTAAGATCCTTCAGTGAACCACTTTCTCCCTTACTTACTAAGCTTCCTCCACACCAGGCTCTTTTCTGTTCTTGGAACATTCCAAGCTCTGTCTCATTTCAAAGTCTTTAGAATAACTAACACTCTGCTTACAATACTCTTCCACACTGCTGGTTTCTTACCATGTAAGCTCTAATGTTATTATCTCTAGGACACTTTTCATAACAATTGTACCCAAAGTATCTCCTAAGTAACTATTACCTATTTATTAATTTCACAGTATTTATCACAATATGAAACTATCTCATTTCCACCCCCGTTTACTTAGAAAAATTTGTTTTTTCTCCCCCATTGGAATGTAAACCTAGTAGGTAGGCAGCAGCCATGTTTGCCTACTTGTTCACAGGTACTTTTATTTTATTTTTTTAAATTAATTTATTATTATTTTTTTTATTTTAGAGAGAGAGCACATGGGGGAAGGTACAGAGGGAGAGGGGGAGAATCTTAAGCACACTCTGTGCTCAGCTCGGAGCCTGCTGCAGGGCTCGATCCCATGACCCTGGGATCATTACCAGAGCTGAAATCAAGAGTTGGACTTTCAACTGACTGAGCCACCCAGGAGCACACAGGTACCTTTAAATAGGAGCAAATAGGCAGTATGCTTCAGATAACACCCAGCTGTTAGTATCTGCATCTCTGTGCCTCAGAGCTGTGAAATCTTTATTGCTCTGCCCATGGGTGAGCAGCAGGTTACAGGAAAGGGGAATCATCCCATGGGAGCTGGTATATAAATATCCCAGCTCCACTGCTGGAAGGGATGGTAATAATTCTAAGGCACGTGTTCTTTCAGAAAATCTTATCAAGTCAGAACTGTTCCAGAAAAAAAAAAAGGTATGCAAGATAAGACTGAAGCTAACATGTTTGGGTTGGCATTTTACTCCATGGCTTAATAGAAGACCTAGAAAGTACAATGATTTTCATTTAAAATGTTGTAATAAAACATTACATTTCTAAACCTTTACTATTCAAATTAAAGAGAACGAATCATGAAATGAATACCCCAAAGTCAGTTCCTTTGAAAAACTGAATTCTCACAAAAAATTCCACAAATTAACTGCGTGTATTATTATTTAATGACAGGATAATTACAGATGTGTAAGTCCAACAAATCTGCTGCAAAACAATGCAAGAAATGATGAGAAAAAGACCGCATAATATATCATGACACACTAAAACAGTAAATTAAAATTTTTATTTATTATACTACCCCTCTGATTTCAATTTTAATAAATTAATTTATTTTATACAGTAAGCAGAAGTTTTCAGAAATACTTTCTATTAGGAAAACAAATTTTTTCTCCCCCACTAAAAAACAAAGCTGCATATAATTGAATCAAACAATGTTGAGTACCAAAACTTCACAACTATAAGAAGCATTGGTAAGAGCTAAAACATAATTTAAAAAATCGACAGCTCAAAAAAATCATATCACTGATGTCAAAGACAAAGTTCTCCCAGGATTCAGAAGAAAGGGACAAAAGAAAAACCATGAATACAAAATTTAAAAGATAGGCTTGATAAATGCAAATATAATCAGGTAAATCTTAGAATTTTTTAGACAACAAAACAAGGAAGAAATGGGTTTTGTTTTGAGAAGCAAATATATTTAATTCCTCTTGCTGTACATTTTCCCTCGAATATCAGTGAATAATATAAGTATCTTTAACTTAGTATCGGTGAATATAAAAACAGTTATTATCATTAGTGACCATACACACTTGGGAGTTTTCTGGGGAACAAATACATAGTTTTTATAGGTGATCCCTAAGACAAAAACAAAACTAACTATGCTACTGGAGTTACTAAGATTGTAGGAATTGATAAAGTTGAATACTGCATCAAGGACAATGAATTGATACAAATTGTCAGATTCCCTGGGCACATTATATACATGCCCATATAACACTAGAAAAATAAACACATACTTAGCACTTAGGCTAATTATATATTTTTTTAAATATGAAATTTATTGTCAAACTGGTTTCCATACAACACCCAGTGCTCATCCCAACAGGTGCCCTCCTCAATGCCCATCACCCACTTTCCCCTCCCTCCCAACCCCCAGGAAGAAATGGTTTGATGTAAAAATTGTGAATCAAAACATGATACCTTAATTAGTTTAGAGCATTTCATGGTCATTAAATGCAAATGATAATATATTTTGAAATCTTTGGGGTCACTAAACGAATACATGGTATGAATCTTCTCCCACCCCAACTAACATCACCATGTCTACCTCTGTGTTAGACCAGTTTTGGAAAATCAGAATTCTGTCAGCCACAGCTCATGTGAACCCTAATCCATCCGTCTGTCCCTCTGCTCCTCTTTGACATATATAACTAGTTAAAAAATGAACGTGTGGAATGGTCCTTGAGGGGCGGAGGCAGGCTCCCAGGGTTTCTTGAACAGAGCCCTCTGCTATGGTCACTGCATCTCTACAACGCTTGGCTGAGTTCCTCCTGTGGCCACGAGAGGGCGCGGCAGTACATGGTGGTAAATTCCTCCTCCCACAACTGAGCGAGGAGCGAAGGAAGTGGTGCCTTGAGTGTAGACGTTCCGGGAGAGCCGGAAAACCGTCGTGTGGAGGCGGTGGCGGGAGAGGTCAGCTTTCTTTCTGTGACAGAGCGGGAAGCTGCGTGTGTTTCAAGGCCAACGCGCAGGTGGAAGCCAGGAGCTCCTAATAAGGACAGGTATTTACTTTTACCTGACTGCCTATCTGGGTGGGCCCCGCCACCGTCTGCTGCAATGCTTCTAACATTCATCACCCTTGTGGGAGACATACTGTAGTAATTTCCTGCTGAGATGTCCCAGGGAAAGGGGACTAGGGACTCCAGGAGGACTGGCTCCTGCAGGAGGAAAAATTCTAGCGTAATGAATCACTCTTAATTCTTAGTCGCTCAGCATGTGCTTATTTGAGCGCCTTTGAAATACATATTAATCCATCCACCAGGGAACAAAAAGAGACCTTAAAATAGGAAAGCTTCTCAATTTTTCTGTAGTGCTCGTTCTTTTGTTCGTTCGTTCATTCATTCATTCATTCATTCCTACCTAGAGATTCCTATATAGTACCTCTGTGAGGTACTATATACCACACAGAGGTGAACAAGATCCAGTCCTTTCCTCATGGAGTTTATAACAGACCCTAGTAAATAAAACCATGCAAGTACAGAATGCTATGGACTTTACAACAAAGGAGAAATCCCCTTTTGTGTGTCCTCAAGGGAGATAACACCCCTCTGGCTACCTCCTAGATCTAAAAGTAGAAAATTACAATACAAGAAAGTTCCTACTCAAGCAATAAATCTCTCCCGGCTTGGGAGATCACATGGTGTAATGCTGGAGAGTTCAACTTTTCTCTTTTCTCCCCTCCGGATTTACCTTTCTAAATATTTAGTTTTACCCTCCACCTTTACTTTTAGGCCAACTTCTTTTTTTTTTTTTTTACCATTTAATTATTTCATCATGTTAAGTTACTATTTTAATTGGCATTGGCCACCACAATAAAATAATAATAAATACCATTAACTGGTATAGACACTTCGCTAGTACATTTCACCACCTCATGCTATTTTTAGAAGCACCCAGGAAACAGATTATGCAGCTTTTGGACATCTAAGACCTTTGCTAACATTTTTACAATCATTAGCAGTGTCTGCCATCTTGCTGTAAGATAGCTAATTTTTCCTTATCACAGTAACTGTCTTTGATCCCAGTAAGCTTCATATATATTCCTGCCTTACTTTATTGGAATTATACTTTTCTTTCCATATTACTGAAATCTACAAAGTACAAGATTCTTTTTTTTTAATGTTTGTTTTTGAGAGAGAGAGAGAGCGAGAGAGCGAGAGAGAGAGAGAGAGAGAGAGAGCATGACAGCATGAGCAGGGGAAGGGCAGAGAGAAAGGGAGAGACAGAATCGAAGTAGGCTCTAGGCTCTGAGCTGTTAGCACAGAGCCCGATGCAGGGCTTGAACTCACAAACTGTGAGATCATGACCTGAGCCACAGTTGGATGCTTAACCAACTGAGCCACCTAGGTGCCCCCTTTTTAGTACAAGATTCTTGACCAGCACATCACCACTTAGTACATTTCTAAGAAGTTTAGTAAATACAGATCTTTGATGTAGGAAAAGAGCAAATTGTTTTTATAAGACTTTCTAGTCCTATATTCTATACATTACTCTGTTATGTTTCCAAAATTCTTTCAAAGCTTATGGTTTGTAGCATTCAGTAAACCTAGCAGCTTAAAAAACTTAAAAGAAAATACAGCTTTAGTATCTGATTGGAAATGGAGATCACTGTTACATTATTTCTATGAGTAATATAAATCCACCTTTTTTTAACAATTAAAAATTTACAAACACAAAAAATAGTAAGATAAACATGTGTATTACCACCATATAGAAGTAAAATCTTTTATGTTTCTTTGTAGCTTTAAAGTAACATATACATATTTAGATGTGGAGCTAAAATCTGATATTTTTTTAATTTTAATTTTTTTTCAAAACCTGTTAACCATCACCTGTATCCCATCCTTCTCCTTCCTTCCTTGTCCCCAAAGGCAGTCACCATCATGAACTCAGCATACAATCAATCCTTTTTTTTATACCTTTACGTACATATCAATACCCATAACCAATATACAATACTAATGTTCTTTTATCCCAATTGGAGGTAATTATATTATGTGCCTCATCTGTCTTTGATTTTTCTCACTCAAGATAATGCTTTAAATTTTTTTTTTAAATCTTTATTTTTGAGAGAGATAGACAGTGTGTGAGCAGGAGAGGAGCAGAGAGAGAGGGAGACACAGAATCTGAAGCAGGCTCCAGGCTCTGAGCTGTCAGCACAGAGCCTGACGCAGGGCTCGAACTCATGAACTGTGAGATCATGACCTGAGCTGAAGTTGGATACTCAACCAACTGAGCCACCCAGGTGCCCCATCAAGATAATGCTTTTTAGATTTTTCCCTATTAATACATATAGATACAGTTTTTTGCAGTGAATTGCTGTACATTATTCTGTTCTATAATTATAACACATTTTATTCAATAGTTTACCTAATGATAGGTATTTCCAATTCCTTCCCCCCCCCCCCCCAATATTTGGCTACTAGAAATCATACTAATAGTTTCTGGTTGCCAGAAATCACACTGCAAAGGACATTATGGTACAGATCTTTCTGTACATGTATTGGAGTTTCTCTAAAGTATAACACTAAAAAAAGAAATTTTGGTGTGTTTTGAGGTATACTTGAGGAAAATTATATATACTAATCACATGTTCTAGCCAAAGTTCTTCTAAGGGTTTCCTTCTCAAAATTAGGGGCCACTGAGGGGCACCAGAGTGGCTCAGTTGGTTAAGCCTCTGACTCTTGATTTCAGCTCAGGTCATGATCTCATGGTTCATGAGTTCGAGTCCAGCATGAGGCTCTGGGCTCACAGCATGGAGCCTCCTTTGGAATCTCTGTCTCCCTCTCTCTGCCCCTCCCTCTCTCTCTCTCAAAAATAAATGTTAAAAAAAATGGGGGGGTGCCTGCGTGGCTCAGTTGGTTAAGCGTCCAACTTTGGCCCAGGTCATGATCTCACAGTTCGTGGGTTCAAGCCCTGTGTTGGGCTCTGTGCTGACAGCTCAGAGCCTGGAGCCTACTTCGGATTCTGTGTCTCCTTCGCTCTCTGCCCCTCTCCCACTTGTGCTCTGTCTCTCTCTGTCTCTCAAAAATAAATAAATGTGGGGCGCCTGGGTGGCTCAGTCGGTTAAGCGTCCGACTTCAGCTCAGGTCACAATCTCGTGGTGAGTTCAAGCCCCGCGTCCGGCTCTGGGCTGATGGCCCAGAGCCTGGAGCCTGCTTCTGGTTCTGTGTCTCCCTCTCTCTCTGCCCCTCCCCCATTCATGCTCTGTCTCTCTCTGTCTCAAAAATAAATAAACGTTAAAAAAAATTTTTTTTAAAAAAAGAAAATAAAGGCAATAAGTAAATAAAGGGAGGTACATGCTAAATAATAGATGATCCAGTTTATTCAACATAATAAATTACAAGGAGAAAAAGACAGAGAAAGGGATCAGCAACAACAACAAAACCATACTGAAACAGTTAAGTAGCTCATGAGAGAATCAGTGACTATATGACTGCTCTGAAGAAATTGGATAGCATGCAATAGAGGAAAGGAGACCGACGCGGGGCTCGAACTCACGGACCGCGAGATCGTGACCTGAGCTGAAGTCGGGCGGTTAACCGACTGAGCCACCCAGGCGCCCCTGCCTTTATTTTCTATAAGCAAGCTAAATTAATATTGTGTGTTTCATCAGAAAGCATATACTGTCTCGTTGTTTCTCTTTTTGTGATGTTAGCAGCCATTCTTGATTTCATCCTCTAAAAATTACCAAATAATTTAAAAATTATCATTATGAATTCATAGGTTTAAAAACTTTGATGTTTCAGCAGTTATTACAATTATTATTATGGTTACTAGTCTTAAATTTATATTCAAATTGCCCCGTGTGTGATCAGTGGGAGCCTCTTCAGATTGTTTCCTTTTTGATGTGACTAGGAGTCTTTGATGGCTTCTTTGCTCCAGACTCATAGTATACAGTTGAACCTTGATCATGAAGGAGGTTAGGGGCGCCAATCCCCCACCCCACATAGTTGAAATCTGTGTATAACCTATGACTCCCCCCAAAACTTACCTGCTAGTAGCCTACTGTTGACTAGAAGCCTTACCAATAACATGAAGAGTCAATTGATATATTTTGTATGTTATATGTATCCACATACTATATTCTCTCAATGAAGTAAGCTAGAGAAAGGAATACGTTGTTAAAAAAGTCATAAAGAAGAGAAAATGCATTTATAGAACTGTACTGTATTTATTGATATCCTGAGTTTATGTTGTCTGTTTACAAGATGAATTGTCTGTCAGCACCTATATCAAAATTGTCTTCTATGATACAAAACACTGTAGATATTATACATATTACCAACACTGGACATCAAAAATGAAAAGGTAATTTGAAAAAGAAATTCATATATATTTACAAGTGTAACAATTCATGCATTGATACTGAAAAAGCAGCAATATGACTGCCTCATGTTAGCCTAGTGTAAAGATGTGATTGCTTCATGGTAACCTAACCTATACTTTAATGAATGAATCATTACAGAATTTTTATGGCATATATTATTACAGTCATATTCATAATACAGCATTAGAAACATTGTTACATTAAAAAAGCCACTTACCTGTGATCATGGGCTGATAAGCAGTTTCTCCAATTATGAGAGAGAGGCATACTTGCAGTGACTTAATTATTTAAAAGCAGTGTTATAAAATAGTAAGAAAATTAATGCATTAATTTTATAATAAAGATCACTCACCTATGTAAGGATAGGCAATCTACTTCCATATGAGTCTAGCACAAGATGTCCCATGAGTCAGGGAATGAAGGCAACCACAAGAAGCTAGAAAAGGGAAGGAAGTAGATTCTCCCCTGGAGCTTCCAGAAGAAACACAGCCCTGTCAACATTTTGATTTTTAGCATAGCATAACCTATTTTGGATACACCTACTATATTATCTATTATAATACCAGAATAATCATTAAGATACTGGTTAGCCTTGACCATGAAGAAATAGATTGGAACACCTGACAAAATGTTTCACTGAGCAAAAAGATTGGTCATCTTTGGGTAGATGTGTAATATTAAAAATGAATATGAAATTAAACATCCTATTGCCTTATTGAAATGGGGGACAAAGGGCAGCCACAGGACAGATGGTCAGCTGTGGTGGAGATACCTTTATATTTAAGAGTAAATACAACAGAAAAATGCAGTCACCTTTTCTATTTGTACATTTAACCGAGCTTGTTTGGATCAACTTCATTTCCATCTGAAAGGAAAATGATACAGGAAAATGTATTTAATCACTGTAGGAAAAAGATAGGTCAGTTATAATGGAAGATGTGAGATTATAGGCAATGAGCCGTACATAGCAACTATTGCATAATTATGGTAAAGAGTATCTTGATAAGCATCGAAGTATCTTCCTCAGTGACTTGTCTTTGTATTATTTATCTTTATTCATATTTTACTTTTCCTTTTTTTAAGTTTATTTATTTTGAGAGAGAGAGAGAGAGAGAGAGACAGTGCATGTACACAAGTAGGAGAGGGGCAGAGAGAGAGGGAGAGAGAGAATCCCAAGTAGGCTCTGCAGTGTCAGCGTGCAGAGCCCAATGTAGGGCTCAGTCCCACGAACCATGAGATCGTGACCTAAGCCTAAATCAAGAGTCAGATGCTTAACTGACTGAGCCATCCAGGTGCCCCTGAAGAAGTTACTTTTATTTTCTTTTTCTTTTTAAGTGTATTTATTTTTGAGAGGGATGTTGGATGAGGATCAGAGAGAGAGGAAGAGAGAGGATCCTAAGCAAGTTCCACACTGTCAGCACAGAGCCTGACGTGGGGGCTCCAACTCATGAACTGTGAGATCATGACGTGAGCTGAAATCAAGAGTTGGACACTTAACCAACTGAGCCACCCCTGAAGAAATTACTTTTAATCTGGGACCTGAAGAATGAGAAGGAGCTAGTCGTACAAAGAGCTATACCAGAGGATCATAGGGATGAAACACCATATGGGAAGTTCTAAGAGATGGGAAATGATGTGACATGATTTATAGGTTAAAAGGGTCTTGGCTTGAGATGAGCTCTTAATAGAAGGGCCTTGTTATCCATTTTTAAGTGATCATATATTATTCTAGTATAGTTAGAAACCACTGGGAAAAAATACCATAGGCAAGTAGAGAATGTCAAACATTGATCTGCCTCAGATGTATCTGATGGTGGGGTTAACAATACAAATTCCCAAGGCCTACTCTTAAAGATTCTGATTCACTTGGTCTGGGCTGGTTTCTGAAATTGATACATGCAACAGCCTCTCTAGGTGATTCTAACTGAACACTTAAATTCTAGACCCAATGATTTAATGATTTAATGTGTTTTCTTTGTCACAGACCTTACAACATACACGTGGATTATTCTCTAAACTCTGTTTTCTTCCTTTCTAATGTGCATTATTTTCAGCTTATCACTTATCTCTACTGTTTATCTACAGTTTTTCTTTTTATAGTTTATTACTTATCTCCCCCCAGTATGGGAAAACAAATTTTGTTTGTTTTCTGGTTCTTTTTCTTTTCAGGTTTGGAGACCTGGTATGGTACAAAGACATTACCTCCAGAAGAATATATTTTTGAAATAAATTTGTACAAATGGAAGACAGAGGAAAGAAAATGCTTCATTCTGAGAGTTCCATTATCCAAAATAGCAGAAGAACAAAGTCAACATTGAGGAACAATAAGAACGTCAAGAAGAATATTTCAGCCAAATGAAAATCATCATGAATATGTATCTACTCACAGAGATATATCCCTTACCCTACATCACAGAATTCCTAATAGAGAAAACATTTATTAACGTAAGGAATGTGGGAAGATCTTTAATTATGGCTCAGACCTAATCAATAATGGAAGAATTTATACTAGTGAGAAGCTGTATGCATGTAAAGAATGTGAGAAGGCCTTTACGCTTTGTGACAACTCACTCAACATCTGAAAAATAATAGAGTGAAACCCTATAAATGTCTAGAATGTGGGAAGGCTTTTAGTTTTGGCATAGGTCTTTGAGTATGCCAAAATACTCATACTGGTGAGAAACCCTATGAATGTAAGGAATGTGGAAAGACTTTTAGTTTGGGCAAGTATGTAAGAATACACCAGAAAACTCATACTAGTGAAAACTCTATGAATGTAAGGAATATGAAAATCATTTATATTGCATCAACAATTTAGTCGACATAAAAAATTCACAAAGGTGAGAAATCTTTGAATGTAAGGAATGTAGGAAAGCCTTCATTCACACCTGAAAGGTCATCAGAGTATTCATACTAGTGAGGAGCCCTATGAATATAAGAAATGTTTGGCAAGGCCTTAGACAGAATTCAACTTAACCATTATCAGAGAATGCACACTAAAGAGAAACCCTACAAATATAAGGAATGTGAGAAGGTCTGTAGATGGAGTTCAACATTTAATCAACATAAAAAATGCATATTAAGGAGAAATTCTGAATTCAAGGTATGTGGAAAGTCCTTTCAACTTCATTGAATCCTTACTTATCAGATCTTTCACAATGCTGAAAAAACAATCCTATGAAGTGAGGAGTGATGTGGGAAGCCATTTTAGATAAAATGAGCATCATTGAATGTACACTAAGGAGAAACTGTGAATGTAAAGAATGTGGGATGCCTTCAGATTTTGTTTATACCTTATTGAATGAACATCATAGAATTTATAATGGTGAAAAACTCTAAAAAAGGTGAGGAATGTATGAAGGCCCAATATTCATGCCACTATCAAATCTGAGAATTTGTACCCTTACTGATTTTTCCTTTACTGCATTCTTCATAGAATATTAATACTAGGGGAAAATGTTTAGGAAACCCTTTTCTGGGGGGTCATTCTTAGAATTTATTTGTCATAAAAGATTTCATACCAGGTATCTTAATTTATTGAATATAAAAAAGACCTAGAATCACTCAATTCCTGTTGGATGTCAGCAAATTCACTCTAGAGAAGAATTTCTTATTCTGTCAGTAGTGGAACTGAAAGAAAGCCTTTAGTCACAGCACATACTTAGCTGATCATCATCTTCAAGATATGTAACAATATACTTATTAGCTCTGTGCCTCAGTTATAAAATGGTGAAGTTAATACCTATCTAATAGTGTTTTTTTTGTGAGGATTAGTAGCTGTTAACCCTTGTAAGATTATTTGGCAAATAAAGATTAGCTACTGTTCTTCTGGTGATAATCAATAGCATAACTATTAGTGAATTCTTCTGAAAGACCATATTGGTAATGAACTTAGTAAGCCTCCAATCACAACCTATCTCCTATTGAACTTGAGATCATTGATTCTGAATAAAGTACAGTAGAATATAAAGAAGCTGGGGGTGCCTGGCTGGCTCAGTTAGAAGAACACGTGACTCTTGATCTTGGGGTCATGGGTTTGAGCCCCACATTGGGTGTACAGATTACTAAATAGACTTAAAAAAGAAAAAAGAACATGTGAGACAACTTCATTCCTAAGTTGCATCAGGAAATTAATGCTGGAATAAATACTCTGGAATTAGTGGCTATCAATATACATTGAGAATATAGCTAGTTTGCTGAAGAAGTAGAAAAGGATATGATGCAGTTTGTGGTTAGGTCCAAATAACAGATGTTCTATAATCTACACTCTTTTCTTAGAATTCAAAATTTATTAGAAATTATTAAAAGGATAACAGGGAGGGGCGCCTGGGTGGCGCAGTCGGTTAAGCGTACGACTTCAGCCAGGTCACGATCTCGCGGTCCCGGTCCGTGAGTTCGAGCCCCGCGTCAGGCTCTGGGCTGATGGCTCGGAGCCTGGAGCCTGTTTCCGATTCTGCGTCTCCCTCTCTCTCTGCCCCTCCCCCGTTCATGCTCTGTCTCTCTCTGTCCCAAAAATAAATAAAAAACGTTGAAAAAAAAAAAAAAAAAAAGGATAACAGGGAGAAAACTGTCCACAAAACTTCCCCATCTTGTCATTATGAAAACTTCCAAACATACAGGGAAGTTGAAAAAGTACAATGAAAAAAAAAAAAGTACAATGAATGTGCTTTTACTACCCTACACACTCCCACCTGTTTAAAACCTACCTGTAGGCAGGTTTACTACCCTACACACTCCCACCCTGTTTAAAAGCTAACAGTTTGTCATTTTTGCTTTATCTTCCTATAATTTTCTATATAGCCAGAATACAGTCACATCTTCTAAAATATATAAGGTGATGCCATGTTCAAATTTTCCTAGGTGTCCCAAGATTGACTTCAATAGCTATTTATTTTTCTTTTTATCTAGAGTCAATTCTAGGTTCATAAGTTACATTTAGTTGATATGTCTCTTTTAGTCTAGTTTAGTTCTCTACCTTTACTCCTTTTTTTCCACGATGTTGGCTTTTTCTTCTTAGAGTCCATGTAGTTATCTTGTAGGGTGTTCCATATTTTGGATTGTTGTGCTTGTTTCCTAATGTTGTCATTTAACTTATTCTGCCATCTATACTGGAAATTAAGTGTAGAGAGAAGATTGAATTTGTGTTAAACAATTTTGTAAGAATATTTAATAAATTATGTATTTTGCATTGTCATACATCAAGAGGCACATATTGATATCATGAGGCCAAATTTGGTCAAATGGTTAAGGTGATGACGGTCAAATCTCTCCATTTTAAAGGTTGTTTTGTATCCTTACAATTAGGAAGTAATCTGTGAAGTGATTCTAAACCCCACCTTGGAAATTTATATTTTATTTGTTTGATTCAAAGTGAAGACCAGAGTTGAAATAGTTCATTCAGATATGAGCGATAATGAGTTGCTATATATTAAAACCTGTAGGAGGTGATCAAAGTCATCTTTGGAAGGTCATCTTGTGGGAAATTAGTACTCTTTAATAAATGCAGGAAATGAAGAATTAGGGCCAGAACTTTGTTTTGCTTAATAGTCACTATCTAACAATTGATAATTGTCTCACAAGATTACACTTATAATCCTAGTTCTTTTTTTTTTTTTAATTTTTTCATTTATTTATTTTTGAGAGACAGAGAGCACAAGTGGGGAGGGGCAGAGAGAGTAGGAGACAGAATCCAAAGCAGGCTCGAACTCACAAACAGAGATCATGACCTGAGCTGAAGTTGGACGCTTAACCGACTGAGCCACCCAGGCGCTCCTATAATCCTAGTTCTAGTACAGTGTCTGTCACATAGTGGAGAGTTGATAAAACTGTTGAAGCAATCCAAACCTAAGAAACTAGAAAAAGAACAAATTAACCTGAATCCAGCAGAAGGAAACCGCTTATACAGTTAGAAGTTGATGGAAGAAAGAGTAAAACATATCTAATTTATTTCCTGTGGAAAGAACACCAATCTAAACTAGACTTATAAATCTGATCACTATAAAGATGAGAAATACAATGGTATTAATAAGGTGGTATACATATACTTATGGAGAGTTTTAAAATAACATGGTAATACCATATATTTAAAATAATTTTTTTCAAAATTGGCTCAAAGTGGAAATTGGCCTGATCTAATAAATGTAGTGGGAAAAGGAAAGTTTGGTCCAAGATCTCTCTTTTTAAAAAATACTTAAATAAATCACCAGGTAAAAACTGAAGAGATAATCTGTAAAAGAATTTTACAAACTAATTCTATAAGACTAACAGTCTGAAACAATTCTGGATGAGGATAGTTTCTAAAAAAAAAATCTAATTTATGAATATGAATACAAATACTCTAAGGAAAACATTAGCAAAGAAACCAGGCATGGAGGAAATCATGGTTTGAGAGCAGAACTTTGTTTTGCTTATCAGTCACTATTTAG
This sequence comes from Neofelis nebulosa, assembly GCF_028018385.1. NCBI lineage: Eukaryota > Metazoa > Chordata > Mammalia > Carnivora > Felidae > Neofelis > Neofelis nebulosa. Next base: position 17,707,410 of record NC_080798.1, on the reverse strand, counting down.
AAATTTATATAATTGTGCCAATGATTGCAGTCTATTCCCAGCTTCTTAAGCAAGATGTATCCAAACTCAAGAAGTTTAAAAAAGAGCCAATATCAGTTAAGATAAAATTAGTATATTCCACCCTGTCTCATCCACTGAATGCTATTAAAATTCTAGACAGAATAGATGGACAGCTATCAGAGAAAACGGAAACTAAATTTTAGTAACTAGAGAAGGAAACAAGAATTTGGAAGTTTGACCAATCTGGTGGTTAAGTTTTCTGGCCTGGACTAAAACACAATTTGAATCCCAGAACTGTGTACCAAGGCTGAAATAGAAAGAGCTCGAGAGAGGCTCTCTGGTTGGATAAGTGGGAGGAAGAGGATTTTGTGGGGTAGATAATGTGTAAGAAATTAATGTTGCTGTTCTCTTTCAGATCTCACCTCTGGCAAACACTAGTCCTGAAAGCTGCAATCATGAATAGGTGGTGATTGTAGTAGCTGCCAGCAAGTACTTAAACCCTGAGAAAGGGAAATACTACCTTATTAGTTTTGAATCCTACCTTATTAGTTTTGAATAGAGTAGAGGAAATCTCATTACTTTTTTCTCTTTATACACCTACTGTTTGGCACTGGAGGAGACCCTAGTTGTGGGAAGGGCACAGCAGAATAGGAAAACTAAAGGGGAACCTGGCTGACTCTGTCAGTAGAGAATGCAACTCTCGATATTTGGGTCATGAGTTCAAGCCTCAGGTTGGCTGTGGAGCCTACTTAAAAAAAAGAAAAGAAAAGAAAACTAAAGCCTTTTAGGTCTAACTAGATTAGGAATGGGACCTCTGGGAACTAAAGAGTCCTGGGAAGATAGAGGAGAGGAGGCAACTCAAGTCAGGGGTCCCATATGGTATATGGGCTTGAGGGAAGCACTCTCAAGCTGTACGTGTGTAGATCTGACCCTAGGCAGCATACCAAAGGCCTTGAGAACTGAATCAGAAGGTAGATCATTATCTGGGTCCCCAAATGGGTACTGAGTGAAGCACACATAAGATAAAGCATAACAACACTACAAATGCATCAAAAACTGAACTGACATTGGAGCCTCAGGACACAGAAAGTGATTTGGAACATGCACGCTGAATGTAAATAAACTGCCAGCTAAAACAAACCAAAACTATCAAATTCCATAGGATTTAAGCTAGACCCAGAGAGTCAAATTATTCAAAATGCGTAAGAAACAGGGGCGCCTGGGTGGCTCAGTTGGTTAAGTGTCTGACAATTGATCTCAGTTCAGGTCTTGATCTTGGGGTTGTGAGTTCGAGCCCCACATTGGGGCTCCACACTGGGCATGAAGCCTTCTTAAAAAAAAAATGTCTGGGGCACCTGGGTGGCTCAGTCGGTTAAGTGTCCAACTTCAGGTCACCATCTGGAGGTGAGTTTGAGCCCACGTCAGGCTCTGTGCTGACAGCTCACAGCCTAGAGCCTGCTTTGGTCTCTGGGTCTCCCTCTCCCTCTGACCCTCCCCCATTCATGCTCTGTCTCTCTGAACAATAAACATTATTTTTAAAATATTAAAAAAAGAGAAAAAACATCCAAGAAACAAAGTATTCTGTATACAAATAATGAGAAAATTCCAACTCACAATGGGGAAAAAAAGACCCCAACAAAATTACCAAAATTACCAAAGACTTTTAAACAGCTATGAAAACCATATTCCAAGAAGTGAAGGTGAACACTCTGGAAAGAATGACTAAGCATTCTTTAGAAGCTAGAAGCTAGAAATAGAATCTAGAAGAAAAGAACCAAAAGGAAATTTTAGAACTGAAAAATGATAATAAAAATGAAAACTTACTTGATGGGCTCAATAACAAAATGGAGGAAACAAAAGATTTAGTGAATATGAACATAGATCAATAAAAATTATCAAATATAAAAGATTTAAAAAATTTAACAAACTCTGGGACCTAAGGGACAATACCAAAAGTTTTAACACTGTGTCATTTGAATTGTGGAAGGAGAGAAGAAATTTCCATGAAGAGAAAATACTTAAAGAATAATGGCCAAAAACCTATCAAATTTGGCAAAAAATATAAACTTACAGATTCAAGAAAGAATGTACAGGCATGCCTTGGGATACTGTGGGTTTGGTTCCAGACTACGACAATAAAGTATATCACAATAAAGAGAGTCAAGTGAAGTTTTTGTTTTCCCAGTTCATATAAAATGTTTATAGTGTAAATATGTTTACACTATACTATGGTATGTTGTGTGCAATATAGCATTATGAAAAAAATATACATACCTTAAAGAACACTTTATCACTAAAAAATGCGAATCATCTGAGCTTTCAGTGAGTCATAATCACTGATCACACATCACCACAACAAATAATGAAAATTTTGATGTATTGCAAGAATTACCAAAATATAACACAGAGACACAAAGTGAGCAAATATTGTTGGAAAACTGGCACCAATAGACTTGCTCCAGAAATGAATGCCTGATCTGCAAAGTGCAATAAAATGAGGTATGCCTATAATCCCACAAAAAGTATAAACTAAAAAGAAATCTTTGCTGAGACAGACCATAATTGAACTGCTGAGAATCCAAGGGGAAAAAAAAAATCTTGAAAGCGTCCAAAGAAAATTGACATATTATATATAGGAGAATACCTTTAATAACTGAGTTTCTCATCAGAAAGTATGAATGCCATGGGTAGTAGAACAACATTTTTAAAGTGCTTTAAGGAAAGCATTGTCAATCTCAAATTCTACTCTGTGAAAATAACTTTTTGGAATGGAGGATAAAGAAAGATATTCTCAGATAAAGAAAACTGAGATGATTCACTACCTGCAGACTTGCTCTAAAAGAAATGCAAATGAAGTTCTTGAGGTGGATGACAAATGATGCCAAAGGGAAAACTAAAACTCCCCTTGAAAGAGAGACTAAAAGGACATATATGGTGATAAGACTTCGACATTCAACATCAAGTGGTAAAACAGTAATTTAAAAAGTATACAGTGGATCATTTATTATGTATATTATAATTCCCAGGGCAACTACTAAAGACAATAATCAGAGAAATAGTAAAAAACTAAATAGATAAAATGGAATAATAAAATATAATAAAATGAAACTAAAGAAGGCAAGAAAGGGAAAGAGGAAGTAAAAATAGGGAAGAAACAAAAAAAGGATCTAAAACCAAATCTCTGAAAAAAAATAAAAAAATAAAACTAAATCTGTGAATATGTAAATTAAATCTAAAAGGTTTAAAATCAGTCATTAAAAGATCATCAGATTGGATTTTAAAAAACCCCAACTATATGTTGTCTATAATAAAGTGGCTTTTTAAAAATAATGTTTATTTGTTTTGAGGGGGAAGGGCAGAGAGAGAGAGGGAGAGAGAGAATCCCAGGCAGGCTCTATGTTGTCAGCACAGAGCCTGATGTGGGGCTTGATCTCATGAACAGTGAGATCATGCCTTAAGCTGAAATCAAGAGTCAGAGGCTTAACCAATGAGCCACCAAGCCTCCCCAGGGTACATTTTTAATCACTGAAAGGAAGAATTCCAAATTCCAAATCCTACAACTGGGGGCGGGTGGAATATCATGCAAGAATAAAGGGAACTAATATTAGTCATTAGGAAAATGCAAATCAAAACCACAATGAGATACCACTTTACAAACAACTGAGATGGCTATAATTTAAAAAAAAAAAAATAATTGATGGCAAAGATATGGAGAAATCCTTGTGGTGAAGCTGCTGTAGAAAACATTATGGTTAGGCACCTGACTCTTGGTTTCCACTCAGGTCATAATTTCACAGTTTGGGGAGCTCAAGCCCCATGTCAGGTTTTACGCTGGCAGCATGGAGCCTGCTTGGGATTCTCTCTCTCTCTCCCTCTCTCTCTGCCCCTCCTCTACTCTCTGTCTCTCTAAAAAATAAATAAACTTAAAAAACAAAAGAAAACATTATGGCAGTTCCTCCAAAAAATGAATATATAATTATCATATAATACAACAATTCCAAATGAAAGTAGAGACTGGAGCAGATATTTGTATAACAGTATTCATGGCAGCATTATTCACACTAGCTAAAAGGTAGAAGTAACCCAAATGTCCATTGCTGGATGAATGGAAAAATAAAATGTGGTACACACATACAATGGAATGTTATTTGGCCTTTAGTAGCAATTAAGTTCTGACATATGCTACAACATGGATGAAGCTCGAAGATTTTATGCTAGGTGAAACAAACCAGGCACAAAGGACAAATATATGATTCTACTATATGAGGTACCTGGAACAGTCAAGTTTATAGAGACAGAAAGTAGAGTAGAAGTTACCACTGGCTGGGAGGAAGTAGTAATGTGGAGTTAATGTTTAATGGGTACCGAATTTCAGTTAGGGATGATGAAATATTGGAGATGGATAGTGGAGATGGTTGCAAAACAGCGTGAATGTACTTAATGCTGTTGAATTGTACATTTAAAAATTGTTAAAATGGTAAATTTTATAGTAAGACATTGTACCACAATTAAAACATTTTAAATACATGCTAAGAAACACACTTCAGATGTAAAGATATAGGCAAGTTGAAAGTAATAGAAAAGGATATATCATGCAAATATTAATCAAAGAAAACTAGGAATGGCTATATTAATATAAGAAAAAGTGGTCTTTAGACCAAAGAAAATTATTAGAGACAGGGAAATTATATAATGTTAAAGTGGACAACCCACCAAGAAGATACAACAATTCATAAATATTTATGCACCAATCAGGGGAGTTGCAAAACATGTGAAGAAAAAACATATAGAAATGAAAAGAAAAATAGAAAAATTTACAATTGTAGTTGAATACTTCAACATCTCTCTCTCTCTCAAGAATTGTTGGAACTAGACAGAAAATCAGCAAGGACACCAAAGAACTCAATATCAGCAACCAAGAATATATAATTGACGGGTATAGACCACTCAGTCCCAAAATATAAGAAAACACATTCTTTTCAAGTACTTCTAAAACATATATCCAAACCAGCTTTATCCTGGGCCTAAAGCAAATGTCAACAAATGTAAAAGAATTAAAATCATACAGAATGAGTTACTTGAATGCAATATATTCAAAGTAGAAATCAGTACAGAAAGATAACAGAAAAACCTACAAACACTTGGAAACTAAACATACTTCTAAATAATCCATGGGGCAAGGAGGAAGTCTCAAAAATACGTTGAACTGATTATGGTTTTGGGAACTTAATTCTGGAAATAATTACTACACATATAAATTAGTACATGATAAAAACCAAACTTTATTGTAGTGAATGATAACCAAGGATGTGTATCTGAATTTCAAAATTGAGATGTTAATGAAAAGTGGCATTTTCTTTTTTTTTTTTATCTTTTTTAATGTTTATTTATTTTTGAGACAGAGAGAGACAGAGCATGAATGGGGGAAGGTCAGAGAGAGAGGGAGACACAGAATCCCAAGCAGGCTCCAGGCTCTGAGCTGTCAGCATACAGCCTGACGTGGGGCTCGAACTCACAGACTGTGAGATCATGACCTGAGCTGACATCGGAAGCTTAACCGACTAAGCCACCCTGGCGCAAAAAAGCGGCATTTTCATCAAAAAGAATACTCTCTATTAATAAATAATTGAATTGAACCATATGCAATTTAAAAATACTGCTTTGGGGAGTACTGATGCATAGGGGCACTTGTACCCCAATGTTTATAGCAGCACTCTCAACAATAGCCAAATTATGGAAAGAGCCTAAATGTCCATCAACTGATGAATGGATAAAGAAATTGTGGTTTATATACACAATGGAATACTACGTGGCAATGAGAAAGAATGAAATATGGCCTTTTGTAGCAAGGTGGATGGAACTGGAGAGTGTGATGCTAAGTGAAATAAGCCATACAGAGAAAGACAGATACCATATGGTTTCACTCTTATGTGGATCCTGAGAAACTTAACAGAAACCCATGGGGGAGGGGAAGGAAAAAAAAAAAAAAAGAGGTTAGAGTGGGAGAGAGCCAAAGCATAAGAGACTGTTAAAAACTGAGAACAAACTGAGGGTTGATGGGGGGTGGGAGGGAGGGGAGGGTGGGTGATGGGTATTGAGGAGGGCACCTTTTGGGATGAGCACTGGGTGTTGTATGGAAACCATTTTGACAATAAATTTCATATATTGAAAAAAAAATAAAAATACTGCTTTGGCTATTTAATTTTATTCTAAGTAAATAAAAAATCAAAATTATTCATAGAAAAAAGACATTGAGCTACCTAAAAAAATCTCTTGAGGGAGTTCCGGAAGATGGCGGCGTAGGAGGACGCTGGGCTCACCGCGCGTCCTGCTGATCACTTAGATTCCACCTACACCTGCCTAAAGAACCCAGAAAACCGCCAGAGGATTAGCAGAACGGAGTCTCCGGAGCCAAGCGCAGACGAGAGGCCCACGGAAGAGGGTAGGAAGGGCGGCGAGGCGGTGCGCGCTCCACGGACTGGCGGGAGGGAGCCGGGGCGGAGGGGCGGCTCGCCGGCCAAGCAGAGCCCCCGAGTCGGGCTGGCAAAAGCGGAGGGGCCGGACGGACTGTGTTCCGACAGCAAGCGCGACTTAGCGTCTGGGAGGTCATAAGTTAACAGCTCTGCTCAGAAAGCGGGAAGGCTGGAGGACAAAGGGAGGGAGAGCTGCTGAGCCCCCGGACGGCAGAGCTCAGCTTGGCGGGGAACAAAGGCGCTCGCCAGCGCCATCTCCCCCGCCCATCCCCCAGCCAAAATCCCAAAGAGAACCAGTTCCTGCCAGGGAACTTGCTCGCTCCGCGCAAACACCCAACTCTGTGCTTCTGCGGAGCCAAACCTCCGGCAGTGGATCTGACTCCCTCCCGCTGCCACAGGGCCCCTCCTGAAGTGGATCACCTAAGGAGAAGCGAGCTAAGCCTGCCCCTCCCGCCCCCGTGCACCTTGCCTACCCACCCCAGCTCATACGCCAGCTCCCCAGCACCACAAGCCTGGCAGTGTGCAAGTAGACCAGACGGGCCACACCACCCCACAGTGAATCCCGCCCCTAGGAGAGGGGAAGAGAAGGCACACACCAGTCTGACTGTGGCCCCAGCGGTGGGCTGGGGGCAGACATCAGGTCGGACTGCGGCCCCGCCCACCAACTCCAGTTATACACCACAGCACGGGGGAAGTGCCCTGCAGGTCCTCACCACTCCAGGGACTATCCAAAATGACCAAACGGAAGAATTCCCCTCAGAAGAATCTCCAGGAAATAACAACAGCTAATGAACTGATCAAAAAGGATTTAAATAATATAACAGAAAGTGAATTTAGAATAATAGTCATAAAATTAATCGCTGGGCTTGAAAACAGTATACAGGACAGCAGAGAATCTCTTGCTACAGAGATCAAGGGACTAAGGAACAGTCACGAGGAGCTGAAAAACGCTTTAAACGAAATGCAAAACAAAATGGAAAAAAGACATTGAACTGAATGAAAATAAAACTGAATGAAAATTTTAAAAACAGTGAATCAAAATTTGTAGAAGGCAAATAAAGCAGGGATGAAAGAAAAATTTATAGCACTAAGTGCACATATTAGAAAAGAGGAAAATTCTCAAATTATTAACCTAACATCCCACCACAGGACCTAGAAAAGAAAGCCAAAATAATGCAAAACAAGCAGCTGAAAGAAAAAATCAAGAACAGAAATCAATGAAATTGAAAACATTAAAACAATCCGAAAAAAATCCCCAAGATAAAGAGCTGGTTCTTTGGGAAGATCAATAAAATTGACAAACCTATAGAAAGACCACCACCACCACCACCAACAAAACCTCGAGGACACAGATTACTGATATCCAGATGAAATAAGAGATATCACTACTTTGAAGACATCAAAAGGATGATAATGAAAATACAAACAATTCTACACACATAAATTTGACACCTTAGATGAACTAAAGAACTTACTTGAATCACAAAACTACCACAACAAAGCCAATATAAAATAGATAATGTGGGTAAAAAAAGAGAAAGAAATAGATAATGTGAACAGCCAAAATACTATTAAGGAAATTTAATCTATGATCTATTCCCCAAAAAGAAACCTCCAGGGTCAGATAATTTCATTTGAGAATTTTACCAAATATTTAAAGAACACAATCTTCCAGCAAACAGAATACTAGTATTAACTTGACACCAAAGACACAAACAGTATAAAAGAAGAAATACACAGTCCACTATACATTATGAATATAGACATAAAAAAAATCCTTTTAAAAATTAGCAAAGAGAATTCAATAATATATAAAAAGAATTTTGGGGCACCTGCGTGGCTCAGTCAGTTAAGCGTCCGACTTTGGCTCAGGTCATGATCTCATGGTTCGTGGTTTGAGCCCCACCTCTGTGCTAACAACTCAGAGCCTCGAGCTTGTTTCAGATTCTGTATCTCCCTCTCTCTCTGCCCCTCCCCAACTTGTGCTCTGTTTCTCGCTCACTTGCTCTCAAAAATAAACATTAAAAAAATTTAATAATAAAAAAAGAATTTTACATGAGCAAGTGGGGTTCAGTGCTGGTTCAATATTTGAAAATCAATCAAGGTGGGGCGCCTGGGTGGCGCAGTCGGTTAAGCGTCCGACTTCAGCCAGGTCACGATCTCGCGGTCCGTGAGTTCGAGCCCCGCGTCAGGCTCTGGGCTGATGGCTCAGAGCCTGGAGCCTGTTTCCGATTCTGTGTCTCCCTCTCTCTCTGCCCCTCCCCCGTTCATGCTCTGTCTCTCTCTGTCCCAAAAATAAAAAAAAAAAAAATAAATAAATAAATAAATTCATATTATTTAAAAAAAAAAAAAAAAAGAAAATCAATCAAGGTAATTCACCATTTCAACAAACTAAGGAAAAAAAATCAACACAAATCAACTGATATAGAACAAACATTTGACTGAATTCAACTCTGACTCATGATAAAAACTCAGAAAAACAGGAATAGAGGGAAACTTCTTCAAATTGATTAAAAACAGTAAGTCTGTGAATAACTTACAGCTAATATTATACTTAATGGTGTAATAGTAAGTCTTTTCCCCTGACAATCAGGAAGCAAGAATTTCTGCTTTCACTATTCTTAGCATAATCCTTAAATTCTTGTGCATGCAGTAGGGCGAAGAAAGGCAATAAGAGGTATACAGATAGGGAGAAAAAACTGTCCTATTTATAGATAACATGATTGTTTATGTAGAAAACCTTAAGTCATTAGATTTCTAGAACCAATAAGTGAGTTCAGAAAAGTCACAAAGAAGACAAACATATGAAAAGCAGTTGTATTTCTATATATTGGGAATGGACATGCAGACATTGAAATTAAAAAGTACACAATATTTATAATCACTCAAAAATATATGGTATAAAACAAAACATATATAGGACTTCTATGCTGAAAACTAAACAATACTCATGTAATTAATAAAAGACTAAAATATATAGACTCAGTGTGTTCGTGGATTGGAAGGTCAAACACAGTAAAGATGTCAATTTACTCCAAATTGATATGCAGATTTAAATGCAATTCCTATCCAAATCCCAGCAAGAATTTTTGTAAATGTATTATTGTTGCTGTAACAAATGGCTTTAAACACAAATTTATTATCTTACAGTTTTGTATGTTAGAAGTCCAACATGGGTCTCACTGGGCTAAAAGCGAGGTGTGGGTAGGCTGCATTCAATTATGGCCTTTTGGAGGCTCAAATGGGACCTTCTTCTATCTTTTCCTCTATCCTCTTTCCTCCCCCTCCTTCTTCCCCTTCTTCACTTCTCCCTCTTCTCCTTCTTCTAGTTCTAATTTCTAGAGGCTGCCTGTCTTTGGTTCATGGTCCTCTTTCTCCATCTTCAAAGCAGGCAACAATAGGTAGATTCCTTCTCAAAATGCATCATTCTGACATCTTCTGTCTCTCTCTTCTATCTTTAAGATCTTTGTGATTATATCGTGCCCATGTGAATAATCAAGACTAATTTATTTAAAGATATGTGGTTAGCAACCTTGATTCTATCTGCAATCTTAAATCCCCTTGCTCAGTAACCTGGAAATTCACGTGTTCCAGGGATTAGGATGTTGATATATTTGTGGGGCCATTACTTTGCTATCATAGCAAATACATACCAGATTACTCTTTTTTTTTTTTTAAGACCATGTTACTCTAAAATTTAAATGGAAGACATGAGCTAGAATATGTAAAGTTATTTTGATAAAGAATAATAAAGTGGGAGGAATCACTCTACCCAACATCAAGACTTATAGTATAGATACAATAATAAAGACAATGTGGTATTAGCAGAAACTGACCCTTGGATCAATGGAACAAAGCAAAGAAACAGAACTAGATTCACATAAACCTGTCCAGCTGATTTCTGAGGTACAAAACAAATTCAGTGGAGGAAAGACAGCTTTTTCTTTTTTTTTTTTTTAAATTTTTTTTTTTTTCCAACGTTTTTTATTTATTTTTGGGACAGAGAGAGACAAAGCATGAACGGGGCAGGGGCAGAGAGAGAGGGAGACACAGAATCGGAAACAGGCTCCAGGCTCCGAGCCATCAGCCCAGAGCCTGACGCGGGGCTCGAACTCACGGACCGCGAGATCGTGACCTGGCTGAAGTCGGACACTTAACCGACTGCGCCACCCAGGCGCCCCAAGACAGCTTTTTCAACAAATGGTGCTAGAGCAATTGGGCACTACAGTCAAACAAAATAAAAAATCGACTACCTAAGGCTTATGCCTTATAACTCAATATTTTAATCATATATGATCACAATCATATAACACAAATTAGTTCAAAATGGACTGCATAACATAAAACTATAAAACTTTCAGAAAAAAAAAAAGAAAAATTTAGGGGATTTAGAGCTAGGCAAAGAGATCTTAGAGTTGATACCAAAGTATGATTCATAAGAGAAATTTGATAAATTAGACCTCATCAAGTAAAAATCTCTTGCTCTGCAAAAGACTTTGTTAAGAAGGTTAAAAGACAACCTACCCACCAGGAGAAAATCCTTGCAAGTCACTTATCTCACTAAGTATTAATACACACACACACACACACACACACACACACACACACACACATTCAATAGTAAAAACTTCCACATAATCTAATTGGAAAACAGACTAAAGATGTAAACAGATATTCCACTAAAGTAATTATATGGATGGTCAATAAACACACAAGAAGTCAGTGGTCCCAAGCAAGTTCAAAACCCAGTGGAGCAAATTCCATTAGTTTTCAAAGGCTAGGAGTAATCTCCTGTGTCCTGAGACTCTACCCTCCAGGTTGTGTCTCTGCCCTCTATGTCTATGGCTACAGTCATTCTTCCTTTTACTTGAAGGGTAGCACATGTTTACAGTTGATTATCAGCCCATTTCCTCCCTGTAGAATTTTGGAAATCTGATAGCCTTCTGTTATTTCATTCTGTCTCTGTTGTTTTCAGTCCAAGCCAGCAGTGTTTCTGCTGATATCACATTTGTAAAGACCTTGTGGGTCTCCTCTGTTTGTCATAGAGATCCACACAATTAGACAAGAGGGTCCTCCATGCATCACTGTTGGACAACCATTTCCATTTGTTTCTACTGAGATGATTGATTGGATCCATGAGTCACATACTTAATCTCTTCAACTAAAATTGTCCAAGCACTCTCTCGAAAGCAAGTTTCTCCAGTGAACTCTTAATTTCAACATCCTTTGCAGTTTGCATAGGCTGAGAATTCCCCCAAATAATCAGACTTTGATTCCTTTTTGCATAATAGTTCCTTCCTAAATTTCTCTTTCCTTTTATATTTTATAATAAGCAGCAAGAAAATACCAGGCCCCACCTTCAACATTTCCCTTGGAAATTTCCTCAGCCAAGTATTCAAATCCATCACCTACAAGTTTGCTTTTCACACTATAAACCACAATTCAGTCACGTTTTTGGCCACTATGTAAGAATGATCTTTCCACCAGTTTCCAATATTAACATTTCTTTTGAGCCCTTACCAGAAGTACCATTATATGTTAATATTTCTAATAATATTCTGTTCATGACACATGTATCCTCAAACAAAATAGCTTTCTCAATCCTGCTATTTCCTGAGCCTGCACCTTACCATCCCTAACAATCTGTTTAAGGTAATCTAGGCTTTTCTATCATATGGCTTAAAATTCTTCCAGCCTCTACCCATTATCCAAACCCACTTCCACATTTTTAGGTGTTTGTTTTAGCAGAGCCCCATTCCCTGGTACCAAAATTTGTTAGTTTTCTGTGGCTGCCATAAAAATCACCATAAATCTGGTGGTTAAAACAACAACAAAAATACAATATATTTATAAAGTGGCACATTTATAAAATTAAATTTAGTGGATATGATTTCAAATGGAAGTTAAAAATTATAAATTTAAAAACAGAAAAATCATACAGAAAATGGCATCTGCCATTACTTTGAATTTTTGCAGAGACACTTCAAGTAGGGTAACTTTTTACAGCCAAACATTTGCATAATATCTTTTTTGCCCCTTCCCTCTTCAGCTGAGATATATTATATCCCAGAGATTTGCATGAGGAGAGATTAATATAGGATTGGGAATAAGGAAAGTTTAAAATGTGACATATAGATTTAGGATATTTGCTGTTTGTCCTTGGATGCCAAAGGAGTCTGGGACTGGCCTACTCATTTTAAAAAATTTCATTACAATGAATACAGTAGCAATGTATCTCTTCTAATAACACCCCATTCCATCTCCCCCTATAAGTGACATATATTTTGGTGGGTATAGTAACTATGATAGGAGTAGAAATTGGGGAGATCTTGGGAAATAGCTAAGAGCATAAATATGTAGAGATTCTCACGGATTACTATCCAAATACTTTTATGACTTGTTTATATAACCTCCTATACTGGAAGTTCTTTTAGGTAAGAAAACAGCCTAATCATCTGAGTTCATAATTGTACTTTTAAGCTTAGCCATTTAAAACACTGTTAGTACACCAGAATTTCTAGTATATCATACACAAGACCTATAAAACATGAATATTATGTACTATGTATAAAAATAAACTAAGAATATGCATACAATGCTCTACTGCAAATAAAACATGGCTATTTCATAATATAATCAGTAAATCAAGAGGCAGGATAGCACATGTAGGGATGCCAGATAAATTATATTTTTGTGACAGCCACAGAAATACATATGAGAGACGAAACAAAGGAGAGTAGAATATCCAAGAAAAAGTGACTCACAGTCCCAACATCTTTGGTTGGTTGAGGTTAGAACAGATTCAGTTATACCACACCTCCCTAATCATTAAATATCCAGGAAAAAGGGTAGATTTGCATCCTCCGTCTTGAGTATAATTCTTGTTAGTTGCCATTGTTAACATATAATAAATAGTTAATTCATACACAAATATAGATTTATTCAAATGAAACTATTACCAGGTTCTCATGGTTATGAATATGGACCCTGTAATCTTACCTACTTATTTTTAGTACGTTCATCCTACCCTCAAAAAAACCCCACAAAACGAAACAAATCCTCTAAACGTAAATAGTTACTAGTAAAGGCTGAACTTCACAAAGTTCTGTCTGGTCAGACAAGGCACTATAATTTTTAGACCCTTTGAAGTCTAAATATTTGTCATGTCTGAATTTCCTCATTACCCACTGTCGTTTTTTGTTTTTCTCTCTCAAATTATCTACAAGCCCTGGACAAGCAGGTTTCCATTTACTATCCACTGGCAACTGCTGTCCCTTTCTGTAAGGCAGAGGGCCCAAATTGGGGGCGGGGGGTAAGCTTATTTAAATTTTAAATGCATTTTATTATGCACAGTAACAAAATATGTAGTAAACATATGTTACAAATAATCAAGGGCCTTCAGTAAAACTGTTCAAGGTGCTGTTGAACTTACTATTTTCATAGAAAAGATGCTATAGACATTAGTGTTTTAGCAGATTTCCAATTCTAAAACATCAATATCTCTCCAGTGATTTTTCCATTGGGAATTGAGACCCACACTTCCTGAGATAAATATATAAAAGGCTTAGTTGTGTGTGTGTGTGTGTGTGTGTATTTCACAATTCTGTCTAATGTGACTTATATTCCCAAGTTTTACTCATCTTTGTCATTTCTTAACCTCCCTTTCTCTAGTATGAATTCTATGGTGTTAAATAAGGTGTATGCTATGGCTAAAAGTATTCCTATAATCATGACAACTATAGGATTCGTTCCGATATGAATTCTCTAGCTTTGTGTAATTTAAGCCATAGCGAGTCTTTCTAGATTTGTTACATTCAGATATTCATGACTAACAGTCTTCTTACAATTACAATATTATATGGATTTTTTAAAGTAAAATTCTCTAGTTGAATGACTGCTAAAGACCTTTCTCCACATTGCTTACAATCAGAGCTGTTACTTTCCAAAGTTAATCACCTCATATTAAGAAAGGTCTGAGATGTTTGGCAGTATCTACCATAGCTGAAAAAAACTTAACATACACCCTTGGACTGAGTAATTCATCTCACTATAAGATCAACAGAAATATACATACACACATACACAGAATATTTACAGCATTTAGAGCAGTATTTTTATTACAACACAAATTTATAAAAATACAAATATCCATCAAGAGGATAAATAGTGGTATATTCTTAAAATGGAAGAGTATGCACAATGAAAATGAATACATTACTGCCACATGCAATAATGTATGAATCTTAAAAATGTTGAGACAAGACACAAAATAATTCATGATATATGATAAAACATAAAATTTAGACATGCAAAGACTGCTTCATGATGTTATAAGCCAGGGACATGGTAATCTTTGGGGAAATGACAGTTATTCTTTATTCCAGAGCACAAGGAGAAATATATCTCATATTTTCTTTCTTTTATGGAGACTATGGATATTATAGTCATATGGATATTATAACCATTTTGTATCTTGCCTCTGCATATATTATGTAAGCACTTTAAAAAAATAATCTAAGTGAACAGAACTTGAAAACTTAAAAAATTAGCTTCATTTCTGATAAAGTTCGATAACAATGATCATATCCATTACATGTGCTAGTAAACAGCAGACAGTTCTGTGGTTGGTACTTTAACTATTATTACATTTGTGATTAAAATTACCTTATTAAAATGTTTTAGCATGCTTTTTTTTCCTTAAACTAAAGTTTTACAATAACTTGGAAAGGCTTCACAAAGAGATCACATCATTTATTGAATTTCTATGTTTTCTCCCTTGTGAGTTCTCTGATGGACAATGAGGTTTCTCTTATAACTGAAGGACTTACTACACTCATTACAAATATAGGGTTTCTCTCCTGTGTGAGTTCTCTGATGTACAATGAGATTTGTTTTCTGGCGGAAGCACTTCCCACATTCATTACATTTATATGGTTTCTCTCCTGTATGAGTTCTTTGATGATGAATGAGATATGACTTCCTGCTAAAGGCTTTCCCACACTGAGGACATTCGTAGGATTTCTGTCCTGTATGTATTTTTTGATGTACAGTGAGAGTTGCTTTCTGGCGAAAGGACTTCCCACATTCATTACAAATATAGGGTTTCTCTCCTGTATGAATTCTCTGATGCAGATTCAGATTTGTCTTCTGACTGAAGGATTTCCCACATTCATTACATTCATATGGTTTTTCTCCTGTGTGAGTTCTGTGATGATCAATGAGGTATGACTTCATTCTAAAGGCCTTCCCACAGTGAGGACATTCATAGGATTTTTCCCCTGTATGTGTTCTCTGATGTGCCACAAGGGTTGTCTTTTGGCGAAAGGACTTCCCACATTCATTACAAATATAGGGTTTCTCCTCATTATGAGTCTTCTCATGAAGAGCGAGGGTTGTCTTCTGGGAGAACGATTTCCCACATTCATTACAAATATAGGGCTTTTCCCCCGTATGAGTTCTCTGATGTACAGTAAGGTTTGCCTTCTGGTGAAAGGACTTACCACATTCTTTACAAATATAGGGTTTCTCTCCTGTATGAATTCTCTGATGTAGAGAGAGTGTTGTCTTCTGGCGGAAGGACTTCCCACAGTCATTACACTCATATGGTTTCTCTCCTGTATGAGTTCTCTGATGACGTATGAGGTGTGACTTCAATCTGAAGGCATTCCTACACTGTGGACATTCATATGATTTTTCCCCTGTATGTGTTCTCTGATGATCAGTGAGGGCTGTCTTTAGGCGGAAGGACTTACCACATTCATTACAAACAAAGGGTTTTTCTCCTGTGTGAGTTCTTTGATGATCAATGAGATATGACTTCCTTCTAAATGAATTTCCACATTGATGGCACTGATAGGGTTTTTCCTCTGTGTGAATTCCCTGGTGCAGAATCAATACTGACTTCCTGCAGAAGGACTTCCCACATTCAGTGCATGTATGTTTTTTTTCAATATTGGTTGTTCTTCTCCTTTTATTATATTCAGATGGGTTTTCCCTTATGTAAGCTCTATTATGTGTAATTAATTCTCCTTTTTTAAGGAAGGCTTTCTCACAGTCATTATATCCAAATGGCTGTGCTGGAGTTTCCACCTTATGATATTGTATAAGTACGTCATTATGACTGACAACCCTGCCACGCTGATTATGGGATTTGACTCCAGGTTGAGCTGTCTCTGGTTTAGTATTGAGAAGTGATTTCCCATATCCATTATACTCACTAAGTCTCTTTCTTGCAGGACTTATATTACTGATGATTAATTCTGAAACATTTTTAAAAATCTTTCCATGAGTATCATATTCAGGAGGTAGATTTTTTGAATTAATAGGGTTTTTGCTTAAAGTAAATGTCTTTTCATATGCATTACTGTTCTCTTTAATCAGTTTTTTGTGGTTGATGAATACAACTGATCTAGAAAACTTATCTTGGTATTCCTTGAATTTCACTAAAAAGTCTTCATCTCTCCAATTTTCTTCTACAAAAGAATATAATAACAATTTGTGAATCTTCACATATTTGCTATGGAAAGAAATTGTACTGATGTCTAGTATATGAGATCAAAAAAGACCCTGGACAAATTATTCCTTGCCAGGGAAAAGACACAAAACCTAAAGAAAAACTCTGCCTCGGTGTGGACAAGAATGAAAAATTAAGCAATGAACGCTAGTAACTTTTGCACTTTGTATCAGAATTTCATACAGAAAGTTAAATGAATACACCAAGCAGTGAGAAGACAAAGAATGGTGAAAGAGAGACTGATGTTTGGACAGGTGGATTTGGAAGCAATGAAGTGAACCTTTCAAGGGCAGTAAACTTTAAGTAGGATGGACAAGAAAAATTAGTAGAAAAGCTTATTCAAGAAAAATATTACAGGAAGGATTACTTTTGGAGAACACAGATCAGAGCCTATATTTTTATACATTCAGCTCTAGACTGTGAGGCAAAACATTTCCAGTTATTCCACCACCGCCTACTATGTACCCATCAATGGCTCATTAATCTTTCCAAGTATCAAGTAATTTCCTAGTGTTTAAAAGACAACCGTATAGCCTAGGCTCTAATCCTCCATATAATTGGTTATCATTTTCTCCTGTGAGAAAAGAGCTATGAAGACACTTCCAACAGGAACTTTAAAACTGACTAGGAGTATATTTATTGGTGTATTCATTATTGCTATTACTACCAATCCTTTCAGAATGGTTCAATAACAAAAATCTCATGACCATCAATTGTAACTATTTCTTTTCACAGACTTACTTTTTCAGGTTTAAGGAAAAACTGCCACAAGTCTTTCCTCAATATAGTAACTTTTCTTTTTTTTTTTTTTTAAAGGTTTATTTATTTTTGAGAGAGAGAGAGACAGAGAGCAGGGGAAGAATAAAGAGAAAGAGGGAGAGAGAATCCCAAGCAGGCTCCACAATGCCAGCACAGAGCCCAATGTGGGGCTCTATCTCCTGTGAGATCGTGACCTGAGCTGAAATCTAGATTTGGACGCTTAACTGACTGAGCCACCCAGATGCTCATAACTTTTCTTAACTCCAGTTTTCCACATGGTGGACAAGATTACATCTCATTCTAAGTGATTAACTTTAACCTTCATTTCTCTTATATTTTATAGCTATATTTGACTTCTGTTATTTTGCAATCATCCACATCTAGTGAAATAATGTTAAATTTAGGTTCAAAAAATCTATTTCTTCCTTCAGTCCATTACTCTCAACACCAACATATAAGAAATTTCTCCTGTAAACAAAACTTTGAATCACTGAGATTCACTTTTCACATTCAAACAAGTTTTCAGGGTTGTCCACCTATCTGACAACTTTCACACATAAAAGTGAGGCCTCATCTTTTTTGCTTTATAAATATCTCACTTACTCCTAATCACATACTTTGGTTATGTTTTTTTAATCAAGTGCCTTGTCTTCCATTCTTATTTCTACTCAGATTACCTTCAAGAAAATGCTACGTTCCATGATGCCAAAAATCCTTCACTTATTTCCCCCTACCACTTTAAGCACTATTTCTTTATAACTTAAAAATGGTTATGGTCTAGGAAAGTAATTTTAACAAAATATTTTCACAAGCTTAATTGTGTCTTAAATATTTTGTGAAAGATGCAGATTTTGATAGTAATCCTTTTCCATAGAAAGGAATACTTTATTGATTATCTCCTTTGAACTCTTCTGAGTTTACATTAACACTGTATATCCTACCAAGATAGGTAGTGTTTGGTAGCATCCAGCCAATTCCATGTTTATTTATTTTTGACAGAGAGAAAGAGAGAGAGAGAGAGAGAGAGAGAGAGAGAGGGAGAGAGAGAGAGCATGAGCAGGGGAGGGGCAGAGAGAGAGGGAGACACAGAATCCAAAGCAGGCTCCAGGCTCTGAGCTGTCAGCACAGAGCCCAACGCAGGGCTCAAACTCACAGACCATGAGATCATGACCTGAGCTGAAGTCGGCTCAACTGACTGAGACACCCAGGTGCCCCAGAATCCAACAATTTCAATCAGAATCTATACAGCCATGGCCTGAGCAGGTACATCTGGAAGGAGCTTACCACGCTTTGTGAATGGAGCAAAAGCGTAACTTGCCTGTATAGCTTCAAGTTAATGAGCAACTATGGAATATTTAAAATATTATATACTATAGCAAAAAAGATACAGAGGATCTTATCTTTGAATTAAAAAAGCCTTAAGCATAAATCACATATAACTGGGTACCAAATTACATAATTATTTTCAAGAGTTGTGTGTGCCTGAGTTGGTAAGTAGCATGGGAATTCAGAAAATCTATGTGAAGTGGTTAAGGAATAGTTTATGCAGAAGAAATCTCAAGACTTAAAAGATACATAGTATATGGAAGGGAGAACACAACACAATGAACAGTACAAGCATTATGACAAATTACACATGTGTGGAGAACATTGAGGAGACTATATCAAGTGGAAATTACCACAAGTTTTCCATAATGGAGAGAAATAAAGTTGAAAAGACCAGATGAGGGCTTATTATAGTAGTCCTTGAATGAAGAATTTCAATTTCATATAATAATAGGGAACAAGCAATGATATCTCTTGTCAGAAAAGTAACAATATAAATTGAAAGAATTAGGACAAAATTATAGCAAAGCCAAGCTGTAATTATTGTAGTCAAGACATGAAATAAGATAGTTGTTATTTTGTATGAGGTCAGTGAAAAATGAAAATATGGGAAAACGTAAATACATTTCACAGGCTGATAAACATAACACAAATTGTGAAGAGATTCATAAGAGATGATAGAGACAGAGAAAGCTGGTATCATGGTAAAAATAAAATATTTGGAAACAGACAGTGGGGAAGAATTTAAAGGGTAGGAAAGTTTGTGATTTTCATTTCTAACATGTTGTCACAAAATAGGTGAAACAGAGTGCAGAACCCTTGAAGTACTATAGTGAAGGTGGGAGAAATGCACTGAGTATGTCAGTGTTACAGACCTCTACATAAAACAAAGACCTTCCGTCCTCAGAATGGATGAGATTACCATAATTTAAAGGCAGATCCTTTGAAGTCAAATCAGAGAAATAAGACTGAGAGTCTAGTGAAACAACATACATTTAAAAATATATGTATCAATGACCATTATGTACCAGGTATTATCAGGCCAGTGATGAAGAAAATAGACCAACTTGGAAATAATCACTCAGAGAACCAGGATAAGAATAAGTTAATGCTTTACCCAAATGAAGGGTTGATTTCAGGAATGATGATCTGCCATATAAAGTGAACCACAAAAGTTTAATAGAAGAGAATGATAACTGTGGAATTATCAATCTGGGCCAAAACAAGTAAGTTTTAAAATTAACAGCTATATTTGTGGTGAGAAGGGGATCTTAGACTTAGCACAGAAAACAAACCTGAGACAATTAAAAGAAAGAAAAAGAAAAAAATGGAAAGCAACTGAGAAGAAAAACATTAAACAAGAATTTTCTCTCTTATAAAAACAGATTTAAGAATGTTCAAAAGAAAATATACAATGTCAAGAAGAGACTGACGTTAGAAAAAGACACAAAACAAGAAAAAAGATCTAAAAAGAAGGTTTATAATACATTTTGATTAAGAGTGGCAACTATCTTTGATAACATCAAGCAAACTAGAAAAGAATATTATATTGGGAGAGTCGTATTTAAAAGTTTGATTTAAGTTTTGCAGGAATAATGATCATTTCAAAGGTTAGGAGCCTTTAAAAAGACACTCCCACACCAGGTGGCATATTTCGAAGGTGCCACCTACCGCATGACTATTTTAAAATTTATTCTCCATTAGATTTCATCCACCTGAAGAGTCAGAAACTCACCTAAGCAGGTATGACCTGTAAATGATGTCCATGGCTCTTCTCCTCGTTCTAACTTGAGGATCACATCAGGTTTGGTCATGTGACACCCTGACAAAGAAAAATTTGGATTAAGTTGTTTAGGCTTCAATACATTTGAAAAATTAGTAAAGTACATTTTCAATACTGTAAATTAAGATACTTCTTTGTGTAAGAGTAAACTTAACGCCTTGCTCTGGGCAAGTACAAAATTATCCTTTCTGCAAACAAAAAAAGAATCCATCAATCTTATCCCTGAAACACAAGATCACACATAATTCAGGCACTTTGAAAGGAAATGCATGCTACTGAAAGTTGCAAAGAGAGTTTTTCTTACCTACAGAGATGAGGTGGCAATAGTTTTCCAACATCACATCCATGTAGAGAGTCTTCTGAGCAGGATCCAGGTGCTGCCACTCTTCCCGAGAGAAGTCAACAGTCACATCTTTGAATGACACTGATGCCTGCAACGGATTGGAACTGTGATCAGAATAAGCTGACTAGATATTGGGGACTACTTTTGATCTGTTCCTTTGGGGCATTCATATCAATGTAAAAAAAGCTAATCATTTTTGTTTTGTAATTTATATTGTAAGGTAAACAAAAGACAGAAGTACCTGCCACTGAATTTATTTAATAATTCATCACACAAATATTTATGTAAAGTCACTTTGTAACCCCAAACTGCATTAGTTTACTGGAGTGCCAAGACATATAAAACACTGTCCCTGCAGGGGCGCCTGGGTGGCGCAGTCGGTTAAGCGTCCGACTTCAGCCAGGTCACGATCTCGCGGTCCGTGAGTTTGAGCCCCACGTCAGGCTCTGGGCTGATGGCTCGGAGCCTGGAGCCTGTTTCCGATTCTGTGTCTCCCTCTCTCTCTGCCCCTCCCCCGTTCATGCTCTGTTTCTCTCTGTCCCAAAAATAAATAAAAAACGTTGAAAAAAAAAATTAAAAAAAAAAACAAAAAACACTGTCCCTGCATAGCCTCAAAGCCTTCAAGAAAGTATGTTTAAACATACACCTGCTTGAAGGTGTTACAGGTACTACAAGAGAAGAATGCACAAGATGTGATATATTACAAGGGCAACACAATTGAGGAGGTAAAACTTTTCTCTGTCAAGATTAATGTATTATGCAGAAAAAATATGGTTTAAAAATGCATGGGAGCAACTTCTGGCATCCAAAAATAATACAGTCAATTGATCAAGAAAATGATCCCTCAGATAATAATCATTTATACTTAACATAATATATATGTCTGAACACAACATATAACAACTCATAGATGGAACTGTAAGCAATTAAAGCAAGCAAAAATTGAAGGAGAGCTTAACCTTTTTTAAAAAAATTGAATTAATTTTTTTTTTTTTTTTTTTTTTTTTTTTTTTTTACTTGAGAGAGAGAGGGAGAACATGAGCTGGGGAAAGGGGCAGAGTCAGAAAGAGAATCCCAAGCACGCTAAATGTTCAGTGTGGAGCCCGACGCAGGGCTTGATCCCACAACCCTGGAATCATGACCTGAGGTGAAATCAAAAGTCGGATGCTCAACTGACTGAGCTACCCAGGTGCCCCAATGGAGAGCTTATCCTTAAAGGACAGCAACCGTGATGGGTAAGAATTGTTCAACCCATGGCTTTTTTGCATGAAGGTACCAGAAACCCCATAGCTGTTAAGGCAGCTGAGCTCAACATTTAGAAATAAATTCTTGAAGTGAGAGAACTATAGAAAGGATGAGAACCAAAATCTGAGTATAAACACTGCCAGAACACCACATTGATAATTAAACTAAGCAATTGTTGGAGACATCAGAGAGAACTTAGGAAAAAGCAGACAGAAAGATACCAAAAAAGAGTTTTGAAAAATAGAAGTGCATCTAGTGAGATTCTGAGATTTTGCCATTTTTTTTTTTTACAAAAAAAATTTTTTTAACGTTTTATTTATTTTTGGGACAGAGAGAGACAGAACATGAACGGGGGAGGGGCAGAGAGAGAGGGAGACACAGAATCGGAAGCAGGCTCCAGGCTCTGAGCCATCAGCCCAGAGCCCGACGCAGGGCTCAAACTCACGAACCGCAAGATCGTGACCTGAGCCGAAGTCGGACGCTCAACCGACTGAGCCACCCAGGCGCCCCTGAGATTTTGCCATTTTTGATTACCAGTATTATACAACCTGATCATAGCACAAGCAGAAGAAAACTGAAGTCTTACTGGATTGAGGTGTCAGAAGTTGCAGCTCACAAAGCAGCAGGAAGTATAAGGAGTAGAACACTGGAAGAAACAGGCCTACCAAAAGTAAGTCCCAAAATCTAAGTATAAACTCTCACCAATTCCTTAACTGAGAGCTAATATATATGAACACAAGGAGAACCTATCTCCCCTCACCTAAGGGGGCCAGGGTCAAAAGCAGCAGCTGGAAGCTTAAAGAACTGAGCTGACATATCAGCTGCTTCATACTTGGGGTTGGTGCAGAGTTTAAAGTATCAGATTACTATATTATTCATGATATCCAGATTTCTAGTAAAAATTACTAAATATGCAAACAAAACAAGGGAGAATGTGACTCATATTCAGCAAAAGCCAGTCACAGAAATTAATCCCTAGTGGGTCCCAATGTTGGATTTTGCCAAAAAAAAAAACACCAAAAAAAGCTTCAAAGCAGCTGCTCTTAATGTCTTCAAAGAACTAATGGAAAACCTGGGCATAGAAATAGATACAACTAAAAAGTCAATAGAGGAGGGGTGCCTGGGTGGCTCAGTTGGTGAGTGTCCAACTCTTGATTTTTAGCTCAGGTCATGATCTCACAGTCATGGAATCAAGCCCTGTGTCATGATGAGTGTCCACCCTGCTTGGGCTTCTCTCTCTTCCTCTCTCTGCCCCTCTTGCATTGGCATTCTCTGTCTCTCTCAAAATAAATAAATAGAACATTAAAATAAATAAATAAATAAATAAACAAAAAGTCAAGAGAAGAATGAAAATGAGCCATTAACATGTATTTGATTGATACAAAATACAACAGTATATACGAAGAGATGAATAAAAACAGATTAGGAGGAAACTTAAATGCACATTAGTAGGTGCAAGAAGCCCATCAGAAAAGTCCGTATAATTCCAACTATATGACATTCTGGAAAGGCAAAACTCTGGAGACAGTAAAAAAGGAAGGGACAAAAAGGTGTAGCCCTAAAAGTTTTAGGGCACTAAAACTATTCTGTATAATACTATAATGGCAGAATGTCATATATTTGCCAAAATCTATTGGACTTTGGAATTATGTATCAATGTAGGTTCATTGTAATGAATGTACACTCTGGTGCAAGATATTGATAATGGGGAGGCTATTAATCATGTATGGGGGCAGACGGTAGTGGAAACTCTACAATTTTGTCATGAACCTAAAACTGCCTTGAAATATAAAGTATATTTAAAAGGATTAAAAACAGGGGCGCCTGGGTGGCGCAGTTGGTTAAGCGTCCGACTTCAGCCAGGTCACGATCTCGCGGTCTGTGAGTTCGAGCCCCGCGTCAGGCTCTGGGCTGATGGCTCGGAGCCTGGAGCCTGTTTCCGATTCTGTGTCTCCCTCTCTCTCTACCCCTCCCCCGTTCATGCTCTGTCTCTCTCTGTCCCAAAAATAAATAAAAAACGTTGAAAAAAAAAATTTAAAAGGATTAAAAACATAGGTTAAGCATTTGGAAAACAAAACAGCAAAATGGCAGCCCTAAATCCATTTACCTCTAATTGTATTAAATATAAATGGACCAAACATTCCAATAAAATGACCAAGATATTAGAATGCATGAAAAAGCAAGATTTAATATAATTCTGAGACATATTTTATTTTTTAAAGTTTATTTATTTATTTTGAGACACAGAGAGAGAGAGAGAGAGAGCAAGCACATGCACTTGTACAACTGGGGAAGGGGCAGAGAGAAAGGGAGAAAAACCCAAGCAGGCTTCACATCCAGCTCAGAGCCTGACACAGGGCTCAATCTTATGAACCATGAGATCATGACCTGAGCTGAAATCAAGAATAGGAAGCTTAACCAACTGAGCCACTCAGGCGACCCTACAAGAGACATATTTTAAATACCATAGACACAAATAGGCTGAAAGTAAAGGATGGAAAATGACATACAAACACTACACATGGGAAAGCTGAGCAATGTTACTACTGCAGACAAAGAGAGGCATTTTATATTGATGAAAAAGTAAATACACCAGGAAAATAGAACAATTACAAATGTATATGTATTTATTTTATTTTTTTAAATTTTTTTAACGTTTATTTATTTTTGAGACAGAGAGAGACACAGCATGAATGGGGGAGGGGCAGAGAGAGAGGGAAACACAGAATCGGAAGCAGGCTCCAGGCTCCAAGCCATCAGCCCAGAGACCGACGCGGGGCTTGAACCCGTGGACCGCGAGATCGTGACCTGAGCCGAAGTCGGACGCCCAACCGACTGAGCCACCCAGGCGCCCCACAAATGTATACGTATTTAAATAACAAGAGTTTCAAAAAACATAAAGCAAAAATTGACAAAAGTAAAATGAGACTTAAAAAAGTCCAAAACCATAGCTGATGTAAATGTTTGTCAGTAAAAAGGGGAGGAAAATCTGGACAGACTTATATCCAACATGGGGCTCCAATTTACAACCCTGAGATCAAGAATCACATACTCCAGTGACTGAGTCAGTCAGGTGCCCCTGTAGAGCACCATTAATAATCTTCCAACACTGTCATTTAGAACCTGTTTAGACATGTTAGGTGTTTTACATTTCCAGGTTAATTTTAGAATCAACTTATCAATCTTTATAAAACAACTTACTTAGATTTTGATTGAGTTTTGAAAGACTTTATAAATTGGTTGGAGATAACAGATATGTTAACAGTTAGTAGGTCTTCCAATCCATGGATGCTTATTTAGGTCTTCTTAAATTTCTCTCAGCAGTGTTTTGTAGTTTTCAGTGTACAGGTCTTGTAAATGTTTTGTTAATTTTATTCTTTAAACTCATTTTCAAATTTTTGTTGTTAGTATATAAAAATAGAATTGATTTTTGTATTTTGATATAAGTGACCTTGCTGAATTCACTTTTTATTTCTAGTACTTTTTTTTTGTAAATTCCTTAATACTTCCTACATAACCTGGTCATATTATCTGCAAATACAGTTTACCTTCTCCCTTTCTAGTCTATATACCTCATATTTCTTTTTCATTCTTTATGCATCATCTACAGTGTTGATAGAAGCGTTAAAGTAGACATCCTTGTCTTGCTCCTGATCTTAGGAGGGAAAACAGTCGTTCACCATTAAGTATGATGTTAGCCATAAATTTCATTAATTTTATGAAAATTTTCTTTTTGGTTATTCTTTGACCCAAAATTGATTACTCAGAAGTAGTATATTGTTGGGGCGTCCAACTGCGGCTCAGGTCATGAGCTAGCGGCTTGTGGTTTGAGCCCTATGTTGGGCTCTGTGCTGACAGCTCAGAGCCTGGAGCCTGCTTCAGATTCTGTCTCCCTCTCTCCCTACCCCTTCCCCACTCACACTCTCTCAAAAATAAATAAACATTTTTTAAAAAATTAGCATATTGTTTAATTTCCAAACATTTGGGCCTAGTCTAGGTATGTTATTTTTATTGACATCTAATTTAATTCAATTGTGGTTAGAGAAGATGCTCCATATGATTTCTTTTTATTGAGATTTGCATATATTCTGTCTTAGTGTATAGCATATTTGCTCTGGAAAAACATGTGTTGTGAGATTACAAAAAGTGATGCTCTACAGGAGTACCACTCAGTCAGTGGAGCATGTGATTCTTGATCTTGGGGTTGTTAGTTGGAGCTCTACATTGGGTGTAGAGGTTACTTAAAAGTAAAAAATGTTTAAAAAGGACAAACTATATACTATCTACAAGAGGCTCACTATAAATGTGAAAACATAGGAAGGTTAAAGTAAAAGGATGGAGGGGCACCTGGGTGGCTTAGTCAATTAAGCGTCCAACTCTTGGTTTGGGCTCAGGTCATGATCTCACAATTTGTGAGTTTGAGCCCTACATCGGCCTCTATGCTGACCCTGCAGAGTCTGCTTGATATTCTCTCCTCCACTCTCTCTGCCTCTACCCCACTTGCTCTCTCTCTCTCTCAAAATAAGTAAACTTAAAAAATTTTAAAAAGGATGGAAAACATGTATACCGTGTAAATACTAATCATAAGAAAGCTAAATTGGCTATAATATCAAACAATACAAATTTCAGCACAAAGAATATTATCAGGGATTAAATAAGGCATTTCAAAATAACAGAGGGGATCAATTCATGAGAGAATGTAACAATTCTAAATGTGAACACACCTAAAAACAGAACTTAAAAATACATTAAGTAAAAACTGATAGAAAAGGA
Source organism: Neofelis nebulosa (assembly GCF_028018385.1). Taxonomy (NCBI): domain Eukaryota; kingdom Metazoa; phylum Chordata; class Mammalia; order Carnivora; family Felidae; genus Neofelis; species Neofelis nebulosa. The sequence goes on along the minus strand of NC_080798.1, from coordinate 17,680,195 downwards.
AAAACAGACAAAACCAAAATTATAACTGAAGATTTCAACTTTCTTCTCTCAGTGATTGCTACACAAATAGACTGAAAATCAATAAGGATACAGAAGTTTTGGGGCACCTGGGTGGTTCAGTCAGTTAACAGTCTGACTTCAGCTCAGGTCATGATCTCACTGCTTGTGGGTTCAATCCCTACATTGGGCTCTGGGTGACAGCTCAGCGCCTAGAGACTGCATCCGATTCTGTGTCTCCTTCTCTCGGCTACTCCTCTACTCATGCTGTCTCTCTCTCTCAAAACTAGAAAATGACTTAATTAAACCCAAAGTATTGAGAAAAAAAAAAAGGAAACAAAAAAGATGTGAAGAAAGAGGAAATAGAAAAACAATGGAGTAAACCAATGAAACCCAAAGCTGGTACTTCGAAATGACAAATGAAATTGGTAAAACTCTAGGCAACTGACCAAGGAAAAGAATAAGACACAAATTATCAACAGCAGAAATGAAAGAGGGGCATTGCTACAGATCACACAAATATCAAAAGGATAAAAAGAGTGTATTTTTGACAACTTTGTCAATAAATTTGACAAATTCCTTGAAAGATACAAACTAGAAAAGCTCACTGAAGAAAACACCCTGATAACCTGAATATCCCTAATTCTACCAAGGAAATTGAGCTGCTAGTTAAACCCGTTCCCACAAAAAAATCTCCAGGTTAACATGGCTTCACTGGTGAATTCTTCTTTTTTAAAATATATTATTATTATTACTTATTCATTTTCAAGTTAGCTAACATACAGTGTAGTTATGTAGTGGCTTCAGGAGTAGAACCCAGGTATTCATCTCTTATATGACACCCAGTGCTCATCTCAATAAGTGTCCTCCTTAATGCCCATCATCCATTTAATCCATTTCCCCACCCACCTCCCCTCCAGCAACTCTCAGATTGTTCTCTGTATTTAAGAGTCTTTTATGGTTTCCCTCCCTGTTCTTATTTATTTATTAAAAAAATTTTTTTTAATGTTTTATTTTTGAGAGAGAGAGAAACAGAGCATGAGCAGGGGAGGGGCAGAGAGAGAGGGAGACAGAATCTGAAATAGGCTCCAGGCTCTGGCCTGTCAGCACAGAGCCCGATATGGGACTCAAACTCACAAACCACGAGATCATGACATGAGCCAAAGTTCGACACTTAACCCACTGAGCTACCTGGGCGCCCCTGTTTTTATTTTTTAATTTTTTTTTTTTTTTTTTTTTTTTTAAATTTTTTTTTTTCAACATTTTTTATTTATTTTTTGGGACAGAGAGAGACAGAGCATGAACGGGGGAGGGGCAGAGAGAGAGGGAGACACAGAATTGGAAACAGGCTCCAGGCTCCGAGCCATCAGCCCAGAGCCCGACGCGGGGCTCGAACTCACGGACCGCGAGATCGTGACCTGGCTGAAGTCGGACGCTTAACCGACTGCGCCACCCAGGCGCCCCTATTTTTTAATTTTTAAAGATTTATTCACTGGTGATTTCTAACAAACACTTTAAGAAGAAATAGTGCCAATTTACACAAATTCTTTTAGAAAATAAGAGCGTATACTTCCCAACTTATTTTAAAAGAATTATCCTGATATGAAAACTAAACAAAGGTGTTACAAGAAAAAATATAGACCAAATTCTTTATGAACCACAAACAACTCCTTAACAATGTACTATATTAGCAAATTCATCAAACATTACATAAGTGGAATTTATCCTAGAGCTAGAGCTTCTAAGTTGGCTGAACACTTCAAAATCAATATAATTCATGGTGGTAATAGAAAAAAGAGAAAGGGCACCTGAGTGGTTCAGTCGGTTAAGTGTCCAACTTTGGCTCAGGTCATAATCTCATGGTTTGTGAGTTTAAACCCCGCATTGGGCTCTGTGCTGTCAGCTCAGAGCCTGGAGCCTGCTTCAGATTTCTCTCTGCCTGCCCTGCTCCTATGCTCTCTCTCTCTCTCTCTCAAAAATAAATAAACATTAAAAGAGAGAGAGAGAGAGAGAGAGAGAAAAGCCAAATAATGGGGAATAACCAATAGATGAAGAAAAACTTTTGAAAAAATTCAGCACCTTCTCATGATAAAAACTATCAGCAAACTGTAACTTCTTTAACCTGATAAATCAATGCAAAATCTATAGCTAATATCATACTTAATAGTGAAACTCTGAATCCCTTTCCCCTAAGGCAGGAACAAGGCAAAAATGTCTGTTCTCACCATTTCTATTCAACATTATACTGAAGGTTCTAGACAATGCAGTAGATGCACAGTTTGAAAAGCAAGAAGGCAAAGTCATTATTTACATATGACATGCTTATCTATGTAGAAAATCCTAAAGAATACAAAAAATTACTAGAACTAATAAGTGACTTTAGAAAGATTGCAGGTCAATATACAAAAATCAATTGTGTTTTCATATATTAGCGGTGAACAGTGAAAATTTGAAATAAAAATGAATAGCATTTACAATAGCATAAAAAAAATACCCAGGGATTAATATAACAAAACGTGTAAGACTGTACACTGAAAACAACAAAACATTACTGAGAGAATTTAAAGATCTTAAATAAAAGGAGATGTACATCATATTCGTGAATTGGAAAACCATTATCATTGATTACTATTATTGAATTTAAACTGTTAATATTTTAACATCTTCCACTCCCCTAAAGGGCTATCTTTATACATTCTTCTAATGTGCTTTAGTTCTGATGCTATAAAAAGTATAAGGTTAACAGTCACCGATTAATGTTATAAGTACAGAGTTTCTGTCTGGGATGATGAAAAAGTTCTGGAAATACATAGTGGCACTGGTTACACAACGCTGAATGTATTTCATGGGGCTAAACTATACACTCAACAATGGCTAAAATGGTGAAATTTTACACTACGTATATTTTACTACACACACACACACACATACACACACACACACACACAGTTAAACAGAAAAGCGTAAGAAACACAAAGATCCATAAGTGAGCAGTGGGGTGAGCACTTGGAGGACTGGAAAAGGAGCAAAGGTGTTATATGGGAAAACAAGTGACCAGGATATGAGAGAGGCACTCAAAATAAAGATATCAAGGGAGATGAAGGCAACTGTGGTATAAGGAATAAAATCACCACTAAATTGCATAGTGGAAGAGAGACATTTATTTAACTCAAGCTAGCTATATTAGCAGGTGGGTATGGGACTGGGGCCAAAAGCAGATAGAAAACAAAACAAAAAAGAACACGATGGGAAGTAGATAATGAGATAAATCTTGGGCATGTGCCTGAAGTATCTGTGGAATATGCAGGTGGTGATTTTTAGTTGGAGATTGGATATGGTTTTGACACTCAGAACAGAGGTTTAGGTTTACAGTTATGTGAGCATTAGAATAACGGTGGTAGACTGTGAATAGGAACAGGGAAATGAAAAAAGAAGAGAACCAATAAAGAATCTGGAGTTCAGGGGTGCCTGGGTGGCTCAGTTGGTTTAAGTGTCTGACTTCGGCTTAGGTCATGATCTCACTGTTTGTGGGTTCGAGCCCCATCAGGCTCTGTGCTGACAGCTCAGAGCCTGGAGCCCACTTCAGATTTTGTGTGTGTGTGTCTCTCTCTCTCTGCCCTTCACACTCTTCTCTCTCAAAAATAAATAAACATAAAAAATTATAATAATAAAAGATTCTGGAGCACAGTAGTATTTAAGAGGTCCAGATATAAAGATGACATTTCTGAAAGAACCAAGAGATAACACCATCTTTGAAACCAAGGGCAGGATATTTCAAGAACTATACTTGTAATTCAGTATGGTGATCCAAGCATATATATTTACTTCCCCTGCATCCAAATATAAAATTAGAGAAGTTTAAAAATAGGAACATCATTAGCATAATGGGGGAGTGTTATTGGCAGGCCGTGGATTTTTAGGAATTGTTAGCAGCTATGGGCAAAACTGGAGGATCAGACAGGAGAAAAGCAAGATTCTCTGTTCTTTGTACAATTTGCCAAGCATAACTCTTTTCTTAAAGCCTCAAGACAATAGTCCTTGCTACTTACTAAAAGCAACATCAATTCCATCTCCATCTTGACTGTTTTTATTTAAACAAGCAAAGTTCATGCAGTAATATATTCTCATTTGAGGAAATGCATTTTTGTCCCAGCTCTGCTTCTGGGAGAAGACAAAGAAAGATGTTTAATGATAAACCCACTTAATGTGTGAAAATTAGTTAAAATTAGAAGGAGCATTTGTGGAAGGAAAAGGCTTATCTCGCCAATATGGAAAGAAATGGGGACACTTTCCTGAAGGGGAAGATAGGCAGGAGGATTTAGTACAAGAAAGGCAAATGCTCAAATATCCTTAAAAAAAAATAAAAAAAAATAAAGATTATTTTGGGAAAGAGAGAGGAACCATCACCTCACCTGAGCCATGGTTTTGAGATTTGCAAGAGGTGACCAGTCTTCCTTTGGGTTCCTCTTTGGAAAAGAGGCAGTTCCTAAGAAGGCAAAGCCAAGATGAAAAGAAGCCAAAATGACACTATACACGACTTATAGCTCTCTTATGACTTAAGTCTCAATTGAAATCGCCTCCATTTCCCTTGCTTTGGCCTTTGACCACTCTGCACATTCCACATAATTTACAGGAAGGAGAATAAGCTAGACAAATCTTATTTTATCCCAAAATCCAGAGATAGAGGCTCTTGGGCAAGAAGTTAGATTTTGGGCAAGTTCCCCTCCTTTCTAGCACTAATTTTTCTCTCTTAGCAGCCTACCTTCAAGCTGCTCTCCAGAAGGCTCTACCATTTACACTATCACCAGCAATATATGAGAATATACTGATACACCTTGATAAATGCTACCGATACCAACTTCTTGATGCATGCCTATCTAATAGGTAGAAATTGTGGTTCTGGGTTTTATTTTTCCTATTATAAGAGAAAATAAGCTTCTTTTCATAAGTTTAAAAAACATCCTTAGTTTCTCATCTGTTAATGGTCTCTTATAATTCTTTCACTTTTCTATTAGATTTTTATTTTCTAGATTGGTTATCAGATCTTTTTTTAAAGGAAGGAAGTACTGTATTCACTTCAAATAATTTAGAGTTTCTCATTTGACTTTGTTTTTGCCATGCAAAAATAACTTATAGCAGGGGTGCCTGGGTGGCTCAGTCGGCTAAGCGTCCAACTATTGATCTCAGCTCAGGTCTTGATCTCACGGTCATGAGTTCAAGCCCTGCACTGAGCTCTGCAATGGGCATGAAGCCTACTTAAATACAAAAAAAACCCCAAAAAACCCAAAAACTTTCAACAGATTATTGGCCATTGGTTTAATACTGTCAGGTGTTCAATAATCTACTGTTTCCTCCACTCATCAAAACTGCCATCTTTATTGCTTCTTGGTCTTTTGGCTAAGATCAAGTATAACCATATACCTTACTTCCTTTATATATCTGAGTAGGTCTGGATTTTATATTTAGTTTTACTGATCTGTTCATTTAATTGCAAAGATGACTCGGCAGTTATTAGTTTTAAAACATATTTTAGTATCAGCTAGAGCTACTTCCCCCTTCATTATTTTCTTTCAGAATTTTTGGCTTATTCATATTCTCATAATAACTTTCACTCTTAGAAATTTCTCGTAGAAAATTCAAAATTTTTACTGAAAATTTAATGGAATTGCATGAAATGTTAGGGAGTTTTGACACTTTGTCACATGTCTTCCTGTTCTTTTATTCAAGTCTTATTTTTTGAGTCCCTTAGAAACATTAAAAGAATTCTTTTACTTACACATTATGAAATTCTTTGTATCTCATATTTTTGATGACCATTGGTCATTTTCCATAGTTTTCTGATACATATATATACACATAAGCACACATATATAAATGAAGCTTATTGATTTGTCAGTGATTTTTCCAACAAACCTCTGAATTTTCTAATTGTTGTCACTGTTTATAACAGCATGGTAACTTATAAATTTTTCTCTCAGTCTCAGCAGATGTTCCAAAGATGGTGAGGAAAGCAAGCTTCTAAGTGTCCCTCATTCTAAAATAAAGTCTTATAAAAAACATAAAGTTTTGCTACCATTAATTTAACTCCTACGTTGTCTAAGAGAGTAAACTATTTTTTAGGACATAGTTTTCCAGGCGAAGAAAAGTGGGTGCTTTCTTATAAGAAACAAGGGGCCCCTCAGATGCTGATGTCACTGGGAAACAAAGTGGTAAAGAGAGTTTTGGGGAAAAATGTACATATTTCAGGATTTGAGAGGGCAAAGTGACTAAGGGGCTAATTCTCACCTGAGCTCTAGATGGGCAACCCATGGATGGAGCCTGCCTGGAATGGCTTGGATTCTCTTGTCCAAGAGGACTCACTGGAGAGACAACAAGACCCACCAGAGCAGGTGGCCAACTGCATGCCCAGAGGAAACATTGAGAAGACAGCTGGAGAAGTGGCTGTACCCATAAGAAGGGAAGTGTATCTGGAAGTTCCCAGCAGTGGGTTCTCTCAGAAGGTAAGAGATGACTTACAGTAAATTATAATGGTACCAATCATGTTAGCCTCTTCTTGTCCCTAACTTCTTGTCTCTTGCTTTCCAGCTCCCAATCCATTCCAGCCAGAGACTACCCACCTAGAGGAAGTAGAGACAAAATAGAGGTTGAAGAATTAGAGAAGAAGCTGATCATGTACCCTTTTCCCAGGCAGGCTTCCAGTAGGAGGGAGGGTTTTTATTTAAAACAAGTTTGAAGTATTGGTGTCTATAGTGAATGTTTTTTAAAATATTCATTTGTTTATTTTTTTGAGAAGGAAAGAGAGAGCAAGCCAGGAAGGGGCAGAGAGAGAGGGAGAGAGAAATCTTAACCAGGATCTGCACTGTCAGCAGAGAGCCCAAGGTGGAGCTCGAACCCACAAACTGTGAGATCGTGAACTGCACTGAAACCAAGAATCGGATGCTCAACCAACTGAGCCACCTAGGCGCCCCTATAGTGAATATTTTATTTAACTAGTTAAATAGTTATTATGAGACTGGTCTTGTATTTAAATGTTCAACAGATTCAGTCTTCAGAATGAGCAAAGAAATTACTCAATCTGTCTCGCAATGCATCCAGCAGTAGCAGGGAAAAAAGGGGATTCACCCAAATAGAAACTTTGAGTGGCAGTTAGGGGAGAAATTTTTTGTGTCTTGCCCAATTTTTTATGGTGTCCTACTCATTTCAACATACCAATCATTAGTCAGTGTGGGGTTTCCCAATATACAATCCTACCATCTGAAAATTATTTTTATTTTACTTCCTCCTCTCCATCAAAAAAAAATCTCTATTTCACTTATCCAGTTGCCATAGAGTGAAATCTATAAGCATATAAAATGCCAGTATTCAGATAATCGAAACAATACATATTTAACTGGTCATGCATCCAATTTCTCAAGCGCTCCATCTCAGTCACATAATAACATTCACGATTTACTGCGGATTGTACACACAAGATACTTTAAAAATTAGACAAAGACACAGTTATATTGCCCACGACACAATCACAATCCCATAGGCACATCACAGGCATAATCTCACAGAGCCCATAACATACTTTACACAAAATAGCAAAATTTTACTCACAAACCCCTTACTATCGTCTCTCCAAAGTCGCATGCAGTCTCAAAAACACATCAACTCGCATCCTATTTGAAAAATTAGACAAACACAGAGACTTTATCACTTTCCAAACAACTGGTTCCACAACGTCACACGGAGTAACACATGCCCAAGCTGCACAAGAACGGGCACAAAAAGCTACACGAACTGAATGCCCGTGTGTGCCAGGCCGCACTCCGAAAGCTGGGGTTTCCTCACGGTGCGGGGCGGGGGTGGGGGACAAAATTCCTGCCCTCCCCAAGCTCACACCAACTCGGGCTTCCAGTTCCCTCTTCGGCGCTGTCCAGCCTGGACTACCGGTTCCCTCTAGGACGCTCCCTGGCCCGGGCTCCCTATTCCCTTCTCGGCGTTCCCGGCCCTGGCTCCTTCTGCTTAGGTTCTCGCCTCCCTCCCGTTCTCTCTAGGGCCCAGAACTCTTGCCTTCTTCCCCGGCCTTCCTGGCCAGGTTCCCGCCTCCCTCCTCTGCATTCCCCCCCAGGTCCCGCCATCACCCGCCTCCACCGCCTCGGTAGGACCCACCAGCCTCACCTTCGACCACTGGCCAGCGGTCTGCGCCTGCGTACTCCCGCGCAAGCTGTACCTCCCAAGTGTCTCTGCGGCTCAGTCTTTGAAGCCGCAGCCTCCTTGCGCGCGCTCGACATCCGGGCTTTTCCAGCCTTGAACTACATTTCCCAAAGCCCCTGTGCAGCTTTTCAAAAGAACTTTGAGCCCTGGGTCCTCTCTGGTTATCCCTCCAAGTCTTCGCGCTCCGAGTGGCCGCCGGAGTCTGGGCGTGGCGGGCGCGCCCAGTGAGGAAGCCCCGAGCCCCCAAAGTGCAGACAGGGCGCGTTGAGCCTGGAGCTCAGGCCTGTGTATGGGTGTTTGTGTGTGAGCGTTTGTGGCGGTGACGAAGACGAATGAGAGTGTGGGCGGTGCTGAGGCCGTGACAGGTGTGTGATTGTGCGTGTACGTCCCAACGCGGATGCGGAACGTTTGGGGTGACTGGTCCGCTGTTGTGTGAGGCACGTGACACTGTGGGGTTTGAGACCGCCCATCATAAGACAGTGCTGTTACCTAATGTGATGGAAGAAGCTTTTAATGCTCTGACTGGTACGAGTTCGGTTGTGTAATGGCATAGAGCTTCATTTCTTCAGTTCTGGGTTTAACGTCGGGACTGAGGGGGTCTTTTGAAGACCTTTTTGAGAGTATATCTGCGCTTGTGAAGACTGCGATGCCTGTATTAACCTGAGTCGCCCTTGGACTAAAGCATGGTCTCAGTTGCCTTCGTCAGGGCACCGCCCCCCCCCCCCCCCCCCCCAACGTCCAGTGCCTAGCTTCCTGCTTAACACAGTGGGGTATCAGTAAAGTGAGTGTTGCCCATCTAGGGGCCTATTTTAGGTTCTAACCTTTTTTAGGATCTGTATTCCTGGGTTCCCTGCTGCTTTTTTTTTTTTTTCTCTTGCTTTACAGCCATGGACCCCAGCTGCAGAGAAATGGTCACCAAAGGGAGTCCGATATTTGAGTGGTAGTGTAAAGTTACATGCAAGCAAAAAAGCACAAACCAGTTTTTGGAATGAAATTTTAGAATTGGAAGAGTCCTTTAGGCAGAGTTTGGAGAGCCTAGGAGTACCATTCCTTCCTTAGAGGATCTCCCTTGAGAGCTGAGGTCAAGTTCCATGTTTTAGAACCACATCATTCCCAAAGCTGTCTCCCCAGGAAACTTGCTGTGAACTTGGAAAGTTTTCAGCCCTGGTATCAGTGACCCTGGCTTTTCCCTTTGATGCTAAAAAGGATTAGCAGTACTCCCCATCTCCCTTTTACTTCTGTCCAGTATGTGTGTGACAGATGGTGAGAGATTGTGTGGTGTTGAAGAATTTCTTCCAATTTAGCTAGTCTGTGCTCCAAGAAAGGTCTGGTGTCTTAATGATTCCTACCCTTCCCATGCCCCTTCCCTTTCCCTACAGTGCTGTTCACTGAGAGAAGAGCTCTGAATAAAGGAAAACATTACTGGGCATATCTGAAACCAAGCTTAAGGTCAGGGATTTTGTTCTCCTTGTTCTCTTTGTTTTTCAGAAAAGGGAGTAATTGTTCTGAAATGGTTAGGTTACTAGTAGGCAGGGCCTTTTTGATGGACTTTGACAAAAAGCCTGTGGTGGAAGTGACATTGTAAGATTTGTGAGACAAAACCTTAGGAGGTCCGCTCTTTTCCTCTTCCTGCCCTGAGGCCAGCTTTTACTGAAGGTTATGACTAGCTTGCTTGAAGATAGCTAGTCATAACCTTCAGTAAAAGCTGGCCTCAGGATCACCTGGAGACAGAGGCCCAGCTGACAGCAACAGCTACCAGATATTTCAGAGACCATCTTGGACCATCCAGCCCCCACCAAACCACTGGCTGCTATTAGATGAGTGGAATCAGTAGACCCACTCAGCCAAACCAAGCCCAAATTGCCAACCCCAGAATAATGAGCTAATGAATGTTTTTTAAGCCACAAACTTTTGGAATGGTTACATAGCAACAGATAACTGAAACAGTTTAACTTTTTTGACTTTTTTTTGTATCACTCAATATTGGTATAATTGTATTTGTTAATCTGTTTTGTAAAGTGATTTCTCTACTGGTGTTATATCTTGAAATTTTTCTATATTCTTAATTACTTCCTACAGCTTTGGATTTATCTTAATATTCTTTTACATGGATATTTTGTAATTTATTTAACTATTAACTTTGCTGAGCGGCTCCTTCTTACTGTCCAGCTCCCGTGTCTTCACCAACTTTGCATTCCCTTCTAGAACCTTATCAGGACATGAGTTCCAGTCATTTTAGGGGTATGTAGACCCAGGAATGTGGAATTGACTTCTGCTGAGTGGAGTATAGATAACTCACCCCACTCTGAAGAATTTGTTCAAGGGTGTGATAAAGGACCTATATGTATTTATTTAATCAACTGGGTCTCCTGGATTATGGTATCTCTTTTCCCTTTTCCAATTCAAAGTCTGCATCCTAGAGCCATCTTTCTTCACTGTGACTCTTTAGGGTACTTAGCTAATTTTCTGAAGGACTGATTTAAGATTCCTGGAAGTAGAAACGGGCATCTCTGCTGTGTTTTCTAAATTGTCATCATCCTGATCCTTCAGATTACTTTCTCAACTTCCTTTTCTGCCTAATGATCAAGGGAATGGTCTGAATTTCTACACAGCCACATCAGGCCTCAGTTCCATTTCTTCTCCTATGTGCAGGGTTTAATATTAATTAATTTCCAAGGCAGATGTGATTTCCTTGTTGGAGCAATGACTGGTGGAGGGACTGGCAGGCAATAATAGATCTGAGCCTAGGTGAGGGGCAACCAGGAAGAGGAATCCAATGTGTAATAAAATCTTAGTTTCAAGGTTTAGGATCTTTAAGGTAGTAGTTATTATTTCGGAGTTATTCATCCGAAAGGCTTCACATCTATGAAGAAACTTCAGGCCACCCTAAGCCAGAATTTAAACCACTACTGCACTACACTCCATGTTTCATATACATCTCCTATTATTTCTTCTGCTCTCAAAGAGGGAGGGATTAGCTCTATTATTTTTTCTGATTGTTATTCAGAAATTTAGAAAATACAGAAAAGCTCAAAATAATGCTCATTTAGAAACAGCTTATTTGAACATTTTATTCTAAATCATTTCATATTTCTCTGTGAATTAACACATGGATATAGGCACATAGGATTTGTTCATTCAAAACAGAATCATACTATAATACTGTTTTGTAATCTGCCTTCTTCACCTGACAAAATACAGTGAACAGTTTTTCATGTCATCAAATTACAATCTATCATAATGTTTTGACTACATTGTCTGGATATACTATGTAACCATTTCCCTATTGAAGGATATTTAGCTGCTTTCCCCAATATTGCATAGTGTTTCACTGCACACTCCTTTTTGTGCACACATATAATTATATCTTTTGAACAGTCTTAAATATTGTTGAGAATGAGGCTTTCACAGTTAAAACTGACTTACATCATCTTCATCAATTGCCCTGCTTAAATTTTCACCAACATACCATAAGAGTGTCTCTTTTACTATAAGGCATCATCAGTCTTTTAAATCTACCAATTTAGAACAAGTTGTATTTGTTTAAATGAATTACTTGTGCTAGGGTTTCATTTAATATAATAAAATCTGGGCTTCTGGGGCAAAAACCAGAATTGAAAGAGAACTGGTTTTGTAGTTAGAGAAATGTGGATTCAAAACATAGATCTGCCATTTACTGAGCATGTATGATTTATTTTCCTTATTTTAAATGTTTATTTTGGGGGAGAGAGAGTGTGTGTGTGTGGGGGAGGGTGTGTGCACGCATGCACACAAATGGGGGAGGGGCAGAAAGAGATGGAGAGAGAGAGAATCCTAAGCAGACTCCACACACAGTGCTGAGTCGTGGGGCTCGATCCCACGACTGTGAGATCATGACCTGAGCTGAAATCAAGAGCCGGACAAAAAAAAAAAAAAAAAAAAAAAAAAAAAAAAAAAGAGCCGGACACAACTGACTGAACAATCCAGGGGCAACCTCCATTCTCTTGTTGATGGGGTATTTGTTTCTAGTTTTGGGCTATTATGAGTAAAGCTGCTATGAACATTCTTGTGTCAGTCTTTTGGTGTGCATATGAAATTAGCTCTGTTTGTATTATGTACTCAAAAAGTAGAATTGCTAGGTTAGAAAGCACACATATGTTTAGCTTTAATAAATATTGCAAAATAGTGTTTGAAAGTGAATGTTCCAGTTTACACTCCCACATGCAGTGTATGAGCATTCCAGTTGCCCCACCCAATCAGCATCATTATTGTGTCTTTTGAATTTTAGCAATTCTAATAGGTGTGTAGTGGTACATTTGTATTTAATTTGCATTTCTCTTGTGACTAATGATGCTGCAAACGTAAATTCCAATGGATAATAGAATAATTTCATTATCCACAGAGCTGGGAATGAACAAAGTTGAAATAAATGAAGTTTCACAATAAAAAGTAAGTGCAGAGCTTATCATACACCCCAGCAACTGCACTCTTGGCCATTTATCCCAGAGAAATGAAAACATACGTTTATACAAACACCTATATGTGAATGTTCATAGCAGCTTTATTTGTAATAATCAAAAACTGGAAATAACCCAGATGTCTTTTAACAGGTAAATGGTTAAACAAACTAGGGTATATCTCTACCATGGCAAAACACTGGCAATAAAAAGGAATGAACAACTGAAACACACAATTTGGATGGTTCTCAAGGGAATCATGCAGAGTGAAAAAGAACCAATCTCATAAAGTTCTAATCTGTATGAATCCATTTATATAACATTCTTAAAATGCAAAAAGATAGAGATGGAGAACAGGTTAGAGGATGGCAGGGATTGGGTGGAGAGGAGGTGGCTATGACTATAAAAGGGTAGCACAAGGGATCCTTGTGATAGAACTGTTCTGAATAGTGATGGTAGTGGTTGTCACATGACTCTACACAAATGATAAAATCATACAGAACTAAATATACACAGAGATACACAAACAGTGCATGTAAAACTGGCAAAGAATGTGAATAAGTTCTGTGGATTGTATCAATATCGAGATCTTGGTCATGATATTGCACTATAGTTCTACAAGAAATTGTCACTGAGGGAAACTGGGTGAAGGTTATATGGGATCTCTATATTCTTACAACTGCATGTAAATCTACAATGATCTCAAAATAAAAAATTAAAATATAAGCACATAGCTCGGACAAGTTTCCTGGTTTGCCATTTGGAAAAAAATAAAATTCTATCCATACCTTACATCATACCACAAGAATAAATTCCAAACAGAGTAGGAATGTAAACATCCTAGAAGAAAGCATCACAAATAAAGGCCTAATATTCCTGTACTAGTTTGCTAGGACTACCATAATAGAAGACCACCAATTGGTATGGTTTAAACGACAGCAACTAATTTTCTCACAGGTCTGGAAGTGTGAGATCAAGGTGTTGGCAAGTTGACTTTCTCCTGAGATCTCTTCTCCTTGGCTTGCAGATGGCTGCCTTCTGTGTCCTTAGATGGTCTTTGTATGTATGCATCCCTGGTGTGTCTCTCTTTATACCCTAATCTCCTAATAAGGACACCGGTTAGATTGGATTAGGGTCTACCCTAACAGCCTCATTTTAACTTAACTAACTCTTTAAAGGCCCTATCTCCGAATAAAATCACATTCTAAAGTATGGTGCAAGGGATTAGGGCCTCAACATTATGAATTGGGGTGTGGGAGGGACATAATTCAGTTCATAAGAATTCCTAATATTTAAAAAAACCTCTTCATTTCAAAATATATACAAATATTGAATCATTATGTTATACATCTGAAACTAATGTTATATGTCAATTATACCTCAATTTAAAAAAACTCTTAAAATTTAGGGAAATACCAAAAATATTGACAGAAAAAAATGGCTAAAAGGAACAAACAATTCACACACAATAAAATGCGAAATAAAACTTAAATGTATGAAAAGAGAAATTCAAATTAAAATGATACTGGGACCATTTTCCACCTTATCAGAATGGCAAAATTTAAAAGGATAACAACATATTCTATTAGTAAGACAGGGTATAATGGGCTGGATGGTGACTTCCAAAAAAGGTATGTCCATGTCCGAATCTCTGAAACTTATGAATGTTACTTTATTTGAAAATTAATTAATAATTAAATTAGTTATAATTAAGGATCTTGAGATGAAGAGTTTATCTTGGATTGTCTAGGTCAACCCAAAATCCAATGACAAGTGCTCTTGTAAGAGTGAGGCAAAGAAAGATTTGACAGGAAGAGGTGGCAATGTGACCATGGAGGCGGAAATTGGAGTGATGGGGCCACAGGTCAAGGAATACCTATAGCCATTAGAACCTGGAAGAAGCAAAAAATAGGTTCTTCCCTAGAGTCTTTAGATGAAGTCTGGCTTGGATGACTTCTTGATTTTGGATTTCCAGCCCCAGAACTGTAAGAGAATAATTACCTATTGTTTTAATCCACCCAGTTTGTGATGATTTGTTACAGCAGTCATAGAAAACAAATACACAGGGGATTAGGCAGTGTCATATATTGCTGGTACAGTGGGGCATATAATAGTATGCTTCAAAACTATCTACATTAGGAGCACCTGGGTAGCTGAGTCCATTGAGCATCTGACTCTTGATTTCAGCTCATGTCATGGTCCCAGGGTCATGGGATTGAGCCCTGTGTTGGGCTCCACACTGAGCATGGAGCCTGCTTAGGATTCTCTTTTCTCTCTCCCTCTGCCCCTCTCCCTGGCTCCCACTCTCTCTTTCTCTCTAAAATAAAAATAAATAAAATAAATTTTAAAAAGGAGAAAAATACATTAAAAATAAAAATAAAACAAAACTATCTACATTTGACCCTGAACAACACAGGGATTACAGATGTGTATTGTCTGTGCAGTTGAAAATCCATGTATAACTTTTGACTTCCCCAAAATGTATAGCCTACTGTTAACCAGAATCCTTACTAATAAAATAGCTATTGCCTATAAGTGGACCTGTACAGTTCAAACCTATGCTGATCAAGTATATATTTATCTGACATCCAATATTAGGAATTTACCCTGAAGATACACTTCCATCTTTTTTTTTAAGTTTATTTACTTATTTTGAGAGAGAAAGAGAGAGAGTGAGAGTGTGTGTGTGAGAGCAGGAGAGGGGTAGAAAGAGAATCTCAAGCAGGCTCAGTGCTCTCAGCTCAGAGACCGACTCAGGGTTTGATCCCACAAACTGCAAGATCATTACCTAAGCCGAAAATCAAGAACCGGACACCTAACTGACTGAGCCACCCAGGCACCCCTACACTTCCATCTTTAAAAAATACAGCCATTACAGGGCACCTGGGTGGCTCGGTTGGTTAAGCATCTGATTCTTGATTTCAGCTCAAGTCATGATTTCATGGTTCGTGAGATTGAGACCCAAGTCAGTCTCTGTGCTGATAGCACAGAACATGCTTCAAATTCTCTCTCTCCCCCTCTCTCTCTGCCCCTTCCCTGCTCTCTCTCTCTCTCTCTCAAAATAAATAAACTTAAAAAAAAAGCCATCTGGGTCATTAGTGTATTGCAAAACTCTAAAAGTTAGTTTAGAATTTCCTGGTTATCAATAAAACTATATTTCCCCCATGGTCAATTAAAAAAAAAATACAGCCATTACAATGGATGCTATAGACCTTTACTTGTTGGCATGGAAAAATGTTCACTTGTGTTAGGTAAGGAAGAATAGCAACACGTAGCCAATTCTACTTTTGAAAAGAAAGTCTGTGTATACAAGGAGGGTAAAGAGATTTACAATATAATGTTCACAGTGGGCTATTGTTATTTTAGGATTCCCTGTTTTCTGAATTTCACTTTTTAAAGTTTATTTATTTTTGAGAGAGGGAGAGTGAAAGAGTACATGAGTGAGCTGGGGAGGCGCAGAGAGAGAGAGGAGGACAGAGGATCTGAAGCAGGCTCTGCACTGACAGCAGAGAGCCCAACAAGGGATTTGAACTCATGAACCGTGAGATCATGACCTGAGCCAAAGTTGGATGCTTAACCAACTGAGCCACCCAGGCGCCCCATGTTTTCTGAATTTTAATGGTCTGTATGTACTTCTTTTATAATTACAAAGTCTATAAAGCTAATCCTCAGAGAATTATCGAAGTAGCTACAGACACAATCAGAATTGGAATGATGGTGTGTGTCTTTGGGAATTTAGGCTAAAGAAAGTTTCTCGAACATCCTAAAGATCTAGCTCTTCACACCAGCTGGGCTTTTACCTGTAATGGCTTCCCTCTTCCTGGAGCCTATTTACTCACTGCTTGCTCTACCATTCAGGGCTGTCTCCTTTCCTCTAATAAGGAAATCACATCTGGCTTAGAGATATAAAATCCTATAGGATTTTGAAATGGGACTTAGGTCTGCTGTGGTGATGCCAATCGGGGAAGAATAAGAGGGCCAGAGGAAGATCAAGTCACGTTAGGTGTCAAGAAAATGAAGCCTCAGTAATTACAAAATGCAGTTGTTTGTTTCCAATTGTACAAATGCCAAATCAGTTCTTCAAAGGCACTCCAGAGATTCATATTGAAAGAATATACTTCCAGTAGGCAGATTATAATGAGCCAAAATTTTCTTAATGGGAAAAAACAGGCTCCAACATCCCATCCTTGTAGTTACATCCTTCTGAACATCACTCTTCACCAGGGAGAACTTGATGGATATCTTTGGACGTGATAATCCTGCAAATGACAAAAACATTCCAATTCCATAAATTCTAGCGCCGTATGATCCTGGAAGAAAGGGGAAGGTGGTCCAGACATGGGAGCTAGGCAGGAATTTCTCTGGTATGGTTCAGTTTTGTCAGTCCAGCAAGAATATACAAATTTAATAAATTCCAAAACTTCCTCATAATAAGGTATTTAAGTAGCCATTAGATATTCAATCATACAATAACCAAAAAATATAGAAAAATTCAAAACACACTGACAGTGGCTAAATCAGGTTACTATACAACATATACAACTATCCCATTTACTAAAAAGGTACATATATGTCATTATGGATAGAATGCCAGACATCAGTGATAGAAAGAAAAATATCTGGGGCACCTGGGTGGCTCAGTCAGTTAAGCATCCGACTTCAGCTCAGGTCATGATCTCATGGTTCATGAGTTTGAGCCCTGCGTTGGGCTCTGTGCTGACAGCTCAGAGCCTGGAGCCTGCTTTGGATTCTGTGTCTCCCTCTCTCTCTGCCCCTTCCCCACTCATGCTCTGTCTGTCTCTCTCTTTCAAAAATAAATAAACATTAAAAAAAGTTTAAAAAAAAAGAAAGAAAGATATCTGGATTTATACCTCTAAATGTTAACATTGTTGATTTCCAGTCTGTGATACTTATATTTTAAGTATATTTCCATAAACTTATATAAATTTAAGTATATTTCCTATTTTCTTTACAAGAACTAAGAATGTCTTGATTTTAGAATGTATGGTCTAAGAAATTTTATTAGATTGAAGTTCCTCAAAAATAGGTGAAAAACAGTCTCTGTTATAGGTCTTTATGTTAGATTTATAGCTCAGCATATTCTTTTAATTTTTTTTTAACGTTTATTTTTCTGAAAGGGAGACAGAGTGCAGGTGGGAGAGAGGCAGAGAGAGAAGGAAGACACAGAATCCAAAGCAGACTCCAGGCTCTGAGCTGTCAGCATAAAGCCCAACGTGGGGCTGGAAATCACGAACCATGAAATCATGACCTGATCCAAAGTTGGCCACTTACCGGACTGAGCTACCCAGGTGCCCCTATAGCTCAGCGTATTCTAAATATACTTGGCTATGAATGATTTCTGTTATGTTCCCTTCTAACAGTTTCTAAGCATACTTATGGGTGTTCTGCCTAAAGAGCTAAGAGGCTCAAACCTTGGTCTAGTCGCTTTACATCTTTTTGATGGAAGGATTTATCTCACTTCTGAACTATTAGCCATAATGCCCTGCAACCAGTGAGAGAATCACCTTGTTCCATTAGTTTCCCTTTGGATCTAACATCAAGAGAATCAAAACTGTAAGGCATAAACTTGACTAGGGAAAATTCACACTCAGAATTCCTGTGAATTCACAATAATTTGGGATTCGGACACGTAGCTACAGTTAGAATTCTTTCTTGTCAACTCCCATGGTTGATCATCGGTACTTCTCCAGAGGTCTTTGTCATGCTCAGCCTTTGACCTACTTTTATTTCCCCTGTTGGATTATGAACAACATAAAGGAAGCAATTATATCTTATTCATTTGTGTTTCTTCCAAGTACATAGGCACAATTTTTGCATACTGCAGGCATGTCCAGTGTCTTACACAGAAATCCCACTTCTAGGATACTTTGTCTTGGGAAAAATTAAAAATGAATAAATATTACAAGGATGTTCACTGAAGAATTCCTGATAATAATTAGACAAAAAAACGTTCAGAATAAACAATGTGTAAATAAGATATGATAGACCACATTATAATCATTATAATTTTGGCTTCAATTTAATTGTCAAAGAGGGATACTCATCAGGAATGGCTTAGTGAAAGAGAGCAGAAAGTATAGAGTTGGAAAATAGTAGAATCTGTTAGTTAAATAAAAACTGAGTGTGGGGTGCCTGGGTGACTCCGTTGGTTAAGTGTCTGACTCTTGATTTCAGCTCAGGTCATGATCTCATGGTTTCATGGGATCCAGCCCCATGTCAGGCTCTGTGCTGACAGCAAGAAGTCTGCTTGGGATTCTTTCTCTCCCCATCTCTTTGCCCCTTCCCTGCTTATGCACACTATCTCTCAATATAACATTAAAAAAGAAGATTGAGGGCTTGGGAACTCAAATTCTGGTTTAATCTCTCAGGAACTCTGCGACATTTCACAATTTATTTCAGTCCTTGATGCCTCACTTGCTTAAGCAGTTAACTGGGAATGGTAACACCTCCCTCACAGCGTTCTCATGAGGATTAAATTAGACAATGCATGTACTTAGAATAGTGTATGAAGAATTCTCCAGAGAAAAAGAACCAACAGGGTGTGTGTGTGTGTGTGTGTGCGCGAGTGTGCGTGTGTACTGAGAGAGAGAGAGAGAGAGAGAAGAGGTTAAGAAAGAGATTTTAAGGGGGCACTTGGGTGGCTCAGTCGGTTAAGTGTATGACTTAGGCTCAGGTCACAATCTCACAGTTCATGAGTTCAAGCCCTGCGTCGGGCTCTGTGCTGACAGCTCAGAGCCTGGAGCATGCTTCAGATTCTGTGTCTCTCTCCCTCTCTGCTCCTCTCCAACTCATGCTCTGTCTCTCTCTCTCTCTCTCTCTCTCTCTCTCTCTCTCTCTCTCTCTCTCTCAAAAAATAAATAAATAAATAAATAAATAAATATATAAAAAAAAAAAAGAAAGATTTTAAGGAATTGGCTCATGAGATTATGGAAGCTTAAGTCCAAAATCTGCAGGTCATGTCAGCAGATTGAACACCCAGGGAACAGTTGTAGTTTGAGTCAAAAAGCTTTCTGCTGGCAGAGTCCCTTTCTGCTCTGAGAGAAGTCAGTCTTTAGTCTATTTAAGGCCTTCAACTGATTGGATGAGGTCCACCCACATTCTGGAGGGCAATCTGCTCTACTCAAAGTCCATTGATTTAAATGTTAATCTCATCTAATCAACACCTTCCCCGAAACATCCAGAATATTTGACCAAATATCTGGGCATCATGGCCTAGCCAAGTTACATAAAATTAGCCACCAAAAGTCCACCCCTTGTCAACTTGGCACCTATATGTATTTTCCTAAACATACTTAATATCTGAATAAAAACAATAACAAGGTCATACTTCCACCTACATGATACAACTATCCTGCATACAACCAAAAAACACACTAATCCTTCTCCTAGATGAGGGTGCAGTCTTGCATGATGTTTACTTTTCTCCCTTATATCCCATTGCTTAAATATTATGATGTCAAGTTAATAATACTTAAATACTATAAGATCAAAACATCTTATAGTACATGATAAAGGGATAAAAAAGGAATAAAGATATTTCTATACATACAAACACAGAAAAATAAGGAAGAAAAACTCATGAAAATTATAGTCCTAGTTTCTGAAACTGGTCACATGGTTGTAGTGGGCATTTAAAACTACCTTCCTCCACCACCCATTGCATATTCCCTTTGCCCTCAGCAAGCACCTCAGCTGGTCATAGTTCTTTACTTGGTAGAGTGACCCAAACATTTATACTTGGAGTCTGGCCCATGAGTAATCCTGCCTTTATAGTTTGTAGTTTGCCATCCACTTGAAACATAGGGCATGGTAATATTAAGAGATGCCCCAAAGTGGGGTGCCTGGCTGGCCCAGTTGGAAGAGCGTGTGACTTTTCACCTCAGGGTTGTGAGTTCAAGCCCCACATTGGGTGTAGCAATTACTTAAATAAATAGATAGATAGATAGATAGATAGATAGATACATTTAAAAAAGAGAGAGGGGGTTCCTGGGTGGCTCAGTCAGTTAAGCATCGGACTTCAGCTCAGGTCATGATCTCATGGTTCGTGGGCTCAAGCCCTGCATCAGGCTCATGTGTTGACAGAGAGGATCCTGGAACCTGCTTTGGATTCTGTGTCTCCCTCTTTCTCTGACCCTCCCCTGCTAGCACTCTGTCTCTCTCAAAAATAAACTTAAAAAAAAATAAATAATAAAAAATGAGAGAGAGATGCCCAAAAGGATCTCCTGTAATTTAGACATACTCTTCCTCATTTCCCTTGTGGAGCAGCAGTCCAACCACCCCTTGGTAGTCAAGATCATTCACCCCAACCAGCACACTTACTTCCTTCTTTGCCTTTTGATTCAGAGGGATGAGAAACCCAAAGTGGCTGGGTAGCAGTCTTAAATGGAACCATTGTATCTCCTGGTGAAAGCATTCCTCCTTTTGGAACTAAGTCCTCTAGGCAGCAGAGTACAGGTTGTGGGGAGGGAAGCAAAGATTTTGCTGTTGGGTTACTAGGGGTAATAGTGAGTGGTGTCACTCCCATTTCTACCCCTTGATTCCTGGCCTTGTGAATCTTGGCTGTGGGAGAAACAGTACCAGATATTGGATGCTGATACCAGAGCATATACAGCCCTCTGCAGAACCATGCCCCTGTCAGATACTGCCATCTAGCTGGCATTGTAACCGAGTCTTCAAAATATCATTCCATTGTTCTGTCAAGCCAGCAGCTTCAGAATGGTGGGGAACTTGGTAAGACCAGTGAATTCCATGAGGATGGGCCCACTGCGGCACTTCAATTACTATGGCATGAGTTCCTTGATCAGAAGCAATGCTGTGAAGAATACCATGATAATGGATAAGGCATTTTGTAAGTCCATTGATAGTTTTGGCAGAAGCATTATGTGTGGTAAAGGCAAATCTGTATCCAGAGTGTCTTTTCCGATAAGAAAAAATTGCTGCCATTTCCATGATGGAAACATCCAATGTAATCAACCTGCCATCAGAGAATGGCGCCAAATTGAGGATTCAGTGTTGGTCTCTGCTGCTGGCTGACTGAGCATTCAGCAGTGGCTATAACTAGGCTGGCCTTAGTGACTGGAAACCCATGTTGCTGAACCATGCATAATCACCACTTTGTTCAAGAGCTCATTAGATGATGACAGGGATGGCTGAGGAAAGAAACTGTGTCCACAGACTGGGTCATCCTATCCACTTTATTAAAATCCTCTGCTGAGCATTTAGCATGGGACACAAATAGCTTCACTTTTACCCTTCAGAGAGGTCTGTCCATCTTTCTGAGATTTCGTTGGCATGTTCCCTTAGCATTTTCCAATCATGTTCCCTTCCTACCATCCAGCCAAACCACTGACCACAGCCCATGAATTGCTATGTAATTGCACATCTGGCCATTTCTTCTTCCAAGCAAAAAAATAAAATAAAAATAAAGATAACAACAAGGTGCACTACTCAAAGCTCTGCCCAATAGGAGGATTACTTGTGCCTTCAGGGCACCCTTGGCCTAATCACTTATACATCACTTTATGGGAGTGCTGCTATGTACACCTAACTTAATGGCTTGTTGGGTCAGATTACACCCAGTTCATGATGGGCAGCTCAGGTCATGTGGTAACTTGGTGGCCAATGGTTTAGTGTTTAATCTCTAAGGCCCAGTAGCAGGCGAAAATTTGTTTCTCAGAAGGAGAGTAGTTAACTACAAAGAACGGCAGTGCTTTGCTTCAAAATTCTAAGGGCCTGTGCTGTGACCCACCTTTGGGTCCTGCCAAAGGCTCTAGACAGCATCACTATCTGCCTCTGATACCTCAAACACCATTGGATCTACTAGTCCTTATGGCCCAAGTGGCAAAGTGCTTGCACAACAATTTGGACCCGTTGCAGAGTCACAGAGGTTTCTCTTGTTCTGGACCTTACTCAAAATCTGCAGCTTTTCATGTCAATTGATAAGTGGGCCAAAGTAACACACCCAAATGAGGAATATGTTGCTCCAAAATCCAAAGGTTCACGAGGCTTTGTGACTCTTTCTTACTTGTAGGAGGAGCCAGAATACAATGACTTATCCTTCACTTTATTTTTGAGAAGAGAGAGCGCATGCACAAGCACATGGGTGGAGGAGCAGAGAGAGAGGGAAACAGAGAATTCCAATAGCTGTCAACCCAGAGCCTCATGAACCGTGAAATCCTGACCTGAGCCAAAATCAAGAGTCAGAGGGTTAACTAACTGAGCCACCCAGGCTCCCCTATCCTTCACTTTAAAAGGGATATCATTGGGGGGTGGGAGGGAGGGGAGGGTGGGTGATGGGTATTGAGGAGGGCACCTTTTGGGATGAGCACCAAAAGGTGCTCAAAATGGAAACCAATTTGACAATAAATTTCATATATTGAAAAAATAAATAAATAAAAAAAATAAATAAAAGGGATATCATGACATGTCCCACACCACTGGATCCCTAGAAATGTCACTGAGGTTGTAGAACGCTTCTAAATTCTTGTTGGATTTATTTCCCAACCCCGACATACAGATGTCTTATCAGTAAATCTAGAGTAGTTGCCAATTCTTGCTCACTAGGTCCTATAGGCATAATGTCATCAAATGTAATTGATCAGTGTAACACCTTGTGTAAGGAAAAGATAATTAAGATCCCTGTGAACTAAATTATCATCCCTGTAAACTAAATTATAGGGCTGGAGAGCTGATGTACTGCTGAGGTAGGACATTGAAGATCTATTGCTTGTTCTTGCCAACTGAAAACAGCTGCTTCTGATAGTCTTTTTTTTTTTTTTTAACATTTTTTATTTATTTTTGGGACAGAGAGAGACAGAGCATGAACGGGGGAGGGGCAGAGAGAGAGGGAGACACAGAATCGGAAACAGGCTCCAGGCTCCGAGCCATCAGCCCAGAGCCTGACGCGGGGCTCGAACTCACGGACCGCGAGATCGTGACCTGGCTGAAGTCGGACGCTTAACCGACTGCGCCACCCAGGCGCCCCTGATAGTCTTTATTAACAGGGATGGGGGGGGGGGGGAATTGTTAGTAATTGCATAGCAGGTACCAGGGGATGCGTTAATTTGCTCAAGCAATGAAACCACATCTGCCAGAATAGCTGCAATTGGAGTTACCACCTGATTAAGCTTATGATAATCCACAGTCATTCTCCAAGATCCCTCCTCTGCAGAGGCCAAATAGGCAAGTTGAATGGCGATACGGTGGGAATCACCACCCCTGCATCCTTAAAGTTCTTAATGGTGGCACTAATCTCTGCAATCCCTCCAAGCATGTAATATTTCTTCTGGTTTATTATTATTATTTTTTTTAGTAATTTCTACTTGTCCTTTCCCATTATATTAGCCCTCACTCAACAGGCCAGAGAGACAGTTGCTGAGTATACCTATTCCAATTATCCATTACAGAATTGGGGGAAAAACACACGATGGGTTCATGGGTTCAGACACCCATTGGGTCTGCTATGAGATGGACCTTAGCTAAAACTCCATCGCTCACCTGACCTCTATAAGCCCCTACTCTGACTGGTAGACCAATGAGGTTTGGGGTCTCCTGGAATTTGTGTCAGCTCAAAACCAGTGTCCAGGGTCTGATTATTTCCTTTTCCTTACTATCCAATCACCTGGTAAAGGCTGTGGGTTCCTTTGGGAAGGCATGGGGGAAAGTTATCAGCATACATTTCTAGCAGTGTGACAAGGGTTTTTCATTCAACGGGTTCTGTATCTGTATATGCAAGGGTCAAGTCTGAGAATTGACTGAAGGGCCATAACTGCTTTTATGCTTTTGTTCACTTCACCTAGAACTCTCACTTATACAGATTAAGAACTTAGTAGACTTCCCACCTATTTCACTTCCACCAAAGAATACCAACATACTCCCAGTTACTCTATAACAGAGATTAAAAAAAAAAAATCTTTCATGATCATTTTGCATTCATCACAATAAATTACTTCACATTTTTAAAACTTATTTTACTTTTTTAATTAAAAAATTTTATGTTTATTTTTGAGAGAGAGTGCAAGCAGGGGAGGGGCAGAGAGAGAAGGAGACGCAGAAGCAGGTTCCAGGCTCTGTGCTGTCACGGGGCTCAAACTCACCAACCATGATATCATGACCTGAGCAGAAGTCAGATGTTTGACTGAGCCACTCAGGTGCCCCTTAAAATTTATTTTAGAGAGAGCGAGCGTGGGGGAGAGGAGCAGAGAGAGACAGAGGGAGAATCTTAAGCAGGCTCCACGCTCGGCACAGAGCCCCATCAGGTTGCAACCCCATGACCCTGGGATCATGACCTGTGCCGAAATCAAGAGTCCGAGGCTCAAGCCACTGAGTCACCCAGGTGCCTCAAATTATTTCATATTTTTAAAATCATGTTTTAAGTTATAGTTAGGTTTTTTAAAATTTCCCTTGGAAATTTAATTTTCAAGTTAAAACCAATGCTCCAGGAAACTTAATTATCATTATCTTTCTAGAGATAAGTAAAGAGGGTTAGAGTAGGTATCACCACATACTCAATTTCACACACTCCAGAATACTGCAATGTCTCATATAGTTACTACATTCAGATAATAACCACTCCATCTTCCATCCAGATTTCTAACTTGCGTAAGTTGCATCAAAACACACAAAAACAAATTAAATCCCTCACATGAGTCACACTCAGTTAAGGCTCACATATATCAACCTCAAAGTTACACCGTTGTAATCACCTGCCCTTTCACTGTCATACAATTCATCCGAGACTTGGGTACAGTAACACATCACTTTCACATACTTTGTATATTTCACTCAACACCTTGGACAATATCAAGTGCAAACCATCTCATACACGTAACCAAGAATCAGACTCAGAAACAATCACTTGTCACAGATACATTTCCTCACATCACAATTTGAGATGGGGTTTCTGGACTTTCAATAAGGTTAGAAATCTTTAGATCTGTCCTTTCTGGCAGGTAATCTGTACTAGCTTCCACCCCTCTCAGTCAATTCTGGTATCTCACACACACACTTAGACGTCACACGTCGCTTCATGCCTCTCCCACGCATATATGCAAGGCTCAGTACGCGCTCGCCCCGCCCCTCTGGGTCCCCCGGGTCTCGGGCAGGTCCAGCTTCCTTCCTTCTCGCGACACTCACTACAGCCAACCGCTCCTGCTGGTATGGTAGACTCAACACAAACAGCCTCCCACAGAATGTTACAAGGTCACTGCTCGGATAGCCTCGTCGCCCGCAAGCGGGCGTAATCAATCATACTGTCTCAAATGGCCCCTCACGCATAAGCCACGTCATATTACACCACCTCATAATCACTGAACGTGGCCGTGTTCACCGCGTGAACTCACACGGGTCTACAGCACGACCGCTATTTCAAACGGCCTCAAAAACGTTTCACAAACGAGTTTCCTCGCGTATATGACAACTCAGTCGGTGTAACGTACAGCCTCTTCCTCTTGTGCCGACTCACCCTCGGGCACTCGCACCTTCCGACTCAGACAACTTATCTCACACCGCCACCTTACAGATGAAAGCCGAATCCTTCCGCACCGCTACCTTACAGATGAAAGCCGGATCCCTCCGCACCAGACAACAACAATCCTCTCAAACCACAGCACGTGCGCGTCCACGTTGAGGGAGTAGGGACAGCCACGGTGCCAGGCCTGAAATCCGCCCTCAGAGGAATCCGAGGTCCAGAATTCAGACCCCAAATTCGGGTCTGAGCCTTGGAAACGGGGAGGTTGTGACAGCACTCGAGGCCCGAACGAAGCTGCGCAGGTGCATCCCGAAGCCTGGAAGATTTACCTGGTTCATTTCCGGGGGGGTTTTCCCTTTCGGACTACGTTTCCCAGAAGACACTGTGGTCCAATGCTACTTCCGGTGGGAAAGTCGGCCGCCGAGGTCGGTGAGGCAGTGTGTGTGCCGGGCGAGGCGTCCGGCCTCGCCTGGAATGCGAATCAGAATTTGGACTAGAACCTTTCCTGAGGATGCTGAAGGTAAGGAATCCTGGAGCTCGAAGGCTTGGTAAGAGGAGTGTCTGGAGTGTTAGGCCTCTTAAGTGTGGGAGCTGCCCTAGGGTGGATAGGTTGGGTTGTTGTGAGTGTGTGAAGGAAACTATAGAGTTTAAGTGTATAAGTAAATTTGGCTGTTTGTTGTGACAGCGACTGGATTGGGGATCGTGCTTTTGTGACAGTGTAATTGTCTGCACGACCATTTGTGTGAATGGGGTTTGTATGTGATTGTGACTGTGATTGCGGGTGGTTATTTGTGTAAGCCACATATACTTGCATAAAAGAGAAAAGCACAGTTCCACCAATCAGTACACCCAGGCTCACCTAATCAGTCAGTTAGGGAGACATTCCAGTGTCACTTATAGATTCATACAACACAAGGCAAAATCACATTATCCAACCCACGTTTATCATCACACATCCTTGGACAAAGCCACAAGTATGGTAAAACAAAACAAAATAACCCCTCCCCAACCACAAACCGCCCTCATACCCACTTAGCCCTTATCCCCAACAATTATCTGAAGAACTCATACACATCACCAAGTATCATAGAAATATAGTTACCATGACCACAGACAATGTCTACTCCACATCACCTCAAGGTCACACAATTTTTAAGCTTCAAGAAAGGCTTGGTTGGGGGCTCAGGCAGCAGAGTATGCAACTCTTGATCTCTGGGTTGTCAGTTCCAGCCCCACGTTGGGTGTGGAGATTATTTGGGAAAGGCCTGGTGTCTCCTAGTTCTTCTCCACTCTCTACCTCACTATTTCTGCCATTCACCTTAAAAACACCTAGAGTAGGAGGAAAGAATGGCACTATTGCACATCCAAAATCAGTGTCTAAGATTATTTATTATGTACTGTTTCTTATCTGAAATGTTCATATTAGCTTAAAAATTTTTTTATTATATTACTTCATTTAAACTAAAGTTGTCTGTAATTCTTCAGCCACTCCGAACACCTTATTACAAATGCTTTCACCTTCCTTACATGCATACATATATGCATATATATATTTGTGCATATATGTATGTATTTTCCCGCCAAAGATTAGACTACAATACACATTGTTTTGTAATTCTTTATTATAAGATATTTAGGTTTTTTTGTCTGTACTCAGGAATAAATTTCAGAAGATTTTCCAGGATGCTTCCAGGTGTGATTTTTTTTTTCAAGAGGTTTTTTTTTTTTTTTTTTAAGTTTATTTTGAGAGAGTGGGTGGGGGGGGAGGCGGGGGAGAGAAAGAATCTCAATCAGGCTCCTCACAGGCAGCAGGGAACCCAGTGCAGGGCTGGAGTTCATGAACCCATGATATCATGACCTGAGCTGAAACCAAGAGTGGGACGCTTAACTGACTAAGCCACTCAGGTGCCCCCAGGTGTGATTTTTTAATTTCACCAGTACTTCAAACTGAAGTCTCAAGTATTTATTTTGTTCTGGAAATTTTTGTTCTATTTTTTTTTTCTTTTCCATCTGTGTACCATCAGTCTCTATTTTTGAAATTCTTGTGAGACATTTGTTGGAACATTAAAAAAATTTTTTTTTAATATTTATTTTTGAGAGAGAGAGCGTGAGTGGAGGAAGGGCAAAGAGAGAGGGAGACCCAGAATCTGAAGCAGGCTCCAGGCTCTGAGCTGTCAGCATATAGCCCGACGTGGGGCTCAAACTCACAAACTGTGAGATCATGACCTGAGCCAAAGTTGGGCGCTTAACTGACTGAGCCACCCAGGCACCCCTCGTTGGATCGTTTAGATCCAAGTGATCATTGGATCATTTTCTATCCCTGATCTTTTTGTAATGTCTATTTCCTTTATCTTTTCCCTTTTATTTCAGTGAAGATCTTGTCAGGATAAGTCTGAACATGTTGGTTGGGTCCATTTTATCATAGGGTTTGGACACTGGTCTGCCTCTCTAAATCTTTCTTGCTAAAAAACCTGGCTCCAGTCTTTCTTGAATCCATCCTGTTATACCTGGCTTCCCTCCTTGTTTTGAGTAAGGTTGGGATTTGTCCAATTTCTCTCTAACAGTTTATGTATGTGTGTATGGGGACTGGGCATAGTAGACATGTAGGGGGAAGAAAAATGTCATTCTACATTAGCACTTTGGGCGCTAAGAGGCAAGACCATCTGATGTCTTTTGTTTTAAACCCCTTTCATCCAGCAATACTTTCTTTGGACTGTGAGTTTCTTCTAAAGTGGAACTAAGAAGAGGACTAATAAATACATTGAATTCTAAAAAAAGCCATGGCCCATGTAAGTTGGTGGGTTTTTTTGTTCCTAATTGATAGTCTTTTTTTTTTTTTTTTTTTTTTTTATAGTCATAGGAGTATTAGCATTCTTTATCCTGATATTGTTGGCCAGTTGATTATCATACAATAACTGACTAGTGAGTAAGTGTTGGTTTTAAAAATTCAAAGTCTTCCTTTTTTGCTCCTCTTCTTTCTAACCAGTGTTCTTATACTCATTCAGTAAGTCATTTTTCATTTCCCATATGCTCAGCCTTCTGCCAAGGGAAGGAGAGAACAAAAATAGTATTCTTTTGAGGGAAATATGTTTCTCTTGTCAGAAATGTTTCTCTTGTTTGATGAGGTGATTTAATAATTATTTATTGAGTACCTGCTATGTGACAGGCACTCTTCTAGGTAACTATGAATAAATCAGTGGGGGGGAGGGGCAGGGGAAAAAGACACCTACAAATTGTCCCTTATGAAACTTAACTTGTAGTGAGAGAGAGAAAAATAACTAATTTATATAACACCAGACTTAAGATTTAAGGCACACAGGCGCGCGTGCACACACACACACACACACACACACACAGTGTGTATATGTAAAGAGCAAAATAATTACAAGATAAAACAAAGACCAAAAAACAAATATATGTCCTATCAGTAAATATACATGATTTTTAACTCACCTATTAAAAGAAAAAGGCCTTTAGATTGAGTCTCAAAAACTCAACTCTCTGCATTAGACACTTAAGTGATTCAGAAAATTTAATGAAAGGATGGATAAAGTATACCAGACAAATGGAAACCAAAAACAGACAAAAATTCAGGCTATATCCCACCATTAAACATGGCAAAGAAGGGCACTATGTAATTCTAAGGTATACATTTCAAAATGAAGACAAAATAGTTATAAATGCACATGTATCAAATAGTATACCATCAAATTTCCTTGAGCAAATAGGAAAGCAGATAGTAGAAGAAAGTGGTAGAGGATACTAATTAACCCTTTCAGTCAAAGTCAGGCCAAGTGAACACATTTTGTAAGGATGAAATACTCCATCAAACCTACCTTTTTGATATATATTCAATTCTGTATCCTAGTAATGATGAATATACATTCTTTTCAAGTCTCCATAGACCATTCAGAAAAAATGATAAAATATTAGGCCACACTGAAGTCCAAATAAGTAGAAATGATAAACCATGTTCTCTGAACACAAATGCAGCTAAGATAACAACAAAATCAGAAAAATAAAGTTACTCTTAGCAACAATTTGTAAAATCCATCTCAATAACTCCTGGATCAAAGAAGAAATATAATCTAAAAGCAAAGGATTTCTAGTACTCAATGATAGTACTATATTTTGGAACCCATGGGATTTAGTTTAAGTAAGACTCTAAGGGAAAAGTTACAGCTTTAAGTCCTTCTCACAAAAATAATGAAAATATCTAAGTTGAAAGGAAGTAGTAGGACATATGGAGGGGATTTATAAAAATAAAAATTATGTGTGTTAGAAAACAGGAAAAACATCATTAATAAGATAATATGACAAATCTCAAATTAGGAAAGAAAAAGAAAGCACAATATAAAAATTTTAAAGGGAAAATCCACAGAAGTGAAGGGTCTTGAAAAAATACTTTATTGGATTATTTGCAAATGCATCCATGTATATACTATTTTCAGCTACTCTCACTTCTTGAGATCTGAATTTCTGTTTGATAGAATTTCTTTTTGTTTTTAATTTTAAATTTTATTATTTTTTTAACATACATTCATTTTTTGAGAGACAGAGACAGTGCAAGCCAAAGAGGGGCAGAGAGAGGGAGACAAAGAAATCGAAGCAGTGAGAGAGCTGTCAGCACAGAACCTGATGTGGGGCTCAAACCCACAAGCTGTAAGATCATGACCTGAGCCAAAGTCGGGTGCTTAACCGACTAAGCCACCCAGGCGCTCCTATATCATTTCTTTTTAGCTGGAAGATCTTCCTTCAGCATTTCCTATAGTTTGTGTTTTCTGATGATAAATACTCTCAACGTCCTTTATATGAAAATGTCTTTATTCTACGTTAATTTATAAAATAAGTCAAGAAATGCATCCTCTTCTGTTTTCTGGAAGAATTTTTTGAATTGTGTTATTTCTTCCTTAATTGTCTGATAGACTTCAACAACAAATGCACCTGTGGTAGGCAGAATAATGACCCCCAGTATTATCTACATGCTAATCCTGGAACCTGTGAATATGGTACCTTATCTGGCAAAAGGGAATTTGCAGATGTGATTAAATTAATGATTTTGAGATGGGGACATTATTTTGGATTATCTGAAGAATCAGGGTCAGAGGGAGATGTGAGAATGGAATATGCATACTCCTGGCTTTGAAGATGGAGGAAGGGGTCCATGACCTACCTAAGTGGCCTCCAGAAACTTGGCAAGGCAAGGAAAAGGCAAGGAAATAGACTCTTTCCTAGAGTCATCAGAAAGGTACACAGCCCTGCTGGCACCTTGAGTTAGTCTACGGAAACCCTTGCTGGACCTTTAACATACAGACTGTAAGATGATAAATGTGTTGTTTTAAGCTACTGTATTTGTTGTAGCAGCAGTAGAAAGCAAACACAATGGAGTTTTCTTCATGGAGAGACTTTAATTTCTTTAATTGACAGGGCTTTTGGGGATTTTATTTCTTCTTGAATCAAGTTAGTAATTTATCTTGTAAGGAATTAGTTTATTTCCATTTTGATGTCAAATTTATTAGCATAAAGCTGTTTATAATATTCTCTTATTATCCTTTTAATGCCTGTCAGACATTGATAATTCATGTCTATTTTTCTTGATCAATATACAAGCAATTTATCAATTTTATTGATCTTTTCAAAGAACTAGCTTTTAGTTTTATTGATTTTTCTCTCCAGTTTACCATTGGTTAGATTGCTATTTCATTGATTACTGATCTTATTCTTTCCTTCTTTCTGCATACTTTGTGCTTAATTTTCTCTTCTTTTCTGAGTTCATAATTCTGTTTTTTCTTTTAGCGATGGGCCACTTAGAAGAGTCTTCTTTAACTTCCAAATTTTGGGGGACTTTTTAGATCTTTCTGAATTCAGGTCTTTCTGAATTTCTTTTTTAATTCATTTAATTCATGATTTACTTCTGTTGTGGTCAGAGAACATACTCTGGAACGTTGATCCTTTTAAATTTATTGAAACTTGTTTTATGGTCCAAAATGTGTACTGTCTTGGTCAATGCTCAATGTGCATTTGAGAAAAAAAAGGGGTGTTATACTATTGTTAGCGTGTTTATCAATGAAATCAAGTGGTTTGTAGTGGTGATCAAGTGTTCTATGTTTCTAATCTTTTGGTCCCTTGGTCTATCAATTACTGAGAGAGGACTGCTAAAATCTACAAATAAAGCTGCAGATTTATCTGTTACAGTTCTGTCAGTTTTGCTTTATGTGTTTTGAAATTCTGTTAGGTGCGTGCATATTTAGGATTGCCATGTCCTCTTTTTTTTGTTTGTATTTTATTTATTAAAAAAATTTTTTTAATGTTTATTTTATTTTTGAGAGAGAGAGAGAGAGACAGACAGACAGAGTGTGACTGGGGGGAGGGCAGAGAGAGGAGACACAGAATCTGAAGCAGGCTTCAGGCTTTGAGGTGTCAGCACAAAGCCTAATGCAGGGCTCAATCTCACGAACTGTGAGATCATGACCTGAGCCGAAGTCAGCACTTAACCGACTGAGCCACCGAGGTGCCCCTGTTTATTTATTTATTTTTAAGTGGTCTCTACACCCAACGTGGGGCTCAAATTCACAACCCTGAGATATGAGTTGCATGTTCTTCCAACTGAACCAGCCAAGTGCCCCAAGATTTCTAAGTCCTTTTGATGAATTGACCCCTTTATTATGAAATGTTCCTTTTGGTAATACTCTTTTTCTTGCATTCTGTTCTCTTTATTAATATAACTGCTTCAGGTTTCTTTTATTGTTACATCGTGGCATATCTTTTCCCTATCCTTCTCATTTTAACTGATTTTAAGTGTATCTCATATAACAGCACATAGTGCAGTTCTACTTTTTCATTTAGTCTGATAATCTCTACCTTCAAGTATCTAGACTAGGGGTTGGCAATCTGTGGCATGCTGGCCTAGTCCAGCCTACAGCCTCAATCTATGAAGGATTCTGCATTTCTGAAGGGTTATAAATAAATAAAGAAGAATATGTGGTGGGGACTATATGTGACTCATAGAGCCTAAAATATTTACTAAGTGAGCCTTTTCAGAAAAAGTTTGCTGACCTCTCCATGGACTGTTTAAATTCAACGTAATTATTAAGTTTTAATTTATTTTCTTGTCATCTGTTCTTCCTCCCCCCCCCCCCCCCATTTTCCTGCCTTCTCTTGGACACATGTTATATTTTTTAGTATTTCATGTATCTCCACTATTTTTTTAGTATTTTATTTATCTCCATTATAGGATTATTAGCTATACTATTTTTACTCTTTTATTGTTTTAGGGACTGTTCTAAGGTTTATAATATGCTTTTATTTTAATTTTTTAAGTTTACTTATTTATTTTGAGAGAGAGAGAGAGAAAGCAAGCACAAGTGGGGAAGGGGCAGAGAGAGAATCCCAACTAGACTCTGTGCTGTCAGCATAGAGCCAACTGCAGGGCTCGATCTCATGAACTATGAAATCTGACTTAAGTGGAAATCAAGAGTCAGATGCTTAACCAACTGAGCCATCCAGGCAGCTTCCAATATGCCCTTAAAAATAGATAATTATAGTCTTCTAGTATTTAAAAAGAAAAAAAAATTTTTTTTTACATTTGTTTTTGAGAGAGAGAGACAGGGCACAAGTAGGGGAGGGGCAGAGAGAGAGAGAGAGAGAGAGAGAGAGAGAGAGAGAGAATCTGAAGCAGGCTCCAGGCTCTGAGCTGTCAGCATAAAGCCCGATGTGGGGCTGAAACTCACGAACCATGAAATCATGACCTGAGCTGAAGTCGGATGCCTAATCAACTGAGCCACCCAGGTGCCCCACAGTCTTCTAATTATTTTATACAACTTCACAAATAATGCAGAAATCTTATAGCTAGATACTTCCATTTTCCCCTCACACTTTTTTTGTGTTGTCATATATTTTATTTCTAAATACATAAAACCACAGTGCTTTTCTTTCTTCAATTATCTTTTGAAGAAATTCTGAAATTAAAATGATATCTTTTCTATTTACCCCCCGATTTACCATTTCTGGTACTCTTCATTCCTCTGTGGATAGAAGGTTTTACCTAATGTCAATTTTTTGTCCCCCTGAAGAACTTGCTTTAACATTTTTAATAACACAGGTCTTCTGTGCTACAAACCTCTCAGCTTTCATTTCTCTCAAAAAACAAACCAGAATACACACACAAAACCCCAAGCTTTATTTCCCCATCAATTCTGAAAGATTTCAGTTGGATATAGAATTAGGGGTTGACAGCTTTCTTTCAGCATTTTAACGATGCTGTCTTGCCTCCATTGTTATTAGATTTTTTTTTTTTCATTTTCCTTGGTGTTCAGTGGGCTGTTTATAATGATCACAGGTATAGTATTCTTTGTGTGTTTTTTTTCAAACTTTTATCTAAGTAATCTCTACACCCAATGTGGAGCTCTAACTCATGACCTTGAGATCGTGCTCTCTCAACTGAGCCAGCTAGGTGCCCCTAGTATTCTTTGTTTTTATGTTACTTGGGGTTCATTTAGCTTCTTGAATCTATGAGTTGCTTTTTTAAAAATGAAATTTGGGAGTGCCTGGGTGGCTCAGTTGGTTAGCTCAGGTCATGATCTCATGGTTTGTGAGTTCAAGCCCCACGTTAGGGTCTGTGCTGACAGCTCAGAGCCTGGAGCCTACTTCAGATTCTGTGTCTCCCTCTCTCTCGCTCTCTGCCCCTCCCCCACTTGTCCTCTCTCTCAAAAATAAATAAATAAATATTTAAAAAATGAAATTTGAAAATATTTTCCCAAATGTTTCTAAAGATTTTTTTAGCCTTGTTTTGCTCTTCTGAGTCTCCAATTACACATATGTTGGATTGACAAGTGTCTCATGGAACATTATGGCTCTTTTCGCTTTTTAAATTTTTTTTCAGTCTTCTCTCTGGACTTTCAGTGAGTGATTCCTATGGACTTGTCTTGAAATTTACTGATCTTTTCTTCTATTGTGCTTAATCTGCTATAGATCCATCCAGTGAATTTTTATTTCTCAATTTCAGGATTTGCCTTTGGTTCTTTTTAAAAGTACCTAAAGTTCTCAAATCTTTGCTAACTAATTTCAACATCTGAATCATTTATTTGTGTTTCTATTAGGTGATTTTCTTTTGAGTATGGGTCACATTTTCTTCTTTTTTGTATTTCTAGTAAGTATTTTACTAGTAATCTAATGATTAAAAAAATTCTTTTTAATGTTTATTTTGAAGGAGAGAGAGAGAGACACACACACACACACACACACAGAGTGGGGGAGGGGCAGAGAGAGAGGGAGACACAGAATCTGAAGCAGGCTCAAGGTTCTGAGCTGTCAACACAGAGCCTGATGCAGGGCTGGAACCCACGGACCACGAAATCATGACCTAAGCCGAAGTTGGGCACTCAACTGACTGAGCCACCCATGCGCCCCGCACCCCTAATGATTTTTTTTTTCAACGTTTTTTATTTATTTATTTTTTTTGGGGACAGAGAGAGACAGAGCATGAATGGGGGAGGGGCAGAGAGAGAGGGAGACACAGAATTGGAAACAGGCTCCAGGCTCCGAGCCATCAGCCCAGAGCCCGACGCGGGGCTCGAACTCACGGACCGTGAGATTGTGACCTGGCTGAAGTCGGACGCTTGACCGACTGCGCCACCCAGGCGCCCCATGATTTTTGATTGTGTACTCGACATTGTATATTATATATTGTTGGCTGTGATTCTGAATCTTGTTAATCCCTTATTAGAGAAGAAATAAGTTCTACTAGATAATTTATATAATTATACATAATGTAAAGCATGATACTTAAAACACCATGGTACTGATTTATAAATAGATCAAAAGAATGGAATAGAAAAATCTAGAAATGTACCTGCAAATGGTAATTTAATATGGATAAAAGTGACATCTCAAAACAGTAGGCTAATGATGGACTTTTTTATTAAGATATAATTGGCCGGTCATGTTAGTTTTGGGTGCACAATATAGTTCAGTATATGTATATGTTATGTATATGTTACAAAGTGATCACCATAGTGAGTCTAGTTAATATTCATTACCACACATACTTACAAGTTTTTTTCTTGTGATGAGAACTTTTCAGATCTAATCATTTAGCAACTTTCAAATATACAATAGAGTATTTATAACCATAGTCACCATGTTGTACATTATATCTCCCAAGGGTTTGTTAATTTTTTCACTGGAAGTTTATAACCTTTTGACCACCTTCTTCCATTTTGCCCACCCATCTCCCTGTGCCTCTGACAGCCACCAGTCTGTTCTCTGTACCTATGAGTTTGATTTTTGTTTTCTGTTTTTAGATTTCACACATAAATGAGATCATGTGGTATTTGT
The DNA here is from genome assembly GCF_028018385.1 of Neofelis nebulosa. Classification (NCBI taxonomy): domain Eukaryota; kingdom Metazoa; phylum Chordata; class Mammalia; order Carnivora; family Felidae; genus Neofelis; species Neofelis nebulosa. The sequence continues at coordinate 17,643,736 of NC_080798.1, read as the reverse complement.
CTTTCTCTGTCTGACTTACTTCACCTAGTATAATGCCATCAAGGTCCATCCAAGTTGTTGGAAATGGTAAGATTTCCTTGTTTTGTTTAATGGCTGAATAATAGTTGTGTGTGCATGTGTCTGTATCACATTTTCTGTATCCATTCATCCTTTGGTGGACATTTAGGTTGTTTTATTGTGTTGCCTATTATAAATAATGCTGCAGTGAACATGGAAGTCCCAGTATTTTTTCAAGTAGATATTTTCATTTCCTTTAGATAATTACCCAGAAGTGGAATTGCTGGATCATATGGTAGTTCTATTTTCAATTTTTTTGAGGAATCTTCATATTGTTTTCCATAGTAGGTTCATCAGTTTACATTTCTCACCAACAGTGCACAAGGGTTCCCTTTTCTCCACATCCTTGCCAATGCTTGTTATGTATTGTCTTTTTGATAATAGCCATTCTAATAGGTACAAGGAGATATCTCATTGTGGTTTTGATTTGCATTTCCCTGATGATCAGTGATTTTAAACACCTTTTCATGTAACTGTTGGCTGTTTTATGTCTTCCTTGGAAAAATGTCTTTTCAGATTCTCTTCCCATTTGTATTTTTTAATTTTTTTTTAAAATATAATTTATTGTTGGGGCGCCTGAGTGGCTCAGTCAGTTGGGCATCTGACTTCAGCTCTGGTCATGATCTGGTTCATGAGTTTGAACCCCCCATCGGGCTCTGTGCTGACAGCTCGGAGCCTGGAGCCTGCTTCAGATTCTGTGTCTCCCTTTCTCTCCGTTTCTCCCCTGCTCATGCTCTGTCTCTATCTGTCTCTCAAAAATAAATGTTTAAAAAAAATTAAAAATAAATATAATTTATTGTCAAATTGGCTAACATACAGTATGTACAGTGTGCTCTTGTTTTTTGGGGAAGATTCCCGTGATTCATCACTTACGTAACAACACCCAGTGCTCATCCCAACAAGTGCCCTCCTCAATGCCCATCACCCATTTTCCCCTCTCCCCCATCCCCCATCAGCCCTCTGTTTTTTGTATTTAAGAGTCTCTTATGGTTTGCCTACTTCCCTCTCTGTTTGTAACTATTTTTTCCCCTTTCCTTCCCCCATGGTCTTCTGTTAAGTTTCTCAAGTTCCACATATGAGTGAAAACATATATCTTTCTTTCTCTGACTGACTTATTTTACTTAGTATAATACCCTCCAGTTCCATCCACATTGCCCCAAATAGCATGATTTCATTCTTTCTCATTGCCAAGTGGTATTCCATTCTATATATAACCCACATCTTCTTTATCCGTTCATCAGTGGATGGACATTTAGGCTCTTTCCATAATTTGGCTATTGTTGAAAGTGCTGTTAGAAACATTGGGGTACATGTGCCCTGTGAGTCAGCATTCCTGTATCCTTTGGATAAATTCCTAGTAGTGCTATTGCTGGGTCATAGGGTAGTTCTATTTTTAATTTTTTGAGGAACCTCCACACTGTTTTCCAGAGCGGCTGCACCAGTTTACGTTCCCACCAATAGTGCAAGAGGGTTCCCGTTTCATAATATCCTTGCCAGTATCTATTGTTTCCTGAGTTGTTAATTTTAGACACTCTGACGGGTATAAGGTGGTATCTCAGTGTGGTTTTGATTTGTATTTCCCTGATGATGAGGGACTGAGCATCTTTTCATGTATCTGTTGGTCATCTGGATGTCTTCTTTGGAAAAGTGTCTATTCTTGTCTTCTGCCCATTTCTTCACTGGATTATTTGTTTTTTTGGGAGTTGAATTTGGTAAGTTATTTGTAGCTTTGGGATACTAACCCTTTATCTGATATGTCATTTGCAAATATCTTTTCCCATTCCATCAATTTCCTTTTAGTTTTGTTGATTCCTCTTCCCATTTTTAAATCAGATTATTTATTATTTATTTTCTTCTGCTATTGAGTTGTAGGAGTCCTTTATATATTTTGAATATTAAATCCTTATCAGATACATGATTTACAAAAATTTTATCCCTGTAAGTTGCCTTTTCCTTTTTTTGATGGTTTCCTTTGTTATAAAGAAGGTTTTTAGTTTGATATAGTCCCATTTGTTTATGTTTGCTTTTGTTGCCTTTGCTCTTCTGGCTCTTCTTCTGCTCTTGCTCTTCTTTGCCCTTCAAATCCAAAAAAATCATCACCAAGACCAGTGTCAAGTACCTTTACCTGTATGATTGCCTCTAGAAGTTTTATAGTTTCAGGTTCTACATTCAAGTCTTTAATCCATTTTGAGTTGATTTTTGTGTATGGTATAAGAGTGCTACAGTTTCATTGTTATGCATATGGCTGTCCAGTTTTCCCATCACCATTTATTGAAGAGACTGTCCTTTTCTCACTGTATATTCTTGGCTCCTTTGTCATAAATTAATTGACTGTATGTGGTATTTGGGTTCCCTGTTCTGTTTCATTGATCTATGTGTCTGTTTTTATGCCAATACCATACTATTTTGATTACGATAGCTTTGTAATGTGGTTGAAATTAGGACATGTGATGTCTCCAGCTTTGTTCCTTTTTCTCAAGATGGTTTTGGTTATTTGAGGTCTTTGGTGGTTCCGTGCAAATTTTAGGATTGTTTGTTGTATTTCTGTGAAAAATGCCACTGGGATTTGAAGGATTACATTGAATCTGTAGATTCCTTTGACTAGTGTGGACATTTTAACAATGTTAATTCTTCCATTTCCTTATGCATAGAATATCTTTTCAGATGTGTCTTCTTCACTTTTCTTTCATCAGCATCTTACAGTTTTCACGGTACAGTTCTTTTACCTCCTTGGTTAAAGATAGACTTGACGAATGGTATTGGATAGCTAGGTAGCCATGTTGGAAAATAATAAGCCCAGTCTTTATCTCATGTACCATATCGGATAAGCTCCAATTAAATTGAGTCATTTAAGTTTTTAAAATGCAATTATAACATTACCAGATTAAAACATGGGAGAATTCCTTCATAACTTTGATGTGAGGAAGAACTGCCTAACTAGGACTCAAAATTGTAGAAACTAAAAGAGAAAGTATTAACAAATTTGACTACATAAAAATAAAAAAACTTCTGTATGGCAAGAAACACTGGTAAGCAAAGTCAGAAGAGAAATTACAAAATTGGGAAAGTATTTACAATTCATGTACAGATGCTAAACTTATCTAATTTATAAACACTAAGAAATTTATTATTTTTTAATTTTTTTAACATTTATTTTTGAGAGAGAGTGCACACGAGTGAGGGAGGGGCAGAGAGAGAGACACACACACAGAATATAAAGCAGGCTCCAGGCTCTGAGCTGTCAGCATGGAGCCTGACGGGGAGCTTGAACTCACAAACCATGAGATCATGACCTGAGCTGAAGTCGGACGCTTAACCAACTGAGCCACCCAGACACCCCTATAAAGACTAAGAAATTTAAAAAAGAGACCAACAGCCCAGTAGGATAGAGTCAAAGTATATGAACAGAATTTTCACAGGAAAAGAAACATAAAAAGCCCTTAAAAAAATACTCAATAAATAATTCAAGAAATACCAATTAAAATTCTACTGACATACAATTTCTTTACCTTATTAAATGGATAAAAACAAAATATTTTGACAAAACACTTTGCTGGCTTTGCTGTGAGGAAACAGGTACTCTCATATATTGCTGGTATCTGAGAAAATCGTCCAGCCACTGTGGAGGGCAAATTTGATAGCATCTACCAAAATTACAAGTGCATTTTCCATTTTGACCTAGCAGTCTGATTTCTGAGATTTTCTGTTACAGATATATCTGTGTATATACAAAATGACACATTTATAGAAGTATTCATTGCACTGTTGCTTCTTATAGCAAAAGATTAGAAACAACCAATTGTCCATTTATAGATGCCTGGTTAAATAAACTATGATAAATACAAAAAATGGGTGATATGTACCTATAGGAAAATAAGGAAACCATTAACCTTAGAATTCAAAAATCAAATACAGAACAATGCATATATTATAGTACGTTACCTTTTGTGTAAAAGTGTGAAAAATAATACATACATATGTATTTATAATTGCTTAAAAACTTTGCAAAGACATACAAAAAAAACTTATAAAATTGCTCATCTATAGCGGTTAGGAGGTGGGAGACAATGGAAAGGAAAGGGTTGGGAATAATACCTCTGAATGTTTATCTTTTTTGTTGTTGTTCTGAACCATTTAAGGTCATTAAGGTTGGTTGTTTTCTCTAGTCATGTTTGGCTACATAGATACAGTGACAGAGTAAGAAGAGAGTTAGATTTATCTAGGATTCAGGCTTTGCTAAGCAAGTATGAAAAGGAAGTTCATCTTAGCAGTCATTATGAAGTTAGATGATTAGTTGAACATAGAATTTGAGTTGGGTAAGAAGAGAAGAGGTATGAGTGGGGTGAGTGACAATGTAAAGGTGACCAGAGATTGCACTCTAACAGCACAGAACCTGCTTGGAATTTCCTCGCCCTCTCTCTCTGCCCGTCCCCTGTTCATGCATGCATGTTGTCTCTCTCTTTCTCTCAAAAGAAATTAAATAATTAAAAAAAAAAAAAGGTGGGGCGCCTAGCTAGGTGGCTCAGTCAATTAAGCGTCTGACTTTGGCACAGGTCATGATTCCGTCATTGGTGAGTTTGAGCCCCACATTGGACTTTCTGCTGTCAGTGCAGAGCCTGCTTTGGATCCTCTGTCTCCCTCTCTCTCTCTGCCCCTCCCCTGCTTTCTCTCCCTAAAATAAAATAAAACATTAAAAAATAATAATAAAGGTGACCAGAGAGAAGGACACTTGATATTTTGGAGATGTTGCAGTTACTAGGGTAGTGACCTGAAGAGTAAACTAGAGTGGAAGGCAAGATCATTGGAGAGGAGGTGAGAGAATTGGGAGGCCAGGTTAATAGTTGGAATACTTATATAGATATTTGAAATTACTGAGAATTAATATAGGAGTAGTATTGGAGATAGTGGCACTGAGCCAGGAGCTAAAATTCCTAGGAGGGAAAAAGCCAGATGTCAGCTAATCACTGTAATAAGTAGAAATAATGCATGTATAGTCTGATAAAATGACGACATTAGATTTTAGAGAAGGAGGGACAGTTGTTGGCACCAGCACTGAGGAGCAGAGAGGACAATGTGAGATTGAGAGCAGAGTGAGACTGTAGGAGAAAAACCAGCCACCCAGCTAAGATGTCCTCACCAGAAGTGCTGTTGTCAGGGAAAAATGGTTAATTGAATCACACATGAGAAATTTTCGAATTTTTCCACAATTTTTACTTTTTCAAATCTACATTATAGGAATTGGTGTAGGTTCTCACTGGATAGGGAGACATTTTTATATTCTAGCTTCAGAAGTCATTTCTGCTATACTTTAAGTTGAATAAGTTAACTTGTTTTCTCAGGATCCGGTTCAAGGGCAGAGAACATAGTTCCTATACAAATGTTGTGGGGGCATGTCCAGATTACACTGAAGAAGAGCATATGGGATGGGAAATGTTGTTCTATCTATCCTTGGAAAGTACAAGCTATACTAGATACTTACTAAAGAATTTGCCTGAAAAGTGAAAAATGCTTATGACATGATATCATAATAATGAAGAAAAATCTTCAAGTCCTTTTTCTCAAGATGGAGGTGTTCATGACACATCTGGAAAGATTAAAAAATTTCCAGCTATTTAACTTAGTTGGGAACCTCTACTTATTTTTTAAATTTCTAGATGACTAACAGTTTTCCACCCTGTGTAAGGGATGTGTCTGCAGAAATTGAATTTTTAAGAACCTGTAGGCACTCCACGTTAGTCCCACTAAACCCTTTTTTAGTTTATTTTTGAGAGAGAGAGCATGAGCAGCGGGGGGACAGAGAGGGGCGGGGCAGAGGATCCAAAGCGGTTCTGTGCTGACAGCAGAGAACCCAATGAGGGGGCTTGAACACATGAACTGTGAGATCATGATGACCTGAGCTGAAGTTAGACGCTTGACCGACTAGAGCCCCCAGGTTCCCTGAATCCCTTTTTGACACATGTCACAAGCTTCCAACCTTTGCCTATATACTCACTATCCACTATATACACTACTCCTGTCTTGCATGTTTTCTTTTAGCACCTCTCCTTCCTTTTGAAAAATATTTCTTATAATTTCAAAAATAGTACTGTGATTTGTCATTTTAGGGGTTGGTGATGTTCAAAGATGTGGCTATAGATGTCTCTCAGGAGGAATGGGAATGCCTGAACCCTACGCAGAGGAGTTTGTACAAAGATGTGATGTTGGAGAACTATAGCAACTTGGTTTCACTGGGTAAAATTATCTGCCTCTTATAATTTAGAATGTGTTTCTTGGTTTCTTGTTTTCTGCTTTCTTTCCCATGCATTTTAGGGCTACTTTTCAAATAACTAGGTGACTTTTCTCTTTGCAGAGAAATGAGCGCACCTAGATAGAGGTGCACATTCATTTTCCCTTTTCCCCATCCTTACACCTTCCTCTGGTACTTACAATTGACATTCTTCCTTGATAATTAAAGGACAGAATTGGAATTCTGTACCAGGAAAGCTTATGCTTAATTATTTAATATTAACTTAATATTAATTATTAATTAGTTCACTGGTCAAAGAAACCACTTCATCTTTTGTTTTCATTTCCACTGTACTAAACCGGCAGGTGCCCTAGCATAGGTTAAAACTAAATAGCTTTCCCAATTAATGTAGCAATGGGCTGCATCAAGAAGTATCACTTACTATTTAGTGCTCAAATGAACACTTCCATTTCCTACAACTAATGTGCTCTCTTTTAAACAATTTGCATTTGGGAGTTACAGTCTAAGAACTTTTCACATATCATTGAAAAATATCTGAAATAAGGATACTCAGGAAGCTGTTTTTTTTTTTTTTCCTCATAGCAAAGTAGGGACAGAAATCTTATCTAATTTAAGTAGCATTTTATCACCTATTTATTTGTGTTTTTTTTAATCTTGAGTTTACCTAAATATGAGTGTTTAATTTTTTCTTTTTTCTTCTGTAGACTTTATCAAGTGCCATGTTGTGCTATAGTTTATTTATTTTGATCAGTTCTGAATCATAGTATTTGGGTACTTTAATTTCCACTTCATCTCCATTTCTTTTCTTATAACCAGGACTTTCTATTTCTAAGCCGGCTGTGATCTCTTCATTAGAGCAAGGGAAGGAGCCCTGGATGGTTGTGAGGGAAGTGACAGGAGAACAGTGCCCAGGTGAGTGAGCAATGATCAGGAAGCAGGAAGCTGTTCCAAGGAGTAGGCCAAGTGGTCAGAATGTTACGCTGGGAAAGTTATTTTAGACACATTAGGGAAAATCTGATTTCAAAACTAATTACAGGGGTGCCTGGGTGGCTCAGTCGGTTAAGTGTCCGACTTCGGCTCAGGTCATGATCTCGCTGTCCGTGGGTTCGAGCCCCGCGTCGGGCTCTGTGCTGACAGCTCAGAGCCTGGAGCCTGTTTCAGATTCTGTGTCTCCCTCTTTCTCTGATCCTCCCCTGTTCATGCTCTCTCTCTCTGTCTCAAAAATAAATAAATGTTAAAAAAAATTAAAAAAAACACCTAATTACAGCATTATGTAAACAAACAGTGTAGTAGTACTGGCATAAAGACAGACATATAGATCAGTGGAATAGAATAGAAAGTCTGGAAATAAACCCTCAGCCATATGACCAGATGATTTCAGACAAGGGTACCAAGACCATTCAGTGGGGGAAAGGACTGTATCATTAACAAATGGTGTAGGGAAAACTGGATATCCGCATGCCAAAGAATAAAGTTGGATCCATACCTTATACCATATATAAAAATTAACTCAAAATGGATCAAAGAACTAAATGTAAGACCCAAAACTAGAAGAGAACTTAGGGAAAAAGTTTCATGACATTGGATTTGGCAGTGATTTCTGGGATATGACACCAAGCAAGGTATAGATAACCAAATCAAAAATAGATAAATGGGAGTACACCAGACTTAAAAACTTCTATTCATCAAAGGACACAATCAATAGAGTGTTTATTAATTTTTAAAAATGCCTATGAGTTGCTTTACTGGGTGACAAGAATACCTTTTTTTATGTGTTAACAGTAGTGGATCAAGAACTATGTTCTAATGTTATAGTAGGAAAAATTAAGATTGATTAGAAATTGGTAAAGTTAAAGAAAATTGCATTGAGGAAGTAGAGATGGCAGAGGGATGACTGGGAAGGAAGGAGGTCATCTAGGAAAGTGTAGGGTCCTGGAGGCCAAGGGCAGGTCCATTCTACACATTAGAGGTCTTTGATGATATCTGCGATTCAGTATAAATGCTCCAGAACTGTGAGAGAGTATATTTCTCTTGTTTTAAGCCACATCAGCTTTGTTCTTTGTTATATCAGCTCTAAGAAACTAATATGGAGGGAATCATGGAAAAATGATACCTACTCTCCTAAATGTTTTGTTTTTCTTTAAAGTGTCATTCTTCTATCAGTTTTTGATGCCTGGCCATGCCTTTTTTTGGTATGACCAGTGACTTGTTGTATCCTAGACATTTCAGTTATTATGTTAAGAGAGTCTTTTTTCTTTTAATTTTTTTAACCTTTATTTATTTTTGAGAGAGAAGATAGCGCAAGCAGGGGAGGAACAGAGAGAGAAGGAGACACGGATCCAAAGCAGGCTCCAGGCTCCTAGCTGTCAGCACAGAGCCCAACGTGGGGCTTGAACTCACAAATCATGAGATCATGACCTGAGCCAAAGTTGGATGCTTAACCGACTGAGCCACCCAGGCACCCCAAGAGAGTCTTGAGTCTACTTGAATCTATTGAAATCTCCTATGTTAGCAGGAAGTCATGCTGTTAGGTTTAGTGCATAGATCTGGCCTACTTTTGTAGTCTTTACTTCTAATGGCAGCTTAGTTTTCAGAGCCCTTTCAATACTATTCTGATATGCTTTATATTCTGGTACTGCTGGGACTCCTGCTCAATGGTGATATCTGCAGAGACAGAAAGCTACTGTGGATCCCCAGTGTAGCTGGGCTACCTTGTGTGGGATGAGGGAGGCAGAAGCCATTGAGATACATTGAGCTTCACTGAGATGCAGAAGCCACTGGGCATGGATTTCCTTATGTCACTGGGCAGAGGACACAGGGAGATGCAACACTCTGCTAATAGTACCTTTCTGGGTGAATCAGTCTGTCAGCCAGTGCCCTGGTTGTGAAGTGGGAGCTTGTACATCAAGAGACTTTCTCTTGCTGTTGTTAGTGGTAGATCGGTCACTGAGAATTCTTGCCGCTTCTGCAGCCAGCTGATGAAACTGTTGCTAGGATCTAGGTTGTGGAGCAAGTGCTAGGAATCCCACTAAGTCTATTGGGCTTCCCTGCTCCTGGTCTTTTGGCTAGACAGAGTAGCTTTCCCTTGGTGTGTGTATGTGCACGCACACCTGTTATTGGTTGCAGGCCTGCTGTCCAGTGCCCATTATGGGGGTATATGAGAGATAAAAAGAAAACCCAGGGAAAAACCTCCTGGGATGATCGTAAAATAAGAGGATCCTAAGCTCACCTTGTCCCACAGATACACCTAGGTAACACCCACATCAGTGTGAATAACCCAGAGAATGACCTGAAGACTGCCAAAACAGACTGTCCACAGCTAAGTGTAGGGAAGCCACCACATTGAAAAGGATGGGAAGGGCGAAGATGTGGGCAGGAGCTAAACTGACCTGCAAGACTGTCTGCTGGAGGGAGGGACACCACAGGCAATGACAAGGAAGAGGAGCAGACCCCACCCTAGGCATCCCGGGCATGGGAGACCCACACTGGGAAGATGAATCTCCATAATATTTGGCTTTGAAAGCCAGAGGGTCTTAACTTCACAAGTTCTTAAATCAGTGGCACCTAACACCTGGAACTTTAAAAATTCAGCAGGCTCAACTCTGGGAGAGCAAGGACAGTGATAGGAAACTGAATCCCTACCCTTAAAGAGACAGCATAACAAACAGCCCTGGTGAGATATAGCATAGAAGCAGCAATTTGAAAAACACCTTGGATACATAGGAGGATTTATTTGCTAATCTCAGAATGTGTGTTGGAGGGGCAGGGACCTATGGGAGACTTCTCCAAGAACAAAAGAGCTGGTGGGCACCGTTTCCCTCCCTGACTCCCAGCAGAGATACTTGCAAGAACCAGCACAGTATGCACACTCTCCACCTACTTTGCCAAGGACAGTATGCCCTGTCCCTTGCTAACAGTGGACTTGCCCTCAGCTGTTCTCTAGAGTAGCTACAGGTCCTCTTCCACTGCAGACCAGTGCAAACCTTGCTCACACTGCATGCCTTCCCCCATGTTCTCCTATGGATCTTGCCCCTCCAACCTGGCCTGGCAGGAGTTCTCCAAAGTGGGGCCACAAGCATGACTGTGTAAGTGCCTCCAACAGCGGCCAGCACCACTTCAAAGTGACTCCTGCCCTGGGAACGGGAAGATAACCACACACACCAGTTCGAACTTGGGCCCAGCAGTGGGTGGGGGGCTGACATCTGGTCTGACTGCTGGCCCTGCCCACCAATGAAAGCCTCTCAGGAACTAACACAAAGAGAGTGTCTTGAAGTTTGGTGCTACTGCATCTCTGGCAAACCCTCAAGCCCAAAACAGCCCCAGACTGGCCCACTAACAACACAGGCACCAAGCTCTGCTCAGAACAGACAAAGCCCACTAACAACACAGGTGCCAAGATCTGCTCAGAACAGGCAAAGAGAACCTTTGCAGATGACTAGACTGGAGGTAAATGTGGCTCAGCCACAGCAATAGGGTACATGTGACACACATAGGAGACACCCGTAAAGTGCCAGATTCTGGTAAACTGAGGATACTACACTGAGGGAACAACAGGACCTCGTTATAAGGCCACCACTTTCTGGCACCTAGGTGGCTCAGTCAGTTAAGCGTCTGACTCTTGATTTTGGCTTAGGCCACGATCTCATAGGTTCATGAATTCAAGCCCTGCACTGGACCGTGTGCTGGCTGCGTGGAGCCTGCTTGGGATTCTCTCTCTCTTTCTCTCCCCATCCTCTGCTCGTGTTCTCTCTCTTTCAAAATAAATGAATGAACATGAAAAAAAATAAGCCCCCATTTTCAAGAGGAGACATGGCTGACTTTCCTAACACATAGAAACAGACACAGAGAGCTAGGGGAATATGTCCCACTTAAAAGAACAGGACAAAAATCACAGCAAGAGACATGAGTGAAATGGAGATAAGTAATACGCCTGATAGAGAATTTAAAGTAATGGTCATAGGGGCGCTTGGGTGGCTCAGTCGGTTGAGCATTCGACTTCAGCTCAGGTCATAATCTCACTGTTCTGGAGTTCAAGCCCCAAGTTGGGCTCTGTGCTGACAGCTCAGAGCCTGGAGCCTGTTTCAGATTCTGTGTCTCTCCCTCTGTCTCTGCCCCTCCCCCGCTCATGTTCTCTCTCAAAAATAAACATTAAAATTTTTTTTGAAGTAATGGTCATAAAGATAATCACTGGACTTGTGAAAAGAGTGGATGGAGGAACTCAGACCCTCAATAAAGAGATAGAAAACATTTAAAAAGAACCAATCGGAGATGAAGAACTCAACTTAGATTAATAATACACTACATAGAGTAAATAGTAGACTAGAGGAAGCAGAAGAATGGATCAATGACCTAGAGGACAGAATAATGGAAAGCAATTAAGCTGAAAGGAGAAAGAAAAAAGAATAATAAAAAATGAAAATAGATTAAGGGAACTCAGTAATACCATCAAGCATAATAATATTCACATTGCAGGGATCCCAGAAGAAGAGAGGATAAAAGGAGAAAATGTATATGAGGAGAAAATAGCTGATTTCAACATACACAACAAAGTTGTAGTAACCAAAACATGGTCCTGACACAAAATTAGACACATAGATCAATGGAACAGAATAGAAAATCCAGACAAACCCACAATTATATGGTCAATTTATCTAGGACAAAGGAAGCACACATACCCAATGAGAAAAAGACCATCTCTGCAACAAATGGTGTTGGGAAAACTGGACAGCTACATGCAAAAGAATGAAACTGGACTGCTTTCTTACATCATACACATGAATAAATTCAAAATGGGTTAAAGACCTAAAAATGAGACCTGAAACCATAAAAATCCTAGAAGAGAACACAGGCAGTAATTTCTCTGACATTGGCCATGGCAGCATTTTTCTAGATATGTCGCCTGATGCAAGAGAAATAAACTATTGGGATGAATAAATGATGAATAAACTATTCATCAAAGTAAAAAGCTTCTACACAGCAAAGGAAACAATCAACAAAACTAAAAGACAATCTACTGAAATTTGCAAATGACATATCCAATAAAGGGCTAGTATCCAAAATAGGTAAAGAACTAATACAACTCAACACCCAAAACCAAATTATCCAATTAAAAATTGGGAAGAAGACATGAATAGACATTTCTTCAAAAAAGACATACAGATGGCCAACAGACACTTGAAAAGATGTTCACCGTTACTGATCATCAGGGAAATGCAATTCAAAACCACAATGAGATTGATACCACCTCACATCTATCAGAATGGCTAAAATCTAAAACAAGAAACAAGTGTTAGGATTTGGAGACAAAGGAACCCTCCTGGTGGGGGTGCACACTGGTACAGCCACTGTGGAAAGCAGTATGAAATTTCCTCAAAAAATTAGAAATAGAATTCCCATATGATCCAGTAATTACACTACTGGGTGTTTACACAAGGAATATGAAAACACTAATATGAAAAGATATATGTACATATATGCAATATGTATATTGCAGCATTATTTACAATAGCCCGGATATGGAAGCAAACCAAGTGTCCATCAATAGATGAATTGATGAAGATGTGGTGTATATATACTGTGGAATATTACTCAGCCACAAAAAAGAATGAAATCTTGCCAGTTGCAACAACATGGATAGATCTAGAGGGTATAATGCTAAATGAAATAGAGAAAAACAAATATATGATTGCATTCATATGTGGAATTTAAGAAACAAAACAAAGAAAAAAGATCCAAAAAACACTCTTAAATACAGAGAACAAACTGATGGTTACCAGAGGGGAGGTGAGAGGGAGGATGGCTGAAATAGGTGAAGGGGATTAATCGTACACTTAATTGTGATGAGCAGTGAGTGATATATAGAATTGTTGAATGCCTGTATTGTACACTTAAAACAAATTTAACATTCTGTGTTAATTTTAGTGGATTTAAAAAATAAACAGGAAAAAAACAAAAAAGAAAACCCAGAGAACTCACCATGTGGTAGTTCCTCAAGGCCAGAGAATCCAAATCAATAAACCTTCTTCCTTTCAGCTCTCAGAATTATTTTATTGCTGTGTGATAGTTAATTTCTAGGGTTTTTAGTTTTATTTAAGGGAGAGGCAGGAAAGAGTGAGTCTACACTATCTTTGTAATTGAGATTTTAAATCTTTTCAGAATGAACTTTATGCATTTTCTGTGATATTTGCTTTGATTTCTTTAAGGAGGTGGGATATCATAAAGACAGTGTGTATGTGGAGTACTTCTGGATTATTTTTTTCTTTTTTTAAGTGTATTAGAGAGAGAGAGAGAGTGAGCGTGCATGGGGCAGGGGCAAAGACAGAGGAAGAGAGAGAATCCCAAGCAGGCTGTTTTGCAGGGCTTGATCCTACGAACCATGGGATCATGACTTGAGCTGAAATCACAAGTCTGATCCTTAACTGATTGAGCCACTCAGGCATCCTTGGAGTACTTCATTTTTACTTTGCCACCACCACCACCACCACCAATCTTTTTCTAGTAGCATGTTTGTTTGTATTTTTTTGCTTTTTCTTAAATAATTGTCATTGTGTGTGGTCTTTCCAAAACAACTTAGTGAAACAACCAGTTTTCATATTCACTTCATCTATTGGTATCAACAGGGAGGAGAACAAATAAAGCTGACTTCTGGCAGGCATACACCTTGGCTGTTGTGATCATCTTGGATCTTGGATAAGCTTTATAGTTTTTCCTTTAATTTGTAGGTCTTTAATCCATTTAGAGTTTGTTTATTTATGGTGTATGGTAGGGGACCAGAGTAATTTTCTTTATATCTATAGCTAGTTCTAATATCATTTATTAAATTATTCTTTCATCATTGATCTGTAATTCTTCTTATGTGAGTCTGCCTCTGGTCTTTCTTTGGGTCAAGGGCTGTGTAAATACCACATTGTCTTAATCTTTAAGTCTTTATGATGTCTTTATCATAGGTAGGATAAATGCTCTGACTTTGTTCTTTAGTAGTATTTTGGCTGTTAAACTTTGTTTTTCCAAATATGTTTTTGAATCAGTTTTTAAAGCTCCTCAAGCAACATCGTAGGGGTTTTATTAGATTGTATTGAATCTCTCTGGTCTCCAGGTCTCTGTTTTCTCTTACTCGATTTCAGCTATCCTAGTCTCCTTGCTGTTTCTCTAATAAGCCAATGTAACTTTCGTTTTATGGACTTGCTATATTCTCTGCATGGATTGCTCTTTCCCCAGATAGCCATCACTGTCTTCTCTCCTACAGTCTTTTTTTCCCCTTCAAATGTCACTGAAGTAAGGCTTTTCTGACTACTATAAAATTACACCCCACTTCCATTATTTGGAACTATATCTCTTTCCTTCTTAATGTATTTTTCTGTAGCCTTTTTTTTTCCATCTGACACACTGATTCATTTAGTAATCATTTATTGGATGTTATTCTACTAGAATGTAACTCTATGAGGGGATGGCTTTCCTTCTGTAATGATGTCCCTATTTTCACTTGTAATGTTGGTTATTTGTACTGTCTCTCTTTTATAAGATAGAAATTTATTTTAAATTAATTTTAGACTTAAGAGATGCAAGAATAGCAAAAGAGCTCCCATATGCCATTCACCTAGATTCACCACTTGTTAATATTTTGCCATATTTGCTTTATTATTTCATTTCTGTTAAGTCTCATTACCCTGAATAGTTAAGCTTATCTTTTCTGAGAATGAAGATATTCTCTTACATTTCATAAATTCAGGAAATTTTACATTGATGCAAACTATTACCTCATATATTGTCTGTATTCATATTCACTAATTATCCCAATATTGTTTTGTTCACTTGATTTGGGATTTCACATTACATTTCTCTTCACTTTAATCTGAAAAGTTCCTCAACCTTTCTTTGTATTTCATGACATTGGTACTTTTGAAGAACATGAACCAGTTTATAGAATGTCCTTCCCCTTATTGAATTCAGGTTATACATTCTTGGCACAATTATTGCATTAGTGGTATATCCTTCTCAGTGTATCATTAAGGAGGCATATAATGTCGTTCTGTCCCATTGTTGGTGACGTTAGCTTTGATCACTTGGTTTGGCTGGTGTTTGCCACATTTCTCCACTGTTTTTTTTTTTTTTTTTTTTGTAGTACACATGTAATCTGTAAGGAAGATAGTCTATTTTTCTTGATCAGTCTTGCTGGAATCCTATTTTATATTTGTTTTTGTTTCATTTATTCTGCTCCATCTTTATTTTTTGCTTTATTCTATTTTTGGGGGTTTTAGTTTGCGATTCTTCTTCTAGCCTCTTGAGATACATGTTTAGATGATTCATTTATTTTTATTTTTTCAGAGACTTTTTATTTATTTATTTGCTTATTTATTTGTCTGTCACTTATCTGCTTATCTTTTTATTTACTTTCAGAGAACCCGCTGTTAAATCTTCACCAGCATACCACTGCCCCTGGGGTTGCAGGATGTGGATGATTCATTTTAATGATTTCTTTTTTCTATTTGCATTTAAGGCCATAAATTTGCTGCTACATACAGCTTTAGTTGTACTGTACAAATTTTTATCAGAGGGATAGATACAAAATAGAGAATATAGAACCTTATAGATCATTATAAGGATCTTTTTTTCCTAAATGTCATGGGAAACTATTAAAGGGATTTGAAAGCAAAAGTTATATGAAATCATTTAGATATGTTGTGCTTAGTGGAACAAGAAAGTAAGCAGGTGACCAATTTGAGAGCGACTGCAGTAGTAAAATAGTGGTAGCTCAGACTGTGATAGAAATGATAGTAATAACTGATCAGAAGTTATTATACATATTAAAGAATAAGTTGACCATGCTTGCTAATGGATTGTAAGTTTGATAAGAATTAAAGAACTAGGCCTTTGGCTTAACGTATTGGTAAAAAAGGTGGTTGCATTTACTGAGTTTAAGCTAGTGTCATGAAAAAAGGGAGAATTGAAAGTTCTCTCTGGA
This sequence comes from Neofelis nebulosa, assembly GCF_028018385.1. Classification (NCBI taxonomy): domain Eukaryota; kingdom Metazoa; phylum Chordata; class Mammalia; order Carnivora; family Felidae; genus Neofelis; species Neofelis nebulosa. The sequence goes on along the minus strand of NC_080798.1, from coordinate 17,627,471 downwards.
CAAGTTATGATTGAAACACTTGTTACATAGTATTTGAAGATTTCAAGTAGGCAGTTAGATTAATGTGGAACTCAGGGATAAGATAAAAGCTAGAAGTATATACAAAAGAACACATAAAATAAAAAGTTAACCTATGGAATAGGAGAAAACATTTATAAATCATATATCTGACAAGGGGTTAATATTCAGAATGTATAAAGAAATTCTACAACTCAACATCAAAGAAACCGAACAACTCAATTAAAAAGGGGGGAAAGGATTTTAATAGACATTTCTTCAAAGAAGATAAACAAATGGCCAGCAAACAGTATGTGAAACAGTATGATCGTTCCTCAAAAAAAAATCAAAAATAGAATTACTAAATGATCCAGCAGTTCCACTTCTGGATATATAACCAACAGAATTGAAAGCAGCAGCTTTCAATCATTCAGAAATCATCCATTTTAATCATTCATTTTAATTTCTTTTTAACGAATGATTTCAATGCTTCAGATTGTGTCTCCCTCCCTCTCTCTTTGCCCCTCCCCCACTCATGCTTTTTTATTTGTATACCCATGTTTTTAGCAGCATTTATGTACAATAGCCAAAGGTTGGAAGCAGCCTAGGTGTTCATCAACAGATGAGTGGATCAACAAAGTGTGTGTGTGTGTGTGTGTGTGTGTGTGTGTGTGTGTACACACATATATAATGTAATGTTATTCAGCCTTAAAAGGGAAGTATCCTGACACACACTACAACATGGATTAGCATGTTGAGGACATTATGCTAAGTGAAATAAACCAGTCACAAAAAGATACTGTATGATTTCACTGATATGTAGTATCCAGAGTAATCAAATCCATAGAAACAGAAGTAGAATGGCGGGTGCCAGGAACTGGGGGAGGAAAGGGTGGAGAGGAGTTATTAGTAAGCTCAGAGTTTCAGTTCTGCAAGTTGAAAAAGTTCTGGAGATTGGTTGTACAAAAATGTGAACATATTTAACACTACTGAATTATATACTTAAAAATAGTTAAGATGTTAAATTTTATGTTATGTGTATTTTGCCACAATCAAAATTTTAGAGTTATAGGGCCACCTGGATGGCTCAATTGGTTGAGTGACCAACTTTGGCTCAGGTCATGATCTCATGGTTTGTGGGTTTGAGCCCTACATCGAGCTCGCTGCTGTCAGCATGAAGCCCACTTCAGATCCTCTGTCCCCCTCTCTCTGCCCCTCCCCTACTTGCACTCTCAAAGATAAATTAAAGAATTTTTTTTAATCTAGAGTTATAAATTTAAGATTTAGGAGTATATGACTAGAATTTAAGCCAGACCTGTTACAGGGAAAGAGTATATAGATTGATGGCTAGCCAGAGCCTGGGTTCTGGGACATTCTGATAGTTAGAGGGCAGGTAGTAAATGCATTAAGGGGAACTGAATACAAAGAGAAAGGTAGGAAGATAACTAGGAGAATATGGTATATAGGAAGCTAAGGGATTGATCATTTGTGTCAAATACTGCTAATGAGTCAAGTAGAGTGATGACTAGCACTAGAGCACTGATTTTGGCAAAGAGATTTTGTTAGTGACTTTAGCTAGAAATTTTTCAACATAATTATGGGGGTTGAGATATTTATTGGAGTGGATTACAGAGAAAGGTAGGCAGTACTGTCTTTTCAGTAAATATATGAAAAACTAGCCTTCTAGGGGCACCTGGGTGGCTTAGTCAGTTAAGCATTCGATTTTAGCTCAGATCATGGTCTCATGGCTCATGCATGAGTTTGAGCCCTGTGCTGACAGCTCAGAGCCTGGAGCCTGCTTCAGACTCTGTGTCTCCCTCCCTCTCTCTTTGCCCCTCCCCCACTCGTGCTCTGTCTCTCTCCCTCAAAAATAAATAAACGTTAAAAAAATTTTTTTAAATAAAAAAACAACAGCAACAAAGAAACTAGGCATCTTGATTCCTATCTCACATCATAAAATGTAATGTAGGTAGATTATAGATCTACATATGAAAAGTAAAATAGCAAAAGCTTCTAGAATACAGTATTTTTCATGACCTTGGGATTAGACTGCCTTAAAATTAAGAACTTCTGTACATCAAAACATACTATTAAGAGAGTGAAAGTGCCAGCCTCAGAGTGTGAGAAGATATTTGCAATATGTTGGTTGTATTCAGAATATATTAAGAATTCCTACAAAGAAAACAGTACAACCCAGAAACAACTCAAGTGACCCTTGACTGATGAATGGATAAGCAATAAATGGTATATCTATACAATGAAATATTACTTGGCCATAAAAAAGGAATGAAGTACTGGTTGATCCTTGAAAACATTATACAGAGTGAAAAAAGACCCAAAAGGTCACATATTGTATGATTCCATTTGTATGAAATGTCAGAATAGATTCATAGAGACACAAAGCAGATTAGTGGTTGCCAAGGGCTGGGAAGAATAGGGGAATAGGAAATGACCATGGGCATGGGGTTCTTCTTGGCATGATGAGAGTTTTCCAGAATTAGTGATCTGATGGTTATACAACATTGAGAATGTATTAAAAGTCACTGAATTGTATACTTCAAAATGGTGAAACTGGTAGATTTTATGTTACATGAATTTTACCACACACACACACACACACACACACACACACACACAGTCAGTAAAAATGGACAAAAGACCTGAGTTGGCATTTATTAAAAGAGATATCCAATTGGCCAATAAACATATGAAAAAGTGCTCAACCTCACAAGTCATCAGGGAAATTGCAAATTAAACCACAATGCAGTATCATGACATATCTGCCAGGATGCCTGAATATAAGATTGACAATAACAAGTGTTGGGGAGGATGTGAGGAACTGGAACTCTTTTCCAGTTAGATGGGAAAATGAGGAAACTATTGGATAATGTCAACTAAAGCTGAACAAATGCATATTCTGTGTGCAACAATTTCACTCATAAATGTATACATCTAGCAGAAAGGAGTCCTATTTCCACCAAAAGAAATGTACAAGAATGTTCATAGCCGTACTGATCATAATAGCCAACAATTGAAAGCAACCCATATGTCCATCATTAGGAAAATGAAAAAATAAATTGTGTTAGAATAGAATGCTTTATATAGCTGTCAGTCTTAAGCTTTTTCTTCTGAAACAGCCTCTGAAAAGCTCTAAGATAGGAAAGACTTTGGAATGTCCTAATTGTTGAAAGGAGATTAATGTTGTAGTACATGGATAAAAGGGAAAAGGCCTCAAAATGAGGTCTTCTAAGTAGGCAGAGGCCCTGTGTTCTCATGGTAAAAAATGGGATTTTTAAATTTCAGTTCAATAGGAAGCTACATTAGTTTGGTTATAGGTTTGGCTACATGTGACAGAGACTCAAAAATAATAATGGCTTAAACCATATGGGTTAATTTTCTTTTGCATTAAAGTCCAGGCTGGAGGGGAAGCTCTGCTCTGCAAAACCATCATGTGACATGACACCACATCCACAGTGGAGACTAAGGAAATGGGAGAATAGAGGATATAGGACATGGGCCAGCTGGCTATTAAAGTTTCAGAAGCTACTATTTGATACTTATGCTTTTTTTTTTTTTTTTTTAAGGCAGAATCCAGTTACATGACATATTCTTCTGCAAAAGAGCCTGGGAAATGCAGTGTTTATATTGGGCAACCTTGTTCTCAACTAAAAACCATTGGTTCAATCCATATATAAAAGGGGAATAATAGACATTTGGGGACAATTAGCAGTCTCCATCTCATAATCCCTTGGCCTGGTGGAAAGTGTTAAACATATACTCTTGTAGATTCTGATTCAGTTTATCTCATTCTGAAACCAACTCTGGTAGATATGGATACATTTGATCTAGAATGTTTCCTAAACATCTATAATTGCAGCAAACTCTGAGGTAGATCAAAATTTCAGAACAACTGGGTCACCCGGCTGGCTCAGTTGGTGGAACGTGTAACTCCTGGTCTTGGGGTTGTGGGTTTGAGCCCCATGCTGGGTGTAGAGATTGCTTAAAAATAAAATCTTAAAAAAAAATTCAGAACTATTGACTTGATTTGTTAATTAACTCCCTCACTTTCTCTTCTGAGCTCTCATTTCTCTGTGTTCTCCTTACCGTTTTTTTTTTCATTCAGTTGCATGATGATATTTTAGAGTTCTCCAAGACTCATCTTTTACGTGAATTATTTCCAATTATCTCTCTTTGCTACCATATATATTTTCTTTTCTGACACAAAACCAGCAATTAAAGTGTGTTTCTTATCTTTCAGACTTGGTGCCCAGGTGTGAGGCCAAGAAGTTATCTCCAAAAGACATTTATGAGACAGAGTCATCCCAAATGGCTATCATGGAAGACTTTAAAAGTCATAATCCTGAGAAATCCATTTTCAGAGATATTTCGGAATGCAATACTCAGTTTGAAAGACAACAGGAACAAGAGGGCTATTTCAGGCAATTTGTTATCAACCATGAACATATGCCTATATTTAACCAACATTCTTTGCTAACTCAGGAATTTTATAATAGAGAGGAAATCTTTGGATGTAAAGAATGTAGAAAAAACTTCAGTTACCACTTATTTTTTAGTGATCACAGAAGAGCTCATTCTAAAGAAAAACTGTCTGAATGTAAGGAATGTGCAGAAATTCTTAATATATCATATCTTACTAAACAGAGAATTCAAAATAGTAACAAGTGCAATGAATGTAAGGAATGTTGGAGAGCTTTTATTCATTGTTCACAACTTAAGCAACACCTGAGAATCCATAATGGCGAAAAACGCTATGAATGTAAAGAATGTGGGAAGGCCTTTAATTATGGCTCAGAACTTATTCTGCATCAGAGAATTCACACTGGTGAAAAACCTTATGAATGTAAAGAATGTGGGAAGGCCTTTAGGCAGCGATCACAGCTTACTCAACATCAGAGACTTCATACTGGTGAAAAACCTTATGAATGTAAGCAATGTGGGAAGGCTTTTATTCGTGGCTTTCAACTTACTGAACATCTACGACTCCATACTGGTGAGAAACCCTATGAATGTAAAGAATGTGGAAAGACTTTTAGGCATCGCTCACACCTTACCATACATCAGAGAATTCATACTGGTGAGAAACCCTATCAATGTAGAGAATGTGGAAAGGCCTTTAGCTATCACTCAAGCTTCTCTCACCATCAGAAAATTCATTCTGGCAAAAAACCTTATGAATGTAGTGAGTGTGGGAAGGCCTTTTGTGATGGCTTACAACTTACCCTGCATCAGAGGATTCATACCGGTGAGAAACCCTATGAGTGCAAGGAATGTGGGAAGACTTTTAGACAGTGCTCACACCTCAAAAGACATCAGAGAATTCATACTGGTGAGAAACCTCATGAATGTATGATATGTGGTAAGGCCTTTAGACTTCATTCACACCTTATTCAACATCAGAGAATACATACTGGTGAGAAGCCCTATGAATGTAAGGAATGTGGAAAGACCTTTAGCTATCATTCAAGCTTTTCACACCATCAGAGAATTCATTCTGGGAAGAAACCTTATGACTGTGGAAAGGCTTTTAATCATGGCTTGCAATTTAATATACATCAGACACTTCATACTGTTGAGATGCCAGTAAGGTTTCCTCTTCTCTCTCCCCATCCTAGTCTAGCATCATGAAATTATTTTTAGAAATTTACATTTTCTTTTTTTTTCTTCAAGATAAATGTTGGTAAAATAATGAATTTCATTAGTATTGATTTATTTCAATGATCCTTGAAAAAAAAAAAACTTCAGGCAGGGAAAATTGAAAAATTATTAACAGGTAAAAATTGCTCTAGTTCCAATGCTGTTTCTAAGTTATTATAATCAATATTGGAAATAAATTTTATAAATAGTGTTTTCACTGAAACCAGTGAAGTGGCAGAAATAAAATGAAAACAATTTATTCCCCTCCCACACATCTGTGAGAGCCACTATGTGTGTGTTGCTCCTTCCTGCTCAAACATACCTGCAAATATGGAGGGCTTATTGCATGTATATGGAAGATTTTACCGCCTATAGTGACATATTTCACAGCAATTTCTTTTTGCACTTAAATAATTGTGGACTTTTTTTCCAGGTGAATACATACAGATCTAACTTATTGTTTTTAAAGCTCCTGAATATTTCTGGTATAGGATGTATGTCCATATTTTAAGCCATTCCTTCCTATAGACATTTGATTGCTCTATTTCTTTTTCATCCCAAAGGATCATACAGTAAATATTCTTATCTCATCATTCTTTTATTTCCATTGGGTAGATTGCCAACTGTGAGAGCGTATGTAGTTTTGATGTTACATTAATTTTTTAGTTTAAAAATTTAGGTAATAAAAATACATGCTACAAAATTCAAAAGTTATCAAACAAGTAAAGTAAGAATTAAAGCTTTCTTAATACCTGATTCTATAGGACCAGCTGTCAGGTCTTTGTATTCTTCCAGGGATTAAATTTTTTAAATTCTTTGGATGAAAGTGGATTAATCATAATCTTTGTTTCATGAAATTCTCATCGTTCCAAATTTAGCCCTCTTTCATTTCAGTATTTCCAAGGGATTTACAGACGTGCCAACTATCAATTTACTGCCTGTCTTCTCCAAATCCTTCATTGCCTGCAATCCTTCGCTGCAATATTGGAACTCTCTCTTTTGTTTATAACATTATTTATCTGAGTCCTCTGTCTCTTTGTTTTTGGTTAAGTCAGACTAGCTAATAGTTTTTCAACTATATATTTTCAAAGGGCCAACCCTTGGTTTTATTGATCTTTTCTATTGTCTTTTAAGTATCTTTCATTTATATCTGCTCTTATATCACTTCCTTCCTTATGCAAACTTTGGGCTTAGTTCTTTTTTCTAGTTTCTTGGGGTGTGAAGTTAGGTACTTAAGATTGTTTCCCCCTAATGTAGCTTTTATCCCTGTAAACTCCCCCATTAGAACTGCATTTATTATATCCCATATGTTTGTTTCCATTTTCATTTTTGTTAAGATATTGTCTGATTTCCATTTGATTTCTGTTTTGATCAATTGGTTGTTCAGGAGTGTGTACTCCTGAATATGTATAATTTTCACATATTTGTGAAATTTTCCAGTTTTCCTCCTGTTAACGATTTGTAGTTTCATACCATTGTCGTCAAAAAAGTTACTTGATAGGATTTCAATCTTAAATGTGCTAAGACTTATAGCCTAACATACGATTTATGCTGGAGAATGTTGTGTGTGTTCTTGAGAAGAATGTGTATTCTGCTGCTGTTGGGTGGAATATTCTGTGTATGTTCGTTAGTTCCATTTGGTCTAAAGTGTTATTCAAGTCCACTCTTTCCTTATTGATTTTCTGTCTGAAAAGAGCTACTGTTGAAAGTGGGATATTGAATTTCTCTGCTCTTTTTATTGCTATCTACTTCTCCCTTCAGATCTGCCAGTATTTGCTTCATATATTTAAATGCTCTGGTGTAGGATGCATATATATTTACAATTGTTATATTCTCTTTATGAATGATCACTTATATAATGACTTGTGACAGATTTTGACAAAAAGTCTATTTTTAGTGATATAACCACCCCTGCTCTCTTTTGGTGATCATTTGAACAGAATATCTTTTTCTGTCCTTTCACTTTTAGTCTATGTGTGTCCTAAAGCTAAAGTGATTCTCTTGTAGTCAGCATATTTTGGAATTCTTCTTCGTCTCTGTCTCCCTGTCTCTCTCCCCCTCCCTCCTCCCTCTCCCTCCTTCTCCTTCCTCTCCCTCCTCCCTCACTTCTGCCTCCTCATTCTCCTTCTACTCCTCTTTCTCCTTCTTTTTTTGGTCCATTCAACCACTCTATGGCCTTGATTGGAGAATTTAATTCTTTACAGTTAAAGCAATTATTGATAGGTAAGATCTTATTGCCATTCCATTCATTGTTTTCTGACTGCATTGTAGTTCCTTTGTTCCTTTCTTCCTCTCTTGCTGTCTTCCTTTGTGATTTGATGATTTTTTTAAAAATAGAAGTATGCTTTGGTTCCTTTCTTGTGTATTGACTATAGGTTTTTTCTCTTGGTTACTATGGGGCTTACATAAAACATCTTACAACCATAACAGTCTATTTTAAGGTAATAGCAACTTCAGTTGCATAAAAATTCTCTGCTTTTACCTCTGCCCTCCCCCTAAGTTTTATTATATTGATGTCATATTTTATGTCTTTTTATATTGCATATCAAGAAATTACAGTAGCTAGTTATTTTTAATATATTTTGTTTTTTTTAACTTTTATACTCAAACATGATTTATGCACTACTTTTGCAATATTATTGTGAATTTGACTATTTACCTTTTCCAGTGAGTTTTATACTTTCCTAAGATTTCATGTTGTCACTTAGTGTCCTTTCATTTCAACTTGAATTCCCTTTAGCATTTCTTTTAAGACAGGTCTAGTCGTGATGAACTACCATAGGTTTTGTCTGAGAATGTCTTAATCTTGCCTGTGTAGCTTGCCATATACATTTTAAGTTATCAAAATCTACTTTACCTGTGTATTAATTCCAGAGAGATACAGAAATGTTACCCATATATAGCTCTGTTTCTTGTTCTTCCATTTTGTGTTATTATACATATTATATCCTGTTATGAACCTAAACTTTATATGTTTTGTGTCTACTAAAGATGCTGAGTAAAGAAAAGAAGCAAAGTATATACTATGGAATTTGTTATATTAACCTTCTTATTTACCATTTCTATTTCTCTTTGTTTCCAGTGGATCCAAATTAATATCTAGTATCATTTCTTTATTCTAATACAGCTTTGCTCCCACCTGCCTTCTTTGTGTTGTTTAATATAGTAATTTCTGTATGTTCTAGGTCTAACAATATAGTTATATTGTATACAGTTGTATAGGTATTGTGTAGTGTAAGTCCTGACAGTTTTTCTTCTTTAATAATGCAAGTTCCTGACTTAAACCAAGGCATCCACTTCAGAGATGGCTATCTCCAACACATTGCCAGCCACATGACTAGATAAAGAGCCAGGCCTCCCCTCTCTCAAGGCTTTTTAGGTTTAGAGATCTTGGTTGATTTCAATAACTGGCCATTTGGGCTCCTTTTTTTTTTTTTCTCTTCCTGCACTTCAGATTCCTGCTCTTATGTTCTAACCTCATCAATAAAGAGTAAGCCCCCTAAACCCTAGGCCTCCCACCTATGAGCCCTTAGTCAAACAAAGTAAAACCCTTTACTTTCTGTCTCTCTCTCTCTGTGCAACCTCACTGTATGGCTCCAGATGTGCCGTGTAATTTTCAGGATTTGCAAATAATAAACGTTCTCTCTTTTTTTAAGTTTATTTATTTTTTTAAGAGAGAGAAAGCAGGGGAGACAGAGAGTGGGGGAGACAGAGAATCCCAAGCAGGCTCCCTGCTGTCAGCACAGAGCCCAATGTGGGACTTGAACTCATGAACCCATGAGATCACGTGCTTACCCAACAGAGCCACCCAGGTGCCCCATTGAGTGTTCTCTTTCAGAGTTTCCTGATGTTTATTGTTGAGGGCATCTTGCAATTATAGTAAGAACCACAAGGGCTAGTCCAGCCACAACATTCATTATCAATAGCATGGGACTGGCACAAACATTGTTTTATATATATAATTGCTTTTTAGACCAAATAAGAGAAGAAATATGCATTTGTGATATCTTTTATAATTACATCATTACCTTTACTGGTGCTTTTTTGGTCACTTGTTTTCATTCTGAAGAACTTTCTTTAGTGTATTTTGTAAGGTGGGTCTGTTACCAACAGATTCTCTCAGTTTGAGTTTGACTGGCATGTCTTTATTTCACCATTTTTTAAAGGCAACTTTACTTGCATATAAAATTTTTTGTATACAGATCCCCCACCCACCCTCAACCCGACCAGAACTCCTCTCAGAACTTTGAATATGTCATCCCATTGTTTTCTGGTCTGTGTTGTTTGTGATAAGAGATTTACTGTTCACTTTATTGGGGCTCCCTTGTAAGTGATGAGTCTTTCTGTTGCTTTCAAGATTTTCTTCTTGACTACCTTTTAGCAGTTTTACTATGAGGTCTTTGTGGATCTTTGCTTAGAGTTTCTTTCGCTTCTTGGATGTGTATATTAAAGTTTTTCAGTGAACTGGGAAATTTTCAGCCATTATTTCTTAAATGTTTTTTTCTGATTCTCTCCTTTACATGTATGTTGGCATTCTTAATGATGTCCTATATTTCTCTGAGGCTCTGTTCATTTTTCTTCATTCTTTTTTCTTTCTGTTCTTTGAATTACATAATATCCATAGTGATCATATTGATTCTTTTGCCAGCTCAGATTTGTTGAGTTCCTCAAGTTAGTTTTTCATTTTGGTTATTGCAGTCTTAAACTCCACAATTTCTATTTGGTTCTCTATAATTTTGATTTATTTATTAATGTTTGCTCTTTGATGAAGCATTGTCATCATATTTTCTTTTGCTTCTTTAATCATGGTTTCCTTCAGTTCTTGAACATAATTTTAATGGCTGCTTTGATGTCCTTTTCTGTTAAGTGAGATACTTGGGCCCTCTCACAGACAATTTCTATTGCTTGCTTTTTTCCTGTGTTTGGGTCATATTTTCCTGTTTCTTTGTATGTCTCATAATTTTTTGTTTAAAATTGACACTTGAGGTAATATATCGTGTTATATATTTTGGCAACTCTGGGTACTGATTTTTCCACCCTGGTTTCTGAACGTTGGTAATCTGTGGCCCTTAATCAACCCCAGAGTCTTTCTTGTTTGTTTGTTTGTTTGTTTTCCAGTGGGCTCACATCTATTGTGGGGCTTGAACTCATGACCTTGAGGTCAAGAGTCAGATGCTCTACTGACTGAGCCACCCAGGTGACCTGTTTCTTGTGTAATTCTACAGTTGGCTAATACGGTGATATTGTCTTACATTCTTTAAAGGGGTGGTCATAAAGCATTCAAGGCCACTTTTCATAAGGGACTGTGCCACAGAGTTCCATGAGTTTTTTGTTTTTTGTTTTGTAACTCTGAGGATCAGAATCTATCTTGCAGAGGCATAGGCTGCAGCACCAGCAAAGATATGTTATAGGATGTTAACCATCTGGTTTTAGGAGTATAGGCTTTAGCATGCCAAATGGTGATATGCTCTTCTTTCAAAGAAGCCATCACCCAGTGGTCCTGAATACTGCACAGGTTATCACTCTTTCTCCTGCATGCACTTTAGAATGAGTGTTCAGTGCCTGCTTAAAACACACAACTAATTGTCCTAGGGTAAGTTTCATTTCCCTGAGCCTAGCATCAGTAATGACTTATGCTGGAATTGAGACATATGATTCAATCTGAGGTAGAGATTTGGGCAAAGACACATGACCCAGGACTACTTTAAGGAGGGTCTGAATCTCATTTCTGTAAATGCCAGTTATCAAAACTTGTGATTTAGGTCAGTTAAATCTTTAACAGAGGTTTTGTAGGACTCAGAAAATACAGCACAAAGCGGGAAAACTCAAAGCACAAACTCTCAGCAGCACAGATCAAGCAGCGTGCTTTCAAGTTAGCAACTCAAAATGCACAGTTGCCAAAAGGCAACAGAGCTTATTAGCAAACCCAAGCATAGAAGAAAGCCCCTGGTAGTGGCAGTTATTGCTTAGACACTGATCACTGTCTTAATTTTTGCAGCCACAGTACAGATGTGGGATATACCCCCAACTCAAAATTTTGTTTGGTTGTCAAGACTGATGTTGCCACACATGCACCAACAGAATATGGAAAGGTTTATTACTCATATAATGATATTTTCTGGGGAGAACAAAGCAGGATTCCAAGCAGGTCTCAAAATGGATTGAGAGATCAGGGAGGGGAGAGTGACTTGGGTTTTTATTGTGCTTAGGGGTGGGGCTGTGTAAGGGTTCCCATGAAGAGGCTGGGGTTTGTGTAGTTTGAACTTCCCACCGCACTAAAGGAAAGGACACACAACAGTCAAACACTAAAAATGGAATCATACCCTTTATTACACTGTATTATCTGTTACTTTGTAACAAGCTACCACAAACAGCAGCTTAGAGCAACACACAGTCATTCTATTACAGTTTCTGAGGTTCATGAATCTAAGCATAGCCTTGCTGGGTCCTCTACTTCAAAGTTTCTCATAAGGCTACAGTCAAGGAGCATGTGCCTGGCTTAGCTGGAAGAGTGTGCAACTCTTGATACCAGGGTTGTGAGTTTGAGCCCCACGTTGGGTGTAGAGATTACTTAAATAAAACTTAAACAAACAAACAAACAAACAAACAAAAAAAAAAAAAAACAACGAAAAAAAGGCTACAGTCAAGGTATGGATCAGGTTTTACCTGAAGGCACAACTGGGGAAGGATCACTTCCAAGCTCACATGGTTATTTGCAGGATTTAGTTCCTTATAGGCTATTAGGCTAAGGACCTCAGTTTCATACTGGTTGCTGGCCAGAATCCAATTTCAGTTCATTGCTGTCTGGGCTTCACCACTATGGCATCTTACTTCATCAAAGCCAGCAAGACACGGTCAATAAAGAGTCTTATAGCAAGAAAGAAGTTGTCTTTTGTAACTTCAATCATGGAAGTGACTTCCTGTGACATTTGCCATATTCTGTTGGTTAGAAATAAGTTGATAAATCCACTCTCAAAGGAAGGGGATTACACAAAGCCATGCATATCAGGATCAGGGATCATTGAGGGACATTGTAGTCTTTCTGCCACAGGGACCTATGGCCATTTACTTGAGCAACTGTACATTGGAAAAAGGAAAATACTCATACATCTTGAAATCATTGTCTGACTTGACAGTGATACCCAGAGACCTAAAGCATTATCATAGTCCACATGTTAAAATAGTCTTATGTGGGTGTCAGGTAATAAGTTGATTCCTGACCAATGTCTAGTTTACAGGGGATCTGTTGGGTTCATAGATGATCTGGTGGCTCTTTTATGTATCCCTAAATTTACAATAAGTATTGACATTTTGGAGTTGAAGTTAATCCACATATGGGATCCTTGGCCTTTAGTGTTAGAGTTGCAGTGGAAAAAAACCAAGTGGAAACCTCTGAGATTATTCCTGTTCCCTCAAGCTACAATGGTAAATAAAAAATTGTATCACATCCCAGAGAGATGGTAGAGATTAGTCCCACCCTAAAGATCAAAAGGATGTAAGGTTAGTGGTCACTATTATACCTCAGTATCATATGTCTATTTTTTTAACTTGTTTTATTTTTTATTTTTTTAAATTTACATCCAAATTAGCATATAGTACAACAATGATTTCAGAAGTAGATTCCTTAGTGTCCCTTACCCATTTAGCCCCCCCCCCACAACCCCTCCTATAACCTTCAGTTTGTTCTCCATATTTGAGTCTCTTCTGTTTTGTCCCTCTCCCTGTTTTTACTCCTATGTCTGTTTTATATCCCAGTCTGTGAATGTAACTGCAAGCTCTACCAATTAGCAGCCTTTGGAAGTGATATTTTTGCTATAGCAGGTGTATAGTATACAGTGATTGATTTGAATGAGTTTATTCTTTTCTATCCCAATCACAAAAGAAAACCAAAAACAGTTCGCAAGTGACAGACAAAATATGTATTTATGATTTTGCCACCTCTGTCAAAATATAACAGGAGATTTGGACATTCACAGTAATTGATTAGAAATCAATCTAATAAGACAGCATGGGGGAAGGATGTCATGCACATTGGAAGCCTTGTTAAGACACATGTTCCTCAGAGGATGAGAGAAGAACCTATAAAGATTCAGAGACCTTCCACTTAGTAAAGTAAAAGAAATTGCTCTATTTGTATCCTCTACTACTGAGAAGAAAGTATGCTTCCAGGCAAAATTCTTTGTGCTATGAAAGCAACACATTCAACATTTTAGAATACCCATAGACAGAGTGGCAAAGAATGCTATCAGCTTTGAGTGGGTCCTAACATAGTAAAGGGCTCTGTAGCATGTCCTAGCTGAAGTACAATCAGTGCTTCCACTGGAGCTACGTGATCTGAAATAACTGTACTGTTGGGAGATATGACTGATGAAAATGATGCAGTGTGGAGTTCATGGCAAGCCGTAATCAGAGCAGGATGAGCAAGAGTATGTCATCCAAAGCAGATAATTACAGTTTTTGAAAATAAGCTCCTGGTGTGCTACTGGACCCTGTGAGGACAGATTGCTTGGCCATGTGAAACCAAGTCACCATGCACCCTGAACTGCCCATTGTGAGGTATATCCTGTCAGAACCACAAAAGTGATAACATTGGATGAGCCCAGTGCAATTTTGAAAAACTGGAAATGGTACATTGAGGATTAAGCACAAGAAGTACTAAAGGGCACACAATCTACATGAGCCTGTCACCCATCACTTCCACCAGTGTCTCAGATCACTCATATGGACAAATGGGAGTCCCATATAACCAGCTGAGGAAGAAAGAAAAAGGCTGACCTTGGCTTACAGTTTGTTGACTCTATATGTGAATGTAAACTGAAGTGGAAAGCAACAGTGTTACACAGAAGCTTCACAGGGGTGGCTCTGAAAGAGAAATATTTCTCATTGGATGAAACTTAATGTATTGCATTTGGTCATCCACTTCATGTAGAAGGAGAAGTGGCCCAAGAGAAGAATAATCACACTCCTTGGGTAAATGACCTAGTCAGGGGCCTGGAAGAAGAAAGGTTAGAAGATAGTTTTATCAGTCAATATTTAATCAGAGAAATAGAAACAGTATATATAAAGACTTATTGTAGTGAATCTGCTTATGTGATTGTAGGGGCTGTCTAGGCAAGCCTAAAATCAGGAACAGCAGGCTAGAATTCTTGGACATGAGGTGAAACTGCTATCTACAGGCAGAATTTTTTCTTTTTCAGGGAATTCCTCAGCTCTGCTCTTAATGTCTTTCAACTGATGAAATCTAGGATAATCTCCCTTAAAGTTAACTGATTATGGACTTTAGACACATCTACAAAATACCTTCACAGCAACACCTAGATTAGTGTTTGATTGAATACCTGTAGTCTAGCTAAGTTGACACATATACATGATCTTAACTGTCCACCGCTTATCAACTTGGCACCCACACACATTTCCTTTAATTACACTCTTCAAATGAAGACCATGAGTCCTATTTCCAACTAACATGAAACATTCTGTGTACAATTGAAAACACATTAACCCTTTCTCCAGGAGAGGATGCCTTTGGATGAAGTTCACTCTCTTTTTTATACCCTGTAACTTAAATATTGTGATATAAAGTTAACTATTTTTTTAATGTTTGTTTTTGATAGAGCACAAGAAGGAGAGGGGCAGAGAGAGAGAGGCACAGAATTTGAAGCAGGCTTCAGGCTCTGAGCTGTCAGTGCAGAGCCTAATGCAGGGTTCAAACCCACAAACTGTGAGATCATGACCTGAGTTGAAGTCAACCAACTGAGCCACCCAGGTGTCCCTGAAGTTAACTATTATTAATAAATCTTATGTTTGATGGGATAAGAGAGGGAAGGAAACAAAAATATTTGGTTAATAAATATACATAACAAAATGAGGAAGAATTATGCATACTATTAGTGTTCTCATTTTTACAACTGGTCATGTAGCATTTATAACTACCTTCTTTCACTACACATTTCATATCTACTTTGCCCTCAGCAAGCACCTCAGCTGGCTTTGATTCTTTCCTGGGAGGATAACCCAAATATTCCTAAAGTGTCTGAGTCCTTAGGAGTCCTCCCTGAATCCAGGTGCAGTTTTCCATTAACATTAGTTGCAGGATGCAGCAGTAATGAGACACCCTAAAGGATCTCTTATATTTCACACATAATCTTCTTACATCCATTATGTAGTACCAATTTCCTCATGGTAATCAGGACCAATGACTCATTCAGTACAGTAACCACCTCCTTTGCCTGTTGATTCAGAAGCATGAGGAGCCCAAAGTGGCCTCAATCCAAGGTGGCAGCTTCATCTTTGACTTTAATGGAATGATTGATGTATCTTCTGGTGGAAGCATTCCTCTCTTTGTAACTAAGACTTCTAGTCCAGCAGAGCCTAAGGTTGCTGGGATGGAAAGCAAAAATTTTGCTGTTGGATCACTAGGGGTGATAATGAGTGGAACCACTCCCATTTGCACCCCTTGATTCCTGGACTCTGGGAAAAACAGCACCATATATTGGATGCTGATTTAAAGCATATACATCATCCTCAAAGACACTTCCCCAGTCCCACAAGATACTGCTACCTCACTGACACTGAAACTGAGGCTTCAAAAGGCGATTCTAATACTCCATCAAGACCACTTCCTCAGGATGATAGAAAACATGGCAACACCATGTGAGTAGCATGAGTATGGGCTTGTTGCCACAATTCATTTGCTGTGAAATGAGCCCTCTGATCAGAAGCAAATGTTACTTGAAATACCACAGTGATGCATAAGGTGCACTATAAGTCCCAGATGGTGGTTTGGTGGAAGCATTGAGTGCAGGAAAAACAAAGCCATATCACCCAGGGAATGATGCCTTATTGGTGACTCTGTCAGTCTCTGCTACTGGCAGACTGGGAACTCGGCAGTAGCTGTAACCAGGACAGTCACGATGAATGGAAGTCCATGTTGCTGAATCGATGCAGAACCTCCATCTTTGGGACCATGGCCACTTTGTTTTATGAGCCTACTGGGCAATGACAGGAGTGGCTGAGGAAAGAGGCTGACTGATATCCACAGAGTTGATCATCCTATACATGTATTAAGATCCCCCTCTGCTGAGATAAACATTCACATTGGACACAAATATCGTCACATCATTTGCCTACTCAGACCTATTCATATACCACTTCCCTAGACCTCCTTATCACACATTTTTCCAGTCATATTCCTTCTAAATCCCTGACCATCCAACCAAACTATTGGCCATAGTCTATGAATATAGATTCTTGCTTCTGGCCATTTCTCCTTCCAGGCAAAATAAGCGACCAGATGCTCTCTTTCCAATTTTTCCCACTGGGAAGATTTCATTTCATCATCGTCCTCCAAGAATGTCCCAGAAAGGGACTATAGTACTGCAACTGTCCTTATTGGGGTGGTACTTGCATATCTTACAGAACCATCTGTAAACTACGTTCACATTTTTCTCTTTGTCAGCCAGCTGGTTGTAGGGCACCCCCCATGTATGGGCTAGGAAAAGGTAGTATCATAGAATTGGAGGTCATGTGCATTTATTTAGTCCACTTCTTCATGCAAATTTGCCTTCAGGGCCTGCTTGGGCCAAGTCTCCTCTATACCACTCTCATTTGGTAATGTGGTGCTGCTGTCCACATCCAACTTTGTGGCCTGGTGGGCAGTTCAGATCTCATGGTGATTTGAAGGACTATGATTAATTGTTGAGTCTCTACTAAAGCCCAGTAGCAAATCAAATGCTATTTCTGAAAAAGAGAGTAACACCAAAGGATGGCAGGACTTCAAAATCTAAAGGCTCTGCACTGTGATTCACCAATAGGGGCCTGCCAAAGGCTCCCAATAGCATCTCTATCTGCCACTGATACTTCAAGCACCATCAGATATTATGGAACATATGGATCAAGTAGGAAAGCAGCTTGCCTAGAAGGCTGGACCTGTTGAAGAGCTTTCTGTCATTCTGGGCCCCACTCAAAACTAGCAGCTTTTCAGTTCATTAAGTAAATGGGCCATAATGGCATATCCAAGTGAGGACTATGTTTTGTCTAAAATCCAAAGAGCACACTACATGTCATGGCTCTATTTTGGTTCTAGGAGGGGCCAGTTTCACTTAAAGTTTCACTTTAAGAAGGATATCTCAAGGTGCCTGTGAAGCGTCTGAATTTGGCTCAGGTCATGATCTCGCAGTTAGTGGGTTTGAGCCCCACATTGGGCTCTGCACTGACAGCCCAGAGCCTGGAGTCTGCTTCAGATTCTGTGTTCTGTGTCTTCCTCTCTCTGCCCCTCCCTCACCTGTGCGCGCTCTCTCTCTCAAAAGGAAATAAACTATATAGATCTATAGATATATACCACCACTTTGACTCCATAGAAATTCCACTATGGTGGAAGGCCTTTGAATTTTTGCTAAAGTATTTCCCACTCACTGACCTACAAATATCTTAACAATACATCTACCATCCTTATGCCTTATTAATGTAATGGACTAACATGATGACTTGGGGAAGGGAAGTGTGATCAAGGTGTAGGTGGACTAAATTATGATCTAGAGCTGGAGACTTGATATACCCTTGTGATGGTTAATTTTATGTGTCATCTTGGGTAGGCCACAGTACATATTTGCTCACATATTATTCTAGATGTTCTTTGAAGGTATTTATTAGCTGAGATTAACATTTCAATCAGCAGACTGAGTAAAGCAGATTGCCCTTCATAATATGTGTGGGCCCCATTCAGTCAGTTGGAGGCTTTAATAGAAAAAAATTGGCCTCTCTTGAAGAGGAAATTCTGTGAGCAGACTGCCTTTAGGCTTGAACTGCAGCATCAGCTCTTCCCGGGTTTTCCAGCCTGCATGACTGCCCTGCAGATTTTTGATTTGCCAGCTTCCACAGTTGCATGATCCA
Source organism: Neofelis nebulosa (assembly GCF_028018385.1). Classification (NCBI taxonomy): domain Eukaryota; kingdom Metazoa; phylum Chordata; class Mammalia; order Carnivora; family Felidae; genus Neofelis; species Neofelis nebulosa. The sequence goes on along the minus strand of NC_080798.1, from coordinate 17,608,928 downwards.
ATTCTTTAAAATAAGTCAATCTCGGGGCGCCTGGGTGGCGCAGTCGGTTAAGCCTCCGACTTCAGCCAGGTCACGATCTCGCGGTCCGTGAGTTCGAGCCCCGCGTCAGGCTCTGGGCTAATGGCTCGGAGCCTGGAGCCTGTTTCCGATTCTGTGTCTCCCTCTCTCTCTGCCCCTCCCCCGTTCATGCTTTGTCTCTCTCTGTCCCAAAAATAAATAAAAAACGTTGAAAAAAAAAATTTTTTTAAAAATAAAATAAGTCAATCTCTTTCACTGTGTCTACCTCCTGTTTGTTTATATACGTGTGTGTATATATGTGTTTGTATACATACATGTTAGTAAATATATACATGGGAAATATATACATACGTGTATGTGTATGTACACATATATATCTATGTGTATATGTGTGTATTTGTGTATAAACCTCTAAGTGGTCCTGTTTCTCTGGAGAACCCAGACTAGCACAGCTCCTGAGGTAGAACAGTAAAGGTGTATTGCTAGCCTGAAAACACAGTGGTGGTCTTTACTAACAGGTGTTTAGAAAAAAAATTTTTTTCTAGGTCAATAGCTCTATACCACATACCAAAGGATATGTTAATTTGCTCAAGCAACAAAACCATATCTGGAGTGCAATTAGGATTACCACCTGATTAAATTTATGATCATCTATTGTCACTTAAGATCCATCTGTTTCCCACATAAGCCAAATAAGTGACTTGAATGAAATATGTTGGATATCACCACCCCCCTCATCTTTCAAGTCCAGTGGCACAAATCTCTGCAATCCCTGCAGGATTATGGTATTACTTTTCTTTTTTAATTACTATTTTTATGGGTAGAGGCAGTTATACCTACAAAGGCTTCTGGTTGGCCTTCCTTAACATAATAACTCTCATGCTACAGGTCAGAGAACTAATATGGGGGTTCTGTTGCCAAGTAGGTCTATTCCAATTATGCATTTGGAACTGGGGAAATAACCACAAGATGGGTTGGGAAACTAATGGACTCTAAAATTCCATTGATCACCTGACCTCCATAAGTCCCTACTCTAACTGGTGGACCACAGTGACATTCTGGGTTTCCAGGAATTAGAGTTAGTTCAACCAAATGTTCATTAATTCCTGAAAAGTATAATTATTTTTTACCCATTGTAGCTGCTTTGGCATTTACTTTGGTAAATGGCCATAGTTTCCTCTGGAGAAGGGTAGGTGAAAGATTAACAATATAAATTTTTGACACTGTAGCAGTGTTCTTTTTCAGAGGGACCTGGGTCTTCCCTTTTATTCAAGGGGCTCTGGGTCTGTAAAGTGGCTCAGGTTTGGGAATTGGTTGAGGGGTTATGAATCACTGTAGTAATTCTAGTTAGACTTCTGTTCACTCAGCCTAGAAGTCTTCTGCTTATATAGATCAAATAAGAATTTAGTAATCTAGGGGTGCCTGGGTGGCTCAGTCAGTTGGGTGTCAGACTTCAGCTCAGGTCATGATCTCCCAGTGGGTGGGTTTGAGCCCCATGTCGGGCTCTGTGCTGACAGCTCAGAGCCTGGAGCCTGCTTCAGATTCTGTGTCTCCTCCTCCCTCTGCTCCTCCCATGCTCATGCTCTGTCTCGCTCTATCTCTCAATAATAAATAAACATTAAAAAAAAATAAGAAAAAGAATTTAGTAATCTAACCATATATGTCTTTTCTAGGTATACTGTGATCAATTAGCAAACACCATAGGTCTCTGTGAGTCAGACTGCATTGTTTACTGCTTTGGCTTTGCTGCTCTTTACATAACCACACTGGCCGGGAATCCGGCTTCTGCTACTCCAGGATCCCATTATCCTCATTATATTTTTTAAATGTTTATTTATTTGAGAGAGAGAGAGAGAGAGAGAGAGAGAGTGAGAGAGAGAGAGCAGGGGAGATGCAGAGAGAGAGGGAGACAGAGGATCTGAAGTGGGCTCTGTGCTGACAGCAGAGAGCCCAATGTGGGGCTCAAACTCACAAACCATGAGATCACGACCTGAACTGAAGTCAGATGCTTAACAGACTGAACCACCCAGGTGCCCCTCCTTATTGTATTTTGAGATTCCAGTCATTGGTAACAGTTTCCACCATAATTTTCAATGTACAGAGAAAAGAGTTCTTTGGTATGCTGAGCCTCCTCCTCACAGTTATAGTGAAAAGTTTGTCTTCTAGAATCTCTGGAGTAGGTTAGCAGGTCTTAGGTGATAAATATAGTCTAGCATTCCAATCTCCCTAAGCCTTTGGATACCTTACTCTGCAGTATACCAAGGAGGTTCTAGCATATCAACTTCATTTAGGGTAGTCCACTCTTAGTCCATGTTTTAGCTAGCCAGCCAATTAGAGCCTTTCTTAACTCCTCAAACCAAAACAATGACTCCAGAATCTGCCTGATACAACTTTATATTCTTTCCACCATAATCACACACCTTAAAATCCATTTACAAACATAACCCACAGATTTATATTTGCATAAATTAGAAAAATCATGCAGTTCTTTTGGTGTATAGCACAACTCCTTTTTTTTTTTTTAATTTTTTTTAACGTTTATTTATTTTTGAGACAGAGAGAGAAAGTGCGTGAACAGGGGAGGGGCAGAGAGAGAGGGAGACACAGGATCTGAAACAGGCTCCAGGCTCTGAGCTGTCAGCACAGAGCCCGACGCGGGGCTCGAACTCACAGACCGTGAGATCATGACCTGAGCCGAAGTCAGACGCCCAACCGACCGAGCCACCCAGGCGCCCCTAGCACAACTCCTTTGAGTCACACTTTGTACCTAACTTTTTGGGTACAGTATCCTGGGACTTGAATCTCTTCATTGGTTTAGAAGCAAAGAGGTATGGAAGGATTAGTCTTGAGGAGAACCAGCAGTGCCTTTCCAGGCAACTACCTCTGGGGGGGCCATGACAAGTTCTTCAGGCAAAGGAGAAGTAACTTCAGGCAGGGGTAGTAGGGCTGCTTCTAATGGCAAAGAAGACTCAAAAGAATTTACGGGTTCAATGTCCCTAGCTTTGCTGTAACCTGTCCATGTATTCCAACTCCTATTTTCAGCATCCCATTTTTTTTTCTCCAATCAGTGCTCTCACTTTAAGAGAAGATACCCTAGAAGTTTAGGAATTTAATTTACAGAGTAATACATCCACTGGCTGGATGAGGCTCTGGGCTTCTTTTTCAGAAATCTTGTCCTTGAGGGTACACGAGATAAGGTTTTTCTTCCAGGGAAGATAAAGAAGCTTTTAGGTCATTTATGCAGAGCTTGAACTGGGAGTTTTAAGTCTTGAGCTCATCTTTTTCTTTCTCCACATTCTCCAGCAGTTATAAGCCACCAGCCATGTTAGTTTCCTATGGCTACTCTAACAAATTACCACAAATTTGGTGGCTTAAAATAACACAGATTTGCTCTCTTATATTTCTGGATACCAGAAGTCCAAAATCAGTTTCACTGAGATGAAACTGTCAGTAGGGCCTTGCTCCCACCAGAGGTTTGAGGGGAGGACCTGTTTTCTTGCCTTTTCCAGCTTTTGAGAACTGCCTTATTTGCATGTCTTGACACATAGACCCTTCCTTCATCTTAAAAGCTGACAGCATAGCATCTTCAAATCCCTCTCTCTCTCTCTGCTTGAGGTGGTTATATCGCTTTCTTTCTTCTAGAGTAGAATCTCTGACTACCTTCTTATTATAAGGGTACTTATTACATTTATTGTCCATGGCTTTGTGTTTGGTATCTGCACATTTGAAGAGGCACGCCTTCCAGTCTTTACAGAATGGCTTCAGTAGTGAAATCCCCTCACAAGTTAGCCTATCCAGAGATTCTGGGTGTGTCAGCTAGTGGGGTTCATGGGTAGGCTTGTTCTTAGTGTCTGGGTCAGAAAATTGGTGGGTTTGACACCTGGGTACAAGGGATGGGCCTGGTGCTTACCTGGGACTGCAGGGGGCAGGCCTGGAGCTTGGATCCATGATGGCAAAGCTAGCACTGGAGTCTACTGGGCTGAGCCTGTTGATTGGGTTTGTGCAGCCTGCCTGGAGCCTAGGATTGCAGGGGTTGGACTGATGCTAGGGTTCACTGGTCTTGGCCTGGGATCTGGGTCTGTCAGACAGAGCCGACTGTTGCTGTAGCAGGCTTTGAACCTCCGTATGCAGGAGCCAGCTTTGGTGCTTGAGTTAGCCTGGTGTCTGAGTCCATGGGGATGGGCCTAGTCATGAGTTCTTGGGGGCCAGCCTGGTTATGGGGTCCATTGGGGCAGGACTGGTACTTGGGTAAATGGAGGTGGGCCTGGTGGCTGGGACTGTGGGTGCTGGCCTGATGCTGGGACAGGCCTAGAGCCTGGGACCATGGGTACAGCCTGATGTCTGGATCTGTGGGAGCCAGTATTGTGCTGGAGTGGGCTGGGATATTGTCTGTATTGGCTGGACTGGAGCCTTGTGTCTGGGTCCACAGGGGCAGGCCTGGATCCTGAGCCATAGTGGTGGACCTGGAGTCTGGGTCCTAGAGGCTAGCCTGGCACTGGTGCAGGCCTGGAGCTTAGGCCTGCAGGGGCTTGCCTAGAGCCTGGGTTCACTGGGAAGCGTGGTGCTGGGGTCCATGGCAAAGTTGGGTGCTGTCTTCACTCTCCTTCCACTGTATGGAGGGCATAGTTCTCCACAGTTTATTGAGGGCATGGGGAAGGGGTGAGGCAGGTGGTATGAAATTGTCCTTTTTACCCTCTTGAATGTATCTTTTATTTCTGTGCTCCTCCCAAATTCTATAATTGGTCATTTGGATTTCTTATTTCTTGTGAAGATGAAAAACTTCAAGTGTGGATGGTTGTTCATATTAATGTTTTTATTTGAGACCAAGTGTTAAAAACTCCTATTCCACAATCTGGTTATCACTGCTCCAGTTCACGTGTGTGTGTGTGTGTGTGTGTGTGTGTGTGCGCGCGCGCGCGCGCGCGTGCACGCATGTGCACAGTTCTATGATCTTTTTACACGTGCATAGATTTGTAAATATTTACTGTATTTGTATTTGTTTCCCAAAAACAGTTTATAAAACAATTCCAACACCTCAGAGAATTCTCTCATGCATCCCCTTTCTATTCAGACCTTCCCCCCCCACCCTTAACCCCTGGGTTAATGTTCTCCTTATATTTTTGCCTTTTCCAGAATGTCATATAAATGAAATCACACAGTATGTAATTTTTGACTTTTTAAAACTGGTTTCTTTCCTTTAGCATACATAATTTATATTTATAGCATAATTTATATAGCATAATTTAGCATATAATATGGGTAAATTCATTTTTATTGTTTACTGTTCCATTATGTAGGTGTTCTAAGTATATCTATTTATCCACTGAAAAACATTTAGGTTATTTACTGTTTTCAGTGATTAAAATGATACTGTAGATACTTGTGTAGGTTTTTGTGTGAACATAAATTTTCATTTCTCTGGTATAAATATCTAGAAGTGGGATTGCTGGGTCATATGGGAAGTATATGTTTAACTTTTTAAGAAACTGCCAAATTGTTTTCTAGAATGACTTCATCATTTTTCATTCCCCTTAGCAATGTATGAGAGTTCCAGTTGTTCCAAATCCTCTCAGTGCTTGGTACTGTCACACATTTAGGGTTTTGAAAAGTCCCAGAGTATAAACTGATGAATATCTCAGATGGTAGAACATCCTAGGTGAATGTTTAGAGAAGTGTTGACGCCTGTGTTTTTAGCTATTGCATGTTACTTTTGAGGCAGGGCATGGCAAGCCTGTTTCTATTGCTGGACCACAAGTTGAGTGGAGGGATTCAAGCCTTAACTGGCAAGAAAGACTCAAAGTTGAGATGCACTGTGCATACTCTGATACTAGGGGACAGGAAGGAAGGCAACAAGTTTATTTACATACACACATTACCAGAAAATACACAGGAAATGAAGGAACCATGTTTGTAAGATGGAGTTCATTTACAGTTGGAAAAGCTCTAACATTATCTTCATGATGTTTGGATGTCTGGCATTGACCATGATTGAGATAAGGGCAGAGACAGGTGAGATACTATTTAAAGTCTAAAGTTCGGGGCGCCTGGGTGGCGCAGTTGGTTAAGCGTCCGACTTCAGCCAGGTCACGATTTCGCGGTCCGTGAGTTCGAGCCCCGCGTCAGGCTCTGGGCTGATGGCTCGGAGCCTGGAGCCTGTTTCCGATTCTATGTCTCCCTCTCTCTCTGCCCCTCCCCCGTTCACGCTCTGTCTCTCTCTGTCCCAAAAATAAATAAAAAACGTTGAAAAAAAAATTAAAAAAAAAATAAAGTCTAAAGTTCCCCTGTAGGCCACAAAACCAACTTGTTTAATAATTCTAAGTGACTACATAGACTAGCTTGGCTACATAACCAGTGAACAGACGGGCATAGAAGCCCATGCAAAGAAATTCTGCCTTGAGTTCTCCTGAAGTAGAGAGTCACACAGATCTTAGTGGTTCAACCTGGAGATAGAGTGCAGTCTCTGTGTGAATAAGGACACTGAGGAGCTTGCACCTGGATAATTTTCAGACTCTCTAATTGCTTACCTACTCTTTCTTTCTCTTGGTGAGTCACATCCTTTACTTTTAAATGAAAGCATTACATGGATGTGCTCTGTGGAATCTTGTCAGTCCTTTGCACATGTTAACTCTCTTTCATCTCATGACCTTGCAGTTAGGGCTATAAAATATGAATTTGTGAATTAATTCCTAGCCTGGTATATGTATTTAGGAGTAAGTGGACTTGGATTCCAAAATCATGTTCACTCCTAAGGGCTGCCAAAACTTCATTCACCCACACATAGATTAGTTAGCTTAAAAGTCCTCATTTTATATATTTATTCATTCATAAAATGTTCATAAAAATTAATGAAAAAGAGCAGTGCCCAACTTCTTCAAAAGAAATCTTCATACAGGGGTATGGAATATAATCCAATCCTGTTTCAGACCAAAATATAAAATATTGGGCCTGCTTTTCCTAAGAAGCAGCTTATATATGAAGAGCTGTTAGAAACCAAAATTCATTTAGACTTTCTTCAAAGCATTCAAAGTACCTTCTACAAGGACATGGCTGTACTAATCCATTAAATTCCATATCTTGATTTCTCTCTGCATCTAGTTCATGGACCCTCAGGGAAATGACTCCGCACAGGATTTTTTGAAGATAGACTTGCTTCCCTCTGCATTATCCACAGTAGGCCTTTTGGGGTGATTTTCATTTGTTTGCAAAATTGTGAAGAATGCATTTGCATAGGTAAGCTAACCAAGTTGGTAAGTATAATTTACTGCCAGAAAATGAGAAAGAAGATAGTATAGGAACATTTCAGTGAGTTGTTATTCAGGTATGTAATTGCAAATAAAAAATACAGCCAAATCTTCACCTGTATTTCAGGATCAGTTTTTTTTTTTCATGCCAAAAATCTCCTAGTAGTCACCATGCTTTTGTTCATTGACTCCAAATCCAAATATACACACCATTATTTTTATAACAGATACTCCTAGATTTTTTTTAAATTTAATTTATTTTTTTAATTTACATCCAAGTTAGTTAGCACATAGTGCAACAATGATTTCAGGAGTAGATTCCTTAATGCCCCTTACCCATTTAGCCCATCCCCCCTCCCACAACCCCTCCAGTAACTCTCTGTTTGTCCTCCATATTTAAGAGTCTTTAATGTTTTGTCCCCTCCCTGTTTTTATATTATTTTTGCTTCCCTTCCCTTATGTTCATGTTTTGTATCTTAAAGTCCTCATATGAATGAAGTCATATATTTGTCTTTCTCTAATTTCGCTTAGCATAATACCCTCCAGTTCCATCCATGTAGTTGCAAATGGTAGATTTTTTTTTCTTTTAATCAAATTTAATTTTTAAAATGTAACCATTTTGTGGGGCAGGAATCTGAAAAGGATTTAGCTGAGCAATTCTTGCTTAGGGTCTTTCTGGTGGTTCCAGTTGGGTGTTAGCAGCGGCTACAGTCATCTGAAGACTTGATTAGATGTCCCAGATGGCTTATTCATATAGTTGACATATGTTACTGGATGATGGCTGGGAGGTTAGCTGGAGCTATTGACCAGGTGCCTACATATAGACTTTCTAGCATTACGATCTCAGTTTGGTTAGACTTCTTTCATGGAAGCAGTTTTTCCCAGAGTTAGAGTTCCAAGCCTCATCCTGTCCCTTTTTAATATCCCTTTCTTTAGTATAAATTCTTTGATGTTATATAAGGAGTGAGCTATGACTAAAGTCATTCTTATGACCATTTCATTTAAAGAGTTCTCATTCAATGTGAATTCCATGGTGTTGTGTATGATTTGAACTATGGCTATAAGCTTTTCCATATTCATGATTTTTATATATCCAACAAGATACAGAACATAGGTAAAAGCTATCTCCTGTCCCCTTTACTGTACTCATAGGGGTTTTCTCCAGTTAAAACTCTCTAATGCAAGAAAGTATGCTAGGAGCCTTCCTTGCCTTAGTATGATTTTTGATTTCAAATATGGCATTACTGTGGCTAGAGGCAATCTCACATTTATTACATTTGTTTGATATTATTATTTTAGGCTGTGGCTAAAAGTCTTTGTACATGCATTATATTTGGATTCTCAGTTTCCACATTTGTAGTTTCCCTCTAGCATGAATTCTCTGGTTGGAACCACCACCATATTGCTAACATTCACAGTTGTTTTCCTTCAGAGAGAATTAACTCATGCTGTGAAAATTCTGAGTTGTTTGGTAGGATCTATCAAAGCTGACCAAACATACATATGCTCTAGGACCCAGCAATTCCATCTCTACTATATACACATGAGAAATGACTATATGTACACCAAAAGACAAATATGTTCACAGAAGCACTATTTATTATGATCCTAAGCTGTAAACAATGAAAAAGTCCACAGCAGTAGTTGGATAAACTGTGATTTAATCATATGATGGAATTCTATATAGAATGGAAATAAATGAACTTCTGCCACATGCACTAATGATGAGTTTTAGAGACATAATGAGGAATGAAACAAGCCATATACAGAATATATGATGTATAACCCAATTTATATAAAGAGAATACATGATGTATAATCCAATTTATATAAAGGTTCATAATATGCAAAACCTAATTTATAATGTTAGAAGTCATAACTGGTAAATTTTGAGGAAGTAACAACTAATTTTTACTTCATATTTGCAATGAGAAATACAGTTCACACTTCCTTTCTTTTAAAACACTTCTGATCACAGTGTGGTCCATGGACCACTGGCAGAACTGTTTATTACTGGGTCACAAGAATATATGTACTGAAATTGAAAATAAGCAATTTTAAATGTTCGTAGAAACTTGACAGAGAAAGTTTATGCCTGGTGAATCTAATAATAAAAAATTTAGGGTTGTATTTTCAATGACTTTTGTCATTAGTCATTCTTTTTGTGTTTTATAGGCTCACAAACAATAGGCAAATATGTGGTATAGTACCTTAAACTGTTATATACCAATATACTTGCAAGCAACACCATGTACTATTTTATTTAAAGTTTACTATTACTTTAAGGTTTGACAAAAAAGTCATATCCTTTACTGAATTCCCATGGTTTCTACCTTGTGAGTTTTCTGATGTACAATGAGGTTTGACTTACAACTGAAGAACTTCCCACATTCTTTACATTCATATGGTTTCTCTCCTGTGTGAGTTTTCTGGTGGCGAATGAGGTTTGATTTCCTACTAAAGGCTTTCCCACACTGAGGACATCCATTGGATTTCTCTCCTGTATGTATCCTCTGATGAACAGTGAGGATTGCCTTCTGGCGGAAGGACTTCCCACATTCATTACAAATATAGGGTTTTTCCCCGGTATGAATTCTTTGATGGAGAGTGAGGGTTGTCTTTTGGCAGAAGGACTTCCCACATTCATTGCAAATATAGGGTTTCTCTCCTGTGTGAGTTCTCTGATGTACAGTGAGGGTTGTCTTCTGGATAAATGCCTTCCCACATTCATTACATTGATATGGTTTCTCTCCTGTGTGAGTTCTCTGATGATCAATGAGGTATGACTTCTTTCTAAAAGCACTTCCACACTGAGTACATTCATAGGCTTTCTCCCCTGTATGTGTTTTGTGATGTCTAGTGAGAGTTGCCTTCTGGCGGAAGGACTTCCCACAATCCATACAGATATAGGGTTTCCCCTCTATATGTGTTTTCTCATGAAGAGTGAGGGCTGTTTTTTGACGGAAGGCTTTTCCACATTGATTGCAAACATAAGGTTTCTCACCTGTGTGAATTCGTTGATGTTCAATGAGATATGACTTCCTTCTAAAGCTGTTCCCACAGTAAGGACACTGAAAGGGTTTCTCTTCTGTTTGAGATCTCTGATGCATGATAAAAATGGACTTCCTGCAGAGGAACTTCCCATATTTGCTGTATGTATGGGGTTTCTTCTCAATAAGGGTTTGTGAATGGACACTGAGATTTGACTTTTCAATTAGGGCTATTCCATCTTTATTGTATTCAAGGGATTTTTCTCCTCTGTGAGCCCTAGTATGTGTAAATAACATTCCTTTCATAAGGAAGGATTTTTCACATTCATTATGATCTAATGATTGCTCTGGAGTTTGATCCTTCTGATGTTGAATAAGCTCTTGTTTACCACTCACACTCCTTTCTGTTTGTTTATAGAGATTCACTGTAGTATGAATTTTCTCATTCTTAGAATTGAGGAGTGATTTCTCCCATCCATTACTCTCACCAAACTTCTCTCTTCCAGGGCTTATATTTCTACTGACTAATTCTGAAATATTTTTAAAAACCTTTCCATCAGGCTTATATTCACATAGTGCTGTTTTTGAAATAATACGGTTCTTGCCTATAGTAAGTGTTTTCCCAAAAATATTACTTCTTTCCTTAATTAGTCTTTTGTGGTTGAATATGACTGATCTAGAATGCCTGTCTTGGTATTCTTTGAACTTCACTAAAACATCTTCAGCTTTCCCATCTTCTTCTAGAAAAGAATACAATTAACAACACTGTAAGTCTTCACATAAATGTTATGGATTGAAAGTATATACAAACAACCTATTGAGTGACTGTATGCCTCACTATTGTGGTCTACAGAAAGGCCAAAATAAATTACCTCTTGATAGGGAAAATTTATATGACATAAACCAAATCCTGCCATACTGTTAAAATGTGAAAAAATTGGTGTAAGAAAAGAACACTCATGGGGCACCTGGGTGGCTTAGTCGGTTAGGTGTCAGACTCTTGATTTTGGCTCAGGTGGTGATCTCACAGTTGTGAGTTGTGCACACTGGCAGTGGAGAGCCTGCTTGGGATTCTTTCTCTCTGCCCTTCCCCTGCCCGCCCCCCCAACATTCCTTTCTCTCAAAATAAAATAAAAAGAACACTCAAATTTTTGGCATATTATAAATACAATACCTGCATTAAGCAGGTATAATAAACACAAGGATAAGTAAACAGAAGACAAAGGATGATGAAAATGACACTGTTCTTGAAATGGGCAGATTCACAAATAGTGGTGTGAGCTTATCAAGGGTACTAACCAGTGATCAAGAAAAATGTTCAGTTAGAGATGAAAGCCTAAATATTTATTCCCTTATGCCTAAATAAGTATTATAAAATACTGCCATTTGTTTCTTCCTCTCTTGCAAATGACTTTTCTCAAGCACTTATTTCCTGGTGTTGAGAGGAACACTAGGCCCTAACTCTCCACACAACTTATTTTCTCTTGAACGGGAAGACTTTGGGAAATGTATTTCCATTAGGAATTGTAAAATAAACCAGAGGACAAAGCATACTTGAAATGTGAATATAATCACCATTGTATGCTGACTGCTGCTGCCAGAATGTTTATTATACTAAATTCTCCTGACCATCAATTCTAACTTTTCCTCCTTTCATTTGCTGAATTACTTTTTCAGTTTTCAGGAAGGATGAGTTCAAGTTTTCCTCCCAATGCAGTAACATACCTTAACTCCACTACTCCCTATGGGGGATATGAATGACTGGATTCTTCAACTGTATGCTTATAATGCTGACTTACCCTCACCATCATTTTTCTTACAAAATTTTGGCTATATCTTATTATTGTTACCTTACTACCACCCACGTCTAGTAGGGTAATTTTAAATATGGATTCATTTTACCCGTGACTTGCATCTTATTTACAAATAGCCCTTAACTGGTAACTGCCCAAGTATCCATCAAAAGGTAAATGGTAATATTGTATCATGTATGTATAAAATGGAATACTATTCAGCAATAAAAAAGGAAAAACACCTAGTGATACACAATGACAAAACAGATGAATCTCAAACATTTTTCAGAGTGAAAGCTTTATGCGAAAGAGTATATATTATACAATTCCATTCATGTGTAATTCTAGAACACACTGAAACTAATCTGTATTAGTAACTGGAGTTATATCATCTTCCTGAGAACCTCAACCACCTTCAGGGACATGCTACTATCCAATTTATCCAAAAACCTTCATATATTATTTCTATCCTTTAATGTCTAATTTGTCTGAAATTAGATTATAATTATAGTCTGGACCATCCATTTAAAGAAATCTTTTAGGGGCACCTTGGTGGCTCAGTCAGTTAAGTGTCCGACTTCCGCTCAGGTCATGATCTCACAGCTCGTGAGTTCAAGCCCTGCGTCGGGCTCTGTGCCAACAGCTCAGAGCCTGAGCCTGATTCATATTCTGTGTCTCCCTCTCTGTCCCTCACCCACTCATGCTCTGTCTTTTTCTCTCTCAAAAATAAATAAACATTAAAAAAATTTAAAGAAATCTTTTAACAACCTGCTATTTTAATATGAATATTATATGTAAAATGCTCCATTTGATAATATTGCCTTGCCGACTAAAACTTATGATCTTGGAAGTCAATATTTTATTGACTAATTTCTGAGTATACATTAACACATGGTTATCTGAGATAAAGGGATGTGATCTTGGCATGTATATTTAAAAGAACTTAATCATTAAATGATTTCTGAATGGACGAGAAAGATGTTTTCCTTGCATGGTATCAAAGAGTCAGGTAACTATTGAATATCTAGCCTCTGTTACAAGCTACAGTAAGGAAAAGTAAAAGAGAGAAACTTATTTGAGGGAATTGTTAATCAGATGGGGAAAGAAGTTTGATCATACCAGAGGATGCATCTGTTTACAGTTTACATACATAAGTAGAATATGAATGCAGCAAAAAAGGAATTGACATGGTCTGGAGTAGTCAAGGAACATCTCATGGAGGAAGTGAAACTTGATCTTTTAACTGAATGATATAGTAAAGAATATAACTTTGCCCGAAGAGACATCTGACATTTGCCTTTGGCTTCTGGGAAGTAATCTCTAAACCCTTGGAATATGCATTTGTTTGCCTGGGAACCTTTGGCCAGCCAGAAAGTAACAATGTAATTTAGGGTGAGGTCTTTGAGCCACACCAACATTGTGATTTAGGGTGGGGGTTTTAGGTCACACAGTATTAGCTCGACTTCTTAAGGGGCTGAAAACTGAGATGGGCTACATGTATTGTTAATCATGCCTATGTGATGGAGCCCCAGTATGAACTCTGGACAATGGGCTCAGGTGAAGCTTCCCTGGTTGGCAATATTCTGTACATATTGTCACACCAGCAAGGTAATGCTGTCTGTGACTCCATAGAGAGAGGTTTACCAGAAGCTTCATGTTTGGTACTTTCCTGGATTCTGCCCTTTATGTCTGGATGATTCTAATCTATACTTTTTTCTTCTGTGATAAACCGTAACTGTGAGTACTATGGCTTTTAGTAAGGTCTGTGAGTCCTTATAGCATATTGTTTATATTAGCAGTAGTCTTGGGGACCCCCAAACTTATAGTTGGTGTCAGAAGTAAGGTGGTCTTGTGTGTTCTACTGTACCCTCTAACTTTGTAGTTGGATAACTGCAAGTATCTATATGGGTATATAGCAGCTGTCATATAATGAAAAGTCCAGTTGTGAGGAATGAAATCAATTGTATGGAGTATATCTGGGAGACTAGAACAAAGAGAGATGAGCAAGAGTTCTCAGTCACAGAGAGAAATAAATTTGGAATGATCAGATGGGATATTCTTCTATCAGCCCTTGAAAAAGAAGGGATTTAAATTTCATATAATAAGTAATTTCTTTTTGGCATATTGACAATATAAACTGAAAGAAGTGGGTAAAAATGATGGCAAATCCAAATAGTAATTACAGAAGTTACTGAAATAATATGCTCTCATTTTGGAAGAGGTCAGTAGCAAATGAGGATATGAGAGGATGTAAAGATATTTCACAAAGTGAAATAACACAAATTGTGGAGAGATCAAGTGTAGCAGAGGTGATGGAATCAACCTGATACTACAAGAGACTGACTATGGGGAAAAAAGGATATAGAAATAAGTAAGGATAAGGTAAACATAAGGACTATTATTTATGCTATATCAATAACCAAAAGGATGAGATAACTGTTGTTGTATTGCTATAGGCAGATGAAAATAGATACTAGAGTTCAGGTGGCAGAAGTGGGCTGAAAATGTGTATTTGAAAGCCATTCACATAAAACAAGAAAATCACAACTTGAGAATGGATCAGATTATTATAGCTGATAGGACTTTTACAAAGGCAAGAACTGAGGATGAAGAATGATCCTTAAAGGATAACAACAAGAGACCAGTGAAATAAAATCCATTTATCAACAAATATTTATTTTCCCAAGCAATAAGGGGGAAGAAAAGCAATGAAGATGTGAAAAGGCACCTGGGAAATATGTTAAGAATGAGTTAGTGTTTTTCACCCAAATCAAGGTGGGTAGGTATCAGGAATCTGAGCGCTATGATACGGAATACAGAGACTTATTGGAAAGAAACTTATTGAAAAGAAGTGATACTAAACTATCACCTAGGTCCAAAGCATATTGATTTTGAAATTTGATGGCAGGTGTCATGGTGAGAATAGGATATGAGCCTGAGCACAAGAAACAGTTAAGACATTGCACAGGGAAAGAAAGGAAAGAATATGAAAACTAAGAGGAAGATAAATATTAGACAATGATTTCTCTTTTTGTGGAGAGATTTAAGAATGCCTATAAATAGAAGACTAAACAAAAGAAAGAGGACTAAAATGTTAAAGACATGAAAAACAAGCAGAAAGGCCTAAACCAGCAGTTCCCGAAGTGTGACATGGATCTTAGTACGTGAGATCCTTATGCAGGAGAATTTGGGAAGGTAGTCCACAAAATCAAAACTCTTTTTGTTAATAATAACAACCTTGTCTTTTAAAGGTGGGTGTCTCATTTGTACTTATGGAATTTTAATTTATGAAGGTGGCTGAGTGATGACATAGGCTAATCTCATTGGAAGGAGATTTTCATTACATTTCCTTAGAGGAGAGGGCACACCATGCCTTGTAGGGCCACATAGAGGAGCAGCAGGCTTGGTCAGGACACAGAAAGGAGAGAGGGGAAAGCCTATGCTAGAGCCTTTTGTGGGACCTGCTTGCATGGGAAAGGCAAGGCAGGGTAGGAGAAACAGTTTAGGATTAGCTTTTTAGAGTAGTGTTGGAGGCTATGCGTCCGTAGTTGTATGGTACCTAGTCCTAGGTGATTTAGGACACAGGAAATGTTGGCTCGGTGTGTGAGAGTTAGATAAAGCACATGGTTGAGGGGATGGACTTGGGATTGGTTGGTTTTTATATAAAATGTAGGCTCACCAACAGGTGGTTTACCATCCCTACGAAATCAGCCAGCTCTAGGAGGGGCAATCTCTCCCCAGCCAGCAAGGCCCTCCAAAGTTTCAAAATATCATAAAATATAGAAGATAAAAAAATGATTGATACAGTGGGTAAAATGCAGGCACATCAACATAACACTGGCACCAATCTATAATAGTAACAACTACATTTCTAATTCATAGGGAAAAAGTTTCATGTAAGACTGTTCTTAATAGAGCAGGAGAAAAAATCACTTTTATTAGATCTCCACCCTCGAGTACACATATTTTCAATATTCTGTGTGATAGTTGGGGCGCCTGGGTGGCGCAGTCGGTTAAGCGTCCGACTTCAGCCAGGTCACGATCTCGCGGTCCGTGAGTTCGAGCCCCGCGTCAGGCTCTGGGCTGATGGCTCGGAGCCTGGAGCCTGTTTCCGATTCTGTGTCTCCCTCTCTCTCTGCCCCTCCCCCGTTCATGCTGTGTCTCTCTCTGTCCAAAAATAAATAAAAAACGTTGAAAAAAAAAATTAAAAAAAATATTCTGTGTGATAGTTAAAGAAGTATGCATAAGGCACTTCTATTGCATATCAAATTATAATATATTTTGTAAGGAAAAGTGACGGTGTAATTATTTGAGCTGAGAACTGAAAACAGGGGCCTACCCCTGCCATCCCACTGTATCCAAAAAAAATGTTCCTGTGAAATGTTTCATAAGTTGAGATGGCATAAAGTGAAGAAGCAGTTACCATTAACTTATATGGGAAAACTCTTAAGTGTTCCCAGATCTAAAAAATAACCTGTCTTTGGCTTTTCTGACACATCTTGTTAATGGATGTGTAAAATAAATTGAGATAAAGCAAAGATGCTCACAGACCATAGTTCAAAGCTATGGTAGCTTGATGCTGTGAAGCTGAGTGCAATTCCTGGGAAGGAGCTTAGCAGTGCCTTTATAGCTAGTTCACTGCAAAACAAGCACTGAAAACTGGTTTTGCATTTCACCTTTTTTTGTAAAAGCAAAAATCATCTTTGGATTTCTTTTGGTTAGTGAAAACAGGTACGAATGGAGGTCTCTAGTAAAAACAAAGTGGCATAACACAAACTTTCGAAAAACGGGGTATCTGTATCTTTTTGTGGAATAGCATTTTTACTTCAGTAAAACTATTATTCAGATGTGGGTATCTGGTAGACATTTTCTTGAACAATGTGAGCCTATCAATTCAAGGGAAAACATGTGCCAATATTTGTTACCAATGACAAAATCCAAGCTTTCAAGTAAAGGCTGTTATGTTGGAAAGCATTATTTGCTACTGTGAGCTTGTCAGCTTCCCAACAGACTTTTCTGATGACGTTGGTGATGATATTAATACATGTGGGTTATGGGTTTTTTCAAGTAATATTGTATATGAGAATATGTCAAAATTTGGAAAATGTTCTGTTAGTGAACTGTTACTATCCAAATGACTAATACATAATATTATCAAAAAATGCCTGGGTAAAATATCCATTTAAATAGACCACTGGGGGGAACCTGGGTGGCTCAGTCGGTTGAGTGTCTGACTTTTCCTCAGGTCATGATCTCTTGGTTTGTGAGTTCGAGCCCCACATTGGGCTCTGTGCTGACAGCTTGGGGCCTGGAGCCTGCTTCGGATTCTGTGGCTCCCTCTCTCTCTCTGTCTCTCCCCTGCTCATGCTCTGTCTCTCTCTGTCTCTCAATAATAAATAAACGTTAAAAAAAATTTTTTTAAATAGACCATCGGATTTTACATAACAGTCTACAAAAATACATTGCTATGGTTTCAGATTCTGTATTGCAACTAATTGTTTAGGAACTACCAATTGTTACATTTGGGTGTGGTACTAATGAAGAATATCCATGACAATCTAAGAAGGCTTTTTAAATATTTTCTTTCAAACTACATATAATGCATGAAGGAAGGTTTTCTTCATATTTTCAAAATCAAACAACATTTTGCAACAAATGGAATGCAGAATCAGATGTGAAAATCAGCTGTTTATTAAGCAAGATATTAAATAAATTTTAATTATGTAACAATTCCACTTTTGTCAGTATTTTTTTTCTTTTGGGAAATAGTTATTTTTTGTAAAAATATGATTTTATGTCAACATGCAATGAGTTTATTATTTTTATATTGTATTAAAATGAATTAGTAAATGAGTGGTGAAAAATATTTAATTTCTAATAGGGTACACACACACATATGCACAAAATTCTTTTAATCCTTAATAATTTAAAAATATTAACAAGTCCCAAAACTAAAAAGCTTGAGAAACTGCTCAACTAGACATCCAGATTCTGGTAATGGCAAAGAAGTTTGTATCAAAACAACCTTCCAGCTGGTATGATAAACTGTGGACCAACTGTAAAAGACCAATTTGTTTTGGAAAGCACCTCTAACGAGTGATCAAAAGGAGGCAAAAACTTAAGTGGATATAACATTTGAAAAGGAAGAAACCACACTTCATAAGATCTACATTTATCCAGATATTCCATTGTGGGCCCTGGTAGTTTATGCAGCACCCAGGGGATACATTTCTGGGGGAAAGTAGGAGTCATCCTGTGCAGAAAAGTCTGAGATCAAGTTTGGAGTCACTAGAGTGGCTATAAATTGAGGACAAAATCTGAGAATGGACAAGTCATTCTGAGAATGGAGAAGTCATAGAAGGAGAACCCCAAAGATAGTATAAACCCCTCCTCAAAACCTTGGTTAACTGCATCTTCAGGGCAAGACTGCAAGAAGCACAAAGGGAAAAGAAAGCTGGAACACTGAAAGAACTGATTACAGATTTCAGCAGCTGTTTACCTTTGGGAAAAAAGGGTTGTTGTTTTTTTTTTTAACATTTTTAAAAAATTTATTTATTTTCAGAGACAGAGCAGGAGCGGGGGAGGAACAGAGAGAGAGAGGGAGACACAGAATCTGAAGCACACTACGGGCTCTGAGCCCGAAGTGGGTCTCAAACCCACGAACCATGGGATTGTGACCTGAGCCAAAGTCGGACGCTCAACCGACTGAGTCACCCAGCAACCCCTGGAAAAACAGTTTTTAATTCTGGTCCTGTGCCAAGTCCGAGGAATCTGGTGAGAGGAACCTTTGGTCTTTATACTGAAACCCCAGAATGACCATGTATAAGAGCAAAGGCTGCATCCCGGCACTAAGAGAAACAGCATAAAGCTAAAGGCAAAATTGAAACTGAAATAGAAATCATCTAAAAAACTTAAAAGCAATCTTAAAAAGGAATCAACATGAGCCACCAGTAACTTAACTGCCTTCCAAGTGAAATCTCAACAATCTTCAGAGGCAGAAAAAGAATCCAGTATCTTGACAACATATTATCTACAAGGTTTTCCTGAGAAGAAACAGGAAATGTGATGAAGAGAAGATAAAAACCAGTTAATAGAATCACACTGATATATGTCCCCTATGTTGAAATTACAAGGTAAGGAATTTAAAATAACCATGATAAATATGTTTACAAAATCTACAAGAAAAGATAGAAATATGGGTGAAGAGATGGAGAGTTCAGGAGAGATAAGGATATGCAAACTTTAAAAACCTCATATCTTAAATACAAAATTCATTGGATGGGTTTAACAGCATAGAACATAGAGAATGAAGAATCAGTAAAGTGAAAGTCTGATTAACAGAAATAACCCAAATCATAAAATCGTTTTAACTCCTTAATAAACTCTACAGAAGATAGGTTAAAATTATTTAAAATATAATTGAGAACAGAGCAGAAAAATAATCATAGAAATGTTGGCCAAAATTTCTTCAAATTTGCTCTAAAACAAGAACTCAGTGAATGTGCTAAATTCACTTACTAGTTCTAACAGTTCGTTTTAGATTCCTTAGGATTTATTATGTACACAAGCATGTCATGTACAAATGAAGATAGTTCCCTCTTTTTTTAAAAAATTGTTCTAATTGGTAGCCTTTTGGCTTCTTTTTCTTGCCTTATTGTACTGATTGTGTCTAGCACAATGTTTAATAGAAGCAGTGATAGTGGGCATCTTTTCTGGTTTTGATCTTAGAAGAAAAGCATTCAGGCTTTCTACACTGCATGTGATACTAGCTATAAGATTTTCAAAGATACCCTTTATGAAGCTGAGGAAATTCCCTTTGGTTGCTAATCTGGTCTAAGGCTTCATAATAGTAACTGAATTTAATGATTTTCCCATGTCTACTGATGCTCCTTAAATTTTTTTTTTCTAGTTACATTAAGTGGCAGCTTAGATCCTTGGTTTTAGACCCCTTTTCACTTTTATATGGTGAATTACATAGATTGATTTTTAAATACCAAATCATCGTTGCTTTCCTGGGATAAGCTCTTTTTAGTCATAAGGTTTTATCCTTTTAAAATATTGCTAGATTTGGGGCGCCTGGGTGGCGCAGTCGGTTAAGCGTCCGACTTCAGCCAGGTTACGATCTCGCGGTCCGTGAGTTCGAGCCCCGCGTCAGGCTCTGGGCTGATGGCTCGGAGCCTGGAGCCTGTTTCCAATTCTGTGTCTCCCTCTCTCTCTGCCCCTCCCCCGTTCATGCTCTGTCTCTGTCTGTCCCAAAAATAAATAAAAAACATTAAAAAAAATAAATAAAATATTGCTAGATTCTGTTTTATAATATTTATTATATATATAATATTTTATTATAGATTTTTTTTCTAGCTTCATGGAGGATGTTGGTGTTTAGTTTTTTATTCTTATAATGCCTTTGGTTATAAATAATGTTGGCCTTATAAAATGAGTTGGGAAGTGTTCTCTCCTATTTATTGACATAAAATTGTAGACTCCCTAATTGTCCTTTTAATGTCTGTAGGATCTGTAGTGGTGCAGCTTCTGTAATTTTTTTGTTTGTTTATTTATTTTTGAGACAGAGAGACAGAGCATGAGCAGGGGATGGGCAGGGAGAAAGGAAGACACAGAATCCAAAGCAGGCTCCAGGCTCTGAGCTGTCAGCACAGAGCCCAACGCGGGGCTCAAACTTGTGACATGAGATCATGACCTGAACTGAAATCAGATGCTTAACCAACTGAGCCACCCAGGTGCCCCACAGCCTCTGTAATTTTTAATTAGTGACTGTGTCTTCTATTTTTTATTAGTACATATAGCTATGGTTTATTAGTTTTATCAATTATTTTAATGAATCAGCTTTTGTCTTCACTCATTTTCTCTATTCTACTTCTGTTATGTAATTCATTGATTTTTGCTTTGGTCTTCATTTTTTCCATTTTACTAGCTTTTTAAAAAAAGTTTATTTATTTAAGTAATCTCTACACCTAACATGGGGCTTGAACTCGTGACCCTGAGATCAAGACTCACAAGCTCTTCCGAATGAGCTAGCCAGGCACCCCTCCTTTTACTAACTTTTGAGTTTAATTTTTTTCTTTTTTTAGCTACTTAGGGTGGCATCTTAGATCCTGGATGTAAATGGATAAAAAAAAAATAATAATAAAGGGGGCACCTGGGTGGCTCAGTTGGTTGAATGTCTGACTCTTGATCTCAGCTCAGATCATGACCTCACCATTGGTGAGTTCAAGCCCCACGTTGGGCTCTCTGCTGTTGGCACAGAGCCCACTTGGGATCCTCTGTCTCCCTTTCTCTCTGTCCCTCACCTTTTCTCTCTCTCTCTCTCTCTCTCTCTCTCTCAAAAATAAACATTTTTTAAAAAGGATAAAAAAAATGTTAATGCTGCTTTAGATACATCCCATAAATTTTGATATTTTGCTTGAATTATCATTCAGTTCAAAACATTTTTCAATTTACTTTAGGATTTCTTCTCTGATTCATGGGTTATTTGGAAATGTAGTGATTAATTTTCTAATATTTGGGAAATTTAGAAATATGGTGTTTTTTAATTGAAGTATAATTGACACACATTATATTAATGAATTATAGTTGACCCTTGAACAATGTGGGGTTGGTGCCTCACACAGATGAAAATCCATAAATAACATCTGACTTCCCAAAAACTTAACTGCCAATAGCCTACTATTGACCTGAAGCCTAATAACATTAACAGTCAGCACATATTTTGTATGTCACATATATTATGTACTGTATTCTTACAATAAAGTAAGCTAGAAAAAAGAAAATGTTACTAAGAAAACCGTAAGGAAAATATATTTACAGTACAGAACTGTATTTATTTTAAAAATCCATGTGTAAGTGGGTCTGCTTAATTCAAATCTGTCTTTTTCAATACACAAATGTAATTCTGTTGTGGTCAGAATCCATATTATGATTCAGTTTTTTTTTAATTCATTGATACTCATTTTATAACCCAGAATATAGGGTCTATCTTGGTGACTATTCCATGTAAAATATTCTATAAAGATGAACTAGAGGAGCACCTAGGTGGCTAAGTCAGTTAAGCATCCAACTTCAGCTCAGGTCATGATCTCACTGTTCGTTGAGTTTGAGTCCCATGTCGGGCTCTGTACGGATAGCTCAGAGCCTGGAGCTCCTTCAGATACTGTGTCTTCCTCTCTCTCTGCCCCACCCCTGCTCATGCTCTGTCTCTCTCTCAAAAATAAACATTAAAAAAAATAAAATAAGAATGGGGCCCCTGGGTGGCTTAGTTGGTTGGCGTCTAACCGGCTCAGGTCATGATCTCTCAGTTTGTGAGTTCAAGCCCCACATCCGGCTCTGTGCTGACAGCTCATAGCCTGGAGCCTGCTTTGGATTCTGTGTCTCCCTCTCTTTCTACCCCTCCCCCACTCACACTCTGTCTCTGTCTCAAAAATAAATAAAACATTAAAAAACAGATGAACTAGATACAAATGATTGATAGTGTTTTCAAGCATTCCATAGCTTTATTATTTTCTTTGTTCTCTCGATTACTGAGAGAGAAGGGGTGTTTATATCTCAATCTATAATTATAATGCTCTTTTCAGTTCTGTCACTTTTGTTTCATGTATTGTATGCATTCTCAATGGGGGTTTCTCCTAAGGGAGCAAAATTATTCTGGGGAAATGAAAAAAAGTTTCTTAAATATTGTAATAGTTTGTGGCCCTTCAAACAGCAACAGAACATAGAGTATGTTATTAAAATTTAATGGGGGCAATTAGAAAAAGAGTCTAAAAAGACTCCTTAGGGAGTGATAATGATAAAAAGCTGAGAAACACTGATGTATTTTGAAGCTCTGTTAGGATTATGACTTCTGATGAAGTGTCTCTCTTTAGCACCATAATATTCTGTGTTCTGAAATATACTTGGATGTATAGCCACTCCTGTTTTGTTATGCTTTGTGTTTGCATACGTAACAGGGTCTCATTCTATTTTTGAAGTCTTACTGCTGACAACTTCCTAGACCCACTCTTTTTTCTCCTCTTGTTCCACACCTGGGCAAGCCAATAGGAGAGCTTGCATGTTCTTTCTGTTGGTGCTGGCAGGAAGTTTAAGCTATGTAATCACTAGCCCACATGTAGAATCCTCACGACCTACTCCCCAACCACAATAAACACAAAAGCCAGACACTCCCCCTTGCACTCTCAAGCCATTTTAGGACCAGTCTGGGAACCTTCCCTGTTCTTCCCAGAAAGCCTCATTAAATTATGTCAGATTTCAATCTTGACACGAAGTCAAATTTTAGGTGAGTGGGGTGGGGTGTTGATCTCATCCTCAAATGGAGCAACCACAGACAATATGATATATACTTTTTCATCTTTTTATGTTATACCTTCCTGTGTCTTTTTATTTAATTTTTAAAATACATATCACATAGCTGGGTCTTCCTTTTCACTTTAGATATTAAATAGTCATTTTTAGGTATTGCATTTGTTTGTTATTTCTATGTTTGCTCTCTCGCCTTATGTTCATTTCCGCTTTACATCCTTGATGATATTGAGGTCATTTATAATGGCCATTTTAGCATCCTTGTCTGCAAATTCCACCACCCCTGATTTTATTGACTTGTTGTTGTTTTCTATTGACTGATTTCCCCCCCCCCCCCCGCCTTGTCTATGGGTCCTATTTTCCTACTTCTTCATATATTTAATAATGTTTGATTGGACATCAGGCATTATCAATTTAATGTTGCTGAGTTTGAGATATGGTTATATTTTCATGAAGTATTGCTCTTTAAATGGCATTCTGTGGCAGCCATAGAGTTGCAGCACTAGGATCTCCCTTCAGAAAAGAACTTGCCATTGATGTGCAAGAAGTAGTTACCTGACAGCCTGCAATTGTTAGCATCTTCAGGATGCTCTTCATATGATGAATCAAACCACAGTTTCCCCAGGAGGTGCCCATCCAAAGACTGAACACTGAGGGGGTACTAGAGGCTGCCTATTTCTCTCCATGGCAGACTCCTCAGATGGATAGGAGACCAGCTAGGTCTCTAGGTCTCTTTGCTTCAGACCAGCTAGGTTGGTTGACACTTTGTCAAGTCTGCACAATGATCTGAGGTTCTCCCTGTCCAATCCTGTTAGCCTCTCCCCCTTTCCTTCCATAGGTACCAGATCCATATCATGATCTAATGGTTTCCTATATTTAATTTTTTTTTTCAACGTTTATTTATTTATTTTTGGGACAGAGAGAGACAGAGCATGAACGGGGGAGGGGCAGAGAGAGAGGGAGACACAGAATCGGAAACAGGCTCCAGGCTCCGAGCCATCAGCCCAGAGCCTGACGCGGGGCTCGAACTCACGGACCGCGAGATCGTGACCTGGCTGAAGTCGGACGCTTAACCGACTGCGCCACCCAGGCGCCCCATGGTTTCCTATATTTAATCTTACTTTCTTCTCCTTTATCTTCCATAGATGTACCTCTAGGAAATTTTTACATTCCTAACTCTATCTCAGCATCTCCATCCTAGAGGACCCAAGAGACACATAGCAATTATTTTTGGATTGGTTTAATCCTTTTGATGCTTTTGTTTAAGCACTTTTATGGCAAATCTTGCAAAATCTTTAACCTATGCCTAATATAACCCCATTTATCAAGGGGTGGCCTTTCTATGTTTCTATCTAAAGTCCTATGTATCAACAAGTTCTCTCCATTCTGGCTAGAGGAAAATAAAATGATCCTTGGTGCAATAGGCTATGGCAATTGTTCATCTTACAACACTATGGTAATTGTATTTTCCTTAGAACACGTCTTTGTTTAGTCTCATAGGGTTTCACCTATACACGTGCAGACTTATATTCAGACAAAGACTCAAAGAGAACCTTTTCCATATTTGGGGAACTCTTTTTCTGCATAGCTCACTTCTTTTGGGAAGTATGTCCTGGAAATTTTAGCAACCTCAATCTCCTTGAATGCCCATGTCAGTCCCCTCAAGTCAGTAAAATTGTCAGGTTCTTTTTGGATTCCTCTCTCTGTACTGCAGTCTGGAAGTTGCCTTCAGATGAAAGCCTGGAATGAGGTAGGGCTCATCTCATTTGTTTCTCTTCTCTCAGGAATCCAGGCCTGTGCTGCCTGTTGTTCAATATCTGAAAATAGTTTTGTCCAGTTTTCTTGTTGTTTCCTGTAGGAGTGTAATTCCAGACACTGTTACTTGCTCAGGGCTGGAAGCAGAAGTCTTGAATTATAAAAATGCAGGCCCAAATGGCTTAATAATGATTTTCATCAAACATTTAAGGAAGCAGTAATACCAGCATAACAAAAATTCTATAAGAAAATAGATGAAGAGGGAACACCCCTTGTCTTTTTGATATTGCTGACACAATTCTGATTTTTTCAAGGACATTACAAGAAAACTACAGACCACTATCCTTGGTAAAATCATGCATAAAAACTTACTAAAAAATTAACAAACCAATTTTAGTTATCTAGAAGAAGGATAATACATCTTGTCCAACTGGGGTTCATCCCAAGAATCCAAATTTAATTTTGTTTAATATTTAAATTATTTAATGTAATACATATAGTAACAGATTAAAGGAGAAACATCGTATGATCATCTTAACAGATGCAGGAAAAGCATGTTAAAATCAACATTCATAATTAAACTCATCAAAAACGAGGAAAAGAACTTCCAGAATTTAATAAAGAGCACTTATGAAAAGCCTACAGTTAATATTAGGATGAAGAATGAAATATTAAGTGTCTTCCTAATAAATTTAGTGAACTGATAAGAAACTCACTCTCACCACTTCTATTCAACATTGTACTGTAGATCCTAGTCAGTACAACAGAGTAAGAAAAAGAAATGAAAGCAATAAAATATACAAATGTAGAAGTGGAATATCTTTTTTCTAGAAGACATATTTTGTGTGTAAAAATCGAAAGATATATACTAAAACAAAGAACAATGGCAACAACAATAAAACTTAATAAGTAGAATACAATACAATAAGTAGAAGTATGCAAAATCAATATATAAAGATCAACTGGGGATGCATATTTTAACAACAAACTGGAAAAAGAAATTTCAAATATCCTACTATTTACAATGGCATTAAAATATTAAAAGATTAGATATAATGAAATATGTATTAGACCTCTATACTGAAAATAATAAAACATTGCTTACAAGAAGTAGAGAAGGTAATTAAAATAGAAAAATATAGTATAGTCATGGACTGGAAGACTCAATATTGCTAAGATGTTAATTCTCACCAATAAAAATTCTATTACCTTTGTTTAAAGAAATCAAGAAGTTGATTCTAAAATGTATTTGAAAAAGAAAATGACCTAGAATAGCCAAAAGAATTTTTAAAAGAATAAAGTTAGAAGACTTACTATGACTTCAAGACTTATTAGAAAGTTCCAACAATCAAAGACCAGGTAGTATTGGCAATAAGACTTAAAAGATAGCAAAGGAAAGAACAGTCTAAAAATAGGCTGACACAAATACAATCAATTTTTTATAAGATCACCAGAGCAATTTAATTCAATGTAGCACATGATGGGAGAAACTGTTATCTATATGAAAGAAAACAGACCCTTAATCTTACCTCACATCATAAACCAAACTTAACATGAGATGGGCGACAGAATTAATAAAAATAGCAAAATATTCATAACATTTTTAAAAGAAAAGACAGAAACTATCATCACAACCTAGTGGATCTCAAATATTTGAGAGGTCAAAGAAGTAAGTATAAAAGAAAATAATGATACACTGGATTTCATCAGAGTTAACAGTGTGTGCTTATTAAAAGACATAACAGACCTGAGGAAATATTCACCATACATATATCAAACAAAAGACTTCTATCCAGAATATGTAAAGAATTCCTACTACTCGAGGGAAAAATATACTACCCAATAAAAATGGGTAAAACATTTGAATAGGTACCTCTGAAGAAGATAAAAAAAACACTTGAAAAAGTTCTCAACATCAATGGTCACAAGGGATATCTAAATTAAAACTGCAAAGATATACTACTATAACCTTCAGTCTGACCAAAATGCAAATACTGATAACATCAAATGCAGAAGAGAATATGGGACAATCAAAATTCTCATACATTTTTGGTAAAAGTTTAAAATGGTACAGTAACTTATAAAAACTGGCAGTTTCTAAAAAAGTAAAATATACACTTGCCTAATGAATGAGTGATACCACCTGCTACATGTTTACTGAGGGGAAATAAAAACATATCCACAAAAAGATGTTTACAAGAATGTTCACAGTAGCTTTATTCATAACAACCCCAAACTGGAACATTTCGAATATCTATGAACAGGAGATATATAAACAAACTGGTATATTCACACAACTGAATACTATTAAATAAACTACTTATTTATGCAAAAATATGTATATATCTCTCACATATTAAGCTGAGTTAAAGTAGATATGAAAAAGGTCTAGGATAGACAAAACTATGCTGGTAGAAATCATAAGTGTGATTGTCCTAATGGGAGGGACTGACTTGGAAGAGCCCTGAAGGAACTTAATGGGTTAATGGAAATGTACTTTATATTGGGTGTGACATACATGGGTTTATGCTTCTGTCAGAACTCAAAGGACTTCACACTTAAGATCTCCATGTACAGTATACTTACAAAACATGGAGTAGATTCTTGGTAAGGGAATAGCAGTCTCTAAAAACATAAGGCAAACAAAGAAACAGCAGTCTCTATAAACATAAGGCAGACAAGGAAAGAACTTACATGAGGAGTGATATTCACAGCTAAAATTTAGATTTTAGACACACTGAAGTCAGTCATGTATAGGTATGTCAAAGATCTCAGGCCTTTAAAAACAGATCCCTAATAAGATGGCTACTATTAAAACAACAACAACAACAACAACAACAACAACAACAACAACAAAAACAACCCCAAACAGAAAATAACAGGTGTTGGTGAGGACGTGGAGAAACCTGAACCCTTGTGCATTGTTACTGGGAATGTAAAAATGGTGTAGCCACTATGGAAAACAGTATGGCAGTTCCTCAAAACGTTAAACACAGAATTATTGTATATTCCAGAAATTCTACTTTTCTTTTAATTGTTTGTTAATGTTTTTTTAAAAAATGCTTTATTTAAAATGTTTTGTTTAAAATTGTTTTTTATAACTAAAAAAGGTGAAAGCAAAGACTCAGATATTTGTACACTCATGTTCATAGCATAGCAGCATTGTTTATAGTAGCCAAAAGGTAGAAGTAACTCAAGTGTCCATTGGATAAGCAAAAAATAATATATACAATGGAATATTTCAGCCTTAAAGGAAGGAGATTCTGATATACTACAACATGGGTAGACCTTGAGGACATTATGTTAAATGAAAAAAGCTAATCACAAAAACGACAAATACCACATGCATAACTCCACTTATATGAGGTACCTATGAGTAGTTAAATTCATAGAAACAGAAATTAGAAAGGTGGTTGCCAGCAGCTAGGGGGAGGAGGTAATGGGGAGTTGTTTTTTAATGAGTACCGAGTTTCAGTCCTACAAGATGAAAAGAGTTCTGGAGATGGATGGTGGTGATAGCTGCACAATGTCAATGTACTTAATGCCACTGAACTATATGCTTAAAAATGGCTAAGATAATAAGTTTTTAGTTCTGTGTATTTTGCCACAATTAGAAAAAATAGATCCCTAAAAACATTCAAAGGTGCTAACTACCTGAGTCCACTGGATTTTATCTGTACAGACTCACCAAGGTAGCTCTGACTTGGAAAAATTCTCTCTGTTGTCCATAGTTCTTCTCCTTGTTCCAACTTACGGATCATATCGGGCTTAGTCATGTGAAACCCTGATAATAAAAAATGAGACTTGGTCTAAGCTGCTTGGGCTTCAAAACTACTGAAGGAAGAGAAAGATATAGCTCTAAGGTGACAGACAAGGCACACATTAACATCTTAGCAAAGTTAATACCTTGCACTGGGCAAGTGTGGACATAATCACACTGGCTCCTAATAAAAAAGGATTCATCACCTCTGATCTCTGAAATTCAAAGCTCCATATGTTTCAAAAATTCTTGAAAGGAGATGTATGAGATTGAAAGATTCAAGGAATTTTTCTTACCAACAGAGATGAGGTGGCAATAATTTTCCAACATGACATCCCTGTAGAGGGTCTTCTGAGCAGGATCCAGCTGCTGCCACTCCTCCTGGGTGAAGTCCACAGTCACATCCTTGAATGACACTGATCCCTGCAAGGGCAGACTCTAGTTCATCCTAAAGTGATTGGAACTAGTGAGAACTAGATATTGGAAACCACGTTCAGTGGTCAGACTAGTTTTCTTATTTTATCTTTTGTATTGTAGAAAATTCTCTGTGATAATACAGTCTGTATTTACTTACTATCTCATGCTAAAAATATATAAGATCATACTATTTACCTTGAATGTGACTGGTTGCTTGGTGGATCAAAATGAATAAAGCCCTGGCCTTGCTCATGAGAAGTTACAGGCTAAGTGAGAGGCATACATATAAATACATACACCCAACAGATATTACAGATGCGATGACAGGAAGATGTACAAGGGAAAATGCTACAGAGTAAAGAAAAATTTTATTTTGTATACCAAAGCTTCACTGAGGACATCAAAATTTTGTACTCATAATGAATTTGTTTTATACAGGGTACCACCTTTTAAAATTCATGGGGAGAATCATTGTTGCACTATATACTAATTTGGATGTAAATTTAAAAAAATAAAAATAAAATTAAAATTATAGCAGCACTATCAACAATAGCCAAAGTATGGAAAGAGCCCAAATGTCCATTGATGGATGAATGGATAAAGAAGATATGGTATATATATATATATATATATATACAATGGAGCATTACTCAGCAATCAAATGAATGAAATCTTGCCATTTGCAACTATGTGGATGGTACTGGAGGGTATTATGCCAAGTGAAATTAGTCAGTCAGAGAAAGACAAATATCATATGATTTCACTCATATGAGGACTTTAAGATATAAAACAGATGAACATAAGGGAAGGGAAATAAAAATAATATAAAAATAGGGAGGGGGACAAAACATGAGACTCATAAATATGGAGAACAAACTGAGGGTTATGGGAGGGGTTGTGGGAGAAGGGATGGGCTAAATGGGTAAGGGGCACTAAGGAATCTTCTCCTGAAATCACTGATGCACTATATACTAATTTGGATATAAATTTAAAAAAATAAAAAATAAAATTAAAAAAATCAATATGTAACTGCAATATGAAAAATCAGTTGTATTTATATGAAATGAAATCAATTATACAAAGTAAAATATAACAAAATAAAATTAAAAGTCATTAAATACCTAATAATTAATCTAAAAAAATTCACAGGGGGAGGAAAACCAATTAGTAAGCTGAGGAAATAGCAAAAGGCACAGTATGTTAGGAAAGAGTCTTGGAACTCTAAGAAGAAAAAGGTATATGGAGTTAGGTAGTGGGCATGTTTATCTAATAATACTGGGTTTTTTCTGGGGTACATGGCTGGCTAATCAGAGGAGTGTGTGACTCTTGGGTCTCAGGGTCATGAATTCAAGCCCTACATTGGGTTTAGAGATTACTTAAATAAAAATTTAAAAACTTAAAAAAAATACTGGATTTTTTCCCTACATATTAGGGGTCTTAAAAATGTACTGAACACACTCCTAACATATTTATATTTATTTATAAATCATCAGTCAGCATTAATGGCAATCCACATCTGCTCTTGGATGTAATTTGTTGGTATTTTCCTCCCTTTCAATATACTGTCTTGTACATTCCATTGTAATGCATACCCCACTTTGCTTGTTCTGCTGCTTTCAGAGTATGAAGAAATGTTAAGCAGTACATATATTATTTGATAAAATTTGTACTTCAGAGGCAATACCCTTGAAGACTAGAGAAGGCTTGAGATGTGTTGGGTGGGAAAGACAATTAAGTAACCATTGTTAGTGATTTCCTAGATTAAGGTGGTATTAATTGTCTAGAGAGGGGAAAACTGTTTAGTACATAAGGGGTTGCAACAAAATTGGTCATAAATTAGTTGTAGAGTAGAAAAAAGAGGCATAGCTCTTGAGTTACCTGCATAGGCAAGTGGTTAGGTGCTGAGACTAAGAAATAGAAAACACAAGAACAAATAAGCTAGACCAAAGGAGGTAATGAGGTGGGCCTTGGAAATGTACTTGAAGTGTCTATGGGACATTCAGGTGATCATAACTTTTGGAGACTGGATATATGGTTCTGACACTCTGGATAGAGGTCTAGGATGGAGAGAAGTGTTTGAGAGTCACTAGAATTAGATCAGTGTTACCTTTATGTGGATCTGTGCACAGAGAAAAAGAGACAGTGAAGAGAACTGATTGACATCTGGGGAAAACTAGTATTTTGAAGATGGGTAGACAAAGAGGAATTTTCTGAAAGACCTGAAAACACGAAAAAGTACCCCCTTTGATTCAAAGTAGAATATTCCTTTTTTTTTTTTTAAAGTTTATTTGTTTTTTTGAGAGGGAGAGCATTGCATGCATGAGCATAAGCTGGGCAGGGGCTGAGAGAGAGGGAGAGACAGAATCCCAAGCAGGCTCCATGCCTGGGGCTCAATCTCACAAACCAAACCATGAGATCATGACCTGAGCTGAAACTAACAGACACTTAACTGACTGAGCTATTTAGGTGCCCCTCAAAGTAGAATAGTTCAAGAATGGACTAGCATATGCATTTTATCCTCCTCCACTCCCATATAAAAAATTAGAAGAAACTAAAAAAATAAGAATAAATCTGTAACAGCATTGAAATACTTGAAAGGTTTTCACTGGCAGGCCACAGTTTGTAGGAACTGGATAAAATAGACAGGATCAGAGAGGGAGAATGCAAAAACCTCAGGTTTAAAAAAAAAGTTTATTTATTTATTCTGAGAGAGAGAGAGAGAACAGGGGGCGGGCGGGGGCAGAAGGAAGGGAAAGAGAGTATCCCAAGCAGGCTCTATACAATGTGGGGCTTGATCTCATGATCTCACGGTTCATGAGATCACGACCTGAGCTGAAATCAAGAGTCAAACGCTTAACTGACTGAGCCACCTACAGGCACCCAAAATCTCAGTTTTCTGTACAAGCTTGCAAGCAATCTCTATCTTGGAAACCTCACAAAACATCTTACCACAAACTAATAATGTCATTTACCAACTCTACCTCCCATTGTATCATTGCAAAACCTAGGTCAGTAGTGATGATCAAGGTTTTTCCATGTCTGCTCCTTGACCCCTCACAACTTAGATCTCAAATCAGTATCTAGATAAGATTCATTAAAGTAATATTTCCATTTTAAATCAAAATAATACATCTTTCAAGCAGTACTTTTGTGAGAAGCTTAAGAAAGGAGATGATGAATGATATATCAAGTTAATATGTAAACATGGGCTACAACTAGAAGGTACATGTGGGGAAGGCTTACATTTATATGGCTGGAATACGAAAAACTGGGAACAGGGCTGCAACTAGGTGGGGCGGGTGAGAAACATAGGGTGCAAAATTTAGGGATGCACAGGCCCTGAGAATACTCCTTACATTTTGCACCTAGGCCACTTGCTTGCCCTACTGGAGACCAGTTTCATGGAAGCAAATGCCAACATCCAGGAAATTTAAGGATTGGGAAGCAATATTCATATAACCTGAAAACAACTTATTTCATAAAGAGAGGAAACATCATCTCACCTGAGGCATGGCTTTGAGATTTGCAAGAGATGAACCTTCTCTTTTGAGCCCTTCTTATGGAAAAGGGAAGAGTCCTGAGAAGGCAGAGATGGGAGGATACAAAGAGCCATGTGAAACCATATTTGACTTAGATCTCCCAGAAAATTCAGTTAAATCTGTATCACTTTTCACTGCTTCAGCTCACTCTCATGTATCCACGATGGAGGTTAGTGGGAAAAAGGACAAATCTTGCTCCCTCGCCACCAGAAACCTAGTCTCTTTGTGAATTAGAATGGATCTAGGCGGTCTGTTGTAGCTGGAGAGGGAACATTGTGCTTTTCCCTTTGCAGCTCTACCTTCCACCTCCCATGGAAGACAGCTTTACCATCTACTTCCAAATAGTTCTTCATGGACTTTCTACCAATTTACACTGTTACTATCAGCACATGAAAATACCTCTCCACACCCTGATGAATGCAGTTAACATTTTTAATCTCTGCCTATCAGATATATATTGTAGTTCTTGTTTACATATTTCTTATTATGGGAGAATAAGCTCCTTTTACTTCTTTTCTGTGATGGCATCTTCTTATATAATGTCTAATTTTTTAATGTTTATTTACTTTTGAGACAGAGAGAGACAGAGCATGAACGGGGGGAGGGTCAGAGAGAGAGAGAGAGACACAGAATCTGAAGTAGGCTCCAGGCTCCAAGCTGTCAGCACAGAGCCTGACGCGGGGCTCAAACTCACAGACTGTGAGATCATGACCTGAGCCGAAGTCAGACGCTTAACCGACTGAACCACCCAGGTGCCCCTATAATGTCTAGTGTGTGTGTGTGTGTGTGTGTGTGTGTGTGTGTGTGTGTTTTAATTTTTTTTTTTAACGTTTATTTATTTTTGAGACAGAGAGAGACAGAGCATGAACGGGGGAGGGGCAGAGAGAGAGGGAGACACAGAATCGGAAGCAGGCTCCAGGCTCTGAGCTATCAGCCCAGAGCCCGACGCGGGGCTGGAACTCACAGACCGCGAGATCGTGACCTGAGCTGAAGTCGGACGCCCAACCGACTGAGCCACCCAGGCGCCCCTTTTGTGTGTGTTTTAATTTCCTAGTTGGTTGATATTATCATTTTTTATTTAGTAAATTAGCTATTTTAAATTGAAAATAATTTTCTTAGTTGCTCATATGACTATTAAAGTGTTCTTACCTTGTGAAGATTTTTTCCTTGAATGTTTTCTTGTTTAGCAATACTACCTATTATATAATCCATATTTTTTCAGTGGATATAAAATGCCATCTATATCATATAATACATATCCCTATATGCTTGAGAATATCTGAACTTTAATTTCCTCTACTTAATCTTTACTGACTCACCAGTATCATACTACTTAATAAGCATAATTACTGAAAATTCACTTATTTATTATTAATTTACTGACAGCTAATTTAAGTATTAACTATTGAACAACACTTTTTTAGTAGAAAATTATGGAACTAGAAAAGACATTAATCTTTTCACTCTGCAGTCTTCCTAGGGAGAGGATGATACCATGCTGAATGAAGTCTGAAGTACTGACTGCCACAGTGAATATTTTAATTAGCAAACTATTTTAATTATTATAATGAGAGGTGGCCTTGTCGTTAAAAGTATACCAAATACTTTTTATTATCTTGGAATGCCTGAAGAAGCCACTGACTCTGCCACTGATTTCATCCAGAAGCTGGAAACCTCACTCATATATCAGTGTTGAGAGTGTTAGTTATGGGCAAAAGTTTTTTGTTTTATTCCTGCTTGCTTATTCATGGAACACTGTTAATTTCAACTCATTGGTTTTAGTTCGTGTAGTGTTTCCCTGTAATGAATTTTACCATCTAGGAAATGAAATCTCACCTCTTCCTTTCCAATACTTATACCTCTATTTGCTAAATTGCTATTGAGTTACAATTTTGGAGGCAGGTTTAATGACCATGATTCAGATAATCAAATCTTAAACACCCAACTAGACAGTAGTCCTGAAGAGTTTCCCAATCACAAAAACATCACAAATAATAACAGTAGGTTGCAAACACATGCATGGTTACATTCAATCAAACTTAACTTCTGAAAACCATCTCACGGTACCCATCTATCATTTACAACCTCAGACAGCACATTACATAATTCCAGGCAAAGTCACAAAATCACTTTCGCTTCTCCATAGTCACCTACAGCCTCAGACACGCTCACACCTAGTCTAAAATGAGACACACAAGTAGGGAACCCCAGGCAGCAACAGGACTCCGTCCACTTTTCACACACAATCGGTCGCAACATCTCACAGAGTAGCACGCACCCCAACGCAGCAGGTTGAGCACAGGCGGCCGCCTCAATTCGGTGCACACGCGCGCACACACACAGACACACACACACAGACACACACACACACACACAGCGCCGGCTGTCTGAGGCCCCGCTCCCAACGCAGAGCTTCCTTGGGGTCAAAACAGACAAAATCCGCCCCCGCGCGGAGCTCGCTCCAGGTCAAACTCGATTGTCACCCTCAGGGTCACGCCCACGGACCACGCCCGAGGCCCCGCTCTCACAGATCCAAGTGTCTGGTTGCCGTGGGCTCGGCTCCGGTTCCCTCCTCAGAATTACCAGGCCCAGCTTGGACTCCCGGTTTCCTCCCTGGCCTCCCCACTGGGACCCGCTCCCTAGTCTGCCCTCTTGGCCCGAGCTCGGGGTTCCCGCCTCCTCAGAGCCCCTAGGACCTACCAACCTCACCCCCGGCCAAGGATCAGTCGTCTGCGCCTGCGCACTCCCGCGTGGGCTGGAGCTCCCAGGAGTCTACGGGGCTGCGCTCTAGTAGCCTAGCTGTCCCAGCTACAGGCTCTGCGGTGTGTTTAAGTCAACGTCCGCGCTGTTCCGGAGTGGACTGCGTTTCTCATAGGCCCTGGGGGAGTTTGTGAACCTCATCCTCTGGTTCATTTTCCTTTACGCTTGCGGTCACCGTTTTCCTTATGGTGAGTTGAAACCCGGGTCTGGGTGCGGGAGTAGCTCACTGCAGGAGGCCTGGAGTTTCCCAGGAGCATATGGGACGGGTAGAGGCAGGAACGTCAGGCCTGTATGAAAAAGGTGATTGTGGGTGTGTGTGCGATTGTGTGCCTGCGCCAATGTGGGATGTGATCATGAGTGTATGCGTGTGTCAGAGAGTGTATGTATGCGCGCGCGCATGGTGGGGAGGCCCTGACTGGCCCAGATTGGGCTCCTGGGCCTGAGTGGGGGCGGAGCCATTACATGACCACGGTCAGCGGTGACTGTGAGGTGTGTTGTACTGTGAACTGTGAACTAGTGACATTGCTATTGTGATCAACTGGAGACTATCAAAATTGGCCTAGTGTAGCTTTTTTACTTTTAGTAAGATAGAGCGTCATTTTTGCAGTTCTGGGGCTGAGGAATCTGTGGACAAGATCCCTGTGTGACTCGATCTGTGCCTGTGAAAGACTTCGAGGCCCTAGTTAACCACAGAGGCCCCCTGTTCTAAGCATGGCCTTTGTTGCCTTCATCGGTGCACCCTCTCTGTTGTCCAGCCTAGTGCTTAATGCATTGAAGGCATAGAGTACATTAAGTGTAGCCTATTCTGGACCCAGTTGTAAATTCCATGGTTTCTTAGAATTGTTGCGCTGGGTTTTCTTTCACTGCCTGTGTCATTTCACCTTATAGCCACACTGCACAAAAATACTGGTTGCACAAAAATGGCTGTCAAAGGGAAGTTGAACATTTGAGACCTAGAACGAATGTTATAACTAAAAAAGCAAAGCCCTGTGTTTATTAAGGAGATTGTAGGGCTGGAATTAGCCACCGAAGACAGGATATTGAGGCTGCAACAGTGGGATTACTTCCTCTGGAGATTCCTCTTGGCAGCTCTATGAGGGCAAGCCCTGTATTACAGATCCACAGCATTTTTATAGCACTGTTGACAGGAAACTGCTGTGAACATAGAAACAGACTCCAGTCCCTCCCTTCTGGGAACCTGAGTTTTCTTTATGATACAGGGAAGAGTCAACAGTATTCAGTCTTCCTCATACTTCCATTAGTGTATGTTTATGTATGGGGGGGGGCTTGCTAGTGATGAGGAGATGTGTTCTTGTTTAGCCTGTCTGGTCTCCAGGAAAGGCCTACTATGTCATGATTCTCTTTTCCTTCCAATTTTTGCTGTATTCCAAAAGAAGAGCCATGAGAGGAGAACATTGTTACAGTCACACATCTCAAAGCCAAGCTAAAAGTCATTTTGAGCTTTCTCTTTGTTTTATGAAATTTCATTTTTGTTTTTTGTGATATAAAATAACTTCATCTGAAACGCCCTGAAAAATAGTGATTTAGACATTTACCTGGGCATTCTCTTCCCAATTAATGATGGTACCATGAGGATGGATTGCCCTTGCCTGTTCCATCAGAATTCTTCCTACAGTTAATATTCATATAACCACTTGGAAACACCTCCCCTTGTACGCTTTTTGTGTAAGCATTCTTGTGATGCAGAAATAGTCCTTTTTTATTACACAGTTATTTGTTAAGGAAGAGACCAATGCTTGGGTAGAATTACACATTAGATACTTTAGATATTCTTCAGACACGAGTGGAAAAATGGCATGGTAGATGGTTTGATTGATTTCAGACTATATAATGGTCTCTGAGTCTCGAGCAGGAATCAGCAAACTTTGACCTTGCAGGCCAAATCCAGCTTGTATCCTATTTTTTTATGGCCTGTGAATGAAGATTGGTTTTAACATTTTTCAATAATTAAGAACATGTCAAAAGGAGAATGGTATTTCATGACATGTGAAAATTATATGAAATTCAAATTTCTGTGTCTACAAATTTTTGAATTTGATCAATAAAAAAATTGTGGAAATTTGTTATCTCTCTTATTAAATAAGCACCTACATAATATCCTTGATTTTGCCTTTTGGCCCATAAAGCCTAACATATTTACTCTCTGGTCCTTTACACAGGTTTGCTAACCCCGAATCTAGAGTATCTAAATGAAAATCTTAGTTTTACCATTGAGTGTTTTGAGTTTGGATAATATATTCAGTATCTTTCTATTCCATAACTTATTGTTTGTAAAATGCAAATAATAATATGAATTTCAAAGGGTTTTTGTGAAGATTAGTAGTTAATATTAACAGGGCACTAGAACAGTGGCTGACAATAATAAGTGCTTATGTTAAAAATGTTATTATGTGAACCATCTCAGTCATTCCACATTCATAATAAGGAGCAGTGAAAATGAGAAGTTAATTGTAAGTAAGAAAATGGGCCATGTGCTCAGATGGTCTAGAATAGGAATCCTTCACCTTAAATGATTTGCCTTGGAACTGTATACCCAATTGTATATTTTATTTTATTTTATTTTATTTTATTTTATTTTATTTTATTTTGTTTTGTTTTGTTTTTGTGTATGTGTGTGTTTTATTTGTTGTTGTTTTTTTGTTTTGTTTTGTTTTGGTGTGTGTGTGTGTGTATTTATTTTATTAATGCATATTTCTCCTGGGGAAAAGCATATAATTTTATGATAGTACCAAAGGTGTACATGACCCAAACAGGTTTTAAATCACTAACCTAGAATCAATAACTTACACCTGGAAGTCAACTTTAGGATGAGTTTGCCCAAAAATAATTTCCTGTATTATGTAAAATTGTTAATCACATTGCATCCAAATTAATCTTATGTAATTAAAAAGATATTCTGATATAAAACATATAAAATATAATGCTATGCAGTATTCATGTTTATGAACAAAAGTACTCAAGAAATTGCTAAATTATAAAGTTTAACTATTATAGGCATTTCTCAGCAATGTTTTAAGGATGATATCCAATATGATACATTAACTGGGCATTCATTGGAGAAAGGCAATGATAAAGCCACATTTATTAAGCCTCTACTATGGATGAAACAATTTAGTCTGAAAATGTCACCCGAGTTGTGCTCATTCACAGGGAAATCTTAAGTGTCTCATATTGATGAAATACAGTAAAACAAGGTACAAGACTTTGTAAGTTTATTTCAGTCACACTGGTTTTAGTGCTATTACCAGTTATTTTGCCAGCTTGTTTGTTTTCATAATAAGTAGAAAATAGCCCACCCTACAATTACTTTTATAAATATGCTTGAAATGGAAATTGTTATAGATTCCTGATGAAGAAATTAACATAGTCTTCTTGAAAAAATTATTAACCTAAGTTGAACTTATAAAATAGAAAGTTTTAAAAGTACTCATAATTTTAGCATCCAGAAGTAGTCACTGTTAACATTTTGCTATACATTATTTTAAAGTTTTCCTTGTACATATGTTTCTGATTGTGTTTTTTTTAGAAAAATTTATAAGAATTAGTCATTAAAATAAGACCTCTTAGGGGCACCTGGGTGGCTCAGTTGGTAAAGCGTCGGACTTCAGTTCGTGAGTTCGAGACCTGCGTCAGGCCCTATGATGACAGCTCAGAGCTTGGAGCCTGCTTTGGATTCTGTGTGTGTCTCTCTCTCTGCCTCTCCCCCGCTTGCACTCTGTCTTTCTCTCTCAAAAATAAATAAACGTTAAAAAAAATTAAAAAAAAAATAAGACTTCTTAGTTTGAAAAAGGAATTCAATCCAGTCACTGGTTTTGTTATACCTCCATGTCTGTAGTGTCAAATGACAAAACTAAAACAATTTAGTAATGAGTTTGATGTCTTTTATTCAAAGGAAAACAGTCCATAGGTTGGAGGAGTACTGTGCCTCACAAACAATGCAACACTTTTCTGGAGTGATTTTGGGCAAGAGAGAGTTTAATAGAATGTTAGAAGAGGCAACACGAAATGGTGTGATTGGCTAAGAGGTCAAGGATTTCCTTATAAGACTAGCAGGTCCTATTTTTTAGGGTAAGGTAAGCTAGCTAAAGCTGAGATGAAGGATTGTGATTGGTATATGTTAGGTTTCCTTGACAGGTATTTCCCATTAAGTGCAGGCTAACTAAAGTTTAGATTTGTGATATGAGCTGGGCCACTAGGGTAGCCTCCATCTTGTGGGCCTTGATATACAAATTAACTTTATCAGTGGGGATAAAAAGGAAGTGACAATGATACCCAACTGATTTGACAGACCTTTTGACTATTTGCACCTTTTGGAATTATACAGATACAAATTTATGTATAATTCCAGGAGATCAAATGATAAAGTAAAGGTACTCAGAATTCTGTATTTCTTTTTTTCTTTCCTTTTTTTAAATATAAATTATGCTGACAAGGATGGATTTATAATTTCCGATAACAGAATTGGATGTTAGTAGTTATAAATATGCATAAAATTCTGGCTTAGACCAGGGACAAGACTGAGTTTTGTTAATATTTTCAATTTGTTACCTAAGTGGATCAGATTCTCTGAGATAGTTTGTTTTTTTTAAATGTTGGGGCGCCTGGGTGGCGCAGTCGGTTAAGCGTCCGACTTCAGCCAGGTCACGATCTCGCGGTCCGTGAGTTCGAGCCCCGCGTCGGGCTCTGGGCTGATGGCTCGGAGCCTGGAGCCTGTTTCCGATTCTGTGTCTCCCTCTCTCTCTGCCCCGCCCCCGTTCATGCTCTGTCTCTCTCTGTCCCAACAATAAATAAAAAACGTTGAAAAAAAAATTTTTTTTTAAATGTTTATTTATTTATTTTGAGAGAGAGAGCTGGCGGGGGGGGGGGTGACGTGGGGGTGGCGGCAGGCAGAGAGAGAGAGAGAGAGAGAGAGAGAGAGAGAGAGAATCCTAGGCAGGCTCTGTGCTGTCAGCGTAAAGCCCAATGTAGGGCACAGTCCCATGAACCATGAGATCATGACCTGAGCTGAAATCAAAAGTTGATGCTCTACCAACACAGCCACCCAAGCACCCCTTCTCTGAGCTAGTTTTATGAGACAGAGTGATGACACTCTCTGTAGTTGCTGTCTGAAAATCTGTGTGATAGTCAGGGAGTTCAGTCAGTTTCTGAAAATCTGTGTGATAATGTTAATGAAGACTATATTTGCAAGTTGTGCTCTGTAATATATTAGCGTTATAAAGAAGAACAGGCCTAAGAAGCTCAAATTTCACTCTCAAAAAATGGTAAGAGGGGCACTTGCCTAGTTCAGTTGGTAGAGCATCAACTGTTGATTTGAGGGTCATGAGTTCACGTGCCACACTGGGCCTGGAGCCTACTTAAATTTTTTTTTTTTTTTTTAATTTTTAAAGGGGTTCCTGGGTGGCTCAGTCTATTAAGTGTTAGACTCTTGATTTTGGCTCAGGTCATGATCTTGCAGTCATGGGATTGAGCCCCTCACTGGGCTCCACAGTGAGTGTGGAACCTGCTTGAGATGCTTTTCCTCTGCTCCTCTACCCTGTTCTCTCTGTCTCTAAAATAAAAAAATAAAAATAAAAAAAGAGAAGAGTTATGGAGTAAAATTAAATCCTCAAAGAGGCTCAAAGAGGTTTGACCATGCAAAGAATGGTGAAGGGATGATTAAGAGAAGTTGGTGTCATTTGATTACTCATGGAAAAACTTAGAAATTCTTTGTATTTTCTAGGAGGATATAAGATTGGCACTTGACTGACCTGAGTGTTAGGATATGTTGAGATCCCATGATTTGTGAGGCTTTTAGGATTGAGTCGGAGTATGGTTGGGACCTGCATACAGAGAGATCAGGGATCAGTCATGGAACGATAAATACCAGAAAGAAGATGTATTATGTACTTAAAAAGATTTTGCCGGTTTAGCATGATTATCTATGTGATTCTGGACCATTCTGCATTTTGTATCCTCTAACTCAGGATCAAAGAAACTATTCAGTGAGAGATGGTGGATCATCCAAATTTAAAAGGAGTAGATAGCTATAGATTCCCATCAGTAGAAAAGATGTTAGAGACTTTTTCCCCCGACTAAGCATAGTAATATAAAAAAAGAATTAAGGATGATAGGTGGACTATATTGTAGCCAATACAAAAATTTACTGAATAATTTGGCATAAGGGTAGTGCTTAGGATATATTTAAAAAATTTTTTTAATGTTTATTTATTTTTGAGAGAGAGAGAGAGACAGAGCGCAGGCGGGGGAGGGGCAGAGAGAGAGGGAGACACAGAATCTGAAACAGGCTACAGGCTCTGAGCTGTCAGCACAGAGCCCAACAGAGGGCTCTAGCCCACAAACTGTGAGATCATGACCTGAGCTGAAGTCGGATGCTTAACATACTGAGCCACCTAGGTGCCCCAGGATATATTTTAAAATAATGGTCTCATACCCAAACCCAAGTAGGTTAGGGAATGATAATGTGAGATATGAAACAAGTAAAACAATGGCAACTAGGAAAAAAATTATGTGACCTAATGATGAACCTGAAGCTTAAAGAAATTTTTTAATTTTATGTGAACTCTATTATCTAAGCTAAAGATTTAATACCATATTAGAAAAGAAATTCCATAAATTATATTTTCTTAGTCTGTAATGTAAAAAAAGGATATAAAAATGAACATTTATTGATAATTTATGATAGCTGTATAACATGCAGTTTGCTTGTAATTCACTACTTCACTTAATTGGTTTATTGTGATTATTTTCTTCACTTCTAGCCATGTTTCTAGACATATTTGGATAATTGAGGAATCACATAATATATAGGAACTTTTGTATAAAACAACCAGATTTCTGGAGCGCCTGGGTGGTTCAGTCAGTTAAGCATCGGACTTCGGCTCAGGTCATGATTTTGCTGTTCGTGGGCTTGAGCCCTGCATCAGGCTCTGTACTGACAGCTCAGAGCCTGGAGCCTGCTTTGGATTCTGTGTCTCCCTCTCTGTCTGTCCCTCCCTCACTCACACTCTGTCTCTATCTCTCAAAAATAAACATTAAAAAAATAAAAAATAATAAAACAACCAGATTTCTTAAAAATATGTAGAGAATCTGTTTCTGAAACACATTTCTGTAACTGCTTTTACCGTAGATTTCCAGCCATAGCCTATTTGCTTGCTATGTAATAGCTCCCTTCTTGGATTTCAAACGTGAAAACATTTTTTGAATTTCACCAGGAATACTTGAGTTTGTGCTTTTAGGG
This sequence comes from Neofelis nebulosa, assembly GCF_028018385.1. NCBI lineage: Eukaryota > Metazoa > Chordata > Mammalia > Carnivora > Felidae > Neofelis > Neofelis nebulosa. The sequence goes on along the minus strand of NC_080798.1, from coordinate 17,566,090 downwards.
ACGGGTAGCATTCAGGATTGTGGCCTTAGACTTCTCTTGAGAGAAGTGAGAATATCTGGGTTCTGCTCAAGAGGGAGTTGTGCTGAGATGTGATATGGAGAACAGTAGCTTAATCTCAAAAGGCTACACTCTCTGCTTCAAATGATTCAGAATATGCTCTCTGGAATATAAAGGTTATCTTTTAAGAAGCTAGGTAAAATTTTTTACCCTGTTTTCAAAGGAATGGGTTATGCTTTGTTGTGTTGCAGATAATACCTTTAAACACCTTCACTATTCTTCATGATATTGAGATCTTTCTTAGGCCCATCATATAATTTCTACCTTCCTTGATTCTTAGGGAGCTAAATGTGACTTGTGGGGCAACTAAGGAATATCCATTGTCAAGTAAACCAGGTGTTAAATTGTGTTTGAACTTCAAATTGGTAAAGATGTTCTGTTATTTTCTGACCCACCTTTAGAGAGAACAGATCATTTGTACTGATTATCAAAATAATCTGTAAAATTTACATGGTGATGGATTGAAACAAAGTAATTTATTAAAAAATAAAGTGAACATGTTCATTTCCTGCAACAAAAATTGTTTTATACCTACTCTGTCATTGAAAGTTACAATCCATGAACTTTGCATATATCAACATTTATTTAGCATTCTAGAAAAGACCTGTGACTGTTTCAAAAAGCTCCATTTTTCCTTTTAGCAATTAACAAACAAAAATATAATAATCATAGCTAACATGGTTCTCTTTTTACACTGTATTGCCTCTTAAGACAAAGAGCCACTCTGGAGTTAAATAAAGTAAGACCTTTCTTTACCACTCTCATCTCTCTTATTCTTTGTGATTCTTTGGCACTCTAGTAACCCTAAAGTTCTTTCGATCCCTATGCCCTTCTCTGAAGTATTTCATTTTTGCCTATCAGTCATTAGAAATGTAACTAATTCTTAAAGTGCTTTACAAAATTTTTAAAAATTTTTAAAATTTGTTTTAATTCTTTTTTCTTAAAGTTCATTTACTTATTTTGAGAGAGAGACAGAGAAAGAAAAATCCCAAGCAGGCTCCACACTGTCAGCATGGAGCCTGAACAGGGCTCGAACTCATGAGATGTGAGATCATGACCTGAGTGGAAGTCAAGTGTCGGATGCTTAACCAACTGAGCCACCCAGGCAATGCAAATTTGTTTTAATTCTTATAAGTATTTATGTATCATTTCTTACTTATTTCTTATGTGCCACTGTGGCCACCTTCTTGTAGCAAGAGAAGGCTGGGAGAGTTGACAGAGCTCAGTTGAGTGAGGGCTGATCAGGCAGGGAACTTTAATTACATCTGTTATGCCTTTTTAAAAAATTTCACTTTTCAATTGTTTGCTGCTAATATATCAAATTAGCCAATTATTATATAATAACTTTGTATCCAGAAATTCTGCTAAATTTACTATAAGTGCTGGTTCCTGTCTTATGGATTCTTTAGGATTTTATAAGCGAATAATTGCCATCTATAAATAGTTTTTCTTCTTCTTAGCCAGTGTTTGTATCTTTCATTTATTTTTATTGCCTTGTTTTAATTGCTAGGACTTCCACCAGAGTGTTGAGTAAAAGTAGTGAAAGTAGACATTGTTGCTTAAAATTTTTTTTAATTAATTAATTAATTAATTTTTTTTTTAAATTTTAGGGCATGGGAACAAGGGACAGAAGGAGAGAGAAGGAATCTTAAGCAGGCTCTGTGCTCAGCACAGAACCCAACGTGGGGCTCAGTCCCACAACCCTGGGATCATGACCTGAGCCAAAATCAAGAGTCAGACACTCAACTGACAAGATACCCAGGTGCCCCATGCTTTTTTTGATCATAGAAAGATATAGTATTCAGTATTTCATTACACATAGCTGGAGGATTTTCATAGATGCTCAATCAAATTTGGCAAGTTCTCTTCTATTCCTAGCTTGCTGAGAGTTGTTACCATGAAGGGATATTAAATTTTGTAAGATACTTTTTAAAAAAATATTTATTTATTTATTTCGAGAGAGCAGACAGGGTAGGGGCAGAGAGAGGGAGAAAGAGAATCCTAAGTAAGCTCTGCACTGTCAGCGCAGAGCCCAATGCGGGGCTTGAACCACGAACTATGAGATCATGACCTGAGCTGAAATGAAGAGTCGGACACTTAACTGAACCAAACCACCCAGGTGCCCCTATAAGATACTGTTTCTGAATCTAGTGAAGTGATGTCTTTTCTCCTTTATTCAACTAATATGATGAATAAAATTGACTGGCATTTGGATGTTAAATCAACCTTGTATTTGTGCATCATATTGTATTTCCTTATCTATATTTCCAGATTAAATTTGTGAAATAGAAAAACATGTATTGGTCTCTGCCCACCCGACCCCTGCACTGTTCCTGGTACCTGGTATAGAACTTCTAAAACCGTTGTAATTTCTGAAGTGATAAGGATACTAGGAGCATCTTTTGTTCTAATATTTGGTCTTTGACTCTGGTTCCTGACACAGAGTTCCTATGTTCTTTGAAATTTCCTAATAGGAGTGTCTTTTGTTCCAAGAAGGCAACTTCTGGTGATCCTCTGGAAGAGGGATGGTCACCAGAAATATCAAGCTATGATTAGAAACTTGGAATTTTCAGCCCCACCCCCCTTCATGAAAAGGAGAGAAAGACTAGAGATTGAGTTAATGATTGATCATGCATGTGTTGAAGTCTCATAAGAATCCCAAAAGTACAGAGTTTGGAGAGCATCCAGGTTGGTGAATACATTCATGTACTGGGAAGGTGGTGTACCCCAGCTACATGGGAACAGAAGCTTCTTTGGCTCAGGACTCTTCCAGACTTTACCCTGTGTTACTCCTCATCTGGCTATTCATTAGTATCCTTTATGATATCCTTTATTTTATAATAAATTAGTAAACGTAATTAAGTGTTCCCTGAGTTCTGAAAGCTATTCTAGCAAATGCTCAAACCCAAGGAGGGGATCATGGGAACCCCAGTTTATGGTCATTCAGTCAAGAGTACAGGCAACAACCTGGAACTTATGATTGGTATCTTAAAAGGTGGGACAGGACCATTTTGTGGGACTGAGCCCTTAACCTATGGGGTCTGATGCTACTGTCAGGTACATAGCACCAGAATTGAATTAAATTATAGGAAACCCAACTAGTGTTAGAAAATTGCTTGGTAGGGTGAAAATTCCCAAACATTTGGTGACCAGAAGTGAAGTGTCATAGTAGTGTAAAAGTAAAGGAGAAGCTCAGGAGAAGTGTGTTTTTCCTACTCAATTTTGTTTTCTTTCTTTCTTTCTTTCTTTCTTTCTTTCTTTCTTTCTTTCTTTCTTTCTTTCTTTCTTTCAAGTAAGCTCTAAGCCCACTGTAGGGCTTGAACTCATTACTCTGAGGTCATGAGTTGCATGCTCTACTGACTGAGCCAGCCAAGTGCCCCTCTTTTTTTAAATTCCAGTCTAATTAACATACAGTGTAATATTAGTTTCAAGTGTACAATATAATGATTCAACAACTCTATACATTATTCAGTGCTCATCAAGGTGACTGTACTCTTGATCCCCTATTTTACCCATCCCCCTCACCAACTTCTCCTCTGGCAACCATCAGTTTGCTCTATATACTGAAGAGTCTGTTATTTTGTCTCTTTTTTCTTTGATTATTTTCTTAAATTCCACATGTGAGTGAAATCATACGGTATTTGTCTTTCTCTTTCTGACTTCTTTCATTTAGCATTATACCTGTAGATCCATCCATGTTGCAAATGGCAAGATTTCATTTTTTAGGCTGAGTAATATTTCATTGTATATATACACCACATCTTCATCCATTCATCTACTGCTGGATACTGGGTTGCTTCTGTATCCTGGCTATTATAAATAATGCTGCAATAAAACATAGGGGTGCATATATCTTTTCAAATTAGTGTTTTCATATTCCTTGTATAAATACTCAGTAGTGGAATTAATTACTGTATCATATGATAATTCTATTTCTAATTTTTTGAGGAACCTTCATACTATTTTCCACAGTGGCTGCACCAGTGTGCATTCCTACCAACAAGGCAGGAGGCCACCAACAAGGCAGGAGTGTTCCTTTGTCTCTACATCCTCACAAACACTTGCTGTTTCTTATGTTTTTTATTTTAGCCATTCTGACAGGTGTGATGTGATACCACATTGTGGTTTGGGTTTGCATTTCCCTGATGATCAGTGTTGAACATCTTTTCACATGTCTGTTGCTCAACTGTATGTTTTCTTTGGAGAAATGTCTGTTCATGTCTTCTGCCCAATTTTTAATTGGATTATTTGCTTTTTGGGTGTTGAGTTGTATCAGTTCTTTATATATTTTGGAGATACACACACACACACACACACACACACACACACACACGCACCCTTTATCAGGTGTGTCACTTGCAAATATTTTCTCCCATTTAGTTGGTTGTCTTTTACTTTTGTTGATTATTTCCTTTGCTTTGCAGAAGCTTTTTATTTTGATGTAGTCCCAATAGTTTGTTTTTGCTTTTGTTCCCCTTGCCTCAGGAGACATATTTGGAAAAATGTTCTACAGTTGATGTCAGAGAAATTATTGCATATGCTCTTTTCCAGGATTTTTATGGTTTCAGTCTCACATTTATGTCTTTATTTTGAGTTTATTTTTGTGTATGGTGTAAGAAAGTGGTCCAGTTTCATTCTTTTGCATATAGCTGTCCATTTTTCCCAGCACCATTTGTTGAAGAAACTGTCTTTTTCCCATTGCATATTGTTAACATTTTCTTAAGCAATTTTCGTAAAGCTGGGGCCCCTGGGTGGCTCAGTCATTTGAGGGTCCAACTCTTGATTTCATCTCAGGTCATGATCCCGGGGTCGTGGGATTGAGTCCATGACAGGTTCCCTGCTGAGCTTGGAGCCTGCATGAGAGTCTCTCTCTCTCTCTCTCTCTCTCTCTCTCTCTCTCTCTCTCTCTCTCTCTCCTTCTCCCTTTACCCTCCCACCCCCCACTCCCCTGCTCACTCACTCGCTTGCACTCTCTCAAAAAAATTTTTTTTTCATAAAGCTTTTGGCACCTCATTTTCTTGTAATGTCTTTGTCAGGTATTGGTGGTATTGTAGTACTGGCCTCTAAAAACAAGATGTGAACTCTACTCCTCTATTTTCTGGAAAAGTCTGTGTAAAATTGGTATTATTTAAATGTCTGGTGGGATCCTATGGTAAAAACAGCTGGGCCTGGAGTTTTCTTTGTTTGTGGTAACAAATTCAATTTATTCAATAGGTATCGGGCTATTCAGATACTATAATTTCATCTCTTTTGTTTTCTTTAAAAATTTTTTTTAAATCTTTATTTATTTTTGAGAGAGAGAGAGAGACAGAGTGTGAGCAGGGGAGGAACAGAGGGGGCGGGGGTGGACACTGAATCCTAAGCAGGCTCCCGGCTCTGAGTTGTCAGCACAGAGCCTGATGCGGGTCTCGAATTCATGAACTGTGAGTTCATGATCTGAGATGAAGTCGGTTACTTAACTGGCTGAGCCACCCAGGCACCCCTCATTTTGTTTCTTTTTTATAGTAAGTTGTATTTTTCAAGAATTTTGTCCATTTCATGTGTGTTGTCAAATTTGTTGGAATGAGGTGGTTTTTAGACTTCTAATATTTATGTATTCCTTAGTGATGAGCTCTCTTTCATTCCTGTTATTAGTGATTTGTCTTTATGATTTTTTATTTTTGATCATTTTAGCCAGTTTTAATCAATTTTGTTGCTCTTTCCAAAGAAATCACTTCTGTTTTGGCAACTTGTGTTTTTATTTCTATTTCATTTAGTTTTTCTCTTATTTCCTTCTAGGTGCTAATTGTTTTTAGCTTTTTAATTTTTTTTTTAATGTTTATTATTTTGAGAGAGAGAGCGTGCAAGCAGGGGAGGGGCACAGAAGGAGGAGGAGAGAGAGAATCCCAAGCAGGCTCTGCCCTGCCCTCCAATGCAGGGCTCAAACTGACAAATTGTGAGATCATGGCTTGAGCCAAAATCAAGAGTCAGACGATGCTTCACTGACTGAGGCGCTCCTTGTCTTTAGCTTTCTAAAGTGGAACCTCTGGTTACTGACTTCAGACTTTTCTTCTAATATAACATTCAAAGCCAGAAATTCCCTACTTTAACTCCATTCCACAAATATGTATATGTTGCATTTTTATCAATCACTTAAAAATACTTTATTTCCCTTTTGATTTCTTCTTTTACCCATGCATTATTTAGAAGTGTGTTGTTTAATTTCCAAATATTTGTGGATTTTCTACATACTTCATTTTTACCGATTTCCAACTTGCTGCCATTTGATCAGAGAATATATGGTATATGATTTTGATCCTTAAAAATTCATTAATACTTTATGTATGGCCTAATTATATAGTCTGCCTTGGTGAATATGCCATGTGCACTTGAAAGGAATATGTATTTGATGGTCATTAGGTAAATTATTGTATACATATTAATTAGTCCAAGTTGGTTGATAGTTCATATCATTTATATCCTCACTAATTTTTTCTTTCTTTTTTTTTTTTTTTTTAATAGTTGAGAGGTGGATATTAAAATCAGGGCTGGGATGACAGTAATGCTGAAGTGAGTAAAGCCCCTGGGGTGCAAAGTTTAAGGAGGCACTCATTCTTAGGGTCATGCAAGTACAGTGTTGTTTGATGCTGTTTTTAGGTACATACAAATATGTGATAATTATGTCTTCCTAATGGCACATGACAATGTGCCTTTGTCACTGGTCTAGCTTATCTGAAATTAATACAGTCACTTTAGTTATATATACTATATCTATATACATTATAAACTCCACAACACACTGCTTTTAATAGTCATATGTAGTTTAAAGAATTTGAGATAATAAGAAGAGTTATTATATTTATCCAGTGAGTTACCAATTATGCTCTCTTCCTGCAGATCCTGTTTTCCCACTGGTAGCATTTTGTTTCAGCCTGAAGAGCTTCCTTTTATCATTTCTTGTAATGCAGGTCTGTTGGTGACAAATTCTGTTAGTTTTCTTTTATCTAAAAATGCCTTTATTTTGCATTCATTCTTGAATACATTTTTCTCTGGATATGGAATTCTGCTTTGTTAAAATTTAAATAATTTTTAAATAGCTTAGTGTACACTGCCACCTCTAATTCCAATCCAGTTTAACAGGGTGATACAATGTATTATTACTTGTTACTTAGTTACCCTGCATGTATCCAGTCTGCCATCCATACAGACCATAACATCTGCCTGAGTTTCTCTATACATGTCAAAATATGGGCCCAGACCCTAATTCTGTCCCCAATTGTAGTCACAAAGACTGAACTCCTCCACCAGCCCCAGCTTACACTCTCACAGAGAATATGTAAACACTTCTTTTTCTATACCTCTGTTTTAAAATTTGGAGGGAAGAAATTCTCTTAGAGCAAGCCCTGATACTAAGACCCCATGGCAGGCATGTATATCAAGTTAATCAATCTCTTTAACCGAGAACTGAATACTTTCATTGTAGACACATGCGCCCCAGGCTGTTTATATCATTTTTATTTAAAAAATTTGTATTTATTTTTGAAAGAGAGAGAATGTGAGTGGGGAAGGGGCAGAGAGAGAGGGGGACAGAGGATCCAAAATGGGCCCCATGCTGACAGCAGAGAGTCTGATGTGGGGCTTGAACCCACGAGTCATGAGATCATGACTTGAGCTAAAGTCGATGCTTAATCGACTGAGCCACCCAGGTGCCCCTATTATATACAGTTTTAAATGTGTTGTCCAATTCATTATATTCTGCCTCTATGTTTATTAATTCTTTCCTTCTACTTTTCTTTGTTTTACTTTTTTTTTACGTTTATTTGTTTTTGAGAGACAGAGGGAGAGTGAGTGTGCTTAAGTGGAGGAGTGGCAGAGAGATAGGGAGAGAGAGACAATCCAAAGCAGGCTTGCACTGTCAAGCATGGAGCCTGTTGTGGGGCTTCAACCCACGAACCATGAGATCATGACATGAGCTGAAATCAAGAGTCAGATGCCCAACCGACTGAGCCACCCAGGCGCCCCTCTTTGTTTTACTTTTTTTTTTTTTAATGTTTACTTATTTTTGAGACAGAGAGAGAGAGAGAGAGCCCGAGTGGGGTAGGGGCAGAGTGAGATGGAGACAGAGGATCCAGAGAAGGCTCCGCGCTGACAGCAGAGAGCCCAGTGGGAGGCTCAAACTCATGAACTGTGAGATCATGACCTGAGCAGAAGTCAGATGCTTAATTGACTGAGCCACCCAGGCACTCCTTGTTTTACTTTTTTTATCCCTAACTTGTTGAAAGGGGTGTCTCATTTATTTATCTTTATTATTTTATTTTCATTAATATAAGCATTAAGTTTATGATTTATCTTCTGACCACTATACTTGTATGCCCTAGGTACTACTGAAAAATTATTTAATGTTTGTAATATGGTTTCTAGAGGTTATTTATTTATAAGTTTTCATTTAAATTCCAGTTAGCGAACATACAGTGTTACATGTAGTTTCAGATGTACAATAGAGTGATTCAGCAATTCCATACATAAAACTCCTGTGTCTGGAGACACAGTGTTGGCAGGGGTTTGGGTTGGTCTTCTAAGGGAGGGGGCCCGCCACACTGAGACTGAGGCAAGCATGACTGAGAAGGGTGATTCTTCTGGAGTGTGTGTGTGTGTGTGTGTGTGTGCACGCATGTGGTTGATGTAAGCAAATTAGGTAGCCAGCATCCGTGCTGCTCTGTTTCCAGCAGGTGGCCCAGCATAAGCTGAGGAGTGGGGGAGGGAAATGGCACTAGCCAGTTCCTTTGTTCCTGGAGATGTCTCTCCCTGAATGCTGCTTCTTTGGGACACACCCCCAGAAGAGCAACTAAGATCCCCACTGTGTGCTCCAGGTGCTCTTCAGATTGCTATTTCCACACTGTGTGTCCACATGCTGTTTGCCCTGTCTTCTCTCCAAGAGCAGTGCAATGCCCTCTGGGCTCTCCCCAGCCAAGCCCACTAACCTTTAAAACTCCAGGCTTTAAGCCTTGCTGGTTGTAAGAACTCATGAAATTCAGCCCCTCTTGTTTTCCAAGCCACTGTAATGGGGAATCAACTTCTCCATGTACTCCCCTGTGTGCTAGTCTGTCTCTCACCCTTCTCTCTACCCACTTACTCCCCACCATGGCTGCCAGGGTCTGTTTCTCTCCCAACTACGTCTCCGCACTTCATACCTTCTTTGATGTGGCCTCTTCTCTACCTTTAGTTGTGGAGGGTTTGTTCTACCAGTCTTTAGGTTGATTTCTGGGGCATTTAGGATGATTTGATAGTTATCTAATAGTATTTGTGGGATGAGGAGAGCCTAGGTTCCTCCTACTCTACCACCATCTTCCTCCCTCTAGAAGTTTTCTTTATTTGGATTATATTTCCACAATTGACACAAGATTTTTTTTTTAATTTTTTTTTTAACGTTTATTTATTTTTGAGACAGAGAGAGACAATGCATGAACGGGGGAGGGGCAGAGAGAGAGGGAGACACAGAATCGGAAGCAGCCTCCAGGCTCCGAGCCATCAGCCCAGAGCCCGACGCGGGGCTCGAACTCACGGACCGCGAGATCGTGACCTGAGCTGAAGTCGGATGCTTAACCGACTGAACCACCCAGGCGCCCCCACAATTGACACAAGATTTATTTAGTAGATTGCTTGTTTATTGCCAAGTCAAAGTCTTGGTTCCCTCAATTTTCATCAATCTATTTTATTAAGCAGCCAAATAATGTTTTATTTTACTTTTATTATATATACCTTGCTTTAGTAATAATGGAAAAATTATTCTTGGTCCCACTTGGTTAATCCACCACTTTTGATTTTCTTTAGGCTATCTGCTAACCTTTATTACCATCCTCTAGTGAACAGCCATGGCACCCATGGCACTTTGGTCCCCATGAAGATCCTTCTCCATATTATTGAGTTAGCATATTCTCTACTGTAGTTCCAAGTCTTTTTAAAATTTATTTTTATATTGTAATTTTAATTTTTTTTCTAGAGAGAGCATGAACATGTGAGTAGGGGGGGAAAGGCAGAGAGGGAAAGAGAGAGAGAGAGAGAGAGAGAGAGAGAGAGAGAGAGAGAGAATCCCAAACATGCTCTACACTCAGTGTGGAGCCCGACATGGGGCTTAATCCCCTGACCCTGGGATCATGACTTAAACCAAAATCAAAAGTTGGATGCTCAACTGACTGAACTGCCTAGGGTGCCCTGTTCCAGGTCTTTCTGATCAAAATTTTATAAGCTTTATAGATGGTATACTTGTGAATAATATCTGAAAAGTCTTTGAGATACTTTTCTAAGACATGTAAGAATGGTCGGCTTTAGCTCTGCTAGTTTGGATATACTTTTATTCTCATATGAAATGGAGAATGGAGGATACAATATAATGAGCCCATCCATGGATGGGAGGTAGATAGATACAGAAGATAAATACTGCATGATCTTGGAACTAAAAGGAAGAGGATTTAGGTGCCTGGCTGGCCCAGTCAGTTGAGTGTCTGACTTCAGCTCAGGTCAAGATCTCAGTTTGTGAGTTTGAGTCCTGCTTGAGCCCCATTAAGCTCCACTCTCAGCACAGAGCCCCCTTCAGATCCTCTGTCTCCCTCTCTCTCTGCCCCTCCCCAGTCACGCTGTCTCTCTCTCAAATATAAAAATAAACACGAAAAAAACAAAACAAAACAAGGATTGTATGGAAGAGGATTGGGTGGAAGGAAATGTCTTATAAGTAGGGCCTTGTTATCCATGAGAAATTACTTGGATTTCATTCTAAGAAAAAAGAGAAGCCATTAAAAAAAATTGTAAGTAGGGACTATCAAATCTTGATCTGCATCAGAATTAATCCAATAGAGACATTAAAAATATAAATGCCTGGGACCTACCCTATAGATGCTGATTCAGTCCATCTGGGTTGGTCACTGTACATCAGTACTTTGCAACAACTTTCCCAGTTGATTCTGATCAACACCTAAATTTCAGAACCATGGACTCAACATTTTACCTTTTCATAACTTCTTTATCATATATACAGTCCTCTCATTCTTGGAGTTTCCTTCCTTTTCTTCAAATTTCCAATACTGTGTTAGCTATTGACTGCTGATATTCATTATTTTCAATTTATTTCCTCCATGTAATAATTTTATTTTTATGATACAGGGAAAATAAAATCATTGTTTCCCTTCCACTGTCCTTTCAGATTTGGAGTCCAGATGTGAGACAAAGACGTTTTTAGGGGGGAAAAAAGGCTCTCAATGCAAGGTAATGGAAGGAAAATCCTTGACTTTGAGGATTCCCAATTCCAGAAATAACTGGCAAAATAAAACCACGATTTAGGCAAAGGTCTCAAGAAGGAGATCTTAGCTAAATGGAAATAATGGCTGAAAATGGAACCAATTATAAAAAAGCATAAGTCTCTTACTCCACATCAGGGAATTTATTAGAGATATTCTATGGGATAAGGAATATGAGAACATCATTGATTATAGTTCAAACTTTGTTCGTGATGAGAGAATTCATTCTAGTGAGAAAATCTATGATTGTAAAACATAGGGAAAGGCTTTTTGTGTGCACAAATGGTTAAATGCATTATCTGAAAATTCCTGCTGTTATGAAACTTAGTAAGTGTCTGAAGTTTAAATGTTGTATATCCATAAAATGGAATATTATTCAGCTCTTAAAAAAAGAAATAAAGTACTGATTCATGCTAAAACATAGATGAACCTTGAAAATATTACCCTAATTTAAAGAAGCCAGACACAAAGGCCAAATATTGCATGATTTCATTTATATAAAGTGTTCAGAAGAGGTAAAACCACAGAGACAGAAAGTATATCAGTAGTTGTATGAGCACTGGGTGGTGTATGTAAATGATGAATCACCGAATTCTACTCCTGAAACCAATATTGGACTATATATTAACTAACTAAAATTGAATAAATAAAAAAAAGAAAGTAGATTAGTGGTGATAAGGGGCTGGGGAGAGGGAAGAATGGGAAGACTATTAATGTTGATAGTGTTTGTTCCTGGGGTAATGAAAATGTTCTGGAATTGGTGGTAGTGATTGCACAACTTTGTGAATATACTAAAAATTACTGAATTTTACACTTAAAGGGAGTAAATTTTATGGTTACATGAATTGTATCTCAGTTAAAAGAGATTATTTTATATATATACGTATATATATATATAAATATATATACGTATATATATATATACATACATATATATATATATATGTGTATATATACATATGTATATATATACGCACAACAGGCTGGAAAAGCATCACCCTCTAATAGGCATTTCACTTCCATAAAGCATTTATTAGCAAGATGACTGTTTTCTAAAACTACAAAAGTATATTTACAGCTAGTTAGAAAAACTATTAATTAAGTAATATGCAGGGCTTTTGGGTTTAGTAGAAATTTTAGAGATCATTAAAGAATTCACTGTTGAGAAACTACATGAATGTAAATAACGTAGGAAGAGCTTTAGAGAATTTAGAGTTCATATTGGTGATGAGTCTCATGAATTTATGGAATGTAAGAAGTCCTTTACCTATGGAAGGTACTTTTGAGTATATCAGAAAAGGTTTCCTGATGAGACACTCTATGAAATATGTAGAAATTTGGTTAATAGTAAGATTTGATTCACACATTAATGACAATCAGAACTTACATTTGAGAAAACATATAAGAAATGTATCAAGGCTTAAAATTTTTTAAAATTTTTTTAATGTTTATTTTTGAAGGAGAGAGAGACAGAGCATGAGCAGGGGAGGGGCAGAGAGAGAGGGAGACACAGAACCCGGAGTAGGCTCCAGGCTCTGGGCTGTCAGCACAGAGCCTGTCGCGGCTCTTGAACCCATGAACCGTGAGATCATGACCTGAGCTGAAGTTGAATGCCCAACCAACTGAGCCACCCAGGTGCCCCTTAAAATTTTTTTTAATGTTTAGTTATTTTTGAGTGGGGGGGGGGGAGAAAATGGGGGAGGGGCAAAGAGAGAGGGAGACACAGAATCAGAAGCAGGCTCCAGGCTCCGAGCTGTCAGCACAGAGCCTGATGTAGGGATTGAACTCATGAACTGTGATATCATGACCTGAACTGAAGTCAGACACTTAACTGACCGAGCCACCTAGCACCGCTAAGGCTTTTACAACAACATTCCCTATCTTTTTCAGATAGGGAAAATAAGAACAGAATTATTTTCAAAATTTTATTTTCTTTTTGAGAGAGCAAGAGTGAGCAGGGGAGGGGCAGAGAATCCCAAGCAGGCTCCACGCTGTCAGTGTGAAGCCTGACATGGTGCTCGATCTCACAAACTGTGAGATCCATGACCTGAGCCGAAACCAAGAGTTGGACACTTAACCAACCGACTGAGCCACCCAGGTGCCCCTCCTTGTTGCCATTCTTTACATAGAAGTAGAGGTACCTGGTCATAGGGAATAGATACATTCAACTTTATCAGATATTGCAAAATTGCTTTCCAGTTTATAATAGTATGTTCTGATCAACTTGTGGAATATACTAGCCGTATAAACCTGTTTCTGGAATGTCTCTTCATGATTACTATTTATATCTTTTTTCTTTTTATCTATTCCTTCTTTACCTATAGATTTATAAATTTACTTAAATGCATTTTCTGTATTCGGATTCTTCAGTTGTTACACAGGACACATTTATCTTCATTAAGTAGGACATATTTAATTTTCTCTGGAAATTAGTAGTTAGAACTTCACGTAGATAGAAGTTTCAAAATCTTAGAGTGTTGGATTCCTTTGGGTGTATTTGTTTGGGTTTCTTTAACTGACTGAATCCTAGGTCTTTCACCAAAACTTAGAAGTTTTTATCCATTATTTCTTCATCTGTTTTTCAGCCCTGCACTTTCTCTTCTCCTTCCAGGAATCCAATGACATGGATGTCCGATTTTTATCTACCCCACCGCCCCCACCTCCCATTTCATTAAAAATAAAACAACAGAAAACAGCTTTTTATCTCTGTTCAGATCAGATCAGATCATTTCTATTGCTCCACCTTCAAGTTTGCCGGATTCTCTCCTCTATAATCTCCATTTGGTTATTGAGCCCATTTGGTGAGTTTTAAATTTTGGTTATTGTATTTTTCAGTTCTAAAATTTCCATTTGGCTCTTTCTTTAATATCATGTTTCTTTACTGAGATTTCCTATTTTCCCTTTGTTTTAAGAGTGTTCTTAATTGTCCGGATATGTCATAAGAAGTAAAATTTCTGGGGCGCCTGGGTGGCTCAGTCGGTAAGCATCCAACTTCAGCTCAGGTCATGATCTCGCGGTTTGTGAGTTCGAGCCCCACATCAGGCTCTGTGCTGACAGCTGTCAGGATATCATTCAGGAATGAAGATGAAGAGAATTATGAGAATTTGTCAGCAGACTTTCTTTAATGGAACTGCTAAAGGAAGTTCTTCAAACAGTAAGAAATGATAACAGGAAGAAATATGGAACACTTGGGATGAAGAAAGCATTGAAAGAGGTAAACAGATAAAAATAATAAATAAAAATAAAGTAACAGACAACTCTTGAGTTTTAAAAATTGGCATTTAAAGTTAAAATGATTAAATAGTTTGATGTGACTCTCACTGTACAGAGAGGTAATATTTAAGATGATTATAACAGTATGTGGGAGAGGTTAAAGATACCTAGGTCATGTTAAGATCTTTATTTTTTGCATGAAGTAATAAATGTTGATATCAGTAGACTGCGATGGGCATGTAAATCATATTCCCTACCTAGTGCCATCACTAAATAAGATTATACAAAGAAATGGGGCGCCTGGGTGGCGCAGTCGGTTAAGCGTCCGACTTCAGCCAGGTCACGATCTCGCGGTCCGTGAGTCCGAGCCCCGCGTCAGGCTCTGGGCTGATGGCTCGGAGCCTGGAGCCTGTTTCCGATTCTGTGTCTCCCTCTCTCTCTGCCCCTCCCCCGTTCATGCTCTGTCTCTCTCTGTCCAAAAAAAAAAAAAAAGATTATACAAAGAAATATAAACAATACAAATATATGAAATGGAGTATTATTAAGTGTTCAAAACACCCACAACAAAGGCAGGAGAGGGGAAATAGAAATAAAAAACAGTAGAGAGCAACAGAACACAAATAATAAGATGGCAGATTTAAATCTTAACATCAGTAAGTATATTAAATGTAAATGATATGGATTTTTTTTTAATGACCAGTGTGATGTAGTCTACAAGAAACTCTTCAAGCAATATAGCTAAGTTAAGAGTAAACAGATGGACAAGAAAAAAAACAACTGTTGGTGAGGATGTGGAGAAATTAGAGTATTTGTGCACCACTGGTGGGAGTACAGAATTCTTAAGCAAAAAAACCCCAAAAAACCAGTAGTTAAAGTTTTGGGAAAATCTCATCCTATCCATGTTGCAAAAAATGAAACAGCTTGTTCTGAAGAGAACACAAGATATGGTCCAACAACCATTTGAAAAGGAGATCAGTATGGGCATGAAGCCACTACAGTAGAAACACTAACAGTTTAAAGGGGAGAAAGAGGTGGGGGCGCCTGAGTGGCTCAGATGGTAAGCGTCAGAGTTTGGCTCAGGTCATGAGTTCAAGCCCTGTGCTGGGCTCTGTGCTGACCACTCAGAGCCTGGAGCCTGCCTTGGATTCTGTCTCCCACTCTCTGCTCCTCCCCCACTCACACTTTGTCTCTCTCAAAAATAAATAAACATTAAAAAAAAAAACTTTTTTTTTTTTTTTTTTTTTTTAAAGGGGAGAGAGATGAGAGGAAATGAGGAAAGGCTATCTGGCTTTGTAGATCCTGCAAGACTACACCATAGAGCTATTTGGTTGCAAATGCTATTCTTCAAGACAAGGGAGAATGATCCCAAAGGTGATTCAGAGATCATGAATTAGGACTGCCTCCTCTGTTTCAAAAGCAGAGAGCATTACCTTGATTTCAACTGGCTAGCTGGTAGCTAGCTGGAGCCTTGGGGGCGCTGTTGCCTAGAGCCTTGGGAGAATAATCCCCACCTGGCAGACTCTTGGCATGACCTCCATCTGACAGAGATACGGAGGCAGGGCTGCTGTCTCAGTGGATCTAGGAGGTGGGACATTGACCCAAAGAGAATTAGTCAGGCCTTAAGATGTAATGGTATTTGCCTTGCTAAGTTTTGGACTTGCTTGGGACCTGTCCCTCTTTTTTTCTGATTTGTCCCTCTTGGAATGGGAACATCTATCTCTGTTCCAAAATTGCATTTTGGAAGCTCATAATTTACGTGGTCTCATGGGTTCACAGCTGGAGAGGAATTTTGCCTCAGGATGAATCATACCTCAAGTATCACCTATATCTGATTTAGGTGATATTTAGATGAGGCTTTGGACTTTACATTTTAGAGTCAATGTTAGAACAAGTTTAGACTTTGAGGGCTGTTGGGATGGGATGAATGTTATTTTGCATGTGAGAAGTACATGAATTTTGGGGGGGCCCAGTGGTGGAATGTTATTTTCCAGAATTCATTGTGAAGCCCTAAGCCCCTAATGTGATGGTATGTGAAGGAGAAGCCTTTGGAAGATAAATGATATAATTGTGGGTGCTCATGATAGGATTAGTGATTAGATAGGATTCCTCTTTATAAAAAGAAGAAAAAACTAGACCTTATTCTCTCCTTCATGTGAGGACACAGTGAGAAAGTGGCCACCTATAAGCCTGGAAAGAGTGTCCTCACCAGGAAATAAATCTGCTGACACTTTGATCTTGGACTTCCAGCTTACTGAACAGAAGTAAATGTTGTTTAAGGTACCCAGTTCATGGTATTTTGTTATAGCAATCTGAGTTATGACAAAGAGGAAATTTAAAAATATATAAAACAATAAGAATGAAAATACTAAGTTTCAAAATTTGTGGTGTGCAGCAAAGCATGCTAAGAAGTTTATAATGCTAAATGCTTATGTTAGAAAAGTAGAAAAGTCTTATCACAATTATCTGAGTCCCTATCTCAAAACAAAAACAAAAACAGAAAAAGATGAATAAAATAAACTTAAAGCCAAAGGATGGAGGGAAATAATAACAGGAGTGGAAATTGAAGAAATTGAAACCCGAATTAATTGAACAATGAATAAACCAAAAGTTGGTTCTTCCAAAAAAAATTTGGCAGGTGCCTGAGTGGCTCAGTTGGTTAAGCATCTGACTTGATCTTAGCTCAGGTCATGATCTCACAGTTCATGAGATCAAGCCCCATGTTGGACTCTGTGCTGACAGCACAGAGCCTGCTTGGGATTCTCTCTCTCCCCCTCTCTCTGCCCTTCCCCTGCTCATGATCTTTCTCTGTCTCTCACAATAAATAAGTAGACTTAAAAAAATTTTTTTTCAATAAAACTGATCATCCTCTACCAAGACTACCAAAGGTAAAAAGAGAGAAGACACAAATCTTCAATATCAGGAATGAAAAGGAGTAGTTGCAGATCCTGCAACTACTGAAAAGACAAATAGGGAATACTATTGTGGTAGACAGGAAATGGCCTCCCCAAATTGTCAGTGTCCTAATCTCTGAAACATGTGCATATGTTACATTACATGGCAAAGGAGAATTAAGTTTACAGATAAAACCAAATTTTCTGAGTTGATTTTAAGATAGAGAAATTATCCTGGATTATCCAGATGGATAAGAGTCCTTAAAAAGTGTCAGAAGGCAGAAAAGGAGATTACAATGATGTGATGTGGAGTAACAGCAGCAAAATGGCACACCAGGAAGCTCCACGTTTTTCATTAGTCTTTTCAACAGTGTTTGGAAAACTCAATATCTTTATACCATATATAAAAAGTAACTCAAAGACCTTTACATATATAGTAAAACTGTAAAACTCTTAGAAGGAAATATAGGAAGAGTCTTCATGACACATGATCTGCCAATGCTTTTTGGATATGACACTAAAAGCATAGGTAACAAAAGAAAAATATATAAATTGGACTAAATGAAAATTAAAAGCTTTTGTGTGTCAAAGTGTTTCACGGTATCAACAGTTTCATACTATCAACAGTAAAAATGCAAACCATGGAGTGGGAGAAATATTTGCAAATTGTATCTAATAAAAGATATTTAAAGAATATTTTTTTTAAATTTTTTTTAATGTTTTACTTATTTTTGAGACAGAGAGAGACAGAGCATGAACGGGGGAGGGTCAGAGAGAGAGGGAGACACAGAATCTGAAGCAGGCTCCAGGCTCTGAGCCATCAGCCCAGAGCCCGACGCGGGGCTCGAACTCACGGACCGCGAGATCGTGACCTGAGCTGAAGTCGGACGCTTAACCGACTGAGCCACCCAGGCGCCCCTAAAGAATATTTAAAGAATTTCTACAACTCATCAACAAAAAACAACCCAATTTAAAATTGGGCAAAGAACTTGAATAGTTTTCTGGGCAATAAGCACATGAAAAGCTGCTCAACATCACTATTAAATGTAAGTGAAAGGGGCACCTGGGTGGCTCAGTCAGTTGAGCGTCCAACTTTGGCTCAGGTCATGATCACACAGCTCGTAAGTTTGAGCCCCCCATTGGGCTCTGTGCTGACAGCTCAGAGCCTGGAGCCTGCTTCGGATTCTGTGTCTCCCTCTCTCTCTGCCCCTAACCCACTCGCATTCTGTCTTTGTCTCTCTCAAAAATAAACATTAAAAAAAAAAAATGTAAGTGAAAACCACACTGAGTTACCACCTCACACCCATTAGAATGATTTTTTTTTAAGGCAAAACAAAATTGAGTGTTGATTAGGATGCAGAGAAATTGGAAGCATTGCTGGAGGAAATATAAAATGGTGCAGCCACTGGGAAAAACTGACATTTGACATTTCCTCAAAAAGTTAAACACAGAATTACCACCTGATCTAGTAATTCCACTTCTGATTATATACTGAAAAGAACTGAAAGCAGGGACACAAACAGATATTTGTATACCCACGTTTGTAAAACATTCTTGACAGTAGTGAAAAAGTTGAAGCAACTCAAGAGTCCACTAAGAATGTTTATACACATTTTTGACTAATGTGGTAAATAATGGAATATTATTGAAGACATTATACTAAGTGAAATAAGCCAGTCACAAAAGGACAAATATTGTATGTCTCTTATACGAGGTGTTTAGAGTAGTCAAATTCATAGAGATAGAAAATAGAATGATAGTTGTTAGGGATTGAGGGAGAGGGGAATGTGGAGTTCTTGTTAAATGGGTATGGATTTTCTTGAGTTTTTGAGATGGATGGTGGTTGTACAAAAATGTGAATGTATTTAATGTTACAATTATACACTTAAAATGGTAAATTTTAGAGTTAACTATATTAACTATGTGAGGTGATGGATGTGTTATATTCATAATCATCCTATAATGTATATGCATATCAAATCATCACATTGTACCCTCTAAGTATATATAATTATATTTGTCAGTTACTCCTTAGAAATGTAGAAAAGGTAACTTTTATGCATATTTTACAATAATAAAAAGAAAAAAGACACAAATAAGTTAAAAATGAAAGACAGAAAAAGACATTCCATGCAAATAGTAAAAGGTAGAAGGTGTCCCTTTACTAAATCAATCAAAATACATTTTAATTTAAGAATTGTTACAAGATAGGCATCTGGGTGGCTCAGTCGGTTAGGTATCTGACTTTGGCTCAGGTCATGATCTCATGGCTCATGAGTTCAAGTCCCGCATAGGGTGAGCTTGAGCCCTGCTTCGGGTGAGCTCAAGCCCCGCTTCAGGTGAGCACGAACCCTGCTTTGGATGAACTCGAACCCTGCTTCTGGAGAGCTCCTCTTCTCTCTCTCTGTCCCTTGCTCGCTTGTGCCTTCTTGCTCTCTCTCAAAAAAATAAAAAAATAATTGTTAAAAGACAAGAATTTCATTATATATTGATAAAAGAGTAAATTAAGAAGATATAACAAACATAAATCTATATGCACCAAACAACAAAGCCCCATAATATGTGACAGAAACATTGAGAGAGCTGAAGAGAAATAGAGCTTTCTGTAATAATAATTGGAGACATCAATATCCACTTCCACTCATGGACAGAACAATCCTACAGATGATTAATAAAGAAACAGAATTTTGGTAACAGTATATTAGACCTAACAGACATATACAGAACACTCTACCTGCCACAGGATATTACACATTTTTCTCCAGTGCATATTAAACAACCTCCAAGATAGACCATATATTAGGCCACATTAAGTCTTAATACATTTTTAACGTTTATAATCATACAACAGAAAGAAACTAGAAATCAGTAACAAAGGGAAAGTTTGAAAATTCACAAATATATAAAAATTAACCCAGTCTTAAACAACCAATGGGTCAAGGAAGAAATCACAAGGGAAATTAGAAAATACTTTGGGATGTAAGAAAATGAAAACAGAATACTCCAAATTTTAATATATATAATTATTTATAATTATATTTCATTTCTAATAATTATATAAAATTATTACTATGACAAAGCATACAATGGGAAACATACACATATATTGAAAAGATCTCAGGGGCGCCTGGGTGGCTCAGTTGGTTGAACGTCCAATTTCAGCTCAGGTCATGATCTCACAGTTTGTGAGTTTGAGCCCCGCATTGGGGTCCGTGCTGACAGCTCACAGCCTGGAGGCTGCTTTGGATTCTGTGTCTCTCTCTCTCTCCACCCATCCCCTGCTTGTGCTCTATCTCTCAAAAATAAATAAACATTAAAAAAATTTTTTAAGTATCTCAAATCACCAACTTAACTTTAACACCTTAAGGAACCAGAAAAAGAACAAAGTGAACCCAGAATAGCAGAAGGAAGGAAATAATAAAGATTAGAGCAAAGATAAATGAAATAGAAATAGGAAAACAATATACATATATGGTGTTTATTTTATTTTTGAGAGAGAGGAGTGGGGAGGGGCAGAGAGAGAGGGAGACAGGGAACCCCAAGCAGGCTCCCCACTGTCAGCACAGAGCCCAACACGGGGCTCAAACCCATGAACCATGAGATGATGACCTGAGCTGAAATCAAGAAGAGTTGGATGCTTAACCAACTGAGCCATGCAGGTGCCCCCAAAACCATTATATTGACTAAGAAAAAGATGTTACTCAAATTACTAAAAACAATAGAAAGTGGAACATTACTATTGATTTTACAAAAATAAATACTATTGTAATAGAATGCTATAAACAGTTGCATAACACCAAATTAGATCACCTAGATGTAATGGACAAAATCCTAGAAACACCCAATCCACCAAATAGGACTCATGAAGAAATACAAAATATGAATAGCACTATAACCAGCAAGGAGATTGAATCAGTAATCAAAAACTTTTCAAAAAAGAAAAGCTTAGGACCAAATGGCTTCACTGGTGAATTCTACCAAAGAAGAGTTCACACTAGTCCTTTTCAAACTCTTTCAGAAAAATCAAGGAGGAAATCCTTCCTAGTTCATTTGATGAAGCCAGCATTACCTTGATTTGTCAAAGAGCCAGGACAAAGACACTACAAAAAAGGAAAACTATAGAGTGATATCCTTAGGAATATTGTAAAATCTGTCATAAAAATACTAGCAAATCAAATTTGGCAGGATATTAAAAGGATTGTACACCATGAACAAGTGGTTTTTATTCATAACATACAAGGATTGTTCATTATGTGAAAACCAAATATACCACATGATAGAATGTGGGAAAATACATGATTACCTCATTTGATGCAGAGAAAGCATATGGCAAAATTCAACACCATTTCATGGTTAAAAAACAAAACAAAACCATAATTAAATTAAAAGCAGAAGGAAACTTCCTCAACATGGTAAGGACCATTATATGAAGAACCTGCTGCTAACATCATATTCAATAGTGAAAGACTGAAAGCTTTCCTTGTAAGATCAGGAGGAATATTAAGATGCCCATTTTTGACCTTTCTATTCAGCACAGTATTAGAAGTTCTAGCTAGAGAAAAAAAAAAAAAAAAAAGAACTTCTAGCTAGAGCAATCAGGCAAGAAAAAGAAAAGGCAGCCAATTGTGAAGAAAAAGTAAAGAATCTGTCCATAGATGATACTAGTTTTTGTTGAGGACTAAAAATTTCATTAAGAAGCTGGTGGATCATGGTCATGTTTGCTGTTTCTTAATGTTTTCAAAAGTTTTATAATTCTTCTCTGAAGACGGCATGGCATGCTCCAGAACCAGAGAGGTCTACATTGCATGTTTCCTATTGTGGAGTTTCCTTGGTTGTGGAATCTGCCACATGTAAAATCCAAAGAGGCCAACCAGTCATTAATACTTCTTGATGGTGGGAAGTGCAAGATGCAATACTGTATCCATTATTTCAGAGGGAATATTCTGGAATGCCTCAAACCACTATACCCCCAATATTATCACTGCTGTGGTGACATTTTAATCTTCATAATATTTATCTGTTTTGTTGTGTTTTACCAAACCCTCCAATCTGGTTACTATCTCTTGCTAAACCAGTCTGATTAGGATGATTTCAGTCATGTAGTGGACCAGTATGTAGTCTGTGGGATGTCCAACTGGTCCAGATCTCTTTGAAATATGACAGAAGGAAGCTAAAATAACTTAGTTGTAGAGCCAGAATAAAAATGTGTAATATCCAGGGGCACCTGGGTGGCTCAGTTGGTTAAGCGTCCAACTTTGCCTCAAGTCATGATCTCATAGTTTGTGGGTTCGAGCCCCATGTCGGGCTCTGTGCTGATAGCTCAGAGCCTGGAACCTGCTTCAGATTCTGTGTCTCCCTCTCTCTCTGCCCCTCTCCCGCTTGAGCTGTCTCTCTCTCTCTCAAAAATAAATAAACATTAAAAAAATTTTTTTAAGACACGAAATCTCCATCCCAAGTGAATGTGAACTGTTTGTGATCCACCTTTCTGACAAGGACGGCCAATAGTTCAATGATTGGATAATGTATTTATTTTCTACTGCTGCACAAGAAATTACCACAAATTTAGCTTGATAATACTCATTTTTGTTTCAGTCTGTCAGAAGTCTGGGGATAGTATATATATATGGGTTCTCAGAAGGCTGAAAACCAGTGCTTGTTGGGGCTGTGATTTCATCTGGAGGTAGAGATTCTCTTCCAATCTCACTTGGGTTGTTGGCACAATTCAGTTCCCTTCAGGTTTGTGACTGAGGTCCCGTTTTAAAATTATGTTGTTTTTTTTTTTTAATTTATTTATTTTGAGAGAGCATGTACAGGGTAGGGGCAGAGAGAGAGGGGCAGAGAGATTCCCAAGCAGGCACTGCACTGTCAGCACAGAGCCCAACATGGGGCTCGATCTCATAAACTGTGAGATCATGACCTGAGCTGAGATCAGGAGTCAGATGCTTAACTGAGTCATCCAGGTGCCCTAAGTTCCCATTTTCTTGCTGGCTGTTGACTCAGTGTCATTTTCATCTCCTAGAGGCCACCCTGAGGTACTAGCCACATAGCCCCAACCATAGCTCACAACATGGTTGTATGATTTTTTTTTCCAGGCCAGCAGGAATGTGTCTGCTGCTGTTTCTTCTCTCTTTTTAAAAAGCTCCCCAGTTAGATGAATGGTGGTAACAAGGTTGGATTCTTGTCTGCCATTGTACATTTGGTTTCTATGTCTATTATGTCCTTTTTCTTCCTCTATTTCTAACTTACCACATCCTTTAAGTGAATACTTTCTAATATTTTAATGTATCCAGTGACTTCTTGCTATATTGTTTTAGTTATTTAGTTTTTTTTATTTAAAAAAATGTTTTAATGTTTATTTTTGACAGAGAGAGAGAGAGAGACAGAGCATGAGTGGGGAGGGGCAGAGAGAGAAGGACACACACAATCTGAAGCAGGCTCCAGGCTCTGAGCTGTCATCACAGAGCCCGACGTGGGGCTCGAACTCACGAACCATGAGATCATGACCTGAGCCGAAGTTGGACGCTCAACCGACTGAGCCACGCAGGCGCCCCTAGTTATTTAGTTTTTGATTACATAAATCTTGTTCTGGAGCTTATCAGAAGCAGTTTCAGATTTATGCTAACTTAAATCCAATAAGACAGAAATGTTAGACTCCCTATGGGTTTATTCTCTTTTCTCCATTTTTGATGTATTACTGTTTTACTACATCTGTGTCTGTATCTATACATACTACATCTGTGTTACAACTCTACAATACCTTGCTATGATCATTACTTTCTATAATTGTGCTTTAAAGCTAATAGAATATGTATAGATTTATAGATTTTGTTGTATTTTCTTATTATTCTGGTTCTTATTTGTTCCTGTGGTTTTGAGTAACCATCTGGGCTCATTTCCTTATCTCCCTACTACAGCAGCATTGTTTCCTCCCACCTCTTTTGTTCTGTTACCAGTATAGTAATATTACATATTAACATTTTAAATTATTTTTCCAACACATTATTTACATGTTTTATAGAAATGCTTTTAACATAAGACAATAAAGTAGAAAAATGTGCATTTGTATTGTATTTTATAATTACATAGTTACTTTTACAGGTGCTGTTTTTAATGTATATCAAAATTACAATTAGGGGTCATTTGCTTTCAGCTTGAAGAAATTACTTTAGTAATCTCTTAAAGCTGGTGACAAAGCCTCTCAGTTGTTTATCTTGGAATAAACAAGGCTTTATTTAGCCTTAATTTAAAAAAAAACCCTTTTAATTTTTATTTACTTTTGAGAGAGAGAGAGAGAAAGAGAGAGAGTGAGAGCACAAGCAGGGGAGGGACAGAGAGAGGTAGACACAGAATGTGAAGCAGGCTCCAGGCCCTGAGCTGTCAGCACAGAGCCCAATGCGGGGCTTGAACTCACGAACTGAGATCATGACCTGAGCTGAATACTCAACTGACTGGGCCACCCAGGTGCCCCTAGCTTTCATTTTTTAAAGCCACTCTGGCTGGGTGTAGGATTCTTGGTTAAAAGGCATTTGTCTTTCAGGACTTGGAATTTGTCTCCCCACTCCCTTCTGGCCTCCATTGTTTCTGATGTGAAGTCAGCCATTAATCTAGTTGGGGCTCCCTTTTAAGTGATGAGTTCTTTTTCTCTTGGTGCTTTTTTTTTTTTAATTTTTTTTTCAACGTTTTTTATTTATTTTTGGGACAGAGAGAGACAGAGCATGAACGGGGGAGGGGCAGAGAGAGAGGGAGACACAGAATCGGAAACAGGCTCCAGACTCCCAGCCATCAGCCCAGAGCCCGACGCGGGGCTCGAACTCACGGACCGCGAGATCGTGACCTGGCTGAAGTCGGACGCTTAACCGACTGCGCCACCCAGGCGCCCCTCTCTTGGTGCTTTAAAGACGTTTTCTTTGCTTTCTTTTCAGCATTTTTACCCTGATATGTTGGTGGATTCCTTTGTGTTTCTACTACTTTGAATTTGTCGAACTTCGTGGACACATAAATTATGATGACTATTAAATGAACATTTGTTTACTGGAGCACAGACTGCTGGATGGGGAGTCATGGTTCAACAACAGAACACAGGAGAAATTGGAATAGAGAAGTGCATTACATGTCTTGGAGGAAGTACACAAGAGGCCAGATGGGAAGGTCAAGGCAGAGTGCAGACAGAGAAAGTACAACATGGGGCACATGGCTTTATTACAGTGGAGTGCTTTATGGTTCCTGGGCTGGGGCTGGATTGGTCAATACAAACCAAAAGAATAGTATTTTAGTAAGACTCCCACAGGAGTCTTATCTAAGGGGCACATACAGATGCTGGTAGCCTGAGGAGACTTGATCAGAAGGCTGTTGGAAATCATATCAGGAACTTTCATTTGCTGTGACTCTGCAGGCTGCTACCTAGGGTATGTGCTTATATGAGGGGGTTACTGTCAGTTGAAGATTTTGGCAAGACACTTAACCAAACGAAATCTATGCCAAAGCAGCAATATTAGTTTAGCTAATGATAATAGTAAATAATAGCTAATAATAATAGCTCAGCTAAACTCTCATTATTACTGTCAATAAATTTGGGAAGTTTTTAATTTTTTAAATGCTTTTTTTTCAAAACCTCTCTGTTCATTCTGGTATTCCCATTATGCATATAATGGTGCACTTCACTAGTGCCCCACATTTCTCTGTTCATTTTTCCTTATTATTTTTTCTGTGCTTCAACCTGTATACTCACTAATGACCTATCTTCAAGTTTGCTAATTCTTTCTTCTGCTAATTCAAATCTTTTGAACCCTTCTAATGAAATTTTCAATTCTAGGATTTCCATTTTCTATCTTTGCGGTACTTGGCTGGCTTAGTTGGTACAGCATGTGACTCTTGATCTCAAGGTTGTGAATTCACACCCCACACTGGGATGGAGCCTACTCAAAATTTTTTTTCTATCTTTATCGCCACACCTTACTTGATGTAGCATTGCCACTATTTCTTTAATCATGATTCCCTTTTGTTCTTTGAATATATTTATAATGGCTTCTTTGAAGTCTTTGTTAAATCTGACATCTGGTTGCTCTATTAGGCAGTCTCTTTTTCTTTTTGCCAAAGCAGGAGTCATATTCTGTAGTTTCTTTGCATGTCTTATAAATTTTCTGTTGGCAAATAAGACATTTTAGATAATATATTGTTATTTCTGCATTCATCTGCTTAGGAAAATGTCAGAGGAGAAGGATATCCTCAAGAAAAGATAGAAGTAGGGCTTGAGATATTCCATGGCTACCAAGACCAGTTAAGGGTGTAAATGGACCAAAAAAGAAAAAAAAAAAATTAAAGATGTTTTTTAAAAGTAAAAAGGATACAAGGTTTGATTCTGGGAAACTACTGTTTGGCCTCATGGTTTAAAACTTGTTCAAAAGTACAACATTCATTTGGGCTTTATGATAGAATATCTGTTGTATATTGCGTCACTTTCTTTCCTGCCTCAATGTGTAAATTAAAGAGGGAGGAATAGGCAAACTGGGAATATAGAAGGGCTGACCTATTGCAGCTCTAGGTACTGTCACTCCTAGTTGGTGGGAAAAAGAGAGCAAGAGAAGGGGAAGTAGTTTTGAATGTTTGGTCTCATGAATACTTTGCAACCTCTCATTATTTTACTGTATTTTAGGGCTTTTTCATATAAAATTTGAAAACACTGTATACATAGGTATGAAAAATATCAACTGACCTTATTAGTTAAGTACCCCTTAATATGCTGCAGCGCTAAGCAAACATTAATTCATTTTGTCTACATATTTACCTTTCCTGGATATCTCCTGTAAAAGGGATTATACAACATGCGGTACTTTGTGACTAGTTTCTTTTATTTACCATAAAGTTTTGAAGATTCAAGTTATAGCACGTATCCTTTTCATTTCTTTTTATTGTTGAATAATGTTACATTGTATGGGTATGCCACATTTTGTTTATCCATTCATCAGTTGATGGACATTGTTTCCATGTTTTGGCTGTTATGAATAATGCTGCTGTGAACATACGTACGTGTTTTGTGTGGACATATATTTTCATTTCTCTTGATTATATACATGGGGGTGGAATTGTGGATCTATGTTTACCCATTTGAGGAACTGCCAGATTCTTTTCCACAGTAACTGCACCATTTTATATTGTCTAGTTGTGTATGAATTTTGATTTCCCCATGTCCTTGCCAATACACATTACCTTTATATTTGATTCTAGCACATCCTTGTGTGTAGTATCTTATTATTTTGCTTTCCATTTCGCTGTTGGCTAAAGGTCCTGGGATTTTATTATACCTTTATGCATAAAGAAAGTAAACAGAATTCCCTTAACATAAAAATATTTTAACTATTTATGGCTTTCAATAAAACACAGATGACAGTTTAAACATTATTACCTGGGCAGCAAATAATGAAATAAATAACTAAGTAGGTTTACAGATTTAGAAAGTAAGGGACAGGAGAGTGAGGCTAATATTCATTTAATGTTCTCAATTTAACGCTTTATTATATCAGTTTCTTTGAAATAAATTTTATGACAAAGAATGGTATTAATTCCTCTGCAGTTCCACAGGGAGAGGGAGGACATGGCCTTCCTATTTTTCTAAGATTATTTTTTACTACTGTTCATTAGGTGGGTCTCCCTTCTTAGGCTAAGACATTAACTTGTTTGCATTGTAATACAAAACAGGACTGGAAAGCTCAAAATATAAGGAAATGGAAAGTGCACAAGATAATTTTTAAAAATGTTTATTTATTTGGGGGCACCTGGGTGGCTCAGTCAGTTAAGCGTCTGACTTCAGATCAGATGATGTCAGTTTGTGGGTTCGAGCCCCACGTAGAGCTCTGCACTGACAGCCCAGAGCCTGGAGCCTGCTTCGGATTCTGTGTCCCCCGCCCTCCGCCTCAAAAATATACATTTAAAAATAATAAATAAATGCTTATTTTGAGAGAAAGAGCACATGCACATATGTGAGTGGGGGGAGGAGCAGAGAAAATCCCAAGCAGCATCAGTGCTGTCAGCTCAGAGCCCAACATGGGGCTCCATCTCATGAACCGTGAGATCATGACCTGAGCTGAAACCAAGAGTCAAATGCTTAACCACGGAGCCACCCAAGGTGCCCCTGCAGAAGATAACTTTGTTAAGACACAATGTAATGCAGAGCATATAATGTTTGCAATCAGGATGACATTTCACTTTCCATCTTGCACAATCCTGTCTTTGCCTAATTTCTCACTGTTACCTCTTCTGCCTCATGATGAACATCTGAGCATCCTAAACAATGTGGCGTGTAAATTAAGAAACCATATATACTGATACTCAGAAGACATAGGGTAAATGTAAGATGTTGTTTACAGATCCATAGTTACTGACGTAGTTGGGAACTGAGCTTTGTATTATTAACCATCATATCCAGTGATGGATCCAGTGAGGATCCAGGCTCTCACTACCCACCAAAACTCAACCTCCCATGTTGCCACTGCTAAAGAATAAACAAAGGGGGCATGTCAATGTGATGATTAAAAGTAGTTAATCAATTAGCAGGAATTCATATTAATCTCTTTGGGTGTGCATAGTTGCCTTATGCTATACAGTTTTCCAGCTATTTTTAATTTTAGCTTTGTGACATACAAGTGGAAAAACACTAATTTACTGAATGACTACATTGTAAGCACTTTATATTCTTTATAAACTCCTTTGTATACTTTGTAAATATCCCTTCGTTTAGACATGGTAGGTAGAGCACTGGCATGTCTATCTTCATACTTTATCTGAAGAGAATGAGTCTCAGTGCTATTAAACTAAAAATAGTGATACAACTAAAAATGGTGCACGTGGAGACTGGAATCTAGATCTGTTTGACCCCAGAACTCATGAAACATTATCCTGTAACTGACTGTCTCCACATAAGCTTGAATCTGGGAATATCTGCTGGCCAGGAGGTAGCCCAAAATTATACAAAAACTTCATATTCATCCTTTAGCCCCATAAACCTCCAAACTGGCAGTAATGGGAAGGCAGGGAGTGGAAGGTGAAAAGCCTGAATATTTAACCAATTCTCTTTTGTCTTCTTCTCTGCAGTCAGCATTTGGGTTTATTTTTCCAAATACACAGACTAAGAAAGGCAAGGACACTGCACTTTAGCCTCAACAAGTGACATGCTATTCTACTGAGTCTTCATCTTCCAAGAGCTGTTGCCAGGCCTCCTTTTAGCTCCATATCCCATCTCCCCAGTTTCTTTTTAATCAAGCTTATACTTCTTATGCTACACTTTGATTTCTGTTGGATCATGTTTTCTTTATTCTCCCTTTCTACTGGATTAAAAACTATTCTATTTCTTTTATAGGGTACCCTTAAATTTTTAAATTGTATCTTTGATTTGTAATTAGTGGGTATCTCCAGAAACACTTTAGAATGCTTTAAGTACTTTTTTTCTATTGTTATCTGGTGATTTTAATCTAATTTGTTTTGAAATGCCATTAAAATTAATAATTATTGTTTAGTATATGCTTAGATTTTCCAACAGTTACCGATTTTATCTCATTCAGTCTTTCCAGGTTTAACTTACTTCTTGCCAATGTACATCCTTTAGAAATTCTCCAGTGAGTCTATGAAAGAAAAGGGTGGATAGTATTGAATTTATGTCCAAAGGAAGGCTTCGGACACTATTCCTTCTTTTACTGAGATTCAAGGTCTATTCTATCCATAGGTTCTTGTCATCATGGACCCGCTCCTCTTGTCCTTTCTCTTCTCCAGTGCTTTGTGTATAGAAAGCAGGCTTTCCCATCTGCTCTTTCAACCATAGGTTACTTCTATACTTTTGGTGCCTATTATAGAGTGGAGGCATATAAACGGGACAAGGCATTCCTGGCATATGACTACATGGGAGAGGAGAAACATGATCCAGAAGGGTGAGCTGGAGAGGAAGAAGGACACTGTGATATGGGACCTCCCTTCTCACCATATATTAACATATTATTAATACATGTATTAATATGTACACAATAATACTACATATTAATACAATAGCGATACATATTAATAATAAAATATAATAATAATAATGCATATATTAATATTGTAATCTGATTTTACCTCCACCTTTACTGAAAAACCAAGGTCTGTGGACATGATGAAGTCTTTCCCTTGTATGGGCTCTCCTACACACTCACTACTTAGACATCAAATCACTGTCTAGGTAAGATTGGTTCATTCAAGGAATATGTAGTTACTTAATTCAAGAGAATGTATGTTTGTGGGCATGAGAAAGGAGATGCTGAGTGAAATACTCAATAAGTGAACAGTATTTAAAATTAGAAGAAGTTGGAGAAGGCAGAGGTTTATCTGGTGAGAATAAAAGGAAATGACCAGTTTCTTGAAAGGGAATACTATCTCCAGGAAGCTTCAAGATAGGAAAATGCTCATAAATGCTAGAGAGGAAAAGAATATTTCAGAAAAGAGAGAAGAAACAACATCTCACCTGAGGCATTTCTTTAAGATTTGCAAGAGAGGACCTTTATTCTTTTGGATACTTTGTTAGAAAAGTGAAAAGGGAGAGAGAAGAGAGGCAAAAGTAGCCATGTAAAATCCCACTTCCCTTAAATGTTTCCATAATAACTTGGTTAAATCTGCCTAGTTCAGCAGTAAACATTTACTATTAAGTATTAAGAATCATAATGTTAGGGGTGCCTGGGTGGCTCAGTCGGTTAAGTGCATTGGACTCTTGATTTCAGCTCAGGTCATGATCTCACGGTTCGTGAGTTCAAACCCCACATTTGGCTCTGCACTGACAGCATGGAGCCTACTTGGAATTCTCACTTTTCTCCTCTCTCTCTGCCCCTCTCCCACACTCTCTCAAAATAAATACATAAACATTAAAAAAAAGAATCATTATGTTAGGGGCACCTGGGTTGCTAAATCGGTTAAGTGTCCAACTTTAGCTCAGGTGATGATCTCCCGGTTCATGAGTTCGAGCCCCACATTGGGCTCTCTGCTGTGAGCACAGAGCCTGCTTCGGATCCTCTGTACCCGCCTCTCTCTTCCCTTCCCTGCATGTTCTCCCTCTCTTTCTCAAAAATAAATAAACATTAAAAAAATAAACATCCTCCACATTAAAAAAAAATCATTGTTGGGGCGCCTGGGTGGCTCAGTCGGTTGAGCGTCCGACTTCAGCTCAGGTCACGATCTCACGGTTCGTGAGTTCGAGCCCCGCGTCAGGCTCTGGGCTGATGGCTCAGAGCCTGGAGCCTGCTTCTGATTCTGGGTCTCCCTCTCTCTCTGCCCCTCCCCCATTCGTGCTCTGTCTCTCTCTGTCTCAAAAATAAATAAACATTAAAAAAATTAAAAAAAAATCATTGTTAAATATTAACTACTCAATAATAAAGGTTTGAGTAATAGAGGAGAAACTGATTATATATTTTTCTACGCTATAGGCTCCAGTCATATGGAAAAAAAATTTTCCTTTATATGAACTTTCAAATATTGATTTTTATAGTAAATATTTTTATTAGAAAATAAGACTGACTTTGTGATGAGGAGTATTTCAGATACTTTTCCTTGACTCAGAATGTCTGAGAAGTTATTAAATCACCCATGATTTCATCTAGGAACGGGGGCGGGGGGGGGGAGAAATCCCTCGAATCTGTTAAAAGAAGTACAGAGATAAGAAGTATTTTTCTTGCATGCTACCTATTGAATCCTGGTCATTTCAACACATTAGAATTAGTTAATATGGCATTCCAGGTATATAATCCTATCACCTGTAATTTTACCTCCTACTTTCCAATTCTTTTTTAAAAAAATAATGTGTAAGTTTAATGTGTACCATGTTATGATGTGATACGTGTATACACTATGAAATGACTGTCACCATAAAGTTAGTTAACACCTCCATCCTCTCATATAATTATCTTTTTTGGTTTTGTGGTGATAACATTTAAGATCTAATCTCTTAACAACTTTCAAATACATAATACACAGTATTGTTCATTGTAGTCACCACACTGTACCTTAGATTCTCCAGAACTTATCTTTTGTATCCTTTGACCAACATTTCTCCATTTCTCCTACCCTCGTAACCCCTTGGCAACCACCATTCTACTATTTCAATGACTTTTTTTAAAAAAGATTCTGCATATAAGAGAGATCATACAATATTTGTCTTTCCAAAGAAGACACTTAGCATATGCCCTCAAGGTCCATCCAGGTGGTCACAAATGGTAGGATTTACTTCATTAAAAAAGTTTTTTTAACGTTTATTTTTGAGAGACAGAGAGAGAGACAGAGCACAAGTTGGGGAGGGGCAGAGAGAGAGGGAGACACAGAATGCGAAGCAGACTCCAAGCACCCAGCTGTCAGCATAGAGCCCAATGCAGGGCTCCAACCCACAAACTGTGAGACCATGACCTGGGCTGAAGTCGGTCGCTTAACTGATGGAGCCATCCAGCCTCCCCAGATTGACTTCATTTTAAAGGCTGAATAAATACTCCATTGTGTATATATACACCACTTTTTCTTTATTCATTCATCCATCAATGGACACTTTGGTTGATTCCATGTCTTGGCTATTGTGAAGAATGCTACAGTGAATATGGGAATGCAGATTTCTTTGATACCCTGTTTTCATTTCCTTTGGATATCTCTATACTGCTATTTTACTTAATTAGAAACAGTCATAATTCCATAAGCAGAATCAAAATGACACATACCTTACTAGATACATAGTGTTTCTCAGTAGTCAATACCACTTACATAGTGATCTAATTTAATAGTCACCATGGCGTGGAGTAAGTACACAAAATCACGATAAATAAGAGTTGGTACATACTCATTGGGTCTCCTATGTCTCACCCACTTCACAAAGCCACAATCCCATAGGATCTTACATCACATTCATAACTCCGCTAAGTCCATCTCATAATTCCAGACAAGACAGCAAATCAAACTCGAAAACCACTTACTCCACAGTTACATAGAGCCTCAAACACAAGTCACTAACAACTAATTATTCTGCAAGGTTTATCAACTTCCTAGACAGTTAAATATAAACTGAACTATTACCCAGCTTGTTTATCTTCTAGGTATTATCCCAGGAGAAATGGAAACATGCCAGCTTTATACATAATATGTAAAACCTGGAAATACAACAAATGTTCACCAAGAGAAAAATGCATACACAAATTGTGACATATTCACACAATTGAATGTTGTTCAGAAATGAAAAGAATGAACTACACATTAATAAACCTTACAAAACTAGGATGTGAAAAAGAGAATTGCAGAACTGACAGAACTAAAATGTGGGCATGTATATCAGAACTATTGCGGGGGCATCTAGGCGAAGCCTCCCAATTCGCCTCAGGTCATGATCTCATGGTTTGTGAATTCGAGCCCGCCCGCCCCCCCCCCCCCCCCCCCGTGGGGCTCTGTGCTGACAGCTCAGAACCTGGAGCCTGCTAAGGATTCTGTGTCTCCTCTTTCTCTCTGTCCCTACGCCGCTCGCGCTCTCTCTCTCTCTCTCTCTCTCTCTCAAAAACAAACTTAAAAAAAAAAAAAAAAAAACTTTGGCTGTCTATGCTGTGAGACTGGAAAAGGACACGAGAGAACTTCCTGGCAGCGATGGTATAAAATACGCACCAGGGCAGGCATACACATACCCAGCGTCTGCTATGTGCCAGACGCCATTCTGGGTGCTGGCGCTTTCTCAAGGGGCAAAAACTGACAAAACTCGACATCTCTGGTTCACGACCACGGGGTCCCGCACACACAGGCCTGAGTGAAGAGAAACCTCGACAGGCACCGGCTCCCGTTTCTCACTTCAGCCTTCCCGCCCGAACTGCAGTACCCTCCTCAGCCCTTCTCGGCCCGACATCCCTCAGCACGGATTCGATTGCCTCCCGGGCTCTCTTCAACCTGGATCCGATTCCCTCAACGCTCCTGGGTTAGGATTTCCGGTTCTCTCCCGGTCTTCCCAGACTCAGGCTGCGTCCGTTTTCCTCCTTGCCCCGCCTCTGGCAGGCTTCCGCTTCCCTTTACTTTCCTCCCTGCCCAGGTTTCCGATTACTTTCTCGGCTTGTGCTCTAGTTCATGCAAAGACCTCTCGCTCCCACGAAACCATCACCCGGCTCGTTCATGTTTTAAGAACCGCCAGCGGCAACCTTCCGCGGAGGACGAAAGATCAGCCCACCCGGAACTCTCAGGAGTTTCGGGGGCGTGACGTGGCATTCGCGACGGTTGTACTCTGCCGCGCTCGAAAACCAGGACATTTTTTTTTAGTGTTGGACTACGTTTCCCACAGGCCCCAGGGCCACGAATGGACTTCGACTTTTGGTTCCGCTTCCGGTATCTTCGTGGTTATTGGGTTATGCCTGGTGAGTTAAGGTGGTCCAGGTCGGGTTGCGGAAGGAGCTCGCGGTATGGAGGTCCTAAGCTCCCGGGGCGCGGGTAAGGCATGTGGAGCCAGGAGCCTTGTCCTGGTGTTTGCGTGAACCTCGCACGACGGTGGTTTCGGGCGTTATTGTCTGTGACAAGTTCGTTGTGAACTGTTAGTGCACACGCCTGCATGCGTGTGAGTGAGAGTGTGTGTGACAAGCCCTGGAGTGCCCAGACTGGTATACGATAAGGCTAGTGGGACTGTCAGTACACAGTCTACGGTGACGAAAGGTGTCTGATACTGTGTCCGAGTGATCCTGTGACAGCTGGGTTGTAACCGACTGTAAGTTTGAACGCAGTGGGTAGGATTTTTAAAAATTTCCCCAGTAAACCTTAGGAGTGCTTCACACAGAGGGGATATTGGGGAAGTGAGTGTTGCCCACCCAGGGTCCACTGTAGGTTCCATGGTTACTTGGAAGTGTTTCCCTGGATTCTCCTCTGTTCTTACATCTTAGAGCCAGTTTGATCTATCTATAAAGAAATAGACATCAGAGGGAAAGTCATTGCTTTCAGAACCACACTGTGCCCCCTAGAAACTGCTGTGAACTTAGATTCCAGCGCTGTTTATAGGTATGGCCTTTTCCTGTGACACTGTTAAAAGTCAGCAGTATTCTATTTATCTCTTATTCCATCTAGATATATTTGTGGTGGGTCATGGGTCATGTCTGATGGTGGACAGTGTGTTGTTTAGCCTGTCCAGAACCTCAAGGGTCCCTTCTTGGTCTTGTAGTTCTGCAAGAGAAGCCTCCTGAAGTAGAGGAGAGTGTTGCTACTTAACAGCGTGTTCAGGGTCAGTTCGTGTTTACTTTTTGTTCTGTCATATATATTTGCTTTACAGAACATAAAATATTTGCTTTCCTTCTAGATTGTATGACCTAATTGTGACCCGTCCATTTACCTGATCCCTAGGTGGTTGCCCCTTCCCAGTTAATAACAGGACCATAGGGATGGGTCCCCTTCTTTTCCAGTGCTTTTCCTTTTCCTTCCCAGTTAATATTCACATACATATTGGTAATTATTCAGTTTCCTCATGTGCTCTTTTCTTTCCTAAAGATGGTACAGAAATAGAACTAGTTGAACTCTTCGAGGATAAACTAAGGACTTTAGAGTGTGTTTTGTCAAGGAAGAGACTGGTGGTTAGGTAGAATAACACACCAGACACCTTTGATTTTATTCACAAACTTGATTTTCAAACAAAGGAAGGTAGGAAATGGTTTCATTGATTTTAGTCAGTAAGACATTTTAGGAGTAGGAATATGATTGGAGTTTGTGAAGAGAGGTCTGTGTGAACAAGGGCAGGGAGTTTTTCCTGAGAATCCAATCTCTTGGAGTGGTGAGAACTAAGTCTTGAGATTTGGCAGTATGACTTTTTCAGACCACATACTGTGAGAGGCTGCATAATATAACGGTATTTGAATCTAAAGGTAATATAATGCAAGCCACTTGTGTAATTTAAAAATTTCTTTTGTACACAGTTTAGAAAGTAAAAGGAAACAGTTGAAATTAAGTATAATATCCATTAACCAATATATCTAAAATATTATTTCAACATGTAATAATATAAATAAATGGAAATATTTTATATTCCTATCTTCATACTGAGTTTTCAAAATCTGATACATATTGTTATAGCACTTTTCAGTTTGGATGCTAAATTTTCAGTGGTTATGGTGAAATGTATTTCCTTATGTGGATCCTGAGAAACTTAACAGAAACCCATGGGGGAGGGGAAGGAAAAAAAAAACAAGTTAGAGTGGGAGAGAGCCAAAGCATAAGAGACTCTTAAAAACTAAGAACAAACTGAGGGTTGATGGGGGGTGGGAGGGAGGGGAGGGTGGGTGATGGGTATTTAGGAGGGCACCTTTTGGGAGGAGCACTGGGTGTTGTATGGAAACCAATTTGACAATAAATTTCATATATTGAAAAAAAAAAAAAAAGAAATGTAGTTATACCCAAACTGTAAAGTTGTGTTTAATTGGAAAACATTTTATATCACTTTTGTATTTAAAAATTAAAACAGCGGCGCCTAGGTGGCTCAGTCAGTTAAGCGTGCAACTTCAGCTCAGGTCATGATCTTATGGTTCGTGAGTTAGAGCCCTGCATCAGGCTTTGTGCTGACAGCTCAGACCTGGAGCCTGCTTCCAGTTCTGTGTCTCCCTCTCTCTCTGTGCCCCTCCCCCTGTTCTCTCTCTCTCTCTCTATCTCTCTCAAAAATAAGTAAACATTAAAAAAAATCTTTAACAATTAAAACAAAATTTCAGTTCCTTGTTCACTCTAGCTACATTTCAAGGAGGTCAATAGTTATTAATCTTGTTTTATAATTTTATGTTGTAAAATGTAGATAATGATATCAATGCCTTATGGGTTTTCTAGGAGGATTGAATATATTAATCTGGGCACAGCCCTAGAACACTTAATAACAGCCTTGCATTTATCAAATCCTCAGGAAACAAATGAAATTATGGTTATGTAAAGAGTCTAAGTATCCACCATAAATTTTCTAAAAATCAAGAATAAAGACATAAAATTGGGGCACCTGGGTGGCTCAGTCGGTTAAGTGTCTAACTTTGGCTCAGGTCATGATCTCACGGTTTGTGGGTTCGAGCCCCACGTCGGGCTCTGTGCTGACAGCTCTGAGCCTGGAGCCTGCTTCGGATTCTGTGTCTCCCTCTCTCTCTCTGCCTCCCCCACTCTCGCTTTGTCTCACTCTGTCTCTCAAAAATAAGTGTAAAAAAATTTTTTAAAAAAGATATAAAATTAATTTTGATGAGATTTAAAAGGAATCTTTGAAAATCAGATTTGCTAATGTCCTAGAATAGAACTTACTTTGTTTTCTTTTTCCAAATTGTTTATTTATATGTATTTCTTTCTTTTTTTTTAAGTTTATTTATTTATTTTGGGAGAGAGAGAGTGCGCGCGCACACTCAAGCAGGGGAAGGACGGAGAGAGAGGGAGAGAGAAAGAATCCCAAGCAGGCTCCCTGCTGTCACCATGTGCCTGACATGGGTCTCAAGCCTGTGAACCCATGAGATCATAACCGAAGCTGAAACCAAGAGTCAGGCGCTATATTGACTGAGCCACCCAAGCGCTCCCTCATTTTTATTTAAATTCTAGTTAGTTAAGGGGTGCCTGGGTGGCTCAGTTGGTTGAATGTCAGACTCTTGATTTCGGCTTAGGTCATGATCCCAAAGTTGTGGGATCATACACTGTGTTGGGCTCTTCACTGAGCATGGAGTCAGCTTGAGATTCTCTCTCACTCTCTTTCCCTCTTCCTTCTCACCCACTCACGTGCGTGCTGTCTCCCACTCTCTGTCTCTAAAATAAATGAAATGGAAAAAAAATTTAATCCTAGTTAGTTAACATAGTGTAATAATGGTTTCAGGAGTAGAATTTAGTGATTCATCACTTACATACAACACCCAGTGCTCATCATAACAAGTGCCCTCCTTAATACTCATCACCCATCTAGCCCATCCCCCACCTCCCTCCCTCCATCAATCCTCAGTTTGTTCTCTATCAAGAGTCTGATATGGTTTGCTTCCCTCTCTCTTTTTTTTCCCCCTTCCCATATGTTCATCTGTTTTGTTTCCTAACTTCCATATATGAGTAAAATCATATGGTATTTATCTTTCTGAGTGACTTATTTCCCTTAGGATAATACACTCTAGCTCCATCCATGTCATTGCAAATGGGAAGATTTCTATTTCTTTGATGGCTGAGTAATATTCCACTGTCAATACTACATCTTCTTTATCCATTCATCAGTCCATGGACCCTTGGGCTCTTTCCATAGTTTGGCTATTTTTGTTGCTGCTATAAACATTGGCATGCATGTGCCCCTTCGAATCAGCATTTTGGTATCCTTTGGATAAATACCTAGTAGTGCAATTGTTGGGTCATAAAGTAGTTTTATTTTTACCCTTTTGAGGAGCTTCCACAGTGATTGCATGAGATTGCATTCCCACCAGTAAGAGGGTTCCCCTTTCTCCACATCCTCGCCAACATCTGTTTCCTGAGTTGTTAGTTTTAGCCATTCTGACAGGTGTGAGGTGGTATCTCATCATGGTTTTGACTTATATTTCCTTGATGATGAGTAATGTTGAGCATTTTTCATGTGTCTTTTAGCCATCTGGGTGTCTTCTTTGGAAAAATGTCAATTCGTGTCTTCTGCACACGCACTTGAGCAGGGGAAGGGCAGAGGAAGAGGGAGAGAGAGAATCTTAAGCAGCCTCCACACCCAGGCTGCATGAACATGGGGGTATCTATATATATCTTTTTGAGTTAATGTTCAAGTTTCCATCAGATAAATACCCAGAAGTGAAATTGTTGGATCATATGGTAGTTCTGTTTTTAACTTTTTGAGGAACCTCCATACCGTTTTCCATAGCAACTGCACCAATATACATTTCCACCAGCAGTGATTTCCTTTTCTCCTCATCCTTCCCAACACTTGTTATTTCTTGTCTTTTGGATAGTAGCCATTCTAGGAGGTGTGAAGTGATGTGTCATTGTGGTTTTGATTTGTATTTCCCTGATGATTAGTGGTGGTAAACAACTTTTCATGTATATTGGCCACCTGCATGTCTTTGGAAAATATCTATTCAGACTCTCTACCCATTTTTAATCAGATTGTTTTTTGGCTGTTGAGTTGAAGCAGTTCTTTATATACTTTGGATATTAACCTCTTATCAGATGTATGACTTGCAATTCTTTTTTCCCATTCAGTAGGTTACCTTTTCATTTTGTTGATGGTTTCCTTTGCTGTGCAGAGGCATTTTAATTTGCTGTAGTCCCACTTGTTTATTTTTGTTTTTGTTGCTTTTGGTCTCCAATCCAAAAATCATTGCCTAGACCATTGTCAAGGAGTTTACTATGTTTTCTTTTAGGAACTTCATGGTTTCAAGTCTTATGTTCAACTCCTTAATCCATTTTGAGTTCATTTTTGTGTATGGTGTAAAATATGTTCCAATTTCATTCTTTTGCATGTAGTTGTCCAGTTTTTCCAACACTGTGTCATGAATACTGTATGTTCTTGGCTCTTTTGTCATAAATTGACTATATGTGGGTTTCTTTCTGGGCTCCTTGTTCTATTCCACTGACTGATGTGTCTTTTTTTAAATATTAATATCATAACTGTTTTGATCACTATAGCTTTGTAATACAGTTTAAAATAGGGGTGCCTGGGTGGCTCAGTCGGTTAAGCGTCCGACTTCAGCCCGGGTCATGATCTCGCGGTCCGTGAGTTCGAGCCCCACGTCGGGTTCTGGGCTGATGGCTCAGAGCCTGGAGCCTGCTTCCGATTCTGTGTCTCCCTCTCTCTCTGCCCCTCCCCCGTTCATGCTCTGTCTCTGTCTCAAAAATAAATAAACATTAAAAAAAAAATTTAAAATAAAAATGCATGATGCTTCCAGCTTTGTTTCTCAAGATTCCTTTCACTCTTCAGGGTCTTTTGTGGTTCCATACATATTTTAAGATTGTTTGTTGCATTTCTCTGAAAAATGTCATTGAAATTTTGATAGGGATGCATTGAATTTATAAATCTTTTGTGGTAGTCTAGATGTTTTAACAGTATTTAATTCTTCCAGTCTATGAGCATGGATTACGTTTCTATTTATCTGTGTCTTCCTCACTTTCTTTCAGCATTGTCTTATAGTTTTCAGTGTACAGGACCTTCACCTCTTTGGTTAAATTTATTCCTATGTTTTTTTATTATTTTTGATGCAATTGTAAATGGGGTTGTTTAAAGATTACACCAAAACAACCTCTTAGAACTAATAAACAAATTCAGTAAAGGTGCAGGATACAAAATCAATGTACAAAAATCAGTTGCATTTCTATATGCTAATAATGATCAGAAAGAAATTTTATAAATAATAATAGAATGTCACCTGCAAATAGTGACAGTTTGACTTCTTCCTTTCTGTTTTGGAGGCCTTTAATTTTTTTTCTTACCTAATTGCTCTGGCTAGGACTTCTGATGTTGAACAAAAGTGGTAAGGGTGGGCATCCTTTCTTGTTTCTGATCTTGGAGGAAAAGCTTTCAGATGTTCACCACTGAGTATGATCTTAGCTGTGTGCTTGTCATATATGACCTTATTATGTTGAGGTATGTTCCCTCAATGCCCACTTTGTTTAGTTTTTAACTAATTGATGTTGAATTTTGTCAAATGCTTTTTCTGGATCTATTGGGATGGTCATATGATTTTTATCCTTAATTTTTTGTCCTTTTACCCTTAATTTTGTTAATCCTTCATTGTGTGTCAATTGATTGACTTGTGGATATGGAAACATCCTAGCATTCCTGGAATAAATTTCACTTGATCATGGTATATGATTTTTTTTTTAATTTTTTTTCAACGTTTTTTTTTTTTTTTTAATTTTTTTTTCAACGTTTTTTATTTGTTTTTGGGACAGAGAGAGACAGAGCATGAACGGGGGAGGGGCAGAGAGAGAGAGGGAGACACAGAATCGGAAGCAGGCTCCAGGCTCCGAGCCATCAACCCAG
The DNA here is from genome assembly GCF_028018385.1 of Neofelis nebulosa. Lineage (NCBI taxonomy): Eukaryota > Metazoa > Chordata > Mammalia > Carnivora > Felidae > Neofelis > Neofelis nebulosa. Next base: position 17,524,718 of record NC_080798.1, on the reverse strand, counting down.
AGCCTGACGCGGGGCTCGAACTCACGGACCGCGAGATCGTGACCTGGCTGAAGTCGGACGCTTAACCGACTGCGCCACCCAGGCGCCCTGTATATGATCTTTTTAATGTATTGTTGAATTCAGTTTGCTATTTTTGGAAGATTTATGCATTTGAGTATGTTTTTTATTTTGCTTCTGCCAATAAGAAATTTGGCCTGTGAGGGTACCTGAGTGGCTCAGTTAAGTGTCTGACTTTAGCTCAGGTCATGATCTCACAGTTCATGAGTTTGAGCCCTATGTCATGCTCCGTGCTGCCAGGCTGCTTTGGATCCTCTGTCCTGCTTCTCACTACTCCTTCCCCATTACTGCGCTCTCTCCTTCTCTCTCAAAAATAAATAAACATAAAAAAAAAAAAAAAAAAGAAATTTGGCCCATGAATTTGCCACATTTTTAAAAGAGACAAAGTTACAGTTTTATGATACTTCTAGACATGTAGTTATAAGTAGATAGTGGTAGTGGTCACCATGTGATCTGGCACATCTAAATATTCAAAACTTTTGTAATTTCAATTACCAGAGGAGCATAATAAAACTAGTAAGACTGCTATTCAGAGTTTCATATTTTTTAGAGATTGTGATTTCTTTCATAAGACCTAGGAATGATCTGGGAGATCCAAGTTTCATACAAGACCTCATCATACACATTATACTTGAAAGGACATATTTACAGACACAGAAGTAAATATGCATACAACTCCTCTGTTGGATATGGGAACAAGATTGAGCCTTTTATTATTAGGCTCAAGCTGTCGCTTGTTAGATAAGATTCTTTGAACTAGTTATATGTGTGCAGCTTTATGTGGAGGGCAAGAATATTTGTCCTCCTATGCTTTTTGAGAATCTTTGTGACAAATATTATTAATGAGGAAGAACTGTAATCTGAAGGTTGGACACTGAAATAAGTTAACATGACATGGAAAAACAGACCTGAGAATCTCATATTTCACTGTAAGAAAAAGGAGAACAAAGGGAATTTTCAAAAATAATGAAACAAGATACATGAAATATTCTTTACAAGTTCATTAATTAATAGGCAACTTTTACTTGGTGTCATTGTTATGCCACTGAAAGTGCTTTATGTGTTTTATTTCATTTGATACATACAGCAACACTTTGAGGTAGGTCACTGTTGTTTTTCCCATTTTACTGATGAGGAAATAAAGTCAGTTAAGTAATGTAGTAAAAAGTTACACAGTTAGTAACAACCAAAAATAAGGTTAATGAACTGAATTTTGGACGACAGATTCTATGTTCTTTATTATGATAGTATACAACCTCTGATCATTTTTTAAATCTGATTGTCTCACTAATTCATCAAATTTTTTTCATCAACATTTAATATGGATCAAGGGCAAATACTGCAGATATTGACAACCTACAGCTCACCATACTTTAACCTTTATTTAACCTTTATTGCCTACTATTAGATATTCAGAATGATCATAAACTATTTTGTAGTATATGTGGATCTTTATAATAGAATTTTATCTGCATTCATATGTTTCTTTTCTTTTTAATGCTTTTTTAAATTTATTTTTGAAGGAGAGAGAGAGAGAGACAGAGCATGAGCGGGGGAGGAGCAGAGAGAGAGGGAGACACAGAATTCAAAGCAGGCTCCAGGCTCTATGATGTCATCACAGAGCCCAACACGTGGCTCGAACTCACGGACCGTGAGATCATGACCTGAGCCAAAGTCGGACGCTCAGCCGACTGAGCCACTCAGGCGCCCCTCTTTTCTTTTTTTTTTTAAAGTAGGCTCCATGCCCAACATGGGGCTTGAACTCACAATCCCAAGATCAAGAGTCACATGCTCTACCGACTGAGCCAGCCAGGCATCCCTGCTTTTATATGTTTCTTTTCTTTTTTTAAATGTTTTTTTGAGGGAGAGAGAGCGTGAGGGAGGGGCAGAGAGAGAGAGAGGAGAGACAGAAGATCCGAAACAGGCTCTATACTGACAGCAGCAAGCCTGATGTGGGCCTCGAACTCACAAACTGTGAGATCATGACCTGAGCTGAAGGTGGATGCTCAACAACTGATCCACCCAGGCACCCTTATATCTGTTTCTTAAGGAAGAATTTCTAGAATTTGCATTTCTAAGTCAAACATCAGATATTAAGTGCCTACAATTTGCCAATATTGTTCATGTAACATGTAATTAAGTGCCTAAAGTATGCCAGTATTGTTCATGTAACTTAAAGAGACATAGCTTCTATCCCTTAACTTGTTTATAACAGACCATGTAAATATATACTATGAATAGGACTAAAACTATGGTAGGGTATGGTAAAGATTATTAAAGAAATCAGACAATGTCCCTTTGTAGTTGTTGAAAAGGGATATAATGGACACAAACCCAAGGCTATAAGGTTTTGATCAACTTACACTAAAGCCATGATTTGTCAGAGTTCCCCAAAAACATCCTCAAATTTGATGATGTGCTAGGACTTACAGAATTAAAGAAAATGGTGGTTATGAAAGGATATAATTTAAAATCAGCAAAGAGAAAAGTCACATAGGATTAAATTCAGCAAAGAGAAAAGTCACATAGGATGAAGAGCAGGAAAAAACTAGATGTGAGCTTCCATTGGACTCACACAAACAGTGCTTAATTCTCCCAGCAACAATTTGTAAGAACACATGTGAACTGAGCCATGGAAGCTCACCTGAGCTTTGGGTCCAGAGTTTTTATTGAGGATCAGAAACAGCCACGGGAAACAAACAAACAAATGAAATATAGGCATGGAGTAACTATGTGATTTACCCTTACCTACTCAATTTCAAGCCCCTACAGAGGGCCCCTGGCAACAAAACAGTTTACCAAAAGTCACATTGTTAGCATAGACTATTTGGCATAGCTCAAAAAAGCTTTTATTATTTTTTAAGTTTACTTATTTATTTTTGAGAGAGAGAGAGTGAGTGAGCAGGGGAAGGGCAGAGAGAGAGGAGAGAGAATCCCAGGCAGGCCCCACACCATCAGCACAGAGCCCGACATGAGGCTCGAACTCAGGAACTGTGAGATCATGACCTGAGCTGAAATCAAGAGTCACTTAACCAACTGAACCACCCAGGTGTCCCTCAAAAAAAGCTTTTAAAGGGAGGATATTCTAAGGGCTCCCAGCTTATTTCACAGTAGCTGGCCAAGGGCCATTCCTTTCTTTGGAAAGTGCAGAGTCTGTGTACTCCAGGTCTACTAAGATAATTTTTATTGCACCCAAGTGATATCCATGGAGGTGAATGGAATTATTTACTAACCTTTATGCTTTAGTGTATTTTGGTAGGTTATACATTATTTCTAACTTTCCATCAAATTATTCATGCTCAGATTTCATTCCATAATGAAGTAATTCTGCACTACACAGGCAAGAACCAGAGTTAGAACTTACTTTGTAGTGAGAAGAATGTGAATTCCAAACTCACCTCTGCCACCTTATCTATGCATGTGTTTTATATATTTTTTCTAACTGAAACATAAATTACTGCAAATCATGCAAACAACATTCTAGTTTGTTTTTAACATGTATATATACCCATTTAACCATCACATTTTAACATGTATATATACCCATTTAACCATTTTCCTAATCAAGAAAAACGTATTTCCTTCTAGTCATTACCAACTCACCCCTCCCTACCCTCAACAAAGGTAACCACTGTTCTTACCACTATTATGATAGATTCATTTTAATTAGATTCATATAAAAGAAGTTGATATGTGATTTTACATAATATTGTGTACATTTTTATCTGGCCTGTTTTGCTTAATTTCGCATTTGTGAGAATCATCTGTGTTTGTACTATTTTATCATTAGGTAATCTCCCATAATAAGAATAAATCCTATTTTATTTTGCTCTACTTTTTTTTTTAACTAATCTCTATGCCCAAAATGGGGTTCAACTCATGACTCCAAGATCAAAAGTCACATGCTCTACTGACTGAGCCATCCAGGCACATCTGTCCTATTTTTTGATGGGCATTTGTGTCATTAACAGTTGGAGTCTTAAATAATGAGCCACCCAGGCACTCCTCTACCTTTTGATTCTTATGAGTAGTCCTGCAAAGAATATTCATGTTCAAGTTTTTGTGTAGATATACATCTTCGTTTCTCTTCTATATGCCTACCAGTTGAATTGCTGTATCATATGGTAACTCCATTTTGAACATTTTGAAAAATTGCTAGACTGTTTTCCAAAGCAGTCACACTATTTTTAATTACAATCAGCAGCATATGAGGGTTCTGATTTATCCACATCCCCCCAACACCTGTTAGTACCTGACTTTTTCTTTGTAGGTATCCTAGTAGGTATGAAGTAGTATCTCACTGTAGTATTTTACTCTGCTAAAATATATTTAAATAAGATTTAGTATATTAAACATTTTTAAGGTTAAAATTCAGTGGCATTAAATACACTTACATGGTTATGCAACCATCACCACCTATCTCCAGAACTTTCTCATCTTCTAAACTGAAACTCTGTACCGATAGTGACACTCTTTGATTCCCTTTTGGGTATGTTCTATAGTATCCTGTTTGTGGTTACCTTGGGAAGTATATATCCTAAAGTTATATAACAATCTATTTTAAATTGACATCAACTTTGTTCACATACAAAAACTCTGCTTTTCAGTTCTACTTTCACTGACTTTAGATTAAGTCATGAGGTAACTTTTTTTTTTTTAACGTTTATTTATTTTGAGACAGAGAGAGACAGAGCATGAGCGGGAGAGGGTCTGAGAGAGAGGGAGACACAGATTCCAAAACATGCTCCAGGCTCCGAGCTGTCAGCACAGAGCCCGACGCGGGGCTCGAACCCACGGACCGCGAGATCATGACCTGAGCCGAAGTCGGATGCTTAACCGACTGAGCCACCCAAGCACCCCAACTTTTTTTTTTTTAATAGGCTCTATGCCCAACATGGGGCTTGAACTCATGACCATGAGATCAGGAGTTGGATGTTCCACCAACTGAACCAGCCAGGTGTCCCATGAATTAACATTTTTATGTACTGTGTACCCATTAATGTATATATAACTATTTTTTATTCATTTATCTTTTATATCTGTAGAAAACAAAAGGTGGAGTTAAACCAAAATTACAAAAATAATGGCTTTTATATTTTCCCTATGTATTTTCCTCTACGGGAGTTTTTTATATCTCCATATGGGTTTGAGTTACTGTCTGGCTTCCTTTCAACTTGAAAGTCTCCCTTTGGGATTTTTGTAGAGAATGTCTAGTGAAAATGAACTCTCAGTTTTCCTTTATCAGGGAAGTCTTAATTTCTCCCCCACTTTTTTTAACTTTTTTTTTTACTCCCCCCCCCCCATTTTCTAAAGGACAGTTTTGCCACATATAAAGTTCTCAGTTGACAGTGTTTCTTTTAGCATTTTAACTTTTTTTTTTTAAGTAATCTCTGTGGCCAACCTGGTGCTTGAATTTACGACCCCAAGATCAAGAGTCGCATGTTCTATGGACTGAGCCAGCTGATGCCCTTTTAGCATTTTAAATGAATCATCCAGTTGGAGCATCTGGGTGGCTCAGCTGGTTGAGTGTCTGACTATTGACATCACCTCAGGTCATGATCTCACAGTTTGTGAGATTGAGCCCTGCATTGGGCTCTGCAGTAACAGTGCAGAGCCTGCTTAGGATTCCCTCTCCCTCTCTGCCCCTACCCACCTTTCACACACATGCTGTCTTTTAAAATAAATTAATAGGGGCACCTGTGTGGCTCAGTCAGTTGAGCATCTGACTTTAGCTCAAGTCATGATCTTGCAGTTCATGAGTTTGAACCTCACATGGGACTCTGCTGCCAGCACAGAGCCCAGTTCAGATCTTCTGTCTCCCTCTCTCTCTGTCCCTCAACCCCCCAGCACTTGCTCTTGCTCTCTCTCATTAAATTTTTTTAAAATAATTTTTTATTAAAAAAATTTTTTTAATGTTTATTTGTTTTTGACAGAGAGAGAGAGACAGAGCATGAGCAGGGGAGGGCAGAGAGAGAGGGAGACACAGAGTCAGAAGTAGGCTCCAGGCTCTGAGCTGTCAGCACAGAGCCCGATGCTGGGCTTGAACTCACAGACCGCGAGATCATGACTTGAGCCGAAGTCGGACGCTCAACCTACTGAGCTGCCCAGGCACCCCTCTCATTAAATTTATTTATTTATTTTTTAAATGTTTATTTATTTTTGAGACAGAGAGAGACAGAGCATGAACGGGGGAGGGTCAGAGAGAGAGGGAGACACAGAATCCGAAGCAGGCTCCAGGCTCAGAGCTGTCAGCACAGAGCCCGACACAGGGCTCGAACTCACGGACTGTAAGATCATGACCTGAGCCGAGGTGGGTCGCAAAACCGACTGAGCCACCCAGGTGCCCCTGTTATGGTTTTTATATGCATTTCCCTGATCACGACTTTTGGCATATTTTTCCTCCACATGCTTATTGATATTTCTATATCTTCTTTGGAGAAATGTCTATTGAAATCTGTTACCAGATGTCTTTTTGTTCTTTAGTTGTGGGCATCTTTACATAATGTGGCTATTAAACCCTTATCAAATATATCATTTATAAATATTTTCTCCTATTCTGTAGATTGTGTTTTCAGTTTTACCGGGAATGTTCTTTGAAAATTTCAATTTTGATGAAGCCCAATTTTTCCATTTTTTTCTCCTTGTTTGTGCTTTTGGTGTGCTGAGAATCCTTTGCCAAATTTAAGGTCATGATGATTTACTCCTGTATTTTCTTCTATAGGTTTTATATTTGCATGCCTTACAGTTGGGTCATTGATCAGTTTTTAGTTCATCTTTGTATATATTGTGAGGAAAGGGTCTAATTTCATTCTTTTGTATGTAGCTATCCAGTTTTCCTATCATCATTTGTTAAAAAGACCGTCCTTTCTCCACTAAAAGGTCTTTGCACTCTTGTCAAAACTTATTTGACCAGAGGGGCACCTGGGTGGCTCAGTAGGTTAAGCATCCGACTCCTGGGTTCTGCTCAGGTCATTATCTCACAGTTTGTGAGTTTGAACCCCACATCAGGCTCTGTGCTGACAGCATGGAGCCTACTTGGGATCCTCTCCTTCTCTCTCTCTGCCCCTCCCTACTCGCTCTCTCTCAAAATAAAAAAGAAAAATCAATGGACCAGAGAGATACATGGATTTAATTTCCAATCAGTTCTATTCTGTTGATTGATATATCTAACCTTATGGGGCGCCTGGTGGCTTAGTTGTGTCCGACTTGATTTTGGCTTGAGTCATGATCACAGGGCTGTGGGGATCGAGCCGAGCCCCAAATCGGCTCCATGCTGGGTGTGGGACCTGCTTGGGATTCTCTCTCTCCCTCTGCCCTTCTCCCCTGCCTGTGCTCTCTAAAAAAAAAAAAAAAAAAAAAAAAAAACCAAAAAACAAAACAGTAGATACATCTAACCTTATGCCAGTGTCCAACTGCTTTGATTATTGTATATCTGTAACTTTTAGATTGGTAAATGTTAGTTTTTCAGGGTTTTTTTTTTCCCTAACTGATTTGGTTATTCTGAATTACTTGCAATTTCGTATGAATTTAGAAGTCAGCATGTCAGTTTCTACAAAGAAGCCAGTTGGGACTCTGACAGGAGTTGCATAATGTTTAGATCACTTTGGAGAATATCGTGATCTTATTATTGAGTAGCCTGGTTCATAAACATGGGATGATCTTCACTTAATTACCTTAAGTTCTTTCATTAGTATTTTGTATTTTTTAAAGTATACAGTTTGAATTTTTGTTAAATATTTTATTAATTTGGATACTATTATAAATGGAATTACTTATTTCAGATTGTTATTGCATATGTATAAAAATATTTTATTTTTGCATATTTATTTGCATCCTGCAATCTTGCTCCATTCTAATAGTGTTATAGTCAAATTTTTGGATTTTCTGTATATAAGGTCATGCCATCTATTAATGGAGATCATTTTCCTTCCTTCTTTCCACTATGGGTGCCTTTATTGATATTTCCTATTTGTCCCAGCTAGATCTGTAGAACAATGTTGATTAGAAGAGGCAATAAGGTATAGACTTGTCCTCTTCCAACATCAGGGGTAAGCATCACTAAATCTAATGGTAGCTGTCAATTTTATCCTGTGGAGATAGTTCCCTTCTATTCATACGTTCACTCTCTTTTGTCATGAAAGGGTGTTGGATTTTGTAAATGCTTTCTCTTCATGAATGAAGATGGTCATGTAGTTTATTTTTTTTTTTTTAAGTTTTATTTATTTTGAGAGAGAGAGAGAGAGAAAAACAGAGCACGTGAGTGGGGAAGAGGCAGAGAAAGAGGCAGAGAGAGAATCCCAAGCAGGCTCAGCACTGTCAGTGCAGAGCCTGAGGTAGGGCTTGAACCCATGAACGGTGAGATCATGACCTGAGCCAAAATCTAGAGTCAGATGCTTAATTGACTGAACCACCCATGTGCTCCTATTTTTTATTATTCCGATATGTTACATTAGATTAACAATCTAATTTTGAATTCCACGGATAAATCCCACTTGGTCAAGGTATATAATTCTTTTTATATGTTCCTAGATTCAGATTACTAGTGTTTTGTTTAGATTTTTTGTATCCATATTCATAAAAGGTATTAGTGATAGTTGCCCTTTTTTGTAATGTCTTTTTCTGATGTAGCTATCAGGTTAATTTTGGGTTCATAAAATTAGGAAGTTTTCCCTCCTTTTTACTTCAAGAGTTTGTAAAGAATTAGTATTCTGCTTGGTTTGGTAGACTTTAACTGTGAAGCTGTGCTGACCTAGGCTTTTCTTTATGGCTAGTTTTTAAAATAACTAATTCATTTACTTATTTGTTAGAATATTATTCAAATATTCTACCTCCACGAGTAGATTTGTAAGTTTGTGCCTTTGTATGAATTTATTCAATTCATCTGAGTTTTCTGATTTTTTTTAATGTTTATTTATTTTGAGAGAGAGATAGAGAGTGCATGAGCAGAGGAGAGGCAGAGGGAGAAAGAGAGATTGAGAGAGAGAGAGAGAGAGAGAGAGAGAGAAATCCCAAGCAGGCGAGAGAGAGAGAGAGAGAGAGAGAAATCCCAAGCAGGCTCCATGCTGTCAGCACAGAGCCCTGACACGGGAGCCCAATCCCATGCACCATGAGATCATGACCTGAGTGGAAACCAAGAGTTGAACACTGAACCAGTTGAGCCACCCAGGCGCCCCATGGGCTTCCCGATTTCTTGTTGTACAATTGTTCATCCTATTCCTTTGTAATCAATTTTTATTTCTGTAAGGTTGGTAGTACTGTCCCCTCTTTCACTTATGATTGTGGTAATAGGAGTCTTCGTTCTCTCTGGTCATTCTTGATCATCTAAACATTTGTGAACTTTTAAAAACTTTTCATAGAACCAGGGGCGCCTGGGTGGCTAGGTTGGTTAAGCATCCGACTTTGGTCAGGTCACGATCTTGCGGTTTGTGGGTTTGAGCCCTGTGTCAGGCTCTGTGCTGACATCTGAGAGCCTGGAGCCTGCTTCAGATTCTGTATCTTCCTCTCTCTCTGCCCCTCCCCCCCCCCACTCAAAAATAAACATTTAAAAAAAATTTTAATAAAAAACCCCACTTTTCATAGAACCAGATTTTAGTTTCATTTATTTTTGGATATTTTTCATATATGATATGTTTACTCTTCTTTTTACAGTGACTTAAGGAGGGAGGTTAAATTTGACCTAGATATTTACTTTTAATTACAGGCACTTTAAACTTTAAAAGCTTTCCTCTAATCATTAATTGCATGTCATAAGTTTTGATATGTTGTCTTCATTTATTATTCACAAATTGTTTTCTAGTTTCCTTTTTCATTAAAAAAAATTTTTTTTAAATGTTTTTTTATTTATTTTAGAGACAGAGAGCATGAGCAGGGGAGAGGCAGAGAGAGAGAGAGAGACACAGTATCTGAAGCAGGCTCCAGGCTCTGAGCTGTCAGCACAGGGCCCAATGCAGGGTTCAAACTCATGGACTGTGAGATCATGATCCGAACTGAAGTTGGACGCGCAACCGACTGAGACACCCAGGTGCCCTTCCTTTTTCATTTTTAATATATTGATTATTTAGGAGTGTTTTGTTTAAAAAATTTTTTTTAAACTTTATCCATTTTTCAGAGACAGAGACAGAGCATGATGGGGGAGGGGCAGAGAGAGAGGGAGACACAGAATCCGAAGCAGGCTCCAGGCTCTGAGCTGTCAGCACAGAGCCCAGGCTCGAACTCACAGACAGTGAGATCATGACCTGAGCTTGAGTCAGACGCTTAACCTACTGAGCCACCCAGGCGCCCCTAGGAGTGTTTTGTTTAAATTCCATGTTTTTGAGTTTCCCATTTTTCTGTTATTTATTTCTAACTACATTATGGATAGACAAACTGTTTTTCATTGTTTTTTTTTTAATTTATTAAGTTTTCTGTTCTAGCCTAGCATATAGTTTCTTGTGGAAAATATTCCATGTGCATTTGAAAAGAATGTATATTTTGCTATTGTTGGGTGAAGTGTTTTATAAATGTCTGTTAAGTCTAAGTGGTTTATAGTGTTGGTTATAGATTTTTCTGTTTCCTTGACCTTTTTTCCTAATTGTTCTATCCATTATGAGTGTGGGATATTGACGTCTGTGGCCACTTTTGCTGAATTGTCTTTCTCTATCTCTGTCAGTTAATTGTGAAAATATACATAACAGGATTTGCTATTTAATCATTTTACAGTATACAATTCAGTGATATTAAGTAAATCCACAATGTGCAACCTTCACCATCTAATTGCAGAATTTTTCATCATCCCGAAAGGGAAGTAATCACTCTTCACTGCCTCTCCCTCAACCCCTTGCAACAACGAATTTTTCAAAATCTAAAGTTTTATCTACTTTAGGTATTTCAAATAAATGGATTAATATTCATATAAATGGGACAACAATATAATAATTGAAAGGCATTTGTGTCTGGCCTCTTCCAGTTAGCATGTTTTCAAATTTCACATGATGTAACAGGTATCAGTAATTGTTTCCTTTTGATGGCTAATATTCCATTGTGTTGTTTTCTTTTATGGCCTAACATATGATCTATTCTAGACCATTTTTCATTTGTACTTGAGAATATGTATTCTGGTATTTGGTGTTGTGTTTGGTGTATGTCTGGGATATCCAATTGATTTATAGTGTTGCTGTACTCTCCTATTTCCAAATTCTCTTTTGCCTAGTCTTTCTATCCATTATTGGAGTTGGTTTATTAAAGTCTCAAACTATATTGTAGAACTTTCTATTCCTCCCCTCAATCCTGTCAATTGTTGCTTCATATATTTTGGGCTTTAAGGCATATATATTCATAGTAGTTGTATTTTCTTGGTGGGCTGACCCCTTTTATCTACATAGAAGATGTTCCTTTGTCTCTTGTCTCTTCTAAGCCTATTTGGTCTCATGTAGGCTTCCAACTCTTTGAGGACTACTGGTATGCAACACATTTTTATATCCTATTTTCAACCTATTTATATGTTTGGATTTGTCATCAGTTTGTTGTAGACTGACTACAGTTGCACTGTATTTTCTATCCATTCTGCCAATGTCTGCATTTTAGTTGAAGATTCTAATACATTTGCATGTAAAGTAATAACTGAGGAGGACTTTTCTACTTGTTTTCTATATATACTGTGTCTTCTATGTTTTTTTTTTTAATTTTCTAATGTTTATTTATTTTTGAGAGAGAGAGCGAGGGAGGGACAGAGAGAGAGGGAGACACAGAATCCAAAGCAGGCTCCAGGCTCTGAGCTGTCAGCAGAGCCCAATGTGGGGCTCGAACCCATGGGCTGTAAGATCATGACCTGAGCTGAAATTGGATGCTTAACTGACTGAGCCATCCAGGTGCCCCTCTTCTGTGCTTTTCTGTCCCTAATTAATGACTTTCTTTCTGTTCCACTGACTTTTTTTTGTAGTTTACCATTTGACTCCTTTTATATGTCCTATTCATTATACAATTTAATCATTTTATTAGCATTTATCCTGTAGATTTCAATTAAAAATTTGCATTTGTGATGAACTAGTTTGAAATAAAACTAACTTTATTCAGGGGTCCCAAAATCACTCTCCGGTTCAGTGATTTTCTAGAAGGACTCACAAAAGTAAAAAAAAATTTGGGGCATCTGGGTGGCTCAGTTAAATGTCCCAATTCTTGGTGTCAGCTCAGGTCATGATCTCATGATTTGTGGGATAGAGCCCTTCAGGGGGCTCTGCGCTAAAAGCATGGAGCCTGCTTGGGATTCTCTCCCTTTCTCGGCCCACCTCCCCCCCCCCCCAATTTCTCTTTCTCTCTCAAAATAAACATTTTTTTGCATGAGTTTTTTCTTTTTAAAAAGGTTTATTTTTGAGAGAGAGAGAATGAGTGCATGAGCAGGGAGGGGCAGAAAGAGAGGGAGACAGAAGATACCACAAAGGCTCTGTGCTGACAATAGAGAGACTGATGTGGGGCTCAAACTCATGAGCTGTGAGATCATGACTAGAGCTGAAGTTGGACACTTAACCAGCTGAGCCACCCAGGTGCCCAATAAACAAACCTTTTTTTAAAAAGTCAGAAAAACTGTGGTACTCAGTTTTTGCCCCCCCCCCCCCCCGCCCCCGCCAGTGACAGGATACAGATTAAAATCATTAAATGCCAGGTAATCTACCAGGAGCTAGTAAAGGACCTTCACTTTTGTTTGGAATAGGCAAAGCTTTAAACATTTCAGACCCGCTGAGTCAAACCTTCACTGTACGCCTATTTAGCTTTAATAGAAAAACTTTGCCCCTGTAACTGCTCAAATTCTCCCTTTTAAAGTTGCTTTTGTCCTAGATTATATCTTTATACAGTGTACCCTTTAAATAGGTTTATAATTATGTTTTATGCAGGTCTTTAAACGTATTACAAAAAAGGAGGAACAACAAACAAAAAAATGCAATTCTATTGGGTTATATATTTTTGCCTTTTAGTTGCCTTCACCACTGTTCTTAATTCATTTAGTTTTATTGAGATATAATTGACATACAATTACTTCTGGTATACATGATTTAATATATGTATATATTACAAAATGATTACTGAAATAAATTTAGTTAACATCCATCACCTTCTTCTGTTAACTTTTTTCCTTCTGATGAGAACTTTTAAGATTTAACATCTTAGCCACTTTCAAACATATGCTGCATCATTAAGTATAATTACTATGCTGTACATTAATATCCCCTTGACTTACTTTATAACTGGGAATTTGTACCTTCCTTGACCACTTTCACCCATTTCGCCCACCCACTCTTCCACTTACCCCCACACCGATGGAAGCTACCAATGTGTTGTATTTGTGAGGTATTTTGTTTTTAAATCTAATTCCAGATATAAGTGAGATCATTCAGTATTTGTCTTTCTCTGACTTACTTCCCCTAGCATAATCCTCTCAAGGTCAATTCATGTAGTTGCAAATGGCAGGATTTCCTTAGTTTTTTATGGCAAAATAACATTCCATTGTGTATACACACCAAATTTTCTTTAACATTCCACCCATCAATGAACATTTAGTTGTTTCCATGCCTTGTGTATTGTAAATAATGTTGCAGTGAAACTAGAGTGTGCAGAAATCTTTTTGAGAGATTTCATTTCCTTTAGATAAATATCCAGAGGTGGAATTGCTAGATCATACAATAGTTCTGTTTACTTTATTAAGGAACCTCCATAGTGTTTTCCATAACTGCTGCACCCATTTACATTCTCAATAGTGTAGGTTTCCCTTTCCTCCACAACTTTCCAACACTTGTTACTCCTTTTCTTTTTGATAATAGCCATTCTAACAGGTGTAAATCAGTATCTCATTGTGGTTTTGATTTGCATTTCTCTGATGATTAATGATGTGGAGCACCATTTCATTTATTTGTTTGCCTCTTGTATTTTGGGAGAAAATATGTATTCAGATCCTCTGCCCGTATTTTAATTGGATTGTGTCTTTTTTTATACTGAGTTGTAGGAATCCTTTATATATTTTGGGTATTTAACCCCTTATGAGATAAATGATTTGCAAATATTTTTAATGGTTGATCCAGAGCTTCCAGTATATAATGTGTACAGCTTCCAGTGTACAGCTTCCAGTATATACTAAATTCCAATGAGATATAGAAATGTTGTCTTTTAAAAAGCAGAACAAAAGAAATCTTATATACATATATAGCATTTGTTATATTAATTTTATTTATCTTTTTTTTTTAAGTAACCTCTGCACCCAATGGGGGGCTTGAACTCATGATCCCAAGCTCAAGAGTCACATGCTCTGCCAGCTCAGCCAGCCAGGTGCCCCTTATTGTTTTTGATTTTCTACATTTGATGCTGTGGATTCAAAGTACCATCTGTATTCAGTTACTTACCCAGTATAGCTTTGCTACCCACCTCCTTTGTGTTATAGAAGTACAAATTATACTTTTATTTTTATTTTTTCCTTTCTTATTTATTTTTAATTTACATCCAAATTAGTTAGCAGATAGTGCAACAATGATTTCAGGAGTAGATTCTTAATGCCCTTACCCATTTAGCCCATCCCCCCTCCCAAAACCCCTCCAATAACCCTCTGTTTGTTCTCCATATTTAAGAGTCTCTTATGGTTTTTCCCCCCCTCCCTGTTTTTATATTATTTTTGCTCCCTTCCCTTATGTTCATCTGTTTTGTACCTTAAAGTCCTCATATGAGTGAAGTCATATGATTTTTGTCTTTCTCTAATTTCACTTAGCATAATGCCCTCCAGTTCCATCCATGTAGTTGCAAAAGGCAAGATTTCATTCTTTTTGATTGCCGAGTAATACTCCATTATATATGTATATATATGTGTGTACATATATGTATATACGTGTGTATATATACATGTATATATGTGTGTGTGTACATACATATATACACACACATATATACATATATATGTATATGTGTGTATATATACGTATATGTGTGTATATATATGTGTATATATGTGTGTATATATACGTATATGTGTGTATATATACGTGTATATATATATACGTATATATGTATGTATATACACACATATACATATACATACCAAATCTTCCTTATCCATTCATCCATCGATGGGCATTTGGGTTCTTTCCGTACTTTGCCTATTGTTGAAAGTGCTGCTATAAACATGGGGGTGCCTCTGCCCCTTCAAAACAGCACAACTGTATCCCTTGGATAAATACCTAGTAGTGTAATTGCTGGGTCATACGGTAGTTCTATGTTTAATTTTTTGAGGAACCTGCATATTGTTTTCCAGAGTGGCTGCTCCAGCTTGCATTCCCACCAGCAGTGCAAAAGAGAGATCTTCTTTCTCCACATCCTCACCAACATCTGCTGTTGCCTGAGTTGTTAATATTAGCCATTCTGACGGGTGGTAACTCATTGTGGTTCTGATTTGTATTTCCCTGATGATGAATGATGTTGAGCATTTTTTCACGTGTTGATCAGCCATCTGGATGTCTTCTTTGGAGAAGTGTCTATACGTGTCTTTTGCCCATTTCTTCACTGGATTATTTGTGTTTTGGGTGTTGAGTTTGGTAGGTTCTTTAAAGATTTTGGATACTAACCCTTTATCTGATATGTCATTTGCAAATATCTTCTCCCATTCCGTTGGTTACCTTTTAGTTTTGCTGACAGTTTCCTTCCCTGTGCAGAAGCTTTTTATTTTGATGAGGTCCCAGTAGTTCATTTTTGCTTTTGTTTCCCTTGCCTCCAGAGACATGTTGAGTCAAAAGTTGCTGCGGCCAAGGTCAAAGAGGTTTTTGCCTGATTTCTCCTTGAGGATTTTGATGGCTTCCTGTCTTACATTTAGGTCTTTCATCCATTTTGAGTTTATTTTTGTGTATGGTGTAAGAAAGTGGTCCAGGTTCATTCTTTGGCATGTCGCTGTCCAGTTTTCCCAGCACCACTTGCTGAAGAGAGTGTCTTTATTCCAGTGGATATTCTTGCCTGCTTTGTCAAAGATTAGTTGGCCATATGTTTGTAGGTCCATTTCTGGGTTCTCTATTCTGTTCCATTGATCTGAGTGTCAGTTCTTGTGCCAGTATCATACTGTCTTGATGATTACAGCTTTGTAATACAGTTTGAAGTCCGGGATTGTGACGCCTCCTGCTTTGGCTTTCTTTTTCAAGATTGCTTTGGCTATTTGGGACCTTTTCTGTTTCTATACAAATTTTAGGATTGTTTGTTCTAGCTCGGTGAAGAATGCTGATGTTATTTCGATAGAGATTGCATTGAATATGTATGTAGATTGCTTTGGGTAGTATTGACATTTTAACAATATTTGTTCTTCCTATCCAGGAGCATGGAATCTTTTTCCATTTTTTTGTGTCTTCTTCAATTTCTGTCATAAGCTTTCTATAGTTTTCAGCATATAGATTTTTCAACTCTTTGGTTAGATTTATTCCTAGGTATTTTATGGCTTTTGGTGCAACTGTAAATGGGATTGATTCCTTGATTTCTGTTTCGTTTGCTTCATTATTGGTGTATAGGAATGTAACTGATTTCTGTACATTGATTTTATATCCTGCAACTCTGCTGACTTCATGAATCAGTTCTAGCATTTTTTTGGTGGAATCTTTAGGGTTTTCCATATACAGTATCATGTCATCTGCAAAGAGTGAAAGTTTGACCTCCTCCTGGCCAATTTGGATGCCTTTTATTTCCTTGTGTTGTCTGAGTGCTTAAGCTAAGACTTCCAATACTATGTTGAATAACAGTGGCGAGAGTGGACATCCCTGTCTTGTTACTGACCTTAGGAGGAAAGCTCTCAGTTTTTCCCCAATGAGGGTGATATCAGTGTTGGGTCTTTCATATATGGCTTTTATGACCTCGAAGTATGATCCTTCTATCCCTACTTTCTTGAGGGTTTTTATCAAGAAAGGATGCTGTATTTTGTCAAATGCTTTCTCTGCATCTATTGACAGGATCATATGGTTCTTGTCCTTTCTTTTAGTGATGTGATGAATCATGTTAATTGTTTTGCGGATATTGAACCAGCCCTGCATCCCAGGTATAAATCCCACTTGGTCACGGTGAATAATTTTTTTTAATGTATTGTTGGATCTGGTTGGCTAATATCTTGTTGAGGATTTTTGCACCCATGTTCATTAGGGAAATTGGTCTATAGTTCTCCTTTTAGTGGGGTTTTGTCTGGTTTTGGAATCAAGGTAGTGCTGGATTCAGCACTAGCAAATTTGGAAGTTTTCCTTCCATTTCTATTTTTTGGAACAGCTTCAAGAGAATAGGTGTTAACTCTTCCTTAAATGTTTGGTAAAATTACCCTGGAAAGCCATCTGGCCCTGGACTCTTGGTTTTGGGAGATTTTTGATTACTAAGTCGATTTCTGGTTATGGGTTATGGGTCTGTTCAAATTTTCTATGTCTTCCTGTTTCAGTTTTGGTAGTTTATATGTTTCTAGGTATTTGTCCATTTCTTCCGGATTGCCCATTTTACTGGTGTATAATTCCTCATAATATTCTCTTATTATTGTTTTTATTTCTGCTGCATTGGTTGTGATCGCTCCTCTTTCATTCTTGATTTTATTTATTTGGGTCCTTTCCTTTTTCTTTTTGATCATACTGGCTAGGGATTTATCAATTTTTGTTAATTCTTTCAAAGAACCAGTTTCTGGTTTCATTGATCTGTTCTTCTGTTTTTTGGTTTTGATAGCATTGAGTTCTGCTCTAATCTTTATTAGTTCCTGTCTTCTGCTGGTTTTGGGTTTTATTTGCTATTCTTTTTCCAGCTCTTTAAGGTGTAAAGTTAGGTTGTGTATCTGAGATCTTTCTTCCTTCTTTAGGAAGGCCTGGATTGCTATATACTTTCCTCTTATGACCACCTTTGCTGTGTCACCTGGTTTTGGGCTGTTGTGTTATTTTCATTGGCTTCCATGTACTTTTTAATTTCCTCTTTAACTTCTTAGTTAGCCCATTCATTCTTTAGTAGGATGTTCTTTAGTCTCCAAGTATTTGTTATCTTTCCAAAGTTTTTCTTGTGGTTGATTTCGAGTTTCATAGCATTGTGGTCTGAAATATGCACAGTATGATCTTGATCTTTTTGTACTTTTTGAGGCTGATTTGTGTCCCAGTATGTGATCTATTCTGGAGAACGTTCCATGTGCACTGGAGAAGAATGTGTGTTCCTGTGCTTTAGGATGAAATGTTCTGAATCTATCTCTTAAGTCTATCTGGTCCAGTGTGTCATTCAAAGCCATTGTTTCCTTTGATGATTTTCTGTTTAGATGATCTGTCCATTGTTGTAAGTGGGATGTTGCAAGTCCCCTACTATTATGGTATTATTATCAAGGAGTTTATGTTTGTGATTGATTTATATATTTGGGTGCTCCCACATTTGGAGCATAAACGTTTACAAGTGTTAGGTCTTGGTGTATAGACCTCTTAATTATATAATGACCTTCTTCATCTCTTGTTTTAGTCTTTATTTTAAAGTGTAGATTGTCTGATGTAAGTATAGCTACTCCGGCTTTCTTTTGGCGACCATTAGGATGATAGATGGTTCTCCATCCCCTTAGTTTCAATTTGCAGGTGTCTTTAGGTCTAAAGTGGGTCTCTTGTAAACGGCATATAGATGGATCTTGTTTTCTTATCTATTCTGTTACCCTATGTCTTTTGATTGGAGCACTTAGTCCATTGATGTTTAGAGTTGAGTACTGAAAGATATGAGTTTATTGCCATTATGTTGCCTGTAGAGTTGGGAGTTTCTGGTGGTGTTCTCTGGTCCTTTCTAGTCTTTGTTGCTTTTGGTGTTTTGTTTTGTTTTTGTTTTTTTGTCTTCTCTTCCCTCAGTACCCCTTAAAATTTCTTACAGGGTTGGTTTAGTAGTCATGAACTCTTAATTTTTGTTTGGGAAACTTTTTATCTCTCCTTCTGTTTTGAATGACAGCCTTGGTGGATAAAGAATTCTTGGCTGCATATTTTATGATTCAGCACATTGAATATATCCTGCCACTCCTTTCTGGTCTGTGAAGTTACTGTGGATAGGTCTGCTACAAACCTGATCTGTCTTCCCTTCCCTTGTAAGTTGAGGACTTTTTTCCCTTGCTGCTTTCATGATTCTTTTCTTGCCTGAGTATTTTGTGAATTTGACTATGATATGCCTTGTTGACAGTCGGTTTTTGTTGAATCAAATGGGAGTCCTCTGTGCTCCCTGGATTTTGGTATCTGTGTCTTTCCCCAGGTTGGGAAAGTTTTCCGCTAGGATTTGCTCACATAACCCTTCTACCCCCTTTTTCTCTCCTCATCTTCTGGGACTCCTATGACTCTGATGTTGTTCCTTTTTAATGAGTCATTGATTTCTCTAATTCTTAAATTGTGCTCTTTTGCCTTAGTCTCCCTCTTTTTTTCTGCTTCATTAGTCTCCATAATTTTGTCCTCTATATTGCCGATTTGCTGCTCTGCCTCATCCATCCTTGCCATTGTGGCATCCATTCGAGATTGCAGCTCAGTTATAACATTTTTTATTTCGTCCTGACTAGCTTTTATTTCTTTTATCTCCGCAGAAAGGGATTCTAATCTATTTTCAACCCCAGCTAGTATTCTTATTATCGTGATTCTAAATTCTGGTTCAGACATCTTCCTTGTATCTGTGTTAAGTCCCTGGCTGTTATTTCTTCCTGCTGTTTCTTTTGGGGTGAATTCCTGCATTTCATCATTTTGAAGGAAGAAACAGAATAAGGGGAAAAATATTAAAATAAAAATATTAAAAGCAACACACAAAAAATCAAATAAATTATGCTATGATCTTAGGTCTATTTTGGTCTGCTTGTTGAAAGGTGCTTGACAGATTAGAGAAAGAAGGGAAAGACGAAAAAAAAGAAAAAAGAAAAGGAAAATGTTTGAAAATTTGAAAAATGAATACAATGAAATATAATAAAATGAAATGATAGAAGTAAAATAAAATTTTAAAAGTTTACAAAAGTAAATATAGTAGAAAAAATTAAAGAAAAATGTTAAAAATTGACAATAAAAATAAATTTCTTTCTGTATTCACAAAAAGAAAAAGAAAAAAAAAGTTGAATAGATGGACCAGCGAACAGACTGAAACACGATTGGAATTACAACATTTTCCCCTAGAAGTCAAACTATGAAGCACTTTATAGTCTGTAAACTGAGCAGGCGGAGAGACTTGTGGTGTTCCTTAAGAGCGAGGTTGGTCCAGTTGGGCAGGACTTAGTGTAATGGCTCCATTCTCCACTAGATGGCACTGCTTAGCTTACTGGGGTGAATTGTTTTGTCACTTAGAGGTGTGTATGCACATGCGCAGGAGAGGTGAAGATGGCACCACCCAGATACCCACTCTCTAGTATCGGAACTCTGTTCTCCCCGATCAGCAATTGTGCACCCGTCCTTTGTCTTCAGCTTCCATCCACTCCCTAGTTTTACATTGTCCATGACCAAGCTGTCAGGTTGCCAGGCTGTACCTCCCCTTCTGCGTTTTTTCTCAGTTGTGGCTGTGTTTCCCCTCACTTCTGAGAGACTGTGGCTTTGACCTGCGCAGACCTGGGGGAGGGTCTCACCAAGTAATGGCCAGGTGCCAGTCGCAGCCGGGAACGTTTGTGGGACCATGCTGCTGCTGATGCCCAGAGACTGTGGCTGGGTGCCAGCCCATCCCAGAAAAAGTTCACATGATCTTGTAGCAGCATTTCAGGGATATGGAAAATCACAACACACATCTGGCACCAGGCTTCACCCTTAACGTCCTTGTTCCAGCACCAGTGAATGTGGTTGTTCTCTGGTTCAGGTGGTGTAGATTGTTGTGTTACTTCTCCAATCAGTTTTTACATGTGCAAGATGGTTTAGTGTTGATATGGCTGTATTTCATGGATACGAAATGCAAAAAAAACTTCCATGTTGTTCTGCCATCTTGGCCCCTCCCCAATTATACTTTTATATATTGTAGGCCTAATAAAACATGTTATTTCATATAGTTGATATTTAAATCAGTTAACTAAGAGAGAAAAAATATACATGTATACTGTCTTTGATTATCAAATAATTACCTTTCCTGGTGCTCTTTATCTTTTCTTTTTAAAAAAAATTTGTTTTTAAATGTTCATTTATTTTTGAGAGAGAGAGGAGAGAGGGAGCATGAGCTGGGGATGGGCAGAGAAAGGGGAGACACAGAATCTAACGCTGGCTCCAGGCTCTGAGCTGAGCCTGATGCGAGGCTCAAACTCCCAAACTGTGAGATCATGACCTGAGCTGAAACTGGACACTTAACCCACTGAGCCACCCAGTCACCCCTCTTTATCTTTTCATGTGGATATATATTACTGCCTCGAATCATTTGCTTTCTGCTTGAAGAACTCCCTTCAGTATTAAGATAGGTCTGCTAGCAATTAATTCTCCCAGTTTCTATTTCATCTTCATTTTCAAAAAATAGTTTTGCTTATTATAGCATTCCTGGTTGAAGTTTTTGAGTCTTGGTTTACATTCTGGTCTCTGTTATTTCTGAGGAGAGGTCATTAATTATTCTTACTGGGGCTCACTTGTAAGTAACAACTCATTTTCTTCTTGCTGCTTTCATATTTCTCTTTCAGCGGGCACCTGGCTGGCTTAGTCGGTAGATCAAGAGGGGCTCTTGTCTCAGGGTCATGAGTTCAAATGCCACCTAGAGCTGACTTAAAAAACAAAACAAAACAACAAAAAAACAACCAAACAAATTTCTCTTTCACATTTCACCGTTTTTACCATGTTGTGTCTATTTGTAGATCTCTGTGCCTTGATCCTGCTGGGTGTGTTGAGCTTCCTGGATGTAAAAAATGTAACTTTGAGAACTTTTCATTGTTATTGGACAATGTTAAAATGATCCTTTTCTCTCTTCTCATACGCCCATTATATATGTAGGTATGCTTGCATCCAGGTTTTCTAAGTCTCTTTTCCATTTGTTTTTCCTGTTAGATTGCACAATATTTATCTTTTAAGTTTGCCAGTATTTTCTTCTGCCAGTTTATATCTAATATTGAGTTGCTCTAGTGAAATTTTCATTTCATATTACAATACTTTTCAAGTGTAGGATTCCCATGTGGTATTAAATAGCTTTTCTTAATTGATATTGATGTAACACTGTGACCATACCTTTATGTAAGTATAGGTTCTTTTGTTTATCTGAATATATTTATGGCTACTTTGAAGTCTTTGTTAAATTTGGTGTTCTTGCAGGCAGTTTCTGTTTTGTTGATGGGCCATTTTCCTATTACTTTGGACTTTTTCTTTATTTATAGAAAGTAGAAATTTTAGATAATTGTAACATATCTGGTATTTTTGTCTGTTTCCCCTACTAGTGCTCCCCACCACCAGACTTGTTATTTGCTTGTTTTCTTTAGTGACTAGCTAGTTTAAGTGCAATCTGTCTTCCCCAGCCCACACTGAAAATCTGTGATATTGCTCCTTTAGGGTACAGCCTTGATTATTACCACAGTCACCCTTGGATGACAGTGGTTTCCACAGGTCTGTCTTTTGAGTATCTCCCAGCCGTTAAGCTGCAGAAATCATGATTTCTGCTTTCAACAATGCTGTGAAGTATATATTGCCTCACAGACCAATGTAATCAAGTCAGTATCTGGGATTTGTTCTGACAAAAGGAACAGCTCTGTAAGTGTCTAATTCTTTCTGGGAAACTAGCCAGCCTGTAGTTCATATATCTCCAGCGAATCTTTCAATCTTCTCCTAATAGTCTTTTAGTAAAACCTCACTGTTTTTGAGAATGTCCTTAGGCTTGAACTTTGCTACAGTTACAGATGAGGTCATTTCCTATGGAGACACATATGGAACTCTCTTGTCTGTGGCCAGCTTCTCCCTCTGGACAAAATCACCAAGCCACAGACCTTGTTTAGGGACAGTGGCATGCTTCTCTCTGAGTCACACTTCTGCTTTTAGGAGCTGGGTGCTTTGTAGGTGGGGAGAGGGTGAGTGCAGCAGCCAGAGGTTTCAGTTTGCCAAGATCTGTTGGCATGGAAATCCTACCCCAAGATTCAAGACAGACAACTGGAACCCCAGTATTCTCACCAGGGCCACACCCAAGGTACATATTACATTTTGTGTTTGGAAGCAAACAGAAGAAAATCTATGTCCCTTAGCTGCATTTCCCTGAGCATTGGGTAGCTGAGGGCAGGATGAGAAATGTTGGTATCCTGCTCTTCCCAGGAAGACAGCCACCTGACTGGGAACACAGGTTGACAATTGGTGAGGAAGCCTGTGTCCTTGATTGTACCAATTTGGAATGGAGTATCTTTCTCACTAAGATGTGATGAACAAGGAAGGGTGCAGGTTTGGTTCAGATACTGCAGACTCTCAGCTTATAAGTTTTGGTAGATTTTCCTGAACAAATGTTTCTTTATTTGCTATATATTTTTATATATAATTTTCATTAGTTTTGACAGGGAGCATGTCATCGGAGCTCCTCATGCTGTCATGGCAGAAATGGAATTCCCGGACCAATTCCTTACAGTTCTAAGCATGGACCATGTAAGTTGCTGAATCTGTCTCCTTTGTGAACATTTCCTTTTCTGAATCTTCGTACCAAATAGGGCCTGCCCCACATTCCCATAGTTTTTCACTTTCTAGTGAGAGTTGGAACCAAACATAACAGTATAACTCGTGTGCCTATCTATTCTCCAAATAATTCTCAACATTCTTTTTTTTTTTTTTTTTTTTTTCAACGTTTTTTATTTATTTTTTGGGACAGAGAGAGACAGAGCATGAACGGGGGAGGGTCAGAGAGAGGGAGACACAGAATCGGAAACAGGCTCCAGGCTCCGAGCCATCAGCCCAGAGCCTGACGCGGGGCTCGAACTCACGGACCGTAAGATCGTGACCTGGCTGAAGTCGGACGCTTAACCGACTGCGCCACCCAGGCGCCCCTCAACATTCTTATTTGTTAAGTCTTTTGTTAACAGCAACTATAGAGTAGAAATGGAATACCTAGATGGAGGAATTTACCATACTTTTTCATATTCTTGGATAAAGATCAGATGTATCCATTTGATTACATATGGGAAAATTCTGTACTTCTGGAGACTGGAGTTTCCAGGTAGACTGGATTTGATTTTCACTGATCTCCATCATACATAGATGATTGTAGACTCCCAGAATTGAAGAACACCTTATCCATTGTAAATGTCTAAATACAATTAAGCCTGATATTTTTTCACCAAGTAAGACTATTCTGTAGCCACTAAAAAGTACTTATTAAATGGTTTGTCATTAGAAGCAAAAGTTCTGATCATATCATGTTAAATAATACTTAACACAGTGTTGAACTTAGGGCTGCAAGAAATTATAAATTAGTGTTCACATCCCATTTTCTAAGTTAGATACTTTTCCTTTACAGAGAAACAAGAATATAGAAACTCACCTTTATTAATTCATGCAGCTCATTTTATTTCCAGACATGCTTAACATGCTTATGGAATTAAGAAATTCCATAATATGCAGGAAGATATTCTCTGAGTCAAATAGATTCTTTAAAGATATGTAGATAGTCCTGTTTGGGAGCGCTAATTTCCTTACTCCCATACCATAACATTCTACCCACCCTTGCCTACTAGTTTACTAATTGGCTTACCATAATGCAATTCTTTTTCTCAAAAATATTTCATTTATATATGGTTTTTTGTTTCAGGAATTGGTGACTTTCAGGGATGTGGTCATCAGCTTCTCTCAAGAGGAATGGGAATATCTGGATTCAGCTCAGAGGGACTTATATTGGGATGTGATGATGGAGAACTATAGCAACTTGGTCTCACTGGGTAAATTTATCTTCTTCATATAATTTAGAATATGCTCTATTCTATCAGCTGCTCTATTCTATCATAGAGTTGCTTGTCAGTAAACCCAAGACTATCTTTTGAAAGAAAATGGGTACATCTCTTCTCTGTTTCCAAAGGCATGGGTTGAACATTGTGTTGGAGATGACACCTCCATGAAGCACATCCATCATTCTTCATGTTTGTATTCTCTCAGTCCCTTCATATTTCTACTTTCCCTGATACCCAGGGAGTTTATTTTGAATTTTAGAACACATATAGTATATCCTTTGAGAGAGCTATTGTACTGTGATTAAAGTCAGCATTGCTATAAATGCTTTGTTATTATCACACCTTCTTGAAGAACAGCTAAGAAACCATGTCCTGAGTCATTACAATTATTAGAAGAATCTGTGTAATTTATATCTTAGATGGATAAACAGAATTTATGTTTATTGCCTGCCATATGCATTATATTATACCTGTTTTGTGGTTGAAGAACTTTGCATTTAACATTGTCAGTATTATAGCAAGGATCTTTTAATGTTGTAGAAAGCTACTTGTTTTCCTGTCAGATTACATAGTTTTTGCCATGTACCAGGCCCTATTCTAAGGAATTTTAATATATGGGCTCTTTTAATTTCTCAATAACCTGATGACATGAATAGTACTTGTATTATTTTGCTAAGACAAAGAGTATTTAGGCAGCTATCCCAAGGTTATACAGCTAATTAGTGTCAAAAGCAGGTAAATCCTTACTTTTTGTGTGACTAACGACCTCCATAGGTTTTAATATGTAATATAGTTGACCCTTCAACAACAGAGGTTTGAACTATGTTGGTGTACTTCTGTGTGAACTTTTTGATGAAGGTAATAGAATACTGTAAATGTATTTTCTCTTATGATTTTCTTAACATTTTCTTTATGAATACAGAATATAATACATACAATATATAAACTATGTGTTAGCTATTTGTTATTGGAAAGGCTTCCAGTCAATAGTAGGCTATTAATAGTTAAGTTTGGGAGGAGTCAAAGTTATATGAGGATTTTTGATTGTGCAGGGCATGGGGGCCCTAACCCTGGTTTCACCGGTCAACTGCATTTTCAATGTGATCATTCTCTGAAAATTTTTTTAATTTCAATTACATTTCCACATTTGGTGGTCTTTTCTTTCATTTTTTAATGTTTCTTTATTTTTGAGAGAGAGCGTGAGCAGGGAAGGGGCAGAGAGAGAGGGAAACACAGAATCCAAAGCAGGCTGTGGGCTCTGAGCTGTCAGCATGGAGCCCAACACAGGGCTTGAACTCACAAACTGTGAGATCGTGACCTGAGATGAAGTCAGACACTGAACCAGCGGAGCCACCCAGGTGCCCCATCGTTTCATTTCTAGGTAGAACGGCTTTTTGATTTATTGATACTGGCATTCATTTATGATTTTACTATCCTAATCCAATAATGACTGTATTATTATACCTTTGTTACATATAACATAATTCAGTCACAGGAAATTATTTCTGCCCTGTATTATGTAATGTTTATCATTCACTTTGGATTTTCCTCAGGTTATCCTCTCATCTGATTGCCAGTCTCCAGCCAATGTCCAACAGATCCTCTGTTACAAAGTGCCTTCCACTCTTGCCCACCTGTACCACCTTTTCCACACCATTCTGTTAGCTTATTCCCCTTTTCAGAATTGTATAAGCCTTATATGGTATGATATATACCTACTATAGTATCAAAAATATTCTGATACTGCTGTGCAGAATATAACATCGTTGGTTCTGAGTACAGGAAAATGGAAAGGAATACCTGGGAAAGAGCATGAAGGAAAACATTTAAATATAGATTAGGATTTCTGTAGGATAGATGAGTGATAATGAAAAAGCTAATGAAGGGGCACCTGGTTGGCTCAGTCTATTAGGCATCCAACTTCAGCTCGGGTCATGATCTCACGGTTCATGAGTTTGAGCCCCATGTCGGGCTCTGCGCTGTCAATGCAGAGCTTAGAGCCTGTTTCGGATTCTGTGTCTCCCTCTCTCTCTCTCTACCCTCCCTCCCTTGCTCGTGCTCTCTCTCTCTAAGATAAACATTTTAAAAATTTAGAAAAAGCTAATGAAGAAAAGTAAATAAAATTCCTCATTTCTATTGACACATGAAGAATATCATCATTCTGCATAGCAGGGAATTAACAGCAGTGATGGAGACAGTGCAAGTAGAGTCAATTAGAAAACATTCATAAACACTGTGTGTGTGTGTGTGTGTCTGTGTGTGTGTACAAATCACTACAGTACAAGGTGAGGGTTAAAAGGCATGGAGACATACTAAAACTACTACATTATTCTTACACATACAAAATTATTATTTTTTAAATGCTTGTTTATTTATTTTTGAGTGAGACAGCACAAGTTGGGGAGGAGCAGAGAGAGGGAGACACAAAATCCGAAGCAGGCTCCAGGCTATGAGCTGTCAGCACAAAGCCCAACGTGGGGCCTGAACTCACAAACTGTGAGATCATGACCTGAGCTGCAGTCAGATGTTTAATCAACTGAGCCACCCAGGTGCCCCATTACTTTGATGACCCACTGTATTACCCAGTGGATATTTGTAATATTTGTAATATTTCCTTTTTGTCTTATTTAGATTCCTTTCATCCAGTGATTTTATTTCCCTGTAATTTTCAATGTGTATGTCCTTGGGGTTTGTTATTCAGTGGCACGTAATGACTACATTTGTCCTTTTGGAATTTAAGGAATAAGGTTAAACAATGTAACAGAAAATTACTGAATACAGAATTGAAAAAAATAATGTGAAGGCAAGCAACCAGATATTAGAAGAGAAACATAAATATGAACTTACAATCAGTATATCCTTTCTGAGGATATAAACTTTTAGACCCAGACAATGAAATGTGGGTGGTGTATAAAGAATGCATTTCTTGAGAAATGAAATATCCTGTGGGTGTAAATTTGGTTTGCTGTAAGAGGTGAAAAAAAGATTATGTGAAAGGGGATAATGGATTAAAATGAGATCTTACAAGCACCTTGTTATCCACTAAAGTATTTGGATTCTATTGTTTAAAAAAACATACAAAATTATTAGTATGTATAGACGATCAAATCATGATCCACATCAGCATTATCTCTATATGATAACTAGTTCTACATCTATTGATGTTGGTCAGTTTATCTGGACTTGTTTCCGAACATTAGTACTTGACAAGCTTACTAGATGATGATCAACACCTACATGTCAGACACTGACTTAATCTGTTTCCCTTATCACAAACCTCACAATCTTACATTATGCTTTCATCATTCTCTGATCTTTCTTTTTTTTTTTTTTTTTTAAATTTTTTTTCAACGTTTTTTATTTATTTTTGGGACAGAGAGAGACAGAGCATGAACGGGGAAGGGGCAGAGAGAGAGGGAGACACAGAATCGGAAACAGGCTCCAGGCTCCGAGCCATCAGCCCAGAGCCTGACGCGGGGCTTGAACTCACGGACCGCGAGATCATGACCTGGCTGAAGTCAGACGCTTAACCGACTGCGCACCCAGGCGCCCCTCTCTGATCTTTCTTAAAACTTCATTACAATACTTTAATCATTCACTCGCATTGTTTATATTTACAATTTTTCTCCTCTGCATTGTATAAATGTTTCATTTTTATACCACATGAAAAAAATTATTTCTTTTCCCCTCTCTTTCAGATTTGGAGTCCAAGTATGACACAAAGTATTTATTTAATGGAAAGGACATTATTGAAAATAATGGTTTTCAGTGGAAAGTAACAGAAGGTAAATTCATTGGTTTGGAGAGCTCCATTTTCAGAAATGACTGGCAAAGCAAAAGCAAGACTGAAGTACAAAGACCTGAAGTGGGATATTTCAGCCAAATGAAAATCAGCTCTGAAAAAGTGCCAAATTATAAACATCATAAATCTCTTATATCACATCAGAGAATTCATGAAAGCAAGAAACCCTATGAATATAAGGAATATGAGAAGGTCCTTAGCTGTGACTTAAGTTTTGATGAATATGAGAGAATACATACTGGTGAGAAAACATATCAGTGTAATGCATATTGGAAAACCTTTGGAGATGACCCACATACCCTACAACTGAACATTCATACTGGTGTAAAACCTTGTAAATATATGGAATATAGGAATCCATTTAGTTTTTATGAAGACCTTAGTATACACCAGAAAATGCATGATGATCAGAAGTGCTATAAATGTAAGGAATTTAAAAGGACCATTAGAAGAGTTGAAGAAATAACTCCACTAAAAATAATTCATGATGGTGAGAAAGCCTATGAATGCACTTTCTGTGGGAAATCCTTTAGAGTGCATGCACAACTTGCTCGACACCAGAAAATCCATACTGATGAGAAACCTTACAAATGTATGGAATGTGGCAAGGACTTTAGATTCCATTCACAGCTAACTGAACATCAGAGAATTCATACTGGTGAGAAACCGTACAAATGTATACAATGTGAGAAGGTCTTTAGAATTAGTTCACAGCTTATTGAACATCAGCGAATTCATACAGGTGAGAAACCTTATGCATGTAAAGAATGTGGAAAAACCTTTGGGGTATGTAGAGAACTGGCTCGACATCAGAGAATTCATACTGGAAAGAAACCCTATGAATGCAAGGCATGTGGAAAAGTCTTTAGAAACAGTTCATCCCTGACTAGACATCAGAGAATTCATACTGGTGAGAAACCCTATAAATGTAAGGAATGTGGGAAAGCTTTTGGAGTAGGTAGTGAACTTACTCGACATCAGAGAATTCACAGTGGTCAGAAACCTTATGAATGTAAAGAGTGTGGAAAGTTCTTTAGACTTACGTCAGCACTTATTCAACATCAGAGGATTCACAGTGGTGAGAAACCTTATGAATGTAAGGTATGTGAGAAGGCTTTTAGACATAGTTCAGCCCTTACTGAACATCAGAGAATTCACACTGGAGAGAAACCTTATGAATGCAAAGCATGTGGGAAAGCCTTTAGACATAGTTCATCCTTTACAAAACATCAGAGAATTCATACTGGTAAGAAGCCCTATGAATGTGAGGAATGCGGGAATGCCTTTAGTGTGGGTAAGCACCTTACGTGATATCAAAAAAATTATACTGGTAAGAAGTCTTTTGAATGAAAGACATGTACAAAAGTTTGGTTTCTGAGTTTCACTGGGAAAATTGATGCATTATAATAAGTAATCAAGGTGATTATGTTGCTCTTACTGCTTCCAGACTTTCTGGCCACTCTATTTAGTACAATCACTCAGTGGTGTATATACTTTGTTTTGTTAGATACTGCCAAATATTTCTCCTGTCAGTTAACCTTCTGAATATCCATTTAGGTAGGATGGCCCCTTTTCATTTCTGATATATGTGGAAAATGTGTTTCACTAATTCTTAACTAATTTCACATGAATTTCTTTTCCAGGCATGTTTTGTTTACAATTACTTTTGGTGTTTGTGTTTCTGTTCTTTTGTATATTCATTGTTTTTGGCTTACTAATTTGTAATATTCTTCAAATAAATCTTTTGCATTCTAATTTTTTGTTTGTTTATATAGTGTAATTTTCTTCCTCCAGAGAGTTAAAACTTCCAGTCAGATACTATGTGGTTTTAAAGTCTTGTGTCTGTGCATGGTATTTGTGTAAATGTATGTTTCATTTTCTATTCTTACTTTAGTAGTAGATGTGTAATCTCCTTTCCATTGTCATTAAATGATTGATTTCTTTTAAAATTTCTGTTTTGACATGACAGACTTGCCTAAATTCCTACCACAATACAATTCCTTTAGAAAAGCCTTTTCTTTTTACCTCTAGATAGTACCAATGAGGATCCAAAGGGGCACTTTAAATATTTCATAAAATTTACTAAGCCAATCTTATCTGTCTCAGATTTATTAAAGGAGGGGAAAATCTATAACTATTGCAATGATTATAAACTTGGTAAACTCACCTTTAGAGGATTTAGAACTCTACTACTACCATGACTCCAACTGGGTTTGTGTATTTGTACTTCTTCTGTGTTGCCTTGCTGGATTTTGGC
This sequence comes from Neofelis nebulosa, assembly GCF_028018385.1. NCBI lineage: Eukaryota > Metazoa > Chordata > Mammalia > Carnivora > Felidae > Neofelis > Neofelis nebulosa. The sequence continues at coordinate 17,493,815 of NC_080798.1, read as the reverse complement.
AGCTTAACAATCAACAGAACTTTGATTTTATCAAGGAAAGGAAAAGTAAAAGGAGAAAGAAAGAAAATTAGTGACAGAGATTAAGTGTCCATCATCTCTTTTGTTAATCAGAACAGTTGACTAGGTTATGCAAATAATGTTCATTATGAGCCACTGGTTATTAGATTTTTATAAGAATTTACCTATTGTTTCGATACATTTTTGTCACTATTATTCATTAGATTTTAATTTTTTAAATTGGTCTTCCCCAGAATTTCTGGACTCTTTAAAGTTTTGCATGACCAGCAATAGTAATTAAGCCATTTTCTTATGAGATATATTGGGCTATTTTCTTTAAATATTTCTAATTAGTGTTTTACTTAAATGAGCAGTTTTAGGGGTGCCTGGGTGGCTTAGTTGGTTACATGTCCAACTCTTGATCTCAGCTCAGGTCATGATCTCATGGTTCATGGGTTCAAGCCCCACGTCTGGCTCCTCGCTGAGAGTGCAGAGCCTGCTTGGGTTTCTGTCTTTCCCTTTCTGCTGCTCCCCTGCTCTCTCTCTCAAAATAAATAAATAAACTTAAAAAAATCTCAACTTTATAGAAAAAAATAAATTAGTTTTAAAAAATATATACTTGGTAGATATTTCATATGCTATAAAATAAGACAAGGAGTCCCTATTGTTATTCTTATTAGGATATGTACTATTTCATATCTTTAAAATATTTCAACTCTATTATAATTATTAATAGTTTGTTCTACTTACTGAGCTATTATGTGACCACACTGCTGATTTGCTCTTTCATCTCATTTTACTTGGTTATTCTGAGTTCCAATCAATACTGATTAGTTTCTCTCTTGTTGGTGTAATACTCCAGAACTACTTGCCAATATACTCCTTTGTGTATTTTTATTATTATTTTTTTGCTAGCTTGAACAATTAAAACAATAAGCTATCTAATCCTTATGTATACACTTAAATAACCATGTATCTTGGCATTTACTTTTCAAAATCATTAAAAATGAAAATTTAATAAATTCAACATATCCTTATTATGCCTCCCTTATTTGTATTACAGCTATATTTTGGTAACATTCCATTAATGTTTTTCTTTGAACTTTGTAATGAACTCCTGTTATTTCACAGACTGCTAGTACAATAAACCATAATGTAATTATTGCTATTAACTATTTTTTTGCTACTTCGTTTTGATGCTCATTCCTTTCCATATTCATTTTGTCCTTTATCTTTTCCACATCTTCCCTAGCCTACTTAGAAACTTGTTTTCCCCCCTAAGAGAGAATGTTCCAGACCTATCTTGTTTATTGCTGCAGTGAACCATGAAATATAATAGAATCCTTTTTTAAATGATTAAATTAATTATTAAATGAATGAATAATAATATTAATGAATAATTATTATTAAATGAATGAGGGAAATAGGAAATCAGTGTAATAACAGTAATAATCATATACAAAATTCATTGATGGATCCTAAAATTTGAAGGTGAAAATGTAAAGAGAAACAGGCCATTAAAATTATACCAACGAATCCCAAATACATAATTAAAAGGAGAAAACATTCCATATATTACCTTAACCAAATGATCACCGGCAGTAAGACATCAGGCACTAATAAGAAGGGCACACCACATGAGTCGTATTGCCACAAAAAAAAAAAAAAAAAAGCATAACCATAATATAATCATGAGGAAGCTATAGACAAACAAAATGAAGAACCTTCTATATAATAACTTACCCAATACTCCAGGAAACCATGGCTTTTCAAGGTCATGAGTGGCAAGGAAAGACTGAAAAACTCAAAAGATTGGAGGAGACTAAGGAAATTTAGAACTAAATACAATGCAGGAATTTGATCTTTGAGACATTAGTGGAGAAAACCTGGTGAAATCAAAGCCTGTACTTTAATTGATAGTATTAGGCCAATGTTAATGTCCATTTTTGATCACTATACTATGATAATGCAATATATTAGTATTACGCAGACTGGGAGAAAGATGTATGGAAATTCTGTACTCTTGGAATTTTTCTGTAAGTCTAAAACTTAAAAAAAAAAAAAAAAATTGCTTCCAGGGATGCCTGGGTGGCTCAGTCAATTAAGTGCCCGACTTCAGCTCAGGTCATAATCTCGCGGTTCATGAGTTCGAGCCCCACATCGGGCTCTGTGCTGACAGCTCAGAGCCTGGAGCCTGCTTCTGATTCTCTGTCTCCCTCTCACTCTGCCCCTCCCCCATTCATGCTCTGTCCCTCAAAAAAAAATAAATGTTAAAAAAAAAACTTTATTTCTACAAAATAATGGTCATAAAGATGCTCAATAAGATCAGGAAATGATGCATGAACAGAGTGAGTGTTTCAACAAAGAGACAAATTAGAAAGTACCACACAGAAATCACAGAAATGAAAAATACAATCACTGAATTAAAAAATACAACACAAGGGTTCAACAGCAGACTAATGAGGTGGAAGAAAGGATCAGTAAATTCAAACACAGGGCAGTGAAATTCATACAGCCTTGAAAAGAAAGCTAGAGTAGCAATATTTATAATAGACAAAATAGACGCTAAAACAAAGACTGTAACAACAGATAAAGGATACTACACAACCATAAAGGGAACAATCCAAAAAGAAGATATAATAAATGTAAATATTTATGCATTCAACATGAAAGCACACACACACACACATAAAACAGCTAATAACAAACATAAAGGAAGTAACCTATAGTGATACAATAATAGTATGGAACTTTAACACCCCACTTACATCAACAGACAGATCACCTAAACAAAAATCAACAAGGAAACAGTGTTTTTTGAATGACACATTAGACCAGATGAATCTAACAGATATATTCATAACATTCCATCTTAAAATAGCAAAATACACATTTTCTTTTTTAATTTTTTAAATGTTTTTATTTATTTTTGAGAGAGAGACAGTGTACGAGTTGGGGAGAGGCAGAGAGAGAGGGAGACAGAATCTGAAGCAGGCCCAGGCTCTGAGCTGTCAGCACAGAGCCCGATACAGGGCTAGAACTCATGAACCACGAGATCATGACCTGAGCTGAAGTCTGACGCTTAAATAACTGAGCCACCCAGGTGCCCCATACACATTCTTCTCAAGGGCATGTAGAACATTCTCTGGAATAGGTGACATGTTAGATCACAAAACAAATTGAAACAAATTCAAAAAGACAAGTCATATCATGCATCATTTCTGACCACAATGCTCAGAAACTAGAAACCAACCACAAGAAAAAATGCTGAAAGAAAGCAAACACATAGAGGCTAAATAACATGCTACTAAACAGTGAATGGGTCAACCAAAAAATCAAAAAGGAAATCAAAATATACATAGAGACAAAAGAAAATGAAAAAACAACAGTGCCAAAATCACTGGGATATGGCAAAACCTATGCTAAAAGGAAAGTTTAAAGAAATACAGGCCTATCACAAGAAGCAAGAAAAATCTCCAAGAACCTAACCATACACCTTGAGGAACTAGAAAAAGAATAAATAAACCAAAAGCCAGTAGAAAGAGTGAAAGAAATGATAAAGATTACAGCAGAAATAAATGAAATAGAAACTAAAAAAACCAATAGAACAGATTAATGAAACCAAGAGGGTTTCTTTGAAAAGATCAACAAAATAGATAAACCTTTAGCCAGGCTGGTCAAAAGAAAAAGAGGACTCAAACAAAATCAGAAATGAAAGGGAGAAATAACAACCAATGCCACAGAAATACAAAACAGTGTAAGAGAATATTATGACTTATATGCCAGCAAATTGGACATCCTAGAAGAAATGGATAAATTCCTAGAAACATATAGCCTGCCAAAACTGAAGCAGGAAGAAACAGAAAATTTGAACAGACCAATTAACAGCAATGAAATTAAATCAGTAATCAAAAAACTCCTGACAAACAAAAGTCCACGACCAGACAGGTACATAGGTAAATTCTACCAAACATTTAAAAAGAATTAATACCTATACCTCTCAGACTATCCCCCCTCCCAAAAAAAGAGAAAAAAAGAAGAGACAGGAAAGCTTTCATATTTATTGTATGAGGCCAGCATTACCCTGATACCAAAGCCAGACAGACTACAAAAAAAAAAAAAAAGAGAGAGAGAGAGAGAGAACTATAGGCCAATATCTCTGATGACAAATGACTTCTGTAATGTCACAGGATACAAAATTAATGCACAGAAATCCACTGTATTTCTATACACTAATAATGAGGTAGCAGAAAGAAATTAAGAAAACAATCTAATTTATAATTGCACCAAAAATAAAATACCTAGGAACAGGGGTATCTGGGTGGCTCAGTTGGTTAAGCACCCAACTTCAGCTCAGGTCATGACCTCGAGGTTCACAAGTTCGAGCCCCACGTCGGCTCTGAGCTGTCAGAGCCTGGAGCCTGTTTCAGATTCTGTGTCTCCTTCTGTCTCTCCCCCTCCCCTGCTCGTTCTCTGTCTCTCTCTCAAAAATAAGTAAAACATTAAAAAAATTAAAAAAAAAACACCTAGGAATAAATTAACTAGGGTAAAAGACCTATACTCTGAAAATTATAAATTTTTTAATGTTTATTTATTTTTGAGAGAGAGACACACACACAGAATATGAGCAGGGGAGGGGCAGAGAGAGGGGGAGACACAGAATCCGAAGCAGGTTGCAGACTCTGAGCTGTCAGCACAGATCCTGATGTCGGGCTCAAACTCATGAACCATAAGATCATGACCTGAGCCAAAGTCAGATGCTTAACTGACTGAGCCACCCAGGTGCCCCAGTACTCTGAAAATTATAAAACACTGATGAAAGCAATTGAAGATGACACAAACAAATGGTAAGATATTCCATGCTCACAAGTTGGGAGAATAAATATTTCTTAAATGTCCATACTACAAAAGGCAATCTACAGATTTAATGCAATTCCTATCAAAATACCAACAGTATTTTTCACAGAACCAGAAAAAATGATCCTAAAATTTGTATGAAACCACAGAAGATGTCAAATAACCAAATCCATCTTGAAAAAAAACAATGCTGGAGGCATTATACTTCCAGATCTCAAATTGTATTACAAAGCTATAGTAATCAAAACAGAATGGTTATTGGGGTGCCTGGCTGGCTCAGTCAGCAAAGCATGTGACTCTTGATCTTGGGATCTTGAGTTCAAGCCCCATGTTGGACGTAGAGCTTACTTTAAAAAACAAAACAAGGGGTGGGGCACCTGGGTGGCTCAGTTGGTTAAGCGTCCGACTTCGGCTCAGGTCATGATCTCGTGGTCTGTGAGTTCGAGCCCTGAGTCAGGCTCTGTCTGTGCCTGTTTCAGATTCTGTGTGTTTCTGATTCTGTGTCTCCCTCTCTCTCTGACCCTCTCCCATTCATGCTCTGTCTCTGTCTGTCTCAAAAATAAATAAACGTTAGAAAAAAAAAAAAACTGGGGGCACCTGGGTGGCTCAGTCGGTTAGGTGTCCGACTTCAGCTCAGGTCATGATCTCGCGGTTTCAGGGTTTGAGCCTCCCGTCGTGCTCTGTGCTGACAGCTCAAAGCCTGGAGCCTCCTTCGGATTCTGTGTCTTCCTCTCTCTCTGCCCCTCCCCCACTCACACTCCGTCTCTCTCTCCTTCAAAAATAAACATTAAAAAAAATAAAAAAATGAAAAATACACAAAACAAGGGGTGCCTGGGTGGCTCAGTAGAGTTGGTTAAGTGTTCAACTTTGGCTCAGGTCATGATCTCATGGTTGTGAGTTTGAGCCCCATATCGGGCTCTGTGCTAACAGCTCAGAGCTTGGAGCCTGCTTCAAATTCTGTGTCTCCCTCTCTCTCTGTCTCTTCCTCACTCTCACTTTGACTCTCTCTCTAAAATAAATAAACATCTAAATTAAAAAAAAAAAAAAAAAGGGCCTGGTTGGCTCACTTGGTTGAACATCTGACCCTTGATTTTGGCTCAGGTCATGATCTCCCAGTTCGTGGGCTCAGAGAACCTGCTTGGGATTCTCACTCTCTCCTCTCTGTCCATCCCCTGTTCGAGTGCTCTCGCTCTCTCTCAAAATAAACAAACATTAAAAGAAAAACAGACATGTACACCAATGGAACAGACTAGAGAGTCCAAACATAAACTCATGCATATATAGTCAATTATTTTATGAAAAAGGAAGCAAAAATATACAGTAGGTATTGGGCCACAAGGAAAAGAATGAAACTGGGCACTAACAGCACATACAAAAATCAAGTCAAAATGGATTAAATAATTGAATATAAGACCTGAAACCATAAAACTCTGATAAGAAAACATAGAGACTAAGCTCATAGACCTCCTTCCTAGCAATGATTTTTTGGATTTGATACCTAAAGCAAAATTCAACAAGTGAGACCACACCTAACTAAAAAGTCAACAAAATGAAAGGTAACCTACAAAATGGGAGAAAATTATTATAATTTGCAAATAATGTATCTTATAACACCCCAAATATACAAAGAACTCATACAACTCAATAGAAAAAAAGATCCAATTACAAATTTAAGAGGATCTCTTGGGGCGCCTGGGTGGCTCAGTCAGTTAAATGTCCAACTTTGGCTCAAGTCATGATCTCATGGTTTGTTGGGTTCGAGTCCTGTGTCGGGCTCTCTGCTGATAGCTCAGAGTCTGGAGCCTGCTTCAGATTCTGTGTCTCCCTCTCTCTTTGCCCCTCCCCTGCTCATGCTCTGTCTTTCTCTTTCTCTCTCAAAAATAAATAAACATTAAAAAAAAATTTAAGAGGGTCTGAAAAGACATTTTTCCAAAGACACACAAATGCCATCCAGGAAGATGAAAAGGCACCTAATCATAATGGTAATGCAAATCAAGGCAAATGTAAACCACAATGAAATATCACCACATGTGCTAGAATAACTATTACCAAAAAGTCAAGAAATAGTGTTGGTGAGGATGTGGAGAAAAGGGAATGCTCTTGCACTACTACTGGGAATGTAAACTGGTAAAAACACTATGGAAAATAGCAGTTTCCTCAAAGACTTAACAGAACCACCATATGATCCAGCAATTCCAATTCTAGGTATTTATTGAAGGAAATTAAATCATAATCTTGAAAAGATATCTGCACCCCATGTTCACTGCAGCAGTATTTATAATAGCTAAGGCATGGAAACAATTGAAGTGTCCGTTAGTGGATTAATGGACACAAATTGAGTGTGCGTGGGGGGTGTGTATACATACATACAATAGAATATTACTTTGCCTTGAAAAAAAGGAAATTTTGCCATTTACAACAACATGGATGGACCTTGAGAACATTGTGCTAAGTGAAGTAAGTCAGAGAAAGGCAATTACTGTATCATCCCACTTATATCTAGAATCTAAAAAAGAAAAAACCTAAACTCATAGATACAGAGAACAGACTGGTGGCTGCCAGAGGTGGGGTGTAGAGAGTGGGGAAAATAGGAAGAGGTGGTCAAAAGGTACAAGCTCCTAGTTAAAAGGTAAGTCTTGGAAATGTACAGCAAGTTGAGTACAGTTAATAATACTGTATTATATATTTCAAAGCAGCTAAGAGAGTAGACCTTAAAAGATCTTGTATTCAAGAGGGGAAAAAAAAGGAACAATGTGATCAAATGTTAAGTGCCCCCTTTCCTGCTTATACCCTCTCTCTCAAAAATAACTAAGTCTTGGGGCGCCTGGGTGGCTCAGTCGGTTAAGCGGCTGACTTTGGCTCAGGTCATGATCTCACAGTCTGTGAGTTCGGGCCCCGCGTCGGGCTCTGTGCTGACTGCTCAGAGTCTGGAGCCTGCTTCAGATTCTGTGTCTCCCTCTCTCTCTGACCCTCCCTTGTTCATTCTCTGTCTCTCTCTGTCTCAAAAATAAATAAACATTAAAAAAAAAAATTAAAAAAAAAATAACTAAGTCTTTAAAAAAAAAAAAAAAAAACCTTCTCTAGAAGTTTCAAGGCCCATACATTTCCTGCCCTAAAACCCACATACTTTGCTAATAATATATAAACTGTTCCTAGGCTCAACAGGACAAAGGAGATTTGGGACCTATTGGGCTTCTCATTGGGTTGCCCTTCAATAAATCTTTCTCTGTTTCAAACCTGGTGACTCAGAAATGGGCTTACTGTGCATGGGGCAAATGAATCTGATTTCAGGCTCAGCAACAATGGAATGCTGCCAGATTCATGAATCATTTCATAATGCCAACTGAATCTGTAAAGTTGACTCTGTTGAATCTTTTTAACAATAGCCTCAATTGATTAAATCACTGGCCTTTGGGAAATAATTCAACCTCCAGCACTTCTCCCCTCCACAGAAGTTGGGATGGAGGGTGGGGTGCTGAAAGTTATAACCCTCTGATCACATGATCAGGGCCACTAGCAACCAGCCCCTGCTTTGGTTACTTAAGGGTTTCACGGTGTCGCTTCATAACATAACAAAAGACATCTCCATAGCTCTCTAAACTTAGTAAATTCTAAGGATGTTAGGAGCTCAGTGCCAGAATAGGCTATGAAGAACAAATAACATTTATTATAAATTAAAATATTACACTCACTAATGTTATAATTGAACTTTAAACAGCTTAAAGAATTTATACTTATCAAAATTAGTAATCAAGTTTAAATGCTCTAAAAAGATGATTATTGATATGTTATTATGTGTAGAAATTTAGTAAAATAAACCTTAAAGAAAACATAAGTAACAGTATCTTTCACCCATATCAAAAGTCCTGTGAATGCTAAAGAACTCATACCCCGTTTGAAGAACACAGGATTAATATATTCTTTGGCACATAAGTTAGAGCTAACAAATGTAGAGTACTTTTAGACAGAGTAACACAAACGTAAGGCATTCTGTGCCTGTTTATTCTGTGCAACCAGAAAGTAAGTAACTGCTATTACTTATTAAGTACTAACTTAACTATTCTTTCATCAAATATCTAATGAGTGCCAACCATGTGCTAGTTGTTGTAGTAAATACTGAAGACTTAACAAACACACAATAAATCCCTTCTTCCATAAACCTCACAGTTACAATGGAAATTATTAAACGCTAATACATATTTCATACATCTACAGGTAAATATTTTTTACCAAATAACTTTCCTATATGTACAACTTAAAACCCTCTATTTTCATTTAATATTGTGAAATTGTACAAAATTTCTGGATATGAGAGACTCCATTTTTGAGAGAAGCTCCATTTTCCTTTCTAAAACAAATGGCTAATGATCTAATAAGCTTAAACTGGGCAAAAACACCCTTGGTCTGGCCCAGAAGTGGCAACTGTCTTACAAGCAATTGTTAGTAAAGTCAACAGGACAATGGATATCCTGATCAATAAACTGGTGGCTGTGGACTTTCTGAAGACAGAATAGTTAATTAATGCATAGGAGGATCAATTTCATTTATTTTTTTAAGTTTATTCATTTATTTTGAGAGAGACAGAGCACGAGCAGGGGTAGGGGCAAAAAGATAGGGAGAATCCCAAGCAGGCTCCAGGCAGCCAGCACAGAGCCCAGTTTGGGCCTGGAACTTACAAAATAATGAAATCATGACCTGAGCCAAAATCAAGAATCAGATGCCCAACCAAATAAGCCATCCAGGTGCCGCAGGAACAATTTCATTTATTAACACCAAGACAACAGTTGGTCAATGTGTAATCACATTGGCTCAGCCCGTTAGTTCCAATTAACTTTTTTTCCCTTTTATCCAAGTCAGGTAAAAACCCCTTGCTTTCACCTCACAGGTGGGACACTTTTCTGGTTACTGGCAGAATCTGTGCTTCCCTAACTGTAATTCTTCAATTCCAAGTAAACACTCATTTGCCTCTCATTGTGGATCTTTATTTTCAGGTTGACAATATATGTTGCACGTTCACGTACCTTACCATTCTTACTAAACACATGGTTATAAAAGGCTGCTCTTGAAGAAAAGTCAGGGCAAAGAGCACACAAACAAACAGCACAGAAACAGCAAACTGAAGAATGCTTGGGGCACAAGCTAGGGAGATTAGTTGCTCATCTCGAAGAGTGTCCCAGAGCAGTAGCCACAGCATTCAAGGAGAGACCCTTCTGGGAACAAAGAAACTGTCAGGAGTCATTTCACTCCCTCGCCCCTCATCATAAGCACAGGGCCACCTGCAGGAACCAGAACAACATTCACACTCTCTACCTAAGTTGCTCATACCAAGCCCTGCGCCCCACCATGAAGTCCAGAAGAACAGCCCTTCTCAATCAACTTGATTCTGTCCCAGCACAGTGATTCCCCCTCTCCCAGAAGACCCTTGCTAACACCACAGCTCCTGAGCTGGGAGCTTTATGAGGCCTAGGTTCAGTGGTAGTGGTGACAGGTATCATTTCACAAGCAGACCAGAGCACACCTAGTTAAAGAGTATCACATTCAGGTGAGGAACCAATCATTGCCCACAACAGGCAAAAAGAGTCTCTGCAGATGACTGGCCTGAAGAATACAGTAGCTAGGACACAACAGCAGAACTCATGGAGCACACACTGCAGATACTCCTAAGAAGCACCAGGCCCTAGGGAACAAGGGACACTACACTGCAGGGCACTACAGACCTCTTCTTCATAATGCCATTGCAGTCAAAGAAGATATAGCTAACCTTCCTAACACAGAGAAACAGGCACAGAGACTTAGAAAAAATGACAAGACACAGGAATTTGTCCCAAATGAAAGAACATGACAAGGGCACAGAACAAACAAGGCCACAGCTGGAGTTCTAAACAAAACAGATATAAGTAACATGCCTGCTGAAGAATTTAAAGCAATGATCATAAGGATAATCACTGGAATTGACAAAAGAGTAGAGGACATCAGTGAAACAATTAACCCAGGTATAAGAAATACCACACCAGAGATAAAGGGCTCAATAAACAAATGAGTAACATTCTTAATGGAATGAAAAACAGGCTGTCAGAAGCAGGGGAACAAATTAATGACCTAGAAAACAGAGTAATGAAAACTAATCAAGCTGAACAGAAGAGGGGAAAAAAGAATTATGCAAACTAAGAATACACTTAGGGGACACAGTGACTCCATCAGGTGTAATAACATTCCTATTATAGGAGTCCCAGAAGAGAGAGAAAAGGGGGAAGAAAATTTATTTGAAGAAACAATGCCCACAAACTTATGGTCAACTAATCTTTGACAAAGCAGGAAAGAATATCCAATGGAATAAAGACAGTCTCTTCAGCAAGTGGTGCTGGGAAAACTGGACAGTGACATGCTGTACAGAATGAACCAGGACCAGTTTCTTATACCATACACAAAAATAAACTCAAAATGGATGAAAGACCTAAATGTAAGACAGGAAGCCATCAAAATCCCCAAGGAGAAAGCAGGCAAAAACCTCTTTGATCTTGCCTGCAGAAACTTCTTACTCAACACGTCTCCGGAGGCAAGGGAAACAAAAGCAAAAATGAACTACTGGGACCTCATCAAAATAAAAAGCTTCTGCACAGTGAAGAAAACAATCAGCAAAACCAAAAGGCAACCGACAGAATGGGAGAAGATATTTGCAAATGACATATCAAATAAAGTGTTAGTATGGGGCGCCTGGGTGGCGCAGTCGGTTAAGCGTCCGACTTCAGCCAGGTCATGATCTCGCGGTCCGTGAGTTCGAGCCCCACGTCAGGCTCTGGGCTGATGGCTCGGAGCCTGGAGCCTGTTTCCGATTCTGTGTCTCCCTCTCTCTCTGCCCCTCCCCCGTTCATGCTCTGTCTCTCTCTGTCCCAAAAATAAATAAAAAACGTTGAAAAAAAAATTTTTTTAAATAAAGTGTTAGTATCCAAAATCTATAACGAACTTATCAAACTCAACACCCAAAACACAAATAATCCAGTGAAGAAATGGGCAAAAGACATGAATAGACACTTCTCCAAGGAAGACATCCATATGGCCAACCAACACATGAAAAAATGCTCAACATCACTCATCATCAGGGAAATACAAATCAAAACCACAATGAAATACCACCTTACACCTGTCAGAATGGCTAACACTAACAACTCAGGCAAAAACAGATGTTGGCGAGGATGTGGAGAAAGAGGATCTATTTTGCATTGTTGGTGGGAATGCAAGCTGGTGCAGCCATTCTGGAAAACAGTATGGAGGTTCCTCAAAAAACTAAAAATAGAACTATCCTATGGCCCAGCAATTGCACTACTAGGCATTTATCCATGGGATACAGGTGTGATGTTTCGAAGGGACACATGCACCCCAATGTTTATAGCAGCACTATCAACAATAGCCAAAGTATGGAAAGAGCCCAAATGTCCATCAATGGATGAATGGATAAAGAAGATGTGGTATATATATACAATGGAGTATTACTCGGCAATCAAAAAGAATGAAATCTTGCCACTTGCAACTATGTGGATGGAACTGGAGGGTATTATGCTAAGTGAAATTAGTTAGAGAAAGACAAATATCATATGACCTCACTCATATGAGGACTTTAAGAGACAAAACAGATGAACATAAGGGAAGGGAAACAAAAATAATATTAAAACAGGAAGAGGGACAAAACATAAGAGACTCTTAAATATGGAAAACAAACTGAGGGTTACTGGAGGGGTTGGGGGAGGGGGGATGGGCTAAATGGGTAAGGGCATTAAGGAATCTACTCCTGAAATCATTGTTTCACTGTATGCTAATTTGGATGTAAATTTTTAAAAATTAAAATTAAAATTAAAAAAAAAAAAAAAAGAAAGAAACGATGACTAAAAACTTCCCTAATCTGGGGAAGGAAACAGATATCCAGATCCAGGATGCAAAGAGAACCCCCAACAAAATCAACAAAGGCAGATCCACACTAAGGCATGTTATAATCATACTGGCAAAATACAGCGGTAAAAAAATATATTAAAAGCAGCAAGAGAAAAGAAGACAGCTACATACAAAGGAAATCCCATAAGGCTATCAGCGGAGTTTTCAGCAGAAACTTACAAAGCCAGAAAGGAGTGGCATGATATATTCAAAGGCTGAATGGGGAAAATGTGCAACCAAGAATACTCTATCCATCAAGCCAATCATTCAGAATAGAAGAAGAGAGTTTCCCAGACAAACAAAAACTAAAGGAATTCATGACCACTAAACAAGCTCTGTAAGAAATATTAAAGGGTACTCTTTGAGTGGAAAGGAAAGACTAAAAATGACAGTATGAAGGTAGAAAACACAAAGGCATTAAAAATGAATATTTCTGTAAAAAATCAGTCAAGAATCTCACACATACACCAAAAAGGAAGTACAATGTGATACCATATACCTAAAACATGGGGAGGACGAGAGTAAAGAATAGGTTCAAACTTAAATGACCATTAACTTAACATAGATTGCTCTATGCAGAAGATGTTATGTACATACATAATGGAAACCAGAAATCAAAAGCCACTAATAGATATGCAAAGAAAAAGAGAAATACAAATATACCACTAAAGTAAACCAGCAAACGGTGAAAGAGTAAAAGACAAGAAAGAATCAGAGAAAATCTTTAGAAACAACTACAAAACAAGTAAAAAAAAAAAAAAGGCAATAAACACATATCAATAGTTACTTTAAATGTAAATAGAGTAAATATTCCAATCAAAAGATAGAGGGTGACAGAAGGGATAAAAACAAAACAAAACAAAAACAAGCCCCCTCTATATGCTGCCTATAAGAGACTAATTTTAGACCTAAAGATACCTGCAGTTTGAAAGTGAGGGAATGGAGAAACATTTATCATGCAAATAGATCTCAAAAGAAAGCTGGAATAGCGATACTTAGATCAGACAAAATAGACTTTAAAACAAAGAGGATAACAAGAGACAAAGAAGGACACTATACAACAATAAAGGAAATGATGCAACAAGATGATATAAATCATAAATACTTACAGACCCAACATGGAAGCACCCAAACACATAAAGCAGTTCATAAACACATGGAAACAAATCTACAATACAATAATGGCAGGAACGTTAACATCCCACTTACATCAATGGAAAGATCATCCAAACAAAAAGTCAACAAGGACTTTGAATGACACACTGGACCAAACAGACGTATCAGATACATTCAGAACATTCCATCCTACAACATCAGAATACACATTCTTTTCAAGTGCACATGGAACATTCTCCAGAATATGTCACATATTAGGCCAAAAAACAAACCTCAACGAATTCCAAAAGACTGAAGTCATACCATGCATGCATCTTTTCTAACTACAACACTGTGAAACTAAAGTGAACCACAAGAAAAAATCTGGAAAGACCACAAGTACATGGAGGATAAATAACATGCTACTAAATAATGATAGGTTAATCAGGAAATAAAAGAAGAAATAAAAAAGTACATGAAAATGAAAACAAAACAGTTCAAAATTTTTGGGATGCAGCAAAACCAGTTCTAAGAGTTCTAACACAAGTTTATAGCAATACAGGCCTATCTCAAGAAGCAAGAAAAATTTCAACCTAACCGTACAACTAAAGGAGCTAGAAAAAGAATAACAAACAAAACCTAAAATCAGCAGAAGGAAGGAAATAATAAAGATCAGAGCAGAAGTAAATAATACAGAAAAGTAAACAGTAGAACAGATCAATGAAACCAGGAGCTAGTTCCTTGAAATATCAATAAAATTGATAAACATCTACCCAGACTTATCAAAAAAAAGAGAAAGGACCCTAAATAAATACAAATAAGAGAGGAGAAATAACAACAAATGGCACAAAAATACAAGAGAATATTATTAAAAAATATATGCCAACAAATTGGACAACCTAGAAGTAATGGATAAATTCCTAGAAACATATAACCTACCAAAACTGAAGCAGGAAGAAAATTTGAACAGACCAATTATCAGCAATGAAATTGAATCAGTAATAAAAAACTCCAAAATAAACGAAAGTCCAGGACCAGATGATTTCACAGGCCAATTTTACCTAACGTTTAAAGAAGAATTGGGGCGCCTGGGTGGCGCAGTCGGTTAAGCGTCCGACTTCAGCCAGGTCACGATCTCGCGGTCCGTGAGTTCGAGCCCCGCGTCAGGCTCTGGGCTGATGGCTCGGAGCCTGGAGCCTGTTTCCGACTCGGTGTCTCCCTCTCTCTCTGCCCCTCCCCCGTTCATGCTCTGTCTCTCTCTCTGTCCCAAAAATAAATAAAAAACGTTGAAAAAAAAAAAAAATTTAAAGAAGAATTAATGCCTATTCTTCTCAAACTATTCCAAAAATCAGAAGAGGAGGGAAAACTTCCAAATTCATTCCATGAGGCCATCAATACCCTGATACCAAAAGCAAATAAAGACACCACAAAGAGAACTACAGGCCAGTATCTCTGATGACCATAGATGGAAAAATTCACAATAAAATACTAGCAAACAGAACCCAATAATACATTTAAAAAAAACATTCACCATAATGAAGTGAGATTTATTCCTGTGTTGCAAGTGTGATTATATATTGCAAATCAATCAACGTGATAGAGCACACCAATAAGAGAAAAGATAAGAACCATATGACCATTTCAGGATGCCTGGGTGGCTTGGTTGATTGACTGTCTGACTTTGGCTCAGGTCAAGATCTTGCAGTTTGAGAGTTCGAGGCCCACATCAGGCTTACTGCTGTCAGCGCCAAGACCGCTCTGGATCCTCTGCCCCCCTCTCTCTCTGCCCCTCCCCCGCCCCCCCACACAGACACACACACACGCACACACACATGCGTGCGATCTCTCTCTCAAAAATAAACTTTAAACAATAAAAAGAACTATATGACCATTTAAATAAATGCAGAAAAAGCACTTAACAAACTACAACATCCACTCATGATAAAAACTCTCACCAAGGGCACCTGGGTAGCTCAGTCAGTTAAGCATCCATCTTTGGCTCAGGTTATGATCTCGAAGTCTGAGTTCGAGCCCTGCATCAGGCTCTGTGCTGACAGCTCAGAGTCTGGAGGCTGCTTCGGATTCTGTGTCTCCCTCTCTCTCTGCCCCTCCCCCGCTTATGCTCTGTCTCTCAAAAATAAATAAACATTAAAAAATTAAAAAAAAAAAAAAACAACTCACTAAAGCAGAGAGAACATACCTCAACATAATAAAGGCCATATATGAAAAACTCACAGCTAACATCATCCTGAGTAGGGAAAAACTGAGAGCCTTTCCCCTAAGGTTACGAAGAAGACAAGGTTTTCCACTCTCACCACTGTTACTCAACGTTAATACTGGAGGTCCTAGCCACAGCAATCAGACAACAAGAAAAAATAAAAGGCATCCAAATCAGGAAGAAGTATAACTTTCACTATTTACAGATGGCATGATACAATATATAGAATACCCAAAAACTCCACCAAAAAACTGCTAAAACTGATAAACACATTCAGTAAAGTGGCAGGGTGCAAAATCAATCTACAGAAATAGGCTGCATTTCTACACACCAATAATGAAGCAGCAGAAAGAGAATATAACAAACCCATTTACAATTACACCAAAAATAATAAGATACCTAGAAATAAATCTAACCAAAGAGGTGAAAGACCTGTACTCCGAAAACTTACAGTTTTACAAACACTGTTTTATAAAAGTGTTATAAACACTGATGAAACAAATTGACAAAAGAAATGGAAAGACATTCCATGCTCATGGACTAGAAGAGCAAATATTGTTGAAATGTCTATGCTAGTTAAAACAATCTACACATTTAATGCAATCCCTATCAAGATACCAACTCAGGTGGGGTGCCTGAGTGACTCAGTCAGTTAAGCATCCAACTCTTTTTTTTTTTTTTTAATTTTTTTTTTTCAACGTTTTTTATTCATTTTTTGGGACAGAGAGAGACAGAGCATGAACGGGGGAGGGGCAGAGAGAGAGGGAGACACAGAATCGGAAACAGGCTCCAGGCTCCGAGCCATCAGCCCAGAGCCTGACGCGGGGCTCGAACTCACGGACCGCGAGATCGTGACCTGGCTGAAGTCGGATGCTTAACCGACTGCGCCACCCAGGCGCCCCTAAGCATCCAACTCTTGATTTTGGCTCAGGTCATGATCTCACAGTTTGCGAATTCAAGCCCCACACCAGGCTCTGTGCTGCAGCACAGAGCCTGTTTGGGATTCTCTCTCTCCCTCTCTCTGCCCCTCCCTCGCTCTCTCACGTTCTCTCAAAATAAATAAATAAACATTAAAAAAATACCAATAGTTTTTTTACAGAACTAGAACAAACAATTCTAAAGTTTGTATGGAACCACAAAAGACCCTGAATGGCCAAAGCAATCTTGAAAAGAAAAGCGAAGCTGGAGGCATCATAATTCCTGACATCAAATTCTATTACAAAGCTGCAGGAATCAAAACAGTATGGTACTGGCACAAAAACAAATACATAGATCAACAGAATAGAAAATCCAGAAATGAATCCACAACTGAATGGTCAATTAATCTTTGGAATATCCAATGGGAAAAAGACAGTCTCTTCAGCAAATGATGTTGGGAAAACTGGAAAGCAACTTGCAAAAGAATGAAGTGGACCCCTTTCATACAGCATACACAAAAATAAATTCAAAATGGATTAAAGACCTAAATGTGAGACCTGAAACCATAAAAATCCTAGGAAAGAGCACAGGCAGTAATTTCTCTGACATATGCTGTAGCAATTTTTTTCTAGATAAGTCCCCTGAGGTAAGGGAAACAAAAGCAAAAATTAAGCATTTCAGAAATAAAGAGAAAATACCAAGGCACCTTTAACATAACTTTTCATTATCACAACCAGTATTTCCTCTTCCAATGGACAGCTCTCTCGAAGACGAATCAAGATGGGGAAGGATATAACAGACCATTCTTGGGGCCCAGATGACAAGGTCAACTGGCTCCATTTGCTCCTCCACATCAGAGCTTGCAAATCAATCTCAGGGTCAGAGAGAAGAGTCAAGGTCTTTACTGTCAAGGCTCACAGCCGTCTTGTACTCCCACACATGACTATGTGTGACACAGTCACCAACACAAATCTCCCCAAATTCATACAGTCTCACATCCACCACTAGACACAAAGTAACACCTTCAATCACAAACACAACACCTTCCGACCCTCCCCACAGTCATAATACCCACGGGAGCTCATTCACAAAGCTCTCTACCCTTGTACACAAAGTGGAATATAAGGTCACACAGTCACAACCGCATACTCACTACGGGGACACACAGTCACAGGTAACCCATATCCATACACAGTATTACACACAGTAACACAGACTCACAGTGGCATAATGAGCTAATCCTCACCGGCACACACGGCATCACACATATTCACAATCACACATACACATATCACTGGGACAGTAGCGAAATTTCACAACTGCCCCTCCTCAGCCCCTTCTGCCCGAATAGACTTAATACTCAGGTCTCCCTCCCGACGCCGGGGGCTCTGGGCTTTGTCCAACCTCGGCCTTCTCTGAAACGTGTTAGTCGCCCGGCCGAACCCCTAAGAGACCACCACAAGCTAGCGTCCAAACACAACTCAGCTCAAAGCTGCCAGCCGCGCTGAGGGAAGGAGCGGCGAACGCGGTGCCTCCTGGGGAATGTAGTTAAGCGCCACACTCGCGACGAAGATGGCGCCCGGCTCGAGCCCCGCCAAAGAAATCCCCGCCCCTACCCACCCTGAGGCATGAATTGCGGCCCAGTGTTTCGGCGCTCCAGGGGTAGGTAGCCTTGCCCCTTGGCTCCTACTTGGAGTAAGCCCGGCATGCCTGAACTGAGTTTATTATAACCCAAGGCACACCACTGCCCTCTCCCAAAGGTAAAGTTAACACAGGTCGAGTATTAAACTGAGTCCTGAGACTCGGTCTACTTACACTCCTCCCCTCACCAGGGAGACACTCCCACAAACTCTGGCGCAGAAAAGAAAGCGCGAAAAAGCTGACTCGAACCACCGAAACTTATGGGAAATGTAGTCCGCAGTCAGAAAAGTAGAGGACCGGCCAATACCGACAGATTCTGTCCGGTATTGAGCCGGGGCTTGACGGAGCCCAGGAGACCTCTGGGAGTGTTAAACCAGCCAAGGAGTGCGCAGGCGCAGACTTTCTGGCTCGCCATGGTCGTCTTTGTCTGCTGGTGAGTTTGGTTTCGGCTTCGCGAAGCGCAGATCTGGGCGTGGGACCTGGGTTTCTGGGCTCGGAATCTGGTCAGGGAGGCTGTAGGGGAGGATTCTTGGAGATTGCGACATGGCTGGAGAGGCTAAAGGGGAGGAATCGCCTTCTATGACGTGCATTGTTCAAAGCCTATGTGGATGGGGGCAGGGGTACTGGGGGAAACTGGGGCGGGACCGCGGCGGGGTGGGGGTGGGGGTATGACGGAGTGTATGAGATTGTTGTAGAGGTACCACTTGTGTGAGAACTCTGTGGTTCCAAGTGTGTGAGAATGGATGGCATTGTGAGCTTTATGGGGTAGTAACCTCAACCTCACTTTTCTCGTTTCTAAAATAATTAATAAAGATGCATCTTTCTGGAGCATCCGTTTTTCTGAAAGAAAGGAAAATGGCTAAGATATAGAGATAAGTAATTTTTAAAGCGATTTTTATATAAAAGCAGACTCATTGTGCAGTAGAAAACAAAATTAGTATTAACAATTTTTTTAAGTAAACATTTCCGGAAAACTTGTTTCTAGATGTCTAGACTCCCCCTATGTATTGACTCAGTTCTTTGGAGGAACTTTGGTGAGGCCAATTTGAAAAGCCCTGGACTAAGGAAGAGCTTTAAGAGCTAGTTTCCACTAGCGTAGACAGCACAGAATTGGGAAGGATGATGTCCTGTCTTTGGTTCAGAGATGTCAGGTAACAGATTTAAGATTCTCTTGTTTCTCAGTGACATGGCAGTGACTCGTAATTTGACCAGGTTTTCCCCAGACCAAAGGTTGGCCTTTGTAAATGTAGCGAAACAAATTTTCTTCTAAAATGACGCTTCCTTCTAGTATTGTATCGCGCTTAATATATTTTTCAGTAGAATGAAAAAGAACCATGGTACAAAAATGCATATACACAAATAATAGCTTTGGTACATACAAAAAGGTAATCAGTAAATAGTTATGAAGACAGTAATTACAATAGTGACAAATCAGATAAAACACCTAGGAATAAATAAGAAATGTATAAAAATCTATATGAAGATTATTCTTTAGTGTTAATGAAAGACCCAAAATAAGACTTGACCAAATGGAAATACATATCTTACATTTTAAAAATCTTCAAGCTATTTTGTGAAGAAAGTGTGCCTGTTTGGTGCAATATACTACTTTTTTAGTGGGTGGGAAAAAGAATGTGTATTCATAGGTGCATGAAGGAACTTTTATGTATATGAAGATTATTCTTTAGTGTTAATGAAAGACCTTTTGAAGTTTACCCAGAAAATAACGGTTGTCAGAGGAGGGAGATGCAATAGTTAGGGCAGGGGTAAGAATCACAGTTTTGCTTGCCTGTGTTGTATATTTCCATTTTTAACGGAGGGAGGGATTCAGTTTCTGTGTTCAGTCTATTACTTTCCAGATGTTTATCACTGCCTCATTCTTGAATGTTTCCTTGACTTCCATTACACTACTCTCATTTGTATAATTCCAGTCAAAACCAAGGAATAACCTCCCCCTCAAAAAAAAAGCTCCATTAGTGACTTAATGTTTCTGTTTGTCCCTTAGCTATTAGTGTTCCTAAGTTTCTGAATTATCTTTTTTTTCTTTTCCCCCTCTAAGAACAAAATTCCACTGCTGTGGCTTCACTTGACAGGTGACTAACAAATGTCCATTCGTAGTTGAGCTCTGTCCAATTTGCTAATGGACACCTCCACCTTGAGGCTACACCGGAACTTCACGCTCTTTGTGTCCAAAATGTTAATTCTGGTACCTCCACCTCCTATGGTTTGCCTCCATCCATTCCCCTTTGCATCACCTGTTTCATCAATTAGTAACACTGTCCAGCCAGATTTTAAGCCTCTTATATCTGAGTCGGGGAAGAGCTTCTGAGTAATTTTGACTTTTGTCATTCATTCTCCATTACATATTGGAGGCCTAGATTTTATTTTATTTTTTTTCCCCTTAATGCTTATTTATTTTGAGGGGGGTAAGTAGAGAGGCAGAGGTAGAGGGAGAGAGAACCCCAAGCAGGCTCCATGCTGTCAGCACAGAGCCCAATGTGGGGCTCCATCTCACAAACCATGAGATTATGACCCGAGGTGAGATCAAGAGTCTAACACTTAACTGACTTAGCCACCCAGGCACCCTGACAAAAATGTTTTTATTGGGGAAAATGATATTCAAAACTGTGACTCTTTAATCAGGAGCAAGGCCACAAGTGACACTTGCACAGGTTGTGATTCTGTAGAACTTTAACAATTCAGTCTTGTAATTTCTCTGTATAACCTAAATTCTGAAAAATAAATAACCTAAATTCTGTTTCCCATTCCTGAAATGTGTGGAGGCTTTAAATGGCATAATGGGTTTGGCTGAGGATGCAAAGTGTAAATGCTCTTTTTCAATGTGCTCATGTGTATGTGTGTGCTCCAGCTTCTAAGCCAAAAGGTCATCATTACTTTGTTCTTTTTCATAGACCAGCTTCCTTGTGCATCCCCAGGAACTGCACTTCCTTTACCCATCAAATCCCTTAAGGATCCTTTGGTCTCAGCATGAATTATGGGATTCTGCTTTGACCCTCAAGAGTAATGTCCAAGTCCTGTGTCACTGTTTAGAAGTTTAAAGACACCAGTTTAAACAAGAAGAGCAATGAATAACTGAGGAAGAAATGTAAAGGAGGTGCTTTCCAGGTGAGTAAGAAGGAACCCAGAAGGATGAATGGGATAAAGATTCATTGTTATTTTTTTATGATATATCTTTTTTTTTTAACGTTTGTTTTTGAAAGAGAGAGTGTGCACATGGGGAGGGCAGAGAGAGGGAGACAGAGGATCCAAAGCAGTTCCACATGGACAGCAGAGAGCCTGATGTGAGGCTTGAACTCAAACCAGAGATCATGACCTAAGCCAAGGTCAGATGCTTAACCACCCAGGCGCCCCTCTTATAGTTACTCAACCTGCGACCTCTGAAAAAACTTTTGAGGCAAGTTTTTTTATAAGCCCATTGGAGTAACAGTTGCTGGGAATTCTTTAGATACCTAAATAACATTTCCAGATTCTCTTGCTTGATCATGCTCTTTTTTTTTCTCAGATTTTGGGGGACTGCTTGCCCCTGTAACCTCTATTCTGGATGCTAGCCTCTTTACTTCATTTGTAGTCTCAATTTTATAAATTTTCTAGCCTAAATATTGTGTTTTCCTTTTCACTAACATTTTATTTCTCCCCACTTCCATCTTAGAGTTGAATATTACCCCTTATCATTATTTCTTATTCCCTTCCTACCTACTATCATAGCACAACATTTCTCACTCTCTTGCTTTTTAACAATATAGCAGGCTGGAAATTAGTGCTGACTTCCTACTAGTTCACACTCTGTTACTCTTTAAAAATAATACTATCATCTTTAAAATCCAATACATATACTTAATAGGAAATTAAGGGGCGCCAGGGTGGTTCAGTCGGTTAAGCATCCAACTCTTGGTTTCAGCTCAGGTCATGATCTCGCAGTTTGTGAGTTCGAGCCCTACATCAGGCTCTGCACTGACAGCTCGAAGCCTGCTTAGGATTCTTTCTCTCTCTCTCTCTGTCTGCCCCTCCCCCACTTGCTCAATCAGTTTCTTTCAAAAATAAACAACAACAAAAAAGTTTTTTAAGAAAATTAAAGAATGGTTCCTCAATCCTGGCCCTCGGTTCTCCATTTCTGTTCCCCAGAAGCAGCCACTATTAAATGTGCTTTCTTTTTTTTTTTTTTTTTTTTTTTTTTTTTTTTTTTTTTTTTTTTAAATTTTTTTTAACGTTTTTTATTTATTTTTGGGACAGAGAGAGACAGAGCATGAACGGGGGAGGGGCAGAGAGAGAGGGAGACACAGAATCGGAAACAGGCTCCAGGCTCCGAGCCATCAGCCCAGAGCCCGACGCGGGGCTCGAACTCACGGACCGCGAGATCGTGACCTGGCTGAAGTCGGACGCTTAACCGACTGCGCCACCCAGGCGCCCCTAAATGTGCTTTCTTCTAAATGTTTTTATGAGTACACAAGGAGGCTTTAACAATGACATGATTTGACTATGACAAGAATACTGTTGTTGCTGTGTTGAGAGAAGATATATAAAGAGGCAAAGGCAAAAGTAGCAAGAATAGTGAGGAGTCTATTAAATAATACAGGGAAGACATAATGTGGCTTAGACTTTGGTGGTCCTAGTGAGAATTATGAGAAATGGCCAGATGCTGACTGTATTTTGAAGATAAAGCCAAGAGGATGTGGAAACATAATGGGTGTGTTACCTAGGAGAGAGTTGTTCAAGGGTTGAGCTCAAGCCTTGAACAACTGAGAAAACAAGGTTGTTATTTAACGAGATGAGAAGAATTTGGGAGTTGGTTTGGGAGAACAAGGGTTTGATTTGGGGCAGGGTAAATTAGATCCGTATTAGACATCTAAGTGCAGATTTTGAGTAGCAAGTGGTTATGTGAATCAGTTGAGGAAAGAGGTCCAGTCTAGTGATTAAATATTTTCAAAATATATATCAGAATGCTCAAATGTCAACCAAACTCTTAAATGTATTCTGTGAAAATGGTGACGTGTTAGAGCAGGAGTTGGCAAACTACATCCTACTATGTATTTTTGTAAGGAGTTTTACTGAAACATGGCCATGTTCAGTGCATCTCGTCCATTCATTTTCTTATTGTCTGTTACTACTTTCATGCTACGGTGTCCAAGTTGAGTAGGTATCTACAGATACATGATATTGTAAAGCATTAGACAGGACTAAAAAGTATATCAATCATGGTAAAGCTAAGTGACTATAATAAACCCCAAAATGTACTGGTTTAAGGAATATAAGAATTGATTTCCTGGTCACATAACAGTTATGTGGTGAGTAATGAAGATTTGCATGGTAGCTTTGGTCTTTGTGATCCTTTAAATGATCCAGATTTCCTCCAGGTTCTGTTGATCATTTAGTTGTGGTTGAAACGGGTCAACAGTGCATCCTAGTTCCACCCAAGTAGAGAAGGGAGAAATGATCACTGTAGGGCAAGAGGCCAGTAAACTTTCTGTAAATGTCCAGATAGTAAATACTTCAGGTTTTGTAGGTCCTAGGATCTCTGCTGCAACTACTCAAGTCAGGCATTATAGCACAAAAATAGTTTCCTTAGGATTAGAGTATTTTGACTTCTATTTTGAAAATATTTGGGTGGGGGGGCACCTGGGTGGCTGAGTCTGATAAGCAAGCAGCTTAGTTTCGAAACTAAGCTGACTCTTAGTTTCGAGTCAGGTCATGATCTCGTAGTTTGTGAGTTTGAACCCTGCATCAGGCTCTGTGCTGCCCATGCGGAACCTGCTTGGGATTCTCTCTCTCTACTGTCTCTCTGCCCCTCCCCCACTTCCGCTATCTCTGTTTCCCTCAAAATAAATAAATAAACTTTAAAAAAATATATAAGATGTGTTAATTACCAAGATGTCATTTCTGTGTTTTCTTTAGTTAGGAATATAGTGGGCTAAGTCCTGATCTGTTCTACATCATACTTTTGCAAATATAATGAATTTAAGAATTGGAAAATTTTAAATAAATGTTATTACTGTCATTTGTAAAAGTTTAGTAAATTCCACATCTTGAACCATCTACTGGGGTAATAAAATAACAATGGTCTCTTTTTTTCTATATCTACTTTACTGTTTAGGTTTCTTGTCTTTTCTGGTCTCAGTTTTCATAGGTAATATTTGGTTTTCAAATTTGTTTGTATGGAGGTGAGCGAATAATCTCTACAGTCCTTTTCTGTCTATGGTTATTTCCAAGTAATCATTTTTTATTTTTATAATTTTGCTGTTATTCCTCTTTAGTTTTTCCCTAAGAATCAACTTGTGGATTTATTATTTCAAATTTTGTTTGTAATAATTAATTTTTCTTATCTGTACTTTTTTTTTTCTTACATTTACTTTTCCTTATTGTAATTCCTTGGTTTGAATGCTTATTTTATTGTTATTTCTTTTTATTTTTTTTAAAGTTTATTTATTTATTTTGAGAGAGCGAGCTCACGCACACAAGCAGGGGAGAAGCAGAGAGAGAGAGGGAGAGAGAGAATCCCAAGCAGGCTCTGTGCTGTCACTGCAGAGCCTGATGCAGGGCTAGATCTCAACGAACCATGGGATCATGACCCGAGTTTAAATCACCCAGGTGCCCTATGTTATTTCTTTTTAGAATAATGTAAACATATATGTTAAAACTTACCCAAGCATTTTTTTCAAATGTGTTCTATAGGCTCTGATATACATTGTTTTTGAATTTTTCTGAATATTTCTGAATGTTTTGCAATTTATTTTAATTTTATCTTTGACCAAAGTGTTTGTTCAAGCCAGTATATTTTGAAATTTACAAGTGAGGGGTGCTTGGGTGGCTCAGTCAGTTAAGCATCCGATTTCAGCTCAGGTCATGATCTCACGGTTTGTGGGTTTGAGCCCAGCATCAGGCTCTATGCTGACAGCTTGGAACCTGGAGCCTGCTTTGGATTCTGTCTCTCTCTCTCTGCCCCTGCCCTGCTTGTGCTCTGTCTCTTTATCAAAAATAAACATTAAATTTTTTTTTTAATTTGAATTTTACAAGTGAAAATTTCCTTTTTTCTAATGTTTTTTTTTAATGTTTATTTATTTTGAGAGATAGAAGTGAGAGAGAGTACACGTGCACATGCACACAAGCAGGGAAGGGGCAGAGAGAGAGAGCTGAGAGAGAATCCCTAGCAGGCTCTGTGCTGTCAGTGCCAGAGCTTGATGTAGGGCTCAGTCTCATGAACTGGTGAGATCATGACCTGAACTGAAATCAAGAGTCAGTCACTTAACCAACTGAGCTACCCAGGCACCCTGTTTTAGATGTGTACCTTACAGAGAGTTTAGGTAGGTTTTATTATGTCAGTTGTTAAACCTTTGCGTGTGTCAAAATCATCTAGAGGGCTTGTTAAATACAGATTGCTAGGCCTTACCTGCAGGTTTTCTTGATTCAGGAAGTGTGTGTTGGAGCCTGAGAATTATCTGTATGAGCCTGTCATAGTCTTTTTCTTTTAATAGTTCTTTTTTTTCTAGTTGTATTTGTTGACAGGAACAGTATGGTTAGTATTGGTTCTTTTATTTAATATTATGTGTTCTGTTTTAAATTTGACCTCATCTTTTTTATCCTTTACTATAGGATCTTTGATTTCCTTGTCTTGAGTACATATGCCTTTCCTTCTGAAAATAATGGAAAGTTTGTTATATTTTATTATAATAATTATTTTGTTATATTCTCTTGGTTGCCTTTATATTCATAACTTTCTTAGTCTTCGCCTTCCATTTCTTCAGGTACTATACTTTACTCCTCACTAAGGAATGACGTATATTTTATACTTTAGTGTATTTTTAGTCTCCCTCCTCTCTTTCCCACACTGTTGATAATTGTGATTATTATTTCAGTTTTAAATAGTATCAGTTGTACCCTTCTTCCCTCCCCATTCATATATATGAAATTATTTGCATCTTCGTCTTTGATTGTGCAGTGAGCCATCTATCAAAGTCCTATCTATCATTTACCCTTGGGCTTCATTTTTATTAAAATGTCCCTTCATTATCACTTTTAGCCCAGTATCTCTAATCTTCTATTCCCAAAGCATATTATAGTTTCCAGAGCAACTTGAATTCTAAGTATATGCTCTCTTACATTTGTATTTTTCCCTTTCATGTTTAAGACCTACATTGAAGCTCATTGAGACAAAAGCTGGTATTTTACCCTTGTTATCTGCAGTCTTGAGCACAACGAAGATGATTAACAAATAACTGGTGATTGTTGTAGAGCTTCAGGTGTGGAAAGATTTACTTTTTCAGCTTTATTGAGGTATAATTTCCATAAAAGTCAACCCCTTTAGTATATTATTTGATAAATTTGGTAATTGTATACAGTCATAAAACCAACACCAAAACCAACATATAGAACAGATCCATCAACAGTTCTTTGTGCCCTTTTGCTGTAGAGCCGTACCCCTCCCCCATCCCTGGTGATCACTAATTGGCTTTATGTTACTAGGACTTGCCATTTCTAGAATTCATATAAATGTAGTCATTCACTGCATAATCTTTAGCATTTAATTTCTTTGATTTAGTTTTACATTTTTGAGATTAATTCATGTTATGTATATGAATATTTCATTTTTTATTGCTGATTATTATTATAAGTATGGATATAATTTGTCATTGATAGACATTTAGATTATTTCCATTTTTGACTATTATGAACATTCATATACTAGGTCTTTGTGTCAACATATATGTTCATTTTTCTTTTTTTTCAACGTTTTTTTTTTTTTTTTTTTTTATTTTATTTTTGGGACAGAGAGAGACAGAGCATGAACGGGGGAGGGGCAGAGAGAGAGGGAGACACAGAATCGGAAACAGGCTCCAGGCTCCGAGCCATCAGCCCAGAGCCTGACGCGGGGCTCGAACTCACGGACCGCGAGATCGTGACCTGGCTGAAGTCGGACGCTTAACCGACTGCGCCACCCAGGCGCCCCTATGTTCATTTTTCTTGAATAAATGCCTAGAAATGGGATTGCTGCACAGAATAAGTATATATTGAACTTTATAAAATACTCAGATTATGTTCCAAAGTAGCTGTATCATTTTTCATTCCCACCTACAGTTTTTTGAGAGATAGTTGCTTCACATTCTTACACTTGGAATGGCAGTTTTTTAATTTTAGCCATTTTAATGGGTGTGTAATGTATCTCACTGGGATTTTAATATGCATTTCTGATCACTAGTTTGGATGAACGTCTAATGTACTTATTGGCCATTCATATATCTGATTTTGTGAATATCTTTTCTAGTCTCTTACCCATTTTATAAATTAGATTACCTTTTTTTACTGAGATTTAGGAGTTCTATATATTTTGGATATGAGCCCTTCATCAGTTTCTACCAGTCTGGCTTTTCTTTTTTTTAACTGTGTTTTTGAAGGGCATTAGTTTTTTATTTTGATTAAGTCTACCATTTTTTCTTTATAAAAGAAATAGTTTTAACACTTATGTTGAGGTCTTTAATTCATTTTGAGTAAATTTTTGCCTATGACATGCAGTAAAGGTTGAGGGTTTTTGTTTTCTAATTTTAGAAATTATAACATTGATGTGAGCGACAGTATATTACTAGAGTCAGCTCTTACAATGATTTATAAGAAAATGAGGAGGCATGCATGCAAGTCTTGATCTCAGGTTTGTAAGTTTGAGCCCCATGTTGGTTGTAGAGATTACTTAAAAATAAAATCTTAAAAAAAAAAAAAAAAAGAAAAAGAAAATGAGGATAAAAGTTTGAGAGGGACAGGACAGATCAGGATAACATTGAAGATTTGCAGCCAGTAGAAAACATTTATAAAAGAAAGGATTGAGAGTGAGGACAAGACAAGAGCTCTTCACAAAAGAAGAGCTTTGGTGCCAGTCATTTCAGGCATAATGATAGAAAGAAAACAAATGAAAACTGAAATTGATGACAACGACAGTTTCTATATCTAGAAATGATAGTATCAATAATCAAAACACTGCAGTAAATCAGATTTCAAGGCAAAAATGGCTGTTTTCTGGCCTATTTTACTTTTTTTCATTAATATGTACTTTGCTGTTTAGCCATGTGAAACTTAACTGAGACTAGATAAAAAGAGTACTATCTATAGTTACTATACGATTATAGATTAATTCAGGTTAAAAGGCTCAGGTCTTCAAGGACATCTCTGCAGGTATAACACGTAGGGGCTTTTAAAAGTGAAATAGGATTATAGTTATGCTTGCACCATCCTTCGTCACCCACAGTTCCTCCTCCACATAGGCAACCACTTTCAACTCAATAAACTGGTGTTTATTCTCACATTTTATACATCTATTTTACCTACTTTTGATTTAACCATTTTACAATATTATCAGCTTGGGGGTGCCTGGCTGGCTTAGTTGGTAGGGCGCGCGACTCTTGATCTCGGGTTTGTAAGTTCAAGCCCCACTCTGGGTGTAGAGATTACTTAAAAATAAAATCTTTTGGGGTGCCTGGGTGGTTCAGTCAATTGTGGGTCCGACTTCGGCTCAGGTCATGATCTCCTGGTTCATGGGTTTGAGCCCTGCATCAGGCTCTGTGTTGATAGCTCAGAGCCTGGAGCCTGTTTTGGATTCTGTGTCTCCCTCTCTCTCTTCCCCTCCCCTGCTTGTGCTTTCTCTCTCTCTCAAAAATAAATAAACATTAAACTACATTTTTTTCTTTTTTAATTTCTTTTTAATTTTTTTTTAATATTTATTCATTTTTTGAGAGACAGAGAGAGACAGAGCATGTGTGGGGGAGGGGCAGAGAGAGAGGGAAACACGGACTCCAAAGCAAGCTCCAGGCTCTGAACTGATAGCACAGAGCCCAATGTGGGGCTCTAACCCATGGACCGTGAGATCATGACCTGAGCCAAAGTTGGACCCGCAACCGACTGAGCCACCCAGGTGCCCCTAAACTACATATAAAAAAATAAAAATAAAATCTTTTGAAAATAAAATCTTTTATACATACATAATTTTATATATTATATGTATATAAATATATATATGATCAACTTGTTAACATGAAAGATGGGATTTAGAAAATTTCCTGTATTAATTTTTTTTTTTTTTTTTTTTTTTTTTCCTGTATTAATTTTTCTTCATATTTTCTCTGGAACTCCTTTAAGAGATCTTGAACCTCTTAGACGCCTCCACTAACCCACTAATTTTCTAATCATTATTTCTTTCTCCCTTCTTTCCATTCTTCCTTTTTTTTTTTTTTTTTTTTTAATTATTCTGGGAGATTTCCTGGAATTTTTTCCCCTAAGCTGTTGAATTTTTTAGTTCAACATATTACTTATTTGCAAAAGCACTTCAGTATAGAACTCTGTTGATAGGGGTGCCTGGGTGGCTTAGTTGGTTAAGCATCCGACTTCAGCTCAGATCATGATATCTCAGTCCATGAGTTCGAGCCCCATGTCGGGCTCTGTGCTGGCAACTCAGAGCCTGGAGCCTGCTTCAGATGCTGTGTTTCTCTCTCTCTGCACTCCCCCATTCACACTCTGTCTCTCTTGCTCTCAAAAATAAACATGAAAAAAAAATTAAAAAAAGAAAAAGAACTCTGTTGATATTTGTGTTTTCAGTGCTTCTGTGATACTAATTACAGTATTGTTTATGTGTGTGTTTCTTTTGTTCCTTTCCTTGTTTTTTCCTATTTGTTTTGATCTAGCTTTCACATTAGGGCTTTCATCATTTTTTTGTGATCTTTAGCTCTATGTTAAAATTTAACATTGAGGTACCAGAAACACTATTGTAATCTTTGTGCGTGGTTGGGGCTTGTAAAATGGTGGGCTTCACTATGCAGCATTTAGTCCGATATCTAGATGATTCTTCTAAATGACTCCAAATGTGAATATCTGTAAGTGTTTTCATGACCTTTTCATTTTTTCAGTAAAGAACCCTCCCTGGGTGCCTGGGCGGCTCAGTTGGTTGAGTGTCTGATTTGATTTCAGCTCAGGTCATGAACTCATGGTTTGTGAGTTTGAGCCCTGCATGGGGCTCCGTGCTGT
The DNA here is from genome assembly GCF_028018385.1 of Neofelis nebulosa. Taxonomy (NCBI): domain Eukaryota; kingdom Metazoa; phylum Chordata; class Mammalia; order Carnivora; family Felidae; genus Neofelis; species Neofelis nebulosa. The sequence continues at coordinate 17,463,148 of NC_080798.1, read as the reverse complement.
CCATGTGGAGCCTGCTTGGGATTCTCTCTCTGCCCCTTGTGTGCCCTCTTTCTCCCTCTCTCTCTCAGAATAAATAAAAATAAGGAAGGAAGGAAGAAAGAAAGAAAAAAGAAACCAACCCATCTATTGTTTGACACCACCAACCACCAGCATTTCTAAAGAGCAGCAGTAGAAAGGGGTTGGAACCCTATTCTACATAGGAATTTTTACTCCCTCTTTTCAGTATCTACTTTGCCTATCATCACTAAGTTTGGAGGCTCCTGGTTATACTTTGGATAATAAATTCCTATGTCCTTCCAGTTAGGAGAATTAGGTACATAGGCTGCTGCTTTTATAATCATTTTATAAGTTCCACCTTCTACTCTTACCCAGTCACTCCAGTTATAGAGCCTTTGTGTTGACAGCTGTATCACAAATTACCTTGCTTCTAGGTAGCATCCTCTTTTGCTGGCTTTTTATTTAAGCCACTTGATTCTGCTGTTAATTTGTAGTTCTTTATTTGCTTTCCTTTCAAAATTTCCTAAATCTTTTCGTCCACCGGTGTCTTCTCAACCTCTGCAGTGTTTATGAGTATATTCCCTTCATCCTCGTACTATCATTTGAATGGAGTTTCAGGAAGATACAGAATAAATATCTTATTTAACCATATGTCCTCTTTAATAATTCTGTTTATTTTTTATCCTTTCATCTTAGGCTCTCCCAATCTTATGTGTTTGTTTTTTCATCCTGTTTGTTACCTGTTCTTTATATTTTATTTTACTGATTTATAAAATGCAAAAGTTACATTTAAAAACAGTTTGAGCAGGGTGCCTGAGTGGCTCAGTTGGTTAAGCCTCCCAACTCTCGACTTCGGCTCATGTCATGATCTCACAGTTCATGGTTTCGAGCCCCACATTGGGCTCTGTGCTGATGGTGCAGAGCCTGCTTGGGATCCTCTCTCTTTCCCTCTCTCTCTGTCCTTCCCTGGCTCGTGTGCACACTCCCCCTCTCTCTTTCTCAAAATAAATAAACTTAAAAAAATAATAAAAATAAAAACAGTTTAAACTACATGTTCCTGTGAATGTTATTTGTATTTAAGCTTTCTTTTTACTGTGGGACTAGGTTTGAAATAAAGAGTCTATTTTACAATACCACATTTAAAAATTTTTGTTAAAAATACTGGAAAAAATCACAAGTGTTAGTGTTGATGATGATGATAGCCACTTTATTGGATATTTACTACATGCTAGGCACTAAATATTTTACAGTTATTAGCTCTTTTCAATGATGATTTTGTTTTTATTCCCTTTTAGAAAAGGTCTGGGAAATTTATAAATAGATGAAGACTCATCATGGAAGACATGAGAGTTAAGTCTTATCTTTCTCCATGAAAATATAGTTTAGAAAAAACCGAGAAAACCTGGGCATAACAGAAAAGTATTTCCTTTGAGGACAGATGTTGATTCTTTACGACTACATCTCTATGTATGAGACTCAGTTTAAGAGAGTTCAGAACATAATTTATACTCAAATATAAGTGAAGCTAAGAAAGAACCATTAAGAATACAATTGATATTATATGTTTCATCCCAATCTGTAATTGTCTAATCTCAGGATAAGCAATGTAAGTCTTTCATCATAAATTCAGCTTCATTAGATACCTGAGAATTAATACTGGAGAGAAACCTATGAATTTGGTGAATGTGGAAAAGCTTTCATCTATGTCACATTGTCAAGAAATACTGAAGAATTCTTGTTGGAAAAAATATCTGCGTGGTAAGAATGTTGGAAAGCCTGAAGCCTGAAGCAGATCTCCTTCAGCATGATCAAATTCATACTAGAGAGAAACCTCATGAATGTAATGAATGTGGAAAAACCTTCAGCCTGAAGGAAAACCTCATAGAGCATAAGAAAATGCATACTGGAGAAAAATCACATGAATGTACTGAATGTGGTAAAGTATTCTCTCGAGTCTCATCCCTTACTCTACATTTGAGAAGTCATAGAGGAAAGAAACCATATAAATGTAATAAATGTGGAAAAGCCTTCAGTCAGAAGAGAAACTTCCTTTCTCATCAGAAACATCATACGGGAGAGAAACTCTATGAGTGTGGGAAAGCTTCTATTCAGATGTCAAGCCTCATTAAACACCAGAGAAATCATACTGGAAACAAACCCTATGCATGTAAGGAATGTGGAAAAGCCTTCAATGGCAAATCATATCTCACTGAGCATGAGAAAATCCATACAGGAGAGAAACCATTCGAATGTAATCAATGTGGAAGAGCCTTCAGCCAGAAGCAGTACCTCATTAAACATCAGAATATCCACAGTGGAAAGAAACCCTTTAAATGTAATGAATGTGGAAAAGCCTTTAGCCAGAAAGAAAACCTGATTATCCATCAAAGAATACATACTGGAGAGAAACCTTATGAATGCAAGGGGTGTGGGAAAGCTTTCATTCAGAAGTCAAGCCTTATTAGACACCAGAGAAGTCATACAGGAGAGAAACCCTATATATGTAAAGAATGTGGGAAAGCCTTCAGTGGCAAATCAAATCTCACTGAGCATGAGAAAATTCATATTGGAGAGAAACCCTATAAATGTAATGAATGTGGAACAATCTTCAGGCAGAAGCAATACCTCATTAAACATCACAATATTCATACAGGAGAGAAACCCTATGAATGTAATAAATGTGGAAAAGCCTTCTCTCGAATCACATCACTTATTGTACATGTGAGAATTCATACGGGGGATAAACCTTATGAATGTAAAATATGTGGGAAAGCCTTCTGTCAAAGCTCATCTCTTACTGTTCATATGAGAAGCCATACAGGTGAAAAGCCCTATGGTTGTAATGAATGTGGAAAAGCCTTCTCTCAGTTCTCAACTCTTGCTCTGCATATGAGAATCCATACTGGAGAAAAACCTTATCAGTGTAGTGAATGTGGGAAAGCTTTTAGCCAGAAGTCACATCATATTAGACACCAGAGAATTCATACTCACTAAAGCTCGATAAACGCCTTGAATTTAGGAAAAGCTTCAGCAAAACTCAGACTTAATGGTATACCAGAAATTCATTTTATAATAAAGTGGCTTGAATGTGGAAAATACTTCAACAAATCAAAACTTAAATACTAACAATTTTAATAAGTATCATAGTTTAAAAACCTATGCTCCCAAAACTCCCACAGCAAACATTGTTAATGATGTACTTTTAGGAGCAATCTCATTGAAGTAAGTATGGATCCAGTCATGGACACTAAGCAGCATGGTTCTGGAAGGCTTACCTGATGCATTAAGACAAAGATATGAGAGGTATAAAGATTTTAAATTAAGAGACAAAATTGTCATTTTTAAAATTTTTTGCTACAGATGTAATCAAAAGTATTTGTTCTTGATGCATTCATAGAAATCAAAGATTGGGACAGAATATTGTATTCAGAAACATGCATGCCTTTATGGGGAATTGGTAATTGATAGAGATGATAACAAAAGTTGGTAGGGGAATTATGGATGATTCAAAAAATGGTCTCAGGGTAACTGATTCTTCATGTGGAAAAAATATTGGATCTCTGCCATAGTAATACATTAAAGAATTTATTATGAAATCCAAAAGTATTGTAAAGACCAGAATGCAAAAAGCAAAACTTGGTAACATAAGAATTTTATAGGAGAATGTTTTTAAAACCTCCAGTAGGAAAGAATTTCTAAAATAGATTCCAGAACACACATTCTTGAGTGTATATGCATATACCCAAGAAACTGATACATGTACTTAAGTTAGGGAGTCATGTATCTTTATGTTCATTGCAGCATGAATTACATTAGCAAAAAATTGGAAACGTGTGTTGCTTGTGAAATGGATAAATACAATGTGATATAGGCACACAGTAGAATATTCTCTAGTAGTTAAGTATAACAGATTATATATATAAATAGAAAGACCTGAAAAATCATGTGGCGTGAAAAAAATGAAGAGATCAATATGTTATAATCGTTAGCTCTGTGAATTTGAATGAAATCAACACTATTATTAAGCATTAGTTATGGAAGAACGTTTTTATGGAAAACTGAAGAAACGATTGGAAGGATACACACTCATTTCCCAAAAGTGATTGCTTCTAGAAAGAAAGGTAGCAGAAAAGAAATGGGACCAAGCATGGTTGTTAAAGGATATTTCAGTTTTGTATCTAAATACCATCATTAAAAAGAAATAAAGATTCCAACTAAATATAACAAAATGTTAGTTAACTCTGGGTTGTGGTAATATATGTGTTCTATTGTTTGTGCTATCCCTGAAAATTAAAAAAGATAAAGATAGGAGTAGGAAAGTTGTACATGCAGTACATGTAATAATGGACTCACAATCCCAGGCAGATGCTACTATTTTATAGAAAATATTTCTAAAATCATACCTTTATTAGAAGTTATTTTTTTTAATTGGATGGTAGCTTAAATTATTTAAATGTACTCTTGCATGTCACATCACTAATATGTGTGGTCTCAGAAATTAAAGCATGATTCTGCAATAGGTTAAGTGGGTTACATACATTTAAGAATCATATGATTTAATAATACTGGCACAGACTTGATACTACTAAGAACCAGTTTTTACTGAAACATCAGAAATTTTAAGAGTCCACATAACTAGTATTAGCATTAATAATTTGAGATTTTTAAAATGAAGAAACCAAATTACTCTTAAATTTTTAAATATGCCACTGAATAAAACTTCAACTCTTGCATTTTACCTTCAATTTTAACCTCAGACATTTTTATTCTCTATTCTGCCAGATATAATTGATAGATCCCCTGTTTGTTTGTTTCTTTGGTGAAAATGGTGCTAAAAGAGATCTGAGACCTAAACAGTATTGTTTTATGTGAAGCAAATCTTTTTGCCAATTTTTGTTTACTTGATCCCTTTCCACAACAACTTGACACATAAAGAGTTGTTAGTGCTCTTTTTGAAGTGATAAAAATGAGTATGCAATATTTAAACCTTAGGCATATGTCAAATATATCAATTTCTTTTAAATACAAAATAATGAAATGCTAATTAAACCATAGTACTACACCACTTATTAGCAGTTTTGAAGATTGGTTTTAAGATTATAAATTCCAGGGGTTGTTTATGTGTTTTCATGAATCTAAATTATCCTCTATTTTCTTCCATTCTTCATTAAACAGTCCCCTTGTATTTCTTAAGTGTTTTGCCCTTCCATTTGTACAGCTTTGAAGTCACCAGAGCAATTTAGAACTCTTAATTCAGACCAAACTAGGAAGATTACCTTTTGGTGCCTGCAGTGGGTTGGTGCCAAGGTGCAACAATGATTACGATAGTCAGAGTAAGATGAGTAACACCTGGGATACTGTATACTGTAAATTTACTCTGATATTCCCTACTGATTCAACTTGTTGCTAGTTATTTGCCACCACAAACAACCCTACAGTAAACATTTTTTTTTAACATTCTTAAAATCAGACCTTAAATTTCAGATATTTTTATTTCTGAGGCAAAAGATTGTTAGATTAAAGGACATATACTATTTTTTAATTTTAATAGATAATATCGGTCATTTTCAGAAACACATCTTTCCTCTAACCCTGCAATAGATGGTAATATACTACTTAAATTTATGTTTGTCTGATGAGCATACACCTCAACTGCTCCTAGATTTGCTGCTTTGTAAACTTTTGCATTGTTGGCTCATTTTCCTATAGGATTATTTATCTGTCAATTTTGAAGACCTCTTTATATGTTAGACGTTAGGAATTTGCCTAATTTTTGTCATAAAAATATTTTTCCATAAAAATATCTTAAATTTCTGTGTAATCGATATGTATTTTTTCTAAGCTTATGGATTGGTTAAAAAGATACTTTAATCTCTAGATTGTATATGTAATTTTTCTTAGGTTTTCTTGCAAGTTGTTTATTGTTTACTTTTTTCAATATGTAAATATTTAATATATCTAGAATTTATTTTTTAACGTCCTATAAAATGAAGATTCATTGTTATTTTCTTCCAGATGGGTTTCCAGTTATAAGCACAACTTGTTAAAATAACCCATCTACTCAGCAGTCAGTCACATAGTTCTGACACCAATCTGCAGTGTCCACCAACAGCAATCACAGATTTGAACTGGCAATCAAAAAAACAGAATAGGCTTTAACCCAACATTAGGTTTATTATTAGCTTTGTCCTGATCACAACAACAACAACAAAACCACCTTTACAATACTGCAACTACCCAAGCAAAGATAGTTTCGAGGACCTATGTACTGCTGAAGGGAGAAAAGGTCAGAATGGGTGCAGTTCACCTAAGCCCTGGGAAACAACGTTCTCACCCAGGATATCTTACTATAACCCACCACTGCATCTGCATGGTGTACCCCCATCACATGGGGCACACCCAGTTGTAAGACTGAAACCCACTTAAGCACAGGGAAGCTGCTACCTTGTTTTCCCAAGACTTATGATACCTTAGTCATATAGGCTAGCCATGTCTTCATGCCAATTCACAGCTCTTCCCTCATCTAGGTACAGGATACAAATGAATCTACAGTAGTATTTTCTTCAAGGAAACTGGTATGAAGGCAAATCTAAGGTTCTCTTTCTACACATGGGTCAGTAGGAAAGGCCTGTTGTTTTTACCAGTACCATCCTTTTCCTATTTAACTGACTCAGTTATGTGATCCTTTAACCATATGATCTTTTCTTCACTCAACTGAAACTGCCTGTAGTTTCACTTGTACCAGAACCTATTCTGTATTTTCATTTCACTAATTTATTTTTCTACTTCTATACTAATACCATATTAACTGATAAACTGATTTAACACTAGCCTTACTGCATTTTGATACTGCATATTAGACCAAGTCCTCGCTGTTTTTCATAGTTTTATTGGCTATTCTAGTTTTCTTTCTATATAAATGAAGATGGTGTTCTCAAAATACAAAAACTCTTTGATAGTTGGAATTACATTAAATTTATATATTTATTTTGAGAGAAATGACATTTTTTATTTTAAGTCTTCCTGACCCAAATTGTAGTGTGCCTTTGCATTTCTTCAAACTATGATCATGTCCTTCAGCATGAGGGTTCTGAACAAAGTAATCTGAATGCCATCCCTGCTTAATATTATATTATAGAAAAAGTTTGTTAGTTGGGTGAATAAGAAAAATCCCTATTATGGACTAAATGTTTGTAGCCCCCCAGAATTCATATGTTGAAGCCCTGATTTCTATTGTGATGGTGTTTGGAGATGGGGCTCTAAGTAATTGGGTTTGGATTAGGTCATGAAGGTGGGACACTCATGATGGGAACAGTACCTTTATAAGAAGTGGGAGAGAGATTATAAGAACATAAAGAGATTTCTTTCCATTTGTATACACAAGTCCTGTGAGTGCAGGACTTCTTTCTGTAGACAGAAAGAAGCTGTCTACATACTAGGAATTGGACCTTCACAGGATTTGCCAGCACTTTGATCTTGGGATTTCCCAGCTTCGATAACTGTAAGAAATAAATGTCTGTTTAAACCACCCAGTCTATGGTATTTTGTTGTAATGCCCAAGATAAGACAATCCCTTTCCTGCTTAATTCTACTGGGCTCCTAATAAATGGTAAAACAAAAAGCACTTTTCATTAGGAGAGTAAAATTCCAACTCCCATTATTAATAAGGTCTATAATTTTAATTTAAAATTGTTTTTAACGTTTATTTTCGAGAGACAGAGACACAGTGGACTACAAATCCACAGAAATCTGGGGCAAGACATGGATAGAGACACACAATAGATAATCCACAGCCTGAAGGAAAAGCTAGGGTAAGACTCAGGGAAATTAGGGTATTCAAAATCAGATGTATATATGGGGGATTTAGAAAGGCATACACCTGCCCATCCAAGAAGCATACTAAAGAAAGACCTGAGAAGACAAGATTCACATCCAGATAATCCCTAAATTCAGAGAAATCCTAGATAAATTGTAAAGGAGTATCCCAACACAGAGCCAATCAGCAAAGACTACAAAAGATGATGGTTGTGTGGTGGTGTTCTTTTCTTTCAGTTCCCAGCATTCAAAAAACTGTCAAACTAGGTAAAAATGGGTTCCAGTTCAAGATGGCAAAATAGGGAAGAACCAGTAGAATTCGCCTCCTGCTAGGACACACTGACATACAGCTACATATGGAGTAATCGCCTCAAAAAAAACCGTAAAGGCTGGCTAAGGGACAACTACACATTGGGCAAACAAAACCACATCAAAGAATGTAGGAGAGGCTGAGACAATCTCACCATAAACCTCAGCCCTAGAGTGGCAACCCACAACTGGGAGATAACTCAAAACCTGGAGCTTCTACGGGGAACAAGGAATTGAATGTCACATCGGGCAACTCCACTTTTAGGATCTTCACCTGAGAGATGAGCTCCGAAACATCTAACTTTTAAAACCAATGGGGATCACATCCTGAGACCCACAAGATTGTAGCAATCTGGAAGACAGCTCTCAGGGGCAATCATGTCCAGATATAAAAAAAAATTTTTAATTCTTTTTATTTTTTTTTCTTTTTTTATTTTTTAATATATGAAATTTACTGTCAAATTGGTTTCCATACAACACCCAGTGCTCATCCCAAAAGGTGCCCTCCTCAATACCCATCACCCACCCTGCCCTCCCTCCCACCCCCCATCAACCCTCAGTTTGTTCTCAGTTTTTAACAGTCTCTTATGCTTTGGCTCTCTCCCACTCTAACCTCTTTTTTTTTTTTTCCTTCCCCTCCCCCATGGGTTTCTGTTACGTTTCTCAGGATCCACATAAGAGTGAAACCATATGGTATCTGTCTTTCTCTGTATGGCTTATTTCACTTAGCATCACACTCTCCAGTTCCATCCACCTTGCTACAAAAGGCCATATTTCATTCTTTCTCATTGCCACGTAGTATTCCATTGTGTATATAAACCACAATTTCTTTATCCATTCATCAGTTGATGGACATTTAGGCTCTTTCCATAATTTGGCTATTTAAATTCTTTTTAGAAACCTCCATACTGTTTTCCATAAGTGGCTGTACAAATTTATATTCCCACCAACAGTGCACAAGGGTTCCCTTTCTCACATCCCTACCAACATTTTAGTTTAGTGGGTTTTTTTTTTGTTTTTTTTTGTTTTTTTTTTTTTAGTAGCCATTCTGACTGGCATGATGTGATATTTCATTGTGGGTTTGATTTGTATTTCCCTGATGATTAATAATGAAATTCAGCATAAACTCAAGTAACATATGATCCAGCAATTAGCCTTCTGGATATTTATCCTAAGAAAACAAAAACACTAACTCAAAAAGTTATATGCAGCCCTGAGTTCACTGCAGCATTATTTACAAGAGCCAAGGTATAGAAACAACCTAAGTCTCCACTGATGGATGAAGAGATAAAGAAATTGTGATATATGTGTGTATACACATACATACATACACACAACAGGATCTTATTCAGCTATAAAAAAGAATGAAATCTTGCCAGTTGCAACATGGATGGATCTTAGGGCATTATGCTATGTGAAATAAGTCAGAGAAAGACAAATACCATATGATCTCTCTTATATGTGGAATCTAACAAAAAAAAATCAAAAACAAAAAAAAAGCTAAAAATAAATACCAAGCTCTAAAATAAAGAGAACAGGTTGGTGGTTTCCAGAGGTATGGACAGTGGGGGTTGGAGAAATGGAAAATCTTTTTTGTTTGTTCAAATGAATTGGTTAGGGGTGCCCAGGTGGCTCAGTTAAGCATCCAACTTGGGCTCAGGTCATGATCTCACAATTCATGAGTTCAAGCCCCGCATTGGCCTCTGTGCTGACAGCTCAGAGCTTAGAGCCTGCTTCAGATTCTGCGTCTTTTTCTCTCTCTGCCCCTTCCCCACTTGTGCCCTGTCTCTTTCTCTCAAAAATAAACATTTGGGGCGCCTGGGTGGCGCAGTCGGTTAAGCGTCCGACTTCAGCCAGGTCACGATCTCGCGGTCCGGTCCGTGAGTTCGAGCCCCGCGTCAGGCTCTGGGCTGATGGCTCGGAGCCTGGAGCCTGTTTCCGATTCTGTGTCTCCCTCTCTCTCTGCCCCTCCCCCGTTCATGCTCTGTCTCTCTCTGTCCCAAAAAAAAAAAAAAAAAAGTTGAAAAAAAAAGAAAAAAAAGAAAAAAAAATAAAAAAAAAATAAAAAAAATAAACATTTAAAAAATGAGTTGGTTAAAGAATGAATAAATAGATGCTATTTACATCTGTTAATTTTACATTAATAGAGAAAAAAGCTAAAATTGAACTAAGGAAAAATATCAAGTGGTCACATGTGACAAGAAACAGTCTATGCAAAAATAGTTTAGAAAAGTATCAGATTACACAGTCTTCAACAATCAAAAATAATGAACCTGGAGAAAGGGGGACAATCTAATTTCCAGAATTAACATTTTATAACAGTGCCCAATTTTCAACATAGAGCACAAGGCATTGAAAAAACTGGACATGACTCATTCAAAGGAACAAAATAAAAGAAATTATCCCTGAGAAAGCCCAGTCATCAGACTTATGAGGCAAAGACTTTAAAACAACTGTCTTACAGCATACCTGTAAGCATGCAGCTCTTGATCTTGGTGTCATGGGTTCAATCCCCACATTGGGCACAGAGGTTACTTAAAAAAATGAAACATGGGGCGCCTGGGTGGCGCTGTCGGTTAAGCATCCGACTTCAGCCAGGTCACGATCTCGCGGTCCGTGAGTTCGAGCCCCGCGTCAGGCTCTGGGCTGATGGCTCGGAGCCTGGAGCCTGTTTCCGATTCTGTGTCTCCCTCTCTCTCTGCCCCTCCCCCGTTCATGCTCTGTCTCTCTCTGTCCCAAAAATAAATAAAAAACGTTGAAAAAAAAATTAAAAAAAAAAATGAAACAACTATCTGTTTATTCAAAAATTTTTAATGTTTAGTTATTTTTGAGAGAGAGAGAGACACAAAGCACAAGCAGGGGAGGGGCAGAGAGAGAGAGGGAGACACAGAATCTCAAGCAGGCTCCAGGCTCCAAGCTGCCAGCACAGAGCCTCATGCAGGGCTCGAACTCAAACCGTGAGATCATGACCTGAGCTTTGGTCAGATGCTCAACCCACTGAGCCACTCAGGTGTCCCAAAACAACTGTCTTAATATGGTCAAAGACCTAAGGGAAAAACATAAGACAAAACTATCAGGAAAACCATATGAACAGAGTTAGAATGTCAACAGAAATTACAAAATAGTACCAAACAAATTCTGAACCTGTAGTATACAATAGCTGATATAAAAAAAACTTACTAAAGGGGTTCAGTATCAGATTTGAGCAGACAGAAGAAAAACAATGAGCGAACTTGAAGACCATTAAAATTGAGTCTAAAGGGCAGAAACAAACCAGAATGAAGAAATGTGCATAAGGGACAGACATTAGGACACTAATAAGCAATCCCTATTAAAATTCCAATGGCATTTTATATAAATAGAAAAACCCATCCTAAAATTCATATAGAATTTCAATGACCCTGGATAGCCAAAGGAATCCTGAAAAACAAGAACAAAATGGAGAATTTCTTGCTCCTGATTTCAAAATTTACTACAAAGCTACATTAATTAAAACAGTATAGTACTAGCATAAGGACAAGCATATAGCAAACGGACTATGGTAGAGAGCCTAGAAACAAACCTTTGCATATATTGTCAAATGATTTGCAACAAGAGTGCCAAGAATATTTAATGTGAAAAAGACAGTCTTTTCAATGCATTTGCTGGGAAAACTGGATATCCACATACAAAAGAATGAAGTTGGGTCCTAACCTAACACCATATATAAAAATTAACTCAAAAATAGAACAAAGACTTAAACTTAAGACCTAAACTCTTAGAAGGGGACACCTGGGTGGCTCAGTCCATTGAGCATCCAACTCTTGGTTTTGGCTTAGGTCAAGATCCCAGGGTCATTGGATTGAGCCCTGTGTTGGACTCTAAGCTGAGCATAGAACCTGCTTGAGATTCTCTCCTTCTCTCCTTCTGCCCTGCTTTCCAACTCACACACACTTCTCTAAAATAAAAATTAAAAGATTAAAAAAAAAAACAAACCAAAAACCTCTAAGAAGAAAACATAGGTGAAAACTTCATGACATTGGATTTGGCAACAATTGTTTGGATATGACACCAAAAGCACAGGTAGCTAAAGAAAAAAATAGATAAACTGGACTTCATCAAAATTAAAAATGTTCGTATTAAAGGTCACTATCAAGGGTGAAATGAAAAGACAAAAAAATTGGGGTACCTGGCTGGCTCAGTCAGCAAAGCATACAATCTTGAGGTTTTAATTCGAGCCCCATGTTGGGTGTAGAGATTACTTAAAAATAAAGCCTTAAAAAAAAACTGAAAAAGACATTTGCAATGCATATACTAATATCTAGAATATATTTAAAAAATCCTATAACATGTAGACATTTCTCCAAAGTAGATAGATATACATGGCCAATTAGCAAGTGAAAAGATCCTCAATGGCACTAGTTTTTAGGGATATGTGAATCAGAACTGCAATGAAATACCATTTACCCATTAGATTGGCTATTATAAAAAAGCGCAAAATAAGTGTTGGCAAGGATGTGGAGAAATTGGAACCCTTGTCCATTGCTGGAGGGAATGTTAAATGGTACATTACTGGAAAACAAGTCGGTGGCTCCTGTTAAACACGGAATTACTATATGGATAACTATATTATCCACTCTGGTGTATAAACAAAATAATAGAAAGCAGGGACTCAAAGAGGTATCTGTACAACTGTTTTCATAAAAGCATTATTCATGATGGCTAAAAGGTGGAAACAACCTAAGCATCCATTGACAGATGAATGGATAAACAAAGTGTAGTAAACACATACAATGGCATATTTTTAGCCTTATAAAAGAATATGGATACAACATGGATGAACCTTGAAAACCTTATGCTACGCGAAATAATTCAGATACAAAAAGCACAAATATGATTCAACTTCTATGAGGTACCTAGTACAGGCAAATTCATAGACATGGAAACTAGAACATAACTTACAAGGAGGAGGGGGGATGCAGAGTTACATAGTTTCAGTTTGGGATGATGAAAAAGCTTTGGAAATGTATAGTGGTGATAGTTACACAACATTGTGAATGTACACCACTGCACTGTACAAAAATAGTTAAAATGGTACATTTTATGTTATGTGTATTTTACTACAATGTAAATATATTACCTGATAGCATGTGATGAGTAAATGTTAATAATAATAATTATCACGTAGTGCGTGAGGGGAGAAGTCTCATACCAATAAGTTGAAAAGCAATAATCCTACAAAATCAGTCTGAGCTGTGCGATTCAAAGAGTAATATTTGTTCAGACAAGGTAAAGATCAATACTGAGTCTTGTCTTAGGCACAAATAAAAATTAACATTAGAAGATTTTGTTTAAGTTTTTTTTTTTTTCAACGTTTTTAATTTATTTTTGGGACAGAGAGAGACAGAGCATGAACGGGGAAGGGGCAGAGAGAGAGGGAGACACAGAATCGGAAACAGGCTCCAGGCTCCGCGCCATCAGCCCAGAGCCTGACGCGGGGCTCGAACTCACGGACCGCGAGATCGTGACCTGGCTGAAGTCCGACGCTTAACCGACTGCGCCACCCAGGCGCCCCTAAGTTTTTTATTCTGAGAGAGAGAGAGCACGTGAGCAGGGGAGGGACAGAGAGAGATGGAGAGAGAGAATCCTAAGCAGGCATGGTGCTAATCAGTGCAAAGCCTGACGTGGAGCTCAGTCCCATGAACTGTAAGATAATGACCTGAGCCAAATCCAAGGGTCGGTCACTTAACCAACTAAGCCACCCAGAAGCCCCTAGAATATGTTTTTATACAGATAGAGCGTACAATGAAGGCAAACGTAGGGAAGAACACAATATATGTAACATTAAGGAAACTTGAAATAGGGTACAGGAAGAGTAAATCTTACCTACTCTAGTACAATTATCTTCCAATAATTCCAGATTCTGTGACCCAAAATGCACTCATTTGGCATTGTCTCCATAAAGACCCTCAGTCATAAATGGAAACTATTTTCAGTGATCCTTCAAATGGGAAAAGGAAGAGTATGCCAGTTGGGCAGCAATTTTCCCATCTGCAAACATAGGGACATTTATTGAACATCTTTTTACAGCCCAGGCCTTTAAGGAGCTGTGTGTTTTTATAAAAGCCTCAGTCATATACTTTGCCAAACGTCCTAAATACAGAGTGCATAAACTCTAATCTGTTTTGTTTTGGGTTTTTTTTCATTAAATCATTGATTCTTGACCCCATCAAGTCAGGTCCTGTTGTTGACCAGTGGACATAAAATACGCTCTTCCCTGAGGCTTACACAGTATAGTACAGGAAACAGATTTGGGTCGGATAACCATAAAAGTTGTGGGACAGAAGCATGTGAAAAGATCTGCAGGACTACAGAGGAGCCTATGACAAATTTCAAAGCCGTGTCTGGTGAGGCTTCTCAGAGAAGGTGAAATTTAAGCTGAATCTTGACAGGTGAGAGTGACATCACTGGGCAGAGAAGGGAGAAAAGATCATTACCAGGCAAAGGATATCCTATGTGCAATTGGTCAAGGGCTGTATAACAGAAACTGTATATTTGCTATCCCCAAGTTAAGAGCAGTTCCCACCCACTTCACCTAGTTGATGCAGACTCATCAGCGTGGTGGTTAGTTTCTCAGGCAAGTAATCTCTGAGATACCCAAGTAGGGCAAAAATGGTATTTTTACTGCTTATCAAAATATATAAATCATGTAGCAACATGAAACTTCTGAAAATTTTATTTTGTTTTAATTCCAGTGCAATAAAATTTACAGGTATTTGTATGACTGATAAATATGTCTCCCTAAACAGAAAACATGTTTATGTGTATTCACAATTGAATTTCACTGCTCTTTGCCCAGTTTCTGGACTTCAGAAGGTGCCCAAAAAATATGGAAGGGAGGAAGGAAGGAAGGAAGGGAGAGAGAGAGGGAGGGAGGTAGATACCCCACCTCCAAACACGACAAATGAGTTGCCAATAATTGATGGAAGTCTAGGATGAATCCCCAGGACTCCTGATTTCTGGTCAGGACTCTTATTGAACAACAAAAAGCTATATATAGGTCAGGGGAAATTTTTGTAGTTTTGAAATTCAGCATTTTCTGTTGATATGAAGATCTAGTTATATTCTTTCCAAATCACTGTACCTTTCTTTTTCATGGTCATCTCTCCAAGAGCTCTTAATATACTTGAAAGTCCATAAACTTTGGAAGCAATGATTTTTGCACCTCTCTCTGAGTATTAATATTCACAGTAATCATCTTTCAGGGAACTACAATATCTCAGATCTGACAAATATTTCCATTATCTGCCCAGGATAAGATGGCAATGACTTCTACTGTTCTTTTTTATTCTCTTCTCACAAGTGATTCATGGTGTCTTCATGAATGGAATACTAGGAAAAATGGTATTCATATTTGTAGATTTATGAAATATTTCCAAATTGCATTAAAAGTAGTTGTACCAATTTACAATCCCTTGGCAATGTATGAGAATCCCCACCAATCTGTGTTCTCACTAACCCTTTTTAAAAAATTTTTTTAATGTTTATTTATTTTTAAGGGGGCAGGGAGGGGCAGAGAGACAGGGAGACACAGTATCCACAGCAGGCTTCTTGCCTCGGAGCTGTCAGCACAGAGCCCAAAGTGGGCTTGGAACTCAAGAGCTGTGAGATTATGACCTGAGCCAAAGTAGGATGCTTAACTGACTGAGCCACCCAGGAGCCCCGAACCCTTGTTTTAACATGGATTTTCCTGGGTTGCCTGGGTGGCTCAGTCAGTTAAGTGTCTTACTCTTGATTTCAGCTCAGGTCATGATCTCATGGTTCATGGGATCATGCAGGGATCAGCCTTGCATTAGGCTCTGCACTGACTGCACAGGGCCTCCTTGGGATTCCCTCTCTCCCTCTCTTGCTACCCTTCCCCTGTTCATGCATGCGAACATGTGTGTACGCATGATCTCTCTCTCTCTCTCTCTCAAAAACAAATAAAAATAAACTTTAGAATGTGCTTTAAAAAAAAAAAAGACTAAGTTTCCCAAATATGTTGATTGTAGAATGGTAGCTTACTGTGGTAGTAATTTGCATTTTCTTTATTATATGTGAGGATAAGCTTCTTTTCAAAGGCCTATTGTCCATCTAGTTTCCTCTTCTGTGGATTTTCTGTTCATATAACTCTTCACCCATTTTCTGTTTTTTGCATTTAAAAATAAATATGTGTGAACTGTGTATATACTCTGGATACTAATCTTTTGTCACTTATATGTGCTGCAATACTTACTCTCAGACTACAACTTTTTTCACTCTATGATCTCTTTGGATGCCTAATAGTTTTATTTTTTTATGTTTTATTTATTTTGAGAGAGAGAGAGAGTACATGCATGCACGAGCAGGGGAGGGGCAGAGAGAGAATCCCAAGCAGTCTTCAGGCTGTCAGCTCAGAACCTAAGGCAGCACTTGAACTGCCTTACTCACGAACTGAACCATGAGATCATGACCTGAGCCAAAATCAAGAGTCAGATGTTTAACCAACTGAGACACCCAGGCACCCCCTAATAGTTTAAAAAATTTTTTTAATGTTTATTTATTATTGAGAGACAGAGAGACAGAGCATGAGCAGGGGAGGGGCAGAGAGAGGAGGAGAAGCAGGCTCCAGCCTCCAAGCTGTCAGCACAGAGCCCGATGCAGGGCTCAAACTCACAAACCACAAGATCATGACCTGAGCCAAAGTTGGACACTCAACCGACTGAGCCACCCAGGTGCCCCAATAGTTTTAAATTTTAATGTAATCATCTTTTATGTTTGCTTTTAGGATCTTAAGAAATATTTTCTAATCCATAGTCTCTAAGGCATTGTACTATATTTTCTTTCAAGACTTTTACAGATTTGTTCTTTATAATTAGTTCTTTATCATTTTCCCCTTTTATTGAGATATAATTGACATATAATATTATATTAGTTTTGGGTGTACAACATAATGATTTGATATTTGCATATATTATGAAATGATCACCAAGATAAATTTAATTAACATCCAAGACCACACATAGCTACACTTTTTTCTTGTGGTGAGAATTTTTTAAATCTACTCTCTTAGCAACTTTCAAATATACAATATAGTATTATTAACTATAGTCACCACACTGTACATTATAGCACCAGGACTTACTTTATCACCGAAGTTTGTACCTTTAAACTGCCTTCATCCATTTTGCCTAGCCTCCACTCCCCACCTCAGGCAGCCACCAATTTGTTTTCTCTGAGTTGAGGGTTTTAATTGGTTTTGTTTGTTGTTTTTCTCATAGGTGAGATCATAACGCTATTTTTCCTTCTCTGTCTGACTTAGCTCACTTAGCATAATGCCCTCAAGGTCCACCCATGTTGCCACAAATGGCAGGATTTTGGTTTTTTAATTTTTTTAAATTTTTTAACGTTTATTTATTTTTTAGAGACAGAGAGAGACAGAGCATGACTCCAGGAGGGGCAGAGAGAGAGGGAGACACAGAATCGGAAGAAGGTTCAGGCTCTGAGCTGTCAGCACAGAGCCCGATGCAGGGCTCAAACCCACAAACTATGAGATCATGATCTGAGCCAAAGTCAGACACTTAACTGACTGAGCCACGCAGGTGCTCCTCCTTCTTTTTTTATAGCTGAAAAATATCCCATTGTATACAGAAAACCTCTGATAACCAACATGTACATGAAAAGATGCTCAACATCATTAATCATCAGGGAAATGGAAGTCAAAACCACAGATATCACCTCATGCCTCTCTTAGAATGACTATTATCAAAAAGACAAGTAAATGAAGTTGAACATCATTTGAGGTGGAAAAAAATGTAAGACTGATGTCAAAGAAAAAACAAAGCCAAACAGCAGTTAAAGTGGTAAAAATTGATTTTATTCAGGACTAATTTCAATAGGGGAAAAAAAGACCTCAGTATTGAACCAACCTTAATCCTGAATATAAGCATGGGCAAGTGGAAATGTATAGTCAGGGAGCACGGTGAGGGTCAGAGGATGTTAAAATTATAAGAGAAACACCAGGAGTAAGGGTCTGGCTAAACCAACTAAACAGGATTCTTGCTGAAGACAGGCCAGCATGAACACACAGCACCTGGGCGATGGTGGAGGATGAGGAATCTGATCAGACATCAAGGGTAATCACATATTAACGGTGGAGGATTCAGTTAAACTGACTGAGGGCTCTTACTAAATCTTGATTTTATAAATAATTGCACAGATAGGTCTAGGAGAAGGTTCAGGAGTCTAAAGTTTGGTCAAAGAATCTTTGTCACTGAATTGTTGGCACCTGAATTGCTGGGGGTTGCCTGGCTGGCTCAGTAGGGACTCTTGATCTTGGGGTCATAATTTCAAGCCCCATGTTGGGTGTAGAGATTGCTTAAATAAACGAAACTTTAAAAAAATGAATTGTTGGCACTTGGGCTAAACAAGACCTTGGGGTTAATTTTATCAGTATGCTATTAATGACCCATTTCAGAGACTTCTGTAGACAAATTACACATGTCCATTTACAGTTCAAAAGGATCTCCCTGGTGGCAAGGATTAGTATGGAAGCACTGGTCTCAAGAAGATGCAGGCCAGACTATAGGAATAAACTATAGTAATAAACTATTGATTTCAGAGAGTTATGGCCATATTCATTGAATTGACAGAAGGAAAGGCTTGGGAATGTTAGTGGAGAATGCATCTTTCCCATTCATCTATTTTTCAAGAGGAGAGATTATATTCCCTAAATACTGCCCAACTTTTTATTTCTTTCCTGGAGAGGCAGAGCAAAATAGTTGGTTAGAGAATTTATTGCCTCTCAGGTCCAAATTAACCTTTTGCTGCTTGATTGGTGAAAACAAATGTTTCCTTTTTAAACATTTTTTTACCAGCTGGCATAATGTTAAGCTTTATGATTAGAGGGTGCTGGAGAGACCTGCAGAAGGAAGGAATTGGCCTTGGTTCTGGAGTGGCTCCCTGTCCAGGTTTCTGACAGTAGGCTCTTCTCTACAGCTTTGCCCCACAGTTTACTCCAGTACAAACTGCCTCTGAAGCACAGCTTTCTCTAGCATTTGGCCACCGTGCTTTCTCCATTCTTGACCACATCAGAGACATCATAGCAGAGATCTTCAAACAACATGTGTCTATACTCCAGCTAGGTCTCTACTCCCTGTACACTCTTTATATCCCTACACATGTGCACTGGGGGACTCATGCAAGGCAGCACCAACCTCTGTCCCACAAAGCTACCTGGAGCTGTTCTGGCCCAAGCTCTTCACAGAGAAGTTGTTAGGTTCCTGCAGAGAAAGGTCTCTACAGCTCCAGATCCCAGTAGTGTCCACAGTGGTGCCCCGAACTCCCTCTACATGCCTATCTATCAGGCTCTGCTCACCTAACTGCCTGATAAATATGAATCATATCTGGGCCTGGGTAAACTGGTAAACTTCTCTGCCATCTAGTAGCCTTTGATGAAGTGTGAATTCTTTCCCTTCTAAGTTTGTCCTTCCTTGGGTACTCTGCCTCAGCCCTGGAGTCCCTTCAGAGTCCCTTCCCATCTTAATAGTTACATTATTATTGTTGCTTAATAATTCCTTATATTAAACTTCCCGTTTTAATTATTATATAGTTTCCTGTCTTCAAATTAGACCCAGACTAATATGGAATTTGGAAGAAGATGGAGGCATGAGCAGCTCTAGCCCTACCTCTTTTCTCTTCTGCTGTGGAATCTGCCTGTCTGCATAGAGCATGCATTCCCCAGTGCTCTAGGTCAAGACATGAAACTGGAGATTGAGAGCCTGTTCTTGCCACTGTCGTGATTCACTGGGTAAGTCTGTTTATTTTAATTTTTTTTAATGCTTATCTATTTTTGAGAGAGAGAGAGACAGAGTGCAAGCAGGGGAGGGGCAGAGAGAGAGGGAGACACAGAATCCACAGCAGGCTCCAGGCTCTGAGCTGTCAGAACAGACAGAGCTTGAACCAATGAACCGTGAGATCATGACCTGAGCTGAAGTCAGATGCTTAACCAACTGAGCCACCCAAGTGCCCCATGTTTTTTTTTCTTTTTTTAAGTTTATTTTTGAGAAGGAGAGAGCACACGCATGCAAGTGGAGGGGGGGGGGGCAGAGAGAAAGGGAGACAAACTTAAGCAGGCTGACAGCACAGAGCCCAACACAGGGCTCAATCCCTCAAACCATGAGATCATGACCTGAGCTGAAGCCAAGAATTGGATGCTTAACTGACTAAGCCACCCAGGCACCCCCAGTCTATTTATTTCTGGAGTCCAGTCAGAAAGCTCTTTGGACCCCCACAGTGACCATACTCCAATTTGCCTTTTATCTGTAATAAAAGTAATATTTGGCCTCCATACATCTTAATTCTTTGTCTTAAATCTCAGTTAAATAACAACTCACAGGCATAAAGTGGAGTGATACATATTTGGCCTCTTCAGAAACCCTAGCATATAATGCCACATGACACACAACATGATATATAAATATTCAGACTAACTTTGCTTTTATGCTCTTGCCTTTTAGTAATTTCCATAAGTAACTTTTGACAGGAGGAAAATCCAGACTTGCCACACATGATCTGTTTTTCCAGACCGGGATGAATGACTACTTGGACCCAAGATGGTTCAAACCACTGGGGAATGGTTTTTATTGGGTATTAGTGGGATGGGAAGAGTTGGAATTGTTATGAAAGAAGACTGAGAATGATACACGAGCACTTCCTGCTACACTCAAGCCACCATTCCAGTTGTCACATTCTGCTCAGTCATTCAGCTACCTCAGAAGGTAGATTCAGATTAAGAAGCCAATCATAGATGGTTCTGGTTCAAGAGGGCAAACAGGAGGACATAAGACCTCCCACAGACACACCAAATCTACAGCTACATATGGAATAATTCCCTCTGAAAAAAATCCAGAAACTAGGTGAGTGGCTGCTGTACATCAGGCAAATGAGAGAAAATCCATTTTTCTACTCCTACCCATTTGGGTAGGAGAGAATGACACACAATCTTTGCAAATACCCCACCCAGCACAGTTACAAACCATCAGGAAAGAACTCAAATCCCAACTTCTCCCTAATGAACAAAGCATTTGGACCACATGTATGGCACACCACTATAAAGCCTTATACTTGAGGGGCGCCTGGGTGGCTCAGTCAGCTAAGTGTCTGACTTTGGCTCAGGTCATATCTCACGATTCATGAGTTTGAGCCCCACGTTGGGCTCTGGGCTGACAGCTCACAGGCTGGAGCCTGCTTTAGATTCTGTGTCTTCCGCTCTCTCTCGCTCTCGCTCTCTCTCTCTCTCTCTCTCCTCCTCCCCCGCTGGCGCTCTGTCTCTCTCTCAAAAATAAACATTAAAAAAAATAAAAGACTTACACCTGAGAGACAGTTCCCCAAAATATCTAGCTCTGAAAGCAAATGAGGATCTGTGTCCATGAGACCCACTGGCTATAGCAGACTAAGACATAGTACTTAACAGGCTCGGCTATCCCCCAAAGGCTCAGCACAGAGGCAGAAGACTGAAACTCCCAGTCTTAACACGAAAGAAGCCTATCTAAGTCATCTTAGAAGCTGTGAGCTGAGGGGCAGTTTTCTAATTTGACAAACATCGAGAGGCCAAATACAGTTCTCCCAAGAGACTAGGAACACCAGCAGGCACAATCTTTTTGCTGTCCCTCTGCCACAACACAGGTCAGTGGAGACTCCAGGAAAGGAACTTGTGCATACAACTGACACTCTGGCTATGGTGGAGGCAGTCCAGAGGACACACCCCTTGATAATCTGATTCTGGTGGCCAATGGGTTTGTGTTCATTGGTTCAACAAGACAGTAGCAAATTAAGGAACAGTTCTTAACTGGCTATCTGGCTGGAACTCAGTGCAGAGGAAGCAGACAGAATCACATATCTCCCAGTCTTCCACTGAAAGAGGTATATTTGCATACTTTAAAAGCTGTTGCTGAGGGTGTGGCTTCCAATCAGCCCAAATCTAGGTGCTGACTGAGATGCTTCCCTTTGTGACTGATAGGTCTTGGCACACTCTCGGAGCCATTAAGAACAAAGAAGGCTGCCTGGAAAAGCACAAAGGTTTAAGAAACATGGTTTCTTAAGAGCTAAGAGCATGGTTCATCTCTTAAACAAAGTCACTCCTTCAAGATTGAGAAAGGTGGCTGTTTTATCAAATGCACAGAAACCAACACAAAGTAAAGGAAAATGAAGAAGAGAAAAATATGCTTCAAACAAAAGAGCAAGATAAAAACCCTAGAAATACACCCTAATGAAAAGGACATAAATGATCTGTCTGGTAGAAAGTTCAAAATAATAGTTATAAAGATGCCCATTGAGTTCAGGAAACAATGCATGAACAAAGTGAGAATGAAGAGACAGGAAATATAACAAAGTACCAAACAGACAAAACAGACTAGAAAAATAAAATATAGAACTGAAAAATTAAATAGAAGGATTCAACAGCAGACTTGGTGAAATGGAAGAAAGGATCAGTGAAATGAAGACTGAGTAATAGAATCCGTCATTCAGAGGAGCAAAAAGAATTTAAAAGATTTATAAGAGATTTAAGGGGCATCATTAAGGAGACCAATATTCGCATTTTAGAGGTTTCAGAAGGAGATCAGTGAGACAGAAAGGGGCAGATAGCTTCTTCAAAGAAATAATAGCTGTAAAATTCCCTAACATGGGGGAAAAACAAACATCCAGATCCAGGATGCCCAGAATGTTACAAAAAAAGAAAAATCCAAAGAAATCCACACTAAGACATACTATAATTAAAATGTCAAAAGTTAAAGACAAGGAGAGAATCTTAAAGCAGTAGAAGAAAAAGAGCTTGTTATGAACAAAGGAATCCCCCCTAAGACTGTCAGCAGAAACTTTACAAGCAAGGAGACAGTGGTTCAATATATTGAAAGTGCTGAAAGAAAGAAAATCAACCAAAGCATACTCTACCCAGATAAGTTGTCCTTCAGAGTTGAAGGAAATGTAAAGAGTTCTGAAGACAAGCAAATTATGAAGGAGCTCATTACCACTATACCAGCTTTACATGAAATGTTAAAAGGACTTCTTTAACATTAAAGAAAGGACACTAATTAGTAACAGGAAAACATGAAAGTATAAATCTCTCTTGTAAAGGTAAATATATTCATAAATTCTGAATAATCTATTGTTGTAATGGTAGTAGGTTATAAACCTAGTATGAAGATTAAAAGACAGAATTAGTATGAATAATTATAACAAATAAGTTAACAGATACAGGAGAAAAGATGAAAACTGGTATCAAAAACATGAAACATGGTGACAGAGAATAAAAATGTAGAGCTTTAGAATGCAAATTCAGGGATGCCTGGGTGGCTCAGTAGGTTAAGTGTCCAACTTTGGCTCAGGTCATGATCTCCGGGTTCATGAGTTCAAGCCCTATGTGGGGCTTTGTGCTGATAGCTTAGAGCCTGGAGATTGCTTCAGATTCTGTGTCTTCCTCTCTCTCTCTGTCCCTCCCCCACGCATACTCTGTCTCTCTCTGAAAAAGAAACATTATAAAAAAAAGAATGTAAATCCAATCATAATTTTTTATCAGTTAAAACACACTACTGGGGCACCCAGGTGGTTCAGTAGGTTAAGCATCCAACTTCAGCTCAGGTCATGATCTCACAGTTCATGAGTTTGAGCCCCATGTTGGGCTCTTTACTCTTAGCACAGAACCCGCTTTGGATCCTCTGTCTCCCTCTCTCTCTTCCTTCCCCAGCTCACACTCTCCCTCTCTCTGTCAAAAATAAATATTTCAAAAGAAAAAAAAAGTTAAAACACACTATTATAACTCCAAGATAGTTTAGGTAAGCTTTGAGGTAACCACAAAACAAAAACCTACAGCAGAGACACAAAGGATAATGTAATCTATGGCTTGTATACAGAAATCATCAAATCACAAAGGATTAAAGCAAGAGAAAAAGAAAGGAACAAAGGAATTATAAAACAGTAAGAAAATTAACAAATGGCAATAAGTCCAAATCTGTCAACAATTATTTTATCTATTTTTTATTTTAAAACAATTGGGCGGGGGGGGAGGGGCACCTGGGTGGCTCAGTCAGTTAAGTGTCCAAGTCTTGGTTTTGGCTCAGGTCATGATCTCACGGTTCTGTGAGTTCAAGCCCCACATTGGGCTCTAAGCTGACAGTGTGAGTCTGCTTGGAACTCTGTCTCCCTCTCTCTGCCCCTCCCCCCACTTGCACTGTCTGTCTCTCTCAAAATAAATAAATAAACTTAAAAAAATTATAAATAAAAGGTTTTTTTAACATTTATTTATTTTTGAGAGACAGTGTGAGTGGGGGAGGGGCAGAGAGAGGGGGAGGCACAGAATCCGAAGCAGGCTCCAGGCTCTGAGCTGTCAGCACAGAGCCCTACAAGGGGTTTAAACCCACAAACCGCAAGATCATGACCTGAGCTGAAGTCGGATGCTTAACCAACTAAGCCACCCAGGTGCCCCTATCAACAATTACAAAATTCTCCAAGCAAAAGACATAGAATGGCTGAATGAATAAAAAAGCAAGATCCAACTATATGCTAGCTATAAGACATACACACTGAAAGATATTCCATGCAAATGGAAACCAAAAGAAAGGTAGGGAAGCTATACTTACATCAGAAAAATAGACTTTAAGACTTAGACTGTAGTAACAGACAAAGAAGCTTAATATATAATATAAAGGGATCAATCCAATAAGAGGATAAAACATTTGTAAATAAGGCATCTGGGTGGCTCGGTCAGTTAAGCTACCGACTCTTGATTTCAGCTCATGTCACGATCTCACGGTTCATGAGTTTGAGTCCCGAGATGGGCTCTGCACCGATAGCATAGAGCCCACCTGGGATCCTCTGTCTCCACCTCTCGCTGCTTGTTCTCTTTCTCCAAAATAAATAAACATTTTTAAAAATGTGTAAATATTTATGCATCCAACATGGGAGCAGCTAAATATATGAAGCAAGTGTTAACAGATCTAAAGAAAGAAAGACAGTAATGCCAACAACAGTAGGGGAGCAATAACCCACTTTTCACAATGGATGGATCATTCAGATAGAAAATCAACATGGAAACATTGGAATTGAACCATACTTTAGACCAAACGAACCTAAAACACATACATAGAACAATCCATCCAGGAGTGCCTGGGTGGCACATTCGGTTAAACATCTGACTTTGGCTCAGGTCTTGATCTCATGTTTCAAGGGTTTGAGTCCCATGTTGGGCTCTACACTGATTTGCAGAGGCTGCTTGGGAATCTCTTTCTCCCTTTCTCTCTGCCCCTCCCTGACTCGCACTTTCTCTCTCTCTCTCTCAAAACAAACAAACAAACAAACAAACAAACAAACAAACTTTAAAAAAAATGAACAATCCATCTAACTATGGCAGAATATGTGTTCTTCTCAAGTGCACAAAACATTCTCCAGGATAGATCATATGACAGGCAACCAAACAACTCGTAGCAAATTTAAGATTACTGAAATCATACCAAGTATCTTTTCTGACCAAAATGGTATGAAACAAGAAATCAACAAGAAAAATGCTGGGAAATCTACATATATGTGGAAATGAAAAAACACACTTCTGAACCATCAGTGGGTCAAAGAACAAATCAAAAGAGAAATTTTTTAAATCTCAAAACAAATGAATATGGAAATACAACAACCAAAACTCTTATCAGATGCTGCAAAAGCAGTTCTGAGAGGGAAGTTTATAATGATAATAAACATATTAGGAAATTAGAAAGATCTTAAATAAACAACCATAGTTCATACCTCAAGGAACCAGAAAAAAAGAACATATTAAACCCAAAGTTAGCAGAAAGAAGGAAATAATAAAGGTCAGAATGGAATAAATAGAATAGAAATCAGAAAAGAACAATAGAAAGATCAGTTAAAATAAGAGCTGGCTTTTTGAAAACAAAATCAACAAACTTTTAACTAGACTAAAAAGAGAAACGACTCGGGGCACCTGGGTGGCTCAGTTGGTTAAGCGTCTGACTTCGGCCAGGTCATAATCTCATGGTTCATGAGTTCAAGCCCCACATCAGGCTCTGTTCTGACAGCTCAGAGCCTGGAGACTGCTTCAGATTCTGTGTCTCCCTCTCTCTCTGCCCCTCCCCAATGTCTCTCTCAAAAAATGAATAAACATTTAAAAATAAACAAATAAAATAAATAAAAAGAGAGAGGACTCAAGTAAATTGAATCAATAATGAAAGAGGAGATGCTACAACTGATATTACAGAAATACATAGGATCATAAGAGGCTGTTATGAACAATTATATGCCAACAAGTTAGATAACCTAGAAGAAACGGATACATTTCTAGAAAACACACAACTTACTATCATCAGTAATCAAAAATCTCCCAACACAGAACCCCTAGGACCAGACAGCTTCACTGGCAAATTCTACCAAACACTAAAGAAGAATTAATGCCAATCCTTCTCAAAATCTCTCAAAAATTTGAAGAAAAGGGAATACTTCCAAACTCATTCTACAAGGCTGGCATTAGCCTGATGCCAAAGCCAAATAAGGACATTACGAGAAAATAAAACTACGTATCAATGTCCCCAATGATTATAGATCTAAAAATTCTCAATGAAATATTAGTAAACTGACCTCAATACATTAAAAAGGACTGTAAGCCATGACCAAGGAGAAATTATCACTGGGATGAAAGGATGATTCAACATCCAGATGTCAATAATAAATCTGACACACCACATTAATTGAGTAAAAGATAGAGGCACCTGGGTGGCTCAGTTGGTTAAGCATCTGACTCTTGATTTTGGCTCAGGTCATGATCTCACTGTTTGTGAGTTGGAGCCCCACATCAGACTCTGCACTGATAGCACGGAACCTGCTTAGGATTCTCTGTCTCCCTCTCTCTCTCTGTTCGTCCCCTGCTCATGTTCTCTCTCTCTCTCTCTCTCTCCCTCAATAAATTAATTAATTAATTAACATTTTAAAAATAAAATAAAAAACAATGAAACATAGAAATCACACAATCATCTCAGTAGATGCAGAAAAAGCATTTGACAAAGTACACTGTCCTTTCATGAGAAAAATCCTCAATAGACTGGGTACCGAAGAAACATACCTCAACATAATAAAGGCCATATATGGGACACCCACAGCTAACATTATACTCAATAATGAAAAATTGAAAGCTTTTTCTCTAAGATCAGGAAAAAGAAAGGATGCTCACTTTCATCACTCCTATTCTATATAGTACTGGAACTCCTAGCTAGAGCAATTAGGCAAAACAAAGAAATAAAAGGCATCCAAATCAAAAAGGAACTAGTAAAGCTGTTATTTGCATATTACATTTTATATATTAAAAATCCCAGTACTCAACCAAAAAACTTTGATGAGTTAGTATTCATCAAAGAATTCAGTAAAGTTGCAGCATATAAAATCAATGTATGGTGTGCATAGGTGGCTCAGTCAGTTACGCATCTGACTTTGGCTCAGGTCATGATCTCATGGTTCATGAGTTCAAGCCCTGCATCAGGCTCTGCACTAACAGTGCAGCCAGCTTCAGATTCTCGCTCTCTCCTCCCTCTCTGCCCCTCCCCCACTCGTCCTTTCTCTCTCTCAAAATAAATAAATTAATTAAAACTTTAAAAAAATAAAAAATAGGGGCATCTGGGTGGCTCTGTCGGTTGAGCGTCCGACTTCGGCCCAGGTCATGATCCTACACTTCGTGGGTTCAAGCCCCACATCAGGCTCTGTGCTGACAGCTGGGAGCCTGGAGCCTGCTTCGGATTCTGTGTTTCCCTCTCTCTCTGCCCGTCCCTTGCTTGCACTCTCTCTGTCTCCCCAAAATAAAGAAATATTTTTTCAAAAAAGATAAAAAAATAAATAAATAGAATCAACATATGGAAATCAGTGGCATTTCTATATACTGAAATATAGAAATATCTGAAATAGAAGCAAGGAAAGCTATTCCATTCAGAATAACATTGAAAACAATAAAATACCTACGAATAGATTTAACCAAGGAAGCAAAAGATCCGTACAATGAAAACTATAAGATTTTGTTGAAAGAAATTGAGAAAGATACAAATAGAAAGATGGCTCATGCTTATGACTGGAAAAATTAATATTGCTAAAATGTCCACACTACCCAGAGCCATGTACACATTCAATGCAATCCCTATCAAAATTCCAGTGACATCTTTCACAGAGACAGAAAAAAATAATCCTAAATTTTGTATGGAACCACAAAAAACCCTGAATAGCCACAGCAAACATGAGAAAGAAAAAAGCCAGAGGCATCACACATCTTGATTTTAAACTATACTACAAAGCTATAAAAAAGTATGGTACTGGCATAAAGAGAAAAACATCAAATTATGGATGCATCCTAAGTGTCCATCTATAGATGAATGGAAGAAGATGTGGTATATATATTAGTCAGCCATAAAAAAGAATGAAATCTTGGCATTTGCAATGACATACATGGAGCTAGAAAGTATAATGCTAAGTGGAATAAGTCAGTCAGAGAAAAACAAATGCCATATGATTTCACTCATATGTGGAATTTAGGAAACAAAACAAATGAGCAAAGGAAAAGAAAGAGAGAAAGAGAGACAAACCAAGCAAGAGACTTAACTATTGAGAAATGATGGTTGCCAGAGAGGAAGTGGGTGGGGGGATGGGGATTGAGGAGAGCACTGGGTGATGCATGGAATTGTTGAATCACTATATTGCACACCTGAAACTAATATAACACTGTATGTTAACTATACTGGAATTAAAATAAAATAATAAAGTAACAAAACAAAAGAGAAAACAGAGCAATGGAACAGATTAGAGCCCAGAATTAAATCCCCACGTATACAGTGAACTAATATTCAAAAGGAGAACTAAGAACACCAAATGGATAGTCTCTTCAACAAGTGGTAATGGGAAAACTGGATAACCACCTGAAGAACAATGAATTGGGACTCCTGTTATACTCACAAAAACTAAATAGAAACTGATGGAAGACTTAAACACAAGACACCATACCAGGGGTGCCTAGGTGGCTCAGCTGGTTAAGCATCTGACTTTGGCTCAGATCATTATCTCACAGTTAGTGAGTTCAAGCCCCACACCAGCTCTCTGCTGTCAGCACAAAGCCTTCTTTGGATCCTCTGTCCCCTTTTCTCTCCCCCTCCCCTGCTCATGCTCTCTCTCTCAAAAAATAAATAAACTTAAAAAAAAAAAAAAAACCTCATCCAGGCCTGAAAATAACTTAAAAAAAAAAAAAAGATATCATACCATAAGACTCCTAGAAGAAAACATAGAGAAGTCCCACAACATTGGTCTTAACAATGATTTTTTTTGGATATGACACCAAAAGCAAAGGCAATAAGCAAAAATCAGTAAGTAAGTGGGACCACAGAGAACTTAAAAGCTTCAGCACAGCAAAAGAAATAATCAACAAAATGAAAAGCAACCTACAGAATGGGAGAAAATATTTGCAAGTCATATATTTATTGGATGGGGTTTAATATCCAAAATATGTAAAGAATACTACTCAATAGCAAAAAAACTCCAAACAATCCAAATAAAAAGTGGGCAGAGGAACTATACAGACATTTTTCAAAAGAAGGCATCCAAATGGCTAACAGGTACATGAAAACATGCTCAACATCACTACTTATCAGGGAAAGGCAAATCAAAACCACAACATATCACTTCACACCTGTTAGAATGGTTATCATCAAGAAGGGATAACAAGAGTGGGTGAGGAGGTGAAGAAAGGGAGCCCTTGAATATTGCTGATGGCAATGTAAATTTGTTCAGCTACTATGGAAAACAAAATGGAGGTTCCTCAAAAAATTAAAAATATAACTATCATGGGGTGCCTGGGTGACTCAGTCAGCTGAGTGTCCAACTCTTGATTTTCGCTCAGATCATGATCTCACAGTCAGGGATCAAGCCCTGTGTCAGGCTCAGAGCAGAGCATGGAGTCTGCTTGAGATTCTCTCTCTCTCCTGCTCTCTCTACTCCTCCTCTCTCTCACACACAAAATAAAGAAATAAACTTTAAAAAATTAAAAAAAAAATAGGGGCCCCTGGGTGGCACAGTCAGTTAAGCGACTGACTTGGCTCAGGTCATGATGTCACGGTTCATGAGTTTGAGCCCTGCATCAGGCTCTCTGCTGTCAGCACAGAGCCCACTTCGGATCCTCTCTCTCCCTCTCTCTCTGCCCCTCCCCCACTAGTGCATGCATACACTCTCTCCCTCTCTCAAAAATTAATAAACACTTATAAATAGACTAGTAAGTAAAAATAAAACTATCATATGACCCAAAAATTCCACTTTGGGGTATATACCCAAAGGTAATGAAAATAGTATATGGGAGAGATGTACAGTCCCATGTTTATTACAGCATTATTCACAATAGCCAAGGTATGGAAACAACCCAAGTGCCCTTCAACAATGAATCGACAAAGAAGATGTGATACACACACACACATGCACACACATGAATGTTATTCAGCCATGAGAAAGAAGGAAATCCTGCCATTTGCAACAATGTGGATGGACTATGAAGATTTTATACTAAAGAGATAAAACAGAGAAAGATAAATACTGTATGATATCACTTCCATGTGAAATCTAAAAAAACCAAAAACTCCCAAAACCAAAAATCATAAGAACAGAGAGCAAAATAGTGGTTACCAAGAGCTAGGAGATGGGGTATAAGAGATATATTGTGTAAGAGTACAAAGTTGCAACTAGTAGATAAATAAGTCTTGGAGATCTGGTGCACAGCATAGTGATTATGGACAACAATGCTGTATTATAAACATCGAACTTGTTAAGAGATGAGATCTTAATTAGTCCCACCACACACACAAAAATTATAATTATGTAATGTGATAGAGGTGCTAGCAATGCTACAATGGCAACTATACTGCAATATATGAACACACCAAATCAACATGTTATGTACCCTAAGCTTATATAATGTTATATAACAACTATACTTCAATTAACAAAAGAAAAAAACAGAATTCATAGTTTAAAATATTCCAAGAAAGAAGATTCTAGCCTAGATGGTTTTGTGGTTGTAATTTACCAAATACTTAAAGGATATATATAATGTTAATTCTGCACAATCTCTAGCAAAAAAAAAAAAAAAAAAAAAAAAACAGAAGGGCAAATGTCCCAACTCATTTTATAAAGCTAGCATTACTTGGAAAGTAAAACCAGACAAAGGCAATACCCAAAAAAGTATAGACCAATGTTTCTTATTAATATAGACACAAATCTGCTAAACAAAAAGTTAGAAATCAAAGACAGCAATATAGAGTGCATCAAAGCAAATTGGTTTTAATCTCAGGGATGCAACACTGGTTTAATATATGGAAACTAATTAATGTAATACACCATAGTAACAAACCAAAAAAATATGATCATATCCATTAATGCAGAGAAAAAAAAACATTTGACAAAATTTAATGTCTATTCATGATTGAAACTCTCAGCAAGCTAGAACAGAAATGACCTTTCATAAACTGATAGAGGACCTATCTCATGTATGGTAAGAGACTGAATGAATGCCTTCTGTTCCAGATTAGGAACAATACAATGATATGTATTCAATGTCATATTCAATGTCATACCAGAAGTCCTAGCCAGTGACATAAGAAAAAAAAAACAGTTAAATTAAAAAGAAGAAGGAAAGGCATCAAAATGGAAATGATGTCAGACGTTTAACCGACTGAGCCACCCAGGTGCCCCTGTAAATCCATTTTTAAAGGGTAGTGTTGTATTGGGGTAAAAATAAACAAAACAGATTAGAGATTAGAATCCATAAGTGTACTTATATATAGTCAAATGATTTTTGACCAAAGTGCAAAAGCAATTCAAATATAGAAAAAATAGTTTTTTCTCAACAAATGGTGTTGGAACAATTGGACATCAAATGAAAAACAAAAAAGAATGAAAAATCTTATCATAAGCCTTACAGAAGAATTAACTCAAAATGAATCGTATGTCTAGGGGCGTATCGAGCCCCACAAGTGGCTCCATGCTGGGAATGAGGCCTGCTTGGGATTCTCTCTCCAGCTCTCTCTGCCCCTCTCCTGTTCGCTCTCTCTCTCTCAAGATTAATAAACATTTAAAAAATGGGTCATATGTCTAAATTAAAATGTAAAACTTGGGGTGCCTGGGTGGTTCAGTTGGTTAAGCCTCCAATTCTTGATATAGGCTCGTCACAATCTCGTGGTTATGAGATCGAGCCCCTCCTTGGGCAGGCCCTCTCTCTCTGCCCCTCCCTGCTCACTCACTCTTTCTCTCAAAATAAATAAACTTCAAAAAATAAAAATAAAATAAAATGTAAAACTTTAAAACTTTTTTTTTAATTTTTTTTTTAACATTTATTTATTTTTGAGACAGAGAGAGACAGAGCATGAACGGGGGAGGGTCAGAGAGAGGGAGACACAGAATCTGAAACAGGTTCCAGGCTCTGAGCTGTCAGCACAGAGCCCGACGTGGGGCTCGAACCCATGGACCATGAGATCATGACCTGAGCCGAAGTCAGCCGCTCAACCGACTGAGCCACCCAGGTGCCCCAAAACTTTAAAACTTTTAGAAGAAAACAGAAAAGAACTTCCTGACCTTATGTTAGGCAAAGAGTTCTCAGATAATCATACACAAAACTCTCTGAACAATTAAAATGGGTACATTTTATTATATTTAAATTATACCTCAATAAAGTTGATTTTTCACAAAGCATACACAGAATGTGGCTGGGGGGAAAAATGCAAAAAAGCAGTGGGTCTCTCAACCTTCCCAGCAAGATGACTGTCACAATATCACTCTGGCAGGATACAGGGTATCTATCATCTAGAGAAACCTAAGTCACAACTGACTTGGGGATAAGAGGCTAAGCAGCTGGCAGATGAAAACAGGGATTAAATCACCTTCCCATTCCTTTTCAAATGATGGACTCAGATGTTATAATCAACTTTTTAGGTCATATTAAATTTTTTTAAGTTTATTTATTTTGAGAGAAAGAAAGAGCTTGGGCACAAGCTGGGGAGGGACAGAGGGAGAGGGAGAGAGAGCGAGAATACCAAGCAGGCTCCGCACTGTCAGTGCAGAGCCTGATGAGGGGCTTGAAACCACAAATCCTGAGATCATGACCTGAGCTGAAACCAAGAGTTGGAAGCTTAACTGACTGAGCCACCCAGGTGCCCCAGGTCATGTTAAATTTGAAAGGACAGTCAATGATCACAAAATAATTCAGGGACACCTTGAACATGAAAACTAGATCTATAATGCCAGGACCAGAAGAAACTTTACAAATAAACACTACACTGAAAGCCAACAGCAAATACTGCAGCAATGAAGCAATGAAAATAATCATGTCTTATACAGAAATATATTTTTGGAAATCATCAATTTATTTTTAATTTTTTAATGTTTATTTATTTTTGAGAAAGAGAGAGAGAGAGAGAGAGAGAGAGAGAGAGAGAGAGAGAGAGAATGGGGGAGGGGCAGAGAGAGATGGAGACATAGAATCCAAAGCAGGCTCCAGGCTCTGAGCTGTCAGCACACAGCCTGATGCAGGGCTCAAACTCACAAATGACCTGAGCCAAAGTCAAACACTTAACCGACTGAGCCACCCAGGCAACCCAAAATCATCAATTTGAAAGAAGGTTATAGGGTGAGGGGATGGGTTAAATGGGTGATAGGTATTAAGCAGGGCACTTGTGATGAGGGCTGGGTGTTGAATCACTGAATTTGACACCTAAAACTAATATTACACTGTATGTTAACTAACTGGAAATGAAATAAAAACTTGAAAAAGAAAAAAAAAAAAGAAATAAATAAAAAAAAAAGAAGAAAAAAGTTGAGTAAATTTCCCAAAATTCAGAAAAGTACAGAGTTAGAAAAGTAGGTAAAAGCAATCTATTCAAAGCCCCCACCTCTCCCCAGCCACGCTTATAGACAAAACTCACAGGTGCAGCATTTGGCCTTAACTCTGTTTTTCTAGGTCATGGGGGCCCTACGTTCTCAGAGAATGTATTCTTCTCTAGCCTGATCACAACCCACATCCCAGCCCCTTGAAAACCTGCCACCTCCTGTTCTATCTGGCCAGGAGTCGACCCCCTCCCCACACCCACCTTCCATAGGCCCACCTACAACCCTCTCAACATACTTCAGAACCCTTTAAAAGGCCCAGCTTGACAGAAACTTGGGGCTGACATTTGTCTAGATGTCTGGCCCTTCTCCTCTCTTGGATAGTGAATAAATTCTGTCTTGCTTTTTGCTCCACTCTGTGCAATTCTTTCCACCCTTGTCACCAGCCACCTTAACAGTAGGGGGGAGATTAGAAAATAAGAGCATAGGAGTCCCTGGCATGCTCAGTAGAGCATGCGACTCTTGATCTCAGGGTTATGAGTTCAAGCCCCACAATGGGTGTAGAGATTACTAAAAATAATAAATAAACTTTAAAAAGAAAAAAGAAGAGGATAAATACAAAATGCTTCAAAAATTATCTAAAAATAATTCTCTTTAATTCTGGGTATATTTGGAATTTTTTTATAATAAATAATAAAGACAACCAGAATGAGAATAAAATTACAGAAAATACTGAAGAACTAAAACCAGAAAATTTCCTAAAACTATACATTGTGAGTCTCCATATTAAAAAACACACAAGTGTCCAAAAACAGTTTTTTTAAAAAGACCCACACTAATGCATATCATTATTAAATTTCTTAATTCTGGGGATAAGGAGATCATCCTAAATACAAAGAGGGAAAAACCTGTCCTATACAAAAGTACAAGTATCCAAAGGTCACAAACTTCCCAGGATAGACACCGTGTTTATGTTAAGCTATTTAGTACAATGCATTCAAAATTCTGAGGGAAAACAATTTTAACTTAAAAGTGTAAATCTAGCCAAATTATTCATCGACTGAGAAGATAAAACAAAGACTTTTTATACATTCAGAGGCCCAAATACTTTACCCAGGACATTACTGGAGGATGTATTCCACAAAAATGAGGTGCAGTTGACCCTTGAACAATGTGGGGGTTAGGGGTGTTGGCCTCACACAGCCAAAAGTCCTCTGTAACTTTTGACTCCCCCAAAACTTAACTACTAATAGCCAACTGTTGACCATATGCCTTATTGATAACATAAGTAGTTGATTAACATTTATTTGGTATATTATATACTGTATTCTTACAATAAGGTAAACTGAAGAAAATATTAAAAAAATCATAAGGAAAATACATTTACAGTACTCTACTGTATATATATTTTTTAAATCCACATATAAGTGGACTCATGCAGTTCAAATCAGTGTTGTTCAAGGGTCAATTTTAGTAGCTCAAGAGAAAGGAAGAGATGACATCAAGGACAGAAGAAATACCACACAGGAGAGAAATGCAGGAAAATACCCAAGAGGGATGATAAGATAATATCCTAGGATGACAGCTAACTAACAAGTATAAAGAAAAGCAAGTTTAGAATGTAGTAGGAAAAAAACTTGAGAAATGTCTTCAGGAAAAAAAAAAAACAACTGAACTACTAGTTTTCCTGTTGCATTTGACTACATAACTCTTCTCAAGACTAGTGAGAGGATGTGTAGTGAAGAATTAACTTTACCTAAAGCCTTTGTCTGGGCTCCCAGAAGGTAACCTCTAAACCTTTAGAATTTATCAAATGATAGGAGTGTTCTGTTCATGGAAGCCCCCTCAGGCCACATCTGATGCATTATGATAATGAGGTGACTTATGGTGGACCCCTCAATAGTGTATGCTAAGGAGGGGCACCTGGGTGGCTCAGTTGGTTAAGCGTCCAACTCTTGGTTTCAGCCCAGGTCATGATCTCACGGTTCATGGGATTGAGCCCTGCCTCCGGCTCTGTGCTGACAGTGTGAAGCCTGCTTAGGATTTATTCTGTCTCCCTCTCTCTTCCTCCCCCCCCCCCCCACTTGCTCTCTCTCTCAAATAAATAAACATTAAAAAAAGAGTTTACGCTAAGGAGATGACTCAGCGTGGGGACTGGCCACCCCAGAAAGACCCAACTGTGTGATTAGACATTCAGGGCTTTGAGCCATACTACAGCCTAACCTCTAGGTAGTGGAGGAGGGCTGAAAATTGAGTTCATTCACATTGCCAATGATTCAATAAATCATGCCAATGTGATGAAGCATTGATAAAAACTCTGGACATAGAAGCTTGGGTGAGCTTCCTGGATTGGCAATACTCCATGCACGTATTGCCACTCATTGATTCTGGGAGGGTAATACACCCACGGAGACATGGAAGTTTTGACATTTGGGACCTTCTAAGTCCCAGATTTTGCTCTTTTGGCTGGTTCTGATTTGTATCCTTTTGCTATAATAAAACTGCAATAACAAGTACAGTGTTTTCCCAAGTTCCCTGAGTTATCAAAATTGAGGGCATCCAAGGGACCTGAAAATTTGTAGCCAGCTGGTCTGAAGTGAGGGTGGCCATGGAACCCCTAAACTTGCAGTTGATGTAGGTCTTGGGCAGACTTGGAAGTCTGGAGGGCTGTGCCTTTAACCTTAAGTTCAGTCCCCCACTTCAGGGCCTTTGTATTAGCTGTCTCTTCTGCCTAGAATGGTCTTCTCCCAAATTTCCATGTTTCTCTCCCTTCTCCCCCTTCAAATCTTTGCCAGATTTGACCTTCACAGTGAGATCATACCTGACAACTCTATTTAAAGTTGCATCTGTCCTCTCATTATTGCTTTCTCTGCTTCATTGTTTTCTATACCATTTATTACCATCTGATTTCATATATAGATATATGAGTTTATATATTTGATTACTGTCTCTTTCCACCCTCTACTATCTGACAACACTACATAGAAATCCCCTTGGAGATGGGGACTTCTGGTTTTTTTACTGATGTATCTTGAGTGCCTATTGTACAATTAGCACTTGATATCTATTTGTTGATGCATCTTGAGTGCCTATATAATTAGCACTTGATATCTATTTGTTGAATAAAAGTGCCTATTGTATAATAGCACTCCATATCTATTTGTTGATATCTATTTGCTGAATATTCTACTTTATAGAATATAAAACAGGCAGTTTCATTTATCTTCTTGTAGGACTATAAATTGGGCTAACATTTTTGAACAGCAAGTCACCTCTTTCTATAAAAATTATGAATACAGGGGCGCCTGGGTGGCTCAGTCGGTTGAGCGTCTGACTTTGGCTCGGGTCATGATCTCGCAGTCTGTGGGTTTGAGCCCCGTGTCACGCTCTGTGCTAACAGCTCAGAGCCTGGAGCCTGTTTCCAATCCTGTGTCTCCCTCTCTCTCTGCCCCTCCCCCAGTCCCACTTTGTCTCACTCTGTCTCTCAAAAATAAATAAATATTAAAAAAATTTAAAAAAATTATGAATACATTTAACCTCTGGCTCAGCACTTCCAATTTTGGGATTTACCATAAATAAACTAGCACATACATGCAAATCTATCTATACAAGTGTGTAGTAAAGAGTGTAGTAAAGCATCAGCATGCTTGGGATGCTCAAACCTTACATGTTTCAAAAAAAAAAAAAAAAAAAAGGACTGGTCTGTGACTAGCTCTTGGGAGACAGCCTCTGAGCCCTTGGAATATCCTGCCTAATAAGGGTGTCTTTGAATCTCAGAAACCTAAAGCTACATCAGATATTTTATGTTAACAATGTGATTTATGGTGAATACCTGCTTTTTGCATGCCTGGAGTTTTGAGCTATGTTGCAACAGTTTGACCTCTGGGAGGGAGGTGGGGGGAGGCTAGAGACTGAAGAGCTAAGGTCATTCATTGTGAGTGCTCATACCTATGTGACCAACCCCCAATAAAAACTCTGGACACCAAGGCTCAAGTACGTTATTCTAGTTGGCAACACGTTATCCTAGTTGGCAACAACATGTGCTGTCTGTTACACACCATTTCTGGGAGAATTAAGTGTTCTCTGTGCAGTTCCACTGGGAGAGAACAACCAGCAGCTTATGCCTATTCTCTCCAGACTCTACCCTATGCTCATTTTTCCTTTGCTCGTTTTAATTTGTATCCTTTCACTGTAATAAATCATAACCACGAATATAACAGCTTTTCTGGGTCTTGTAATGCCTTCACTGAATCATCAAACTTTAGGGTAATCTTGGGAACCCTCAAAACAACCAGGATATCTATTACAAATATGTTACCATAAGCTTGGAAATAATCTAATGGTGCTGGGAAAACTGGATATTCACATGCAAAATAATGAAGTTAGACCCTTACTTTACACCACATAAAAAAATTAACTGAAAAGGGATATAAGACCTAAACAAAAGAACTAAAACTATAAAATTATTAAAAGAAAATATGAGGGAAAATCTTCATGACACTGAATTTGGCAATGATTTCCTCAACATGACACTAAAAGCATAGGCAACAAAACAAACAAATTGGACTTCCTCAAAATTAAAAACTTTTGTGCAAAAAAGGATACTATAAACAGGGTGAAAAGGTAATCTACAGAATGGGAGAAAATATTTGTGAATCATGTATCTGATCAAAATGTATAAAGAACTATAATTCAATACAATAAAACAAACAACTCAATTAAAAAATGAGTACACAAAAAGATGCTTAACATTATTAGTCATCAAAGAAATGCAAACCGAAACTACAATGAGACACCCTTCACACCCATTAGGATGGCTGTTATCTAAAGAAAAAAACCCAGAATATAACAAGAGTCAGTGAGGATATGGAGAAATTGGAATCCTTGCGCACTGCCAGAAGGAATATAAAATGATGTAGCCATTGAGGAGAACAGTATGGCAGTTCCTCAAAAAATTAAACACTTAGTTATCATACGATCCAGTATTTCCACTTCTAGGTATACACACAAAAGAACTGAAAGCAGGGTTTCAAAAACTTATCTGTACATCCATGTTCACTGAAGCATTATTCCCAATAACCAAAAGATGAAAACAATTCAAATGTCCTTCAACAGATAAGTGGATAAACAAAATGTGATATGAACGTACAATGAAATATTATTCAGCCTTCAAAATGAATGAAATTCTGATACAGACTACAAGAATGAACCATTAAAATATTATATGCCAAGTTAAATAATCCAGACACAAAAAAAATATTGTATGGTTTCATTTACATGAGCAGAACCTATAGTCAAATTCATAGAGACAGAAAGCAGAGTGGTTACAAGGGGATGAAGGGAAGGTAGATGGCTGATTATTGTTTAATGGGTACAGAGTTTAAGTTTAGGGTGATGAAAGATTTCTGGGGATGGATAGTGGTGATGTTAATACAATAATGTGAATGTACTAATGCCACTGAACTGTACATTTAAAAATGGTTGATGGGAATGCAAGCTGGCGCAGCCATTCTGGAAAACAGCATGGAGGTTCCTCAAAAAACTAAAAATAGAACTACCTTATGACCCAGCAACTGCACTACTAGGCATTTATCCACGGGATACAGGTGTGCTGTTTCGAAGGGACACATGCACCCCAATGTTTATAGCAGCACTATCAACAATAGCCAAAGTATGGAAAGAGCCCAAATGTCCATCGATGGATGAATGGATAAAGAAGATGTGGTATATACATATATATAATGGAGTATTACTCGGCAATCAAAAAGAATGAAATCTTGCCATTTGCAACTACGTGCATGGAACTGGAGGGTATTATGCTAAGTGAAATGAGTCAGTCAGAGAAAGACAAAAATCACATGACTTCACTTTAAGAGACAAAACAGATGAACATAAGGGAAAGGAGACAAAAATAATATAAAAACAGGGAGGGGGACAAAACAGAAGAGACTCATAAAAATAGAGAACAAAGTGAAGGTTACTGGAGGGGTTGGGGGGAGGGGAGATGGGCTGAATGGGTAAGGAGCATTAAGGAATCTACTCCTGAAATCATTGTTTCACTATATGCTAACTAATTTGGATGTAAATTAAAAAAAATAAAAAATTAAATTTAAAAAAATTTAAAAAAATAAAAATGGTTGAAATGGTAAATTTCATGTATAATTTGCCACAATTAAAAAAAAAAAGATAGTCCTAGAATGGAAATTTGATGCTCATGAGCCAATAAATATTGCCAAAGCAATATGGATATGGTTGCTGAAAAACAAAAGAAAACAAAACAAAACAAAGTACACATAAGAGGAGATGGTCAATGACAGAATCCTAACTTTAAAAAGGCAAGTGGAAAGGGGTACCTAGGTGGCTCAGTCAGTTAAGCGTCAGACTTTGGCTCAGGTCACGATCTCCCAGTTTGTGAGTTTGAGCTC
Source organism: Neofelis nebulosa (assembly GCF_028018385.1). Taxonomy (NCBI): domain Eukaryota; kingdom Metazoa; phylum Chordata; class Mammalia; order Carnivora; family Felidae; genus Neofelis; species Neofelis nebulosa. The sequence continues at coordinate 17,422,715 of NC_080798.1, read as the reverse complement.
CACAGGGGGCTCAGTGCTGACAGCTCAGAGCCTGGAACCTGCTTCAGATTCTGTGTCTCCTCTCTCTGCCCTCTGCTGCTCAAGGTCTGTCTCTTTCTCTCTCAAACGTTAAAAAAATTTTTTTTCATATAAAAAAAATAAAAAAGACAAGTGGAAAAACAATTCATGGATGTTTTTGTTGCTGTTGTTATTTGTTTTAGTGATCAGAGGATTAGAATTAGAAAAATGAAAGAGTGGTCTCAAGGAAGCCAAGGAAATTGTCAAGAATGCAGTTGTGATGTTTTTGGAAAGAATGTGAAGAAGTCAACTCTTCTTTCTCATGTAAAGGTGACAATAAATGAAAGCTTATGTATAGAGTATGTCCCAGGGCACCTGGGTGGCTCAGTTGGTTGAATGTCTGTCTCTTGATTTTGGCTCGGGTCATGATCTCATGGTTCATGGAATTGAGCCCTGCATCAGGCTCTGCGCGGACAGTGCGGTGCCTGCTTGGGATTCTCTCCCTTTTTCTCTCTGCCCCTCCCCTGCTCATGAGCACGCTCTCTCTCAAAATAAATAAACATTTTTTTAAGTAAATAAAAAATAAAGAGTATGTCCCAGTGAAAAATTACTCCTTTTTGTCGCTACCCACCCTCTTGCCACCAATGGCTGCCACAGAAATCACTTTTACTAGTTTCTTTTGCAAATTTCAGTTCTTCATGCAAACACAAATATTTATTCATATGCACTCCTCCCCTTTGTTATACAAAAAGCAGAATATTATAAGGTTCTGCATCTTCTTTTTGTTTTTATTTAATATATTTCGGAGGCTTTTTGTATCAGGCCATAGACAGTGTTCTCAGTTTTCTCTCCAATTACATAGTGTTGCACTATGTTCAATGGCTTATTTATGGCTAATTATCAATATTTTGCATTGTGAAGACTGTTATATGTATAATATTGGATATACATCATCATAACTGTAGGATAAAATCCCAGAGGGGATTGCTCAGTGAAAGTTAAATGCAATTGGAATTTTGAAAGATGTTGCCAAATTGTCTTTCAAAAAGTTTATAACAGGGGCGCCTGGGTGGCGCAGTCGGTTAAGCGTCCGACTTCAGCCAGGTCACGATCTCGCGGTCCGTGAGTTCGAGCCCCGCGTCGGGCTCTGGGCTGATGGCTCGGAGCCTGGAGCCTGTTTCCGATTCTGTGTCTCCCTCTCTCTCTGCCCCTCCCCTGTTCATGCTCTGTCTCTCTCTGTCCCAAAAATAAATAAAAAACGTTGAAAAAAAATTTATTAAATGTAATAGACGAAAAGATATGTTTAAAAAAAAAAAGTTTATAACAGGGGCGCCTGGGTGACTCGGTCGGTTAAGCGTCTGACTTCGGCTCAGGTCATGATCTCACAGTCCGTGAGTTCGAGCCCCGCGTCGGGCTCTGTGCTGACTGCTCAGAGCCTGGAGCCTGTTTCAGATTCTGTGTCTCCCTCTCTCTCTGCCCCTCCCCTGTTCACGCTCTGTCTCTGTCTCAAAAATAAATGTTAAAAAAAATAATTAAAAAAAAAAGAGAGAGAAAAAAGTTTATAACAATCTGCAGTCCCTCTAACAATAAAGGTTTTCATCTTTGGGGAATTTTTGCCATTCTAGTCCGTAAGAATAAATATCTCCATATATGTCTAATGGAATTTATCTGATTGTGAATGAGGTTGGGCGTATTTTCACATATTTGAGAACATGGGACTATGTTCTATGTTTTGTTTGTTAATCTCTATCTCCATTCTTATTGGGTTGTTAGTCTTTCTTTAAATCCTTTTTTTTTTTTTTTTGGTGCTCCTTATACATTAGGGAGCTTAGTCATTTGTAACACAAAATGCAAATATGTTTCCAGTTTGTCACTTTAACTGTTTTTTCATGTAGTAGGGATAATTAATCTTCTATGTTTTGATTTTTAGTTTTTGAAGTTTAGAAAGGCTTTCCCTCCTCCATGGTATAAAGTAATTCACTCAAATTTTCAGTCTTTGTAATTTAAGTTTTTTGTTTCAATTTTAAATTTTGACCCATTTGGAATTAATTCTGGATTCAGTACATGGCATAATCCATCCTCTTCTTTCTAGAAAGTCTATCAAATTGTCCCTATTACCTTTATTGAAAAGTCCATCTTTTTCCCAACTGATTTGAGATGCCCCATTCACCATACACTAGAATCCTTCATTTAGTTCTATTTTTGGATTCTCTATTTTGTTCCACTGGTCTGTCCATTCAGATGACAATCCCGTATTATTTAAATTTTGAAGTTTTAGCATATGTTTGTTTTTTTTTTTTTTAACATTTATTTTATTTTTGAGACAGAGAGAGACAGAGCATGAACAGGGGAGGGTCAGAGAGAGGGAGACACAGAATCTGAAACAGGCTCCAGGCTCTGAGCTGTCAGCACAGAGCCCGACGCGGGGCTCGAACTCACGGACCGCGAGATCATGACCTGAGCCGAAGTCGGCCGCTTAAACGACTGAGCCACCCAGGCGCCCCTTAGCATATGTTTTAAGACTAGCCCCATATGCCCCACACTGCTTTTTTTCTTCCAATTAGACTGTCTGTTCTTGCCTTTGTTTTTACATTTGAACTTTTTTTTTTTAATGTTATTTTTGAGAGAGAGAGAGAGAGAGAGAGAGAGACAGAGTACAAGTGGTACGGGGCAGAGAGAGAGAGAGAGGAGACACAGAATCCGAAGCAGGCTCCAGGCTCTGAGCTATCTGTCCGCATAGAGCCTGATGTGGGGCTCAAACCCACGAACGTTGAAATCATGACCTGAGCTGAAGTCAGACGCTTAACCAATGAGCCACCCAGGCACCCTGACCTTTATTTTTTAAATACTTATTTAAGTAATCTCTACACCCAACATGGGGCTCAAACTAATGACCCTGAGATCAAGAGTTACATGCTCTTCCAAATGAGCCAGTCAGGTGCCCCTCCATTTGAACTTTAAAATAACCCCTACCTATCTAGAGAAAGATTATTTCCAATGGGATCATGTTACATTCATAAATTAATTTAAATGACATTTTTATAATAAAGGATTTCTATTCAAGAATATGGTATAATTTTTCATTTAAGCCTTTTTTTTGTGTATCCTCATAGGGTTTTAAACTTTTTCTTAAATAGGATTTATTTTTTGCTAAGATTATCCTGAAGAATTTTATCCTATTCTAAGTTTTTGTTTGTATATATAAAACTTACAGGAATTTTAGACCCAACTACCTTACATTCTCCTTTTTATTTAAAATTATGTTGGGTGCCTGGCCGGTTTAGTCAGTGGACTATACAACTCTTGATCTCTGGGTTGTGAGTTTGTGCCCATGTTGGGTGTAGATTACTTAAAAATAAAATGTTTACAGGCGCCTGGGTGTCTCAGTTGGTTAAGCACCTGACTCTTGATTTCACATCAGGTCATGCTCTCATGGTTAGTAAGATCCAGTCCGGCAGGGGGCTCTGCGCTGACAGCACTTAGCCTGTTTGGGATTCTCTCTCTCCCTTCCCCACTGTTTCTCTCAAAACTATAAACAAACAAACATTTAAAAGACAAAACAAAAAATAATGTTAAAAGTAACTGTAGTAACATACCTGGATAAAGCATCTTTGCAATTAGGAACAATCTATTTTTACACCTAATAAAATCCACCTGGTCTGAGGGTAAGCGGAGGGAATTACTAAATTAGTTTGTCTGAGTAGGCTCCTTAAGGACCTATAAACTTATATTCCTTGATCTCTCTAAGCCAAGTTTTTCTCTTCATAAAATGGGAATGACACTAATTTACTTCTCTGCTATTGCAATGGTCCACACTACCTTCATGCTTTATTTCTTAGCCCAGGATTTCACAAATCAGCTCCTTTAGACCTACATCCCATCACAAGGACATTAAAAGAACACAGAAGACTGAACTGCTATGTCTCCAAGGTCTGTACTTTAAGTAGAGCAAGCAGTTCATTTAAAAAACAAAAACAAAAACAACAGGGACGCCTGGGTGGCTGAGTCTCTTAAGGGTCCACTTCAGCTCAGGTCATAAACTCCCCGTCCATGGGTTTGGCCCCAAGCAGTCTTCTGTGCTGACAGCTCAGAGCCTGGAGCTTGCTTCGGATTCTAGGTGTATGTCTCTCTTTCTGCCCCTCCCCCAAATGAATAAACGTTAAAAAAATTTTTTAAAATAAATAAACAAAAAAAGTCCTTTTCAAACACTTTCTCTTTTAAGAGAACAATGCTAATTTTATTTCAATTCCATAACAATGCTACTGGTTTTACCCAAAAGTCAGGCTTTAACTCACTTACCAGCTCAATTATGTAAACTTTCTCCCACCAAAATACTTAAAAAAACAGGGGTGCCTGAGTGGTTCAGTCGGTTGAGCGTCCGAATTCGGCTGAGGTCATGAGTTCGAGCCCCGCGTGGGGCCCCGTGCGTGGGGCCCCGTTCTGACCGTTCGGAGCCTGGAGCCTGTTTCAGATTCTGTCTCCCTCTCTCTCTGCCCCTCCCCCACTCATGCTCTGTCTCTCTCTCTCTCTCTCTGTCAAAAATAAATAAACATTAAAAAATATTTTAAAGAAAAAACACATTCTAGGAAAATCTATCCTTGTTACTGTTTTATTATTGTGGCTCAGAGATTATCTCCAAGATACAATCCCAGTCATACAATGATATTTATTTAAATTACCAATTACACACCCAGACACAAAATCCTGAGTACTGTTTCTCTCTCCCCACGACCCCCCAACACCTTAAATCACACACACCTGGAATCCCATTACTTGCTTCCCGCAAAGGCTGACTCACCGCCCCATCACTCTCCTCAGGCCCTGACTTTCACACACAAATCAATAGCACAGAATAATACCAGCCCCCTTTGCAACGTCGCAAACCCCTCCCTTTTGGCGTTTCCAAACCCGTTTCACGTTTAGCAATTCCTCCCCTTGGACCTCCCCAATCCCGTCGCAGGTTTCCAGTCTCCTCCCTTTCGGTCACCCTAGCTTTAAGTCTCAGAAGCTCAGATCCCACAACTCGTTTGCACAGAGGATCCCCACGCCAAACTCCCGCCTGAACAAAGGCCGAAAAAGCGACCAAAGAAGTCTGCGCACTCCTTGGGCGCAATGACCCTCCCAAGAAGTCTCTGGACTGTAGCCAGGCGCGAGCAGTGAAGAATCAAGACGAATTTCAAAGGGTCCATCCAACGCTCTCCCTGCTCCGAACTACATTTCCCAGAAGGCTCAATGGTGCGAGTTATCTTACCTAAACCAAACTAGCCCTCCTCTTCCTGAGTCCGTACAACTCCTGAGGATAGGAGGGTGGGCCAGAGAAGGAACCCCATTTCAAACACGTCAGAGTAGCTTTTGGAAGCCACTGCCTAAGGCCGTGCCAGCCTTTGTGAGGCCTCCGGTGCGCGGTTCCATGAGGGGGCGCAATCCTTTAAGCAGGGCCTCAGCTACCCCCTGACAGAAATTCTGGCGACCGGGAGCCATCTTGCCTGCCACAGGTAAGTTTCTGACTACATTTCCCAGAGGACTCCTCGGCATCGTTGTGATTCTCGCGTGAATTCAGCCTCCAAGTCACGCGCTGGCGGTACCCTCAGGTCTGCACCCACAACTGTTGCAGCGCTGTGGAGGGTACCGCTGTTTTGGAAGCTTGGAAGGCCCGGGGTGAGGCTCCCTAGGAGAGGGCGGGGCCGGAGGCTCGGCTCTGTACGGCGGAGGAGGTAAGATTGAAGTTGTGTGATTGTGTCTGGCTGGTAGTATGTAGTGAATGACCGTGTGGTTGTAACTAGCTGTTCCTGTGGTGTGTGCTTCCAGTGATTACCCGTGTGCAGCACGGTCTGGGAGCTCGTGACTGTTCTGGTGTGATTGGATGTGACTCGGTGGTGTTTGTGTGTGTGAGAGAGAAAGGGAGAGAGTGAGTGAGTGATTGGGACCACGTGCGGCATTGTGTGTGAAGGTGTGGGGAGCTTGTGACTCGGTAGATGTAATAATAGTGTTTGTTCCCGTTAGGGCGTGTGATTGTGCGACTCTGTGACTGTGTGCTGCAGAGTACAGTTGGGTGTACTTGTGAATTCTATGTGGTTTTATCTGTGGATAGTGTGATTGTGACTGTGCGACCATCTGCGGGCGTGTGGTGCCTGTGTCAGTGCGGTTGTGACTGAATGTCCTCTTGGTAAATGTGTGGTTGTGCTTATGTGACCGTTGAGGCCCAGGGTGTTGGCCCTGTTGCTTTGGTTATGGGTTACCGCTAGCTGTCTGTCCCCGTGGTGGTCGTGTGATTATGTTTTGGGTGACTGGATAAATATATGAGGTTTTTTCACTTAGGTTGTATACCTACATATTATACTATGGTTTTCCCTCGTTTTAAAACTTTTGCAAATGCTATCATATGGTTTTTTGTCTTTTATTTTGCTTATTTGTACAACTATGTTTTAGACAATTGTCATATTAAATATAGTAGTGGTTCATTTGTTTTCTTTGCATTACATCCTTTGAAGTATACCCTTGTTATTCATCCCTCCAATTAATGATGGGTGTTTGAATTGTTTCTAGTTTCCGACTTTATACACAGCGCTGCCACAGCATTCTTTTACAGCGGATACATGTGCATGAGTTTCTCTACCTGACAGTGGAATTGCTGGCTCATATGATATCCTACACTTTACTCAGTAGTACCAAAATAATTACCTAAGTGGGTGTGCACATTTATGCTTGCACAGCAATATTTGAAACTTCTCATTGCTCCATGTTTCTACCAAAACATGATTCTCACAGTTTTAAAAAACATGTTTAGGAGATAGAGCATAAAGTGCACAAATCCTAAGTATACAGCTGTAACACAATTTCCTAAAGCAACATAAAGAACATGGCCAGCACCCCAGAAGGTTCCCTCATGCCCCTTCCCAGTTATTTCTCCCACAATCACTGTTCAGAAGTCTATTGCCATTAATTTTACCCATTCTTGAACTTCACATATGAATGGAATTGTATAGCATGTGCTCTTTTATGCCTGGCTTCTTCCACATTATGTCTGAGATTCGTCCAAGTTGTCCACTGTAGTTGTACTTAGTTGTCATTACATGGGAATGTATTGCAATGTATTAATTGCTTACACTGTTGATGGACATTTGATAGTTTACATTTTTTGGCTGTTACAGATTGTATTGCTGCTATGAACATTCTCTGTTTTTGGTGAACATGTAAATGCTTTTCTGTTGGCTAAATATTTAGGAGTGGAATTGCTAGATAATATGGTGGGCATTTGTTTAATAGATTCTACCAATTTCTCATGTGGTTGTACCAATCCATCCAGCAATGTATGAGAGTTGCTCCACATTGGCTCTGTTGAGATTGCCAGTCTTTTAATTATTCTGGTGGTTATGTAGTGGAATTTCATCGCAGTTTTTTTTTTTTTTTTTTAAGGTTATTTATTTTGAGAGCGAGAAAGCACAAGTAGGGGAGGGGCAGAGAGAGAGGAGAAAGTGAGAGTTCCAAGCAGGCTCTTTGCTGAGGGCACAGAGCCCCCACGCGGGGCTCAAACTCACGAGCTGTGAGATCATGACCTGAGCCGAAGTTGGTTGCTTAACCACCCAGGCACTCCTCATCGCAGTTTTAATTTGTTTCCCTGATGGGTAATGATGTTCAGCATCTTTTCACAGGTTTATTGGCTATTTGGATATTCTGGTGTGTGTGTGTGTGTGTGTGTGTGTGTGTGTGTTTTCCAAAGGTTTTTTTAAATTTTTTTAATTTATTTTTTGTTTTTAAATCTTTGTTTATTTTTGAGACAGAGCATGAGCTGGAAAGAGGCAGAAAGATGAGACAGAATATCCAAAGCAGGCTCTGCACTGACAGCAGTAAGCCAGATTTGGGGCTCCAACTCAGGAACCACAACATCATGACCTGAGCTGAAGTTGGATGCTTTACTGACTGAGCCACCCAGGTGCCCCTTGTATATCCTGTTTTTTTTTTTTTTTTTTTTTTTTTTACATCCAAATTAGTTAGCATACAGTGAAACAATGATTTCAGGAGTAGATTCCTTAATGCCCCTTACCCATTTAGCCCATCCCTCCTCCAGTAACCCTCTGGTTGTTCTCCATATTTATGAGTCTCTTCTGTTTTGTCCCCCTCCCTGTTTTTATATTTTGTTTCCCTTTCCTTATGTTCATATGTTTTGTCTCTTAAAGTCCTCATATGAGTGAAGTCATGTGATTTTTGTCTTTTTGTGACTAATTTCACTTACCATAATACCCTCCAGTTCCATCCATTTAGTTGCAAATGGCAAGATTTCATTCTTTTTGATTGCTGAGTAATACTCCATTGTATATATATACCACATCTTCTTTGTTTTTTGTCTCTTAAAGTCCTCATATGAGTGAAGTCATGTGATTTTTGTCTTTCTGTGACTAATTTCACTTACCATAATACCCTCCAGTTCCATCCATTTAGTTGCAAATGGCAAGATTTCATTCTTTTTGATTGCTGAGTAATACTCCATTGTATATATATACCACATCTTCTTTGTCCATTCATCCATCGATGGACATTTGGGCTCTTTCCATACTTTGGCTATTGTTGATAGTGCTGCTATAAACATTGGGGTGCATGTGTCCCTTCGAAACAGCACACCTGTATCCCATGGATAAATACCTACTAGTGCAATTACTGGGTCGTAGGGTATTTCTATGTTTAACTTTTTGAGGAACTTCCATACTGTTTTCCAGAATGGCTGCACCAGCTTGCATTCCCACCGGCAGTGCAAAAGAGATAGTTCCTCTTTCTCCACATCCTCACCAACATCTGTTTTTGCCTGAGTTGTTAATGTTAGCCATTCTGACAGGTGTAAGATGGTATCTCATTGTGGTTCTGATTTGTATTTCCCTGATGATGAGTGATGTGGAGCATTTTTTCATGTGTCGGTTGGCCATCTGGATATCTTCTTTGGAGAAGTATCTATTCATGTCTTTTGCCCATTTCTTCACTGGATTATTTGTGTTTTGGGTGTTGAGTTTGATAAGTTCGTTATAGATTTTGGATACTAACCCTTTATCTGATATGTCATTTGCAAATATCTTCTCCCATTCTTTTGGTTACCTTTTAGTTTTGCTGATTGTTTCCTTCGCTGTGCAGAAGCTTTTTATTTTGATGAGGTCCCAGTAGTTCTTTTTGCTTTTGTTTCCCTTGCCTCTGGAGACGTGTTGAGTAAGAAGTTGCTGCGGGCAAGATCAAAGAGGTTTTGCCTGCTTTCTCCTTGAGGAATTTGATGGCTTCCTGTCTTACATTTAGGTCTTTCATCCATTTTGAGTTTATTTTTGTGTATGGTGTAAGAAAGTGGTCCAGGTTCATTCTTTGGCATGTCGCTGTCCAGTTTTCCCAGCACCACTTGCTGAAGAGACTGTCTTTATTTCATTGGATATTCTTTCCTGCTTTGTCAAAGATTAGTTGGCCATATGTTTGTAGGTCCATTTCTGGGTTCTCTATTCAGTTCCATTGATCTGAGTGTCTGTTCTTGTGCCAGTACCAGACTGTCTTGATGATTACAGCTTTGTAGTATAGCTTGAAGTCCGGGATTGTGATGCCTCCTGCTTTGGCTTTCTTTTTCAAGATTGCTTTGGCTGTTTGGGGTCTTTTCGCGTTCCATACAAACTTTAGGATTGTTTGTTCTAGCTCTGTGAAGAATGCTGGTGTTATTTTGATAGGGATTGCACTGAATATGTAGATTGCTGTGGGTAGTATTGACATTTTAACAATGTTTGTTCTTCCTATCCAGGAGCATGGAATCTTTTTCCATTTTTTTTTTTCAACGTTTTTTATTTATTTTTGGGACAGAGAGAGACAAAGCATGAATGGGGGAGGGGCAGAGAGAGAGGGAGACACAGAATCGGAAACAGGCTCCAGGCTCCGAGCTGTCAGCACAGAGCCCGACGCGGGGCTCGAACCCATGGACCGCGAGATCGTGACCTGGCTGAAGTCGGCCGCTTAACCGACTGCGCCACCCAGGCGCCCCTCATTTTTTTATGTCTTCTTCAATTTCTGTCATAAGCTTTCTATAGTTTTCAGTGTATAGATTTTTCACCTCTTTGGTTAGATTTATTCCTAGGTATTTTATGGTTTTTGGTGCAACTGTAAATGGGATCAATTCCTTGATTTCTGTTTCGTTTGCTTCATTGTTGGTGTATAGGAATGCAACTGATTTCTGTATATTGATTTTTATATCCTGCAACTTTGCTCACTTCATGAATCAGTTCTAGCAGTTTTTTGGTGGAATCTTTAGGGTTTTCCATATACAGTGTCATGTCATCTGCAAAGAGTGAAAGTTTGACCTCCTCCTGGCTGATTTGGATGCCTTTTATTTCTTTGTATTGTCCGATTGCAGAGGCTAAGACTTCCAATACTATGTTGAATAACAGTGGCGAGAGTGGACATCCCTGTCTTGTTACTGACCTTAGGAGGAAAGCTCTCAGTTTTTCCCCAATGAGGGTGGTATCAGTGTTGGGTCTTTCATATATGGCTTTTATGACCTCGAAGTATAATCCTTCTATCCCTACTTTCTTGAGGGTTTTTATCAAGAAAGAATGCTGTATTTTGTCAAATGCTTTCTCTGCACCTATTGAGAGGATCATATGGTTCTTGTCCTTTCTTTTAGTGATGTGATGAATCACGTTAATTGTTTTGCGGATATTGAACCAGCCCTGCATCCCAAGTATAAATCCCACTTGGTCACGGTGAATAATTTTTTTAATGTATTGTTGGATCCGGTTGGCTAATATCTTATTGAGGATTTTTGCATCCATGTTCATCAGGGAAATTGGTCTGTAGTTCTCCTTTTTAGTGGGATCTCTGTCTAGTTTGGGAATCAAGGTAATGCTGACTTCATAGAATGAGTTTGGAAGTTTTCCTTCCATTTCTGTTTTTTGGAACAGCTTCAAGAGAATAGGTGTTAACTCTTCCATAAATGTTTGGTAGAATTCCCCTGGAAAGCCATCTGGCCCTGGACTCTTGTTTCCTGGGAGGTTTTTTATTACTAATTTGATTTCTTTACTGGTTATGGGTCTGTTCAAATTTTCTATTTCTTCCTATTTCAGGTTTTTTTTTTTTTCAGAGTTTATAGCATTTGGGTTTTATTTATTATTTTTTAATATGAAATTTATTGTGAAATTGGTTTGCATGCAACACCCAGTGCTCATCCTAACAGGTGCCCTCCTCAATGCCCATCACCCACTTTCCCCTCCCTCCCACCCCCCATCAACCCTCAGTTTATTCTCAGTTTTTAAGAGTCTCTTACGGTTTGCCTCTCTCTCTTCCTGTTTCAGTTTTGGTAGTATATGTGTTTCTAGGAATTTGTCCATTTCTTCCAGGTTGCCCATTTTATTGGCATATAATTGCTCATAGTATTCTCTTATTATTGTTTTTATTTCTGCTATGTTGGTTGTGATCGCTCCTCTTTCGTTCTTGATTTCATTTTTTGGGGTCCTTTCCTTTTTCTTTTTGATCAAACTGGCTAGTAGTTTATCAATTTTGTTAATTCTTTCAAAGAATCAGCTTCTGGTTTCATTGATCTGTTCTGCTTTTTTGGTTTTGATAGCATTAATTTCTGCTCTAATCTTTATTATTTCTTGTCTTCTGCTGGTTTTGGGTTTTATTTCCTGTTCTTTTTCCAGCTCTTTAAGGCATAAGGTTAGGTTGTGTATCTGGGATCTTTCTACCTTCTTTAGGAAGGCCTAGATTGCTATATACTTTCCTCTTATGACTGCCTTTGCTGCGTCCCAGAAGTTATCCTGTTTTTTAAAGTGTCTGTTCAGGTCTTTTCACTCACGGCCCTTAAAAATTTTTTGTCTTCATTTAAAGACAACTTTTTATTTTCATATTGTAAATGTAGTTTAAAGAATTCCTATATATTCTTTTTTTAAATTTATTATTATTTTTTAATTTTTTTAATGCTTATTTATTTTTGAGAGAGAGAGCGAGCACGCGCGAGTCTGGGAGGGACAGAGGGTGAGGAAGATTCAGAATCTGAAGCAGGCTCCAGGCTGTCAGTTGTCAGCACAGAGCCAGATGCAGGGCTTGAACCCACAAATCATGAAATCACAACCTGAGCCAAAGTCCTATGCTTAACTGACTGAGCCACCCAGGCATCCCCTTAAGTGTATTATTTATTTTGAGAGAGAGTGTGCAAGTGGGGGAGGGGCAGAGAGCGATGGAAAGAAAGAAAGAATCCCAAGCAGGCTTCACACAGTCAGCATGGAGCCCAGTGTGGGGCTTAAACCCACGAACTGCAAGATCATGACCTGAGCTGAAGTTGGACACTTAACTGCCTGAGCCACCCAGGCTCCCCGAATTCCTATGTATTCTTCACTTAGGTGCCCATGGTGCAATGATGAAAATCAGGAAATTTACACAGAAATAAGATTTTTGACTAATTTACAAACCTTACTTAAATTTTGCTAATTGTCCTATCAGTGCCCTTTTCTGTTCCAGGACCCAATATAAAATACTTCATTGATTTAGTTGTCTTGTCTCTTCCCATCAGACATAGTTCTTTAGTTCTTTTCATCTTTCATGACCTTGATACTTCTGAAGGGTACTGGCCAGTTTTCTTGTAGAATGTCTTTCAATTTGGATTTGTCTGCTTTTTCCTCATGGTTAAATTTAGACTATGCATTTTTGGCTAAAAGATCACATAAATAGTGTTTATGTTCTTCTCAATGTGTCATATAATGATACCAGTATATCTCATTACTGGTAATGTTAACTATGATCACTTGGTTGAGATGGTATCTGCCAGGTTTCTTCCTTGTAAAACTATTTTTCTCTTTTTAGTTAATAAGTATCTTGTGGGGAGATGCTTTAGAGACTATGCAAATCTGCTGTTCTCATGGGGGTGCCTGGCTGGCTCAGTCATAAGACCATGTGACTCTGGATCTCAGGGTCATGTGTTTGAGCCCCATGTTAGGGGTAGAGATTACTTAAATAAATAAATTTTAAAAAATACTGTTCTCATCATACTTTCACCCATTGATAATTCTTGTCTGTAACAACTATTACTGTGGTGTGTGCCTAGTGGTGGTTTTCTCTTTCCATCATTCCTTCTATATTTATTAAATTCTGTAAAAAGCTGTCCATTATTCCTCATGTGTTTATTCAATTACTTGTTTATTAACTAATGGATACTTATTTTGTTCTATGAGTTTTTTTTTTTAATTTTTTTTTCAACGTTTTTTATTTATTTTTGGGACAGAGAGAGACAGAGCATGAATGGGGGAGGGGCAGAGAGAGAGGGAGACACAGAATCGGAAACAGGCTCCAGGCTTCGCGCCATCAGCCCAGAGCCTGACGCGGGGCTCGAACTCACGGACCGCGAGATCGTGACCTGGCTGAAGTCGGACGCTTAACCGACTGCGCCACCCAGGCGCCCCTGTTCTATGAGTTTTAATCCATTGTTATTGTTATATAATTTGTTGCTCAAATTGTCCCAGATTTGGCCATTAGGAACTCCAAATTAGCTCCTGTGTCCTTTCAACATGGCATCATTTTTGAGTACTTTCTTATGCCTATGTATATGTCTTCTCCCATTTTCCTAGCAGGTTTTTAGCCCTTTGTTTTTTATGATTAGTGCTTTTTTCATATCTTGAAAAGAAATCTTTATATTTCCAAGTTCCTGCAGATACTCTATGTTTTCTTATAGATTTAGCATTCATATTTAAGTCTGTTGTCCATCTTGAATTAGTTTTTGTGTATGGTATTTATTGAAAACACCATCTTTGCACATCTGAAATGCTAGAGGCTTTTATCATAAATCAGGTGATATATACTGTCATCCTCTTTCTGGACTGTAATTCTATTCTATTTTATTTTATTTTTTATCAATGCCACTGTCTTGAAATCTATAGTATTAGTTCTCCAACCTTGTTTCTTTTCTTTTTTAAGATTGTCTTGGCTGTTGTAAGTCCCTTGGATGTCAGAATCAACTTGTTAATTCTCACCAAAAATGAAAAATCCTTGCTGGGGTTTTGTTTGTGAATCTATATGTTAATTTGGGGAGAATGGACATCCTATCAATATTGAATCTTCCAATTAGTAAATATAGTATATGTCTACATTTGTTAAGGTCTTTAATTTCTCTCAATGATTTGTTGTAGTTTTCAATGCACATCTTTTATTATATTTGTGCCTGGGTATTTGACATTGTCAGTGGTATTTAATTTTTTTTTCCAGTTGTTTATTGCTAGAAGTACAATTTTTTTTTTTTTTTTGTATATTGTCCTTGTATCTAGCATCTACAGAACACCTGTAGATGCTATTTATCAAGTTGGAAGTTCTCATTCGCTAAGATTTTTACATTAATGGGGGCTGAATTTAGCAATTGCATTTTCTGTGTCTTTCGAGAGGATATTTTTTTACTATTATTATCAATGTGGTAAATTATCTTAAGTTTCATACCTTGAACCAACCTATCATTCCTGAAATAAATCTTACTTGCCCATAAAGTATTAAACTTTTTAACAGTTTCACTGGGTTAGATCTGCTAATGAACTTCTGCATGTATGTTCATGAGAAATATTGGCCCATAATTTTCATTTTATGTCTTTGTTTTGATATCAGTCTTATATTAGCCTCATAAAATGAATTAAGAAGAGTTCCCTGTGTTTTTCTATTCACTATGTGTAAGATTAAAGGTTTTCCTTAAATTTGGAAGAATTCACTGGTGAAGCTATCTGGGCCTGAACTTTTCTTGATAGGAAGATTTTAAACTGTGGAATCAATTTACCTCTTCAGATGTTTCAGGTTTTTTGTCTGTTTTGTCCAGTTTGGCATGTTTTTAAAAGAATTTGTTTCATCTAAGCTTTCAAATTTAAGAGCATGAAGTTATTAGTGTTATTATGTTTTTAATGTCTGTGGCATCTATAATGATGTTCACGTTTTCATTCTTGATTTTGTTCATTTGTGTTATCCCTCTCATTTTCATCAGTGGTATTGGTAACATTTTTTCTTCTGGGTACTTTCAAAACTTTTTTCTCGGGTTGTGGTTTTGCTTTTTGTTTTCTGTGTTTTCCTTTTTGTTTATTATTCTTCAGGTTTGCTGAGCTTGAAACTCTTGTTGAGGCTTTTAATCAGTTAATCAGTTCAGACAATTATTACTCTCCAATCTCTTTTATTCCTCAGACACTCCACTTACATATATGGTAAATCTTTGGACTGTGTCCCTTTTGTCTTATACTCACTTCTGTTCTGTTCTTTTTTTCTACTTCATGTGGATTTTTTTGTTTGTTTGTTTTTGACTTGTCTTTCAGTTCATTAATTCTTTTTTCTTTTTAATTTTTTTAATGTTTATTTGTTTTGGAGAGCGGGGGAGGGGGCAGAGAGAGAGGGATACAGAATCTGAAGCAGGCTCCCTGCAGTCAGCGCAAAGCCCGATGTGGGACTTCAACCCACTAACCACGAGATCATGACCTGAGCTGAAGTTGGACACTTAACTGATTTAGCCACCCAGGTGCCTCTGAGTTCAGTAATTCTCTTAATTTCCTTCCTTCCTTCCTTCCTTCCTTCCTTCCTTCCTTCCTTCCTTCCTTCCTTCCTTCCTTCCTTCCTTCTTTCTTTCTTTCTTTCTTTCTTTCTTTCTTTCTTTCTTTCTTTCTTTCTTTCTTTCTTTCTTTCTTCTTAGTTTATTTATTTGGTAATCTCTATATCCAATGTGGGGCTCAAAGTCACGGCCCTGAGATCAAGAATCATGTGTTCTTGTGCCTAAGCCAGCCAGGTGCCCTAACTTCTTGATTTCCTCATTTACTGATGTAGGTTGTCTATTTGGTTCTTTTTTTACAGATTTCAGTTCTGTTTAATTTCTTTATCTTACCCATTTCCTTATATTTTGGTTGTTTTTAACATTTTAAAACTATTTTAAAGCTATTTTAAATTGTTTGCCAACTCTAATATCTGAATTGTCCATGGTTCTGTTTTCTGGCTTTATCTCTGAGCATATCTAGCATTTTTAATTTTTTTTAAATTTTTTTTAAATGTTTATTTATTTTTGAGACAGAGAGAGAGCATGAATGGGAGAGGGTCAGAGAGAGAGAGACCCAGAATCTGAAGCAGGCTCCAGGCTCTGAGCTGTCAGCACAGAGCCCAACGCGGGGCTGGAACTCACGGACCGTGAGATCATGACCTGAGCCGAAGTCGGACACTTAACCGACCGAGCCACCCAGGCGCCCCTATCTAGCATTTTTTAATTGGATGATAGATATTGTGTCGAAAACAACCATGGAGGCCAAGGGCAACCACTACCTACATCTAGCCTTCTCATTATATCAGAAAAATTAAAGTGCTTTTCAGGTCTCTTTTACTAACAAATACAATTCTTAGTATACGAGAAATTTTCAGGATAATGTTGGAAATAATTTAAAACATATTTTTATTAAAAGACTGCTTATTTAGAAGAGTGCAAAATTCTCAAAAATTTTATTTAGTAGATTTCAGAGGGCTCTCTTGTCTGTAGTGGTATCTTTTGGCGGTGCTCCATACCCAGCATGTGGTCATTTTGTAAACATACTACAGTCTTGGCCACAGAGATTATTGGTTTTAAAAGGAAGGGTCAGGGGTGCCTAGGTGGCACAGTTGGTTGAGTGTCCAACTCTTGGTTTCAGCTCAGGTCATGATCTCACGGTTGGTGAGTTCGAGCCCCACACTGGGATCTGCGCTGATAGCGTGGAGCCTGCTTGGGATTCTGTCTCTCCTCTCTGTCTCTCCTGCGCTTGTGCGCACGTTCTCTCTCTCTCTCTCTCTCTCTCTCTCTCTCTCTCTCTCTCAAAAATAAATAAATAAACTTAAAAAAAATAAAAGAAGAAGGAAAGGGCAGATTCCCCAGATGCAAGAATTCAGCTGGAGATGATATACTCTAGGAGCAAAGATGAAGAGGGTTGGGAATGTAACAGACATAATATGGAGCTATTGAAATAAGAATGTTTCCTGACCACGTCACCTGGGTGGCTCAGTCAGTTGAAGGTCCAACTCTTGATTGTGGCTCAGGTCATAATACCAGGGTTATGGAATTGAGCCCAGTGTTGGACTCCACTCATGCTGAGTGTGGACCCCACTTAAGATTCTTTCTCCCTCTGCCCCTCTCCCCTGCTTGTGTGTGTACTCTGTCTCTAAAGTTAAAAAAAAAAAGGGGGGGGGGTTTCCTTGCTCATTTGACTTGGAAGGTGCAGCACTTGAGATTGTCCCTTTAACCAAGGAAAGACCAGTAGGAGAGACCAGAAAAGGGGACTTTAAAGTGAGAAGTATGGGAGAAGGAGTTGTTTCCAAGTCTTTCCGGATTACTGTTGATTCTTTAGTATATAGCACAGTGCCTGGCACATAATAGATTATGTTGGTCGATTTGAAAAACAAACTAAGAGCTTAATAAGTAGTAATAATAATAAAAATATTAAAGGAGTGCTTTCAGGTTTTAAAGAAGAGATATATATATATATATATATATATATATATATATATATATACACACACATACACACACACACACATACCTTTAGTGGAATGCAGTAAGTGCTAGGGGTAGATGTATCCATTAAATAATTGATAACAAGGTTCTTTGTCCTGGGTGGTCACTTTTACATACAGTTATTGATAAATTGTTTAATCATCAAGGAGTTTTGTACATAGGTATGTTCACTGCCCTTTATAATGCTCAGTTTATTATATTCCTATATCTAATAAAAAAAACATATTTTATGAAACATTTCAACATCGATCTCAAATTAAGTTACTCCTCTTAAACAATTTAGACATCTATTAGTATTTTAGTATAATGTTCTTTGGGTCATTTTAAACATCTTAAGCACATATCGTGTATACAATTATTACAAATTTTATTACTACACTTACAGTTAAAAGCTTTTCTAAAGCATCAGTGATATGGATTTAGTCCATTTCTACATTATTTCTATACTTTTTAATTTCTTCCCATTGTTACGCGAATTAATCATCTTCCTAAAGTTTTTGTAATATTGCTGTGTTCGCTTTCCTGGGTTTCAGTTTTCTTAAGATTCATTAATCCCAAAAATCGTCTCAAACTGTGCAAGATTAGAGGATCTGGTTCATCAACCAGTTAATTCTTGGTCAGGACACAGAACTTGATTGTACAAAACAAGATCATTAAAAACTGTTTAGACAAATGTATATCCAAACTAAAATGTATATGGTCAACTTTTAGGAGTTATTTGGAATTCGTATAAAGGTAAAATGATATATATGCAAGGATTTTTTTTAAGAGAGTGAGTGTGTGTGCACAAGAAGGGGAGGGGCAGAGAGAGAGGGAGGGAGGGAGAGAATCCCAAGCAGGCTCTGCACTATCAGTGCAGAGCCAGACTTGGAGCTGGAACTCAGGAGCCATCAAATCATGACCTGAGCCAAAATCAAGAGTCAGACATTAAACTGACTGAGCCACCTAGGCACCTCTATACAAGGATATTTATTACAGCATTGTTTGTAATAGTAGAAGACAAGAAACAGTCCCAAATGGTCATGGGCCGCAGATTAGTTAAATAAAAGTTTATCCATTTAATGAAAAACAATGTAGCTAAGGGAATTTCAGCTCTGTGGGTACAAGTTACGTTCCAGTTCAAGATACATTATGTAAAGGGGCGCCTGGGTGGCTCAGTCGGTTAAGCGGTTAAGCGTTTAGCATCTGCAGGTCATGATCTTGTGGTCTGTGAGTTCGTGCCTCGCGTCGGGCTCTGTGCTGACAGCTCAGAGCCTGGATGGAGCCTGCTTCAGATTCTGTGTCTCCTTCTCTTTCTGACCCTCCCCCGTTCATGCTCTGTCTCAAAAATAAATAAATGTTAAAAAAATTTTTTTTTAAGATACATTAAATAAAAATAGAAATGTGTATAACAGTGTATATAATATGCAATCAGTTGTGTAAAAAAATTATATCTTTGTGTGTAGATGTGTATATATGTATACTATATTCTCCAAGCCCATATTAGATTGCTGAAATCTACTTCAAAGCCTGAGGTCTCTGGAGTAGGGAATAATGAAAGATTTGCCCATTTTTCTCACTGATACCCCTTTTTTATTTGTATTTGTGTGGGATGAACAGAGGGGAATGATCATCTGGGAGCTATGCAGCAAGTGGGATCTTATGTAGCTTCTTTTGCCTTCTCCAGTTCTGCCCTTTTCCAAAAGGATCCCAGAGGAAGACTGATCTTTTTCTGCAAATACCAAAGCCATGGCTCAGGTGAGATGCTGTTTCCTTTTGCTCAAAGAGAGTTATTTTTACCCCTAGTACATGTAAACATTTGCCTTCTTCATCATGATATTTTTGATGTTTAAAAAAAAACAAAAACTTGGGGCGCCTGGGTGGCGCAGTCGGTTAAGCGTCCGACTTCAGCCAGGTCACGATCTCGCGGTCCGTGAGTTCGAGCCCCGCGTCAGGCTCTGGGCTGATGGCTCGGAGCCTGGAGCCTGTTTCCGATTCTGTGTCTCCCTCTCTCTCTGCCCCTCCCCGTTCATGCTCTGTCTCTCTCTGTCCCAAAAATAAATAAAAAAATGTTGAAAAAAAAAAAATTTAAAAAAAAACAAAAACAAAAACTTTTTCAGACAGTTTAGTTAAAAGCTGTGCTAAAGTTCTCTTAACCTTGCTCTAAAGAGAAAGATCTTCAATAAGTCAATTCAAAAATTTCTCTCTTGGTGGAGATATTTATAGAAAAAAGAATTGGTTCTATAACCATTGTTGGAAAAAAGAAACAAGGTCTGGTTAAAGATTTTTACACTCTCAAATTACGGGTAACGGTTAAGGGCCAGCCAAGTTGTTGGTTAACAAGTTTCTGCGAAGAGGTCTTAATCAGATTATAAATCCTTCAGAAAATTCTTATGGATTCCATCAAGAATCCTTGTTTGTTCTCACAAAGAGATTGTTAATTACATAATGTAAAAATGGTCTGATTGAGGCCAGGCTCCAAAAAAAAACCTTTTACATGGTCCATTCAGGAACCTGACCCTCATTTCTTCATAAAAACCCAGTGTCCTTCCCAGTTCCCTCTTCTTTTAAGCAACGTTTACAAATTCATTTAGTAAGTCCTTCAGATCTTCTGTCTTAGACTTCTGCCAAAAAGAATAGAAATGTGTTCCCCATTTGTTAATGAATCTAATTTGCTTGGACAGTGATTTGATGAGATGGAGATGAATAATTAGGGGCACCTCATAGGGAAAAGGCCTGATCATCACAGACCTAGGGTTTCCAAGAAGAAAATATGTGGAATGGTTTTGTTTGATATCATTCTTAGTACATGGAAGATCTCCTGGTGTATGAGCCTTTCAGGTTTAAAAATTTACTTTAACATCAATATCTGAAAATTTAAAAATTTAAATTTTTAAAATTTAAAAATTACTTTAACATCAATATCTGAAAACAAAAGAAAACTTGTTTTATATCCATGTGATAGAATATTATTCAGTGAAAAAAATATGCTAATGAAAAGAATTTATTAAGGTGCACCTGGCTGGCTTAGTCAGAGGAGCTCTTGATCTTGGGGTTGTGAGTTCAAGCCCCATGTTGAGTATGGAGATTGCCTAAATAAATTTAAAAAAATTTTTTTTTATTCTTAAAAAATAAATTGTTGTAACAAGGAATTAACTCTTACTATATAATAGTGTGACATGAGAAAGGATCAGTCTTGAATTTTATGCAAATTTAATTTTCTGAGATAAAATATTTTTTAAAGTCATTTTACACATTTTGCAAGTAAAGTAGTGCTATTCTAATCTTGCCCCATCACCCACTCCCAAAAGGTGATTGCCCTCAACTGTCTTGAATATGGTTTAATTGCTATCTTTTGATGAATCAATTTTACTCTCTTGACTTACTACAAAGTGGAAGGGACATTGTATATTCTTGTATCGCACCCTTCATTTCCTCTGATAGTTATTAATCATATTACAATTTTTTTTGTCAAATCAGTAGTGTACACAATATTATGACTGCAAATATTGCTTACTGATGAGCCAGCTCATAGCTCCATTCTATTACAGCCTTTCATTTTTCCTGCGGTTAATTGCTTTTTTCCCCCCCATTTCCTTCATTGTCCATTTTTTCCATCTGATCAAACACATTAATTCGTTTTGAGTATGGAGACTGTCATCTCCATTCCCTTTTTCACCCTGCTCTCACCTGGTCCTGTTACTCTCTAGACTACTGCATAGTTTTCCCAAGGCTTCCATTTTTGTGGTTTTCCTGAGATTTTCCTTCACTGTTCTCCTGTGTTAATTCACCTATTTCTTGAATACTACGTCTTGTTCTTTTCTGGTTTACTTCCTTCTTTTTGGTGGAGCACATCTTCTGGTACTTTCCTAAGAAATTATGAGGTCCTTTTATGTCTAGAAATGTCTTTTTTCAACCCTCACAACAGAATGATAGTTTAGTTATGGAATGTAGGTGAGAATTTCTTTTCTTATCAGCATATTGAAGAATTATTCTTACCATTTCTTGTTTTTAGTAGTGTTCTTGAGAACCTCATTGCCTCTCTGATTCTTGATGTCTTTTATATGATCTGCTCTCCTCTGGATGGTTTTAATGTCTTCTCTTTATCCCTTATTCTGAAATTTTACTCTTAGCTACTTGGGAAAAGAAGAGAAAGAAAGAAGCTCACATGTGTTGGTGACTTACTGTATGGCAAGTAGAGAAAAAAAGCTTATATGTACTGAATGGCAAGGATTATGCTAGCCATTTGTATATACTATTTCACTTAATTGGGATGCCCCTCTTAGCTGGATTTTGTACCTTCCTAATTTTGTCTGGGGGAAACAGAATAAACATGGAAACACAAGATTCAGTCCTGCTTATTTGTTTACGGTCCTCCACTTGCGTCCGAAACATCCAGCCCCACTCTATATGCTTGCTATTTTTCACTTCTCCCTTTATTCTTTTCTTCTCTCTTTCCTTCACCAAAAACAAAACAAAAACAAAAATATAAAACATTTCTTTTTATTAATCAAGTCATATACATGGTTGTTGTTCCAGGAGTCAGTGATGTTCAGTGATGTGTCCATAGACTTCTCTCAGGAGGAGTGGGAATGCCTGAATGATGATCAGAAAGATTTATACAGAGATGTGATGTTGGAGAATTACAGCCACCTGGTTTCAATGGGTAAGGACGTCTGTCCATAATCAGATTCTGCCGTCAGAAGCTCTATTTTCTCCCATGTGAAATACCTGCCTTTCAAGTAGGTATTTCTACACCCTGTTCTTAGAAGAATGTTTTTAATATTGTAGTGTTAGAACAAAGAAGCTACACTGAGTTATGGGGGAGTTTCAAGTCCTATGTTGTTTCATAAATCTGATATACCTTTCTTTGACCTTTTCTTAATGAAGGGACTGAATTTGAATACTGGTATATTCTCATCATAAACTTATCTCCTTACTTCTTTTATAAGCAGGACATTCTGTTTCTAAACCAGATGTGATCTCCTTTTTGGAGCAGGGGAAGGAGCCCTGGTTGGTTGACCGAGAACTAACAAGAGACCAGTGGCCAGGTAAGTGAAGCTCGTCAGGTAATTACTCAGTTGGTCATTGGAGAGACTGCACCTTTGAGGTGCTCTCTGGGAATCTCCCCTTAGGCCTATTGTACAAAAGTAAGCCTTTCAGCATGAACTTTCAAATGACCTTACCTTTTCCTCTTACTTAACACACTCTACCTGCTTTTCTTCGCTTATACTTCTTTCCATTTCCTCTTGTAATTGCCCAATTCTAACCAGCCAGTGCCCTCCTCTACACTCTCTAATGATATTCCTTTCTATCCATATTTTGGATCTAATTTCTTATCACTGTCTCATCCTCTTTTGTATTTAGTCTTAAAGAAGCATCACTGTCTCCTGACATTTTTTTTTTTTTTTTTTTTTTTACATTGCCAAAGACTTATTTTCTTTAGGGTGTTTTAGATGAAGTAGCTCATACAGTCATTGATTCATTCATACTTAGAACAAACATTTACTGATTTTTGAATGTGTGAGGTACTATCAGAGGTACTGCAGAGATTAAAAAAAAGAATAAGCAATTTCAGAATTTATAGCTTAATAGGAGTACTAGAACACACCTATATATATAGCTTCTATAAAGTAGAACCATCATAAAAGAGGCTAAAGTAGGGAGCTCAGAAAAAATGAGGGCTAAGGATATAGAAGAGAAGTTGATCCACACAGATACTATATCCACATAGATACATGAGTGTGCATGTCGTTAACTTTAGATAGAATGTTGGAAATAAAGGCTCTGTACCTCCATTGAGAACTTAAAGCTAGCAAAGATAAACAAAACTTGATATGAACGAGTTAAAACAGGACAGCACATTGATTCATTCAGTATATGTTTATTGAGTACCTGTTGTATGCCCAGCGCTATTCTTAACACTGAACAGTGAACAGAACATGCAAAATCTCTATCCCTGGACCTTACCTTCTAGTGCTGAGAGAGATATAAAAATAAATGAATATATAGGTCATGTAACAGTGCTAATAAGAAAAACAAAGTAGAGGAAGAGCGTAGAGGATACTATCTTATATGATGGGGTAAGACTAACTTTTCCAGTTAAGTGACATTTGGACAGAAACGTGAAGAAGTACAGCAGTAAATCATTGTATGTGGTTAGTGGAAGGAAGAACATTACAGAGGGTGGAAGCCAAACATTCCAGGGTCCTGAAGCAGGTGTGCATTGGCTGTGTTCAGGGAGCAGGAGCCCGGAGGCCAGTGCTTTATCTTATCCTGGTTGGTCAAGTATTTTCAAATCGGAGATTTGACGTCATTTCACCTTTGTATAATCTCAATTTGTAGTTGTAAAAAATATAGACTTTTTTTTCCCTTACAGAATTTTAATGCCATTATCATCTCTAATAAATTTTACAATTTCTTGGTATACTGGATTGTTTTCATGTCATTATAGTGAGTACTAGTGAGAGTGGACATTTTCATCTTAATGGTGCTCTTTAACTTGTTCACTACTAAATTTTGCCCTTTTTACCTATTACTATCCTTATTTTTTCAAATTTTATGGACTTTATGTAATAAGAATATCTATGTACCCATTTCCAGAAGGTGCTTTTACTTTTTAATTTTAATTTGCATTGGTGTCTTTAATGTGTATGTTGTAATGTGTTTGTAGTCAGCTCCTTAAATGATTATTGTGATGAATTTTATAAATTTTTGTTGTTTTTTAGTTTTCTGCGATTTGTTTTATACCATTTAAATCCATTTTTAGTTTCTTTTTCAATAAAGTATAAATTAAGAGTCCAAATCCATTAACCTCCCTCCCCGCTACACGCACGCACACACACAATTTAGCACCCTTTCATCATTTAGCTTACTTCATCTTTGTTTTATCTGCCTGTTCAATAACAAGTTCTGATTTATGTTAGTTTGTATGTCAGCTTCTTTTTCTTGTATCTGTCTGTCTACTTATGCCTACGGAGATAGATATGCCTAGCAGAAGTTAATATATTGTCATTCTTTTCATTGGAAATTATTAAAAATAATGTAACAAACTGCAGGTGGACATTTAAACAATTATGAAATGAACTTTCATGTAACCATTACCCAGGTAAAAAACTACAACACTACCAGCACAGATCTCTTTGTGTCCACAAGATCTTTGTGTCCTTTCATAGTTTTACTAAGAGTGCCATCCACAATATATAGTTTAGTTTTAGTTGGGTGTGAATTTTATAGACATGTAATCATACTATAATATGTATTATTTTATGCCTTGCCTTTTTTTTTTAATGTTTATTTATTTTTGAGAGACAGAGAGAAACACTGTGAGCAGGGGAGGGCCAGAGAGAGAGGGAGACACAGAATCTGAAGCAGGCTCCAGGCTCTGAGCTGTCAGCACAGACCCTGATGCAGGGCTCGAACTCACAAACCACAAGATCATGACCTCAGCCGAAGTCGGGTGCTTAACCTACTGAGCCACCCAGGTGCCCCTAATTGCTCTTACTTTTATAAAAAGTCCTGATCTCTGGTGAGAGAACTCTCCACCCTTTCCTTCAGAAGTGCTTGGTTTTACTTTGTCTTCCATATGAATTAAAAAATTTACATTAAGTAAAGTTTCATTAAAAATGTCTTTTTCAACATCCATCCATGAATAAAACTCTCAACAAAGTGGGTATATAGGGGAATGTACCTCAGCGTAATAAAGTCCATATATGTAAGCCTACAGCTAACATACTCAACTGAAAGCTTTTCTTCTAAGATCAGGAATAAGACAAGGATGCCTACTCTCACCACTTATTAAACAGTACTAGAAGCCTTAGAATAATTAGACAAGAAAAAGAAAGAAAAGGCATCTAAATTAGAAAGGAAGAAATAAAACCATCTATGTTTGCAGATGACATGATATTATATATACAAAACTTTAAAGACTCCACTACAAACTATTAAAATTAATAAATGAATTCAGTGAAGGTCCAGGATACAAAATCAATATATAAAAATCAGTTGCAGGGACACCTGAGTGTCTCAGTCTGTTAAGCATCTGATTCTGGATTTTGGCTCAGGTCATGATCTCACAATTCGTGGAATCGAGCCACATGTTGGACTCTGGGCTGACAGCACGGAGCCCGGTTGGAATTATCTTACTCTCTCTCTGCCCCTGTGCCACTTGCGAGCTCTAGCTCTAAATAAATAAATAAATAAATAAATAAATAAATAAATAAATAAACGGTTGCATTTCTATACACTAACAATGAACATTCAGAAGAGAAATTGAGAAAATCCCTTTTACAATTGCATCAAAAAGAATAAAATACCTAGGAATAAATTTAGCCAATGAGGTGAAAGACCTGTACACTGAAAACTATAAGACATTGATGAAAGAAATGGAAAAAACACAAATAAATAGACACTACCCAAAACAAGTTACAGATTCAATGCAATCCCTATCAAAATTCCAGTGGTGCCTTTTATAGAAATAGAACAATCATAAAATTGTCTAGAACCATGAAAGATGCAAATAGCCAAAACAGTCTTGGAGGCATCACACTTCCTGATTTCAAACTATATTAAAAGGTATCAAAATCAAAACAGTATGGTATTGGCATAAAAACGGATGTATCAATCAATGGAACAAAATAGAGAGTCCAGAATTAAACCCACATATATATGGTTAATTAATTTTTAACAACGAATCCAAGAATATACAGTGGGGAAATGACAGTCTCTTCAATAAATGGTTTTGGAAAAACTGGACAGCCACATATGAAAGAATGAAACTGGACCACTATCTTACATCATATACAAAAATCAGCCCAAAATGGATTAAGGACCTGAACATAAATAAGACTTGAAACCACAAAATTCCTAGAAGAAAATGTAGGCAGTAAGCTCTTAGATCCTTGGCAATTTTTTGGATTTGACAACAAAATAAAGACAGCAAAAGCAAAAATAAATGAGTGGGACTACATCAAACTCAAAATCTGCACAGCAAAGGAAATGGTCAACAAAATGAAAAAACCTACAGAATGGGAGAAAATGTATGCAAATCATATATCTGATAAGGAGGTAATATATAAAATATATATACAGAATCTAAACTACATAGCAAAAATCCCAATTAAAATATAGAAGATATAAAAGAAATGGAAATTTTAGAATTAGAAAATATAGTGGCCAAAATTTTTAAAACTACTGCGTAAGCTCAATAGAATGGAAATAACAGAGAAAAATTGGTGAACTTAAAGATGAGCCAAACTAGTTCACATAAATACCAGAATAAAGATCAAAAACTTAAAAAGAATCTATAGCTTCAGGGACATGTGAGACAACAAGAGTTTTAACATTCATGCCCTTGAAGTCCCAGAAGGAGAAAGTTCAGGACTGGAAAAAGCATTTGAAGAAATAATGGCTTACCAAATTTGGTGAAAGATATATCAGTTCAAAAGGCTCAGCCACCCCAAACAAGATAAACACAAATCCATACCCAGACACATCATAATCAAATTGCTGCAAATGGATGACCAAAAAGGTAATGAAAGAACCACAGAAAAATAATGCATTACTTATAGGGAAACAATTATTTGAATGACTGGATTTCTCTCTTTGTAAACCATGGAGGCCAGAATAAAGTGGAATAAAGTTTTATTGTGCTAAAAAACTGTTAACCCAGATTTACAAATCCAGCAAAAACCTACCAGGAATGAAGGTGAAATTAAGAAAGGCAATACTGTAAATGTAGATGGCAACTGAGACTCGCTTGAAGGTCCCTATGAGATATGACAGTGGTGGGAAGACTGGCTAATGAGACAATTTATATACCATGTTAGAGGGGTAAGCACTAGTTAAGTCTAGGAGACAGTTGTCTGTGCCAATTCTGGCCCAGTGCTTCCACATAATGTCTTTCAAGGAAAGTCAGAACTCCAGATTTTCATATTAAATCTGATAGCTCAATGTTGATAACTAATTCAAAACTTTAGAAAATTTGTTGGGGGCAACATCAAACAAATATGTAAGATACAACCTGATTCATCAGATTTTTACTTCTGTGGAGTTTTCTTTTTCTTTCTTTTTTTTTTAACCTCAGAATTCTACCAAGGTACATCTGGTTAAAACTCCTCATAAATTGTGCTCAACACAGAAGGGAACTTCTTTTTACTCAGAGGTTTCTTCAACCCTGGAAATTAGTTTTGTTGTTAGCTCTGCGTCACCAAGTTCTCCTTCCAGAACTCATATCTTACATTTATTTTATTGCCCATATAATTTTCCTTTCCTATGACTCTCACCACTTCTTTGTCACCTTTTCTATCTTTTCCCCTCTGAGAATTTTTTTTCATGAATTCTAGTTTTCATGATGATTGACTTTTCACTGTGGAATTTGAAGATTTAGTTTATACCTTTTTTCACCCTCCAAATATAATTATATCACAATTTTTAAAGTATTATTCAGCTTGCTTCATGACAATGAAATGGCTTTCATTTCTGAGCTCTGTAGTCACATTTCACTTCTTTTAGGACTTGTTCTTTTCTATGCAGTTAATCCTTGTCTTAATTGAGAATTGCTGAGTTTTCTGAGTATCTCTCATTAATCTAACTCTCTTCAGACACATCAGGTAACTGGTTTATTTTTTAAGAGACATTTCTCCTCTAACCCTCTGTTCTGCCCCAGTTGAGACATACATAGCTATCATTTTAGAATTTCTCTTCATTATCATCCCATTGATTCCCTTTACCATGTTCCTTTGAATTTCATTTGATTCTCTATGTGGATATCTTGGATACCTTTGTCTTGATTGTTGGATCTCTTTCCTTCCTCTTTCTTGGTTTATCCCTTCATTATTCTGACACACACCTTCCAAAAGCAACCAAGGAAAGTATGCAAGAAAAATAAATAGTGTATTTTGTGGGGGTGCCTGGCTGGCTCAGTCGGTGGTGCATGAAACTCTTGATCTCAGAGTTGTAAGTTGGAGCCCCACATTGGGTGTAGAGATAATTTTAAAAAATAAAATCTTTAAAAACAGAAGTGTATTTTCTGAATCCTTATATGTCTGAAAATGTTTCCCATTCACCCTTCAATTTCACTGATAGTTTGGAGATGTAATTTTAGGTTGAAAAACTGGAATTCAAAGTTTTGAAGGCATTGCTCCACAGATTTTTAAAATCTAGCATCTAGTGTTGTTCAGAAATCCAAAACTCATTCAGGTTCTTAATTATATCATGTGATCTATTTAATGTCTTTGGAAGCTTTTAGAATTTATCTTTATAATATGCTAATATTTCAAGTAGAGATAGCATGATGTTGATTTTATTCTTTCATTTGGGCACTCACTGAGACATTTCATTCTGGAAACAAAAATCTCTGAAATTTTCTTGTATTATTTTCTTGATTATTTATTCTATGTTGTCTTCTCTATTCTCTGTGTTTCAAACTTTGAATGTTTGCTTTTTTTTTTTTTAATGTTTGTTTATTTTGAGAGAGAGAGAGAGAGAGAGAGAGAGAGATATCTCCCACGCGTTTGCTCAAGCAAGGAAGGGGAAGAGAAAGAGAGAGAATCCCAAGCAGGCTCTGCACTGCCAGGGCAGAGCCCAATGCAGGGCTTGAACCCACGAACAGTGAGATCATGACCTGAGCCTAAACCAAGAGTCAGACACTTAACCAACTGAGCCACCCTGATGCCCCTGTTCACTTTTTATTTCTAGTGTCTGGCACCATGTCTGACACATTTAATGGGCTCATTAACTTTTTTGAATGATTGAACACTCATAATTCAGATCTTAAATTTCTTGTCTTAGCTCTAGAATTATTTTTTTTCTATTTTTTATTCTTCTTATACTTTCTGTGAGAATTTATTAAGTTCTAATTCTCATATTAATTTTTATAAAAGATTTTTCTTTCAATATTTTTTCTGACATTATTCTCTTATGAGATATGTATTATATATTTTTGGAAGCATTCTTTTGAATTTTTCTCCATTGGTTGTCTTTCCCGAGTTTTTTTTTTTCCCTTTGTCCATTTTAATCTCTCATGTTTAAGATTTTCCTGAAACTACTAGTGATTTAAGGCTGTCTGCCCATATAAAACTGTGGTATTAAAAAGCTGATATGAGGGTGCCTGGGTGGTTCAGTCAGTTAAGCATTGGACTCTTGATTTCCTCTCAGGTCATGATCACACAGTTCATAGGCTTGAGCTGTGCATCAGGCTCCATTCTGACAGCACAGAGCCTGATTGGGATTCTCTCTCCCTCTCTCTGCCCTGCTTGCACACACTCTCTAAAAATAAAAACTTTTTTTTTTAATTAAAATATATATTTTTAAAAAGCTGGCTTGACCTCTCATTTGTGTCTGAAGAAGTGTATATTTATTGGTGGTAGTCACTGTAGAGTGATCTTCCTAGAACAGTTCGTTGGCTGATACCACCTATCAGATATTTTCTCTTGGACTGGTTTTCTCCAGAATTGAATCCTCTACTTTCTTTCTGGGAGTCAATAAAATGAGCTTGACTGCCAGATTCTGAAAGTTTACTGAGTTGTATGTATCAGGTGTATGGGGTAGGTTTGAGATTCTGGGGTCTGTTTCATACAGATTTCAATTAATCTTAACTTTTTGCAGCCCCTCCTGCACCCTGCTTTCAAAGGTACCTGTTGATTGCAGTTCTTAGAAATAATGATTCTACAATAAGACTTATCTATAACCTGAGTTTCAGTGTGTTTATGGTTAACAAATTATTTGTTACCATTACATCTACGGTGGCTTCAAAAATTTTGTTGCTGCTCTTTCCTCTCCTATTCTTTGTCTTTGTGGAGTTTCTTCTTTCATTTAATCTCATCACTATCACTTTAGTGGGACTTCATGAAGGAACAGTAATAAATGCATATATTCACTGTGCTGTGTTTGAAAAGAGTGTGTCCTTCTAGAGGAATTTTTTTAAGGAGTATACATTTAAATACTTGCTTATTGAGTCAGTTAATAAATATTTGTTGATCTTCCAATATATACCAGATACTATGCTTAGAGTTAGGTACACACTGATGAAGACTATGGACATTTCCTTCACAGAACTTAACACCTATTCAGTGAAAAAGATAGTAAGTGAAGCTAAGTCAATATATAATTACAAATTATGAAAGTCCTGTTAAGGAGAACAACAGAGTGCTTAAAGTGTGACTACAAGGAGAGTATAATTTGGTCATGCAGCCAGGAAAGGCCTCAAAAAGTATGCCCTTTAAGTGCAGATTTGGAAAATGGGCAATAGTTACCAAGGCCAAGAGTAAACAACAACAACAAAACCACCTACTAGACATAAGGAAAAGTACCTGAAAAGACTATTAAGAGGGACTAAAAGCTGAGAGCATTTGAAGAACTGCAAAATAGGGCCAGCGTGGATGGAGCTTAGCAACCAAAAAGGAGCATAGCCTGAGATTTGTCTGAAGAGGCAGTCAGCAATTAGATCATTCAGAGCTTTGTATACCTTGTTCAAGAGTTTGGCTTTTGTTGTAAGAGAACTGCCATTAAGGATGGATTCAAGATTGCCTACCTCAGGTGGGGAAACTAGATAAGAAAGACACTATCCTGATAGTTCAAAGAGATACGTGTATTAGATATTGAAGATAGGAAGAGTGTTAAGATATATTTAGAAGCAAGATTAGGCAGTATTTGCTGAATAATTATATGAGAGAAAGAGAAAAGATGGTACTAGAATACTTTTCACTTTTTTGGCTTGATATTTTCCCATAGTGTGGTCTTCAAAACACTGCACTTGCCTAATATCCCCATTTTAATATAGAAATTCTTTTGTATTATCTCTCACATATTAAACATTTATGCCAAATACTTCTCATATATTATTTACAGTTCCCCCAATGATTATACGAGTAGACAGAGAATTGAGGGCTAAGAAAAATGAACTACTTTGCCCAAGAAAACAAAGCTTGTAATTAGCTGTGTGTTCAAAAATTCACAACTGATTCTGATAACTGATTTTTCAATAGCAGAACACTGCTTTTATACCCTCTACCTTCTCTTTAAACCTACAAATGCTCTTCCTGTCAGTTGGTCATCACTACTATAGTGTTTATGTTCTTTTTAAGTCCTTTCCTGTTTTCTCCTAAGATCAGCATCACAGAGTTCCAAGCCAAAAAGTGTTTTTATCAAACTCCAAACATATTCCATATTTAGCCACAAAAGAATCCTCACTGTCTGCCACTCATACTAGATTTATTCATTCCTGCCATCTGTATTGCCACTCTCAATTTCCTTATTTGTTAAAGAGACCCTGGGTTTCCAGTTACAGAATTGAGGACAGTGCTGTCTAATAAAACTTTCAGTGATGATGTGGAAATGTTCTATGTCTGTAATTTCCAACACTAACCTCTATTGGCTATTGAACACTGGAAATTACAGTGCTATTGAATTAAATTTGAATTTTTATATAATCTGAATTATGTTAAATTTAAATAGATACATATGCTCATGGATACTGTACTGGACAACATAGATCTAACTGGGAACTGGCAAACCATTTTCCTAAAAGGCCAGATAATAAATATGTTAAATTTAAAGTCGATGTGGTCTCTGTTGCAACTACTCACTTCTGCCATTATAGCTCAAAAGCAGTCATAGACAATATGTAAACAAATAAGTGTAGCTATGTTCCAATAAAACTTTACTTATAAAAATTGTTACAGTGCTGCAGGCCATAGTTTGCCAACCCCTGGGAATGTTATCTTATACTCATTTAATCCTGATAATAACTCTATTAAGTAGGTAATCATTTCCCTTATTTTGTAGCTCATGTTGTGGGGTGCTCTTACAGGTATGTGTGCATATGCTCTGAAGTTTTGTATGTGTATTTATGATTAGAGTCATTTTGTAACAAGGGAGATAAGACTAAGTTTTCTGTATGTTCAGCAAGCTCCCCTAAATAACTCTGATCAATAGCAATGTTTGGAAATCATTGGCTTACTTACTGCCCTCATCTTACTATATGATCTGTCCTTATTCTCATCTATTTTTTTTCAAGTTTGGTTTAATTCTCCCATTTTAACTGAAGTTTTATTTCTCCCAAACAAAAAATATGAGTGATTACTTTCATATTTTCTTTCAGTCCTGGAATCAAGATGTGAGACCAAGAAATTATTTCTGAAGAAGGAGATTTATGAAATAGAGTCAGCGCAGTGGGAGTTAATGGAAAGACTTACAAGACATGACCTTCAGTGCTCTAGTTTCAGAGATGATTGGGAATGTAATGGCCAGTTTGAGAAACAACATGGCTCTCAGGAGCGACACTTTGGTCAACTGATATTCACCCATGAAGGCATGCCTACATTCAGTCAGCATCCATCCTTTACATTACAGCAAATCATCAATAATAAAGAGAAATACTGTGGAACTAAGGAATATAGGAAAGCCTTTAGACATGACTCACAGCTTACTACACATCAAATAATTCATACCATTGAGAAGCCCTATGAATGTAAGGAATGTGGAAAAGCCTTTAGACATCCCTCAAGACTCAGTCATCATCAGAAAATTCATACTGGCAAGAAACCCTTTGAATGTAAGGAATGTGGGAAAACATTTATTTGTGGTTCAGACCTTACTCGACATCACAGAATTCACACTGGTGAGAAACCCTACGAATGTAAGGAATGTGGAAAGGCCTTTAGTAGTGGCTCAAACTTCACTCGACATCAGAGAATTCACACTGGTGAAAAGCCCTATGAATGTAAAGAATGTGGGAAGGCCTTTAGTAGTGGCTCAAACTTTACTCAACATCAAAGAATTCATACAGGGGAGAAACCCTATGAATGTAAGGAATGTGGCAATGCCTTTAGTCAGAGCTCACAACTTATCAAACATCAGAGAATTCATACAGGTGAGAAACCCTATGAATGTAAGGAATGTGAAAAGGCTTTTCGTTCTGGTTCGGATCTTACTAGACATCAGAGAATTCATACTGGTGAGAAGCCCTATGAGTGTAAGATATGTGGGAAAGCCTATTCTCAGAGTTCACAACTTATTAGTCATCATAGAATTCATACTGGTGAGAAACCCTATGAATATAGAGAATGTGGGAAGACATTTAATTATGGCTCACAACTTATTCAGCATCAAAATTTGTACTGGTGATAAACCATAGAAGGTCTGAAATCTGTAGGAAGGCTTTTAATTACAGTTCAATTATTCAACATTAGAGAATTTGTCTTGATGATAATCCCTTTAAATAGAATAATGTAGAAACATCTTATTTGTTGACTCCAGCTTATTCAGCCTGAGAAAAATCATGTAGGAGAAACACCCTATGAGTAGAATATATTTTGGAAGTCCTTTAATAAAAGCTTATATTTCTTTTGACATCAGATAATTCAAGCTAGCAAATACCGAAAATCACAGCACTTTTGACACCTTTCTAACCTTATTTTAAACCTCAGAATTCATGATGAAATATAATCCTGACATTTTTGTTTTTCCCCCTAATTTGTCTATACTTGTTATATTCTTAATATTTTAACCCATCTTAAATTTATATGACTATAAAGTCCACCTGTTTCCATCACAGTTTGTAAAATACCTTTAATACCTGGAATAAGTGACCTCTTTATTCAAAGATGGCTTATTCTTTTTGTTATTTACAAAACTTCGGATTTCTTGTAAAAACATTGACGAACAACTTTCCACACAGTAAATAGAGATCCCTTCATAGCTTCTTGGTGTTTCCATATGTTGGTGTGATATCATTTTATCAAATTCCTACTGATAGGCATTTCCCAGAGTTTCTGCCATTACACAGAGTACCCTAATGGAAATTCTCCATAGGCATATCTTTATATCATGTATTTTAATTGCAGAAATAGTGCATGAACATATTTTCCTTTTAAAAGATTTAAACATTACAAATAAGGCAGATACACTCTTTGACTATCATCCTTGTATCCATTTCCCTTTCTGAAGGATAGTCATTATCTGTTTAGTATTTATGCTTCCTGACCATTTTTCTACGTTTTTATACATATTTGTCTCAGTGGAAACTAAAACGGGATAATGATAATACCTACCTCAAAATTTTGTGTGAGGATCAAATTAAGATGCATAAAGTGCTTAGAATTCTGCCTGTCATATAATAAATATTCGCTGAATGTTGGTCATTATTTTATTCATCATTGCCATTAGTATTATTTGCTGAAAAACAGTTTCTGCAGACCTTGCTGAACGTCAGGCAGGATATATAGTCGAAGAAAGACACAGGGTAATGAATTCAGAAAATTTTCCATCATCACTTCCTATGAAACATGAAATTATCCTAGGTGTTGATGGGGAAAGTAATGTGTGGAAAGGACTTTATTCAGACTAGCATCCTTTTTGCTACATCATGCAATACCTAATGTAAAAACAAGAATGTAGACAAACCATTTGCAACATGGATGAAAAATGAAAAAGTGTGAAAAGAAACAGTATTATGTTTGAAAAATGAATACACACACAAAGAGAAACCTTATAGTTAATGATTTAAAATGTTATTGTAGGAGTGCCTGGCTGGC
The DNA here is from genome assembly GCF_028018385.1 of Neofelis nebulosa. NCBI lineage: Eukaryota > Metazoa > Chordata > Mammalia > Carnivora > Felidae > Neofelis > Neofelis nebulosa. The sequence continues at coordinate 17,387,720 of NC_080798.1, read as the reverse complement.
TCAGTTGGTGTAGCATGTGACTCTTGGTCTCGAGGTTGTAAGTTCAAGCCCCACATTGAGTGTAGAGATTACTTAAAATATTTAATAAAATGTTAAATACAGTGCTTTCTGGTATATTTGAAAACCTAAACAAAATTATTTTTTTAGGAAAATAAAAATGAATACAGTATTGACTCAGAATTAGAACTCTCAGAAGCCTCATAATCATAAAAACACAGAAAAGGGGAAATTTAGTGTGATATAGTAGCTATTACTACTAATAAAGCACCAAACCAAAAATTTTTTTCAGGCAAAACATTATCAAGTATCTAAGGAATTGTTATATAGAGGTAGACATCTCATAACCACCCAAATATAACCTTGATGTTAGAATAATATTAGGACACCTAAAAACGGAAGCTCACTTTTAGTATCCATGAAGATATATGTGAGCATACTAAAGAAACTAGCAAACAGTGGTACCTATTAAAATAATACAAATGAACCTGGTTGCAGCAGTAGCTAAGGAGGATACCCAGTGCCCAGTTCTAACTAACTGATGTGAGGAAATGCAGGCCTCATTTGCCAGCTCTTGTGACTTTTCGAGAGTCTGGATCTTTTTTTTTTTTTTTTTTCCAGTGTGTGATAGCTCTTGATTTTTATTTATTTTAATGTTTATTTTTGAGAGAGTGCAAGTGAGGGAGGGGCAGAGAAGGGGGACCGAGGATCCAACGTGGATTCTATGCTGATAGGCTGACAGCAGTGAGCCTGGGGCTTGGGGCTTGAACCCATGAACGGCGAGATCATGACTTGAGCCAAAGTCAGACACCCAACTGACTGAGCTACCCAGGTGCCCTAATAGCTCTTGATTTTTAAATGGTAGCTCAGATTTATCTTTAAAGACACCATGAGTACCAAAGATGTATTGACTGCACAAATAGGCCATAAGTTCCTTTTGTTCTCGATCCTAAAGCTGTGGATGTGCAGAAGGCTTGGAGGAGGAGTTTTTAATAGTGCAAATCCCTTAAATATTTAATATTTAAAATATTTCTAGAGATAACTAGCTAAACTCCAAGTGTAAGGATTTTTTTTAAAGACTTATTCCACCCCCATATTTTCTACATGCAGTTCTTTCTTTATTCTAAGCATCAAGTCAAATTTAAAAATTGGGTCTATTTTATATGTAACAACAATATCCTATTGTTGATAAATATATACACATACAACTGAAAATTTTTAAATGGCCTTTGAAAAGGAAAAATAGCCTGACCATCACATTTTTGCACTAGCAGCAAACATGTCATTGGAATTCTGTATTGTGTCCTAGATGAAAAGTTAGCAGACTTTCCATAAAGGGCCAGATAGTAAATATTTTAGCCCTGTGAGCCGTACTATTTCTGTAGCAACTACTTAATTCTGCCATTGTGGAAGAGTGTGGAAGGCTACTAAAAGTCTAGATTAAGAATCCTGGGGGCGCCTGGGTGGCGCAGTCGGTTAAGCGTCCGACTTCAGCCAGGTCACGATCTCGCGGTCTGTGAGTTCGAGCCCCGCGTCAGGCTCTGGGCTGATGGCTCGGAGCCTGGAGCCTGTTTCCGCTTCTGTGTCTCCCTCTCTCTCTGCCCCTCCCCCGTTCATGCTCTGTCTCTCTCTGTCCCAAAAATAAATAAAAAACGTTGAAAAAAAAAAAAATTAAAAAAAAAAAAAGAATCCTGAAGTTAAGCAAATGTCCCACATTTTAGCTTTGTTTAGGTAGATTAGTGTTTTGAAATAGATCTTTTCTATGCCTCAATTTTCATGCTCAGCAAGCAGCTTCCTGCATTGGATGGATTCCATTCTTGGAAGGAAATTCCCATATACCCAAAATTACAGGTCTGTTCTTCCATTCCTCACTTCCTTTTTTCTTAGATCCCATGTTAGTAGGTTAGGGTTTTTTGTTTTAAACATTGAGTTATTTTGTTCCAGGCTTATGCCTGTAAAATATTTTATAATCAACTTAAGAAAAGCGGAATGAGCAACATAGGCGTTTAAGTCATTCATTAAGTTCTTCATCTAAAATTATAGAGGAAATGGGATGCCTGGCTAGCTTGATGGGAAGAGCATTCGACTCTTGATCTCAGGGCTATGAGTTCGAGCCCCATGTTGGGTAGGGAAATTACTAAAAGAAATAAAAACTTTTAAAAAATAAAATGAAATAAAATTTCAGAGGTAATGCATTTGCGTTCAAACCAATGAAGCAATACTAAAAAAAAAAGCTATGCCTTTTGCTATTCCTCACTCCCTCTCTGCTGATTTACTTCTGAGTAATGTTCAAACCTTGTGTATATCCCCCATATATTTCTTTATGTTTAAATGTTAACACAAATCAGTATATTTTTACCAAAAAATATGGATGATAGTTTAAACATGCCTTTTAAATTTTGAATTTCCCTAGTCAGTAAATGATGATTTAACTTATTTTTTAAAATGGTTACAGTATATTTTATACCCAAGTATGTTTGTACCAATACCAACTCAACTATTCATGCAATATTTCAGACTGTTTCCTCTCTGCTGTTTGAAAGTAGTGCTTCATTCAGGGCACCTGGATGGCTCAGTCGGTTAAGCGTCTCTTGTTTTTGGCTCAGGTCATGATCTCATGGTTTGTGAGTTTGAGCCCTGAGGCAGTCTCTACACTGACAGCGTGGATCCTGCTTGAGATTCATTCTCTCTCTCTCTCTCTCTCTCTCTCTCTCTCTCTCTCTCTCTCTCTGCCCCTCCCCTGAGTGTGCGCTCTCTCTCAAACTTTTTTTTTTTTTAAGTTTATTTATTTTGAGAGAGTACAAGCAGGGAGGGCCAGAGAGAGAGGGAGGGAGAGGCTCCCAAGCAGGCTCTGAACTGACAGCATGGAGCCCAATGTGGGGCTCGAACCCATGAACTATGAGATCATGAACTGAGCTGAAACCAAGAGTCAGACACTTAACTGAGCCACCCAGGCGCCCCTCAAAATAAACTTTAAAAAACTTTTAAAAAATAATAAAATTAATGCTTCAATAAACATTTTATATTTTTGTCTATTTTATTTCTGTAAAATAGGTTTTCCAAACCATTTCCAATATTTTCTGTTTCTTAGGAAGGTATTGCTTATAGAAACTTTCAGAGGGAAGAGGATAAAGGGACAGAGTGTGCAGTTTTTCACATACGTGGGTGTGTATACACACACAGACTTTACCATTTTAATCCATCTGGGATTCATTATTGTATATGGTGTAATACAGGATGTTGGTTTTGTTTCCATTCAGAAATGAGACCAATTATGCCAGAACCAATAATTGAAATATTCATCTTTCTCCTACTGTATTAAAATACTCATATATTAAATGCTCATATTCTCAAATCTATTTCTGTGCTCTATTTTCCAGCAATCTTTGACTTATACTTTTTAGTAACTTATTACTTGTAAATAGAGATATGTATATTGTTAATATATAATTTTTATTTAGAAATAAAGACAGGGTGCCTGAGTGGCTCAGTCAGTTAAACGTCCAACTTCAGCTCAGGTCATGATCTCGCGGTTGGTGAGTTGAAGCCCTGCATCAGGCTCTGTGCTGACAACTCAGAGCCTGGAGCCTGCTTTGGATTCTGTGTCTCCCTGTCTCTCTGTCCCTTCTCCCGCTCACCCTCTGTCTCTCTCTCTCTCAAAATTAAATAAACGTTAAACATTTAAGAAAAAAAGGGGGCACCTGGGTGGCTCAGTCGGTTGAGTGTCCGACTTCAAATCAGGTCATGACCTCGCAGTTTGTGTTGGAGTCCCGCATCGGGCTCTGCGCTGACAGTGCAGAGCCTGCTTGGGATTCTCTCTGTCTCTGCCCCTACCATGCTTGCTTCTCTCTCTCTCTCTCAAAATAAGTAAACTTAAAAAAAAAAATTTTAATGAAAAAAACAAAAACAAATGCTTATTAGATTTTAAATTATTTTATCCGGTTCCAATAAAAAGACTAATAAGGGTTATATTTTAAATTTTATTCAATTTAAATAGAGTATTTCAAAATGAATTCACATTGAATTGACTTTGAATGGATATTCATTAATACAGGTATGTCTCAAAATGTCTTTGACAACTTTTTATCTCTTTACACTCTAATATCTTCATGATGTAATGTTCCACAATACTTAAAATATGCTAGTAATAATCTGAAATTTAGTATCTTTTATTAGGTATTGATTATAAAATGATAGATTCTTTTGATCTTTGATAATCTGCATATAAAGGGATATCTCAGTATACCTATTTCACCTTTTTTCATGTTGTAGACATGAGGACAGTGGCTGTTGGGCAAGAATTTTTTTTTTTCACTGTATTTTCCCCATTTTAACAGACTGAAGGGTTGGTTTTTTCAGATTAATTTCTGTTTGTTGTTTTCATCTCTACTCTTATTTGTGTGTCATAAATGATTTATTGCTTTGGCGAAATATGTTAAAACACATGAATATCCGCCCCCCCCCCCCATTTGACCCTGAATTTCTCATGTTCCCTGGGTCAGACTATGATTCTCTGTAACTACTCTACAGGCCCAGTCCTCTGCTTGTTATGTCTCCCAATACCTAAGTTTAAATGAAGTATTAGGATGTGCAGTTTCGAGCTGCCTCTTTCAGTAAGCATCCCTAACAAAAAGTCTGTTTCTCAGTTAGTCCAGAAATCAAGTGTAGAAAATTAATTATCACCCACAGAAGTTTCTACTGTAGCCATCTTTGTTTTATTTCTAATTTTAATGGAAACACAATGGTTACAGTCCATATGTTCTACCTTTTTTAAATTGGAGTAGATAAGAAATTCATTCAAAGAATATTGAGTGGCTCATAGAAAATCTTAGAGTGCTAAGGAACAAAGATACAGAACCAAGAACATTGCTGCACATGATGACACAGAACTCGTGAGGTCATTCCTGCTGCTGCTGCTGCTGCTGCTGCTGCTGCTGCTGCTGCTGCTGCTGCTGCTGCTGGACAGAATTGCCAGCTTACACTACTGACAACATGGACTCTGGATGTTCCTGCTAGTGCCACCTGTGTACATGGGGTTACCCATCACCCAGATGGAATCTCCCATCCTTGTTCCTTTATATCATCACCTTGCTGTTCTGAGATGGGTGTTTTTTGTTTTTTGTTTTTTATTTTCGAGAGAGCAACAGAACACAAGTGGGGGGGGGGGGGGGAGGGGAGTGAGAGGGAGACAATCTGAAGCAGGCTCCAGGCTCTGAGCTGTCAGCACAGAGCCCATCACAGGGCTCAAACTCAGAAACCATGAGATCATGTCCCTAGCTGAAGTTGGTTGCTTAATTGATGAAGCCACCCAGGCACCCCTGAGATGGGTGTGTTGGAATGCTGAAGCCTATGTTCCATCCTTGTACATTAGCTGCTGGAGAGACTAAGATGCATTTTCAGTTTAGTGAGAATCAGCCTCGGCTTCTTAAAGATGGGTGTTAACCATCATAGCAAGGGTGCACAAATACTGTACAGCCAAATGAATGACCAGTGTTCACAAGATGGCATCCCATCAATATACCTCATTCTTCCTGTAACTGAGCATTAAAACCTCATCTAAAATAACATTACTCATTCCTCATTTATTCATGAGCCATTCCTCATTCAACCAAAATTGTGTTGGGTAATGTTTATACCTTCTATCTGTCAGGATCCTGTGTAGACATTCTGTAACCTTTTTTCTAAGTTGTAATGACCTACATAAAAGGGCTCTGTGCTGACTGCTGGGAGCCTGGAGCCTGCTTCAGATTCTGTGTCTACCTTTCTCTCTGTCCTTCCCCCGCTCACACTTTGCCTCTCTCTGTCTCTGAAAAATGAATAAACCTTAAAAAAATTTTTTAAGAGGAAAGAAGGAATGTAATAATAATATCTAACTATATATAAATTAGGTAGATGTTCCAGCCTTCCTTTCTGTAAATAATAGTTGTGACACATTCCCTTTTAATTAGCAAACTGGGAAGTTTTTATGGTTAAAGTTATCCAAACCTTTCATTAAAGATCAGAATCTTTGTTGGTTATAGTTTTCTTTATAGGTTTTCTGGTTTGGGGGGGGGGGTGTTTATTTGCTTGTTTTTACAACTGGAAATGATAGGGATAAGAGTTGACCCTAGGAAATCTTTGAATATTATTCATGTTTCATTTGGAAATTTCACATCCCTTGGTAGCCAGGATCAATCAGCCCAGCAGACATTAACCCTTCCTCTCACCCCAGCCTTTGGTCTGCTGCCCATGGTCATGAGGAACTCCAAATAGCCAAGTTATAGTCTCACTTTACATTTTATTAGAATCACTGTTATGTCCACTGGTGAAAACATCCCTTCATTTATTCTCTACATTATTCTTCATCAAAGTGTCAAAATTTGGTGATGTTCTTGATATTTAGGCTTGACTTTATAATTGTTCTTTCAGAGTATGCTGAAACTTGCTTATAGTTTATGGTATGAATATAAGGGGAGAGGAGCATGAAAAAGTAACACTTGCAAGATAACTACCTCAGACAAGGTAATTATAAGAGCTTCAAGAAAGGCATGTCTAACAATGCATCCTGTCTTAAAATTTCTATTGTGTGCTAATAGTACAATTACATGAACTTTCTTGTTTATTGTCTACATGATGTAATTTTCCCATGTTTAATTTTAATCTTTTTGTGTGCTTAACTATAGATGTGCTTTGTAAACACAATATAAAATATTTTAATCCAACCTGACAATCTATTTGTGTTTCAAATAGAGTACTAGGTCCATTTTTATTCGGTGTAATTACTAATCTATTTGGCTATAAATCTGCCATCCTCATTTGTGCTTTTCAGTTGATCTTGCCAGTTCTATGTTCCTTTCTTCCTGGTTTTCTTCAGGATTTAAGAAAATTACCATTTTCTTTCTTACCTCTACTAGTTTGGAAATTCTATATACTATTTCTAAGCCTTTCTAAGTATTACCTCAGAAAATACCATACATACTAAAACCTATTAAGGTCCAAAACAGTTCACATCTTTACTCATTCCTGTACCAATAGAAATTACTTAGGGTACTTTAGCTACATTTATCCACCCACCTCCCAGTGTAAATTATTGTTCTTTATATTTTTATTATCTTTTTTTTTAACCTGATGGACATTACTATTTTAAATAGTCAATGTTTGGGGCACCTGGGTGGCTCAGTCAGTCAAGTATCCGACTTCGTCTCAGGTCATGATCTCATGGTCCTTGAATTCAAACCCCACATCTGGCTCTGTGCTGATAGCTCAGAGTGTAGAGCCTGCTTTGGATTGTGTCTCCCTCTTTCTCTGCCCCTCCCCAACTCTCACTCTTTCTGTCTCTCAAAAATAAATAAACATTAAAAATTTTTTTTCAAGAGTCAATGTTTGGTTTTTTTTTTTTACATTTCTCCCCATAATTCCTATATTGTTTTTTATTCCTTTGCCTCTCTGTGATAAGATTCTAGTAATTTATTTTGATCTCTCCTTTAGTCACAGATTCACCATACAGGGTAATGTGTTGTTTTTTATTTTTCCCCCATTTGCTTATGTTTGGGGGTTTATCTTTTTTTTTTTTTTCCAATATATGAAATTTATTGTCAAATTCGTTTCCATACAACACCCAGTGCTCATCCCAAAAGGTGCCCTCCTCAATACCCATCACCCACCCTCCCCTCCCTCCCACCCCCCATCAACCCTCAGTTTGTTCTCAGTTTTTAACAGTCTCTTATGCTTTGGCTCTCTCCCACTCTAACCTCTTTTTTTTTTTTTCCTTCCCCTCCCCCATGGGTTTCTGTTAAGTTTCTCAGGATCCACATAAGAGTGAAACCATATGGTATCTGTCTTTCTCTGTATTGTTTGGGGGTTTATCTGTATGGGTTTGTTAGAATGTCATAACAGACTGGATGGCTTAAGTAATAGAAATTTATTTTCTCCTGGTTCTGGAGGCTGTTAGTCCAACATCAGGATGTCAACCAGTCTTTTCCGGAGGCGTCTCTCCTTGGATTATGTGTCACCCAAATCCCATCATTCTAATTTTATTACCTCTTTAAAGGCCCCACCTCCAAATATAGTCACATTCTGAGGTACTGGGGTTCTGCTTAAATGTTGTCAACAGGTTTTTGGTTTTGCTATCTGATTGCTCCATCTTATGATTCAAAACTTGTGTTGCTGCAGTCATTATTTTTCTGGAATCTTTGTTACTCCTTTTGTTTTTTGTTTACCCAGCTTTATTGAGGTAAAATTTACACCCAATAAAACTCACCAATATTTAAATGTACAATTTTACGAGTTTTGACAAGTGTATACAATCATGTAATTGTTACCACAATCATGATATAAAACATTTCCATCATGGGGCGCCTGGGTGGCGCAGTCGGTTAAGCGTCCGACTTCAGCCAGGTCACGATCTCACGGTCCGTGAGTTCGAGCCCCGCGTCAGGCTCTGGGCTGATGGCTCAGAGCCTGGAGCCTGTTTCCGATTCTGTGTCTCCCTCTCTCTCTGCCCCTCCCCCGTTCATGCTCTGTCTCTCTCTGTCCCAAAAATAAATTAAAAACGTTGAAAAAAAAAATTAAAAAAAAAAAAACAAAACATTTCCATCACTTCAAATACACTAAAACCTTGGTTTGCGAGCATAATTCGTTCTGGAAACATGCTTGTATTCCAAAGTACATATATATACATATACATAGAATCTACTCCTGAAATCGCTGTTGCACTAAAGGCTAACTAATTTGGATGTAAATTTTTAAAAATAATAATAAAATTAAAAATTAGAAAAAGAATTATTTGTTTATTCAACATATAACTCCTTTATTAGGTATATGTGTTGCAAATATTTTTTGCCAATCTATGCTTTGCCTTTTCATTTTCTTAACAGTGGTTTTTGAAAAGCAAAAGGTTTTAGTTTTTGTGTTTTTTTTTAAGTTTATTTATTTATTTTGAGAGAAAGAGAGTGCAAGCTTGAGTAGGGGAGGGGCAGAGAGGGGTAGAGAAAGAATCCCAAGCAGGCTCCGCACTCTTAGCACAGAGCCCAGTGCGGGGCTTGAACCCACCAACTGAGAGATCATGACCTGAGCTGAAATCAAGAGTCGGATGCTTAACTGACTGAGCCACCCAGGTGCTCCAAAATGTTTTAGTTTTGTTTTTTGTGTTTTTTAAAAATTTACATCCAAATTAGTTAGCATATAGTACAACAATGATTTCAGAAGTAGATTACTTAATGTCCCTTACCCATTTAGCCCATCCCCCCTCCCACACCCCCTCCAGTAACCCTCAGTTTGTTCTCCATATTTATGAGTCTCTTATGTTTTGTCCCCCTCCCTGTTTTTATATTATTTTTGTTTCCCTTCCCTTATGTTCATCTGTTTTGTCTCTTAAAGTTGTCATAGGAGTGAAGTCATATGATTTTTGTCTTTCTCTAATTTCACTTAGCATAATACCCTCCAGTTCCATCCATGTAGTTGCAAATGGCAAGATTTCATTCTTTTTGATTGCCAAATGATACTCCATTGTATATATATACCACATCTTCTTTATCCGTTCATCCATCGATGGACATTTGGGCTCTTTCCACACTTTGGCTATTGTTGATAGTGCTGCTATAAACATTGGGGTGCGTGTGCCCCTTCGAAACATCATACCTGTATCCCTTGGATAAATGCCTAGTAGTGCAATTGCTGGGTCGTAGTGTAGTTCTATTTTTAGTTTTTTGAGGAGCCTCCATACTGTTTTCCAGAGTGGCTGCACCAGCTTGCATTCCCACCAACAATGCAAAAGAGATCCTGTTTCTCCACATCCTCGCCAACATCTGTTTTTGCCTGAGTTGTTAATGTTAGCCATTCTGACAGGTGTAAGGTGGTATCTCATTGTGGTTTTGATTTGTTTTTTTTTTAGTTTTTTTTAAATGTTTATTTGTTTTTTGAGAGAGAGAGAGACAGACAGAGTGTGAGCAGGGGAGGGGCAGAGAGAGAGAGGGAGACACAGAATCCGAAGCAGGCTCCAGGCTCCAAGCTGTCAGCACAGAACCCGATGCGGGGCTTGAACTCACAAGCTGTGAGATCATGACCTGAGCTGAAGTCAGATGCTTAACTGACTGAGCCACCCAGGCACTCCTCATTGTGGTTTTGATTTGTATTTCCCTGATGATGAGTGAAGTTGAACATTTTTTCATGTGTCAGTTGGCCATCTGGATCAAAATGTTTTAGTTTTGATAAAATCCAAATTATTTTCCTTCTTTCACAGTTCATGCTTTTTGCATCCTGCCTGAAAAATGTTTCCTAAATCAGGGTCACAAAATTTTATCTCTTCGGTTTTCAAATGAATGGAAAGAGGGGCACCTGGGTGGCTCAGTAGGCTGAGCGTCCAACTTCGGCTCAGGTCATGATCTCATGGTTTGTGAGTTCGAGCCCCACGTCAGGCTCTGGGCTGACAGCTCAGAGCCTGGAGCCTGCTTCAGATTCTGTGTCTCGCTCTCTGTCCCACCCCTGCTCACACTCTGTCTCTCTCTGTCTCAAAAATGAATAAAACATTTTTAAAAAATGAATGGAAAGAATTCAGGGTTGAGCTGTGAATAAAAAAGATGCTCGGGTGCCTGGGTGGCTCAGTCAGTTGAGCATCCAACTCTTGATTTTGGTTCAGGTCATAACCTAACACTTGTGAGATCAAACCCTGCATCAATCTCTGTGCTGACAGTACGAAACTTGCTTGGGATTCTCTCTCTCCCTCTCTCTCTGCTCTTCCCTCATTGGCGTTCTTTCTGTCTCTCTCAAAATAGGTAAATAAACTTAAAAAAAAGTGGGGGCTTCTGAGGGGCCCAGTAGGTTAAGCATCTGACTCTTGATTTCAGCTCAGGTAGTGATCTCAGGAGTTCATGAATTTGAGCGCTGCATGAGGCCCCTCACACTAACAGTGCAAAGCCTGCTTGGGATTCTCTGTTTCCCTCTCTGCCCTTCCCCCACTTGGATTATCTCTGTCTCTAAAAAATAAATAAATAAGTAGGGGTGCCTGGGTGGCTCAGTTGGTTAAGTGTCCAACTCTTGGTTTTGGCCTCAGGTCACGATCTCAGTTTGTGAGTTTGAGCCTCACATCGGGCTCTGTGCTGACAGCGTGGAGCCTGCTTGGGATTCTCTCTCCCTCTCTCTCTCTCTCTCTCTCTGCCCTTCCCCTGCTCACTCTCTCTGTCTCTCTCTCAAAAATAAATAAATAAACTTAAAAAAATTTAAATAAACATTTTTTGAAAAGTAGTTTATATATATATAAAACCATCTCAGAGGTAAGAGTAAATTAAATTTTATTTGCTTCTCCCATAGATTGTGATATTTGAGATACACATACTATTTTAATGAATATTCCTTTTGGTCATGGTCAAAATTTATAATCTCATTAAGCATCACTATTCCAGGTTGGCTTCAAACTACCTCACGTCAAAATTTAGGGAGAAAAATTAACATTAAAAGTGAAATAGACTATTTTCATAAACTTTCTAACTTTTAACATGGTCACGTAAGTAGAAATTGTAAAGAATCCATAATAAGGAATACAAGGAACTTAATTCTGTTGTTGCATACTATCATGCAGTTTAAATTTCCTTTGGAAAAAGATATCCATTTAGCTCAGGTTCTTATAGTATAATCAGTTGTATATGGAATCTACAGTGATAAATCATATTCCCTTATAATCCATAAAGTTTAAATTATTAAAATTCCTTATTTTAGAAGAATTTATGATTTGGGAACTTAAGAACTCTAGGATAAGATTACTTTAATCTATTTTTATTTTCTTGTTAAATTTCACTTTATGAAATGGGTTTCATGTTCCATAGAACCTTAAGGAATATAAATTTTTTTCTTTTAACATTAGATTGCCAGGGTGCATCCATATTATTGTTCAATACAGTCCATTCATTTTGACTATTCTATGATAAAGTAGTTCTCCCCCCCCCCCCACCTTATCCACAGTTTTGCTTTCCATGGTTTCAGTCATCTGTGGTCAACTGTGGTCCAGAAGTAGATGATCCTCCTCCTGATGTATGGTCAGAAGGTCAGTGTTAGCCAGACACTGCATCATAATGCCTATGTCAGTCACCTTACTGCATCTCCTCATGTAGAGATTTTATCATTTCACATCATCACAAGAAGGGTGAGTACAGTATAATAGATATTTTGAGAGAGACCACATTCATATAACTTTTATTAGAGTATATTGTTCTAATTGTTCTATTTTATTATTAGTTGTTATTGTTAATCTCTTACTGAGTCTAATGTATAAATTACATTTTATCATAACTATGTCTGTATAGAAAAAAACATAGTCTACATAGGATTTGGTACTATCTGTAGGTTTAGGTATCCACTGGGAAGGGTCTTGGAAGTATACCCCCCCACACACAGATAAGGAAGTACTATTATATCCTATGTTTATACCATATTTACTACTGTATTCTGTGTTTACACCTACCTTTTTTTTGAGACTTCAAAGACAGTTCTTTAACTACTTGGGATTGTTTTCCCCATACCTTCCAACACTAGGCAACCATTTACCTATTTTCTGTCTTTATGAATTCGCCTGTTCTATACATTTAATATAAATATAATTATATAATATGTTGTCTTTTGTGTCTGGCTTCTTTCACATAGCATGTTTTCAAGGCTCATCCCTTGTATGTGTCAGTACTTCATCCTTTTTATGGCTGAATAATAAATACCCTGTTGTATGGATATACCATGCTTAATTTATCCACGCATTTGTTGCTGGACATCTAGGTCATTTCCACTTTTTGGCTATGGTTATTAATGTTGCTCTGAACATTCATGAAATGTTTCTGTGGACATATATTTCTCTTTCTCTTGGGCATATATAGCTAAGAGTGAAATTGCTGGGTTATACGTTTTATACCTTTAACAGTGTGGGGGACTTCCAGACTGTTTTTTAAAGTGGCTGCAGGGCGCCTGGGTGACACAGTCGGTTAAGCGTCTGACTTCAGCTCAGGTCATGATTTTGTTGTTCATGAGTTCGAGTCCCACGTAGTAGGGCTCTGTGCTGACAGCTCAGAGCCTGGAGCCTGCTTTGGATCTGTGTCTCTCTCTGTCTCTGCCCTGCTCACGCCCTGTCTCTCCCTCTTTCAAAAATAAATAAACATTAAAAATAATTTTTTTAATAAAAAAATGAATAAACACAAGCTCAGTGTTTCCAAACTAATAAAAAACACCTTTGCACGTAGGGATAGATCTTTCATAAACATTAAATGTTTGATAATGAATGCAAACCAACGGGAGCTAAACGACAAAGGACTGCTACCAGCCCTCTTCCCTCATGTAGATTATGACATTAAAAAAAAAAATCCTTTCAATGCCCAGTTCAGAATTTCTGAATTTGTATAGATTGTGACAAGGAGAACCCCAAATTATTATCACAGAAGAGTAACAGGAGGAAAGATGGAATTTAGGAATACCACATTTCTGAAATCTGTCTATGTGACATTCCTATAAAGTTTCTTTTGAGTGGCTTTAAGTGTTTTCTTTTTTTTTTTTTTTTTAACATTTATTTATTTTTGAGATAGAGAGAGACAGAGCATGAACGGGGGAGGGTCAGAGAGAGAGGGAGACACAGAATCCGAAACAGGCTCCAGGCTCTGAGCAGTCAGCACAGAGCCCGATGCGGGGCTCGAACTCACATACCGCGAGATCGTGACCTGAGCCGAAGTCGGACGCTCAACCAACTGAGCCACCCAGGCGCCCCGCTTTAAGTGTTTTCTATTCCACCAAGTTACAATGCATAAGTACCTCTTCAAAGCTACCATTTTAACAAAGGAGGCACTTCACAAAGAATTAAATAGAGGATAGAAAGAAAATGTGCAGAAGTGTTCTAAGAGAATAAAAACAAAAAACAATGAAGGCTTGCTTTAGGGTTTCCTAAGCCAAGTTGTTGTTTTTTTAAATATATGTTTCAACCAAAACCTATTGATAATTTAGTTATAAAGAAGACAGAGATTGTACCCATCACACACACCTCATTATGTTCCTGAATGTGGCTCTTTCAGTCTTGATTGGGTACCTGCACCTCTTGGAGGGACACAGGAATTTTGATCACAAACCTCATCTATAAGATAAGAAATGTGGTTTGTTTCTCTTAGTATTAAAATATATGGGAAGCAGAGTGGTAACAATATTTATGATTGAACACAAAGTATGGCCAGTTGTCAGCCCTCTCCAGTGAATCTCCAAAGAAGGGAGGATGATTTAAATAGCTCTAAATGGACAGTATGCTATGTTAGCTCAGAAATCAATTGCTGAAATCCACCACCATCAACCTAAAATCCCCAGTCCCAAGCTAAAGAATTTTCTATCTTCCTCAGTGACATCATACCACCCATGCCTGATTACATATATACAGAACTTTACTCTGCACTCATATTCCTGAGTAGATTGAGATTACGTGTTTGTTTATGAATCACTTGGCCAGGAATGGTACTTAGGCTGAGAAATCAGTTTTATCAGAGGAAAAATAGCTGGTCCTTATAAGAGCAGAGGTATCAAATTATTTTTTATTCATATTGGTATACCTCCATCAGAGGAGAAACACAGGTAAGAAAGCAGCTGGTTTCCTAGGGGCAACTGGGTGGCTCAGTTAAGCATCTTATTTCGGCTCAGGTCATGATCTCACAGTTCGTGGGTTTGAGGCCCTGCGTTGGGCTCTGTGCTGACAGCTCAGAACCTGGAGTCTGCTTTGGATTCTGTGTCTCCCTCTCTCTCTGCCTGTACCCCACTTGTGCTCTCTCTCTCTGTGTGTCTCAAAAAATAAATAAATAAATAAATGTTAAAGAAAAAAAAAGCAGCTGGTTTCCTGAACAGAAAAATAGGAAAATTCTTTCATAAGGTAAGTTGGATTTATCTTCTAGGCTCACAAGAAAACACAAATTTTCTATTTATGTGTTGAAGCACATAAAACAAGGTATGTATTGGTTGGTTGAAGAAAATGTCATCTGATACTTGCAGGAAACCCCGTATTTCCTTTAGGAGAAATGGTTTGCTAATTCAGTGTTTGCAATAACTTTATAGAACTACTGTGAATAATGGGAATTGACTGTATTTTAAGCTCTGCAAGCCATTCAGTCAGCATAACTACTCAATCCTGCCCTTGTAGCTTAAATGCAGCCATAGACAATGAATAAATGAACATGGCTATGTTCCAGTAAAACTATTTATAGACAATGAAGTTTGAAATGCATGATTTTTTACACGTCACAAAATATTCTTCTTCCGATTTTTTAAAACCATTTTAAAGGTAGATATTATTCTTTACTCACTAGCTATATACGTGGCAGGCCAGATTTGTAATTTGTCAACCCCTGCTTTAGAATAACTACAATCTAAAATTTTATTTACTAGTTTTATTTTTAGTAATAATAATATTGGCATCACAATTTTAAACTATCTTATGGCCATTCTAGACTACTGCAACTATATAAATATGTTAATATTACTAGGAACCAGGATTTCTAGAGAGAGATTATTAGAGGAAAAAAACAAATATAAAAGGTAAGAATAAAACCTTGTAACATTACATTTGAATTAGTAATGTCAGCATGAATGAATGCTTTGAGTCTTAAGTTTCTTGCCTTCCTTTAACAAAGAGAAGAGTGTCTGATCTAGAACCCAAGATATTTGACTCCCTAATCCTGGGTTGTCTGCTCTAGCCATAGTGCTTCTCTTTTAGGTAAAGATGTTTTTTTCTTTTAACATTTATTTTTGAGAGAGATCAAGCATGAGCAGAGGAGGGGCAGAGAGAGAGAGAGAGGAAGAGACAGAGAATCCCAAGCAGGCTCAGCACTGTCAGCACAGAGCCCAATGTGGGGCTCCATCTCACAAACCGAGAGATCATGACCTGTGTCAAGAGTCAGATGCTTAACTGAGCCACTCAGGGGCCCCAAGATGTTTTTTCTTAGTCTGGGCCTTCTTAAATCCTCCCAACAAAGTCCCCTTAACATTAAGAGGAACAGCCTATTCTGGAAATCTGGGGAAGAAGCAAATAAACTATTCCAGGACAGGAATTTCCTTTGAAATTTTATGTTTAAAGCTAGGTTTATTTACATTCTCCATAATAAACCTGTCATTAAATGTAAATACACAATTTTCCAGAAAAATCAGTTTTTTTCACCAAATGCTTCAGTAAAGATGATGCTTCTTGAAAATGCAACATTCCTTTCTCATTTCAGAATTGAGGCGAGTGAGGCTTTTGGTCTCATCCAATCATTCCACATCGTCACAGTCCCGCAGGAACACACCAGAAGCGCGCGCGCGCGCGCGCGCGCGCACACACACACACACACACACACACACACACACACGCCACAATCAGGCACACACTGAGGGACTCCCATCCAAGGTCTGCAGGGAAGACCTGGGGAAAACGTATCTATCAGAACCGTGCCACCTAAATGTTCAGAGTCAATTACAGACACGTTCACAGACCCATTACCTCGCAGGCCAACACAACATTCTTAGTCCTGTACAGTCTGACACACAATCCAGTCAAAATCTCCCTCACAAACCACATTCCAGTCCTCGAAGTAGCACTTCACAAACACAAACCAGCCACACCCAATGAAAAAGTCGTACCCAGAACCACTCCAAAGATAGACACACAGTGCCATCGAGCGGGCGGTAGGGAGAGTCACATTTATGCATATCCCCCCTTTAATACGCCGGTTGTTGGTGCCCGCCGCGCTCCAGGACCTGCCGGGACTTTCTTGGGACAAAGAGCCGGGAACGGGGCCCGCGCAGGAGCCCGCCTAGATCTCCGCCTCACGCGGCGAGCGGGCGGGGTGGAAGCTCCGCTCCCCTGGGCTGGCGGCGCCGGCGCACTCAGTGCCTACAGAGCGAGCTCCCAGCAGCCTCCGCGCGCGGCCCGTTAAGCCCCGGGGGCTGTGTACTTGCCGGTTCCGTCCCATCCTCGCTTACACTGAGCATCACCGTGAGGCAGGTGCGACACCCAAGGTGAGCAGTCCCGGTTCAGAGGGTCGGAGAGGCGTTGCCGCCTGGCCTGGAGATTAGGAGACAGAAGGGAGGCGCTGCAGTGCCGCAGAGTGTGGCGAGCCTCTCACCTCAGGCCCGAGTGTGCGTGAGAACGGCAGTGGTGTGTTTGGTTGTGTATCTGGGTGACCGTGGGCGTGACGGGGCCCGAGTGTGGCATCAGGACTGTGTGTGGCTGTGAGGTCGGAACTAGTGGGTGATGGCATTTGTGTGGCTGAATTGGATGCAGATCCTCTTGTGTGACGGAAGGTTGCGTGACCGTGGACTATGTGACTCCGACCCTGGCGTCGCAGCTGATCTTCTGCCCTCTAGCCGCACGCGCCCAGCGGCAGAGAAAAAGCTCCCAGACAGATAGCTGAGCGCCAGCGAAAAGGCTCATACCCGATCTTGGGATAAGAATGTTAGAAAAGAAAGTGCCTCGCAGGCAGGTTCCTGGGGGTACCCCCACCCCACTACATCTTCAGATGCGCGCGCGGACACACACACACACACACACAGAGCTCTGAGGGGTCCAGCTGCAGGTTTCAGAACCACCGAGTTTCTTCCGGGAAACTGCCCAGAAGTCCGATTCCCGCCGCCCGCCTCCCACAACCGTGACCCTGGCTTTTTTCTAATACTAGGAAGGGTCAACACTATTCTCCCTCTTTACTCGGTTTATGTGTGGGTGGGTGGTGGGGACAGATGGGGTCGTGGCGTGCCCTAATTTAGCTGGGCTGGGCTCCAAGAAAGGCCTGTTGTCCTAAGATTCCCTTCTTCCTCAATCTTGTCAAACCCTAAGGAAAGGGCTCTGAGGAGGAGGAGGAGGAGGAGGAGGAGAAGGAATGCTCTTGTCCATTGTAAAAAGTTAAGGTCAAGGTGAGTGGGTATTTCCTCATATAATATGAAATGCATTTTTATATTTTAGGGCATGGGAACATTTGCTTCCTTTTTAAATTTCCTGTCGATTGAGTTAATACTTAGGCTACCTACCTAGTGCCTATATGCACTTGTCCATTTGACAGATACTTCCCATTACTTCTATGAGCTTTCTTTTTAAGTGTAAAGCTCTTAGAACAGCTCCTGACACTTGATAAGTATTTAATAAACATTAGCTATTTGTTAATGTGATTTTGGGCAACTCCCCACCCACCTCCAATAGATCAGGAAAAATGAAAATACCAAGCTAACTGTGATGGGGATTTCCTAGTTTAAAAAAAAAAAAAAAAAAAAAAATGAGATGCTCAAATGGTCTAGAACAGAAATTCTTAACCAGAGGTAATTTAAATCCATTTGGAGCTTTCAGGGAACCAGAAACTCCTTGAAGTTGTATTTAAGTTGTTGTAGATATTTGTTAATATGTCATTTTTATGGGGAGGAAGTCCATAATTTAATGAGATTTTCAAACATGATCCTAAAAAGATTTAGATCTACTGACCTAGAGTCAAAGACTAATATCTGAGAATGTACTTTGAGATAACAAATAAAATTAGTGTCTAACAATAGGAAATTCTTAAGTCACACTCCATCCCTGTGATGCAATTTTATGTCATTAAACATGTGAATCATGAGAAGGAAAAAATTTTAAAAATGTTTTAAAGTCTATTTATTTATTTTTGAAAGAGAGAGAGAATCCCAAGCAGTGGAGCCTGACATGGTGCTTCCGAACCATGAGATCATGACCTGAGCTGAAGTCAAGAGTTGGATGCTCAACTTACTGAGCCACCCAGGTGCCCTGTAAATGATAAATTTTAAGCAATAGTCATAGTTTTGAACAAGATGACTCAGGAAAATTTTAATTACAGATGAATCCCTTCTAGTAAACTAGGGATTTATAGAAATTTTGCAAGGATTATATCTAATGTGAAACTATAATTAGTTATGCAGTGGAGAAAGGCAGAGAGAAAGCCTCTATCGTGTACCAAATATTCCTCTCTGCTTTGGCGTATTTTTACTGAATTTAAGAATGCTGCTTACCTTGGGGTGCCTGGGTGGCTCAGTTGGTTAAGCTTCTGACTTCTGCTCAGGTCATGATCTTGAGGTTTGTGAGTTTGAGCCCTGTGTCCGGCTCTGTGCTGACAGCTTGGAGCCTGCAGCCTGCTTCGAATTCTGTGTCTCCCTCTCTCTCTGTCCCTCCCTTGCTCATACTCTGTCTCTCTCTGTCTCTCAAAAATAAATAAATGTTAAAAAAAATAAAAAAGAATGCTGCTTACCTTGATTGTGTTCAGTCACACAATAAGGTGAAGGCAGCACCTTGTTTTGGTGAAGAACAGTAAAAAAACTGATGAGTGTTATTTATTTCTGCCATACTGATTTTTTTTTTTTTTTTAGGAACTCACTCATTTCACAGTCCTATAGACTCCTTTCTCTTAACAACTAAAAGATAGTTCCTCTCCTCAACTCTTTTTTATTTTGTTTGAAAATAGTTTTTGTTTCTGATGATAGAATTAATGCAGGTTTATTATAAACAAGAAAAATATGCAGACCTAAGGAACTTATAAAGAAGAACATTTAATTTGTTCATAGTCCCATCATACAGAGTTAATGAATATTAGTACTTTGATGTTTGTTTTTCCAAATCTTTTTTCTGTGCGCTTGTGTACATATGTTTATTTCGTAAAATAGAATTACAAAAATTGATTATTTAAGGAGATACTCTCCAACATTTTGAAAAGAAATCCAGCGCAGTCATAAGATTTATTATATTGCTGTTTGTACAGAGTAAAGGAGAGTACAGTGGTTTCCCTCTAATCTGAAATTTTTTTCAAGACTTTATACCTTTTAGGATTATGGAAACATTTATCAGGGCAACAAATATCAAGTAAGATATCTTTTCAGAATTGAGGTGTTGTTTTTTTTTTTTTGTGGTTCAAGGTTGCTCCTAAGTAGAGATTTATAATAACAGTGGAACGTGGTAGTAATGACAAATAATTCAGGCATGTTATACAGAAGAACTTGATCAAATGTTTTTAATGTGTTAATGTGTTCAATATGATACCTTACCAAATTTCTTGAGTTTTATGATGCCAAGTGGTGTTTCTTTGGAACTGCTAGGAATAGAGAGCAAAAGGGATTTTGTTCTACTTCTTGATTTTTATGAATCTTTTTTGCTAATATTATTTATTAAGAAGAATTACATTCTCAAACAGTTCTAAAATTTACTAATGTTGTAAGAAAGAGGAGTCCTGAAAATCTCACTATAAGAGAAAGGAGAAAGGGCATCCTAGTATTAAAATTATTAAAGGGACGCTTGGGTGGCTCAGTTGGTTAAGCATCCAACTCTCAATTTCGGCTCAGGTCATGATCTCATGGTTCATGGGTTCAAGCCCTGCATCAGGCTCTGCGCTCACAGTGTGGAGCCTGCTTGGGATTCTCTGTCTCCCTCTCTCTCTGCCCCTCCCTTGTTCATGCTCACTCTCAAAAATAAAATTAAATTAAAAGTAAAATTATTAAAGATAATTTACCAAATAATTAAAATGCTTTTATTAAAGATACTTTTTTAAACACATGGAATAACGGGCATGTAATTTTTTCATTTTATTTATTGCTTGTAATAAGGTATTTTAAGTGCTTTATATGTATTATATTACTTAACCTTCACAATAACCTTATAAGGTATATACTGTTACTATTCTCCAGTTTATCTAAGAGGAAGCAGTGGCACTGAAAACTAACATGCCTGAAGTCTCCCAGTTGATAACATCAAACCTTAGATTCATATTCTGGATCCTGACAACAAAGCCTGTGTTCTTCATATGTGAGAGTCAGTCACCTCCCACCATTGTGGATATTCTTTTTGGTCTGCCTATTGCACTTGGAAGTTTATCATGGATATCTTTCTTCATGAATTAATATGAACCAGTACCATTATTATTAATAATTACATAATATGCCATCATATTGTAGAACCTAATTTATTTAGCTGGTTGCCTTACTGTTAGGTTTTCTGACTTTTGGTTAGAAAGTATTCCTTGATGAACTTCCTTGTATATATCTCCTTGTATACTTCTATAAAAATTTTCCAGGGATAAATTCCTAGAAATGGAATTTCTAGGTTGAATTATTAGACATTTTATAAAGTACTCACAATATGCCTGATCCTATGCTAGTACTCTGAGGGTGAAAGAGTGACTAAAATGACAAGTTGATTTTTTTTTTAATATGAAATTTATTGTCAAATTGGTTTCCATACAACACCCAGTGCTCATCCCAACAGGTGTCCTCCTCAATACCCATCACCCACCCTCCCCTCCCTCCCACCCCCCATCAACCCTCAGTTTGTTCTCAGTTTTTAATTGTCTCTTATGTTTTGGTTCCCTCCCTCTCTAACCCTTTTTTTCCCCCTTCCCCTCCCTCATGGTCTTCTGTTAAGTTTCTCAGGATCCACATAACAGGGTTGATTCTTAAATTATTATCTATCAACATAGATAAAACTGTATAGGAATTAGACTAAGTGTGATAAAGGTCACTGAAGAAGTTAGCTTGGGAATTCCTGGGAAGAAGATACATTATCTGATTATAGCAAGCTTTATCAGGTTGTAACCAAAAAACGCCAAATCCAGAGGATTTCTGTATAGGTAAATGGACTGTATGTAAGAGGTGTTATGCCTTATGGTTTTTATTCTCATGATGTTGATGCAAAGTGAGACCAACAGGGCAAAAGATTCAGCACCTCTTTGGAGGGCATCATGGCTAAAATGACTGGTTCAGAAGCAAGATCAATGCATTAGTACAGAAGTTAAGAAAGGCAGCAGCAGAGAAACAAGGCATTAGATGGGGGGTGTTTAACCATTTTTTTCTAGGCAAAACTTCAACATACATGAACAAACTTACAAATCATAGAGTTGGGTCAGCTATTGGGAGCTAGAAGAAAATATATAGTAGCTTTTTTCCTCCAAGCTCAAGAGGTGACTGCTTCAGAAGTGAGTCTCTTTCACCTATTTGAAGAAAAGCTTCCCATTTACAAAATTTCAAAAATATCTTTCCAGAGTATATATTGCCATATAAAATTATGAAGTAAATATAAGCAAAAAGAAGAAAACTAAGATCAAAATGGGGAAATTAGCAATCTTTGCAGATCTTTTTTTTTTTTTTTTTTTTTGTAATTTTAGAGAGAGAGTGTGTGAACACAAGCAGGGGAGAGGGAGGCAAAGGGAAAGAAAGAGAATCTTAAGCAGGCTCCATGCTCAGCACGGAGTCCAACAGGATTGATCTCACGACCCTTGGATCATGACCTGACCTGAAATCAAGAGTCAGATGCTTAATTATACTTTACTAATGTATTCATAATGTCCATTTTATTTTATTTTATTGAAGAATATTTTATCTTGAATATTTTGTATGTCCTTATATATTTTTAAAAGCTTAGATTTTGTGATTATCATGCACATGCACAAATATATATATATCTTTTTTGCCCTGCTATAACAGGATCACAGTACTCACAACTGTTGTCACCTGCATTCTTCACTCAGCAGCATGTAGTAAACATATTTCCATCTTTCCAATTAAAAGTCTGTATTATCATTTTTTAAGTGACAAGCTTTTTCATTCTGTGGGTGCTTTATAATTTATTTAATCTATTTTCTACTGAAGGATTTTTAGATTCTTTCCAGCTTTTTTCCATTATAAATAATGTCTGTCACTACATTCTTACATCTTGTACATATATACAATTATTTTCTTTAATCCCCAGAGTAGAATTTCTGAGTTAGAAGATTTGCATGGTTTAAATGCTGCTTGGACATAATTTTTTTTAATGAATGTTTATTTTTAAGAGAGATAGAGCATGAGTTGGGGAGGGACAGAGAGAGAGGGAGACACAGAATCTGAAGCAGGCTCCAGGCTCTGAGCTGCCAGCACAGAGCCAGACGCGGGGCTCGAACTCACAAACCACAAGATCATGACCTGAGCTGAAGTCGGATGCTTAACCTACTGAGCCACCCAGGTGCTCCCTGCTTGGACATAATTTTAAATTTACACAATCTGCAGTTTAGAGTATTCATTTCCTTACAAACTTGCTAATATGGGCATAAGTACTCCCAAAGTGAGATTTAATGTCTTTTGGTGGTTTCACATGTTATTTCTATTTTTTTAGGTTTATTTATTTATTTTGAGAGAGAAGGAAAGAGAAAAAGCATGAGCGGGGGAGAGGCAGAGAGAGAGGGAAAGAGAAGGAATCTCAAGCAGTCTCGGCACTGTCAGCGCAGAGCCCAACTTGGGGCTGGAACTCACAAACCGTGAGATCATGGCCTGAACCAAACAAAATCAAGAGCTGGATGCTTAACCCACTGAGCCACCCAGGAGCCCCGTTATTTCTATTTTTTAATGAGTCCTGCATGCTCATGTTTCTCCCATTGGAACAAGAAATTCTGGGTTTCAGAGACCAGAACTAGAGTTGATTAAGAGCTGACTTTGGTTAGAAAAATGAGGAATCCAAATTCAGCTTTGCTACTTAACTGAATTTCTGCAAGTGGTTTTACTTTTATTGTAAATATTATGGTCCATTGCATAGATAATTATTATACTACATAGCAATCCTAAGGATCCACTTAATGTATATAAAATGCCTATCCTATGGAAGTCTTTGATATAGTTATGTGTTGTCTACCTGTTGAGAGCATGTATCCACACCTTTTCAGCCTAGGTTGTAAGAAAGAGAATGGTAAATAAAGACATGTAGGAAAGCAGTGTGGTTGATTCTGATTGAAAAAAGTGATGAGCCCAGAAGATTCTGGAAGTTATTGTACAGGCTGGCAGGCTGGTAGGGTTGCCAGTGCAGCAGTTTGACAGTGGTTAATGACTGCCAGGATTGGGACTTAGGAATTTCTCTCTTTGTATCTGATGAATCCAAGCAAGCCTGCAAAGCTTTGAAAGATATTCTTGTTTAGATGATGTGGCCCTTTATCAGCCCTGGAATTTTCGAGGAGGGATTAGATTTTCCAGATGCCCTCAAATCTCCCTCAGTGTGTGTGTGTGTGTGTGTGTGTGTGTGTGTGTGTGTGTGTGTGTGTGAGAGAGAGAGAGAGAGAGAGAGAGAGAGAGAGAGAGAGAGAAAGTTCAAGGGAGGGGAAAAGGACATTAACTCCAGCCATTTTGTGAGTTCTGAGGACTATCTCATCTCATGGCTTTCTTTTCTTCCCCCTAGCTCTGGCCTCTGTGAACCCTCCAGGCAAGTAAACTCCAAGGAAGACTGACCAGTTCTTGAGTTTCTAAACCATGGCCCATGTAAGTTACTGTTTCTTTCTCCTGAAAATACAGTCATGTTAATGTCCTATGAACATTTCTTTATCCTGAAACTTCCTACCTATCAGAGTCCCATCTAGGAATCTTCTCCCAGTCCTCCAAATCCAGTGAGGGATGAGGCTATTTAGCACAACACGTGTCCTATGAGTCCTCTTTTCGCCAGTCATTATTCGTGTATTCACTGAAAAAAAAAATCATTTAGCATCTCCTATATGTGCTCAATCTTTTGCTAAGAGCTGCAGTGGGGCAGAAATGAAATCGCTTGAGGGGGATGTTTGACCATCTTTGTGAGTTGATGAAAGAGGATGAGCCCATTTGACTACTCATGGGGAAACTGAATGTTTTTGGATTTGGGTTTTCCAAGTATGTAAGATAAGATTTGCTGTTGGTTGGCCTCAGCCTCAACATATGGTGAGCTCACTTGCTTTGTGAGGCTTTTAGGATGGGGTACAGATATAATTGGGTCTTGCATGCAAAGAGATCAAGGACCTTCCCTAGGAATCCCTAAGAGTTGTATACTAGGATCAGGGTTCCATTTGTAGTTGAACAGGATATGCTGGTCTAGAATGACATCTCTGTGATTCTGGATCACCAGTATCCAGAATCTACATCCATATCCTCTAAGTCAGGAACAAGGAATGTATACAGTGAGTGATGGAAAATGATAAGTAGGAAAATCATGCAGATACATAGTTTATAGACCTTTACAACTGAGGAGAACCTTAAATATTTTGTATAGACCAAAATGGAAGAATGATTAAGTCTCATATACCCTCACATAGACTATTATACAATTTTTTAGACTTCATTAAAGAATCTGTCATAAATGGAAAAATGCTTATGATATGATCTGATTCAATGATGAACTTGGAATAAATTCTTTATTCATATCCTTTTCTAACATAGAAATATTATAAGGAAACTTTTTAAAAATCTGTTCTTTAAAGGGAAAGGGTGGAAGAACTACATTTCTTGAGACTTTATGAGGGAGACATGTAACAGGCACAGGCTTATATACAATATTTCATTTAATTGGAAAACTGATTTTTTTCTTTCCCAGACATGTTTGGATGATCAAGATACGCCAGAGTATTCAAGAGGCTGCACCTATAGCAACAGGATTCTTCAAGAGCACATAGGCATGCTGCTTCAGGCACACTCATTTCCTAACTCACTATATTAAAGGCTTCCAGCCCAAGCCTTTTTGTTTGCCATATGGTCCATTTCCTGCAGTATCTCTTCCATCTTAAAACAAATTTTCTTTAATTTCAATTGTATTATATGGTTTGTCATTGCAGAGATCACTGATGTTCAGTGATGTGTCCATAGTCTTCTCTCAGGAGGAGTGGGAATACCTGGACCTGGAACAGAGGGACTTGTACAGAGATGTAATGTTGGAGAATTACAGCAACTTGGTCTCACTGGGTAAGGTCATCCGCCTGTAGACATGTTTTCTGTAATCTCTGCTTTTTTCTCTGGAAATTTCAGTAATATCTTTTAAGAAGCTATCTAAATTTCTGCTCCCTGTTCTCAGGTAAATGGTTTGAACTTTATTTGTTTGAAAGTGAACACCTCTGTTAGGCATATTTATCTTCCTTATTCTTTTTTTTTTTTTTAATGTGCCATCTTCCTCATTCTTAAGTGGCCTTTAGGCCTTCCTTATTGATGAAAAAAGGGTGGATTTGAATACAGCCTTACTAGTGTCAAAGAAATCAGGTTTCCAGGGTACCTGGGTGGCTGAGTCATTGAAGTGTCTTACTCTTGATTTTTGCTCAGGTCATGATATCACGGTTCATGAGTTCAAGCCCCATGCCGTTATTGTGGAGCCTGCTTAGGATTCTCTCTCTCCCTTCCTCTCTCCGCCCCCCACCCCCACCCCGCTTGTGTATGCATGCTCTCTTCCAAAATAAATAAATAAACTTAAAAAAAAAAAAAAAAGAAATCAGGTTTCACTTTGTATGTGAACTCAGAATTGCTATAGGTGTTTTGTTATTTGTTGGTATACCTGTTAGGAAAATATCTTGTTTTGTATCTTGTAAAAAACATGTATCTTGGTTTTTATCTACCAAAAGAACAGATAATATTTGTAGTGTTAAGTTGGATCAACAGGATTTATTTACAATTCAAGACAACTCATTCCTTTTGTTAATAAACATATTCACTTTTACCTACTTTCATGATTAAAAATTAAAAATCCAAGAACTTTGCATTTAACATTATATTAATATCATAAGAAATAACAATAAATGCTTCTGGAAACTTCTTGTTTTCCCCTCAGCAAAATAACAATGACAATAAATAATAATAGCTAATAAAATACATTCGACCCTTGAACAACATAGGGGTTAGGGATGCCAATCCCCTATGCAGTCAAAAATCTGCAGTCAACAAACTTTTGACTCCCCAAAGCTTAACTAATAGCCTACTATTGATCACCAGTTTTACTGATAACATAAAGTTGATTAACACATATTTTGTATGTTATATGTATTGTATACTGTATTCTTTAAAGTAAGCTAGAGGAAAAAAATTAAGAAAAGCATAAAGAAGAGAAAATACATTTACAGTACTTATTTATCAAAAAAAATCCACATATATGTGGACTGTTGCAGTTCAAACCTGCATTGTTCAAGGGACAACTGTGTATATAGTGCTTAGTACATAGCCTAGGCAGTGTTTAGATATAGGTATATGTTAATATAACTGTCACAACAATTGTGTATGAAGGGTACGATTACTATTCTTAAAACTAGGATGTGGCAGAGACAGGATTTGAACTCGGGCAGTCTGTGCTCTCAACCACTTGCCTCAAGAAGGATTACTTGTATGAATATAAATTAATCTATTTATTATGTAACCTTAATATGAATGTTTTTTAGCTATCTTGCACTTCTTTGTTCTAAAGGCTTTATCAATTACCATCTGACCTGTAGTTTATTAAGAAGTTAGCCAAGATTGAATCAAAGTAACTGAATTTATTTTTTATTTCCATATCACCTTACATTTCATTTCTTCTAATCAGGATGCTTCATTTCTAAGCCAGACGTGATTTCCTTGTTGGAGCAAGGAAAAGAGCCCTGGAAAGTTGTGAGGAAAGGAAGGAGACGATATGCAGGTGAGTGAGCCCCAATTAAGCAGGGGGAAGCCATCACCAGAGGAAACCACACAACTAGTTAGGGAAGAGGCACACTCTACTGCTGTTGTTTAGAAAGTCCTCTTTAAAGATCCAAGGCCTGGGGTACCTGGCTGGCTTAGTCGGTAGAGCATATGACTCTTGATCTCGCAGTTGTAAGTTTGAGCCCCACGTTGGGTGTAGAGATTACTTAAAAATAAAGTCTTTAAAAAAATTAAAAAATTAAGGTCTAGGGCCTGAAAGGAAAAGGTCTAAGACCTGAGGAGCAAGTTAAGGTCTTAGCAGGGGATTCGTATAGAACTATTTATTTATCCATTTACCACTCTTTTGTTGTTGCTGTTGTTCTTTCAAATTTTCCTCCTCTTTGAAGGGGGCATGAGTGGAGACGTGCTCTCTTTGTTCCCTGTTAACAACCATTCTATCTATATTTTGATTCAGCTGCTTTCTTCTTTTGCATTTATAAATAGTAGATAGTTAGACTAACTGACTGATTGACTTATCTACCTACCTCTGAGCTGGGCACTGTGCTAGACACTATCAATAGAGTAGTAAATAAAGCCAATAGAGTCTCTGTCCCCCATGGAATTTACCTTGTAATAAGAGACACATAGTAACTATAAATAAATAGGAAATACAATTTTAGGGGGCACCAGGGTGGCTCAGTTAAGTGTCCGACTCTTGATTTCAGCCTCAGGTCATGATCTCATGGTTCATGGGTTTGAGCCCCGTATCTGCCAACACAGAGCCTGCTTGGGATTCTTTCTGCCCCTCCCCCACTTGCATACACATGTGCAGGCTCTCTCAAAATAAATAAATAAACTTTAAAAAAATAATAAAGATAGATAACTTCAGGTAATAAGAGAGTACTATGAAGTAAAGTAAGCAAAGTAAGAGAATAGAAAATGGTGTAGGATGGAAAGCTACTTTAGGAATGGTCTGAGAAAACTTTTTTGGGGAAATAAAAGACTATACTTAACATTCTAAGAATACATATATGTTTTATCAGCAATCACAGTTTTATATGAATTACTCGAAGATAGATCCTTAGATCGTAGAATTTCATTCTCTGCTTTTTTCCCTGTGTATATATATATCTACCTTCATATCAGGAAGAAACATGAATGTGATAGACTATAGGAAGAATGATCCCTTGGTTTAGCTTCCACCTCTGTGCTATTTTAATCTCTCTTTGAATGTCTTTAAAAAAGATCCTCAATATTCTTTATATAGAGAGATATATGTTGTCATTCTGTATTTTGCTGTCTGTACATTCAGGTCTGGCTGAGGAGACTCATTTTAGGCTAAAAGTTCTTGTTTTGTAACAGGGCCATTTCAGTGCCTACACTATCTATAATGTTATATCTTCTGACTCACTCTCCACCACAGGAAGGAAAAACATGCTTTTTGTCCCAATCCTAACTTATTTTCTTTTTCACACTTAGGTAATTAAATGACATTTACAGTTATTAATGCTGAAAAAAAAAAAAAAAACAAACAATGAAATGCAGAGTTTCCAAATGAGTAAGATAATGTAAGTTTAATCAGGAAGTATTCAGCCAAAATGACAACTCTTGACTCAAAATTAGACATCTTAAACAAGATCATTTTTTTCTTTCATTTTTTTCTTGCTTTGTTTCTTTCTTCCTTCAAGTAACTTTTATTGAAGTATAACTTGCATACAGAAGAGCAGATAAATGAGAGAAGGCTTTTTTGAGGAGGTGATATTTGAGGAGAGATGTGAGGCTCAAGCCATGTGATTCTCTAGGGCAAGAGCATTCTGAGACAACAGAAAAGGCCTAAGGAGGAAGATAGCTTTGCATGTTTGAGGAGTAAAAAGAAGGCCATTATGGCTAGAGGAGGAGGAAGGGAAAAGAAACAAAAGATGAGATCAGAGTTAGGCAAGGGTCAAGTAATATAATCATTAAGAGAAATTGGAAGCTATAGCCTGCTATATAATCTAAAATGATCCCTCTGGAATGCAAACTGGTGCAGCCGCTCTGGAAAACAGTGTGGAGGTTCCTCAAAAAATGAAAAATAGACCTACCCTATGACCCAGCAGTAGCACTGCTAGGAATTTACCCAAGGGATACAGGAGTACTGATGCATAGGGGCACTTGTACCCCAATGTTTATAGAAGCACTCTCAACAATAGCCAAATTATGGAAAGAGCCTAAATGTCCATCAACTAATGAATGGATAAAGAAATTGTGGTTTATATACACAATGCAGTACTACATGGCAATGAGAAAGAATGAAATATGGCCCTTTGTAGCAACGTGGATAGAACTGGAGAGTGTGATGCTAAATGAAATAAGCCATACAGAGAAAGACAGATACCGTATGTTTTCATTCTTATGTGGATCCTGAGAAACGTAACAGAAACCCATGGGGGAGGGGAAGGAAAAAAAAAAAAGAGAGAGAGAGAGAGAGAGGTTAGAGTGGGAGAGAGCCAAAGCATAAGAGACTCTTAAAAACTGAGAACAAACTGAGGGCCGATGGGGGGTGGGAAGGAGGGGGGGGTGGGTGATGGGTATTGAAGAGGGCATCTTTTGGGATGAGCACTGGGTGTTGTATGGAAACCAATTTGACAATAAATTTAATATATTTAAATTAAAAATAAAATAAAATAATCCCTCTGGTTGACCAGTATGGAGGCAATTTCAGCTGTTTGGACTAGAAGTAATGGTGGTTTGGATAAGAATGGCAACAGTAAGAAAAAACAAAAAAAGAATGGCAACAGTAGGAGGTAATAAGAAGCTCTTAGACTTGTGATATGTTTGAAGGTAATGCCAAAAAGAACATGCTGATAGGATCATAAGTGGATTAAGTGGGAAAGATCTATCAAAGGAAGAGATAAGGGTGTTAGCTGGGTATATAGAAGCACAATTTACTGAAGTGGGGAAGATAAGAAGAGTAGGTTGGAAGGTGGACATTGAATTTCTGTTTTGGATATTTTTAACTCTGAGATATGTTTCTCTTTGAGATGTTGATTAGGCAGCTGAATAACCTGGAGCTCAGGGAGAGATTATGGTCTATTGTACATCTGGGAGTCTGTGGTTCAAATTTAAATCCATGGGTCTGAACTGGATCATCTAAGGAAGACATGCTCGAAGGAAGAAAGCAGACAAGGGAAACTGGCCTGAGGATAGATTCATGGGGCACTTCACCATTTAGACCTTAGATAGCAAAGGAGATAGAGAAGGAACAGCCACTGACATAAAAACAAAATGTTTCAAAATGAGAGTAGACAGTGGAGATGGAGAATTCATCCCAGGTTCTGGCAAGTGATATCAGTGAAGTCTGGGTGAAAACATGATTGAAATGACATAATGAGAGAAGGGTAGGTGAGGCAGAGATGAGAATCAGTATAAGAATTCTTGGGAGGAATTGTGTATGAAAGGAAGTTGGGAAATGACATTCATAGTTACACTGGGGATATGAGTTATAAGCAATGTATTTTGTGATATATTAGAACATGTTTGTGTGTTCATGAGAATGATTCTGTAGGTGGGGGAAACTGATGCAATAGAGAAAGAAGATAATTGTGGAAGCTGTACTTAAATCCGTGAACCGTGAGATCTTGACCTAAGCTGGTCATATAGATCCTCAACCAAATGGTCTGCTCAGACGCCCCTAGAGATTTTATATATATATATATATATATATATATAATATATATATATATATAAATATATATATATATAAATAAAATATATATATATAAATAAAATATATATATATATCATAAAAGTACTTTAACTCTCAACATGAAAATGTATCTTTATTTGTTAATTCAGTTGAGATATGTCTAAGCCTGCCTTTCTAATGTGTCTCATCATATTTAATTTTTCATCTAAACCACATACATTAATGCATAGTTTATTATTTCTAGTTAAAAAGAATTTTTTAAACAAATCTAATATATTGTAATTGAAATTAAATCAGTGGTCACTTCAAGAGTGTGGGGTGGGATCAACTAGGGAAGAGTACAAAAGAGCTTTCTGGAGGATAGACTTTTTTTTTTTTAACTTTATTTATTTATTTTGAGAGAGAAAGCATGAGTAGGGGAGGAGCAGAGAGACAGTAAGAGACTCTCAGGGCAGAGCCCGATGTAAGGCTCAAACTCACAAACCCTGAGATCATGACCTGAGCTGAAGTTGGACGCTTAACTGACTGAGCCTCCAGGTGTCCTAGTTTTAATTTTTTTTAAATAGAACAAGAGCCAGACTTGAAGTGTGAGTGCAGACTATTTCTTGATTGTCATGTTTTCCCCCATCTTTTACTCTAACTCCTCCAACAATTTTTTTTTTTTTTTTAATTTTTTTTTTTTTTTTTTCAACGTTTTTTATTTATTTTTGGGACAGAGAGAAACTGAGCATGAACGGGGGAGGGGCAGAGAGAGAGGGAGACACAGAATCGGAAACAGGCTCCAGGCTCCGAGCCATCAGCCCAGAGCCTGATGCGGGGCTCGAACTCACAGACCGCGAGATCGTGACCTGGCTGAAGTCGGACGCTTAACCGACTGCGCCACCCAGGCGCCCCTCCTCCAACAATTTTTGAAAGCTGTGATTTTTTCACAATATGTATTTATGATCAGTTTTTCCAAAATGTTCAATTTCATTTTCATAGAGTCAGTCTCTTCTCATAGTTGTTAATGAGTTTATTATTTAATTAAATTAGATACCTTAAGGGAAAAAGTGAAACTGGCCTAAACTTGTTTGGAATAAACACTCCCTTGTGAAGCAGAAGTACTTTGTCACCTAGACCTAGGGATGTGACTATATCCCCAGGACATGACTAGCCACTATTTTCTCTCTCATGCCCTAGCCCCCATGTCCATTGCCTGCTGTGGAGGCAGACAGGAGTAGCTGCTATCTGGCCTGAGAAAATCTGCAGGATTCAATATACATGGCCACTTTGAAGATAGTATTTATCCTGTTGTCACCCATTGTCATCCATACCTGCTCAGCTTCTCAGCATGAGCATACACTTGGTAGGCCATTCTCACCTTGTACAGAGTAATCTCCATCTTGTGATTTTACATGTCAT
Source organism: Neofelis nebulosa (assembly GCF_028018385.1). NCBI lineage: Eukaryota > Metazoa > Chordata > Mammalia > Carnivora > Felidae > Neofelis > Neofelis nebulosa. Next base: position 17,355,313 of record NC_080798.1, on the reverse strand, counting down.
TTCTTTAGAAAATCTAATGCCAAATGCTTCGTATTTCAGAGTTTTCCTTCATAAAGGTTAGGTATATATTTTCAGTTTACTACCTAACTAGAATCTTCTTTTCTGCATTATATTTTATTGTTAAACATATATATTAAAGCTATTAGTTTTTGTATTTTGATTTTATATCCTACTACCCTACCTAAATTCTGTTACCATTTATATTATTTAAACCTTTTAAGTGTTCCAATTATGTAATCATATCATCTGGAAAAACAATTTTACCTCCTCTTAAATTTTTCTACTTCTAGCTTTTTTCTGATATTTAAGTGTATTGGCTAATAACTCAAAAGCTGCCTTTAATATATATTTTATCATTTTAGGGAAGTAATCATTTCTATTTTATTGTGCTGTTCCTTTAAATCAGGAATGGTTCCTATTTTAGTTGCCTTTCAGAATCTCTGAAGTTGATCTTGTGGTTCCCCCCAAACCCCGCAGCCCTATTAATACATTTATTTATTTATTTAATTTTAAAGTTTATTTTGAGAGAGAGAGAGAAAGAGAGAGCATGCACGCAGGAAGGGGAGAGAGGGAGAGAGAATCCCAAGCCAACTCTGCGCTGTCAGCACAGAGGCTGACCCCACAAGCCTGACCCCAGGGCCTGAGATCAGGACCTGAGCCAAAATCAAGAGTTGGATGCTTAACCTACTGAGCCATTCAGGCACCCCTGTGTGTTGATTTGTCTTAATAGATTTCTTCATATTGGACCACTCTAACATTCTTTGAATAAATAACACTAGGTTTTCAATATGCTGTTTTATTAGATGTTTTAGAATTTTTATATCAGTTTTCAAAAAATTGGTATGTAGTTTTCTTTTTATGAGTGATCTTTATTTAGTACAGTATTACTCTATGAAAATAGTTTGGAAGTCCTCCTTTTTCTTAGTTCTCAGTCTTAATAGAATTTAGATAGTCTACTCTTAATAGAATTTAGATGGTCTATTCTTTAAAGCTTCTTTCCTAGGAGAAGGAGATGGTAAGTCTCACCCCATTCTCTATTTGCTCTATGGAAATTAATGTTTAAATTTTTTTTTTTAACATTTATTTATTTTTGAGACAGAGAGACAGCATGAATGGGGGAGGGTCATAGAGAGAGGGAGACACAGAATCTGAAACAGGCTCCAGGCTCTGAGCGGTCAGCACAGAGCCTGAGGCGGGGCTCGAACTCACGGACCGTGAGATCATGACCTGAGCCGAAGTTGGACACTTAACTGACTGAGCCCCCCAGGCCCCCTGGAAATTCATGTTTAAACATTGTATCTCTTCTGTGGTCAGTTTTGGTAAATTATATTTTCCTAGAAAATTATTCATTTTAGGTATGTTTTAAAATTTATTAGCAAAATAATCTTTTTTCAGCTGGCCTCTGTGTTCGTGGTTATTTTCACTTTGCCATTTCTTATTTCTATGTGCTTTATTGCTGTTTTCTTTTTTTTTTTTAATTTGTTTAATGTTTATTTTTGACAGAGAGAGAGAAAGAGAGAGCGCATGAGCAGGGGAGGAGCAGAGAGAGAGACACACACAGACTCTGAAGCAGGCTCCAGACTTTGAGCTGTCAGCACAGAGCCCAACTTGAGGCTCTAATCCACGAGCCTTGAGATCTTGACCTGAGCTGAAGTCTGACACTTAACTGACTTGAGCCACACAGGCATCTCCTTGCTGTTTTCTTTATATTAACTAACGCTTTAGCTGTTTTGCTGATTTTTTTAAAGTTTATTTATTTATTTTGAGAGAGAGAGAAACAGAGCATGCAAGTGGAGAAGGGACAGAGAGAGACAATCCCAAGCAGGCTCCATACTGTCAGCACAGAGCCTGACACAGAGCTCAAACCCACAAACCATGAGATCATGACCTAAGCCTAAATCAAGAGTCAGTCGCTTAACTAACTGAGCCAAGCAGACACCCCTGATTTGTTTTTTTAAAGAATGCTTTTGCTTTATGTATTAGTTCTTTTTTTCTGTTTTCTGACTAGTTATGCATTTATACTGATTAATTTATTCCTTCTGCTTTGCTTCAGTTTACTTTATTCTTTTTCCAATTTCTTTGATTTTTAATTAATTTTTTCTCTCATGTTTATTGTTGTAAATATTTAAAGTTTTCAAATTTTTTTCTAAGCGCTGTGCTTATATTTTATAGATACTAATTTAATGTTGATTTTTAAATTATTACCATTTTCTAAAATACAAAAATACTGTTTTGGAACTTATTTCCCTATTGATCTCAAAGTTATTTAATATAGACTTCTAAAATTTCAAGTGGGTTTATTTTTGGCTTTTTAAAATTTTATTATTTCTAGCTTCAATAGAAAATGTTGATATGATTTCAACTTTTTTACACAGACCATATTATAATAACTGAAACATCCTCCTTTTTCTCTCTCATACATAACTCATTCAGCACTTAAATATTTCTCTGGCTATTTCTCCCACTGGTTTACCATCTTCTCTCTATATCCAACATGAACTTTGTTAGCAAATTTTTCATACTCAAGTGACTGCAAGACCCATTGTCCCTTTTAGTGAGTTTCTTACATATCACATCTTTTTCTTTGCTAAGTATTTCATAAGAACTTCAGTAAGGTATAAACATGTTTTCCTGTGTGGAAAATCACTGGTACACATTTCTAGGAAATAAAGGAATAGCTTTGCCTCTGAAGGAACGGAAAGGAGACTTGAGTAAGGGGATGAAGGAACAAAACTAGTTGAGCATTTATAAAATGGATGAATAACAGAATAAGCTTAAAGAGAAATTAAGTGAATAGAACTCTTCAGCACTTTTATTGTGTTGTGGAGACAAAAAATAACTCACAGCTACATGAAGTAAGGAATGGACATAGATAAGGGGTTTAAGCAATAAAAGGATCTATAGGAATATATACCCATCATTTTCCATTTATATGTTTAACTAGACTAGCTTGGATTAATAAAGGGAATATTTAATCATTGTTATAATATGTGAGAGATTAGAGACAGAAATATGTTCCAAATGAGTATATAACCATGGGAATTGAAAGAGTAAAACTCATTATGTGCTGTGCATGTATTATTTAACAGAGAGTAGAAATTGTTTCTGCCGTTGAAGAAGTTTAGGGGTAAGAAAAGCAGAGAAACAATTGGAAAAATTAATAAATATATAATTTCAACCCAGATATATGTTGATATGTAATACACATATATTATATGTCAGTGCATAGACCAATGCGGAGCTCGAACTCATGAACTGGGAGATCATGACCCAAGCCAAAATCAAGAGTCAGATGCTTAACTGACTGAGCAACCTGGTGCCCCAACAACATAGGTTTAGAGTCAGCCTTAAAGGAATAACTTTTAAACTAAGACCTCAGGATGAGAAGTAACCAGCTATTCAAAGAGCCCAAGCAGATTTGTGGAAAACAGAGCAGACTGAGATGATATGTTATAGGTAAGTGGAGGTCTTTTAACCACAGCAAGTTTGATTTTATTCTAAGAATAAAGAAAAGTTGTTGAAAAAAGTTAAGGATGAATTCTTAACCTTTCATTTCCATCAGAACTGTGTGGAGAATATTAAATATTGGACTGACCAGGACTGTAGAATCTGATCCAGGTGGTTTAGGTAGTGTCTAAACCTCAATATTTATAACAAGTTCCTGTGACTTCTACTCCACATCTCAGCTTGATACCCACTGACTTACTAATCACCAGCCTCACTTTGTTTCTTCTTTTTTAGTTTATTTATTTGTTTATTTTGAGAGAGAGAAAGAGAGTGAGAGAGAGAGAGAGAGAGAGAGAGAGAGAGAATCCCAAGCAGGCTCCACTGTCAGCACAGAGCCCCATGCAGGGCTCAATCTCACAAACCATGAGATCATGACCTGAGCCGAAACCAAGAGTTGAACGCTTAATTGACAGAGCCATCCATGCACCCCACCAGTCTTACTTTCTTAACATGAACTTTCATTTTCCCTGGTGTTACTGTATGCTTTTTTTTCAACTTGCATATTTTCAGAATTTCATTGAGTATTACTTCAGTTGTCTATTATTTCTACTGTAGAAATTTTACTTGTTTTAAAAAAGGAAACTATGTGTTTGCTCTCTTATTTTCTTTCAGATTTAGAGGCCAGGTATGAGACCAAGAAGTTATCCTCAGAAAATGACATTTATGAAATAAACTTACCTCAGTGGAAGATAATGGAAAGAATTAAAAATCATGGCCTTAAGGGCCTAATTTTAAAAAGTGACTGGGAGTCTAAAAGAAAATTTGAAGGACAGGAGGAATATTTCAGTCAAGTGAAAATTACATCTCAAAAAGTGTCCTCTTATCAAAAACGTACATCTCTAACTCCACATCAGAGAATTCATTTTGTGGAGAAACCCTATGAATGCAAAGAATGTGGAAAGGCCTTTAGAGTACGCCAACAGCTTACTTTTCATCACAGAATTCATACTGGTGAAAAACCCTATGAATGTAAGGAGTGTGGAATGGCCTTCAGACAGACTGCACACCTTACTCGACATCAGAGACTTCATTCTGGTGAAAAACTCTATGAATGTAAAGAATGTGGAGAATCTTTTATATGTGGCCCAGACCTTAGAGTACATCAGAAAATTCATATTGGCGAAAAGCCCTATGAATGTAAAGAATGCGGGAAAGCCTTCAGAGTGCGAGGACAACTTACTCTCCATCAGAGGATTCATACTGGTGAGAAACCCTATGTATGTACAGAATGTGGAAAGGCCTTTAGACAGTATGCACATCTCACTCGACATCAGAAGCTTAATATTGCTGACAAACTCTATGAATGTAAAGAATGTGGGAAGGCCTTTTTGTGTGGCTCTGGCCTTAGAGTACATCACAAACTTCATACTGGTGAGAAACCCTATGAATGTAAGGAATGTGGGAAAGCTTTCAGAGTGAGACAGCAACTAACACTGCACCAGAGAATTCATACTGGTGAGAAACCCTATGAATGTAAGGAATGTGGAAAGACCTTCAGTCGTGGTTATCATCTTATTCTTCATCACAGAATTCATACTGGTGAGAAACCTTATGAATGTAAGGAATGTTGGAAGGCCTTTAGTCGTTACTCACAACTTATTTCACACCAAAGTATCCATATTGGTGTTAAACCTTATGACTGCAAGGAATGTGGGAAGGCTTTTAGATTGCTCTCACAACTTACACAACATCAGAGTATTCATATTGGTGAGAAACCCTATAAATGTAAGGAATGTGGGAAGGCCTTTAGATTGCGCCAAAAACTTACTTTACATCAGAGCATTCATACTGGTGAAAAACCCTTTGAATGTAAGGAATGTAGGAAGGCCTTTAGACTTAATTCATCCCTTATTCAGCATCTGAGAATTCATTCTGGTGAGAAACCTTATGAATGTAAGGAATGTAAGAAGGCCTTTAGACAACATTCACACCTTACCCATCATCTAAAAATTCATAATGTAAAAATATAAGATAGTTTTTCAATCCTGTATTGTAGAATACTCTATGAATATAGTAATTAATCCTTTTTGCTTCCTTCATACAGGCAATTGACTTAAGAGGTTTTATATCATTAAAATAGTATGTTAATTTAATGTATTCCACCATCACTTAAACCTGATAAACTTTACACTTACTCTAAAAACTAATCCTAATCAGTGTGACAAATGTGGGAGACACTTATCTCTGTCCCATCACTTTCCTACTTGTATTATATTGACAAGATGCTTAACTGCTCTGTGCTATAATTTTTTCATTTGTAAAATGGTAATACAATACTGTGGCAGAATAAAAATTGTTGCAAATTGTTTGACATTCCCTCTTTCCCCCCATCAAAATCTGGAATCCACATCCGTTCTCCTTGAGGATGGGCAGACCAAGACTACTTTGACTAGTAGAAGTACTGCTGTGCCAGTTTCCAGGCTTTACTGGTGGATTTTACTTCATCTCTTGGAGTGCTCCTTTAAGCTTAGGCTCTGAATTCTGTTAAAAAGTCTGTCTGCTCTGCTGAAGAGACCACATGGAGAAGACCTAAGACCACAAAGAAAGGAAGAGGCACCCTTCTGAGCCCAGTCTTCCACACATGTCTACCAAGACGCCAGACATTTAAGTGAAATAGTGTTGGATCCTCCAGACCACCCAGCAGCTGAGTACCCACTGAGTGACTTCAGTTGATACCATATAAAACAGATGAATCTATCAACTGAGTCCCTGCCCAAATTCCTGACCCACAAGATCATGAGATATAATAAAATGATTGTTGTTTTAAGCCACTAAATTTTGTTTTATTATTATCATTAGTATTACTCCTTTGAAAATTCATATGAAAGACTATGGGCACAAAGAATATAGAAATGCCTTCCACCAACACTCACCCTTATTTAACTTCAGATAACTTACTCTTTTTAAACTAGTGGAAGTGAGAAATTGTTTTTCAACTTGTTCATAAAAAAGCAGATATTCTACAGTCTACATTCTCTGGCCCAAGTCTAAATTTAACTTAAAATTAACAAAGAATAATGTAAAAAGAAACTTTGGAAATTTAAAATTACTTGTATTATAACTTCTGTATTGATTTTTAAAAATACATTGTAGCCTTTTTTTGTGCTCTGGTTGTCCTGTCTTTCATTAGTGAGAATCCCCTCAAATTGGTTCCTATGTCCTTTTGTCGTGACAAAAGCTTTTAATAGCTTCCTTTTTTCCTGACCAAATTCACTGGTCAGTTATGAAGCATATTAGGGTACTTATTGATAAATAAAGGGGAAAAGTGGAGCATTTATTTTGTCTTTCCTTTATGACCTATATAAGACAACCAAAAGTTGGTGAAGTAAAGTTCTTTATTATTATTAGAGAACTCTAGTTAATAAAGATCAAAGGAATGACAATTTGAAAAATCAGTCTTTAATTTCTGAAATACTGGATCTTGGTGGTGATATCAATGGAAGCAAAGATCATTAGTGAAAAAGATTGATAGGAAGTTTTTAATGGATCAGAATGACAGAACCTACATTTACATTACATTACATCAACATCTCTATTAGATCAGCCCCACTATGTGCATCTTGCTTGTGCAGTGGCTATATGTAGTATCATTTGTTAAGTGTTCTTACCCCAAATGTTAACTCAGAAGTAAAAGTGGGTCTCTAAATCTAATTACCAGGTTACAGGAAACTTGGGGAATAAAGGAACAAATTAATGACACAAAGAAGCAAACAACCAAACCCAGAATGTACAAAATTCCACAGAATAAATGGTCTTGGTTCTTAACCAATACAGGTTAAGACAAAAGAATGTTGCAAATTAAAAGAGACTTAAGAGACATATCAATTAAATACAGTGTATGGGATGTATTGGAATCCTTGTTTTAAAATGGACCCAGGATTTGTTTTAATCAATTATGGTACAACATGCAGATACAGAAATGATTGTCATGAAGGAAGAAGTTTAGACTCAAAGATCTCTAAAAACAGGAGGCAACAGCATGCCCACAGGGCCACATGGGGAAATACCCAGTTATGCTGGAAGGCAGAAGTGGGGAAAGGGCAGAGCATGGCACAGAGCCTTTGCTGATGTTTTCTCCAAAGAATGGGTGACACTGGGTAAGTACACTGAGGAAGTTTGGGAATGGAATGGATAGTGTTTTTTTTTTTAATATTTCTTTTTTTTTTTTAAGTTTATTTATTTTGAGAGTGTGTGTGTGTGCAGGAGGGGGAGAGGGAGAATCCTAAGCTGGCTCCACAATATTAGTGTGAGGAGCCTGATGGCAGGGCTCGAACTCATGAACCTGTGAGATCATGACCTGAGCCAAATCAAGAGTCAGATGCTTCACAGACTGAACCATCCAGGTGCCCCTGGATAGTCTCAATAATTTCGGAGGTTCTGAGGTATATGAGTGGTCCCTAGTTGTCTGGTACCTGGCCCTGGGGTGATTTGTGCAGGAGGAATATTGGCTTGGTGTGTGAGAGTTTGATGAAACAGTTGGGGCTTTGGCTTGGTGGGTTTGATCAAAAGAGTTGTTTGCTATCTCTAGGAATTTGCTACCCCTGGGAAGGGCAGTCTCTCCAGGACCAAGTCTCCAAATGCCAGAGCATAATTACAGAAAATAAAATACATTAAATACAATCCTGATTTGGACAAATGAAAACATTGTTTACATTGTTTTGAAAATGTAAATCTAAGTGGATATTAAGTTATATTAAGCAATTATTCATTTTTTAGGCATGATGATGGCATCATCACCAATTATTATGTGTAAGTCCTTATACATTAGAGATTCATACTGAAGCATTCAAGGGTGAAGTCACATCATGTCTATGCCTTGCTTTAAAATACTTCAGGAAAAGGGTGCCTTGATGGCTTAGTCAGATGTCTTTTGAGTTTGACTTGAACCTGCTTAGGATTCTGTCCCTCCACCCCTGCTCACTCACTCTCATAAATAAATAACTAAATAAGTAAATGGAGGGAGGGAGGGTGGCAGGAACAGATGAAATAAGATGGGCAACTGCTAAATGTTGAAGCTGGATAATGGGTACATTGAGTCGTGCTATTCTTACTACCTTTGCATATATTTGAAAATATCCATAATAAAGCTTTCCCTAAGTAGAAAATCAAATTTGAAATTTTAGACCACTTAGTGATAAATGATAATGATGCCTACAAATAAAAGTTTGTGGGAAATCACCAAAAGTCTACTTGTTAAGAAATAACCTTAATGCATTTAGAAAACTTGGACTGAGGGAACCCTCTTGCACTGTTGGTGGGAATGCAAACTGGTGCAGCCACTCTGGAAAACAGTGTGGAGTTTCCTCAAAAAATTAAAAATAGACCTACCCTATGACCCAGCAGTAGCACTGCTAGGAATTTACCCAAGGGATACAGGAGTACTGATGCACAGGGGCACTTGTACCCCAATGTTTATAGAAGCACTCTCAACAATAGCCAAATTATGGAAAGAGCCTAAATGTCCATCAACTAATGAATGGATAAAGAAATTGTGGTTTATATATACAATGGAATACTACGTGGCAATGAGAAAGAATGAAATATGGCCCTTTGTAGCAACGTGGATGGAACTGGAGAGTGTGATTCTAAGTGAAATAAGCCATACAGAGGAAGACAGATACCGTATGTTTTCATTCTTATGTGGATCCTGAGAAACGTAACAGAAACCCATGGGGGAGGGGAAGAAAAAAAAAAAAAAGAGGTTAGAGTGGGAGAGAGCCAAAGCATAAGAGACTCTTAAAAACTGAGAACAGGGGTGCCTGGGTGGCTCAGTTGGTTAAGCGTCCGACTTCGGCTCAGGTCATGATCTCACGGTCCATGAGTTCGAGCCCCGCGTCGGGCTCTGTGCTGACAGCTCGGAGCCTGGAGCTCGCTTCAGATTCTGTGTGTCTCCCTCTCTCTCTGCCCCTCCCCTGTCCATGCTCTGTCTCTCTCTGTCTCAAAAATAAATAAACATTAAAGAAAATAAAAACTGAGAACAAACTGAGGGTTGATGGGGGGTGGGAGGGGAGGTGATGGGTATTGAAGAGGGCATCTTTTGGGATGAGCACTGGGTGTTGTATGGAAACCAATTTGACAATAAATTTCATATATTAAAAAAAAAAGAAAAAGAAAACTTGGACTGAGGAACTAGTGTTTGTCTTCTTTACCATTCTGTCCCCACACTTATAGTACCTGTTGTATAACAGGCAGTTGATTTTTGTTTACTTATTTTTTTTTTAATTTTTTTTTCAACGTTTTTTAAATTTATTTTTGGGACAGAGAGAGACATAGCATGAACGGGGGAGGGGCAGAGAGAGAGGGAGACACAGAATCGGAAACAGGCTCCAGGCTCCGAGCCATCAGCCCAGAGCCTGACGCGGGGCTCGAACTCACGGACCGCGAGATCGTGACCTGGCTGAAGTCGGACGCTCAACCGACTGCGCCACCCAGGCGCCCCTGTTTACTTATTTTTGAGAGAGGGGGGAGAGGGGCAGTGGGAGGGAGAGAGAGAATCCCAAGCAGGCTGCACAGTGTCAGTGCAGAGCCCCATGTGGGGCTTGAACTCACAACCCGTGAGATCATGAGATGGATGCTTATTAACCAACCAAGCCACCTAGGTGCCCCTAACAGATAGTTGATTTTTAAAATTGGGGGTAAAAACACATTAGCTTGAACCATAAAATAGTTTTTTAATAATATTTTTTTAAAACTAAGTACCACAGGGGCGCCTGGGTGGCTCAGTCAGTTAAGCGGCTGACTTCTGCCCAGGTCATGATCTCGCGGTCTGTGAGTTTGAGCCCCACGTCGGGCTCTGTGCTGACAGCTCAGAGCCTGGAGCCAGTTTCAGATTCTGTGTCTCCCTCTCTCTGACCCTTCCCCGTTCATGCTTTGTTTCTGTCTCAAAAATAAATAAACGCTAAAACAAACAAACAAACAAACAAACAAAAAAAACTAAGTACCACAAAGTAATTCATACACTAAAGTAGAAATTAATGAAATAGCTAATAAAATCCTTATCCAAGGATGTTCTCTTTGAAAAGGTTAAAGTTATATGTATTACCATATACATATATTTCAGTATCTATAAAAATACAGAGAATGGATTATCTGGAGAAAACTAAATCATCAAAGTTGACTCAAGATACTATAGAAAATCTGAACAGATATATAAGCAAAGAAAAATATTGTAGTTATGATTGTTTTAAAAAACTAGAATCAACAGTTTTGCAGGCAATAAAAAGTTTTAAAGCATAGAGAGCCTCTAACAAAATTTTGCTAGATCATTCTATAAGGCTAACATCCCAATAATAAAATGCGAATAGCCCCTAGAAAGCAAAATCTGGACCAGTATCACTTAAGATACACACAAACATCCCAAATAAAGTTCAGCGAACTTAATGGTCTGTTAAAACAATTATAGGAGCACCTGGGTGGCTTAGTCAGTTAGGCGTCCGACTTCAGCTCAGGTCATGATCTCACAGTTTGTGAGTTCAAGCCCTGCGTCAGGCTTTGCTGACAGCTCAGAGCCTGGAGCCTGCTTCAGATTCTGTGTCTCCCTCTCTCTCTGCCCCTCCCCTGCTCGCACTCTGTCTCTCTCTCTCTCAAAAATAAAAAAATAAACTTTTTTTAATTAAAAAAATTATAAAACATAAAACAATTTACCAGGAATATCCAGGGACCTGACCTGTTGTGATTTAATTAAGTATCCAGATTTTAGGTTTCTAACTTGAGCAATGTAACAATGTTGGAAAAAATGGCATTACTTACCTCAATATCTTTTAGGTTGTTTCTCATATTCTAATTCATCTTAGCTTCATCAGCTTTAAAAAAGGAGTGAACAACAGATATGAAAAACGGGGATTCAACACAAAAATTATTACCTTCCACAAAACAAAAATGAATATTATTACACTTTATTTTCTACCAAACCTCTGTAATGTCACTATAGTTATTATACATTAAGACTTGTACTTCCAGGTCCATTTTGTTCAGATTGGGCAGATATCATTGGATAATCACTCACCTAGAATAGACCCACTCATGATTTCAAACAATACACACAATATTTTAACACAAAAAGTATTTTAAGTGCTATAACAAAATTAGTTTTTGCTAATGGGTCAGTATGTTTTTCCTACCTGGTATCGTTTTCATGCTAACAGAGGTCTTCTGGAGACTGTACATTAACTCAAAATTTCTGAAAGTATGTTCCACGAAACACTAGTACTTTAATGATAATGGGAAAATTATTGTATAGTCAAACAAGGTTGGGAACTCTGTATACTATATTTCTTGAGGGGGAAAAAAATTCACATTAAGTGCATAACAAAAGACTATCCAAAAAAGTTTCATTTTATCTGACCAGTGTATCTCAGACTTTACTATACAGAACTACCATTCCGAATACCTACTGCGGATGTAATTCCACTTTGGCAGATGCTGCTATAACCAGAAGGAGTGGCTCAAGGATGGAAATGTCAGCATTATGACAGGTGTACAGTTATCTGTTTGGCAAGGAAAGCAATTCAAATTATGTTATACAGTCAGCTGCTCGCTCTTTTTTTTTTTAATTTAAAATGATACTTTTCAACAGAATAGAAAATCCTTCCCCCTATTCTTTCTATAAATATATGTATAGACTATAATTTCTTGCTGAAAAATCCTACTGACTTACCTGTGTGTTTCTTGCTATCCATAAACAAGAATTTCTCTGAGGTATTTATCAAAAAGTGGGACTGCTCGGTCAAAGGTTATATTCATTTTCAACTTCACTAGATAGTGCCATAGAAGTGGAGAACATGGGAAGGGGCACGTGGGTGTCTCAGTTGGTTGAGTGTCTGACTTCAGCTCAGGTCATGATCTTGCGGTGCATGAGTTCCAGCCCCATGTCGGGCTCTGTGCTGACAGCTCAGAGCCTGGAGCCTGCTTCAGATTCTGTGTCTCCCTGTCTCTCTGCCCCTCCCCTTCTCATGCTTTCTCTCTCTCTCAAAAACATTAAAAAACATTGTTTTAAAGAAGTGGAGAACATGGAACACCTGAGTGGCTCAGTGGGTTGAGCATCTGACTCGATTTCAGCTCAGGTTATGATTCCAGGGTTGTGGGATTGAGCCCCATGTCAGGCTCCATCTGCTTAAGATTCTCTCCCTCTGCCCCTCTCCCCTGTTCACGCATGCTCTCTCTCTCTCTTTCTAAAAAAAAGAAGTGAGAACATCATTGTCTTGCCAATTTACAACCCCTTCACCCAATAAAGTATTATTTCCTTGTAATCCTACTTCTGGTATGTGCTTTATAGTGAGTTGAGCATCTTTTCACATCTGTTTATTGTTAAACATTATAACTTACCAATTCATGCCATGTTCCTTTGTTAAAAAAATATAAAAGAATTGTGGGATTCTTAAAAATAATATTCTAGATAATAATCCTTTACCTAGTATTATAAATAACGAAACTTAGCCTCCCCGGATTGTGGCTGTATGTGTATTTATGGTGATACTATCATATTAAAATTTAAAAAATTTAAATGTGGATGCAATCGTAGCTTTCATTATTAGCCAATAATCTTAATTTTTTACAAGACCCTTGGTTTTCTAGGCTATCAGTTATGTCAACTGCAAATAGATATAATTTTGGGTTTTTTCTGAATATTTATAGCGATTATTTTATTAATCTAATAGAAAGAATCTCCAAAATAGGACTTAGGATTAGTGGTGATAGGGGTATAGTTGTTTTCACCTATTTAATGGAAATCTCTTAGTATAATGTTTGTTTTAGTTTGGAGGTAAACAGACTTTTTTGTGGCTCAATTGTTTCCTTCAGTTCCTTATTAACTTCTTTATTAGAAATGCCTGCTGAGAGGGGTGCCTTGGTGGCTCAGTCAGTTGAGCGTCCAACTTTGGCTCAGGTCATGATCTCACAGTTCATGGGTTCGAGCCCTGCATTGGGCTCTGTGCTGACAGCTCAGATCCTGCAGCCTGCCTCGGATTCTATGTCTCCCTCTCTCTCTGCCCCTCCTCCACTCATGCTTTCTCTCTCTCTCTCTCTCACTCTCTCAAAAAATAAAGATTAAAAAAAAATTTTTTTTTTTTTAAGTAAGTGGAGAACATGGAACACCCGAGTGGCTCAGTAGATTGAGCGTCTGGTTCTTGATTTCGGCTCAAGTCATGATCTCACGGTTCATGAGTTCAAGCCCCACAAAGAGCTTTGCGCTGCTTGGAATTCTCTCCCCTCTCTCTCCCCCTCCCCTACTCACTGTCTCTCAAAATAAATTAAAAAAACATTTTTAAAAAGTTTAGAAATGGGGGCGCCTGGGTGGCGCAGTCGGTTAAGCGTCCGACTTCAGCCAGGTCACGATCTCACGGTCCGTGAGTTCGAGCCCCACGTCGGGCTCTGGGCTGATGGCTCGGAGCCTGGAGCCTGTTTCCGATTCTGTGTCTCCCTCTCTCTGCCCCTCCCCCGTTCATGCTCTGTCTGTCTCTCTCTGTCCCAAAAATAAAGAACGTTGGGAAAAAAAAAAAAAAAAAATTAAAAAAAAAAAAAAAAAGTTTAGAAATGCCTGCTGAATATTATCAGATACTATTTTGACACATTGATATAATATTTTTGTCCTTGAATTTGTTAATGTGAAAGTAGTACTTTGGTCATTAAGGCAGTATGGTTTTGGCACAAGAATGAACAAACAGACCAATGGAACAAAATAAATGGCCTTGAAATACACCTACATATATGTGGTCATCTGATTTACGACAAAGGTTCCTCTGCATTATGGTTGGGACATAGTGGTCTTTTCAATAAGTAGCACTGGGTCAACTGATAGCTATATTCATAAAAAATGAATCTTGGCCCTTACATCACACTACAAACATAAATTCCAGATACATTAGTGACCTAATTGTAAAAGGTAAAGCAAAAGAAATATAAAATATCTTTCTGGGCTTGAGGTAGCAAAGATTTCTTTCTTTTTTTTTTTTTTTTTTAATTTAAATTCTAGTCAGTTAACATACAGTGCAATATTGGCTTCAGCAGTAGAATTGAGTAGAACTGAGTAATTGGTGAATTACTCAGTTCACCAGGGCTCATCACAACTAGTGTCCTCCTTATTACCCATCACCCATCTAGCCCATCCCCTACCCACCTCCCTCCATCAAACCCTCAGTTTGTTCTCTGTCATTAAGAGTCTCCTGTGGTTTGTTCCCCCATCTTTCTCTTTTTTCTTCTTTTCCCCTTTCCATACGTTCATCTGTTTTGTTTCTTAAATTCCACATATGAATGAAATCATATGGTATTTGTCTTTTTCTGACTGACTTATTTCTCTTGTCATAATATACTCTAGCTCCATCCACATTGTTGCAATGGCAAGATTTCATTCTTGTTGGTGACTGAGTAATATTCCATCGCATATAAATACCACATCTTCCTCATCCATTCATCAGTCAATGGGCATTTAGGCTCTCTCCATAATTTGGCTATTGTTGATAATGCTGAGATAGCAAAGAGTTCTTAAACAGAATACAAAAAGCATTAACCATATGGGGAAAAATGATAAATTTTACTGTATTAAATTTAAGAATCTATTTCATCAAAAAACACAATTAAGAAACTGAAAAAAGTCACAGAGAATATATTATATATATAATATATAATATAGTATATGTTAATATATCTTAATATGAATATATACATTTATGTAATAAATGTAAAATATTTAATCATATATAGACAAAATGTTAATAAAATATTAAATAAATATATATATAATATATTTGACTGACTCATTCACAATATATGAAGAATCCCTATAGATCAATAAACGACAGAAAATAAAATAGGAAATGGGAAAAAAAAAAACTCATATAAGCACTTCAAAAAAAGTGTGTATCCAGATGGCCAATAAAGATATCAAAAGTTGCTCAAGTTCATTATTAAGAAAGTGGAAAAATTAAAACCACAATGTGATAAGTATACACCCTCCAGAATAGCTAAATGGAAAAAATATGTACAAAGTGCTTGTGCATAATGCCATGGAGTGCTCAAGCCTTTGACAATATGCTAGTGGATACTGAAGACAAGTTCCCCAATCTTCAGGAAAATCTGGGAAGCAGACAACCAGTAAGTACCTAACTAAGAAAACTTCAGATTCTGATAAGGGCCATGAAGAGAAAAGATATTGGGAAGGAGAATTACTAGAGGGAGACAATTCAGTTGGTCATTTCATCTGACGTATATACAGTATCCCTAGTGGTAGCAGTACAGATTTTATGCAAGAATAGCCAGGTTAAGACTGAGAAAGAAAAGCTACCAAGGTGTCCTAGTCCTACCAGATATTTAAAAGTACTAAAAAGTCCCTAAATAATCAAAATGATGTGGTACTCATGCAGGAACAGACCAGTGGAATAGAACAGAAAGTCTATAAGGGACCCAAAAATATAGGAAATTTTAATACATGAAGGGATGAGGAAGTAACACTTCTCTAAGTATACCTTTCTGTATATTTTTCACTTTGGGAACCATGTTAATGTTATATATGTTTACATAAAGAGAAGAAAGACCCTACATTGGAATATAAGCAGAAACAAATATTTCCCCACACTACAGGGGAAAAAGCTAACCCAAGAAACTTTTTTTAAAGCTTTATTTTTTAATGTTTATTTTTGAGAGAGAGAACATGAGCGGGGGGAGGAATAGAAAAGGGGGGAGGACAGAGGATCCAAAGCGGGCTTTGCCCTGACAGCAGTGAGCCTCATGCAGGGCTCAAACTCATGAATTGAGATCATGACGTGAGCCAAAGTCTGACACTCAACCGAGCCACCCAGGTGCCCAAAGCAGCTTTTTTAAAAAGTAAGCTCTTTTTTTTTTTAAAAGTAAGCCACAACATGGGGCTTGAACTAATGACCCCAAGATCAAGAGCCACATGCTCTGCCAAATAAGCCAGTCAGGTGCTCCTAACCCAAGCAATTTTTGAACGACAACTTGACCCTATTCGCTCAGCCCAAAACAGAAACAAAACAAAACAAAAAACAACCATAAACAAATAACTAGCTAGTAGGATTGATTTGCACAATGATATAGATTAGCAATTCTGAAACTACTACCTCATATATTCTAGAATCAAGCAAAAAAGTAAATATATTATGGGATTAAGCTAATATAACGGGAGAAAAGCTTATCACTGCTGGAGAAGGTAATTGCAATATGGAGAGAAGGAGGCTAGATGAACCCTGTGGTGTTGGGTTGAAATTGGAGGTAACACTATAAAGTCATATTTTTGTGCATTTTTAAAGTAATCCCTACACCCAAGATGGGACTCCAACTTACCACCCCAAGATCAATGTAGAGTCAGATGCTCTACCAACTGAGCCAGCCAGGTTGCCCCCATGATATTTTTAAATAGATAAATATAGAAATACATATAGAGGTGTGTGTGTGTGTGTGTGTGTGTGTGTTTTCTAGCAGAGAGGATAAAAAAGAAATGACATCCTAGTACCAGTGAGAATATCCAGCACCCAGATCCAAGGAACTTGGAGAAATAGCATATACAAGCACTGAGCAGAGAAAACACAAGATGGTTTTGGAACATTGTGTGGAGGCAGAAAGTAAGGAAGTGCTCGAAAAGTGATTGCAATGTCAAAAGATCACAGTGGCAGTCTGAAGGAGTTCCCACTGGCCAAATATGGGATAATCTGAGTATAACAATATGTCATAATAGTAACAGATTAAGTAAAACCATTTAATAACCCAGTGGCTAAAATAGGAACCCATGAAACATGCTTTATAGTAGAACACCAAATTACTAATGTGGAAGGAATGGTGGAATTAGATTATCACCAATAATCAACCATCACAATAATAATTGATCTGGTAAGAATCATCAATGGATGCTAAAAGTAGCAGGTGAAACTCTGATGAAAAACAGATGTTTATAGCATCTTAAAAACATCTCTCCGCAGGTGTTCCTGGGTGGCTCAGTCTGTTCAGTATCCAACTGTGACTCAGGTCATGATCTCATGTTTGTGGGTTCAAGCCCCATGTTGGGCTCCGTGCTGATAGCTTGCTCAGAGCCTGGAGCCTGCCTTGCATTCTGTATCTCCTTCTTTCCCTGCCCCTCCCCTGTCTCTGTCTCTCAAAAATAAATAAATGTTAAAAAACTCTCTTTCTTAGAGATTCTAAAAGATTTGTTCATTTTGAGTCAACAACTGGAACCTCAGCAGAAAATCAGTATGTATAAAATAGAACTGAAAATGCAAGTTTTATAACTGAAAAAAACTGAAATGAAAATTTCACTGAATAAGCATAAGAACAGATGGGAGGCATCAGAAGAAACAGTCAGTGATCACCATGATAGGTCAATAATAATCCAATCTGAAATACAAAAAAGTAAAAACATTGAAAAAATACAGAGGTACCTATGGAACAATACTCATAACTAGAGTTCTAGAATGAGAGTACTGACAGAGTGTGGTAGAACAAAACTATGACCAAAACCACCAAAATTCAATAAATAGAAAATCTTATAATCAGACAGAGAAAAATAATACATAAAATACTGGGGACCAAAAACATGAATAATGCTGACTTAATTAGAAACAATAGTAGCCAGCAATCCCTATTAAAATAACACCAGCATTCTTCGCTGAGCTAGAAGAAACAATCCTAAAATATGTATGGAACCACAAAAGACCGTGAGTAGCCAAAGCAATCCTGAAAAAGAAAACCAAAGCTGGAGGCATCACAATTCTGGACTTCAAGCTGTATTACAAAGCTGTAATCATCAAGACATTATGGTGCTGGCACAAGAACAGACATATAGATCAATGAAACAAAATAGAGAACCCAGAAATGGACTCAGAAATGTATGGTCAACTAATCTTTGACAAAGCAGGAAAGAATACCCAATGGAAAAAGACAGTCTCTTTCACAAATGGTGTTTGGAAAACTGGACAGTGAGATGAAGAAGAATGAACCTGGGCCACTTTCTTACACCATACGCAAAAATAAACTCAAAATGGATAAAAGACCTAAACATACAACAGGAAGCCATTAAAATCCTAGAGGAGAGGGGCACGTGCGTGGCTCAGTCAGTTAAGTATCTGACTTTGCCTCAGGTCATGATCTCATATTTCATGGGTTGGAGCTGACAGCTCAGAGCCTGGAGCCTGCTTTGGATTCTGTGTCTCCCTCTCTCTCTGCCCCTCCCCTGCTTGCGCTTTGTCTCTCTCTCTCTCTCTCAAAAATAAATAAACATTAAAAAAATTTTTTTTAAATCCTAGAGGAGAAAATAGGCAACAACCTCCTTGGTCTTGGCTGCAGCAACTTCTTACTTGACTTGTCTCCAGAGGCAAGGGAAACAGAAGCAAAAATGAACTACTGAGACTTCATCAAAATAAAAATCTTCTGCACAGTGAAGGAAACAATCAGCAAAACTAAAAGGCAAACAACAGAATGGGAGAAGATATTTGCAAAGGACATATCAGATACAGGGTTAGTATCCAAAATCTATAAAGAACGTATCAAACTCAACACCCAAAAAACAAATAATCCAGTGAAGAAATGGGGAAAAGACATGAATAGACACTTTTCCAAAGAAGACATCCAGATAGCTAACAGACACAAGAAAAAATGCTCAACATCACTCATCATCAGAGAAATACTAATGAAAACCACAACGAGATACCACTCCACAGTTGTCAGAATGGCTAACATTAACAACTCAGGCAACAACAGATGTTGGCAAGGATGTGGAGAAAAAAGGAATCCTTTTGCACTGCTGGTAGGAATGCAAACTGGTGCATCCACTTTGGAAAAAAGTATGCAGGTTCCTCAAAAAATTAAAAATAAAACTACCCTATGACCCAGCAATTGCACTACTAAGTATTTTAGGTATTTATCCAAAGGATACATAAATGCTGATTTGAAGGGGCACATGGCACCCCAATATTTATAGAAGCACTATTGACAATAGCCAAAGTATGGAAAGAGCCCAAATATCCATTGATTGATGAATGGATAAAGAAGATGTGGTGTGTGTGCGTGCGTGCGTGTGTGTGTATGTGTAATGGAATATTACTCTGCTATCAAAAAGAATGAAATCTTGCCATTTGCAACAATGTGGCTGGAACTATAGTGTATTATGTTGAGCAAAATAAGTCAGTCAGAGAAAGACAAATACCATATGATTTCACTCATATGTGGAATTTAAGACAAAACAAATGAAGATAAGGGAAAGGAAACAAAAATAATATAAAAACAGAGGGGGAGACAAACCATAAGATACTCTTAAATACAGAGAACAAAAGGGTTGCTGACAGGATGTTGGATTGGGTAAAGGCTAAAGAGGTGAGGAACATTAAGGAGGACACTTGTTGGGATGTACACTGGGTGTTATATGTAAGTCATGAATCATTACGCTCTATTCCTGAAATTAAAAAATAAAATAAAATTCTGATAATGTAAAGAAAAGAAGAAGCAATAGTAGCCAAAAGACAATAGAATAACATCTGGAAAAACTAAAGAAAAATAGGTCAACTCAGAATTCTATTTCCAGAGAAAATATGCTTTTATAATGAAGATGAAATAAAGACATTTTCAGATAAATGAATATTTAGATTTTAACTAGCAGAACTGCAGTTCTGGTAAAGGAAACTCTTCAGGTTAAAGAGAACTGACTTCAGATGAAAATACAGTCTCAACAGGAAGGAAGAACATCAGATATAGTCAATATGTGGATAAATAAAACATATGCTTCCTTCTTTATAAGTTATTAAAATATATAACTGTTTAAACCAAAATAATGCAATGTATGTAGCTGAAATATGTATGCCAACAGTGGGACAAAGAATAAGAAGTATAAATGAAATGATATTGTTTACAAGGTTCTCAAATTTTACATGGAGTGGTACAATATTAATTCTAGGTAAACTATGTTTAAATAAGAATGCATATTTTAATCCCTAGAGCAACCTCTAACAAGATGCATAAAGGTATAGCTGAGTGCCAACAGAAGAATTCAAATCTATCAGAAAAAATGATCAATTCTCCAAAAAAGACAGGAAAGTAGTTAATAAAAAATGTGGTAAATAGGTATCAACCAAATAGCAAACATAAATCCAACCAAGTTAATAATAACATAAATATAAATGGACTAAGTATTTCAATGAAAATCCAAGAGACTGTCATACTGGGTAACAAATGTAAAACCCAAATTACATGATATCTATCAGAAATGTATATTAAATATAAAATCACAGGTAGGTTCAAGAAAAAAAATGGAAAAAGATATATTAGCCAAACAGTAAGCATAAGAAAACTATAGTGACTGTACTGATACTAGGCAAAATAGACGTTAAGACAAGAGCTACAGAGAGACACCTGGGTGGCTCAGTCAATACAATGTCTGACTGAGGCTCAGGTCATGATCTCACAGTTTCTGGGTTTAAGACCTGCGCCGGGCTCTGTGCTGACAGCTCAGGGCCTGGAGCCTGCTTCAGATTCTGTGTCTCCCTCTCTCTGATCCTCCCGCCGCTCATGCTATGTCTCTGTCTCTCAAAAAGGAATAAACATTAAAAAAAATTTTTTTAAAGACGAGACATAGAGAAATATTTCATAATAGAAGGGTCAATTCATTGGGAACACACACAATCATAAATGTGTATACACTATTTAACAGGCTTAAAAATACATGATAAAAACTGAATGAACTAAAGGGAGAAATAGAATTTGTATTTTCATGTATCTTCTACTTCACATATATTTTCCTATTTGCAAAGTGGGACTTAGTAAGATTGGCCTTGACATTGTCAAATAATTTGTAAAGTCTTATATTCTTTTTTTTTTTTTTAACATTTATTTATTTTTGAGAGAGACAGAGATAGAGCACGAGCGGGAGAGACAGAGAAGAGAGGGAGACACAGAATCAGAAGCAGGCTCCAGGCTCTGAGCTATCAGCACAAAGCCCACTGAGGAGCTTGAACCCACGGACCATGAGATCATGACCTGAGCTGAAGTTGGACACTTAACCAACTGAGCCACCCAGGCGCCCCAAGTGTTATATTCTTGAGAGAACTACTGTATCAAAACATTTGAAATGGGAGGATGCTACAATGATGGATAAATCCTGGTGGGCTTATTCCATTTATTTCCTGAACCAAACCCAGGACGTAACAAATTCAATTATTAGTCACCTGAGAAACACTTCTGAAGATACTTTTCCTAATGTTCACTTTTCAATCTTCTTCATCAGGAAGACTATATATATATATATATATATATATATATATACGCACATATATGCATATATACGCATATATATGCGTATATATGCATATATGTGCGTATATATGCATATATACACACACATATACATAGCTCAAAAATACTTGAAGCAAAACTTGATAGAACTAAAGGGAAAACAGTAATAGACACACCTTATAGTCCCCCCACCCTTATCCTCAGAGGACACATTTCAAGACCCTCAGGTGATGACCAAAAGGGTGGATAGTAAGCCCCATATAGACTGCTTTTTTTCTATACATACATACCTATAATAAAGCTTAATTTATAATTTAGGCACAGTAAGAGATTAACAACAATAATGAAATAGAACAA
Organism: Neofelis nebulosa; assembly: GCF_028018385.1. NCBI lineage: Eukaryota > Metazoa > Chordata > Mammalia > Carnivora > Felidae > Neofelis > Neofelis nebulosa. The sequence goes on along the minus strand of NC_080798.1, from coordinate 17,333,227 downwards.
TTATAACAATATGGTGTAATAAAAGTTACGTGAATGTGTCATTTTCTCTTAAACTATCTTATTGTACTGTACTCACCCATCTTATGATCTGATTTGATAAAATGCCTAGTAATGAAATGAAGTGAGGTGAATGATTTACACATTCTGACACAGCATTAGACTACTACTGACCTCACCAAAGAAGGATTGTCTGCTTCGGGAAGGCAACTGATGGCTGGCAACTGAAGCTGGAGAAAAAGAAACAGCCGATAAGGTGGGGAACAATTTTATCAACCATCTTAACCTAACAACTTATAAAACAACATCTTCACAACTGCAGGAAGGCGAAAAACCGAGAGGAGGAAGGAATGGAAGGCGGGAGAGCGAGCTAGCACGGGGGACCATTCCGTGTCGTCCTGCTCCCGATTCTGTTATATCCTGGTTCTGTTTTAGTTCTGGGATATTTTTATTGAGTACTTGATGCATATATATTTGAGCATATATACTAAGCATCTGCTGCGCCCCTAGTACATACATTATGTGCTTGTTGGTGCCAAGTGCATTCTAAGCCATACTAGGGCTTCCTCAGCTACAAACACAAAACGGGCTCGCAGAACTCGCTTCGTCCATTCCTGGGCAGCCTTGAAGCCCCTCCCCTAGTAGCCCACCGTCAAACCCTAAATGCCGCCCCGCGATCTAGCTCTCTCCCGCAGGCATTCGCGCTTGCGCACTCTGAGCAACAAGTTGGGGCGGGGGCGGGCCCTCCCTACCGAAGACTACATTTCCCACAGGCCTCTGCTCGTAGTTTCCTTCCGGCTTTCTTGCTGGTGTCGGCTCCGAGAGGTGAGTTGGTCGCGTGCATTGAGGAAATGGGCGCGGGGGCGGCGCGGGGGTGGCGCGGGCTTCTGTGTGAACTGGGTTGCAGTGACTGTGGAATTTGTGACGCTACTGGGCATTGGGTGCCCTGAGGCGTCCTTTCCCTTTCCGCTTAAGGGCTGCACAGATTTCTCGGCCCAGAATGGCTTCGAGTTAGATGCATGAACCCCAGAGTGAAGGCCCCCAACAAAAAGACGGTTTCGAGAACTGCTGCTCTCAGAACCACGGCTTAATCAGAGCTCCCTCGTAAAGGAAATTCGGAGACGGATTCCAGACGTGGCCTTTGTACTCGGCCTTTCTCTGAAGGCTGGGCTTTACCTCCCGGCTCCCTCTTTAATTTCCATCGGGTTATGTGCGTGGTGATGGTGGGAGCAAGTGTGATAGCGGGGGTGTGTTCTGAGTTAGCCGGGTCGGGCTGATTTCCAAGAAAGGCTCAGTGTCTCAAGATTCCCGTCTTTTTTCCCCCAATCCTGCTGATCTTTAGGAAGGAGAGAAAGAGGAAATAACCATTTTTATGTCTATATCTATTTGTCTATCTAAAGTATATCAGGACGAATTTGTATTTCTTTGTTCCGTGAAATGTAACTTTTATTTTTCTGTGCATGGTTTAAAACCTTTGAGTCTCCTGAGAAAGAATAAAAATCAGTGCGAACTGAAAAGAGAAAAATCATTTGCATTAATCAGGCCGGGAGACAGGAGACAGATAAAGCCAGCTGCAAAATAGAAATTATTATTTCATGCAGCAACTGTAAAATGCGATCACAACTCCCTCTTTGAGAGATTACAGCTGTTTTACCAGTGAAGGTCCACACTTGCTTTGCTATTTTTTATTTTTATTACTGGAGATACCCAATTGCTAAACTACCCTCCCTTCAAGATAGCACTTGGTCTCCAATTAATCCCAGCCTTTCCTAGTCTTACCTCAGAAACTGCAACCATTCTAGAATTGTTCCCCGCTTCCCATACATTCTCTTCAAAGTCCTTCAGTTGTAACTCAACCCTTTACAAAAGAGCTTTTCTTCTCCTCCTCCATTGCATTCCAACCCATCCTGTGGAATTTCCTCCCTCTCTTAAATCAATAAATCTGATTTTGTTGGACTCTACAGGCTTGTTCCGGGTAGTCTTTAACTGGTTAGGCTTTAACAAGGGAAATATCCTATCCGTAGACCTGGAGCTTTGCTCTTCTTTCCCAGTGAATGATAGGGGTGATGAGGTTACTTCCTGCCTCCTCTCCTGTGGGTATTCACATGAACATTTGGCAGTCATTTAATTCCTCCTGTGAGCTGTTGCTTTCTAATCATTTAAATGGCTTGCAAGTAAACCTCCTGAAGGGAGGCCAACTGCAGAGCTTTATTTTAGGCTTTGATTTGTTGAGAGGATTACAGTTCAGTTGGAATCATATGCTAGGTGTCTTTGATCTTCACCTCTGCCCTGAATTCACAAGCAGGGAAAGTTTGGAGATGGTTTAATCGGTGACAGGGTTTTCTGCTTTTGAGGCTTGTAAGGAGTTGCAATGTGACAGGGTTTTTAAGGGAGAGTACTGTGTTAACAAGGGAAGGGAATAGAAGATGCTGGTAGAAATTTGAGAAATGGTTTGAAGTTTTTGACAACATGAGTTGTTTCAGGCCATATATTTATGTGGTTTTATGAGAGGCAGTTTAGTTATGGTACTAAATTACCAGTGTTCTAGTCCTAAAACTGTCAGTTAGAGCTGGGTAAATCGGAGTAATTTATTTCATTTCTTTGTGCTACAGTTCTTTCATCTTTAAGAGGATAATGACAGAACCTACTGTATAGGATTGCTTTGAATAGGTGAATTAATATATATAAAGTCCTAAGGGGGCACCTGGGTGGCTCAGTCTTTGGGCGTCCAACTTCGGCTCAGGTCATCATCAGTTCGTGAGTTCCAGCCCCTCATCAGGGTCTGTGCTGACAGCTCGGATGAGACGTTTAAAAAAAATTCTGTGTCTCCGTCTCTCTCTCTGCCCCTCCCCCACTCGCACTCTGTCTCTCTCAAAAATAAATAAAAATTACAAAAATAAAAAATAAAGTCCTCAGATAATGCTTGACACATAAAAAGTGTTCAGTAGATTTAATAGTTACTATTATGTTGTAATTCCATTTTTTTCACATTTGCTTCATCCATCCACATACTCCCTTTTGTAAATTGTTGTTAATCAAGAGGAATTGCTTATCAATATGAAGTTTGAAATTTATTAGCTAGCATTGTAAGAAAGAGCAAGGCTGAGAAGCTCAAATTTTTTATGGAAGAAGAAAAGAGCAGAAGATAATTTTCTTTAATAATTAGGGAAAGAAGAGTATATAGTATTCTTCATCTTCAGTGCTATAGCTGACTTTTATTTAATGTTTATTTGCTACTTTAAGTGCTTTCTTATATGTAGTGTCTTATTTAATTCTTATAATAACCCTTTGAGATAGAATTTATAATTATCAACTTTTTTTTTTATAGGAGGCGACTAAGGCTGAAAAGTTAAGTAACATGTCCAAGATCACACAGTTAATAACTATCAGAGCTGAGATTTATATCCTGGAAGTGTCACACCAAAGCCCATTTTAGTAATTATAACAGTATACCAAGTCTCATCATTATGCATACTTAAAAAAATTATTCCTGCCTTACTCAGTAACCTTTCATGATTGAAGGAAGAGATATTAATCTGATGACAGCAAGAATCATCAAGTTTTGTCCAGATTATACTGAAGCTATGAGGTCTGGAGGTAATGGATTTCCTACAGTAAGATTTATGCTGGGGCGCCTGGGTGGCTCATTTGGTTGAGTGTCTGACTTTGGTTCAGGTCATGGTCTCATGGTGTGTGGCTTTCAGCCCTGAGTTGGGCTCAGTGCTAACAGCTCAGAGCCTGGAGTCTGCTTCGAATTCTGTGTCTCTCCTGCTTGTGCTGTCTCTCTCTCTCTCTCCCCCCTTCTTCCTCAAAAATAAACAAACTTAAAAAAAAAAAAACTGAAACATGAAAAAAAAGAATTTATGAAAAAAAGATTTGTCACATAGGTTTTTTTTAAATTTTATTTTAATTCCAGTATAGTTAATGTCTCACAGTTTTTATTTTAATGATGATTTATGCAAAGTCAGACTAGTAGGGCAAGGAAATACAATAGTTGTTGGAGGCTTCAGAGGCATCTTAGCCTAGTGGATTGGCTCAGAAGCAAAATGAAGTCATTTCTAAGATATGAAAGGAAGCAGTGATGAGACAGCTGTCAGTACTTAAAATACATCAGTCAGGGACTTTTTACCATTGATTTCTAGATAGTACTCCAGCATACATGGGCAAATTCAGTCATAGACTTGGTTCATGAATTAAAAGGTGAAGTAAAAAAGAAGTCACTCAGGAAAAACAGCTGTTCTTAGAATATCCTGAGTTTTTTTTCCTCAGGTCAACAGAAGACTGAAAGAAAACCTTGAAATGAGAAAATCTTTTCCTTATTTGGAGTATTTATGTGCTTTAATATGTTTAATGTGGTGGTGTGTGTTGCTGGCTCTTACTGTAAACATTTTAACTGTTTCTCCTAGGCATACATGTGATTTTTTCTGTCAAAATAGTGTAATACTACAGATGTTGGAATTTTTTTTGTAAACACACTGGTTTCACCTATTTCATCAAAATTAGGGCAACATTATCACTTTAAAAAAAATTTTTTTAAGGTTTATTTTTGACAGAGAGAGAGAGCATGAGCCGGGGAAGGGCAGAGAGAGAGGGAGACAGAATCTGAAGCAGGCTCCAGGCTGTCAGCACGAGCCCGACGCAGGGCTCAAACTCACAGATCGCGAGATCATGACCTGAGCCAAAGTCGGACGCTTAACCGACTGAGCCACCCAGGCACCCAACATCATCACTTTTTAATATTTGCCTAGTTTCCAGTGGTGTAGATGCACTACTGTTTAACAATTTTCCCAGTTAGAGTCTTTTCAGCTTTTATTCATTGTAAACCTTATCTGTCAGCATATCTCTGCAGACATCTTCATGTACATGTGTGAGTAGTTCCTTTATTTTTTGGGTAATGTTTATTTATATTTAAGAGAGAGAGAGTGCAAGCAGGGGAGGAGCAGAGAGTGAGGGATACACAGAATTCGAAGCAGGCTCCAGGCTCCACGCTGTCAGCACAAAGCCCAACGTGGGGCTCGAATTCACGAAACTGTGAGATAATGACCTGTGCCGAAGTTGAACGCTTAACTGACTGAACCACCCAGGTGCCCAGTCCTAGGCAGGCTCCACACTGCCAGCGCAGAGCCCGATGCGGGACTCAAACTCATGAACCATGAGATCATGACCTGAGCCGAAGTCAGACGCTCAACCAACTGAGCCACCCAGGCACTCTAGGAGTAGTTCCTGTAGTCTCAAGTGAAGCTCTGGGAACTGGTTCACAGGGTTTATATAGTTATAACATTTAAATGCTGCCTCACATAGTTCTAAATTTGGGCCAAGGTGGTGTCCATTTTCTCATGACCTTGCTAATAAGGGACATCATCAGTCTTTTAGACCTTCCAGTCATGTCACTGTAAAAATAAATTTTTTTTGCTTTATATACATCTTCGTAATTAGTAGTGAGGTTTAATATCTTTTGAAAGGTTATTTCTATTTTTTATTGAATTGCCCTTGGTCAGGGTCCTCTCAATGAAATAGAAATCTAGTCTTGAGAGGCAAAAACCTAAAGTTGAAAGGTAGTGTTTTAGTTAGAGAAATGTGGGCTCAAAACAAAGCTTTGCCACTTAATAGCTGTGACTTTGGGCAAACGATTTCTCCCTTGAGCATTAGTTTTCTGATCTCTTGAGTGATGAGAATACATTGCAGAGCAGTGCTGAGGGTCATCAGGTGATGTATATAAAGCACCCAGCATGTAACAGTTCTCAATGAGTGGTGGTGGTTGACTGACTGCAGTGATCAGGGATCCCCTTGTCTCCACCTTGGATACTGAAAGAGAGGGGAACGTGCACAGGCTGTCATGGTATGAGAGGTCTTGATTGGGAAACAGAGTAGTGAGTGTCTTGGCTGGGGAAAGGCCAGTGCAGTTTTACAGCAGTAGCAGCTGCCAGGCTCAGTCTGTGCTTTTCAGTCTTCGTATTTAGGAAGTTCAGACAGGATCCTGGAGGGCTCAAGAGGCCGTATATGGATGGTATCGCGTTTTCTCAGCCCTGAAAATTTGTACTGGAGGGAGAAGGAGTCCGATGTCAGGACCAGATCCACATTACTAGATAGGAAACTGGTCACAAGTCCTCAGAAGTATTTGGGCTTTTACATCAAATCCATTATTGTTCAGCTGGGTTCCTTCAGGGCTTGGATTTCTTCAGACTTCTACTCTCCTCCAGGTTTTGTGGGTATGGGATCAGAGTGAGTAGAGTAGTGGGGAGTAGTTAGGAAGTAGGAGTGGAAAAGAAAAAAGCTCACATTAAGTCCTTTTGGAATCTCTGAGGTACATTTGCTTTCATGGCTTCTTTGTCTTCCAGATCTGGCTTATCTGGACTCTGCGGTTCTCTGAAAAGAAATCTTGAAAAGGACTGACCAGTTCTTGCATTTTGAAACCATGGCCCATGTAAGTTATGTTTTTTTTTTTTTTCCTTTTTGAAATATTGTTGATTTCTAGGTCATGTGTACATACTTGTTCCTTATCTTGAAACATCTTATTTAACAGAACTCCATCCAAGAACGTGCTGTCATTCCTGTGAGGATTGGGGACCGACAGCCCAGTGTCCTATCTATATGCCCTTCCATTTTTTCCACTGATGTGAACTGTCTCCTAGCTACTACAAAATCTGTCAAGAGCCATGAGCAAGCAAAAGTGAAATGCCTTGAGAAAAATGCAGGCATTCTCTGCAGAATGTCCCCTTGTTAACATTTCCCAATAAACAGCTTTTGATTTTAATATTTAAACTTCAGAGTAAGTTTATTTCTCTGAATACAATGATTTTTTGTCTGGTTTTATGTAGGAAAAATTTGTGTCCCCAATACACAATTTGACATCGTTTCAAAGTTTTTTGAACTTTTTATTGGCATATAACATACATAGAGGAAAGTGCATGAATCATAAGTGTGTAGCTGAATGAATTATCATAAATTGAGCACATCTATGCTGTCAGCACTCAGGTTGAGAAAGAGAATATTACAAGTACCTCAGATGCCCACTCTTTCAGTCACTCCCTACCCACCCAGCTCAGATACAACCACTGTCCTGACTTCTAACACCGTAAATGAATTTGCCATTTTTAGAACTTTGTGTAAGTGAAATTATATAGTTCAGTGCCGCCTTTTTTTTAACGAAAAATAATGTGTGGGAGAGTCTCGTTATATTTCAAACATAGTTGCTAGACTGTTAGAACCATCTGCAGATGTTGTGAGATGCATACAGATATCATTAAAGAGGATGTGTGTATCTGGTGCTGCTGGTGATAAAGGAGGTGTCAGAACAGCATACTGAGTGTGAGACATCCCGTTGTTATGTTCTTGTTAGAAATGCATTTTCATAGTGCACTTAACATGTAGCCCCTGTGTAGTATAAAATGAGTTTGTAAAAAGTTGGGAAAGTATTGAAGAAATTGTGGGGAAAGAAACAAAGCAAGTGAGAAAAGTGAATTCAGTAAAAGAGACAAAATACAGAAGATGTGTGCTCAGTAACCCATGTGTACTATAATTCTATACTGGAGGGAAATGGAGGCTAGTTGGAGACTTGGAATTGATTTATAATGCAGTGTAATTCTTCGCTTCTAAGTGATGGGAAAATAGGCACCTGTTTGATGATGTAGTATTAGAATGTCTGATATTCAGGGATGGGTTATTGATATTAAGTGAAAGATCCTTGTTTTGAATTTTCTCTGAAGATCTGTGGTTTGATGAAAGAGAATTTGGTCCTATTTGTTTACAGGGAAAACTCCAGATTTCTCCACAGAGTTGTTTTCCAAGTACATATGATGAGGCTTAGTATTGATTGGTCTCAGTCTCTGTATGTGTTGAGATCTTATGGTATGAAAGGCTTTTTGGATTGGGTGGATTAGGTAAGGGCTGTAATTGGGGCCTTGTATTGTAAGGCATAAAATTTCATGTGCCGACCTGATACCTTTATCAGGGCTCCAGAGGCCTAAATGTGAGTTCCCTGCTCTTGTCAGAGCAGAAAAGACTCCCCACAGCTAGTTTTCCTATCAGGCAGATGACCTAAACCCTTCCTGGTTCTCACTGTAAAGGGTTTCACCTTCCTGCCAGCACACAGAATTATTCAGACAAGCCAGTCACATTCTGTGGGAATCACGGACACCTTACCCTCTTTTTACTACAAAGCCTGCCTCCCACAGACCCTGCTTGTTCACTCCATTCCTGAGTGCAACCCCTGTGTGGCCCTGCATGATGTGTGGTGCCCTCCTACCCCGGGCTGTGAGTATACATGTCTAATAAATGCTGTCAATCTCATCTGTCCAGCATCCGGTATTGAGCCACCTCATGCTGATTAGGGCAAGGGATCTCTCCCTCGCCAGTGCCTGTGATTCGGAAGTAATCAGCAGAACTGCGAATAGAGAGATCAAGAATCGTCTCCTGTAAACCCTGAGAGAAGAATACCAGGAGCAAAGTTCCTTGTGTAGTTTTATAGGATGTACTGGTTTAGAGCAAGGTTTCTCAACCTTGGGACTATTAATATTTTGAGCCAGAGAATCTTTTATTGTGGGGGCTGTCTTTTACATTGTGGGATGTCTCAGAGTATCCCTGGCCTTTACCAACTAGATGCCTGTAACACTCACACCCTTTCCCCCCAGTCGTGACGACCAAAACTGTCTCCATACATGGTCAGTTGTCTTCTGGGGAGTAAAATCATGCCTTAGTGAAAACACTGGTCCAGGGTGATATCATCATGGTTCAGTGTCCTCTAACTAGGAATGAGGAAGGGTGTTCGGTGAGGGGTGGTAGATGATAAAGAGTAAGGTCATCTAGGTGCATAAGTAATAGACAATGTAGGCTGTGAGAGCTGAGGAAGATTTTTGAAATTGTATTGAAATAAAATATCTGAATAGGAAAAGAGAATGGTTGAATCTGATATATTAAAAATGTGGACTGGCATGTAGCAATTATTTTAAAGTTTACTAAAGAATTGGTCCTTGGGGCGCCTGGGTGGCTCAGTCGGTTGAGCGTCCAGCTTTAGCTCAGGTCATGATCTCACGCTCCATGAGTTTGAGCCCTGCATTGGGCTCTGTGCTGACAGCTCAGAGCCTGGAGCCTGCTTCAGATTCTGTGTCTCCCTCTCTCTCTGCCCCTCTGCTGCTCATGCTCTGTCTCTCTCTGTCTCAAAAATAAATAAAAACATGTAAAAAAAAAAAAAAAGAATTGGTCCTTATAGGGAAAAATCTGACTTTATGATTAACTTGAGTCTGTTTTCTTAGAAGAGGTATTGTTGTACGTTTGGGAGCAGTTTTTATCAATATTTTTTTCATGATCATTAAAGGGCAAAGAAGGTGGAAGACATATTTTCCATGAATTTGTGGTGGAGACACATAGCTTGCTGAAGGCTTGTGTATACTGTTTCATTTAATTGGGACTTTTTTGGGTCATTTTATTCATTTCCAGATATTTTGGGGTAGAAAATTAATCTTATCTTCAACCACAGGACTATTCAAGACACGCAGCACTCAGTGATACCAATTTTCTTACTGTTCCCTATACATACATTTTTAGCCCTACCCTATTTGCTTGTTATGTGGCCCCTTCTCTGCATTGCAGTCCTCGATCTTTTAAGTCCTCTTTTCTTTTAAGAAATATTTCATTTATTTTCATAGGTAATACATGAGGTGTTTTTTGTTTCTGTTTGTTTTTTTTTCAGGGTTCAGTGACATTCAGGGATGTGGCCATAGACTTCTCACAGGAAGAATGGGAATTCCTGGACTCGGCTCAAAGAGACTTATATAGGGATGTGATGTGGGAGAATTATAGTAATTTCATCTCACTAGGTAAGGCTATTTATCCCAAATTACGTTGGCTTTCTCTTCTGCCAATTTCAGGACTATGATTTGAGAAACAAGATATTTTTTTTCTCTGTGTTCCAAAGGAATGGTTTCAGCTTTGTTAGTTTGGAAATAGGCCACTTCATCGCTTTCATCCTGCTATATCCTTCATATTTTCTCCAGTCTCTGTAATTTCCTTGTTTCACTGATATCCAAGGGACTGGGTTTGAATTCTGGATTGCTTACAACAGAAGCATTGTCCAAGAAATCAGATTTTATATTATATTTGAGCCCAGATTTGATGCAAATGCTCAACACTCTTTCCTAATCCACCTGCAAGAATACCTAAACACAGGGGTTTTGAGTCTGTCTAAAAACCAGGGGAGCCTGTAGAACTTATACAGCACGAAATGGATTCACAAACTTCAAGTAAATGCATTCTGTTTCTTATAACAGAGATATTCAGTTCTACATGCTTTGTGGTTGAAATTTAAAATCTAAGAACTTTGCACTTAACATTGAATGGATAATCCTATAAAGGATCAGAAGATGTGTCAGCAAGATACTCTCCTTTCAGCAAACTGATAATGATAAAAAAGTTAATACACTCACATATTATATGTATATATACATATAACTGCATATACTTGTGCTTAGATACTATTCTTAGTATTGTGCATTATTAATTATCACAACTCTAAGAAATCTACTATCATTATCCTCATTTCAGATGAGAAAACTTAGGTATAAGAGGTTAATAATTTGCTGAGGTAACACAGCAACAAAGGCAGGATTTGAATTCAGGCAGTCTGGATCCAGATTCTTACTGCCTCTCAAGAGAGTTTGTATGAGTTTAAATTATATTAAGGCCTGTTCTTAACCATCTGTTCCTAAGGTTACCCTAATATGAGTGTTCTTCAACTCCCTTGCATTTCTTCGCTCTTAGGCTCTATAAAGTACCATTTTGATCTATAATTAATGACAAATTTAACCAAATTTGAACCTGACTTTTGGACTTACAGTTTCATGTCACATTACCTTTTAAGCAGAACCTTCCATTTCTAAACCAGATGTGATTACCTTATTGGATGAAGGGAAGGAGCCCTGGATGGTTATAAGGGAAGGGACCAGAAGACACTACCCTGGTGAGTGAGGGCTGAGCAGGATGGGGAATTAATTACTCAGGTAATAGCTAAACCTGTTAGCCTTGAGAGGTTGTTGGAAATCTCTCTTTGAGAGCCCATGGCCTATGGAGAAAAGGCCTGAGACCTGGGAAACAAAATCTTTTTTTTTTTTTTTTTTTATGTTTATTTATTTATTTATTTATTTTTAATCTTTTTTTTTTTTTTAATTTTTTTTCAACGTTTTTTATTTATTTTTGGGACAGAGAGAGACAGAGCATGAACGGGGGAGGGGCAGAGAGAGAGGGAGACACAGAATCAGAAACAGGCTCCAGGCTCCTAGCCATCAGCCCAGAGCCTGACGCGGGGCTCAAACTCACGGACCGCGAGATCGTGACCTGGCTGAAGTCGGACGCTTAACCGACTGCGCCACCCAGGCGCCCCTGTTTATTTATTTTTGAGAGAGAAAGAGACAGAGTGCAAGCAGGGGAGGGCAGAGAGAGAGGGAGACACAAAATCCAAAGCAAGCTCCAGGCTCTGAGCTGTCAGCACAGAGCCCAACATGGGGCTCAAACTCATGAACCATGAGATCATGACCTGAGCTGAAGTCGGACGCTTAACGAACTGAGCCATCCAGGCGCTCCCAAATGAAAATCTTTTAAGACTAGACTCCAAAGGAGCTGCCTGTGGACCTGTATTAAAACTCTTCTCATCTCTCATATTTTTCTCCTACTACAAAGAGAGCAGCTATTCTCAATGGAAGAAAAAAAGATGATAATAAATATGAGGTGAAATCAACAAGATAGAAAAAGTAGAAGAAAATTAATAAAGCCAAAAGTTGATTTCTTGAAAAGATCAACAAAATTGGTAAATACCTAGCTTGACTCATTTAGAAAAAAAGTGCTCACTTTGGCAACACATGTTCGAAAAAAAAGAAAAAAAGAAACACAACATCAGTTTTTAACACTAGGAATGAAAGAGTAACAGAGTTATTGCTTCACATCCTATAGCCATTAAAAGAATAATAAAAGAATGCCATGAATAATTTTATGCCAATAAAATGGACATCTTAAGTGAAATGGAAAAATTCCTTGAAAAACGTAATTACCAGAACTGACACAAGAAAAAAAATACAAGTAACTTTATATCTATTAAAATAATTTAATTCATAATCAGAAATCTTTCCACAAAGAAAACACCAGGCTCACATGGCTTCACTGGTGAATTCTATTAAATATTTAAGGAAGAAATACCAGCAATGTTAACAAATTCCTTCATAAGAGGAAAGAGCTCTGAACTCATTTTCTGAGAATAGCATAAATGTTACAGTGTGTCCTGACAAGGAAATCACTAAATGGGGGAAAAATTGCAGACTTATTATCCTTCATGAACATAGATGTAAAATCATAAGAAAATATTAGTAAGTCATATTCAGTAATATATAAAAATGATCAAGTACTGTTTATTCCAGGAATGCAAGCTTGGTTTAACATTCTAGAATTAATGTAAAAAAAATTATGTGTAATTCGCTGTATTAACAGAAATGAGGAAAACCATGTGATCGTGTCCATAGATGTAAAAATAGTATATAACAAAATTCAACATCCATTCATGATAAAAATTTTCAGGAAACCAAAAACTGAAGGGAGCTTCCTCAAAAAATACTGCTAAAAAAAAATTACTACATTATAAACTTCATCATACTTGATTAAAGAATTCCCCCTTAAGATTGGGAGCAAGACAAGAGTGCCTACATTTCCCATATCTGCTTAACACTGTATTGAAGGTCCTAGCATTGCAATACAACAAGAAAAATAAGAGACATAAAATAAAAAAGAAGTTAAACTCTCTTTGGAGATTGCATGATTATGTACATAGAAAATCCTAACAAATCAAAACAAGTACTCAAAGTAATAAATGATCACAGTAAGATCACAGGATGCAAGGTTAATATACAAAAATCAATTATATTTTTATATACTGGTAGTGAAAAAATTAGGAAAGTAAGGTAAATTAAGTCAATTAAAAAATTGCAAGCAAATTAAGTCAGTTTACAATAGTGTCAACAAAAATACTAAGGAATAAATTTGATAAAACATGTAAGACCTCTATGCTAAAAGTCATGGAACATTCCTAAGAGAAAGACCTGAAATGAAGAGAGACCTTTTTGGGGATGAGAAAACTCAGTATTGTTAAAATGTCAATTTTATAGATTTTAAGAATCTGATTCCAAAATCTATATGGCAAAACAATGGACTTAGCATTTCTAAAGTAATCTTGGAAAAGGAAGAATATGTTATAGGACTTAGACTACATGACTTCAAGATACTTCAAGATTTATTATATAACTATGGTAATCAAGACATTGAGTATTAGATAAGGTATAAGTAGAAGATAAGTATTAGATCAACAAACAGGACAGAACAGAGATCCTAGAGGTGGAACTTACACATACTTAAAAGACCATTTATTTTTTTCCTTTTGAGGAAAGGAAATTTTTTTTTCAACAAATGGTGCTGGAATAACCGGGAAAACAAGTTTTGACCCCTACTTCATTCAAAAATTAATTTAAGATGGGGGTCCCTGGGTGGCTCAGTCTATTAAGCGTCTGACTCTTGATTTCAGTTCAGGTCATGATCTCGCAGTTTTGAGTTTGAGCCCTGCATCAGGCTGTGTGCTGACAGCACAGGGCCTGCTTGTGTTTCTCTGTCTCCATCTCTCTCTGTCCCTTCCCAGCTCATGCACTCTCTCTCTCCCAAAATAAAGAAATAAACTTAAAAAAATTAATTTAGGATGCATTTTAGACTTAAATATAAAAACTAAACATAAAATATATAAAAAGCCAGATATAGGGGTGCCTGGGTGGCTCCGTCAGTTAAGCGTCCAACTTCAGCTCAGGACTTCAGCTCAGGTCATGATCTCATGGTTTGTGGGTTCGAGCCCCATGTCGGGCTCTGTGCTGACAGCTTGGAGCCTGGAACCTGCTTTGGATTCTGTGTCTCCCTCTCTCTCTGCCCCTCCTCTGCTCATGCTCTGTCTCTCTCTCTCAAAAATAAATAAATGTTAAAAAAAATTTTTTAAAAGAAAAGCCAGATATAGAAGTTAACTATACGGGTGCCAGGTGGCTCAGTCGGTTGAGCATCTGACCATTGATTTCAGCTCAGGTCATGATCCCAGGGTCGTGGGATTGAACCCCGCATCATTGTTTGTGCTGAGCGTGGAGCCTGCTTGAAATTCTCTTTCTCTCTCCCTCTGCTCCTCTCCCCAAATTTCACATGCTCGCTCACTGACTCTCTCAAAAAAAGTTAAATATAAAAAATAAAAAGTTTTAAAACTAAATATGAATTTTATATAAAAAATATGAAAGCTAGGGGTGCCTGGCTAGTTCAGTTGGAGAAGCATGTGACTCTTGATCTTGGGGTTTGAGCCCCATGTTGGGTGTAGGAATTAGTAGAAAAAATTAAAAATCACCTTTAAAAAATATATGAAAGCTAAATATAAAGCTTTTAGAGGAAAACTAGGAGAATGACTTAGTAGTAAGCAGAGGCTTCTTAGGTAAAGGCAATAACCATAAAAATAAAAAATTGACAAATCAGACCTTATCCAAATTGAAAACTTTAATATACAGTAAAAAAATTATACCAATAAAAATAGATAAGTCACAGACTGAGAGAAAATAGCAAGAAAACATATCCAACAAAGGAACAACATATACTACAATTCAACACCATAATGATAACCCAAATAAGAATGGGTAAAAGTTACATCTATACCATGGAATAATGCTCAGCAATAAAAAGAAAGAAACTATTGATAGACACGATAGCTTAAGTGAACCTCAAGGTAATTGTGAATCTCAAGGTAATTATGCTGAGTGAGAAAAACCAATCACAAAAAGTTATATACCACATGACCTTAATTATGTAACATTTATGAAATATCAAAATTGTAGAGGGGAGCCTGGGTGGCTCAGTCGGTTGAGCGTCCAACTTCGGCTCAGGTCATGATCTCGTGTTCTGTGAGTTCAAGCCCCATGTCAGGCTCTGTGCTGACAGCTCAGGGTCTGGAGCCTGCTTCTGATTCTGTGTCTTCCTCTCTCTCTGCCCCTCCCCACTCATGCTTTGTCTCTCTCTCTCTCTCTGTCAAAAATAAATATGAATAAACATTAAAAAAAATTTTTTTTAAATTGTAGAGATGAAAATGAATTAATCATTGCCAAGGGTTAGAATATAGAAGAGTGAAGGGGTGTTTAGGGCCATAAAGGAGTAACACAAGGGAGTCTTGTGGTTATGGTACAGTGAGTATCTTGTTTGTGATGGTGATTATTCAAGTTTATGATAAATTTTTTAAGTTTTTTTTTTTTTTTTTTTTATTGGTGGGTGGTGGGGAAGGGGCAAAGAGAGAGGGGGACAAAGGATCTGAAGCAGACTCTCCGAGGACAGCAGAGAACCCGACATGGGGCTCCAACTCACAAACTGTGAGGTCATGACCTGAGTTGAAGGCAGACATTTAACTGACTGTGCCACCCAGGCACCCACCCTACATGATAAAATTTTTAAATTGCATAGGACCATATACAGTTGAGCCTTGAACAATATGCATTTGAACTGTGTGGGTCCACTTATACATGGATTTTTTCCAATAAATATAGTACAATACTATAAATGGATTGTCTCTTCCATGTTTTTCTTCTTTATGTTTCTCTTAACATTTTCTAGCTCACTTTATCATAAGAATACAGTATATACTATCACATATAAAATATGTGTTAATCAAATGTTTACTGTGTCAGTAAGGCTTCTGGTCAACACTAGGCTATTAGTTGTTTCTGGGGAGTCAAAAGTTTACTCAGATTTTCAATTGCATGGGGAGTTGGCATCCCTAACCCTGCATTATTCAGGGGTCAACTCTACATACACACAAGGGCGTGTATAACTGGTGAAATCTAAATGAGCTCTATGGATTATACCAGTGTTAATTCTTGGTTTGACTATTATTCTATGGTTATGTAAGATGTTAACATTGAGAGAGGCTGGGTGAAGGTTGCGTGAGACTTTGCTGTTATTTCTTTGTAGCCTCCTAAGAATCTACAGTTATTTTAAACTAAGAAGTAAACAAAAATGTCCCATTAGGGATGATGAGTAAAAGATTTAAACAAAGAGAGGGGCTACTCTTTTTTATGATCAGTGATTATAATTCACTTATATCTGAATCCGTTGTATTAACTTGAGCTGCCATAACAAAATACAATAGATGGGGTGATTTAAACAACAGAAACTTGCTTTCCTATAGTTGTGGAGGCTGGAAATCTGAGATTAGCATTTGGGTGCTCCAGTAAGGGCTGTCTTCCCGGCTTGCAGATCATCCCTTCTCCTATTGTCCTCATATGCCAGAGAGAGAGAGAGAGAGACAGAGAGACAGATCTCTTAACAAGGCCACCAGTCCTATTGGATTAGGAGCCTGATGACTTCATTTAACCTTAATTACCTCTAAAAGCACTATTGCCGAATACAGTCACATTGGCTGGTTAGGGCTTTAGTGTATAACTTTGGAAGGACACAGTTCAGTGCATAGCAATATCTATCTATATAGGATCCAGTTTCTTTCCGGGTTCTGTTTTGATTAGTTTAAATGTCTTTGGTTGCCTAAAAATGTATTCGTTCATTGAGTACCCAATCTAGCACTGTGCTGGACACCAGTGGAACAATTGTGAACAAGAATGATAGGTTCCAGCAGTCAGTTTATGTTTTAACAGGAGTAGGACATTAAGTAAACAAGTAAATGAATAAATAATATTAGGTGGTGACAAGTATTATTAAGAAAAGTGAGGGGCTCTTGGGAGACTCAGTCGGTTAAGTGTCTCACTCTGGAGATGGAGCCGTGCATCAGGCTCTGCACTGACAGCACAGAGCCTGCTTAGGATTCTCTCTCTCCCCTCCCCTCCCCCGCCTGTGTGCATGTGCTCTGTCTCTCTCAAGCTTAAAAAAGTGAGAAGAGTAAGGGAATAGAAATTAGCAGGTGTAGACAGGTTTATTTTAGGCTGGTTAGGCTTTTTGAGGAGGCAATAGTTGAGTGGAGACATGAAAAAGAACTCAGGTTATAGGAATATCTAAAGCAAAAGCAGATCTAGGGGCATCTGGGTGGTTCATTCAGTTCGGCGTCTGACTTTGGTTCAGGTCATGATCTCACAGTTGTGAGTTCGAGCCCCACGTCACGTCAGGCTCTGTGCTAACAACTCAGAGCCTAGAGCCTGCTTCGGATTCTGACTCTTCCTCTCTCTCTTTGCCCCTCCACCACTTACGCTCTGTCTCTCTTTCACCCTCTCTCAAAAATAAACAAACATTAAAAAAAAAAAGTTCTGATAGAACAGCAAATGTAACAGCCTTGGGTTGGGAGTTGGAAGTTTTGTGTTTGAGGAAAAGCAACAAGGCCAGGATGATTAGGATGATTATCCAAAGTTAAGGCACATGACTTTTTTTTTAATTTTTAATTTTATTTATTTATTTATTTATTTATCTATTTATCTATTTTAAATATGAAATTTATTGTCAAATTGGTTTCCATACAACACCCAGGGCTCATCCCAACAGGTGCCCTCCTCAATACCCATCACCCACCCCCCCCACACCCCCCATCAACCCTCAGTTCTCAGTTTTTAAGAGTCTCTTACGTTTTGGCTCCCTCCCTCTCTAACCGTTTTTTTTTTCCTTCCCCTCCCCCATGGTCTTCTGTTAAGTTGCTCAGGATCCACATAAGAGTGAAAACATATGGTATCTGTCTTTCTCCGTATGACTTATTTCACTTAGCCTAACACTCTCCAGTTCCATCCACACTGCCATATTTCATTCTTTCTCATTGCCACGTAGTATTCCATTGTGTATATAAACCACAATTTCTTTATCCATTCAACAATAGCCAAATTATGGAAACCTACTTTAAAAAAAAAAAAAGAATAGTTTCAAAGTCTCTTCATGTCCCCAGTGTTTCCTCACTAAACTAAATCTGGCTTTCTGGTGAAGAAATATATTTTATCATGTTAAGGAAGTAACTATACATTCCTGTTATTTTGAGTGCTTTAAAAATAAGGAATGAGTGCTGAATTATGTGAGATACCTTTCCAGTGTCTGTAGAAACAATTACATGATTTTTTATCCTTAGAATAATTAATATGATAAATTATTTTAGATTTCCTAGTATTGAACTGCCCTTGCATTCCTAAAATAAGCCACAATTCTGTATTTTCTTTCATGTGCTGTAGGTGTTTTTGAATGAATTTTTGTAAGTGATATTGACATATAGTTTACTAGGTTTTTGTTTCATTTTTAAACTCACTTTAAGATAACTTGGAATTTATTCTTTTTTGTAATGTTCTGGGCCATTTTATAATTGGGCTCTGTGCTTTCTAAAGTTTTTATAATCTTCAGAGTAGTTTTTAGGTCTTTGATTGCTTTATGTTTCCTTAGAAAATTATCCTTTAGGGGCACCTGAGTGACTCAGTTGGTTGAATGTTGAGCTCTTGATTTTGGCTCAGGTCATGATCTCGCAGTTTGTGGGTTTGAGCCCCGTGTCAAGCTCTGCGCTGACAGGGCAGAGCCTGCTTGATATTCTTTCTCTCCCTCTCTCTGCTCCTCCCCTGTTCATGCTGTCTCTCTCTCTCTCTCAAATACATAAATAAAAACTTAAAAAAATTTTAAAAGAAAATTACCCTTTATTGGCATGGTAGTTCCTTATGATTTTCAAAATATTCTGTTTTGTTAATTATTTGTTAGTGTCAAGAACTGTGAAGCATCTGCAATTTTACCCTACATGCAAGCTAACAAGTTAGCCTGCTGCAGTGTCATGGATGCTGGCAAAAGATACAAGAGTCCTAAACCAAAGATGAGGATTTTATTGCTCAACAATAAAACAGCACAACAAATGGCATGAACATCAACATATTTGCATCATTCCTATTTTGCCCACAAACCCCATGGGAGTGATGTGCATGGGTCTAGAAGGATACTTGAACATGCAGTGAGCTGCATAATAAGAGAAGAACCCTGAAGGTAGAGAACCCAAATCTTTAATAATGGGCAATAAGCATGAGTGACCTTTGCTCTGAGGGAGATACTACCTTTATTATATTGAACAGTTAGCAAACCTGCCTATTGATCCAGAGAGAAATACTATCCCTACCTTCCAAGGTTGTTGGTTATACAAACATTCTTTAAAAGATAGTCCAGGGGCGCCTGGGTGGCGCAGTCGGTTAAGCGTCCGACTTCAGCCAGGTCACGATCTCGCGGTCCGTGAGTTCGAGCCCCGCGTCAGGCTCTGGGCTGATGGCTCGGAGCCTGGAGCCTGTTTCCGATTCTGTGTCTCCCTCTCTCTCTGCCCCTCCCCCATTCATGCTCTGTCTCTCTCTGTCCCAAAAAATAAATAAAAAACGTTGAAAAAAAAAAAAATTAAAAAAAAAAAAAAAAAAAAAAGATAGTCCAGAACAAAGGCAGTTAATACTTCTTGCACGATGTGCAAAAATGAGACACCCATGGTGAGTTGTTCCTGAATACCTAGTTGCTGTTTTTTACTTTGTTTGAGTGGCTTCATTTTTTTAATTTTTTTTAGCAAATGGTTAATAGGTTTCACTGACTTTTTTCAAACAACCTAGGTTTTTAATTTGTGTTAATTTCATTTTTTTTCTGTTATCTAATCAATGAAATTTTGCTTTTATTGTATTTCCTCCTCTGAGTTCCTTCGTATACTTTTTTGTTCTTTTTCTAACTTTTGACTGGGATACTCATATTTCTTTTCTTTATTCTAAGAATTTAAATGCATTGATGAATTCTTCTAAGATCTATAGTATACTTTGTAGATTCTTGGTAATCTAGTATTTTCAATATTATTTTCTAGATAGTCTACAATTTTCTTTACTTGGTAAAGGGTTTTGTTTGTTTTTTTTTAACTTGAAGTGTGAAGATGTCTCTTGGTTTTATGATTGTATTATTTCTAATTTTGGTTCACAGTGATCAGACTTTTGTTTGAGCCATTCCAGCAGTTTTATAGATTTGTACTGTAGTCACAGAAAAAAAGTTTCTTATCTCTCCTATCCCACATCTCCCCATATCTTTGCTTACTTCATTAAACATTTAGATTTTCTCATGGAAGTCCCCCATCTGGATCACTATCTTTGGACCTTTATCCAACATAGCCTTTATTTTTTACTCTTTTGCACTCAGGTGATCCCAGGTACCATTCCATATTTGGCAGTCATTCTGCTATACTCAATATCTGCCCATGCCTTTTTGTTCAGGAATTCATAAGCCTTTCACTGTTAGTGTGATTAAAAAATATTTGAGGGGCGCCTGGGTGGCTCAGTCGGTTGAGCCCTGACCCCGACTTCAGCTCAGGTCATGATCTCACGGTTTGTGAGTTTGAGTCTCGCATCGTGCTCTGTGGTGACAACTCAGAGCCTGGAGCCTGCTTCAGATTCTGTGTCTCCCTCTCTGTCTGCCCCTCCCCCCACTCATGCTCTGTCTCTCTCTGTCTCAGAAATAAATAAACATTAAAAAAAATTTTTTTTTTTAATATTTGAGATAGTTTTCTAGGAAGTACAAAAATTGCTTTGGGTATGTAGGAATGGGAAGGAGCACCTAGAAGAGGTGTGAAGAAACAAAAATTTGAGCAAATGTAGCATTGATAATAGTATAAACTCTAGCAGAGATAAGTAAATCATTGTACTTTTTTTTTAAGTAAACTCTATTCCCGACATGGGTCTCAAATTCACAACTCTGAGATCAAGAGTCACATGCTCCACCAACTGAGCCAGCCAGGCACCCCTATTGTAGTACATTTTAAAAGATTAGAGGGGCACCTGTGTGGCTTAGTAGGTTAAGTGTCCGACTCTTGATTTCTGCTCAGGTCATCATCTTATAGTTCGTGGGTTTGAGCCCTGCATCTGTCAGTGCAGAGCCTGCTTGGGATTCTCTCTGTTTCCCTCTCTCTCTGCCCCTCCCTTGCTCACCCTCTCCCTCTACCAAAATAAATAAACATCAAAAAGATAATAAATAAATAAAAGATTAGAAACAGATACACATATCTGTTAGTGATTATGTAGTTATGGGAATTAAATGAGTAACATTTATTGTGTATTTGGGGTTATTTATGTATCTTTTACTTTTTATTTAAATTTTAGTTAACATACAGTGCAATATTGGTTTTGGAAGTAGAATTCAGTGTGATTCATCACTTGCATACTACACCCAGTGCTCATCATAACAAGTACCCTCTTTAATACCTATCACCCATCTAGTCCATCCCCCACCCAGCTCCCTCCATCACCCCTTAGTTTGTTCTCTGTCGTTAAGAGTCTCTCGTGGTTTGTTTCCCTCTCCTCTTTTTTTCTCCCTTCCCATATGTTCATATGTTCTTGAATGGGGTTTGTTATTTAATGGTAAATGAATTTAGAGATTACTTATGGTAAATGAACTTAGAGATTACTTCTGCCGCTAAGGAAGCTTAGGGGTAAGAAACTAATGGAATAACAAATGAGAAAATTAATAAATATTCCAAAATTGGGAAAAAGAAGAGCAACGCTTTGCTGGGATAGAGTGTAAAGTGCATAGTTTTAAACAGGATCGGCAGGAATAGCTTTTCTGAAGTGATTGTTGATTGAGACCTGATGATGAAGGGAAGCCAACCATGCAGTTGGGAACAACCTGTGAACGGTCCTATTTAATGGGGACAGTGGTAGTACCTTTTGTGAGCTGAAAAGAGGCTTGTGGCATGAACAGCCAAATGAGAGAGGAGTTTTGATAGCAGAAGTCTTATTATCTCTGCTCAGGTATTTATATTTGATTCTAATTCTAAAGAGAAGTTATTAAAAACATTTAAGTAGAGAGACTCAAATATTGATGAGCACTTGAATCATTTGCTGGAGAATATAAATAAGTACAAAGCAAAACATGCCCAGGACTCAATCCTGCAAATTAGGTTTCATTCCTTTAAAAATACCTCTGAGGGGTGCCTGGGTGGCTCAATCGGTTAGGCATCCGGCATCAGCTCAGGTCATGATCTCACAGTTTGTGAATTTGAGCCCTGTGTCAGGCTCTGTGCTGCCAGCTCAGAGCCTGGAGTCTGCTTCAGATTCTGTGTCTCCCTCTTTCTGCCCCTCCCCCACTCAGGCTCTGTCTCTGTCTCTCAAAAATAAATAAATGTTAAAAATATATATATTAAAAAAATACCTCTGTATGTATAGTTTTAAGAAATCTTCAGGTGATTCTTACTCTGATTTAACTTGTGTCCCTAATCACCAGGCTTACCTCCAATCCTGGACTCTGTTCTCTGTGTTTCCTTTACCATTTTTTTTTTTTAATGTAGGAGAATACGGTCTGTTCCATAATATAATTAATAACGCACAATACAAATTAGCTTAATAGTGATATGAAATAGGGAATAACAGTATAATATGAAAGTTAGTTGGTTCACAGGCAATTTTCCTACTTGAATGAAGCCAGAATAGAAGTAGACTTACAGCATTCAGCAGGAAAGGCAAAAGCCTTCAACTTGATGCTTTATTGTTGGATGCCCTTTCACCTCTACATGAAGAATATTAGTAAGTGTCTGCACCAAGGGCTGTCTCCCCAGAGATATATACCATCAATCTTGCATGGCTTCTAGCTGAAGACAGGTTACATTTTATTTTATTCCCACCTTAATGGTAGCCTCACTGGCTCAGGGCTTCCCCCCACTGCAATGTCTCAGCACTTGAAATCCAGCATTTTCACTTTATTTTGGGGCATTTTAGTATCCATGAAGTGGCCTTCAGCCATGTTGAGCTGCCTTTTGAGTTATCTCTTAAGATATCAATTATTATATTTGTTAGTGCTCTGCCAATAAAGTTGCATAGGTTTGAGTGGTCTTCTCCAGCCCTGTTTTCTTCATAAGCTCTTAATTTTTTGGTGTGTAATTTTGCAGAAGATAAGGGGTTTTTTCAGTACACATATGTGGTATTGTAGCAGAAATGCCTGTTTTAGAGATATCTAATCCATTCACTTGTAATAGGCATTATTTTAGGTGCCTTTCATTTCTCTGTAGAAGCTTGCTTTCTTCTGTCACAAGAAAACAGTGTATGTTTGCCTTCTTGTTTTCTTTCAGATTTGGAGTCCAGATACAGGACCAATACTTTATCTCCAGAAAAGGACATTTATGAAATATATTCATTCCAGTGGGAGATAATGGAAAGAATTAAAAGTTACAGTCTTCAGGACTCCCTTTTTAGAAATGATTGGGAATGCAAAGGCAAGATTGAGGGGCAAAAGGAACCACAAGAGGGATATTTTGGGCAAGTGAAAATTACTTCTGAAAAAATGACCACTTACAAAAAGCATAATTTTCTTGCTGAATATCAGAGAATTCAAAATGGAGAAAAGTTGTATGAATGTAAGGAATGTAGGAAGACCTTTATTCGCCGCTCAACACTTAGTCAACACCTGAGAATTCATACTGGGGAGAAACCTTATAAATGTAAGGAATGCGGGCAGGCATTTAGACAGCGTGCACACCTTATCCGACATCACAAACTTCATACTGGTGAGAAGCCCTATGAATGTAAGGAATGTGGAAAGGCCTTTACAGTGCTCCAAGAACTTACTCAACATCAGAGGCTTCACACTGGTGAAAAACCCTATGAATGTAAGGAGTGTGGAAAAGCCTTCAGAGTGCATCAGCAACTTGCTCGACATCAGAGAATTCACACTGGTGAGAAACCCTATGAATGTAAGGCATGTGGGAAGACCTTTAGGCAGTGTACACATCTTACTCGACATCAGAGACTTCATACTGCTGAGAAGCTCTATGAGTGTAAGGAATGTGGGAAAGCCTTTGTATGTGGTCCAGACCTTAGAGTACATCAGAAAATTCATTTTGGTGAGAAACCTTATGAATGTAAGGAATGTGGAAAGGCTTTTAGAATATGCCAACAACTTACTGTCCATCAGAGTATTCATACTGGTGAGAAACCCTATGAATGTAAGGAATGTGGAAAGACTTTTAGACTAAGGCAGCAACTTGTTCGCCATCAGAGAATCCATACTCGTGAGAAACCCTATGAATGTATGGAATGCTGGAAGACCTTTAGTAGTTACTCACAACTTATTTCACATCAGAGCATTCATATTGGTGAGAGACCGTATGAATGTGAAGAGTGTGGGAAGGCCTTTAGATTGCTCTCACAACTTACCCAACATCAGAGTATTCATACTGGTGAGAAACCCTATGAATGTAAGGAATGTAGGAAACCTTTTAGACTGCTCTCACAACTTACTCAGCATCAGAGTATTCATACGGGTGAGAAACCTTATGAATGTAAGGAATGTGGTAAGGCTTTTAGACTTTATTCATTCCTTACTCAACACCAGAGAATTCATACTGGGGAGAAACCCTACAAATGTAAGGAATGTAAGAAGGCCTTTAGACAGCATTCACACCTTACTCAACATCAGAAAATTCATAATGGAGTTTAAAACAAGAAGGCCTTCAATTGTACATTATGTAACAATATCAGAAAATTCATTTTTGAGAAATTTGTTTCATGCTTCAACTAAGTGTAAGAAATTTTATATTATTGGGAAAAAATGTTGCTTTAAAAGCCTTCCATCACCTTTCAGATGTTTATCTTTGGCAAATTCATTTGAGGGAATAATACAATGAATGTAGGAAAAACTTTAGCCTTATCTGTCATTATCCCATTTCACCACTTTATTACCAGTGTGTTATTGGACAAGGTACTTAAACTTCTGTGCCTCATTTTGCTCACTTGTAAAATGGTGATAATAGTACCTATGTATATTAGTTATTTATTGCTGTATAATAAATTACCACAAACCTAGTAGCTTAAAATAATACTTATTATCTCATAATTTCTATAGGTCAGGTGTCTGGACATAACTTAGTTGGGGCTTCTCCTTTAGGGTCTCACAAAGCTAAACTAAAGGTTTCAGCCAGGGTTGGGTCTCATCTGAAGGTCTAACAGGGGAAGGGATCCACTTTCAGCCTCACATGGTTGTCAGCTATTGCACTGAGGTCCACAGTTCCTAGTTGGCTGTTGGTTGAAGGCTGACCTTAGTTCCATGCTACATGGGCTTCTTCAAATGGCTGCTTATTAAGTGTGCAAGTCAAGAATGTGGTAGAGCCTGCTAGCATCACAGAAGCTATAATCATATGTGATCTAATCACCAAAATAACACCTTTGCTGTCCTCTACTGATTAGAACCAAGTTACTGGGCTACCCCACACTCAAGGGTAGAGATTGTAGAGGATTACACAAGAGTATGAATACCACAATGTAGGAACCATTTCAGAGTCAGCCTGCCAACACTGTGTGACAGGATTGTCTTGAGGATTAATTAGTTAATGCTTGGAAAAATAGCAGCCACATAGCATGTTTTCTGTAAATATTATCTACAGTTGTTATCATTAGTATTAGTGAATTCATATGAAAAAAATATACTATAGAAGTAGTAAATGTAGAAATGCCTCATGTCACTGCTCAGCACTTAATTAAATTTAAGATAATTTATTCCAGATAAAATCTAGGACGTTATATGGAAAGTGAGAAGTTCTTCATCATTTGAGCATTTGAGCTGCATCAGTAATTTCATGCTTAAAAGAAACCTTATGAATTTCATGAAGGTGAGGTTAAGATTACAACTGTTGAAGGATCAGAAAAAATACGGAATTAGTTTCCCATAATAAATTCCAAAAAGTAAATGTTTTGCAATCCCTGTTGTTTGACCACTGTTAAAGATGAATTTGAAATTATTAAAAAGATGGCAGGAAACTCACCAGTTGGAAGTTTAATATTGTGTGTGCATGTATGTGTGTAAAACTCTTGTATAAAAGAAAAAACATTTCCTTTGTAGTCAGTTTTCTGTTTGATCAAATTGCCCCATCTTCAACCAGTGGGAGTTGGGTCTTTTGACATGATCCCCCTAGTAGTTTGATAGTTTACTTGGTCACAGCTACACAGTTTGGTCAGCAATGGAAGATGCTTGGGTACCAACTCATCCTGAAAATTGATAAGGAGAAAAATGAGCACTTCTTTTGCTTTTTCCATGTGGACCAAGTTTCAGGGCCACCAAAAGCTCATCAAATTAAAAGGGTTTGTTTGTTTTTTTTAATAATCATTACAAATAAACAGAATGATAGGATTAGAAAAATCACTATTTTCTAGTTCCCTAGTAGAATAATGGGTCCAGAAAATGATCTTCAGTGGATATTAACACTATTGAGTGAAATATTTTATAGTGAGAACTTTACAATGGATTTATCAAGCTGACTACCTCTGAGCCCTTTGATCAATTTTAACCTCTATAAAAGTGGGACTATCAGACAATATCCACCTCCTGATAAAATGCAATAGGAAGTACACACCACCACCTACAAAGCCTTACTGCCAAAACAACTGAAGAAAGCAAACCTTTAATCAAATTCTTTAAAACAAGAATTTGGGGAATAGCTGAACAAAGTAAATGGCACCAGAAGGAAGCAGCCAAGCAGACCCAGAACTGTAAAATTCTACAAAATAAATGATCTGATTTCTTCAACTTAATGAGTGATATGAAAAAGAAAAGGTAAGGGCAACTGTTAATTGATTAAAAGAGACCTAAGAGACCTATCAACTAAATTCAGTACATGGGCATTACTTGGACCTAGTTTACACAAAATGTAAAAAGACATTTTGGAGACACTGGGGAAAATGTGGACATGCACTGAGTATTAGATGATATTTAGAAATACTCATTTTGTTAGGGATAATGTTATTGTGGTTATTAAAAAATAAAAGGTTCTAAGTGTTAGAGATACATACTTCTATATTTATGAAATGGTAAGATACTGCATTTGCATTAGAAGACTCCAGCAAAAGAAAAAGAATTGGCACAGAGATTTGGGAAGTAGAGTAGTAAAATGTTAATTACTGAAGGGTAGTGGTTTGTTTTTTTTGGGGGGGGGCGGTCATTGTTCTAATATTTTCTATTTTCTACTTCTTTAATGTGTTTGAAAGCTTCCATAATAAAATGTTTAAAATCAAAACCGAAATTTATAGACTTACAAATGATTGTTGATGAGATGTGTGTATCTAAACTTGTCAGATGTCACCAGAATTCTGTTCGGTGAGAAATTCATCCCCTTTAATGCATTAAGGAAATTTCGTTTGTGGGGCCAATCTTCATCATCTTCACCATATCTACGCCTGTCAGATAAATAAGTGTGTTAAGGGAATGAGTGAGTATTTATGTCAAGAAACCCGAAACAGAAAAAAATAAAACCTACACAAGAGAAGCAGAGCACAACTAAAAATAGAAATTAAGGATTAGACAGTAGTAGATTTTAACCAATGTTAATAATGACTAGGTTCTGGAGGATCTAATTAAGAAAAAGAAAATGAAAGATAATACATTTAGAATATTGGCAGAGGTGGCATAGCTACAGATTATCAAGAAAAATTTGTTTTAATCATAAGGTAATACTGTATATATGTGCTATATGTATTCTAGTACATAAATACAAAAGGGTTACTTATTTTTTGCTGTAGGATTCTGTTATGACAGTTGACTCGAATAGACCAACAAGCAAATGTGTGTATATGAACACCCTGTTTAAGAAAAAACTCTGGTAGTTGTATAGGTAAAAGCTTTAAAGAATAGATAATCTTTCACAAAATTCTACCAATTAATTCCGCACAGTTAATCCTGATACAAACCTAGATGAAGATCGCTCCTAAAAAGCAAAATCTAGACCAACTTCGTTTATGAAGATTCTACCCATCTTAATTCTAAATAAGGTATATTTAGAATTTATTACAAAATCTGTCTTGACTAATCCATGTGTTGCCTTTCCCAAGTATCTGATATCTCCAGGGGACCAATGTTTAACAGAGTGTAGGGTCTTAATCCAACATTCTCCATAAACTTGTTTTGGGGAATAGTAGTCCTTGGTATTTGGGGAAAAAAAC
This sequence comes from Neofelis nebulosa, assembly GCF_028018385.1. Lineage (NCBI taxonomy): Eukaryota > Metazoa > Chordata > Mammalia > Carnivora > Felidae > Neofelis > Neofelis nebulosa. The sequence continues at coordinate 17,305,313 of NC_080798.1, read as the reverse complement.
GATTTCTCGGGAAAATGTGTAAATTCAGCAAGGCATTAAAAAATCTACCTTTGGGGAAATCCAAATACACATTATCAGTTTGTCAAAAGATATAGTAAAGAGATGATTATTTAACACAGGGTATCTCAAACTTAATTCATTGTAGAATTCTCATTCCCAGTATCTCTTACCATCTTTAGAATGTGAACCACTTTGGTAGATGCTTCCATTACCACAATGAATGTCTTCAAGGACATCATTTCAGACATTATGGTGAGTGATTGTGTCGGGAGGAGGTAAGGAAGGACACTTTTCTTTGCAGCTCACATCATATTCTGAAAAGCTTCCTGCTTGAATTGAGGGTTAGTGCTTTTCTGTAGAATGTAGAAGATTATAGCTTGGTCCTTGATATGTATATATTAAACATGATTAAATAGTCTGTTAAATAGTGATTAGGACATAAACCATTTTCAGTTGTAATAAAAATGCTATATTGAATATCATTTTGTGTATTTTCTGATTTCTTTAATGGGTGTAGGAATCTAAGGTGTGTATCTAGAAGTGAAATTGTTCACTGTCAGCCATACATACATATTATTCTCCAATACTGCACTAATTTTGAATTCCTCTGATCATTGAAATGGGCATCCATATTTTCTTCTGTTACTGGTTTCAACATTTAATTCTCTGATTACAAATGATTTGGGCACCTGGGTGGCTCAGACGGTTAAGCGTCCAACGTTGGCTCAGGTCATGACCTCATGGTCCATGAGTTCAAACCCTGTGCTGGGCTCTGCTGACAGGTCAGAGCCTGGAGCTTGCTTTGGATTTTGTGTCTCCCTCTCTCTGTCCCTCCCGGCTTGTGCTCTGTCTCTCTTGCTCTCAAAAGTAAACACAAAAAAAATTTCTAAGTGAGTTGAGCATCTTTTTCATATATGTTTATTGGCCAATCGTTTTTCTTACAGTGCTTTTTTATTCATGCATTTTTTCTATTTCTTTGGGATTATCTCATTGATTTTTCATGATTTGTAAGATATTCCAGGTACTACACATTCACAAATATTGGAATTGTTTTCTATCAAGGTGTCTTGTGTTATAACTGTTATGGCATTCATTATTTTGCTAACATTTTAAATTTAGATACAGTTTTATTTTCAACCTTACCAGATAATCTTACTCTTTTTATTTATATTTAGTCTCATGTTTTCTGCCATGTGGTCATGGTATTTGCAAATAGAAATAAGTCCCCTCAATATTTATATTTATTTTATTTACATTTCTCATAGCAGTAGCTGGTATTTTCAGAATAAAGTTGAGTATTAGTGGGGGATACATTCTCTAATTTTTTCAATTTAATGGAAATCATGTATCTATTTAAACATTTAGTGTAATGCTTCTTGATATAAATAGTCTTTGTTATACATAACTAATTTCACTCAGTCCCTTTTACTTAATCCCTGCCATTGCCAGAAGCCATTAAATATCCATTGGTGTGAACATGTGTTTCTTCTTTAATTTTCTGATGTGATGAATTATACAAATTTCCTGACAAATTCAGGGCTTCCTATGACCACTCTTAGGTTCAGTAATTCAGTAGAACAACTCACAGAACTCAGGAAAATAGTGCACTTACGATTTTTGTTACAGTGAAAAGGTACAAATTAGAATCAGCTAATGTGATGTGTAGGAAGAGACGTGCGGGGAAAATTGTGGGAGGGATCCAAATGTGGAGCTTCCAGTCATCCTCTCCCTGTGGAGTCAGAGATGGCATTACCTCTTCCTGGTTATGACATGATAATTCCCACAGGAAAGCTTGCCTGAGCCTTTGGTTGCCAGAGTTTTTCCTGGGGCTCAATCACATTCTTCCCATGAGGCTGATCTTTAGTCTCCAGCTCCTTCTGAAGGTTTGAGCTCATACCTTTAGTCTCCAGTTCCTTCAGAGGTCACAACTGATGTGATGTGTCCCAAAGCCCCATCGTAACTCACACTGCTAGACTATCTGGTGGCCAAAGCTCCCAAGCAAACAAAGAAACTCCTCTCAGGCAGGACATTCCAGGGTCCCAGTGATCATCTACAAGTCTGAAAATGTGCTGTTGCTTGCAAGTCCTATACAGTCCATGCTCAAAAGCTTTTTTGTTGAGTGGGTATTTGAGGTCATCACATTGGCCTGGCACCAAGAATATGGGCTTGATAAGAGCAGAGCTATAAGTCAAAATGAATTTTATGTTTTGCCTGTATTCTGTTTTACCAATATATAAAAAAGATAATGTCTAAAGCAGTTCAAAAGTATTATTGGAAAAGGAAACAAGTGAAAATATCCTATTTCACCAAAGGATAGAAACAAACATGTCATTATTATACTGTTATGGGAAGTTTTTTGTTTCATATGGCTGTGCCCAGCTTGTCTCTCTCAACAGTTGAGCATTTTATTATCCAGTGCCCACTTCAGATTTAAGCCATCGTCCTGGGTTTTGGTGCACACACAATACACAAAATTTAAGCCAGACTTATTTGCTAAGCTACAAACTATATATCCCAGAGTATTTTGGTGGTTATCTTCTTAACCACCAACTATCTGAAGTAGGAGGAGCAGGAGATTTTGATAAAGACATTTGAAAAGAAATGAAAACCAACTATCTGGAAGCACTTATTCAATATTCAGATTTTTTTTTTTTTTTTTTTGAAGAAGGAAGCTCTTGGCACAGGCAGTGGTTTGTTTTTTTTTGTTTTTGTTTTTTTTGTTTTTGTTTTTGTTTTTTTTTTTAGTGTTTATTTTTGAGAGAGTACAGCGGGGGAGGGGCAGAGAGAGGTAAACAGAGGATCCAAAGTGGGCTCTGCGCTGACAGCAGAGAGCCTGATGCAGGGCTTGAACTCATGAACTATAAGTCGAACTCATGAGCTGAACTCATGACCTGAGCCAAAGTTGGATGCTCAATCTACTTGAGCCACCCTGGTGCCTCCCATATTCAGGGTTTTTTTTTTTTTTTTTTAATTGATTCTCATCAGTTCCCTAAGTTCTTGTGTCTCTATTGAAGCAAGTCTTAAGGTCAAATCTCAACTACAGGAAAGATGTCCCTCCTCTCTAAAAATCTTCTCTTTTAGATATTTTTTAAGACGATAGGTTCTTCTACCTTTCCATTATTTAGGTGTATAGTCTTAAGACTTCTACCTCTTCAGTATCCCAAATGTTACTATTTCTCTGCAGTAACCAATACATTCAGAACCAATACATTCTCTGGTCTCTATTTGGTTTTTTGAGGTAAATACTGACCTGCAACAAAAACCTTCAGTCTTAATGGTATTTCAAAAAGAAGATACAAGAGTGGCCAATATGCACACAAAAGGATGCTCAACATCATTAGTTATCACGGAAATGCTGGTTAAAACCACAATGAGGGGTACCTGGCTCAGGCGGTAGAACATCCAACTCTTCATCTCAGTGTCATGAGTTCGAGCCGCATGTTGGGCATGGAGCTTACTTAAAAAACAAAACCAAAACCCACAATGAGAGACTGCAACTCAAGCAATAGAATAGGTAAAATTAAAAAGATTGACAGTACAGGCTGAGGGTGGGGGAGGGGGAAAAGATTGACAATAGAAAGTGTTGGTGAGAATATGGAGCAACTAGAACTCTCCAATACTGTTAATACTGTAAAATGAAATGACCTCTGCTGAGGACAGGTTAGCAATTTCTTTCTTTCTTTTTTTTTTTTAATGTTTATTTTTGAGAGAGAGAGAGAGACAGAGCATGAGCAGGGCAGGGGCAGAGAGAGAGGGAGACATAGAATCAGAAGCAGGCTCCAGGCTCAGAGCTGTCAGCACAGAGCCTGATGTGGGGCTTGAACTCACAAACCATGAGAGCATGACTTGAGCTGAAGTCTGATGCTTAACCAACTGAGCCACCCAGGTGCCTCAGCAATTTCTAATAGAGTAAAATACAAACTTAACAACTAACTGAGGAATTCCACTCCTGCTAATATACCCAAAAGAAATAAAACCATATGCCAAAAGCACTCTAAGTGAAAAAGCAATACACAAATGGAGAAATACTGTATGATTCCTTTTTTTTTTTTGAAATTCCAGAAAATGCAAGCTAATCTACAGTGACAGAAAGCAGATCAGTGGTTGTCTGGAACAAGGTATGGTGGGAGAGGTTAACTACAGGGCAACGAAGAACTTTCTCAAGCAATGGTAATGTTCTGCATCTTAATTGTCATGGTAGTTACATGGGTATCACCTTTCAAAACTTTGCTGTATACTTAAAATGAGTGTAATTCATTGTATATAACTTAATAAAGTCGATAAAATGACATCAAGCTGTACACTTAAGATTTATGCTCTTTATGCACTTAAGAAAGAGAAAAGCTGCTGCTGACATGTGGGAGGTAGCCTGGTACTATTAACTACATCTTGGTGTTTTCCTGTTGATCATAAGTGATTTCACATAACATCGACATTAGATATGCAGTTCTGTGACCCTGATGGACCAAGACAAAAACAAAATTACTCTGTAATCGTATCTAAACACAGACAAAACATGAACATTATTCAAACCACAGAACGCTAAATATATTCCTAGATAGCATGAATGACTGCCACTTCTTTTTTAAATTATTTTTTTATTTATTTAAATTTAAGTTAGTTAACATACAGTGTAGTATTGGTTTCAGAAGTAGAACCAGTGATTCATCACTTCCATATAATACCCAGTGCTCATCCCAAAGGTGCCTTCCTTAATGTCCATCACCCATTTAGCCCATCCCTCCCATCCACCTCCCCTCCAGCAACCTTCAGTCTGTTCCATGTATTTAAGAGTCTTTTATGGTTTGCCTCCCTCTCTGTTTTTATTTTTCCTTCCCATCCCCTATGTTTATCTGTTGTGTTTCTTAAATTCCACATATGAGTGAAATCATATAATATTTGTCTTTCTCTGATTTATTTTGCTTAGCATAATATAATACACTCTAGTTCCATCCACATTGTTGCAAATGGCAAGATTTCATTCTTTTTGATTGCCAAGTAATATTCCATTGTATACATCTACCACATCTTCTTTATCCATTCATCAGTCAATGGCTCCTTCCATAATCTGGCTATTGTTGATAGCACTGCTGTAAACATTGGGGGGCATGTGCCCCTTCGAATCAGCATTTGTGTATCCTTTGGATAAATACCTAGTAGTGCAATTGCTGGGTCATAGGGTAGTTCTATTTTTAACTTTTTGAGGAACCTGCATACTATTTTCCAGAGTGGCTGCACAAGTTTGCTTTCCCAGCAAGAGTATAAGAGGGTTCTCCTTTCTCCGCATCCGCACCTGCATCTATTGTTGCCTGAGTTGTTAATTTTAGCCATTCTGACAGGTATGTGAGGTGGTATGAGGTGGTATCTCATTGTGGTTTTGATTTGTATTTCTCTAATGATGAGTGCTGTTGAGCATCTTTTCATGTATCTATTAGCCATCTGGATGGTTTTGAAAAAGTGTCTATGTCTTCTGCCCATTTCTTCACTGGATTTTTTGCTTTTTGGGTGTTGAGTTTGAAAACTTTATAGAGTTTGGATACTAACCCTTTATCTGATATGAAATGACTGCCATTTCTTTACCAATTACCATTTTAATCTTCCTTTAGTCTTCTCTCCTTATAGATAAGATTTATTAAGATATGCAGTTATGGAATTAACCTGATTCCTGACAATATCGAATCCAGAACAAAGCCCCATTTCCTTAAACCTTCTCTAAATTAATAAACACAAACTCAATATTGTGTGTTCCTGTTTGCTTCAATGAGCAGTAAACCCAGCTTGTTTGAATATAAGGAATGTTCCTGGTGGTAATTGGCTGGAGGACACTGACACATTTTAACTATATAAAACCTCAACAAAAATGTTAGCATGAAGATATCCAGGGTATTTTTAGAGTTCAAGTTTTTAACTGAGTGACCACAAGCTAACTTGGATTCAACACTAATGTACTTGTACATTTATTCACTTAATCAAAGCCTTAAGATCACCCATGACAATGTTTTTTAGTTCAATCAAAAACAGAGAACTACAGGGCGCCTGGGTGGCTCAGTCAGTTGGGGGTCGACTTCAGCTCAGGTCACGATCTCACCGTCCATGAGTTCGAGCCCCGCATCGGGCTCTGGGCTGATGGCTCAGAGCCTGGAGCCTGCTTCTGATTCTGTGTCTCCCTCTCTCTCTGACCCTCCCCCGTTCATGCTCTGTCTCTCTCTGTCTCAAAAATAAACGTTAAAAAAAAAAAACAAAACAGAGAACTAATTACTTTCCATTTTTGCTGTAAGCCATTAACAGATTGTTTCAGGCTTAATAATCAGTCCTTTATTCTCTTGAAGAAAATCACCATTTCCCTTAATATAACATTTCTGCATGCCTGAATTCTGGAAGAACTCTAAAGATACCCCTGGCACTCAAAAGCCACCAGGCTCTATAATAGTGAAATTGTGGTTTACAAATGAAAGCAAGACCTATTGTACTAAATAGGGAGGTAAATTAGCACAAGTGATTTTTTTTCTTTTGCATTCACAGAAGGGATGAATATTGAAAGAGTTATCTAAGGGAATCTCCCCAGTTCAATGAAGCATGTATTACACAGATGTCAACTGTACTTCAATTAAGAAAGAATATATTACACATTTATAATAGCCAAAAACTGGAAACAAAACAGGTAAATGGATAAATAACTGGGAGGTGAAAATCGTAATTATAGTATACACTTAGTTTTTTATGTTGTCACTTAAAATTTTAAGGTTGCCTGTGATGTCAATTATTTCTCTTATAGTTTCATTAAAGATTTTTTAAAACGTTTTCTTTATTTAAGTAATCTTTATACCCAATGTGGGGCTTGAACTCATGACCCCAGGATCAAGAGTTGCATGCTTTTCTGACTGAGCCAGTCACCCCTTAAGATTGTATTTTCAAATAATCTCTACACATAAAGTGGGATTCAAATTTACAACCTTGAGGTCAAGAGTCACATGCTCTACTAACTGAGCCAGGGAAGTGCCCGTGTTAGGATTTGACTTTGGTTTGATTTATCCATTAGCTTACCACTTCTATTGGAGTAGGGCATTATCTTGAATTTTTCCTGGATCTTTCCCATATAACTGAAGGAAAGATGAAGAGTGGGAGTTGGCGGTAGAGTAGGGAATAAACTGCAATGTGATCAGATTAGTACATCTCTTTGGAAAGGGCTGAACTGCCCTGTAATTAAAACAGTAAGAAGTTCTGGGCCATTGCATTTGTATGAGAGTAGTTGATGGGCAGAGAAAGCCCTTTCACCTTAGTACATGTGTATTAATAATTTGTTAAGAACCAATATAAAATGGCCCAATTTACCTTTATACTAAGAAACATTAATTTTTTTCTCTTACCTAACAGTTCTTTTTCTATTCCTCCATTCCCAGCCACAGAATAATGTCTTTTATTTTTTTTTAATGTTTATTTATTTTTGAGAGAGCACGAGCAGGAGAGGGATAGATAGAGAGGGGGGACAGAAGATCTGAAGTGGGCTCTGCACTGACAGCAGTGAGCCCAATGTGGGGCTCGAACTGTGAGATCATGACCTGAGCCGAAGTCTAAGTCTCAACCAACTGAGCCATCTAGGTGCCCCGGAATAATATCCTTTAAAAGAATATAAACCTTATAAATACTAAGAAGGAGAAATCAATCAAATTGCAACTAAAGAACCTTCTGTTACTTTCTAATTTGGGGCCATCTTCATAAATGTCAGCCATTCACTGCAATAAAATTTTAGTTTTTCTTATCTGGTGCTGTTAAAAATAATTGCCACAATATGACACAATTTTGATTTTCCATAATTTTATAAATGAAAATTTTAGGTTTTAAATGTTTTACTATTTAAGTGAAGTGAACATCTTCAGGCAATATGATTTGCATTGGTTTCCTTTAGATAAAGGGAAAAAAATAAAACCTCCCCATAGGCATATAGTTACATATATCTTTACAGCAAAACAAAATTTTGAAAATGAGTGTTTTTCCTAGAAAAGGTAAAAAATACATCTATACATCTACATATGGTAAAACTTTGAAATAAGTTTTCCATAAGATATAAGGTCTGTGTTTATTTTTAAAGATGTACATCCAATTGTTTCAGCACCACTTGTTAAAAAGACTATCATTTATTTTTCTTTAAGATTTTAAGTAATCTCTACACCCAACATGGGGCTCAAACCACAACCCCAAGATCAAGAGTCACATGCTCCACCAACTGAGTCAGCCAGATGCCCCCAAAGACTATCCTTTTGCTATTAAATTGACTTTGCTCCTTTGTCAAAGCACTGTTGACTATATTTGTGTGGGTCCATTTCTGGACCTATTCTGTTCAATGGATGCATTCTTTCTATTCTTTCTCAAATACCTTGTGGTCTTGATTACTGTAGCTTTATAGTAAGTCTTGAAAATGTGTAATGTGAGCCTTACAAATTTGTTCTGGCTACTCTGGGGATTTTGCTTGTCCATATACATTTTAGAATAACTTTGCTGATATCTACAAAGTAGCTTTCTGGAATTTTGATTGGGATTGTGTTAAATCTGTAGATCAAGTGTGGAACAGTTGACTTCTTCACAATACTGAGTATTCTAATTCATGAACCTGGATCATCTCTCCATTTATTTAGATCTTTGATTTCTTTTTTTTATTATTATTTTTAATGTTTATTTATTTTTGACAGAGAGACAGAGACAGAGTGTGAGGGGGGAGGGGCAGAGAGAGAGGGAGACACAGAATCTGAAGCAGGCTCCAGGCTCTGAGCCATCAGCACAGAATCCCACGCAGGGCGTGAATCCACAAACTGTAAGATCATGACTTGAGCTGAAGTCGGATGCTTAACTGACTGAGCCACCCAGGTGCCCCCAGATCTTTGATTTCTTTTATCAGTTTTATAGTTTTCTTCATATAGATCCTGTACATATTTTCTTAGATTTTGTTATGAATCTGTCAAATTCACATTTGTTAAGTGGAGCACAAGGGTGCTGGAGAGTGAGCCATGGTTCAATAAACAACTATAAGAGAAACTGAAATAAATTATTACTCACAGGTCCTGGAGAAAGTACAAAGCACACGTTGAGGGCCTGTGTTGGAAGTCAAGCCACAGCACAGAGAGAGAGATAGGATCTGGGACACATGCCTGTATTAGGGTCTGTGGCAGAGTGCTTCATGTTTTCTGGGCTAAGGCTGGATTGGTCAATTCAAGACAAAAGAATGAAGTTTTGCTGATCCTTTGGGATTGTACAGGCAATTGTGTCCTCTGTGAACAAAGAAAATTGTATTTTTTCTTTCCAATCTGCATACCTTTTATTTATTTTCTTGTCTTTTTGAACTACTTAGGATTTCCAGTATGATGTTGAAAAGGATTGGTAAAAGAGGATATCCTTGCTTCATTCCTGATTTGAGGGAAAAAGCGTTCAGTTTCTCCCTATTAAGTATAATGTTAGCTGTGGGGTTTTTGTAGATGCCTTTATCAAGTTGAAGAAATTCTCCTCTTCTCCTAATTTTCTGGGAATGTTTTGTCATGAATGAATGTCAGATTTTGTCAAATACTCTTTCTGTATCGATAAAATCCCACGATCTTTCTTTAGTCTGTTGATGTGATGGATTACTTCAATTGATTTTTTCTTAAATTTATTCATTTATTTTGAGAGAGAGAGAGAGAGAGAGAGAGAGAGGGAAAGCACATGCAAACAGGGGAGGGGCAAAGAAAGAGGGAGAGAATCTCAAGGAGGCTCCACACTGACAGCACAGAGCCTGACATGGGGGTTCAAACTCATGAACCATGAGATCATGACCTGAGCTGAAATCAAGACTTGGACATTTAACTGACAGAGCCACCCAGGCACCCCTACATCGATTAATTTCTGAATGTTGATCAGTTAGAATAAATCCCATTTGGTCATGGTATAATTTTTTTAATACATTGTTGGATTTGATTTGCTAAAATATTATTTGTGAGAATTTTTGCATCTATTATTCATGGGAGACATTGATCTGTAGTTTTCCTTTCTTATAATATTTTTATCTGGGATTGGTATTAAAATAATGTTGGCTTATAGAATGGGTTATTAGAGTTTTCCCATGCTTTCATTTTCTGGAGGAGATTGTGGAAATTGTTATAATTTCTTCCTGATAATTTCTTTCAACTGTTTTTTCTGTTATACAGATTAGAATATTTCCATTAATCAATTTTCAAGTTCACTTAATCTTTCCTCTATCATTTTCATTCTGATATTGAGCCCATATGGTGAACTTTTGTTACTGTAATTTTCGGTTCTAAAATTTCCATTTAGATATTTTTTGTATCTTTGATTTCTTTTCAGAGAGTTTCTATTTTTCCATTTGTTTCAAGTGTATTTTCCCCTTGTTCTTGGAGTTTGGCTATGATAGTTGCTTTAGAGGCTTTGTCTCTTAATTCCAACACCTGTTATTATCTCAGAATTGGTGTCATTTATTATCTCTTCCTCTGTGAGATGACATGATTTTCCTCATTCTATCTATAGTAATTTTGGATTGTATCTTGGTCATTTTAACTATTATATTTCTCTGGGTCTCGTTTAAGGCATTTTTTGTTTGTGTAGCAGGCAATCAACCCAGTAAGTTTCAGGCCACAAGCTCCTGCTTACCTTCTGTAAGCTGTGGCTTCAACCTCAGTTTAATTTTTAATCTTTGTAGTTCTCTTCAGAGCTGTTCCACGTCTGTGCCACCTAGTGGCCAGTCTGAGACCTGGGTGGTGGTCTACCCTATATTTTAGTTCTCAAAGTCTTAGTATGCTATTTAGGGTCAGATTGATGAATGCACAGCTTGGGGGGTGCTTCCAGTTCATACAAAATTTTATGGGATTGTTTTCTTATGCTCCATTTTCTCTGATCTTCCCAACACATTCCAATTCAGAGACCATTTCTCCCTTTCTTCTGGGTAGAAAGGTGAAGCATTGGCTTTTTTGTCTGCTGTTCATTTTCTGCCAACGTGTAGGGCCAAGCAGTAAAAGGATAGAAAAAAAAAAGCAATGGGACTCCCTATATGTTCTTGGAAACACAGATCCTGCGGTCAAAGAGGATTTTCCTCTCTTGGAATTTTAGGAACTGGCCCAGCTGTCTCTGTTGTCACTATTATTGCTGCAATGGGATTGCTGGGGGCCTTTCTGGTATTTTGTGGTACAAAATATCTCACTTTCCTATGAGATTTTCTTCTTCAAGACTTCCTGTAGCTTCTTAGGTGACAACCTTCCATATGCTTTCCATCTTCCATCTTGACATTTGTTTCTACTGTTATTGCCCCTTCCATCCTCTGTTCTTTTGATTTTGTACTTTCTGTTACTGTTATTTTACCAAGACTTTAGGGAGACAGCAGAAATAAGCACATATACAGTAATCTTTGTCTCTTCACTTCTCTAGTCATTCTGCTTGTTTAGTTATCCTATGTGGATCCTCCCAGTTTTATGTTGTCACACTTCCATAATAATTGTCACAATATGTTGATTCCTGAGATGTGCCAAGTAATCTTTAAAAGCAGTCAAGATTATGGATAACTGTTATTGCCAGTTTCTACCCATACTCAGAGGAGTTTCCCTCTTGAATATTAGCAGACAAAAAATATTTCCTCTTTGGATTTCCTTCCTTACAGGAGACTATGCCTGAAAGCAAAGAGTCAATTCCACAATAGAATGTTGTTGCAATTGTATTAATATACAATAATAGGGGGTGACTGTGTGGCTTGGTTGGTTGAATGTCTGACATCAATTCAGGTCATGTTCTCACAGTTTGAGTGTGAGTCCCCCTACCCCCTACCCCAGGCTTGCTGCTGTCAGTGCAAAGCCCACTTTAGATCTTCTGTTCCCCCCTTTCTCTGTCTCTCCCTAGCTCCCACCCACGCTCTCACTCTCAAAAATAAAGATTAAAAATTTTTTTTAAAGAAAAAAAATTACAAGAATGGAAAATTCATGACTCTAGATGAAAGTAGTAATAAAAACAGCAGCTAACTTTTTTTGTGTTTTTTTTTTTGTTTTTTTTTTTTTTACATAAGAGTATGTGTATTACCATCCTCATCAACAGTTTACAGGTCATTCAGGATCTATTCTGAACATTTTATACATATTAATTTATCAAATTGATGATTATTTGCACAACATTTTGAAGTAGTCCTATGAGGGGGGCACCTGGATGGTTCAGTCAGTTAAGTATCCGACTTTTGAGTTTTGGCTCAGGTTATGATCTTATGGTTTGTGAATTTGAGCCCTGAGTCAGGCTCTGTACTGACAGCATGGAGCCTACTTGGGATTCTCTGTCTATTCTTCCCCTGCTCACTCTCTCTCTCTCAAAAATAAACTTTAAAGAAAAAGCAGCCTCACGAGTAGTTTGTTGATGGGTACTCATTAAAAACTTTTTTTTTTTCATTTTATTTTAGAGAGCATGAACAGGGAGGAGGGGCAGAGGAAGAGAGAGAGAATCAGTAAGCTCCATGCTGAGCAAGATCCCATGACCCTGGGATCATGACCTGAGCTGAAATCAAGTCAGATGCTCAATGGACTGAGCCAGATGGGTGGGCATTTTTCAAACACACATAAGTTTTATATAAATTGAGAATATGCTGAACCATGAAACACATTCCAAAAGGACTAGAATCATATAGGGTATGACCATCATAGTAACAATTGATTCAATGAAGAATCATCAATGGATTTAAAAAGAAATTTTGTTTATTTATTTTGAAAGAGCATGCAAGCACATGAGGACAGGAGGGGCAGAGAGGGAATCCCCAGCAGGCTCTGTGCTGACAATATGGGGCTGGATCCCATAAACCACGACATCATGGCCTGAGCTGAAATCAAGAGTTGGATGCTCAACCGAGCCACCCAGGTGCCCCTCATCAATGGATTTTAAACATATGATGGAGAATGGGATATCTATCTTAATTTAAAAGCACCTTCCTGCATACTACTACAAAGAAAAAAATATTCTTTCCAGTGGAGAAACCTGGAAAGCACAATCTTAGGTAGTTGAAGTTACCATCACTAATAAGACAGTCACATCATATACTCCCTGACATAATGCCTGGAAGAGATGCAGTATTTGTCGAAAATTCATAAATGCAGATATACATATTCTGAACCTAATCATGAGGAAACATTTAACTCAAATTGATGTAATTCATCACAATAAGAAAATCTTATTTTTTAAAGATAAATTAAAAAAAAGAATAGTAGGGGCGCCTGGGTGGCTCAGTCGGTTAAGCGTCCGACTTCGGCTCAGGTCACGATCTCGCGGTCCGTGGGTTCGAGACCCGCGTAGGGCTCTGGGCTGATGGCTGAGCCTGGAGCCTGTTTCCGATTCTGTGTCTCCCTCTCTCTCTGCCCCTCCCCCGTTCATGCTCTGTCTCAAAAATAAATAAACGTTAAAAAAAATTAAAAAAAAAAAAAAGAATACTAAAGTAGAACAAATCAGAAAAGGAGTGTGAGATTGTTGAACAGATCATCTCTTTTATATATCAAGGGGTTCCAAAGAAATTTACAAAAGTACTCCAGCAGAGAACAGCCAAGGGTGGAGAGCAGTGTGACAGGATCATTATGACTTATCATGCAAGGAGGATCTAGACCTCTTTCTAGTAAGTTCCATCCAAGCAATCAGAAACTAGGGACAGCAAGTTGGGAGATGAGAAAGAGGACCAGAAAGGCAGAAGCCATGTCTTCTTTCCTCATCTGGCATCTCACCCACCCTGCAACATGCCTGAGCTAAAGGAGGGAAGTCCTCCATCCATAATGCTTACAGTTTTGATTTATATGGTGGACTCAGGGTATGGTCTGTCCATGATTTCATCCAGGGTCAGCAAATGTACTTGTTCCACCAGATTCAGTGGGATGATGGCAGACAAGAATGAATCTGTCATATCATCCCAAATTGTGATTTCTCATTACGATCCACATACTTCACCTGGACTCCACTGCAGGTGGGAGTTAGCATGTAATCTAGGTTCCACCAGGCACTACCTGAACCTTGGAGGTGGAGGAAGTGAGCATAATGGGGTGGTGGTGGCATAGGGATAGGATTCACAGTGGCAGGAGTGACTGGTTCTCCTTAAGCAGCTGTTGAAGTTTCTAGCTTCCAGTCCTTAGAACATTAGGTGATGAGCATAAAGTGGCAGTAGCAGATTTTCTTGAACAGTACTACATTCAAGTACTGTTCAAGAAACCATGTATCTGAGCTTTTGTATTTGTGGTATATCTGGGCCTTTATCCTGTTATTTTCTGGATCGTACAGCCCTGAAGTCTAATTCCTTGGCCTTCTGAAAATTCTTCAAATTACAAAATATCCTTTATTCAATTCCTTGCTAAAACATATAGAAATGATCTTATCTGCAATTGTTTTCTAGTTCATGAATGGACTTCAATGAATAAACTGTATAAAAACACAACACAGCATATAAAAATTAGGTATTTTTCAAGTTTTAGATCTCACATATTGTCAATAAGAAAAATTACAGAAATACGTATCATTTGTTTCCTAGAAACCCATATTATGTGCCATTTGTGTGTACACCTAAGTATTGGTTTTACAGATAGTACGTGCACCAAGTTATTGCCTCTTCAGACACAGGGAGAAGAGCAGGACTGAAGGGAAAAGAGAAGACTTATTTATGAAATGATTTACTTCTTTTATAAAATTTTAATAAAAAACAATTAGATGTCTAGTTAGTAGGCACCAGTCACACAGGTGCTACTGTTTTTCTGAATTATTTTAGTCAAGAAAATTTAACATAAACAAGAAAGTTTGGAAAAATTAGGAGAATTCTGGAACAATATTCAGAAAAGTAGATATCATACATCAAAAAGGATACCTAAATGTGGCCTGTTGCTTGTTGTGTAAAGTTTTATTGGAACACAGCCATGCCCATTTTCTTACATTCAGGATTTCTCAACTTCAGCACTGATATTTTGGACTAAATAATTCTAAAATTTTTTTTCCAATGTTTATTTATGAGAGAGAGCACAAGTGGGGAAGGAGCAGAGAGAGAGGCAGAATCGGAAGCAGGCTCCAGGCTCTGAGCTGTCAGCACAGTGCCCGACACGGGGCTTGAACCCACCAACCATGAGATCATGACCTGAGCTGAAGTCAGACGCTTAACCTACTGAGCCACCCAGGCACCCCCAGATCTGTTGTAAGGGACTGTACTATGCATTACAGGATATTCAGAGCATCCCTAGCCTTTACCCACTAGATGCCAGCAGCCCTTCCCCTCAAACTGACAAACAAACATCTCTCTGGACACTGCCCAGTGTCTCCTGGGATTAAGAGTAGGACAGGTAAAAACTACCCCTGGTGAAGAACCACTGGTTTATGTATGTTTTCACACTACAAAGGCAGAGTAGATTCTGTATGACCACAAAGCCTGAAATATTTACTATCTGGTCCTTCACAGAAAAAGTCTGTTGATTTCTTTTGCCATTAAAAAAGGTAAAAAATACATGCTAGACGAAGAAAACCAACTGCAAAGTATGTAACAAAACAAGGTTTCTACAAACTCCTTCAAAAACTACTCCAATTTAAAAAATGGAATACATAAAAACAAGGAATTCACAGCAACATTAGGCATGATGTTTTAGACATGATAAACGCTCAACCTCACCGACAGTTAAGAAAATGCAAATTAAACTCACTTTTTTTTCTTCACTCAATTTAACAAAAGATTCATTCTTCATTGAAGTTGGGAATGGGCATATATTTCTAGATTAATGGCGAATTTCAGAAAATAAGGCATTAACTACTACATTTAAAATACACTATGTTGTAAAGCAAGGAATCCAACTGGTGGGAATCCATCCACTCAACAGAAGTACCAACAGGAAATAATACATGTGTAATAAAATTGTACAATTAATTATTTGTAAAATAACAAATCTGAACTGGTGGAAGATTGGGATGCATATTATTATGCTTTGTCTTTATGATGTAGGAGTCTAAAAGCTAAAAAGTTACACTTGTAGGCACTGACTGGAAGGAAGCCCAGTCATGGTAAGTTACCAAGTGAGAAAAGGGGATTGCACCTTAATGTGTAAGCATGATCCCGTTTAAACTATGCTACACTACACACACACACCACCATCACCACTACCAAAGCAAACTTCTTCGATGTGGGCATGCTTCTTGAGTATGGCAAAAAGCATGGAAGGCTTTTGTAATGGCAATTAAGAGAACGTGGGGTTTTTGTTTTTAAGATTTATCCATTTTTGAGAGGGCAAGCAGGGGAAAGGCAGAGAGGGAGACCAAGAATCCCAAGCAGGTACCATGCTGAAAGTCACCTGACACGTGGCTTGCTCGAAACTACAAACCATGAGATCATGACCCAAGCCGAAATCAAAAGATGCTCAGATGCTCAACTGAGCCACCCAGGCGCTCCTAGTTTTTTTTTTTTTTTTTAGGTTGATTTATTTATAATCTCTACATCCAATGTGGGGCTCGAACTCATGACTGCAAGATCAAGAGTTGCATATCCTTCAGACTGAGCCAGCCAGGCACCCTGATAGTTTGTTATATAAAATTAGAATACAATTTTCAAGTGTTGAAAAAAGGAAAATGTATACATGGGCAAAAAAAGAAAGAGAATCGTCTCTTAATATGTCAAAAAATATTAGAAATTATAATGAAACCAGTACCATGATCATGCCTGGTTTTGCCTATCTTTATTAATTCAATTCCTCCTAAGAGCAGAGCTTGTCCTCTTAGAACAGTACGTACAACTTTCAAGAAGAGACTTAAGGAATAATTATGCCAGTACAGATAAAATTTAGCAATAACTTCCCCTTTAAAAAATGCTTGGGCGCACCTGGCTGGCTCAGTCAGTGGAGCATGTGACTCTTGATCTTAGGGTCTGGAATTCAAGCCTACATTGGGCATAGAGCATACTCAAAAAAATAAAAAATGCTTGGATTTTTATTATAAATTCTCCAATGGGCTGACATTTAGCTATAATTGATTTACCATATAATACATGTTTGCATTAAACTTATTTGAAGTATTATTTTCTAAAGTGCAAGACGTAAGTGGAATCCACTAGGGATTATTCCAAATGTGTCTACAGCCCATGAGGTCTGATTAAGTGGATAACTGCAGTGACTTCACAGCAGCTGAATATGCATATGCTCTAATAGTTTCTCAGTTACTACTTTGGGAAAAAGTTATTTTAGGGTCTAGTTTTCAACGTGTAAACACTACATTGATACATTACTTAAAAATTAACTGGACAGATCAAGTCATGAATCATATTCTGGACAAAAAAACTCCCCAACAACCCTATTTTCTTTAATAGGCTGCTAGATTTAACTTATTTTAATATTCACATAAGTACAATGGATTATTTTTTTGGGTGATTTGATTTGAATGTTATCCTTTTCCAAAAAAAATTTTTTTTAATGTTTATTTATTTTTGAGAGACAGAGTGTGATCAGGGGAGGGACAGAGAGAGACACAGAATCTGAAGCAGGTCCCAGGCTCCGAGCTGTCAGCACAGAGCCCAACTCGGGGCTTGAACTCCAAACCATGAGATCATGACCTGACCCGAAGCTGGATGCCTAACCAACTGAGCAACCCAGGCACCCCTCCAAATTTCTTAAAAGCGTTATGCTAGCCTCACAGTGTGACTCTTTGTACCTTGAACACTTAGAAGATTTTATCTGTTAGATATTCTGATATGAGAGGAATCAGTTTATTGATTCTTTATTCAGGAAAATATCTTTCAGGATTTCAGACATGCTTTAAAAAGAATATAAACACACACTATAAAATGCTGAATGTAAAAAAAAAATTTCCCATGTCTTACTAATTCAAAGTAGAATATATGTATATACATGTCTAAAAAATATTTAAGAAAATAATGCTTTACTACAATTTCAGATATACCATAAAAAGCTGAATATAAACATTTCCCCAATTTACTAAATTAAAGGTGAATAAATATGTGTATATACATACGAAAATATTTTTTTCTAGGACTCTGATAGATCATAAAAAAGTGAGTATAAACTTAAAACTGATATGCATGAAGTTTCTCATTTTACTCAAAGTCCAGGAACAGGGCAGTTCCACATTGTTTCATTAGCTCAACAATGTCAAGGATGCAGGTAATTCCAATCTATTCCCTGTGCCAATCTCGGCCTCTTACTCATGTGGTAGCAAAATGGCCACAGTTCCAGGTATTACACATATAGACATGCATCCTGGGTATAAGAGGACCATTTCCTCCTACTTTGTTAGGAAAGAAAATTTAACATAAAGGCTACGTATAACTTTTGCTCAGATCTTCTATGGCCAGGACTGTTATATATATGTCCAATTATTAAGCAAACTAGGACAGCAAGAGCTAGACTTCAGATGGGCAGTCCTGGCAAAGGGAAAATGGCTAACACCAATGGGTAGGTAACCAACAGTGTCTGCCACAACTGTATTGCCTTATTTCTTTACAATTCCATTTTTGTAGTTACATATCCTCTCATTCATGATGCTTGAGGGTTTTTTACTTTACCATTTCAAAAGTTTTCAAGGTTTTTGGTTTGTTTTGCTTTGCACTTACTTTGTTAGAGCTTTTCTACACACCAGAGATGAATATTTATTCACTCCCTCATTCCTCTGATTTCTACGTGTGTTTACAGGGGACCTATTAGAACAGGCAGTGCACCAAGTACTGACAATGAATCCTGGCCATTAATCATCTCCCATTTTCTACCCATATTGAAAGAAGTTATTTTCCTGGGTATAGCTTTGTTTCATCCTACAAATGTTAATGCGTAGTTGTCCCTCTGTCATTCATTTCTTTTTCTTTTTTTTTTTTAATTTTTTTTTAACGTTTATTTACTTTTGAGACAGAGAGAGACAGAGCATGAACGGGGGAGGGTCAGAGAGAGAGGGAGACACAGAATCGGAAACAGGCTCCAGGCTCTGAGCTGTCAGCACAGAGCCCGACGCAGGGCTTGAACCCACAGACCGTGAGATCATGACCTGAGCCGAAGTCGGACGCTCAACCGACTGAGCCACCCAGGCACCCCACTCTGTCATTCATTTCTAATTGTAATTTGCCTTGATTTCCTTTCCCCTAGTGAAGCAAGAAGGCAAGGAGAATGAAAACTTCAGTTTTTAATTTTTCTCCAGAAGGAATTACCTGACATTCAATAAAAAGATGACGTTAGATGTTCCTATATTCACTGCACACATAAGGCCTTCCTCTCATACGATCTCCATCCACAAGTATAAAAATAAAGTAATAAAAGCAGCTCTTATTTAACACACTTTCGATATGAGCCACACAGTATTCTAAGGGATATCATGTAATTATTTAATCTTGACAATGCTAACAAGATGGTGCTAATATTGCTAATTTTTAAGTGAGAAAATTTAGACCTAGTTAAGTCATTTGCCCATAAGAAATGAGTTAAAATGGTGAAGGCAAGTAAAGACTGAGCACTGGTTAAGTCCTGTCCCACTATGATTCAGTTCAGGTTATTTTTAGAGGTTAAGCTTGCAAATATTTAACAAGATTTGAGTGGGATAGAATAACCTGCTGCATTTTTAACATTATTATAGCCTTTCCCAAGCAAGAATTACCAGATGAGTAACTTAAGCTAAAGCAAATTTGTCTCCTATATATATGACATTTATATTAAGAATCCTCTGATTTCCCACAGGGTAAAAATGATCCTGATGCTGAGAAATGTCTGTGGGGCTGTCACTGACACATTAACTGCCTTCCAAAGCCTTCCCACTTTCCTCACATTCATGAAGTTTTATCACTTTTACATTAATTGAACACTGATGGTCCAATAAATTTTGAAACATAAATAGAACCCTCCCAACCACTAACATTTATCAAATAGCAGTAACACGTCAAATAAATTCTGGCCCTCAAAAAAAGGCCTTGTATCCACAGTATGAACTCTGATATTAAGTTATCCTCAAATGCTTTCCCACATCCCTTAAAATCAGGCGGTAGGTTTGTGTTTAACTAGTAGGACTTTGCAGATATCAATAAAATTTTGAGCCTTCCCACATGTCTTCATTCACTCCTCTGTCCTGTATGAATTCTTTGATGTTTACTAAGGTGTGAGCCACGAATAAAGGCCTTCCCACATTGCTTACATTTGTAAGGTTTCTCACCAGTATGAATTTTCTGGTGTCGATTAAGTTCTGAGCCACGACCAAAGGCCTTCCCGCATTCCTTACACTTATAGGGCTTTTCACCACTATGACTTCTCTCGTGATGAGTAAGTTCTGACTTTCGAATAAAAGCCTTCCCACATTCCTTACATTTATGGGGTCTCTCACCCGTGTGAACTTTCTGATGTCGAATAAGTTCTGTGCTACAAGTAAAGGCCATTTTACATTCCTTACATTTATAAGGTTTCTCACCAGTATGAGCTCTCTGATGTCGAGTAAGTTCTGAGCCACGACGAAAGGCTTTCCCACACTGCTTACATTTATACGGTTTCTCACCAGTATGAACACTCTGATGTCGAAGAAGATGTGAATCAGAGATAAAAGCTTTCCCACATTCCTTACATTTATAAGGTTTCTCACCAGTATGAATTCTTTGATGTAGACTCAGTTGTGAGGCACAACTATATACCTTCCCACATTCCTTACATTCATAGCGTCTTTCACCAGTATGAGTTATCTGATGAAGACTAAGTTGCGTGTCATAACGAAAAGCTTTCCCACATTCCTTACATTTGTGGGGTTTCTCACCAGTATGGATTCTCTGATGTCGAAGGAGGTGTGAGGGTCGGGTAAAGGCTTTCCCACATTCTTTACATTCATAGTATTTCTCATCTGTATGAATTCTCTGATGTAAATTAAGTTGTGAAGTAGATGGAAAGGCCTTCCTACACTCCTTACATTTATAGGGTTTCTCACCTATGTGGATCTTTTGATGTTTACGAAGTTGTGAGCCAGAATGAAAGGCTTTCCCACATTCTTTACATTTATGAGATTTCTCACCAGTATTAATTCTCTGAGGTTTAGTAACTTCAGACCCATGGATGTAGGCACATTTCTTACTTTCTTTACTTTTTTTGCTTTCATGAATTCTCTGATGCTTCATTAAGTCTGACCTACTATTAAAGGCTTTTCCACATTCTCCACATTTAGAGTCTTTTTCCTTATTAGGACTCCTTTCATGTTGACTATGGTGTGACTGGCACCTGACAGCTTCCTTACATCCCTTGCATTCATTGGTTTTTGCTCTAGTATGAATTGTCTGTAGTACTCCATGAACTGTGCACTGAACAGAAGCAGACTCTTCTCCAGAGGTTATTATGGCTTGTCTGAAATGTCCCTCCTGTTGTTTCTCCAAGTGGCATTTCATTTCTCTGTCATCTCTGACCCTAGTGCACTCAAGGTGAGAGCTTTCAACTCTTTTTATCTTCAGTTGCAATGATTTAATTTCATAACTGTCTGTCTTTGGAAATAAATTATTGGTTTCTCCTCTGGACTCCCAATCTGTAAGATAACAAGAAAGAAAATAGGATGTATTTTCATGTGGCAGGGGACATGAAAGTTCTAAGGTAGAAATGACAAACTAAA
Organism: Neofelis nebulosa; assembly: GCF_028018385.1. Taxonomy (NCBI): domain Eukaryota; kingdom Metazoa; phylum Chordata; class Mammalia; order Carnivora; family Felidae; genus Neofelis; species Neofelis nebulosa. Next base: position 17,283,743 of record NC_080798.1, on the reverse strand, counting down.
AATAGTGAATAATTTAAATAGTGAAACACAGCAGTGAAACTAAAAAAACAAAACAAAACAAAACACCCCAGATTGGGGGGAGGGGATGAGAATAGAGAAAATGAGGGGAATTTGTGAAGAAGTAGTTCTTCACCCCTGGCGAAAATCAGAATTAGCAAAGGATCATTACAAATATGACATTCAGGAATTGCCTAAGACCAATTAAATGAGAAATCTAAAGGCGTAGGACATTATATCTAACAGCAAGTCCTCTCATCTCTAGCTTCAAAATATATCCAGGTTTTGACTCCTTCTATCAGCATCTCTACCACCTTGTCCAAAGCCATCTTCTCACCAAAGCTAATACACTTCTCTAAGTGTAGGTCTCCCTACTTCCACTGTTGCTGTCCTATATCCCATACAGTAGCCAAAGTGTTCTTGTTAAGTAAATTAGATCAGGCCTTTCTTCTGCCTAAAATTCTCCACTGGATTTCCCTGTTGAGCAGAGCAAAAGTCAAAGTTCTTATGAGGTCTACAAAACCTTCCCTGAACCTGTCTTGCACTACCTCTGTCTGACCTCATTGCTGATCTCCTCTCTTTAGCACACTTTGCTCCACTCCCTGACCAACGGGATGGTCTTCAAACCTGTGAAGCACACCCCTCCTTCAGAATCTCTGTCTGCAAATATTTTCCCTAAGATATTAATATGGCTTGTTCAATTACTCCATTTTGACCTCTACTCAAACTTGAGACCACTCTTTACAAATCAGGTCCCTCATCACTCTACTTATTTTTTGCAATGTACTTATCATCACATGCCATTTTATCTATTTCTCCAACATTATCATGAGAACTTTCAAATATAAAGAAAAATTAAAAGAATTGGGACAGTGAACTCCCATATCCCCAAAACTTAGATTCTACAATAAATATCTGGCTCTACTTGCCTTATCACATATCCTTCTATCTCTCCATCCATCCACCTTGCAGACATCAGTATATATACCTCTAAACTCCACAGATATTATACTTTGTTTACTTCTGTACTGTCTGTCTGCCCTTCACTGTATCTGCACAGAGTAAATACTCTTTGATGAGTGAAAGACCACTGGCATTTTTATTAATCTCTCTCAGTGATTCAGAGGATCACTCACAAAGAGGATCACACTCAAAGTGTGTTTGTATACAGTACAGTTTAAATACAGTACATCCCATCTGTGCTTACAATAAAATACAAAATTCCTTACCAGACCTGCAAAACTCTGCATTATCTGGACGCTACTTCCCTATTCACTGTCATTTTAAGATGCTCTCCCATACACTCACCAGTACCTACTCTACTGGCCTCCACTGGACCCCTATATCATACCAATTACATTCTCATCTTAGACTTTTAGGAAATGCTCATCTCCAATGAATGCTCTGCTCCAGATTTCCTTCATGGCCAGTTTCTTTCATTGTAAATATCTTTATTTTCTGTCAAGTACCCTGTTCTTTGCCTTCATAATCTTTTCCTCAATTCTGGAATTGCACATTAGTTCATCGGTTTATCTACCGGGATAATTTCTCCCAAGGTGGCCTAGAACCAGCATAATACATATTTCACTCACCATTATATAATCAATCCCTAGCACATAGTTCAATTAATGTTAACTAAATACTAAAGGATACTCCAGTGGAAATAAAGGGAAACATGCTGCAGATAATGACATTAGAAGAGTGAGAATGAGAGTAATCACTTCATGTTTTATTTAACAGATGCGGGGAATGTCTTCTGGCCTCTGCTCCTTCCCAGCTTCACTGCCTTCTCTACAGCACTTCCCAAGTACATGGCGGTAAGGCACAAACAAGCCAGCATCATTAGTGTATCTGTACATGTCTTATACCAGTACCCTACGAAACTGATAGCTTTACACAACAATGAAAATCTTTCATGTAATTCTGAAAAAATTCTAATGGAAACTGAGGATACTATGGCAACCATTTATATGAAGTCATAATGTGTTGTGACAAAGAACACAGAGTCAGACTGCCTGGTTGTGAATGCTAGTCCCACAAGTTGCTAGTTGTATGACACTGGACCGTTACTTAGCTACTCGGAAACCAAGGAGGCTGAGACAAAGAGAGATGCTCGGGTAAGTTGTCAGAGCTGTGTACAGGCACCCTGTTGCTTGGGATAGTCCCTTTGCTCTTGCTAAGGTCCAGGGTAGTTGGACCAGCCAAAAGCAAGTTGCAGAAAAGACAAACAGTTGGGAAATCCAGAGAGATAAACCTAGAACAACTGGTAAGAAAAAATTGTTCTGTGATTAATGTATGGTCTATATCTGCAATCGAATGAAAATACCACTTACACTGGGGAATGCTATAAGGCTGTCCTTCAGAGAAGGGCACTAAAACTAAGGTCTATATAGACTGGTAAAATAATGTTGGCATTTTATGCTGTATGGAAAGTTCCACACATCAGGTGTCAGAAGATGCTGTTATTTTAAATATTTTATAAAAACAATCTGGTAGAAAGGGAAAACTGTAAAAAGCATGGGTTGGAATAAAAAATTTGGACCTTAAAGGAACATTCAAATCAAAAAGTAATATCCATCAAGGATGCTCCCATTGTTCCTACCCTGCACAATCACTCTTCATACTACAGAATCATTCCCCTACATTGATCTTTAATCTCTCCATTTTCCCTACTCCATGGTCTCATCCTAGCACAATGCAAAATCATCTTGACTTCCCAACAGCCTCCTAGCAAGTTTTACCATTTTTACTCACGAACCCTCTGATTCAATCCCTAAAGGACATCCAGTCCAATCATGTCCCTATCTTGTTTACAACCTCCAATGGCTGCCAAGTGTCCTCAACGAAAAAACTCTAAACTCCTAGACTTGGTGAGAAAGCCCTGCATGACGTAGACCTCCATTCAGGTCTTCCAGGACACCCACCCAAGGCTTTCTCTCCTTGGTGCCTTCAATGAAGAGATTCCTCTACCTGGTATAGCATTCCCACCACACCTCCTGGATCCTACTACTCATCCTTCCAGCTTCATATCATGTGTCACAATCTGAAAAGTCTTACCAGTCTGATAATATTGCCCCAAATCTTCTCTCACAGCAGTGCCTTACCTATAACCATCTCCCCTAAAAAGACATTCATTTCTCTGGCCATTGCACAGGCCAAGTTTCTAAAAAAGAAAACTTATAGCGTTATCAGTGATTAAGAATTTAAATCAGCCCTTAAGTCCAGGCTCCTGGTAAGACTGGCTCTTCCTTGTCTGAACACTGCCCATTAATTCAAGGTTTATGATTCAAGGAAATGCCCAGAAAGAGCCCCAAGTGTTAAACTATAATCACACTTGGCCCCTCTCTACCAAACACACTATTTCCAGAAGGGGCCTATTAATAAGACAATCCCTTATTTTGCCCTACAAGGTCATTCTCATGCCCTGTGAGAATAATTCCAGCAGGCCTAGCATCCTTCCTAACCCTAGCTACTTCCTAAGTTATTCATTGTTATCTTTTAGTTCCTTCCATTGTTTTCTAGAATCCTTTTTATACAACCGAAATAGCACTGACTCTAAAAGTTAGGTACCATGCTTTTTTCACCTAAACATTATAGCATTGCTTCAAAAATGTTTTATAAAAAATATTTAGGGGTGCCTGGGTGGCTCAGTTGGTTGAGCATATGACTTCAGCCTAGGTCATGATCTCTTCGTTCCTGAGTTCGAGCCCCATGTTGGGTTCTGTGCTGACAGCTCGGAGCCTGGAGCCTGTTTCAGATTCTGTGTCTCCCTCTCTCTCTCTGGCCCTCCCCCGCTCATGCTGTCTCTCTCTCTCTCTCTCTCAAAAATAAATAAACATTAAAAAATGTTTTTAAAAATATTAAAAATGCTGAGGTTTCTGTATCCCAATTGTGGTAGTGGTTATATAAATATACACATCATAAAATCACAGTAACCTAAAAGAATAATAAAAATTAAAATTAAAAAATGAGTGTATGTGAACATCAGTGAATTCTGAATTAGGTCTATCTATAGTTTTGTTACTACTATTGTGCCAACATCAATTTCCTGGTTTTGACAGTGTACTAAGATTAGGTAAGATGTTATCATTAGGGAAAGCTGGGTGAAGGGTACAAGGGAACTTTCTGTGGTATTTTTGTAATTCCTTCTGAGTCTTAAATTATTTTGAAATAAAAAGCTAAAAAGAAATGGTAACAGTTATAAGTATGTATGTCTAATAACAGAGGCCCAAAATACATGAAGCAAAAACAGAACTGAAGAAAAAAACAGACAATTCAACAAATTGAGGACTTCAGTGCTCTACTTTCAATAATGGATAGCTCAACTAGCCAGAAGATCAACAAGGAAACAGAAAACACACTTTTAAATAACCAAAGGGTCAAAGAAGAAATCACAAGAGAAATTAGAAAATACTTTCAAGTTGGGTGAAAGGAAAACTTAATATACCAAAACTTATGGGATACAGTTAAAACAGATCCTAAAGGGAAATTTGCAGCTTATATGCCTATATTAAAAAACAAAAAACAAGAAATATCTCAAATCAGATTTTGGAACTAGACAGAGTCAAGTAAACCCAAAGATACCAGAAGGAAGATAATAACGATTAGAGTGGAAATGAACAAAACAAAAGAAGAAAAATAGGCAAATCAACATAACTTTAAGCTGGTTCTTTGAAAAAGATCAACAAAACTGGCAAACTTTTAGCTAGAAAAAAAGAAAGACTAATACTGATATCAGGAATAAAAGAGGGATATCACAACCAACCTTACAGAAATAAAGGGTGAGGACTGGGTGTGGGGATTGATTGCTTATGGGTATGGGGTTTCATTTTGGGGTGATGAAAGGTTCTAAAATTAGACTGTTGTCACAGGTGCAAACTCTGAATATACTAAAAAACCACTGAACAGTACACTTTAATCAGAGGCAAATATGAGGAAGGGTAGCAACAGTGATAACTGGAGTGAAAATTTGAGGCTTTGTGCTGAAACATCCTTCCTTCTCCAGATCTCAGGCCTTTTCAGTGAGCTTTCCTACTAATAACTCAGATGTGATGCCTTCTCATAGGCTCCCTAGGTGACCACCTGCCACAGTCTTCCCAATAAGAGTCACTATTACTCACCTGGGCACCATTCTTTTGTTTCCTTACTCTTAACCATCCAGGGCTCCTTCCCCTGCTCCAATAAGGAGATCACATTTGGCTTAGAATCAGAAAGTCCTGCTCAAAAAAAAAAGGTCGGGGGGGGGGGGGGGGGAACGACAAAGTTATGTTAGGCGTGTACCGGAATTAAAATCAGTCCGTGATTTTCAAGGAAGAGTAAATAGGTTAAGAGTCAACAAAAGGGGTATAAGTCACAGGTACAAAAAAGATAAAAGTTGTCCAACGGAGCAGCCAATTTCTAACTTCATATGGGATAATCCTTTCCTTGTGAAGCAAGAAGCATCAATTCAGCCAGGCAATGTGAAAAGCACTCATGAGAAATTCTTAAGAGAACATAAAATTCCAGAAGTCCAATTCTGAATTTTAGGGGGCTCAAAAACTTACCCAGTGAGATCAGGTTGTTATAATTCTCCAACATTACATCTCGGTACAAACCCTTCTGAGAAGGGTGCAAGCATTCCCACTCCTTTTGAGAGAAGTAAATGGCCACATCTTTAAACTTGAAGCCCTGAAACCACAGATAAATACACTATTTGTGAAAATAATGGACAAAATATTTACAATGGAATTAAAAAAATGGAAAAAGAAATTTAGTAAGGTGACAACATTAGTAAGGTAACAGGCTGTGCTGGGCCCTTTAATGCAGGTGGTTCAGTGTGGAAACAAGAGTGATCAGAGCATACAGCATTCTTGGTGCACACATCATGCTTGACCATGACTGTAACTACATAAGTAACCTCTTGACACTATCTCCTTCCATTATCTCCCCAGGTTTGGGAATAACCAAAGTTCATATGACTGGTGTTTCCCAATTAAACTATACACACATACAAATACACGGCACACTGTGTTCACCACACGACACTTGTGACTATCTCCTTCCCCAGTATTCTCCTTCTCCCAATAAAGAAATACTTTTTAAAAGTCTGAATCATTCAGAAATATTTTATAAAATTTCTATTTCCTGGAGCACCTGGTTAAGCACTCAATTTAGGTCAGTTAAGTGTCCGACTCTTGATTTTGGCTCAGGTCATGATCTCATGATTCGTGAGTTCCAGTCCCACATGGGGCTCTGCACTGACAGCGTGAAGCCTGCTTGGGATTCTTTCTCTCCCTCTTTCTCTGCCCCTCCCCTGCGCTCTCTCAAAATAAATAAAATTTTAAAAATGTATATTTCTGAAAGTAGGATTTGAATATAACTTGGTGATTTAATAATTTCTTAAAAACTCACGTTCATAAAAATGCCAGAATATTAAAACCTAATCACTTTTCCATGTCATGAAAAATTCTAAAATAGACATCATTTTTACTGGCTATATGACAACCCATCTTATACATTCAATGTTCTCACTCTGGGGTACTAGGCTGCATAAGTTCTCTAAAGTTCTTTTGCAGTATGAGTCTTTACTTCTCAACACTTTATACATCTGGTTGTACTGTTCCTATACTTTCCTTGTTCCTGATCTGCCAGAACTAATGGAGGAAGATCCAGACTCAGAATGAAACAACCCAAGATGAGCATACGCCACGTAAGTTCAAAATGGACTGACTTATTGGTGTCTACATGGCACAGACTTCTTGGAATATCACGTAACTCCATACTCTCAATCTATCAAATCTCTATCATAACCCCAGTCTTAAAATTAAATCTCAGAGAGTTACAGATTTGGGAAAATACTGTAACAAATCAACATCAATTACCTTCTTGTCTAATTAGAAAATCGAGTTTGCAACATGGGTTCCTACTTAACCACTTCATGAAAAGCCCACTTTAACAAGGAAGGTATAATATTTTCAGCAAGGATTTCTACTCCATCAGTATTCCTGGTGAAAGGATATGCACATAAGGAATGCTAAGTGGTTTGCTGAATGAATATTGAAACACCTGTAAAACAGAGGAACACTTATGGGACAGCAGCCTTTGGTAGCATCACTCACTGGAATGGATAACAAGTAAGTTCTTTGGAGGGGCTCAGGAAAGCACTAAGTTTCAGGAAAAAGAAATCCACTGCTCAAATCTTTTAAAATGAAAATGCATTCAATGAAACAGCAATTCACATAAATAATAGCTTTAGGGTTGTAAAAACAGATCATTTGTTTCTCAGGTTGATCCTACAGACATGCATAACTTAAGGAAATGGAGGAAGAAGCAAAAGCGGTCTTGAGTCACGGGACTGACTTCAGAGTCCTCAAAGACAAAGAATAAATTTTCCTCCCCTCTCCTGTTCTAATCTTCCTGCTAGTGACAGCTCTTCTCTCTTTCTCTCTCTCACACACACACATACAAAGTCTGCCTTTCTTGATTTGAGGAAGAATAACAAAACTTTGCCTTCCAGAACCCCAGAGAATCCAACTGTACATAATGTGTTTAGAGGAAACAGCTTTCCCAGCAGATATGAACTCAGAAGGGCCTGTTCTGACATGCCCCAGGCAGATCTTTGTTCTACAACCTGGAAGACACTGAGCTCCTCAATCATGGGTGCATCCCAAAGACAGGATGGAGCCCCCAGGCCCAGGAGCACTGAATACTTGGACAGTCCCAACCCTGGATAACAGTTTCTGCAACAGAAATCTCCAGCCTCTCCCTGGCCTAACAGGCTCAGTGTATTAGGTACCTCTTTAGCTTTGTTCCCACATCCCAGAACTAGGGCTCTTAGAACCCCAACTGAAACTTCTTTTCACAAAGACCTTGCCCAGAATCACCAATACTGAGTCAGACAACCCACCAGGATCAGCAGGTCCTTAGTAGTCTTGGCAGAGCTCAACCACCTGGATGCAAGTTGCAATGGCTTTACAAGAAACCACAATTCTCAGAATCTTTGTGGCCAACACATTCTGGTTCCCAACCAAGATCACCATGGCGTTCCTGCCTGACATTACCCTTTTTCACTGCTACCCCTAGCCTTATTGCTGATAGTGTTCACATCATCTCAAGTACAATTACTGCATATTAAGCACTTTAAGTTTATGGTGCTTGTATGTATGAATCCTTACGAGAGGCCCACAAATCCTAATTCAAAGGAAACTTTAGCTCGGAGAAGTAAAGTCATTTACTCAAATTTGCAGTTAGTGGTAGCATTGCTGGCTTTTGAATCTAGATTTAGATTTCTCCAACTCTGAAACTGATGGTCTTCCACTTCTGACTGTTACAGATGCAGCCAGGGATTTCTGAAGATCCTTTAAAAAAAATCCTGAACTGGGCTCTCCACTCTGGGGAGCAGAAAATGCTTAGTCTTCTCTGTTTGTCACTACAAAGCACAACACTCTTTGAAGGGAAATCAGAGGTAGAAGGGAAAGGGAGGAAAGCAGCAGTTCTATAAACAAGACTCCATTATCCAAAAATGTCAAAATCCTCCATGACTCCGGCTCAGTGGGGGCACTTGGGGACATGATGATTTAGACCCAGCACCTGCCTTTAAAAAGCTCAGAATCAGGGAGGAAAAACAGAAAAAAGGAGACAATCACAGGACATCAAGCTCTGTGGAAGACTGGTTATCATGATCAAATTACCAGGTGAAAAATAATGTTCTGAATATTGAAAACATTTTGGGATGCAGTGATGATCTGGTAAAGAAGGAAAGTAATCTTCAGAAGCTAAAATCAAGTCAAACTGGGAACCAAGAGGAGTGTGCTGAGCCACTGACACTTATTTTACCAGAGAACCTCTGCTGAGCCCAGATGACCATGAGCTTTGACACTCAAAGAATGGGGGGAGAGGAGACCAAGCCTATCGCTGGTCAAGATGGAAGTCTAAAAGGTTCTGCACTGCAAAGTCCTGGGAACTCTAGGACCATGCCCTCAAAATAAGAAAAAGTAGAAGCAACACTCCCATTCTTGAGTACTGCAAAGAAAATGGCCTGACTTGGATCCTGACATAGAAAAGAAAGGAAAAGAAAGAAAAGAAAACAGAAGAAAAGAAAAGAAAACAGAAGGAAAGGAAAGGAAAGGAAAGGAAAGAAAAGGAAAGAAAAGAAAAGAAAAGAAAAGAGAAAAGAAAAAACATTTTCCCGAGGAACTATAACCACAAGTCAGCCTTCCCACAGCTGTGTGGCTCATATGCACATTACTAAGGTGACTCTATAAAACATGCCATCTATAAACCTACTTTAAGGTGGCTTTGGTTTGGCAGTGCTCTTGGCAGAAGCAAACACAGACCTGGCCTAGAGAACAATCTTCAACCAGGCCTTCAGAATCCCTAAGTAGAATTCCAAGGAAAATGACCCAAATGTCAAAAATAATAAAACAGCATAACACTGTGAATACACTAAGTACCACTAAACTGTATACTATAAAATGGATAATTGTATGTTATGTGAATTTCACCTAAATACAAAACTAAATAAAAAGAAAACATGCAAAGAGGGCTATTTCCAGGATCAGAGAGTCAGGAAAATCAGTCATGCAATTGTTGTAAATTTCCATTACAAACTTTCTGTAATAAAAATGTTAGGGGGAAAATATCACACCTGCAAAGATTCATATATTACATAGATAATGACAGGTATATTACAGAAAGGAGGTAAGATAGTGAGAAACAAAACCACAAAATGACAGGTAGATTTAAAAGGAAAAAGTACTTCTGGAACAAAAAAACCCCCTAATATTTAAAATTAAGTCATATTATGGCTAGAATAAATATTTCTGAAAAGAAAATTACTGGACTAAAAGATATGAAAAGAGATTGTGGAGAATGCTATCAAGAAAGACAACGTGGGAAAGTATAAGATATGCCAAGAAGATAAGTGAGAGGTTTAATAGGTATCTAACCAGAGTTGTAGAAGGAAAAGTAGAAACTACTGAGAAAAGGCAGTAATTGAAGACCTAAAGGGGGCACCTGGGTGGCTTAGTTGGTAGAGAATGCAACCCTTGATCTCGGGGTTGTAAATTCAAGCCTCACGTTGGGCATAGAGCTTACTTAAAACAACAACAACAAATTTCTTAAGGCTAAGAAATTTTCAAAACTGGCAAATGCAAGCATTACTCAGAAGCCCAAAGAGTCTCAAGGAGAATAAAAAGAAACCCCAGACAATTATATCAAAACTGCAGAGCATTAAAAACAAAGAGAATATGTAAGAAACAATTTGAGATAAAAGATTATCTACCAAGAACAGCAGTCTTATTACCAAATGATTATTCAATAGCAACAATACAAACCAGAAGACAGCAGACTATCTCACCTGAAAGAAAATTATCTTTCACAATGGGAGCAAATCAAAACATTTTCAAAAAACCAAAAACCAAACCTTCCAGAAATTCATTAAAATATGTACTTCCATCTGAAGGAAAGTGATTCCAAGGTAGAAGTTTTAAGACATAAAAACAGTGAACAAACAAAGTGGCAAACATGTGGACAACCTAAACTAACATTCAAATATAGAAAATAAGAAAAACGTTGTAGGGGTTAAACAAAGGGTAGGGGCGCCTGGGTGGTTCAGTCGGTTGAGCATTTGACTCTTGATTTCGGCTCAGGTCATGATCCCAGCATCATGGGATCAAGCCCTATGTCTGGCTCCACACTGAGCTGCTTAGGATTCTTTCTCTCTCCCTCTCCCTCCCTCTACCCTTCTCCCTTGCATGCTTGCTCACTCAAAAAAATAAAAAATTTTAAAAAGGGGGTATAGAATTAAAACATTTTACAATATAAATAATTTAATCAGTTGGAAGAGCCTAGTTCCTTATACTATTCAGCATCTTTATGTCAGATGCTTAACCAACTAAGCCACCCAAGCACCCCAATATGTTAAGATTTCTATGGTAATCACTAAAGAAAACTAGGGGCGCCTGGGTGACTCAGTAGGTTAAGATCCCGACTTCAGCTCAGGTCATGATCTCACAGCTCGTGGGTTGCAGCCCCGTGTCAGGCTCTGTGCTGACAGCTCAGAGCCTGGAGCCTGCTTTGGATTCTGTGTCTCCCTCTCTCTCTGCCCCTCCCCTGCTTGTTCTCTGTCTCTCTCAAATAAATGAACATTTAAAAAAATTTTTTAATAAAAAAATAAAAAAGAAATTAAAAAATAATAAATTTTAACATATCTTAACTTACCAGTGTCTAAAGAACATCTTGTGGTACCTGACTGGCTTAGTTGGTAGAGCTTGTTGACTCTTGATCTCAGGGCCCTGAGTTCGAGACCCATGTTGGGTGTGGGCCTACTTAAAATTTAAAAAATAAGGGGCGTCTGGGTGGCTCAGTTGCATAAGTGTCCAATTCTTTTTTTTTTTTTTTTTTTTTTTTAAAGCTAGCTTTAAGATTTTTTTTTTAACATTTTTTTAATTTATTTTTGAGACAGAGAGAGACAGAACATGAACGGGGGAGGGTCAGAGAGAGGGAGACACAGAATCGGAAACAGGCTCCAGGCTCTGAGCTGTCAGCACAGAGCCCGGCGCGGGGCTCGAACCCACAAACCATGAGATCATGACCTGAGCCAAAGTCGGCCGCCCAACCGACTGAGCCACCCAGGCGCCCCAATAAGTGTCCAATTCTTAATCTGCAGCTCAGGCCATGATCTCACAATTTGTGAGATTGAGCCCTGCTTGGGATTCTCTGCCTCTTTCTCTGCCCCTCGCCCACATACTCATGCTCGTTCTCTCTCTAAATAAAAAACTTTAGGGAAAAAGTTAAAAAAAAAAAAAAACAACTAAAGAACATCTTTATGTCAGATGATTTCCTAAGTCACCCAGGCACCCCAATATGTGCCCAAAATTTCTAAGTTAACCACTAAACAAAACTAGGGGCATTTGGGTGGCTCAGTCAGTTAAGCTTCCAACTTTAGCTCAGGTCATGATCTCATAGCTCGTGGGTTCCAGCCCTGTGTCGGGCTCTGTGCTGTCAGCTCAAAGCCTGGAGCCTGCTTTGGATTCTGTATCTCCCTCTCTCTCTCTCTCTGGCCCTCCGCCACTCACACTGTTTCTCTCTTTCTCCCTCAAAACAAAAACATTAAAAAAAGTTAAACAGCAATCTTCCCCAAACTGATCAGAGTCAATGCAGTACAAATTGATATCCCAACTGGAATTTTTTTTTTAGGTTTATTTATTTATTTTGAGTGAGAGGGGTGGGGCAGAGAGAGAAGGAGAGAGAGAATCCCAAACAGGCTCTGTACTGGCAGTACGGAGCCCAATGCAGGGCTCGAACTCATGAACTATGAGATCATGACCTGAGCCAAAACCAAGAGTCGGACACTTAACCAACTGAGTTATCAAGGTACCCCTATCACAACTGGATTTCTATAAAACTTAATCAGCCAATTCTAAAATTTATATGAAGAAGCCAAAGGCCAAAAAATCGCTTAGACTCCCAGCAAACAAAACTATTGTAGAGGAACATGACTTAACAAATATCAAACATTACTATAAAGCTGTCTTAATTAAGACAATGTGTTTTTGGTGCAGAGAAAGAAAACACTAGGGAAAGACAAACAGAGCAGTGGGCCAGAAAGGACAGAACAGCCAATTCATATACATGGAAACTCAATTTTGACAGAACTGCCAATGAAGTACAGAGGGGAAAGGATGACTATAGTAAATTTGGCCTCCAGGGGCACCCGAGTAGTTCAGTCAGTTAAGCTGCATGTGACCCTTGATTTTGGCTCACGTCATGATGTCCTCATGATCAGTGGTTAGATGTGGTCCCCTATCAACTCTACACTCCCTTTCTCTCTGCCTTTCCCCCACTTGTGCATGAGTTCTCTCTCAAATAAATAAATAAATAAATAAATAAATAAATAAATAAATAAAATTAAAAAAGAAAGAAAGAAATTTGGCCTCCAAAGAGAGGTGTTGCCTTTGGCTCATGGGATGTAACTTCTAAACACTTGGAATTTCCCAAGTGACAAGGGTGTTTTTGTTATTTATGGTGGGCCCCTTAGACCACAGTGTAAGATTATGCTGATGAGATGGCTCAGGGTGGGGCTGGCCATGCCTTAAAGACCAACCATGTATTCAGAGCTTGAGCCATGTGGTATTAGCTCAATCTCTAGGCAAATAAAAACTCTGGATACTGAAGCTTGGGTGAACTTTCCTGGTTGGCCATACTCTGCATATTGCCACATACTGATACTGGGAAGGTAAACTTCAAGTCTAGAACCCTCCCAGATTCTACCCTATTCATCTTATCCCTTGGGCTGATTTTAACGTATTCTTTCCTGTAATAAATGTGCCTATGAATATGGTAACTTTTAGGGAGTTCTAGGAATCTTTCTAGTGAATTATTGAACCTGAGGATGGTTGTGAGAAACCCTGAATTTACAGCCAGCTGGTCTGAAATGAGGGTGGTCCTAGGGACTCTCAACCTTAGAGCTAAGGTCTGAAGTGAGGGCAACCTTGTAGGGCCTGTTCCCTGAGACTGTGCAGTTTGCCTAATCCTCTGTGATGGCCTTTCAAATAAATGATGTTGGGATGTTAGTTATCCAAATGGAAAAAGTGAAACTGGACCCCTACCATATACCATATCCTAAAATCAATCCCAATTGAATTAAAGACTGAAACACAAAAGGCAAAACAATATCATTCATAGAAAACATGGGAGAGTACCTTTACTCACAGAAGAAAAGAGATTTCTTTTTTTTTTTAATTTTTTAATGTTTATTTTTGAAAGAGAGCAAGTGGCAGAGGGACAGAGAGAGAGGGAGACACAGAATCTGAAACTGGCTCCAGGCTCTGAGATGTCAACACAGAGCCCTATGTGGGGCTCAAACTCATGAACCGTGAGATCATGACCTTAGCTGAAGTCGGACGCTTAACCAACTGAGCCACCCAGGCGCCCCAAGGAAAAGAGATTTCATAAACAAGACATAAATAAGTTAGTAAATGAAAGGAAAACAGTGTTAAATATGATGGCATTACAATTGAGAATTTCTACTGCCACTTAATGTTAGAAGCCACATATTGAAAGTATGTATAGCACACATAACTGACAAAGGATGACAATGTCAATCTACAATATTTAAGAAATAACCTACAATGCACCAAAAGGAACAAAAAACTGGAAACACAAAACTCAATGGAAGCATTAGAAAACGACGCGAAATAAAACTTCAGAAAAGAGAAACCATAAAAGGGCCGGGGGCGGGGGTTCAACCTTATTTAGTGCCCAAATAGGCCAGTTTAAAATCAGAATAATGTATCAATTCATACCCACCAAATAGGTAAAAACTTAAAAGTCTAACAATATCAAGTAGTGGTGAGAATATGAGGTAACAGGGTTTAAAAACAGGTATAAACACTGAAAAACAATTGAGAAGGGTCTACTAAGAGTTCTACTCTTAGTTATATGCCCAGAGAAATTCTTGCACATGACACAACAGACAAGTTCAAAAACGTTCACAGGAGTAGTGTCTGTAATATAAAAGAAAAAAATGTATTTATACAATGGATGGCTATACAGTAAATTCACAACATAAATGAATCTCCTGAATATACACTAAGAGACAGGTAATGAAATCACATAAGATTCCAAACTGTATGATTTTATGTATATCAAATTTAAAATAAAAACAAACACATATGTTTAATTGTAAAGAAAAGTAAGGGAATGAAAAACAAAATTCAGAAGTTACCTATAGAGACTGGACTGGGATGACTCATGGGGGTTTTTAATAATTAACATTCTACTTTTTAAATATGGGTGTTCAGATATTTGTCATACATTATACATTTTCTACACTCAATATTTAATAAAATCAGTTTTAAAATGTCAATTACAATACAGTATGGAAAGAACTACAACAGACGCAGCATAGGGGAATGTCAGCACAGTCACTCAGTTACCAAGCATAATCAAGAGACTGAAGCAGGCTTCACAGAATCCAGAGAAAGTGGTGGTATGGGATATGCCCCCTTTTGTGTTTCTTGTGCCATAGAGGCAAGAGATAGCACTGTGCATTATGGGAATAGCTAGAGTCGAGTGACAAAGGGAACAGAGTAACGAAGTTAAGAAGGATCAGATCATGAGACATTTTGACTTGTTCTCATAGCTGAGGGGGTTCTAAGCAGGATAAATTACATCTAATTACAAGTAGATGAATCTTGCTATGGAAAATGAAATAGTGACTTACTTAGGTTAAAGGGTATGTGAAAGTTTCATGTAACATATAGAAGATTAATTGGGGCCCGGGGCGGGGCGGGGGTGGTGGTGGAAACAGAGGATTCCAACAAGCAAAAACAAACTGAACAGCATTCCTTTTCTTTTCTTTTTTTCTCGAGGAGAGAGCAAGAGAAAGAGTGAACAAGTGAGCAGGGGAGGTGGGGGTAGGGAGAATCTTAAGCATCTTAAGCAGGCTCCACTCCCAGCTGCAGAGCCCAAAGTGCAGCTTGAGCTCATGACTGTGAGATATGACTGGAGCCAAAATCAAGAGTTGGACACTTAACAACTGAGTCACCCAGGCACCCCTGAACAGCATTCCAAGTAGAGTGAACAGGGTAAACTGTAGAGAAAGGAATATAGCCTGTATGTCTGAAGAGAAGACAGTTCACTGGGATAACTGTTGAGGTATTCTGGGAAAGGGGTAGACAGAAGTGATACTGGAGAAATCCAAAGGGGCCACGACAGAAAGGTCTTAGATGACAGATCATCCCTGCCAAGATTAAACCGCCTTCTCCAATACTAGGATTGGTGCTCCAATAAACATAGAATGTGCTTTACAGTAAATGTGTAATGAAACGTATAAAAGTATAGCTTTGTCCTGAAAGCAATAGGGATTTACTGAATAAAGGAAATGACATGCCTGGACTATTTTATTGGCAAGGAGTAAAAGTAGAGCCACGTGGTCCAATTAGGAGGACAATGCACTATTCCCTCTACACAAAAGTCTGATCTGGGATGCAGACAGTGGTGTGAGGTTATAAGGCATGACAACAAGAAACAGGAAACAGAAGCAATGGGATTTGGGACCAGGAGGTAGGAGTTGGGAGAACTCCAGGTTGCCAGTTTCAGTGCAAATTCAGTTGAATTTCCATTACTATCACATTCTCCAAACCTTATATAATGACCACTTTATATACAGGATGTTATGAGGAAGCCCATGGTCACAAAGCTAGTAAAGTGCAAAAACAGGATAAGACTCTACTCTTTTTAACAGTGCATAGCTTCTCATTCATACAGAGAAAGGACAATCCACCACTCTGAGGAGGAAATGAAGGGAGAAATGGACAGATGTCCAGAGTTGTAACGCAAGGGGAGCTGGAGTTCCTTCCTTACCAAAATGTGCTAAGAATGGATAGGGAGGATGTAGTTTCTCCTCTGAGAATCTGAGGAGGGTTCTGGCCAGGATGAAAAGGGGAAGACAAACTCACCAAATTCTCACAGAATTCAGAAGAAAAGTCAGAGAAAGGAAGAAACAGATTAATCCAGAAGAGAAAGAGTATTTAGGGGCACCTGGATGGCTCAGTGAGTTAAGTGTCAGACTCTTAATATCAGCTCAGGTCATGATCTCAGGGTTCGTGGGATTAAGCCCCATGTCGGGCTCTCGCTGGCAGTGCAGAGCCTGCTTGGGATTCTTTCTCTCCCTCTCTCTGCCGCTCCCCCACTTACACGGTCTCTCTCTAAATAATATTTAAAAACATTAAAAAAAACATAAAGCATATTTTATTAGTCTCTCAAGAGAAAGGAATCCTTGAGAACTGATTGGCCAGAATGAAAAGCCACACTCAGACACATCCAAAGAAAAAACCTGAATATACTACAAATACTGCCATTCTTTAAAACTGACTACTCCAAAGCCACAGGAAGAGAGGAATTAGGTTATTAGGTTATTTCTAGACAAAATTTAAATAAACACTCCATATTAGAAATTTTACAACCAACATTTGCTGGTCATATCTCACACCAGATGCTTATACATTAAATAGTCTGGGGGGTGGTGGTGCCTGGATGGTCAGTCAGTTAAGTGTCCAACTCCTGATTTTGGCTCAGGTCATGATCTCACAATTTGTGAGTTTGAGCCCTCCGTTGGGCTCTGTGCTAACAGCATAGAGCCTACTTGGGATTCCCTCTCCCTCTCTCTCTCTCTGCCCCTCCCCTGCTCAAGCTCTCAAAATAAATAAATAAACTTAAAAAAAAAAAAAAAGATTAAATTGGGCAAAAGACGAAGTACTTTAGAAAAATATGAATGACTTTTCTATATTTGTATTAGGGAAGGCCATGACATAAAAGAAGAAAACATTTTTTGAAAACTCTGAATCTAAAACACATACAGAATAGATTAACTGTGAAAAAACTTCTAAAACAACTTATAAATGACAGAGAATATACTCAACATATATTCAACATAAACCAAAGAAGATAATGACCTTTGACAAGTGGGTAAAAGTAGAAGGATCCCAGTTGTATAATTTATTAAATGTGTAATTTGAAGTGACTTAATAGAATCTATTTCCTCATCTGTCAACTTAGAGTAATTCCATATTTCATCAATTCTTTTTTTTTTTTTTTTTTTTTTTTTTTTAATTTTTTTTTTAATGTTTTTTATTTATTTTTGGGACAGAGAGAGACAGAGCATGAACGGGCGGGAGAGGGGCAGAGAGAGGGGGAGACACAGAATCGGAAACAGGCTCCAGGCTCCGAGCCATCAGCCCAGAGCCTGACGCGGGGCTCGAACTCACGGACCGCGAGATCGTGACCTGGCTGAAGTCGGACGCTTAACCGACTGCGCCACCCAGGCGCCCCTAGTCAATTCTGAGATGCCACTGGTTGTAAAGCCACCATTATTTTATACACCAGGAAAGAAAAAAAATTCCACCAGTGAAACTATGACTGGCCAGGAATTGTGAAACCAGTTCAAATTCAGAGAATTTAAAATGTGAAGGGGAAAAAAAAATGCATTACAGAATATCTCATGGAGTTGTTAATGTGGATTCAACAAGACAACACATGTAAAAAACTTCAAACTATAAATGGCTTAACAATCAGTTAAGTTAGTTCCTTTTGTCACTAGCATGATCCCATTCTGAAAACAAAATTACAAACCTACACTTTTGTACAGACAAAATTTGAAAATTTTTTTTTTAATTTTTTTTTTTTAACGTTTATTTATTTTTGAGACAGAGAGAGACAGAGCATGAACGGGGGAGGGTCAGAGAGAGGGACACACAGAATCTGAAACAGGCTCCAGGCTCTGAGCTGTCAGCACAGAGCCCGACGCGGGGCTTGAACTCACGGACCACGAGATCATGACCTGAGCCGAAGTCGGCCGCTTAACCGACTGAGACACCCAGGCGCCCCCAAAATTTGAAAATATTAATCCCATCTCTACATGGTGGGACCATGGTTGACAAACTTTCTGAAATGTTCTCAAGTTTTGAAATGTTTTTAAGAACCCTATTTTACTTTAATCATTAGAAAGAGAGCAATTAGGTTATTTCTATCTTGGAGAAAAAAGTACATACAGCTGATGCAGGCAGGCAGGACTTCAGGCTGTTAGAAATTTGGAAGCATGTGACCCTGAAGCGGACAACAAAGAAATTAGTGAGACTGAAGTGAGTAACCTCATTCTGTTCTTTAACTTCTCTGCCAAAGCAGAGAGGCACATCTGTCACAACTATTCTGTGAATGGATAAAATCCAGGGAAATGGAAATTCTAGATGGATGAGACAATGTATGCAAAACAGACAGTCCTGGGTTAGACTCTTACCTGGTTTAGGAAAACTGCTCCATAAATTTGGTTTCCTTCTTGCTTACCCTTTTTTTTTTTTTTCAAATCACTACTGTAAATTTTTTGGATAGAATCCTGAAATAGGATATTGTTCTGTAAACCAAGAAACCCTTTCCAAGAAGAGAGTGCCAAATACAACTTACCTCTGCCATGCCTTGTGATGTACAGCGGCTTTTCTCTCTTCTTCTGGACTGCTAGAAAATGAAAAAGATGGACAGTGGTTAATAAACTATGAGACAACAGACCCTTTCTGGAGCCCAGACGAGGCCAAATCAGAGCAAACCCTGGCCCCACTCCAGGCACGGAGAGTGAGCCCAAAGCCAAAGAAGGCTGTAACCCCATCCCCACTCTTATCATCACAGAAAGCAGGCGACCTTAGGGGCCCAGACGGGAGTCCTGGGAGAGAACCCCAGACTGTGGCCTCCTTCCTCCACAGGAGACTGAGCTCTTCCAGACTCCGTAGACAGAGTCCGAGAGGCAGCCGGCCACGTGGGGCTCTCCCACTGGGCCTTAGAAAGCCTCGCTTAATGTACTAACCACTGCTCCACGGGCACTGGTCGCCGAGCAAAGGAGGTCGGGCTCACAAACCACTTCGGGAGAATATCGCACAGACTTTCCGTCCAGGCAGAAGGTCACACAGCAGCGACACCTCTGACCTCGAGAAACCGCCAGCCAGCTTCAGAGCCAGCATGATACCACTCCCACACCCCGTGCGGATGCGCTGCTGATACCTCCCTCCCCCGAGTGAAGACTAGAGGCCTCGACATTCCCCAACCTCCGCTACGTCTTTACTTTTCAAGCGGGAGGACACAGCCTAGAAATGCCCAAGGGCCACCCGTTTGTTAGACTCCAGACACACCCTGGCCCCGCCCCGGAGCCCCTCAGCATCCACTTTTCCGGGGTCCTCGCATTCCAGTCTGGTAGAATCCGCCCCAAACTGGTGACACAGCCGGCCCGCAACGCCCCGACCCTTTACACCCGAACTCCCGCCAACTCACCACCGGCCAAGACAACTTCGGCCGGAAGTGGAATATGCCGCGGAGCCCCCAGGAAAATTGTAGTCCAGGAGAGGAAAAATTCAGCTGGAGCCTGGCCGGCACAACAGTCTTCGCCCAGTGTCGCGTCGTGTTCCTAGCCTTCAGTGAAGGCCAGTACTGACAGTCCAGCCTCGCCTAGCATCTTCTAAGGACCTCGGCGCACCGACAGGTCCAAGCAGCAATAAGGTGGCTGCTGTTGGGTGGGGGAAGGGCTGTGGACCGAGGAGGCTTCTGGGAAATGTAGCCCCCCAGCCAGGGGAAGGGTCAGTCCCTAAAGTTAACCCGTCTGCAGCACTCCTCGCTCCAAACTGGGAAATGACCAGAGGTCTCTTAAGAACTGTAGTTAAAAGCCGGGAAGCAGACAGCCCAGAGTACTCTCCACAAGGAGCCGTGCTCTGAGAGCGGGATCCTGAGTGGACGACTCCCCGACACGCCACTAACTAGGAATCCTCCCGGATGTGGGTTCAGCCCGTCCCACGATCCCTCCTGGTAGAGTGCTCAGGTGCGTTTAAATGCTCAAGTTTCGGCTGAGGATTCATTCCCCCGTCCCGGGCACCACCAGAAAGCGCACTCCTCCCTCCGTCAGTACTGCCGTTACCCAGAAGCCAGGTGTCCGGGCTCTTCAACCCAATTCCGGCGGGGCCTCAGGGGCACCGGGAGCTGCGGATCCTCGGGACGTCTGGGAAATGTAGTCCCGGCCTAACGGGTTTGGGAATGTGGCGGAGGAGACCTTGAATGAAAGGTGGCAGTCTTGAACTCAGGACGGGGGGGGGGGGGGGGGGGGGGGGGGGGGCAGAGAAGGGCCACCAGGAGGTTGAAGGAGGATAAGCGTAAGTCCGGAGTAGAAATCATGGAATACTAGTACTGAACTCTATATGCCATATATTAGTGTTTTCAAACTTGTTATAAGTACATAAATACAGGTAGAAATGCACTTGGGTCCTAAGTCTTTGGAAAGTTACACTAACATTTGTTAACAGTAGTTAATTGTTAGGATGTGTAATTGTAATTTTTTTCTTTTAAAAGTATCCCCTTATGGGGCCCCTGGGTGGCTCAAATGGTGAGGCGTCTGACTTCCGCTCAGGTCATAAGCTCGCTGTTCATGGGTTCCGCCCTGCATCGGGATCTCTGCTGACAGCTGTCAGCACAGAGCCTGGAGCCTGCTTCGGATTCTATGTCTCCCTCTCTCTCTCTCGCTCTCAAAAATAAACATTAAAAGTATTCCCTTGGGGCGCCTGGGTGGCGCAGTCGGTTAAGCGTCCGACTTCAGCCAGGTCACGATCTCGCGGTCCGTGAGTTCGAGCCCCGCGTCGGGCTCTGGGCTGATGGCTCGGAGCCTGGAGCCTGTTTCTGATTCTGTGTCTCCCTCTCTCTGTGCCCCTCCCCCGTTCATGCTCTGTCTCTCTCTGTCTCAAAAATAAATAAAAAAATAATAATAATAAAAAAAAAAAACGTTGAAAAAAAAATTTAAAAAGTATTCCCTTAGATTGTCGCCATTATCTTGTCCTTATGAAACATTACTTATTCAATTTTGTTAAATATAAAATGAGTAAGTATAGATTCTGAAATTGATGAACTAGAAAACAAAAAAGTTGGTCAGATTTTTAAAATGTAGAGTTTGGTTCTAAAAGATACACGAGACGCAATATTGATAAATGATAACAAAATGAAACAAATTAGAAGAAGAACATTAGAAAGGAGAAAGGTTAAACCATAGATATAGAATTTAAAAGAATTTGGAGGCTGTTATGAGCAACTCCATAACCACAGTAGAGTCATTGTAGATTTTGCAGTGAAATTGAAATTACTAATTTCTGCTAAGAAGTAGAAAGCCTGAACAGAATAGCCATATTAAATGTAAATATGTCTTTAAAACTGTACTGTTAAAAGGTTCCAGATGGCTATAGCTGAGTTTTAACTACTTTTTGAATAATGATTTTTCACTTTATTCAGATGCCAGAAAAAGATGGAATACTCTCTAATTAGTTTTAGAGAATACTCTCTAATTAGACAGGCCAAAAGAAAAGTATTGATTAGTTTTACTTGGGTTAAAAGATAAACTGAGGCACTAAATTTTCAAGAGTTTGAGTGTACGTGAGTTTCCATTAGGCAGCATCAGACTGAAAGTGTTAGGAGTACTCTACCAACAGGAGCTAGTGGAGAGGTCTTTTTATAGAAAAGACACTGAGGGCTGGGGCGCCTGGGTGGCTCAGTCGGTTGAGCATCCGACTTCAGCTCAGGTCACGATCTCGCGGTCCGTGAGTTCAAGCCCCACGTCGGGCTCTGGGCTGATGGCTCAGATCCTGGAGCCTGCTTCTGATTCTGTGTCTCCCTCTCTCTCTGCCCCTCCCCCGTTCATGCTCTGTCTCTCTCTGTCCCAAAAATAAATAAACGTAAAAAAAAAAAAATTAAAAAAAAAAAAAAAGACACTGAGGAGCGCCTGGGTGGCTCAGTTGGTTAAACGTCCAACTTCGGCTCAGGTCATGATCTCACAGTTCATGGGTTCAAACCCTGAATCAGGCTCTGTGCTAACAGCTCAGAGCCTGGAGCCTGCTTCAGATTCTATGTCTCCCTCTCTCTCTGCTGCTTCCCCACTCATGCTCTGTCTCTCTCTCTCTCTCAAAATTAAATAAACATTAAAAAGAAAAAAGAGAAGACACTGAAACACAGCAAGGAAATTATCTGGTTAGACATAGCATAAGCAGTTGCCTTGTTTGGTAAAACTAACTTGGCTGTTTGTTATAGGTTGTTCTTAAGTTTTATTTTCTCTGATAGGGGTGCATTGATTTTGGGTTAGGTTTTGATTTGCTTTGGTAAGCTACCAAGGCATTAGAACTATCTCAGTCTAATGGCATCCTTGTTTAATTATTTTAACATTTGTGATCATAGATGCGAAAATTCCAAATAAAAGGCTGATATCTTAGAGCTTGTGTTTTGTATGTCTTTTTTCCTTTTTCAAACAATTTATATTTATTATATTTTCCAAAAGTCTGGGTTCGTAACAGATTGCAGATTTTATTTTTTGGACTTGAAGTAAATTTATTAATCTCATTATGATTAACACAGTAATTGATGACAATTTGCTAAGTGACAGTTTTTAGGAAATGGAGGGAGGGCAGGGAGACAAGATAGAAGAGGATTTGTTCCTATTAACCGTCCACCCAGTGTGGGTGGGTGAAAGCAGTAACCACACATCAAAGCCTGAGTTAACCCAAGCGTTCCTTCATGCAGGCGGTTCATATAAAGGAGTAAAAATCACAGTGAGCTTCTCCAGCTCTCAGACTGGCATCCTTCTCCCAGCTGGGTGCTCTTTCCAGAACACAGCAGCCCAAATCCATCGTGACTTGTTCAGACTTTTGAGTTTTCCTGAGGAGATCCAAAATATTTATTGCTTCGTGTTTTCAAGTAATTGGAAAAGGGTCAGAAAAAGGAATGAAGTTCATTGAATAACAAAATTTCTTTTCAAAAACGTTCTGTTCCCAGTTAAAATGAAGCATAGCTGCATCGGGAGCATTTGCTGTGCAATTCTGAAACCAAACGAGACTCTACAAATCACTAACAATGAGCACATGGCTTCTACATAAAACCGCGTGAGAGAGGGACACCGTGGCTAGGAAGGTCAGCCAGGAAGGGGCTGCGCAGAGCCCACAGGGAGCCAGGGGCTGCTCGTGCTCTGGACCTACAGGTCAGCAGATCAGAGTGAACGGTCTCCTCCTTTCTTCCCCTGCTCCTGCAGTTTCTGGCTCTGCAGTTGTGGTGGCCACCGAGGCAGTGCTGTCCCTGGCCAGGAGGGGACCTCCACCACGTGTCCCATCAGAGCTTCACAGAGCAGCCCAGAGATTTAACAGCCTTCTAGTTGGAGATTTCTTTTACATATCTGGCAATACGTGGTGAATTTTATTCCTGTGATTTATCTCCGTGGACCTCTCAAGTGCATCTAGAGTAAGACATTCTGTTTCCAGATACTGTTTTGGAATACTGAGGGTACTGAGAAAAAAGTGCCTTACAACTTGCTAGTTCCACCTGGAAGGAAGAAAAATCATCTTAACCACAGACTACTGATGCCTTGTGGTGATCAGCATAAGGGGCTCCCTGCTCCCACCAGGGCCTCCAAGAAGTCCTCTCAGTAGAGGACAGAGCACCTTACCCCTTACATGAAGGCACCCAGCACCCTGCTCTGAGTGGAGTCACCTGGGGAGCCAGGCTGCCACAGGTGCCAGAGGCCTCTTGTCTGGGCCTCAGCTGGGCCCCTTGTGTCTCCTTTCTCTGCCCCCAAGTTCTCCGCTGCACAGCACCCACAGTGAGAGCCTGGGCATTTCCCTGGGGCTGTGACCACCCTGCAGGTGCCCCTGGCCTCATTGACCCAGTGGGGTGAGAGGGACAACGGAGACAGCCCTGCCTTTATCAGGGGAGGGGGCAACATCACCTTTGGCCTTGAACTGATGGTTGGAATGGGTAGTACAAGGGGCGGTGACACGTTTCAGTCCACAGAGGCCATCAGAAATGGCTTGTAATCCTGATCTTGTGCACACTTAGCTGTACACAGCCAAAAGAGGAGACTCCAAAATCAGAGAAATGGTCACCTGTAATGACCCAGAGTTGCAGATTCTCGACCCGGTGTGCAGCCCGTTATTAGCTTGGTATTAGGCAGCTTACATATTTATCAGGAAAACACTCCTAGAGCAAATCTTGAAAAAGATGAAGTAGCAGGAAAATGACAGAAGAGTAATTCATTTATGTAGTCCCTAGAGACACATCACTAAAATGCTTCAAGTCAAAGACCATCCCGCTGACAATAAACTTACAATAAAAATGGGATTATAATTTTCCTGAATTTTGGATAATCTTCAAATTTTCAAGGAACCACTGGTGATACTGCTGTGCTCGGGAGAGTAAAAGGTAAAGAGAGTGCCTCCCCTTGGTATTTTATATTGTCTCCCCTGGTTTCCGGAGATTCCTCAGGATATGGTCTGAATGGATGTTTATCAGCATGCCTATTAACCACAAGCAGAAACCTACTAGAAATCGGGGATCAGTGACCCAGTCATCAGCATACACCGCATACTGACTCAAAGATCTGCTTTGCAAATAGCCGTTATAGATACACAACACGAACGCCAGCGTACATGCGTATAGGAGCATCGGCTTTTCTCCTCGGATCAGAAACGGGAAAAAACAAGCACCGTTGCGCGTAGTGGAGGAGTAACGTGGCCAGGAGGCTGCGGTTGGGCGCGTGGCGCAGGCGCTGCGGCAGCTGGTAGGTGGGGCGCGGGGACGCACAGCGCCCGTACGCCCAGCGCAACAGCTGCACCGAGCCCAGCAAGCCCAGCGCGCACTGCAGGTAGGCGAACGCGTCCAGGTGGCACCCCTCGGCCGGCTCCATCACGGGGGACAGCGGGCGCGCCCATGGCCCAGTGTCCGCGGCGGCGGGCCACTTATAGAGCGGGGCGAGGGGCCGGGGGTGGGGGCTGCGGTTACCTGAGGCCAGTGCAGGCAGCAGACGCCAGGCATCGAGCCCCACCTCCGCCCCTTGCGGTCCGGAGGGCAGGCCAGATTGCAGATTTTAAAAAAGAAAGAAAAAAAACCTTTGTATTTAACCACAATTTGAGAAATACTACTCTAAAAAACAAATGATGTGATGGGATATTTACCTGGTCTTTGAAGAAATAGCTATATGGCTTTCAGTATTGTAATTAATATGACCAAAGACTCCCAAGAAAATAAGATCGTATTTACATCCTTAATGAAAATTTCAAGGCTGGGGCACCTGGGTGGCTCAGTGGGTTGAACATCCGACTTGGGGTCAGGTCATGTCTCACAGTTTGTGAGTTCAAGCCCCACATCAGGCTCACTGCTGTCAGCATGGACCCTGCTTTGGATCCTCTGCCCCCCCCCCCCCCCCCCCAGTCTCTCAAAATAAATCATTTTAAATTAAAATTTTTTTTTAACGTTTATTTATTTTTGAGACAGAGAGAGATAGAGCATGAACGGGGGAGGGTCAGAGAGAGGGAGACACAGAATCTGAAACAGGCTCCAGGCTCTGAGCTGTCAGCACAGAGCCCGACGCGGGGCTCGAACCCACGAACTGTGAGATCGTGACCTGAGCTGAAGTCGGACGCTTAGCCGACTGAGCCACCCAGGCGCCCCAAAATAAATCATTTTAAAAAAATTCGAAGCTGGCTGTAATCTCCCTCCTGTAGCACTTGTTTGTCCCATCTTGGCCATATAGTAAAGATCAGACCAGTGTCTAAGAAACTGCAAAAGATAATATCTTTTATTCAGAGGTGCCCCTCTTCCACCTCTAACATGAGGGCATTAGTCATCCTGTGGGACGTGCCTTACTGGCTGCAAACTCATCTATCATTTGTAACTACTTTCACTTTATCATTTTGATTTAACGATCAGATCAGTTCCAGGGTGCCTGTGTGGCTCAGTGGGTTAAGCACTGGAGTTCAGCTCAGGTCATGATCTTGCGGTTTGTGAATTCAAGTCCCATGTAAGGCTCAGTGCTGACAGCTCAGAGGCTGGAGCCTGCCTCAGATTCTGTGACTCCCTCTCTCTCTGCCCCTCCCTGCTCATGTTCTGTCTTTTGAAAAATAAATAAATGTTAAAAAGATAAAATAAAGATCAGATCAGTTCCAGTGCCCCACATTTTAGATAACACTTACGGTTTACTCTCTACCCTCTCAATATTTGTCCCTTCAAGCAACTCCCAGACGTAGCAGAGATCACACTTGCACATTAGACCACCACATCTTAGAAAGTTATTATCCAACATGCAACAAGAAAGTAAAATTTCACAATGGTTGAGGCTGATACCACAAATTTGCATGTTACTTAAGCCTCTCTAATACATGCAGAGGGATCATCAATGGTAAGAAACAACTTTGGAGTGGGCACCAGTCATAGCATAGCTCTCTACCAAGCTCATTTAACAGAGACTATATTGGGAGTATTACATAAAATGGTTGCTCATGATGCTTTCAGTTGTTAAATTTAGTTAGAGGAGATATAGCAGCTGGTTATTTGGGAACACTAAAACAGTCATTAGTTATGCTCCAGAAACAGCTGCTGAAGCTTTGCCTTGGCTTTGATGCTGGCACTCTGACCCAAGCAGCTGCCAATGCAGCTGATGTTAATCTGTATTTGTTGGTATACAAAGTTATCGGTACACATCAGTGGCTAACTTTCCATGGCTTGCCAAGCTAAGAAAAATGAAACTACTGACACTGAATTAACAGTGTCAAAAATTAAGAACTTTCATAAACATATACATTCTTTAGGATCCACCGAATCCACTGCTAGGTATGTATCCAAGACAAATGAAAACGTAGATCTATACAAAGACTTGTATACAAATGTTCATGGCAGCTTTATTTGTAATAGTCCCAAACCTGAAACAACCCAATTATTCATCAACAGGTGATTGGATAAACAAATTATGGTATGCTTACTCAGCAATAAAAAGAAACTGCTGCCACATGGATGGAGTCGTGGATGGATTTATCCATGAATTCACAGATTTCACGGATGGATTGATCACACAGTTGGTTAAGCAATTAAGTCTGTTAAGTATCTAAGCAAATGAAGCCAGATACCAAAGACAATGTCTAATTCCACTTATATAAAGTTTTGAAATAAGCAAAACTAATCTATGGAAATGGAAGTCAGAAGAATGATTATCTCAGAAGAGGATGGTTATTGTCTGGGAAGAATCCCTGGGAACTTTCTGAGGGGATGGAAATATTCTATTTCTTGATCTGGATAGTAAATACACAATTATATCCATATGATGTATACTTAAGATTTTTATATTTTACCATATGTAAATTATACTCTAATTTTTAAAAAGGGAAAGAGAGGGGCGCCTGGGTGGCTCAGTCGGTTAAGTGTCCAACTTCAGCTCAGGTCATGATCTCACAGTTCGTGGGTTCGAGCCCCGTGTTGGGCTCTGCGTTGACAGCTCAGAGCCTGGAGCCTGCTTCAGGTTCTGTGTCTTCCTCTCTCTCTGCCCCTCCCCCACTCACACTCTGTCTCTCTCAAAAATGAATAAACATTAAAATAAATTAAAAATAAATAAAAATAAAAAAGAGAAAGAAAAAACCCTTCAGTCATTAAATAAATGGGTGGGGAAGTTTTAGAGACATGAGTCAGGGTAGAGAAAAGGGAAAAAGTAATGATGGGCAAACAGCCTGACACCTGTGGACTAATCAAGGGCCTACAAATATTTCAGACCTACGTATAGGCTTTAAGATATGAGAACTACAATAGGAAAATTAACATTTATAATCCAGTGTCTCTAAAATTCAATTTGGCCAGTTTAATTCTCAATAGTGTTTTATGTAGATATATAAAAATAATTTTGATGTAGGCTGTGCTTTTTATTGCATTTGATTTTAAGTGTGCTGAAGGCTTCATAAGTCCTGAAAGTTTATTTTGGTCTTAAAATAGCACTGCCCCTTCCTTCATTTCCTCTCTTCCTTCTGTTTTGTCTTCTTCATTCTCACACGTCTGAACTGGAAATAGTCTTCTACACCAAGGATCTTGGCCTCTGCCCTCCACATTTTAACGTGGTTCAGCATACTCAGTCCTCATTTAACTCCTCGTGAAAGGACTTTTCACTAGGCCCAGTGGCAATTTTTAGGAAAGACATGGGATTCTTTCTGATTAGAGATCTGGCCCATTTCCCCTGGTCTACAGGCCTCAAAATAATCAAATTTTCTCACAAGCCAACCAAAATCTAGGTTGCTTTTAGGCAAACTTTGAGACCCAATACATTCAATGCAAAGGGAAAGTTTGCTATAACATGATTAAATAAAGCATGTACCCATTCTTCTTACTTTAGCAAAACCCTGCAAACCCTTCCTAGTAATTCTTGGGGTATAGTCCATATAGAAATGGAGACTTCCAATTTATCCTTTGAAAATCATAGGACAACTAACAGTACTCTTGCATCAGAATTTCATCTGAAACTTCTGACTTTACAGATATTATATCTTAATCATAGGCTTAGGAAGTATGTGATTATGCTTGTTTTTTTTTTTTTTTTCAGAGCTGCTTCTTTTTGAGATCATTAAGTCAAGTTTTAGGACATCATTTGGACTTGAGAATTATATGTAATGCAATTCTGTTGAAAAGAAATATAGATACCTGATCCATGCCTCCTAACTTTATCTTTGGTTTTGCTGGGTCCTGTTTGATTCTTTTACCTCAGGTGCACATAGGGTTTTGGCTTTTTTTTTTTTTTAAAGATTTTATTTTAAGTAATCTCTGCACCCAACGTGGGGCTTGAACTCACAAAGCCAAGATCAGGAGTTGGATACTCCACTGACTGAGCCAGCCAGGTGCCCCACAGGTGCATATAAGTTATATAAATAATAGCACTTCTACATTAGGTTACTTAGCTGGTTAGTGTACTAGATTTTGATATTATAAAATAATATCAAGATTATATTTCCTATCCATTGATATCAGGCATGGCAATGTATAAAAGTGACATAGCCAGTTCAAAGCAGAAGCTTTAAGAGCTGTTGAATGGTTTCACCATCTCTTTTTTCCCTCTGCCACAAGACTTTTATGTTCTAAGTGCTGCTTCTTCAACCTAGGTCCTGGAATAAAGGTGGTATGGAACAGAACAGCTGCCAACTTATAATGGACATGGATATGAGAAATAATTCCTTGTTGTTGTAAGTCCCTAGGCTTTTGGAGTCATTTGTCATAACATCATAATTTGTCCTAAACTGATCAACAAAGTTATTTATTTTAAATAATGTTATAGTACTCATGAACCCACCACCCAGCATATTATCTTTAACTTTGATAATAACCTATATGTTATTATATATAACCTCACCCTTACCCCTTCCTCTCCAAATGGAGCAAATATCATCCTGAATCCTGTGTTCATTAGTCCCTTGCTTTGCTTCTATGTAGTTTTACTGCATTTATATGTTTTGCTAAAAAGTAGATTTTTATCAAATTATTTTTTACTTTATAAAAAGGTCAATTATATGTAATCTTTGGAATCTTTTCTAACATTATCATAAGATTTTCTGTACTGTTGTGTGACATTGCTATTCATTTTGACTGCTATATAATTAATTCCATTGTGAGAACAAAGCACTTTCTCCAGTTGATGGACATCTGGGTTATTTCTGTGTTTTGGCTGTTGAGAGCAGTGCAACAATGTACATTCTTGTATATGTCTCCTGGTGTTCATGTGTAAGAGCTTATCTTGGGTGTATTCCTAGGAATGGAGTTCCTGGGCATGTAAATGTGCAACCACAGAAGATAAAACGAAATATTTTACAAGATGGCCTACTCATTTAAGTTCCTACAAGTAATTAACAACTGAACTTGGGAACACGCATCCTCTCCAACACTTGGTATTTGTATTGAATAGCTTCTATTTGCCCCTCCCCATCAATTCTGTACCCTTTTCACCCTACTCTATGCCCCAGAGGCTGACCTGTATGGATTTCATCAATGTCAGGTATGTATATAACAAATATACTTTCCTAATTTGTACCTTGTTTTTTGTAGTTTCTAGTTGCATCCATCTGCCTACCAGGAGATCAGAGAGAGAGACAGAGAGAGAGAGAGAGAGAGAGAGAGGAGAGTGAATGAGGCATTTATCTCCCCACCTCCTTTTTGTCCTTGTAGAAGTGTGGTATTGACTATGTCCCTCAGCTAAAAGTCTCAGCTCCTGACAAGCCTCCCTTCCACATAGCCCTCTCTATTTGGGGGTTCTGGTAGTCTCTTCCCCTGACTCCTCTCACGCTTAGGGTAATAATGGATCTCTGTCTCAGGATATTGTGGTTTCTCTATTACTGTCCACATTTTTATAAATAGTTCCTTTAATAATTGCTACTCAACTTACCCAATTTGAGTGATATCTATTTCTTGAAAGGCCTTGACTGATACATTATTGTTAGACTCTAAATTTCCTAATTGGGAGGATGTAAAATGATATTTTGCTGTGCTTGTGAACTTGCATTTCTCCTATCCTTAATTACATTGAATCTCTCTTCATATATTTATTGATCTCATACTTTCTTTTTTGAAATGCTTGTTTATGTTTCCTGTCAATATTCCTATTGGGTTGTTTTACTTTTATTACTGATTTTATTTTTATTTATATATTTTTTAAAGTTTATGTATTTATTTTGAAAGAGAGTGCATGTGAGTGGGGAAGGGGCAGAGAGAGAGGGAGAGAGAAAACCCCAAGCAGGCTCTGTGCTATCAGTACAGAGTCCGACGAGGGACTTGGTCCCATGAACCATGACATCATGACCTCAGCCAAAATCAAGAGTCAGATGCTCAACTGACTGAGCCACTCAGTGGCTCCTTGCTTTTCTTACTGATTTTAGAAATGTTTGAAATATATATATTCTTTTTTTTTTATTTTTAATGTTTATTTTTTGAGAGAGAAAGAGAGTGCAAATGGGGAAGGGGCAGAGAGAGAAGGAAATACAGAATCCGAAGCAGGCTCCAGGCTCCACGCCATCAGCACAGAGCCAGATGCAGGGCCTGAAGTCACAAACCATGAGATCATGACCTGAGCCAAAGTCAGACACCCAACCGACTGAGCCACCCAGGATCCCCCAAAGTATATATATTCTTGATATCAATTCTTTATTAGTTATGTGTATGGCATATGTCTTTTCCTAATTTATAACTTTTTTGTGTTTTAAAATTTCATTTGATGGTGACTGAACACTTACAATGGCCAAATATATAAATTGTTTCAGTTTTAATCAACAATTTGTGTGTTTTATTTTAAGAAATATTTTCTTACCTCAATGTCTAAAAGGTATTCAACTATATATATATATATTTTTACCAGTGTTTTAAGTTTTAACATTAAAATCCTTCATCTGTATGGCTTTATCTTTGAGTATTGTTGAAGGTTAGATCTCATCTTTTTGCCAAATAAAAAAAACAAATTTTCCAGCTCCCGATTAAACTGTTCCTTCTTTCCTCACTGGCCTGTTGTCTCCAAGTGTACTGGAATGAATGGCGGCCTAGATTTACCATATTCATGGATTCTAAGATTTACCATATTCATGAATTCTAAGATTAAGATTCTAAGATTCTAAGATTGTTCAATTTTCATGTAAATTAATAAATAAATTAAATGTAATCCCCCCAAAAATTTCAGCACAATTTTTTGTGGAAAATGTCAGGCCAATTCCAAAATATATGCAGAAATGCAAAGGATCTGTATCACTAAGGAAATGTGAAGAAGCTGAAGGATTTACATTTCCAGATATCAAGACTTGTGTTAAAGTCACAGTTGGGGAAGTCTGGGTTGCTCAGTCAGTTAAGTGTCCAACTTCGGCTCAGGTCATGATCTCACAGTTTCCTGAAGTTCAAGCCCTGCATCAGGCCCTGTACTGACAGCTTAGAGTCTGGTGCTTGCTTCAGACTCTATGTCTCTCTCTCTCTGCCCCTCCCCTACTCACTCTGTCTCTCTCTGTCTCTCTCAAACATTAAAAAAAAATTGTTTTAATAAAAAAATAAATAAATAATATAAAGTCACAGTAAACAAATCTGTAGTTTGGTGCAAAGATAAGTAAGTAGATAATAGGACAGAATAGAAAGTCCGAAAATAGACTGAACATTTTTAGACACCAGGTTTATGACAAAGAAGCCACTGAATTTCAATAGTTAAATAATGGTCTTTTCATTGCATAGTGCTAAGTCAACTGGATATCTATGTGAGGAAAAAAATGAACCTTGATCCTTAGTTCAAATTATACATAATAATTCAAAACCAATAGCAGACCTATATGTACAAGGTAAAACAAAGTTTCTGGAAGAAAACATAGGGAAATGTCTTTATGATATTGGTACGGCAAGGATTTTTTTAAAATTTAATGTTTATTTATTTTTGAGAGAGACACAGAGAGTGGGGGGAGAGGGGCAGAGAGACAGGGAGACACAGAATCTGAAGCAGGGCCCAGGCTCTGTGCTGACAGCTCATGTGGGGCTGGAACTCACAGACCACAAGATCATGACCTGAGCCAAAGTTGGATGCTCAACCAACTGAGCCACCCAGGTGCCCCGTGGTATGGCAAGGATTTTTAAAATTGATACAAGAAACACTGACCATAAAAGAAAAAAAACACTGATAAATTAGATGTCCCTAAGATTTAAGAAATTCTATTCATTACGCGATACCTTTAAAAAAGTAAAAAGTCAAGCTAGTGGGAGAAATAATTCATATCTCTGGCAAAGAATATATATCCAGAACATATATCCACAAATTAATAAAGACATACAAGCCAGTAAATATGTGGACAATATACAATAGGCACTTCACAAATGAAGATACCTAAATGGCCTATAATATACAAAAAGATATTCCACATCATTAGTTATCAGAAAAATGCAGTGTTACAACTACACTCCCAGATGTCTTTTTTGCCATTGTTTTCATCAGAAAAGAATCCAAAGAGGGTCCATGCATTGCTGTTGTCTCTGAAGTCTCTCTTAATCTAGAATATTCCTTTGTTTTCACGCCATTGCTTTAATTAATCAAACAGGTTAGTTGTCCTGAAGAAAACGCAACTTGCCTGATTGCTTCTGTTTCTCTACATTTTATGTGTATTGTTAGTAAATGAAATTAAACATTTGATTAGATTTTAAAAATTATTGGCTCTGTCTTTATGCTGTATAACATCAATTAGCACAGAATACTTAGTTGTCCTACTTTGAGGCTGAGATTGACCAGTGATGAAACTGATCTTTCCACTTAAAATTAAAAAAAACTTTTTAATGTTTATTTATTTTTGAGAGATACACACACAGTGCGACTGGGGCAGGGGTAGGGAGAGACAGAGACAGAGAATCCAAAGCAGGCTCCAGGCTCTGAGCTGTCAGCACAGAGCCCAGTGTGGGGCTCCAACCCACAACTGGGGGGATCATGACCTAAGCTGAAGTCTGATGCCTAACCAACTGACCCACCCAGGTGCCCCTGATCTTTCCACTTTAAAGTTATATTTTAGGGGTGCCTGGGTGGCTCAGTCGGTTTAGCGGCCAGCTCTTGATTTCAGCTCAGTTCATGATCTCATGGTTTGTGGAATCAAGCCCCACGTCAGGCTCTGCACTGACAGCAAGGAGCCTGCTTGTAATTCTGTCTCCCTCTCTCTCTGCTCCTCCCCTGCTCATGCTCTTTCTCTCAAAATAAATAAAGTTTAAAAAAATCATCATGGTGATATCCTAATAACTTAAAAAAAATAAAGTTGTATTTTATATAGGGTGACACGTTGGTATCCTAAAACTACCCATTTCTCAATCACCCTTTATTTAGGGTTTTAGTATTCATTGATACTTACCGCTTGAATCAGTTACTTCATTGAGGTTGTAAAATGTTGATTTTTCTAATTCTAGCATTGTTCTTACAATTGTTAACTAGAACTATTCTGTATAGAACTTTTCTTTATAAATTATTTAGCTATTTTATACCTTTACTAGGACTATTTGGTACTATGAAATACAATTCGTATGGAGAAAGCAAAATAAAATTTTAATTCTCTTTAATTATGTTTTTATTTTTATTTTTTTAAGAGAGAGTACAAGCAGGGGAAAGGGGCAGAGGGAGAGAAAGAGAGAATATGGGGCTAGATCTCATGACCCTGGGATCATGACCTGAGCCAAAATCAAGAGTCAGATGCTCCACCAACTGAGCAACCCAGGTGCCCCTAATTATCATGCTTTTCATATAAGAAGTTGGTACTATATATATATATATATATATATATATATATATATATATATATATATATATATATGTATATAAAGGAAGCAGGGGAGGGTCAGCGAGAGGCAGACATAGGATCTGAAGTGGGCTCTGCACTGACAAGTGAGCCTGATGTGGGGCTTGAATTAAAAAATGGTGAGATCATGACCCAAGCTGAAGTCAATGCTCAACCAACTGTGCCACCCACGTGCCCCCCCCAAAAATGAGTTTTGATTTCTTGCAGACAGTTGATCTTATGGATTTTCACAAATTGCTATATTTCAATCATCTGTAGTTGTTAGTCTTTTTCTTGTTAAAATTGTCTTATCTTTGG
This sequence comes from Neofelis nebulosa, assembly GCF_028018385.1. Classification (NCBI taxonomy): domain Eukaryota; kingdom Metazoa; phylum Chordata; class Mammalia; order Carnivora; family Felidae; genus Neofelis; species Neofelis nebulosa. The sequence continues at coordinate 17,248,833 of NC_080798.1, read as the reverse complement.
GGCCCTGGATAGCTCTGTTGGTTAAGGTTGATCTCAGCTCAGGTTATGATCTCATGGTTCATGGGTTCAAGTCCCACATCGGGCTCTGCGCTGACAGTGCAGAGCCTGCATTGGATCCTCTGTCTTCCTCTCTCCCTGTCTCTGTCTCTTCCTCTCTCAAAAACAAGTAAGTATTAAAAAACACTGTCTTATGTTTGGTCAGTAAGAGTCCTTTGAAGATGATTCCTGTGTCTTTTAAAATGACCCCAGTAGTCTTTGATAACTTTCCTGTTTTCTGATCACTGAGAGTACCTATGCATTTTGTAACTGATGTGTGGTTTAACTGCAATGTGATGAGTGCAGTTTAAGATATCATCTACTGGTATTTGGTTGATACTTGCTTTTTTTTTCATTGAAGTCTAATTAACATACAGTGTTACATTAGTTTCAAGTGTGCAATAAGATTCAACAATTCTATACCTTACTCAGTGCTCATCTGTCGCGACCGGCGCGGTCACACCGAGGTCAGGGTCCTGAGGGTAGGGGAATGCAAGAAAAAAAGAGAGAAGAGAGAAAGTTTGGGAAAAGGAGGGTCCCCTGGGCTGATGGCCCAAGTGACGGCTTTATTGTTGCTGTACACAATCTTTTATAATATAAGACTCTTATGGATCAGGTCATTCTAAGAATAAACAGGTTTCACATGATCACTGCCAGCCAAAACATTTAGTTCTGTGTACCTTGTGAACTTTCTGAACGGGTCACAAGACCTTGTTGATAGATTGCTAGCAAAACACAGTTCCCATGTTTGTTTCTATCTGACTCGGGGTAGAAAAAGGGAGGTAGCATTACTGCCAACACCTGCAGACCACAGGCTTCAGGAACTTTCTCAGCCTTGACAAGGCTTTCGTATGCCCTTGAAAGTGGGGGAATGGGAGGGGGAACCACCGGGTTGGCTTGAGTCAACAGGGAACATTGCTCGACCCGGTCTCAGCCTGGCACCGGGGCCTGGCCCCCCACACTCATCGCGATAACTGTACTCTTAATCCCCTTTATTTCACCCCCCCCTCCCCCTTTCCTCTGGTAACTACCAGTTTGTTCTCTGTATTTAAGAGTCTGGGGTTTTTTTTTTTCCTTTGTTTTGTTTCTTAAGTTCTGCATCAATGAAATTGATACTTTATTATCAACTTCCATAAATGCTCCAGGTTTGCTTGGAAAGAATGTATATTTTGAAAGTTGCCAGCTGCATGTGCTAGATATGTCCCAGTAGGTAAAATTCATTAACTGTGCTATTCAAACTATCTATAAGCTTAATAACCTGTCTGCTTGATCAGTCACTTAGAACAATTGTAAAATCTCCCATCACTATAGTCATTTTACCTCTGTTTCCTCTCTTCATTCTCAGAATTTTACTTACTGCCACTTAAACTACTTTTGTCAAGGTCACCAATGACTTTAACACTGCTAAATAACCGAATGATCAGTTTCTCAGTCTTTTTATTTGACCAATTAGCAAAATTTGATAAAGTTCATTACTTCCCCCTTTTTAAAACACTTTTTATTCACTTTGCCTCCAGTATATGACCGTTTTTTGGTTTTCTCCTAATTCCCTAGGTCTACTTTCTTGTCACCTATGCTGCTTCCTCTTTGCTTCTCTGATCTCTAAATGCTGGAATTCTGCCACACACCCGCCCCCCCCCCCCCCCCCCCCGCCCCGAGGTCAGTCCTTAGATCTCTTCTCATCCAGTCCATTGGCTTTAAGTACAATTAATATCCTAACAACTCATGAAAGTATATCTCTAGTCATCCTTATCTTCTAGATTCCGTATCCATATATCTGTCTAGTAGGATTCTGTGCTTGGAAATCTAGGCATATCCCCTTGTTCATCTAGACCCACAAAACAGCTGGTACGACAGATTTTCCATCTCAACAGATAGACATTACATCTTTCAAGTTGATCAGGCCAAAGATCTTGGCAATAGCTTTGATTCTTCTCTTCGTCTAATGAACCACATCAAACCTATCAGCTAAGTCTTTACAGCTCTACCTTGAAAATGTCTCAAGAAATTTACTACTTCTCAATACATCAACCACTATCACACAGATCTAAGTAACTTTTATCTGAAGCCTCTTGATTTGTATCTCTGGTTCCACACTTGCTCCTTTATTATGATTAGGTCCTATAAGACAATTTTTAAGACAATTCTTTTAAAACTTAAGTCAGATTGTGTTAATCTTTTGCTTAAAGCCTTCCAATGGTCTTACAGTTATTACAAAACGAAACCTAAACTCCTTCCTAGACTCATCTTTAAGGCACTACCTAATCTGGCTCTCAATCTCTTTCTAAATTTTATCAATTACTACTCTCTTCTTAATTTACTCTAACCGAAGTCCTACTCCTTATCAATACTTGAATATATCAGGCATGCTCTCACTGAAGGGTCTTTAAAGATTCTGTTCTCTATAGTTAAGTGTTCTTTATCCAAATTTCCCCATGACTTATTCCCTCACTTCCTTCAGTTCTCTACTCAAATGTCATCTTCTATTTCCACTTTTTGTAGTGACAAATGGCCTTATTTCAGATTAATCCATAAAAGATAATAAACTTTGGTAAAAGATCTGTATGCTAAAGACTATAGAAAGCTTATGAAAGAAATGGAAGAAGTCACAAAGAAATGGAAAATGCTCATGGACTAGAAGAACAAATATTGTTAAAATGTCAATGCTACCCAAAGCAATCTACACATTCAATGCAATCCCAATCAAAATGGCACCAGCATTCTTCACAGAGCTAGTACAAACAATCCTAAAATTTGTATGGAACCACGAAAGACCCCAAATAACCAAAGTAATGTTGAAAAAGAAAACCAAAGCTGGAGGCATCACAATTATGGATTTTAGCCTGTATTAACAAAGCTGTAATCATCAAGACAGTATGGTATTGGCACAAAAACAAACACAAAGATCAATGAAATAGAATAGAGAACCCAGAAATGGACCCACAAATTTATGGCCAACTAATCTTCAACAAAGCAGGAAAGAGTATCCAATGGAAAAAAGACAGTCTCTTTAGCAAATGGTGCTAGGAGAACTGGACAGCAACATGCAGAAGAATGAAACTTGACCACTTTTTTTACACCATACACAAAAATAAATTCAAAATGGATGAAAGACCTAAATGTGAGACAGGAAACCATCAAAATCCTATAGGAGAAAACTGGTACCAACCTCTTTGACCTCGGCTGCAGCAACTTCTTACTTGACATGGCTCCAATGGCAGGAGAAATAAAAGCAAAAATTAAGTATTGGGATCTCATCAAGGTCAAAAGTTTCAGGGGTGCCTGGGCAGCTCAGTTGGTTAAGCGTCCAACTTTAGCTCAGGCCATGAACTCACGGTTCATGACTTCGAGCCCCACATCGGGGTCTATGCTGACAGTTCGGAGCCTGGAGCCTGCTTCAGATTCTGTGTCTCCCTCTCTCTCTGCCCCTCCCCTGCTCACACTCTGTCTCCCGAAAAATAAGCATCAAAAATTAAAAAAAAAAATCAAAAGCTTCTGCCCAGCAAAGGAAACAATCAACAAAACTAAAAGGCAACTGACAGAATGGGAGAAGATATTTGCAAATGACATATTGGATAAAGGGTTAGTATCAAAAATCTATAAAGAATTTACCAAACTCAACACCTTAAAAACAAATAATCCAGTGAAGAAATGGGCAGAAGACATGAATAGACACTTTTCCAAAGAACACATCCAAATGGCAAACAGACACAGGAAAAGATACTCAACATCACTCATCTTTAGAGAAATACAAATCAAAACCACACTGAGATACCACCTCACACTGGTCAGAGTTAAAATTAGCAGTTAAAAACTGCTAAAATTACTCTCAACAATAGCCAAATTATGGAAAGAGCCTAAATGTCCATCAACTGATGAATGGATAAAGAAATTGTGGTTTATATACACAATGGAATACTACGTGGCAATGAGAAAGAATGAAATAATGGCCTTTTGTAGCAACGTGGATGGAACTGGAGAGTGTGATGCTAAGTGAAATAAGCCATACAGAGAAAGACAGATACCATATGGTTTCACTCTTATGTGGATCCTGAGAAACTTAACAGAAACCCATGGGGGAGGGGAAGGAAAAAAAAAAAAAAAAAGAGGTTAGAGTGGGAGAGAGCCAAAGCATAAGAGACTGTTAAAAACTGAGAACAAACTGAGGGTTGATGGGGGGTGGGAGGGAGGGGAGGGTGGGTGATGGGTATTGAGGAGGACACCTTTTGGGATGAGCACTGGGTGTTGTATGGAAACCAATTTGACAATAAATTTCATATATTGGAAAAAAAATAAAAAAATAAAAACTGCTAAAATTAACGACTCAGGAAACAACAGATGTTGGTGAGCATGTGAAGAAAGGGGAACCCTTTTGTACTGTCGGTGGGAATGCAAACTGGTGCAGCCACTCTGGAAAACAATATGGAGGTTCCTCAAAAAATTAAAAATAGAATCACTCTATGACCCAGGAATTGCACTACTAGGAATTATCCAAAGGATACAGGAGTGCTGATTTGAAGGGGCACATGCACCCCAATGTTTATAGCAGCGCTATCAACAATAGCCAAATGGAAATTTCTTATGGAAAGAGCCCAAATGACCATCAACTGATGAGTGGAGTAAAAAGATGTGGTGTATATATATATACATATGTATATATATATACACACACACACACAAGAGAATAGTACTCGGTGATGAGAAAGAATGAAATCTTGCCATTTGCAACAATGTGGATGAACTAGAGGGTATTATGCTAAGCGAAATAAGTCAGAAAAAGATATCATATGATTTCACTCATATGTGGAATTTCAGAAACTTAACAGATGATCATAGGGAAGGGTAGGAAAACTAAGATAAAAACAGAGAGGGAGGAAAACCATAAATAGGGAGAACAAACTGAGAGTTGATGGGGGTTTGGGGTGGGAGGGTGGGGAAAATGGGTGATGGACATTAAGGAGGGCACTTGTTGGGATGAGCACTGGGTGTTATATGTTAAGTGATGAATCCCTGGAATCAACTCCTGAAGCTAAGAGTACACTGTACATTAGCCAACTTGAAGATAAAAATAAATACATAAATATTAATTCAAAATAAAATGTTTCATGGATTGCAAAAAAAGATAATCAACTCTGGACTATATATATTTTATACACACACACGCACACACACAATGTGAAAGCATTGGGGAACAACCAAAAACAGGCAAAAAAATTGAAGGGAAGTTGACCTTTGAAAAAAAGAAAAGTATACTGTGAGACATTAATTTTTAAACAGGTTATCATGTAATGGAACTTTCCAGCCTCTGTGGTATGGGGTAGCTAAACTCAAATAGAGAGCCACAGTATTATTGTCCTGAGAAGTTGGAGGATGAAGTTTCAGGCTGTTTTAAAAACTCTTTAAAAATAAAGTTAAATTCCAGAAAGGAGGAGCTACAGAGAGGATATTCAACATCTACTTATAAATTCTGTCCAAATCTTTGGCTGATGCCTGAACTTCACAAATTTATGTAAACTCCAAAGAGCCTATAGAAATCAATAGCTAGAAGATGTAAAGAATGAAGCAGATATTTCAGCTATTGCTGGATTTTAAATCCAGCCAATGTAGCTGTTTTTAGGACAAAGACAACATTCTCCAGAAAATTATAACAAAATTCATAATCTCTACAACATATTCACAAGGTTCAGTATACAATCAAAGTAGATAAGCAAAAATATACGAGAGGTAAGAAAGAATCAAGAGAAAAAGTTATCAATAGAGAATGACTCTAAAATAGTTCAGATGTTGGCATTAAAAAAATTGGGTATTTCTAACCTTTTGCATGTGCATGTGTTAAAACATTAATAACATAAAACTTAACATTTTAACAATTTTACCTGTACAATTAAGTGGCATTAAGTATATTCATAGTATTTTATAATCCTATTTCCAGAATTTTCTCATCTGAAACAGAACCAATGTACCCATTAAACAATAATTCTCCATTTCTTCCTCCTTTATTCCAGTAATCTCTATCATACTTTCTGTATGAATTTACCTATTCTAGTTACCTTATGTACATGGGAATCATACTTTTCCAAGGTTCAGTTATGTCGTAGTATGTATCCAAATTTGTTTTGCATGGCTGCATAATATTCCACTTTTTGTATATCCTACATTTTGTTTATCTGTTCATCTATTGCTGGACACTTGGATTGTTTCCATTTTTTGGCTATTCTGAATATGCCACTATGAACACTAGTGTACAAGGATCAGTTTGAACCCCTGCGTTCAATTCTTCTGGATATATACTTAGTTAGAGAAATGCAGAATCATATGGTAATTTTTTGAGGAATTGCTAAACTGTTTTCCTCAGCAGCTACACCATTTTACATTCCTGTCAAAAATGCACAAGGGTTCTAATTTCTGCACATACTCATCAAACACAGGTTTTGTTATGTAGATAACACATGAACTTTGAAAACTATTTTTTAAAAAACAAGTCTACAAAAATTAGGTATGCTGGCAAAACTGGACTTAGCATAAAACCTACTAAAGAAGAGACTATGGGAGTGCCTGGGTGGCTCAGTCAGTTAAGCTTAAGTTTAACTTAAGTTTAAGTTAAACTTAAGTTTAACTTCAGCTCAGGTCATGATCTCATGGTTTGTGTGTTCAAGCCCCGCCTCTGTGCTGACAGCTCAGAGCCTGGAGCTGCTTCGGATTCTGTGTCTCCCTCTCTCTCTGCCCCTCCCCTGCTTGTGCTCCGTCTCTCAAAAATAAACACTTAAAAAAAGAAAAAAAAAAAAAAAGGAATGAAGAAGAGACTCTGAAATGACAATACTCCTTTAGATACTTAAATTTTGGTAAATTGTTGCTTTCATGAAAATTGGTCCCTGCAATTTACAAATGTAAGTCAGCGTCAATCTTTAAAAGTAGCTAATAAAAGTCAAAAGTGATACGGTCATGTTTGTATATCACTACTTTAGTTTGAGGTTTTCTTTTGTGAAATCACCCTCGAACAAATATAGTTAATATTCAAGCATTCAATGCTAAAGTTCACTTTTAATAGCTCCTATTCTAATCTCCCTTTTAAAAAGGCACCAATGATTTTCTGTATATTAGTTATATTGTGAGATGGCATAACAAAACATTTACCTTAAGGGGTGGTTCATATATTATTATAGATTATAGAGAATGAAATCCTTTTATAGGAACTATGTTTTTACTGTTCAGGGTCTAGACCACTACCATTTCCAACCAAAATAAGATAGGTCATATAAATCAAGGGTTATGAAAGGAATAAAATAATCTGTAGGTTAAGAGTGAAGCAATGTTACATAATTGTTTATGGCCATCTCAAGAAAATAAAAGGCTTTCTCATTTCAAAATGTTGTAATGATTACCTATGATATTAATGTTTGTCCTGGTTTTATGGAAACCTACAGGGCAAGAAAACTGGTCACAGAGTCAATTCTCAGGAAAATGTTATTTTCTCCATATTGACTCTAAATATATTACTAATTAGTTAGCTATGAATCCAACAAACCTGTTGCCAAATAATGCAAGATATACTGAGAGAAGGAATCATTAGTAGACCATAGTGCCCTAAAATCGTAAATAAAGTCATACTTGATTTATCATACTCCCATCTGATTTTCAAAATTTTAATAAAGAATTAAATCTAAAACATAATTGGTAAAAAAATGAATCACAATTTTAGAAATGTTAAAATGTAAAAAAAAAACCCATAAGATTGATAAAGTATGCTAATTTCATATTGTATAGTAAATAGGACTATCACTTCCAATTACTGATTTTCTGGAAATATTTTTGATAAAATAGCTCAGTGTCTGATAGGGCATATGGATCTATCCTAACATTTTTTTCTATGGGCACAGGCTTCCCCTAAGCCGTAAGGTCTGAGAAATAACTACAAAAACACCATTAAGACAAGCCATCCATATTGCCACTGCAAATCATTAATTTTTAAGATTTATATGCTCTCGATCTTTATTAAGGCATAAAAATTACAAATAAAGCTAAAAGTCCCCTTTGATCAATACCCTGCCAGAGAAAATACTAATAATAATTTGGTATGTACCCTTCTAGTCCATTTTACATACATACATATTTCAATAATAATAAAAACATAGTTCTGTTCTTTAGGATTTAATTCCAATTTATATGAATGTCATTACACAATGTTTCATTTGAGGATTTTGATTTTTTTTCCACTCAACATTGTTTTACATAACTATCCATGTTACAAAATACAGATCTAGTCTATTGCTTTTAACTGCTGTATACTATTCCATTATTTGACTATATCACATTTTATTATCCATTACCTCATCCATAATTTAGTGTATATGTATATATATATATATATATATATATATATATATATATATACACATATATATATATATATTTACGCATATTTGTTTCTTTATGATGAATATACAGAAATGGAACTGCAGGGTCCTTTTGCCTTTTAAAAAAAATGATTCGCGGGGCGCCTGGGTGGCGCAGTCGGTTAAGCGTCCGACTTCAGCCAGGTCACGATCTCGCGGTCCGTGAGTTCGAGCCCCGCATCAGGCTCTGGGCTGATGGCTCGGAGCCTGGAGCCTGTTTCCGATTCTGTGTCTCCCTCTCTCTCTGCCCCTCCCCCGTTCATGCTCTGTCTCTCTCTGTCCCAAAAATAAATAAAAAACGTTGAAAAAAAAATTAAAAAAAAAAATGAGTTATCCTTTAAAAAAATGATTCGCTGCCTCAAAACCATAGACAACATTCTGTATTTCCTCCCAAGAATTTCAGTTTGGCTTTTCACATTCCAGTGTTCAAATCCTTTGGAATTCTGTTTTCTTTATATATTGTAAGATTACATGTAGTTTTATTTTCCCCAATATGGAGAACCAAATACTCCAACAAATTTTATTGGCTGTCATTTCTCTATTGATTCATGATGTCATTGTTATGTATAATATACACCAGGTTTGCATATATTCATTGACTTATTCCTAGGCATTCTATTCTGTAAAATCTGCTTATGTATTCATGCTCTGATACCACACACTATTTAGTGACCATAACTTTTGTGTAATATATGGTAGAAGATGGGTCCTTGCTGTTCTTATTCAAAATCATCTCAGCAATCCAGGGACTTCCATTTCACATGAATTTTAGAATCATTTTGTAAAGATCCTAGAAAATTCTTGTTAGATGTTTGGTACTATATTAGGTCAATAGATTCATTTTGGAGAACTGACATTTTTATGATATTGAGTTTTTCCACCTGTATACATGGTATTTCTATTTATTCAAGTCTTATGCCCTCCAATAAAGTTTTATAATTTTTCCATAAAGATCTTGGTTGTTTTGAGTTTACACCAATGTATTTCAAAAGTTAAGTAAAGCATGAGTTGAATTTAAGAAAAGGCCTTCCCTCATTTAGTACACTCGGCGTTTCTCACCTGTATGACCTCTCTTATGTATAGAAAGGGATGCTCTTTGAGAGAATGCTTTCCCACATTCATTACATTCAAAGGGTTTCTCACCAGTATGACTTCTCATATGTATAATAAGTAATGAGCATTGAGAGAAGGCTTTTCCACATTTATTACATTCATAAGGTTTCTCTCCTGTATGACTTCTCACATGAAGAGTAAGGGATGAGATTCGAGAGAAGGCTTTACCACATTCATTACATTTAAATGGTTTCTCTCCAGTGTGAATTTTTTCATGTTCGAGGAGATTTTGTCTCTGACTGAAAGCTTTTCCACATTGATTACAATGATAAGGTTTTTCTCCAGTATGAATTTTCTCATGTTCAGTGAGATTTGATTTCTGACTAAAGGCTTTCCCACATACTGCACATGCATAAGGTTTCTCACCAGTATGAATTCTCTGGTGTCTTATGAGGTTTGACATCTGAATAAAAGCTTTCCCACATTCATTACATTCATACGGTTTCTCTCCAGTGTGAATTTTCTGATGTGTAATGAGATTTTCTTTTCTGCTGAAGGCTTTTCCACACTCGTTACATTCATAGGGTTTCTCAGCTGTATGATTTCTCATATGTACAGTAAGGGATGAACTTTGAGAGAATGCTTTCCCACATTCACTACATACATAGGGTTTCTCACCTGTATGACTTCTCATATGTATAATAAACACTGAACATTGAGAGAAGGCTTTTCCACATTTATTACATTTATAGGGTTTTTCCCCTGTGTGACTTCTCATGTGTAGAGTAACAGATGACATTCGAGAAAAGGCTCTACCACATTCATTACATGCATAAGGTTTCTCCCCAGTATGAATTTTCTCGTGTTCAATAAGATTTTGCTTCTGGCTGAAGGATTTTCCGCATTCTTTACATTCATAGGGCTTTTCTCCAGTATGAATTCTCTCATGTTCAATGAGATTTGATTTCTGACTGAAGGCTTTCCAACAATCCTTACATGCATAAGGTTTCTCCCCTGTATGAATTCTCTGGTGTCTAATAAGATTTGACATCTGAATGAAAGCTTTTCCACATTCATTACATTTATATGGTTTCTCCCCAGTATGAATTTTTTGATGTGTAATAAGATTTTCCTTCCTGCTGAAGGCTTTTCCACATTCCTTACACTCGTAGGGTTTCTCTCCAGCATGAATTCTCTCATGTCTGATGAGGTCAAATCTATGACTGAAGTCTTGTCCACACTGATTACACTTAAAGGGGGTTAGAACATGGGATGAGCAAGAGTAAAATGGCTTCCTGTATTTATTATATTCATAATTTTCCTCTCTTATACAGTCCTTATCATAACTAAGTAAGTCTAAATTATGTTCCAAATCTTTATCAAATGAGTCACATTCATAGAAGTTTGGTCTTGAAGTAATAATATCTGAGTTCAAAGGAAATATTTTTGTAACTTTTTTACATTCAATGACATTTTCCTTAATCAGAGTTTTCTTGGAGATGGATGTGACTTTCCTCACAAGTGCTTCCTGTTGCTTCTTGATCTGTTGTTCATCAACTTCCCAAACTTCTAAAATGGAGGACCAAAAATTATTACTTTTGAATTTTTCTGCTTTATACTATTAATAACATTTCAGAAATTTGCTACTACAGAGTTGGTCTTTGATATTGACTCTAGTCTCCCAATATGAAAGAAATCCAAAGTACAAATGTCCCTAGTTTTTAAGTTTTAAGGGGTTAACTCCGATAGAAAATATTATGGAGAGAAAACTGACACTGATAGGCCTAAGTAGCTTTGATTGATTTTAAAAGTGTGCTTATATAATGCAGAAATCAGTAACATGAACAGAATAATTAAGATGAAAGGGTGAATATATTAATGACTGGATAGAGAGTCAAAATGACCAGAGGATGAAAGTAAAACTTGTGGTTAAACACAGTGGATTGAATATATATGTTTATTTCTCCCTTCTCCCTAAAAATCTATCAAAATGACAGTAAAAGAATTAAAGGTCAAACCCACAAGGAAAAAAAAAAAACGAGTATAAAGAAGGTAAACAAGAGATTTCAACAAAAGAATGGAAATGAAAGGCATATAGGGAACTGACAACTAATAGCAGGGCTAAGAAGTTAAAGTACTACTAAGATGTAAAAGTCAGGTAACAAAGTAATTTGGCCACAAAGCACTGGAAAAGAGAACAAATTAAAGGATTCAGGTACTCATAAAGCAGAGATAAGATGCCTGAAGAGGATTAACTTAAAGTCTTAGGGAGCAATTACACTCCTGAGGCAAGTATTATGGATTTACTTAAGTAACATCTTTCCAACCTCGTACTATGTTTCTCCGTCCTGCAGAGGGTGAGTTAGAACTACATTTCCTAGAAACACTTGCATATAGGGTTCTGAATATGATTTAAATTAATTATACATTTAAATTCAGAAATAAATTAAAAGAGTAATGAAAGTGGGCATTTTACCTATGATATTACAACAGAAGTGGTAGGGTTCTGAAGCTCATAGCTGTCAAGGCATTTTCCTTGTTCAATCAGCAATTTCTCTTTCTTTCTTTCTTTCTTTCTTTCTTTCTTTCTTTCTTTCTTTCTTTCTTTCTTTCTCTCTTTCTCTCTTTCTCTCTTTCTCTCTTTCTCTCTCTCTTTCTCTCTCTCTCTCTTCTTTCTTTCTTCTTCTTTTTTTTTTTTTTTAAAGTAAGCTTTACTCCTAATATGGAGCTCAAACTCACAACTCTGAGATCAAGAGTCACATGCTCCACTGACCGAAACAGCCAGGTGCCCCATGAAAAGCAATTTCTTGATCAAAGTGGGGAAAGGAACTCACTTAACAGCTGACTTCTCTGATAGGACTTTGAGACTCATTCCTAAAAGCTTATTCTGGGGCACCTGGGTGGCTCAGTCAATTAAGCTTCTGACTTCTGCAAAAGTCATGACCTCACTGTTCATGAGTTTGAGCCCTGCAAGGGGCTCTGTGCTGACAGCTCAGAGCCTGAGTCTGCTTTGGATTCTGTGTCTCCCTCTCTTTCTGCTCCTCCCCCGCTTATACTCTGTCTCTCAAAAATAATAAAAACATTAAAAAAATTGTTTTTTAAAAAAGCCTATCCTATAGTTGGTCCTTTAGTCCTCCTTAAGGTTCTCTAGGACATTTAATACCTTCATGTAAATTCTTTCCTTCTTAAATTAGCTACTAATGAGCTCTTTTCTCTGTAACTGAACTGTGACCAATATCCTCCCACCTCCTACCCACCCCACACAGGAAGTGGTCATGTATCCACCACTTGATCAGGAAAAGGAAGGCTTACTTTTCCTAGAGAAAATGAATTATACAGGCTCTAGACTTAGGAACAAGTAAAGCGGATGCAAAGGAAGCCTCATACTAAAAAACTACGAATAATGTAAACTTGCATATGTTGAATGGTAAGATCTCCAATCCTTTTTCTTAAAAAAAAATATATACATATATATATATATTACATATATATAATATATACTTATATATTATATATACAAATATATATAATAAAAATATATATAATACCTATATAATATAAATATAACATATAATAAATATATGATCACATATATAAGTATGTCATATATATGCATATATATATATATATATATATATATATATATATAATAAAGTTTATTTATTTTTGAGAGAGCACAAGCAGAGCAGGGGCAGAGAAAGGGAGACACAGAATCTGAAGCAAGCTCCAGCCTCTGAGCTGTCAGCACAAAGCCTGACATGGGACTCAAACCCACGAACCATGAGATCATGACCTGAGCTGAAGTCAGACACTTTAATGACTGAGACACCTAGGCGCCCCTCCAATCCTTTTCTGTTGCTTGTCCCTCATGAATGCTGGCATCTACGTCCAGGTAGCAGATGAGAAGATTAAAAATAAAAGACCCACACAACTGGAATTCTATAATTGCCATTTGGAACTCCACAAAAAACTCCTAGGTTCTAATCCAACAGTCTCCTACTCAAAAAGCATCAAAAATTTGTTAGCTACAAGAATTTTTGGAATTTCCTTTTTATCCTTTGATGCATCAAAATAAGAAAAACTAATGACACTGATTGATTCCCTACTTAAACAAGGATTTGAGAGTCTCATTAAAATATATATATAATATATAGAAAAAATATATATAGAAAATATATAGAAAACAAAGCAAACAGAAAAATTGGGCAAATAGTAACCCTAGGAATGACAGCAATTTATATAAGGATATGTAATTAATAGTCATTTCTTGGCTCAGTAGTAACAATATATCACCTAAAAGAACAAAGTAAGCAGTGAAAATCAAGTTAGCCAAAAATTGTGATATATCTATATCCAGAGAAAAAGGAAAGGGGAAGTGGTAGTGGTGGTGCAAGAGTACTAAACCTCATCTTTCATTAATATCAAGTTGATAATAATTGGAAATTACCAAATAGCAGCATATTCAGAAAAGACTAGATTCCACCCTATCCCTGAAACACTGATTCCTCCCTTGCCTGACAGGTAAGCATTTTTATTAGTTTTGAGGTTATTCCTATATTCTTTTAATTTATACATATACTAAACATATATGTATATACACATACATACATGTAATACATATCTAACACACGTGCCTCCGCCACTCTTTTTTATAAAAAAAGTAGCATATTCTAAATGCTGTTCTGCACATTGATTTCTTTTCACTTATATATCCTGAATAGAAAGAAGCATGACATCTCTGATTTGTTTTATAGCTTTGACACTGGAATCATATAAATTTTTACATAATTAAAAAAATTAAATCTAAAAGAGGAAAAAATAACTCTTAAAAATTGAAAACAAATGGAAACAAGTAAACCTACATACAAGTTAGGGCCACTTAGTCCCTTTAAAGTGACTTTTTAAACACAGTAGTTTGACTATATCATAAACGAGAAAAAAATACAACCAAAGAAGTCTTAAACTACATTTAGTAGTCTTTTAATCATTAGTAATAATGGTATTATTGTTAATATATATTGTATATAATATTATATACAATATATATAATATGTAATATATGTAATATATGTAATATGTAATATATATTTTATATATATCTATATATATATCTATATATATATCTATAGTATATCTATATCTATATATATATATATATATATATATATATATATATATATATAGATAGATATATATTAGATCAGTTTGGGGCCTCAAGAGACATTTGGCAGTATCTGGAAGGTCTGGAGACATTTTTGGCTGTCATGACTGGGGGAGTGGTGAGAAAGGGGATTGGTGCTCCTAGCACCTAATAAGTAGAGGGCCACAGAGGGTGCTAAACATTCTACACCCTACATAAACATCCTACAATGTATAGGATAGTCCCCTACAGCAAAGAATTATCTAGCCAAAATGTCAGCAGTGCCAAGGTTGAGAAATATATATGGATTAAGCAAATAAATATTTTAATGCAATAAGGAGCCAATATTTTCAGTATAAAAGATACAAAAACAAAACAAAAAAGGTAAGTAACAACCCTATACTCCTTAATTCGAATTGGATGTATTAGTATAAACACATACATTTTTTTCTATCTAAAAAGTGTATTTTTCCTGGCTTTGTCCAGCTCTAGAAGCAATGAGCAAGCACTGTGCCCAGATTTTGGTCTCCAAATCATTTCCCACTAAAGGAAGCAGGCATTTCTAGAGAAATTGCTATTTCAACATCTGGAGCAGGAAATGTATAAAATTAGCCAAAGGGGGGCACCTGGGTGGCTCAGTTGGTTAAATGTCTGACTTCAGCTAAGTCATGATCTCATGATTCATGAGTTAGAGCCCTGCATCAAGCTATGCACTGTCAGTGTGGAGCCTGCTTGGGATTCTCTCACCCTCTCTCTCTCCCCCTCAGAATAAATAAACTTAAAGAAAAAAAAAAAATCTTGGAAAACGTGAAATGGTGTCAACCCCATGAACAATTGTGTGGCTTTCTCATTCAGAGCTGCTTTTTTACTTACTCACCTGGACAGTGCCTCCCAAGCATTTCTTCCTCTACCACCCATGGATCCTCTTCCTGTTCCAACTTGAAGATCACATCTGGTTTGGTGACTTGATAACCTATTACAGGAAATAGCAAAGGACTTGCATGTTAATGCTGGAGACAACTATCCACACCTTGGGCTGAGTCTTAGGGGCTTGAGGGTCTGTGAAGGATAAGGAGAAAGGAATTTCCACAGTGAGACAAAGTAATTAGGCTTCACCCTGCAGATGAATACATACAATCATGTGAAGAAAAGGCAAGTTAAAATCTTCATACATTTCAAAAATGGGAAGGAATTCTATGTAAAATTGCAAAGCTACCCTTACCTACTGTGACTAGGTTGCTGTAGTTCTCTAGCATCACATCCCGGTACAAGTTCCTCTGAGCAGGTTTCAGCTGCTGCCATTCCTCCTGGGTGAGGTCCACAGCCACATCCTTAAACGTCACTGTTTCCTGTAAATGCACAATCCTAATTAATATGAAGTCATCAAAATTAGATGCAGTGGTCAAAATATGTAAGAACTCATGTAGCTAGTATCCAGGGATCAGAGTTCATTACAACTGTATATTAAGGCTTCATATTTACCTAATTTTGTATTACACTGTGAGGGGGAAAAAACCCACAGTAGAAATATCCTGTAAGGTGTTTATTATTGAGTCAGCAAACTTAAGCATTCATTATCTATTATGCATGAAACTGAAGATGGTGGTCACAGATTTGTACTGAATCTGTGACAGAATTGAAAGAATTACACATGACTTACAGGTAACTATCTTAGAATCTGTCCAAGTGATTGTGTGATCTAGTGAGAAAAGGAACATGGAGAAAGTGGGGACAGAAGAGAAATAAGGCAGGAGGAATGAGCAGAGGTATGAAAATTTGAAGGTGCAAAATTTGAAATGTCTATAGAACTTCCAGATGGAAAGGTCTACTATGCAGTTAGAGGTATGACAAAACATGAGAATTAGCCATCAACCTAAAATTGAGAGCTGAATCCATGGCTGAAGGATAGGAATAGTTGTAGAGAACGTAGAGAACGTACATAGTGGGTAAAGGGCCAAGGACAGAATCAACAGTTAAGCATCAAAGGGACTCAGGTTTGTGTTTCTTGTTTTATTGTTTTTTAAAAAAATGTATTTATGTTTAGAGGAAGAGAGAGAGAGCATGTGCATGAGTGGGGAGGGGCAGAGATAGACGGAGAGTGAGGATCCAAAGTGGTTCTGTGCTGACAGCAGGGAGCCCAATGTGGGGCCTGAACTCATGAACTGTGAGATCATGACCTGAGCCGAAGTCAGATGCTTAACCAACTGACCCACCAAGGCGACCCTGTTTCTTGTTTGTTTTATTTACAATCAGCGGATGAGAATTAAAACCATGACTGTGATGTAAAAGAAGCCAAGAAACAAATGACAAATTTCTGGAAAAGAATGTTACTTGATTACATATGTCTAACTCTTCCTCCTTACTTAAAAACTTCAAAATTCAAATAAGGAAATAAGGAAAAATATTTTATCTGCAAAGACTCTGAGAACAAAAAGCACATATATCCCACATTTGGGAAAATTTATTCAAAAAATAGTACAAATGATCGATAGACAAAATGGGAAATAGAAAAGAAAATCACCAAAGGCTAGATTGTGATGTTTCTAAGAAACTGTCTCTATGATCTATGATCATTACTACCATCAACATTATCATCGCTGTCAACTATTGAGTAGTTATTATTTGCCAGGTACTATAATAACTTCTTTAGCTATATTAACTTTTAAATTCCCCTTACAAGACTACCATGTAGTGGGTACTATTATTATCCATTTAAAAAATAAGGAGGGGCGCCTGGCTGGCTCAGTCAGTAGAGCATGCAACTCTTGATCTAAGGGTTGTAAATTCAAGCCCCATGTTAGGTGTAGGGATTAATTAAAAATAAAATCTTTAAAAATATAAAAATAAAAACAAAAAGTAAAGAAACCAGGGTTATGAGTAACTCCCAGGGTCATAAAGCTACTTACATGGGAGAGCTGAGATTTCAGGCCAATAAGTGTGACAGCAAAGCCCATGTTCTTACCCATACACTACATTTTTTCTCCAACTCAGTAGGAGACTCAGAAACCCACAAATATTCCTGATTCAAGACAGACAACTGGACACACAAGAACTCATACACTTGAAACCTCTCTTGCTGAGGTTGAAAGCATATGAAATCACTAGTGATGGGAAGCTACAGGACAAATATCATGACTAAAAAAAAAAAATCAGGGGTGCCTGGGTGGCTCAGTCGGTTAAGCATCTGACTTTGGCTGTGGTCATAATCTCACAGTTTGTGGGTTTGAGCCCCGTGTCAAGCTCTGTGTTGACAGCTTGGAGCCTGGAGCCTGCTTCAGATTCTATGTCCCCCTCTCTCTGCCCCTACCCTGCTCACACTGGGTCTCTCTCTCTCAAAAATAAATATTAAAAAACAAAACAAAACAAACGCCAGGGGTGCCTAGATGGCTCAGTCAGTTGAGCATCTGACTTGATTTCGGCTCAGGTCATGATCTCATGGTTTGTGGGCTCTAGCCCCACATCAGGCTCCACAGTGTTAGCATGGAGCCTGCTTGGGATTCTCTTTCTCCTCTTTTTTTTTTTTTTTAAAGTTTATTTTACTTATTTTGAGAGAGAGAGAGAGAAAGTACAGGAGGGGCAAAGAGAGAGGGAGAGAGAGAGAATCCCAAGCAGGATCCACACAGTCAGCACAGAGACTGATGTGGGGTTCACACTTGTGAACTGTGAGATCATGACCTGAACCAAAATCAAGAGTTGGTCGCTTAACTGACTGAGCTACCCAGGTGACCTGGGATTCTGCCTCTCCTTTCTCTCTGCCCCTCTTCCCACTCACTTACTCTCGCTTTTTTCAAAATAAGTAAACATGAAAAAAAAATCAAGGCCAGTGATGAGGGGACATCATCCTGATTTGGAGAAGCAGAGAGGAGTCAGATTGAGCAGTAGAAAAGAAGACTGAAGACAAAATCAGATGTAGAAAACTAGCTTCTGGTGCAATGGTTTCACTAATCAATCTATGAACAAAAGCAGACATAAAATATTTTTACTGCCACTACCCAATATTTATTAGCCAAACTAGCCAAATGAACTTACAAAAACTAGTATTTAAGATTTTAGGTGAAGACTGAGGGAATAATCATTAAAGTACCTTTGGAGTAAATTATTTGGTATGTTGAGTCAGTAAATGTAAAGACAATTTTACACTTAAAAATTATAATACATATATTATACATATTACACATATATACAAATCTGTTCCCTTGCCAAAAACAGATACCTTGATCATTTTAATAAATTAGACAAATACTTGTCAAGCCTAAATCAAGAAAAATAATAAAATACAATAATCTAAACTTGGGATACAAAAAGAACATGTAATAAAAGAGTGCCAAGTTTTGAGAGAAATTCTACTTTAGGATAGCAGTATGAGGTACTCTGTGGATGTTTGGCAGTAAAACAAATGTAACTGGTGAAAAGGTTTTTTGTTTTTGTTTCTAGACTTTAAGTCTCTGTAAATTGTCCTAAGGGCATAAAGCAATGAACCATTATTCAAGAAAATCTACTAAAACTTGTTAAAAACTGCGATAGTGTGTGACATTTAAGCCACATATGCTCCTTCCCTCTCCTCACTCCAGCTCAGCTTGACAGAAGTTCCATCTGGTTGGGTATGGCTAAGAAGATAGGGTTGTTTCTCTCCTCAGCTACCAATCTATGGATATGGTATCTCATTGGGAAGGACAGAAGCTCAGCATCCTCACTCCATTCAACTCCAAGTTGAAGAGGCTAAGTTCCTGATGTTTCCAGCCAAGAGGTCAGTGGATCCTTTATCTAAGGAGTGGCGGGCCAGAAATACTGGAATATCAATTGTCCATATCCCAGTTTACTTTTAGGACAGAGCAACTCAAGGCAGGCAAGTCAAGAAGACCAGAGGCTGCCATCTCACTAAGAGCCCAGAGTGGTGGCTGAAAATTTTATCCAGGGGGAGAGGCAGCTCATAAGCACAAAGAACTTGAAAGCTGTCTCAAAAGCAAATTAATTTATTTGAAATAGTGGGCAAGGTTCAAGATTAAGGTCATACTCCAAAACAGGAGATTTTGGTGGTAAGCAATTACGAGGAGGCAGGTAGCTCCTTTTAATTAAGAAAACAAGGTAATGCATAGGTCATTCACAGAGACAATCAGGAAAAAGACAATTAAAGAAGTCAGAAGAAACCTCAAAGCCTGGCCTCAAAAACTACCCCTGCCTGAATTCATAAGGTGGAGCAATTTATGTTCCAGGCAGTGTCAAAAACAATAAAGCAACCAGTTGTCAGTAGATGTGATACCAAACAAGGCAGATAGTTAAAAAAAAAAAAAAAAAAAAGGAAATGGATAAAGAGAGCCCTGTTAAAACCATCATCATCATCCTAGAGTGACTTTGTACATGCCCAAGGCTATATACCCTCTGAGATGTGATCCCAAAAGTGTCACACTACAGAGGAAACAGACTTCACTAAAATAATATAGGCAAGTCACTAAACAAATAAGTAAACAAAAATCAAAACAACTGTTAGAAAATGAGAGATGGGAATCAGTATCTGGAATTGTTACAATATACGGATTAAATGTTCAGTTTTTTTTTTCAACGTTTTTTTTTTTTTTTTTATTTTTGGGACAGAGAGAGACAGAGCATGAACGGGGGAGGGGCAGAGAGAGAGGGAGACACAGAATCGGAAACAGGCTCCAGGCTCCGAGCCATCAGCCCAGAGCCTGACGCGGGGCTCGAACTCACGGACCGCGAGATAGTGACCTGGCTGAAGTCGGACGCTTAACCGACTGCGCCACCCAGGCGCCCCTAAATGTTCAGTTTTTAACAAAAAATTACAACAGGAAAAGAAACAGGAGAGGGAAATCCACACACTGAAAACAAGCAAGCAACAGAAACTGCCTGTGAGAGGGCTCAGATGTCAGGTTTAACACACTAAGACTTCAGAGCAGCCATTACAGACACAGTTAAAGGAAATCATGATTAAAGAAAGAATGGTATATATATTTTTTGGATACAAAGGAAGATGGTGGTGGAGTAGGAGGACCCTAGGCTAGCATGGTCCCACGAATACAATTAGATAATATCAAATCATCCTAAAATACTCCAGAAATAGATCTGAAGATTGGCAGAAAAAGCTCCACAACTAAAAGTAAAGAGGCCACATCAAAGAAAAAGTAGGAAATGAGGAGACACAGTATGGGAGAGAAACAGATTATATCCCCTGCAGTGGGGAGGGCACTACAGTAATGGAGAAGGGAGAGAGACAAGACTAGCACACAGGGGAGCACATGGGGAAAATGAATCACCCACAGCAATTGGCTTGGGAAGTTAAAGGGCCCAAATTTCATGAGTTCTTGCAACCAACAGGGCTTGAAGCCTATACTTTTATTTTTTAATGTTTATTTATTTTTGAGAGAGAAAGAGAATGAGAGAGAGAGAGAGAGAGAGAGAGAGAGAGAGAGAGAGAGAGAGAATATGAGTGGGGGAGGGGCAGAGAGAGAGGGACACACAGAATCCGAAGCAAGCTCCAGGCTCCCAGCTGTCAGCACAGAGCCCGATGCGGTGCCCAAACACATGAGCCATGAGATTATGACCTGAGCTCACAACCAACTGAGCCACCCAGGCGCCCCAAAGCCTAGACTTGTAAAGGTTCGTGAGCTTGGCCCTGCAAGAGCTTGGAGGACATTGGAGCTATTCTTGGAGAAAAGGCAGGGCAAACATCCCACTGACATACGGTGTGGAAATAGTGATTTGAAGAGTGCCTGGGGCACACAGTGGGGAGGTTAGTTGCTCATCTTGGAGTGTGTCACGGAAAGGCAGTGTTCATGGAGAGACCCACGTGGGAACAAAGGAACTAGCTGACACCATCTCCCTCCAGCACCCATCAGCATAAGCACAGGGCCACCTGCAGAAACTGTTAGAGTGCCCACACTCAATACCTAACTTGTGTACACCAAGTTTTCCCTTTGTTGTTCCAGAAGAAATGCCCCTCCCAGTTACACTTGCCTCAGTCCCAGTTTGGGAGGTCTTTCCCCCACAGAAGACCAGCTCAAATCCCTGCCAACACTGTATTTCCTGACCTGGAAATACTATGAGGCCTTGGTTCCCATGGCAGTGGCAACAGGTCTCATTTCACAAACAGACCAGAGCACACCCAGTTAAAATGCACCACATTCAGGCCAGGGCCCAAACGCTGCCCATAACAGGCAAAGAGAGCCTCTGCAGACAACTTGCCTGAAAGATAAAGCAGCTTGGACACAACAGCAGAGCTAAGCAGCACACATTGGAGATACTGCCAGAAGCAACAGGTGTCAGGAAACAGGGGACTCTATATAGCAGGGCACTACAGGACCTCTTCTTCATAAAGCCATTACCCTCAAGAACAAGAGATGTAGTTGACCCTTCTACCACACAGCAACAGGCACAGAGACTTGAGAGAAGAGAAGAGAAGAGAAGAGAAGAGAAGAGAAGAGAAGAGAAGAGAAGAGAAGAGAAGAGAAGACAGAGAAATTTGTCCCAAATGAAAGAACAGGACAAGGCCATGGCTGGAGATCTAAGCAAACAGATATAAGTAACATGCCTGATGGAGAATTTAAAGCAATGATCGTAACAATACTCACTGGATCTGACCAGGAGTGGAGACCATCAGTGAGACTATTAATACAGAGAAAAGGAATAATACAGCAGACATAAAGGGCTCAGAAAACAAAATGGGAAACACACTTGGTGGGATGAACAGCAGGCTGGATAATGCAGAAGAACAAATTGATGACCTAGAAGATAGAATAATGGAAAGTAATCAAGCTGAACAAAAGAGGAAAAAAAGAATTAAGCAAACTGAGAACACATTTAGGGAATGCAGTGACCCCATCAAACTTAGTAACACTTGTATCATACAAGTCCCAGAAGAAGAAGAGAGAGGAAAGGGGGCAGAGAATTTATTTAAAGAAACAATAGGTGAAAACTTTTCTAATGTGGGGAAGGAAACAGAGATCCAGATTCAGGAGGTACAGGGAACCTCCAACAAAATCAACAAAAGCAGATCCACACCAACACACATTGTAATCATATTGGCAAAATATAGTAAGAAAGAAAAAATATTAAAAGCAGCAAGACAAAAGAAGATAGTTAAATAGAAAGGAAACCCCATAAAGCTATCAGTGGATTTTTCAGCAGAAACTTTCCAAGCCAGAAAGGAGTGGCATGACATATTCAAAGTGTTGAATGGATGCAGCCAAGAATACTCTATCCAGAAAAGCTATCATTCAGAATAGGAGAGATAGAGTTTCCCAGACAAACAAAAACTAAAGGAATTCATGACTCCTAAACAAGCCCTGGAAGAAATAAATATTAAAGGGGACTCTGAGTAGAAAGGAAAGACCAAAAATGACAATATGAAGATAGGAAACACAAAAGCAGTAAAAGTGAATGTTTCTATAAAAAATTAGTCAAGGAACTCACAAAATAAAAGTTTGTAAAATATGACTACCATATATCTAAAACATGGGAAGGAGAGGAATAAAGAATGAATTCAAACTTAAATGACCTTCAATGTAATATAGACTGCTACATGCAGAAGAAATTATATACAAATCTAATGGTAACCACAAATCAAAAACCACTAATAAATATGTAAAGAATATGTAAAGAAAAAAGAAAACCTAATGTATCAGTAAAAAACCCCAGCAAACCATGAAAGAAAGACAAGAAAGCACCAGAGAAAATCTTCAGAAACAACCACAAAACAAGGGATAAAATGTCAATACATACATATCTTTCAATAATTACTTTGAATGTAAATGGACTAAATGCTCCAATCAAAAGACACAAGGTGACAGAATGGATTAAAAAAAAAAAAAAAAAAAAAAACACAACAAGACCCATCTATATGCTATCTATAAGAGATTCATTTATTTCTTAATATTTATTTTTGAGAGAGAGAGAGAGAGCACAAGTGGGGAAGGGGCAGAGAGAGAGGGAGACACAGAATCTGAAGCAGGCTCCAGGTTCTGAGCTGTCAGCATAGAGCCTGATGCAGGGCTTGAACCCATGAACTGTGAGATCATGACCTGAGTTGAAATCAGACACTTAATTGACTGAGCCAACCAGATGCCCAGAAACTCATTTTAGACCTAAAGACACTTGCATATTGGAAATAAGGTGATGGAAAAATATTTATCATGCAAATGGATGTCAAAAGAAAACCAGAGTAGTGATACTTATAATGCAAAAACTAGACTTTAAAACAAAGACTGTAATAAAAGACAAAAAAGGATACTATATAACAATAAAGGGGACAATCCAACAAGAAGATCTAACAATTGTAAATATTTATGCAGCCAACATGGGAGCACCCAGACATAAAACAGTTAATAACAAATATAAAGGTACTAATTGATAATAATACAATAATAACAGGGGACTCTAACACCCCACTTACATGAATGGACAGATCATCTACACAGAAAATCAACAAGGAAGCAATGGTTCTGCATGACACATTGGACCAGATGGATTTAACAGATATATTCAGAACATTCCTTTCTAAAAACACCAGAATACACATTCTTTTCTTTTTTAAAAAAGGTTTATTTATTTATTTTGAGAGAAAGAGATGTGGGAGGGGCAGAGAGAGGGAGAGAAAGAGAATCCCACGTAGGTTCTGCACTGTCAGTGTAAAGCCTGATGTAGGGCTCAAACTCATGAACCATGAGATCATGACCTAGGCCAAAACCAAGAGTCAAACGCTTAACCAGCTGAGCCACCCAGGCACCCCTACACATTCTTTCCAACTGCATATGAAATACTCTCCAAATAGATCACATATTAGGACACAAAACAATCCTCAAAAAGATTCAAAAAGATCAAAGTCATACCATCCATCTTTTCTGACCACAATGCTATGAAACTAGAAGTCTACCACAAGAAAAAAATCTGGAAAGACCACAGATACATGGAAGTCAAATAACATGCTACTAAACAATGAATGGGTCAACCAGGAAATAAAAGAAAAATTAAAAAGCACATGAAAACAAATGAAAATACAAACACAATGGTTCAAAACTTTTGGGATACAGCAAAAGTGGCTTCTAAGAAAGAAGTTTATAGCAGTAAAGGCCTACTTCAAGAAGCAAGAAAAATCTGAAACAGTCTAAACTTACACTTAAAGAATCTACCAAAAGAACAACAAATAAAACCTAAACCAGAAGAAGGAAGGAAATTATAAAGATTAGAGCAGAAATAAATGATATAGATACTAAAAAACCCCAGAACATATCAGTGAACCCAAGAGCTAGTTCTTTGCAAAAAATCAGTAAAATTAATAAACCGCTAGCCAGATTTAACAGAAAAAAAAAGAGAAAGGATCCAAATAAGTAAAATCACAAACGAGAGAGGATAAATAACAACAAACACCATAGAAATACAATTATAAGAGAATATTATGAAAAACTATATGCCGACAAATTGAATAACCTAGAAGAGATGGATAAATCCCTAGAAATGTATAACCTACCAAAGCTGAAACAGGAAGAAACAGAAAATTTGAACAGACCAATTACCATCAATGAAGTTGAATCAGTAATCAAAAAACTCCCAACAAACAAAAGTGCAGGACCACATGACTTCAAAGGTGAATTCTAGCAAACATTTAAAGGAGAATTAATACCTATTCTTCTCAAACTATTCTAAAAACTAGAAGAGAAAGGAAAATTTCCAAATTCATTTTATGAGGCCAGCATGACCCTGATATCAAAACCAGATAAAGACACCAGAAAAACTGAGAACTACAAGCCAATATCTTTGATGAACATAGATGCAAAAATCGTCATTAAAAAAATAATTTATCATGATCAAGTGGGATTTATTCCTGGGATGCAACCATGGTTCAAAATTCTCAAATCAATCAATGTCATACATCACATCAATAAGAGGAAGGATAAGAAACATATGATCATTTCACTAGAGCAGAAAAAACACTTGACAAAGTACAACACCCACTCATGATACAAACCTTCAACAAAGTAGGTTTAGAGGGAACATACCTTAACATAGTAAAGTCCATATACAAAAAATCCACAGCTAATATCATCCTCAATAGGGAAAAATTGAGAACATTTCCCCTAAGGTTAGGAACAAGACAAGGTTATCCACTCTCACCACTTTTATTCAACATGGTACTGGAAGTCCAAGCCACAACAATCAGACAACAAAAGGAAATAAAAGGCATCCAAATCGGTATGGAAAAAGTAAAATTTGCACTATTTGCAGATGATGTGATACTATATAGAAAACCTGAAAGACTGTACAAAAAAATTGCTAGATCTGATCAATGAATTCAGTAAAGCCACAGGATACAAAATCAATCTATAGAAATCTTGCATTTCTATACGTCAATAATGAAGTAGCAAAAAGATAAATTAAGAAAACAATCCCATTTACAATTGCACAAAAAATAATAAAATACTAGGAATAAATCTAACCAAAAGATAAAAGATCTGCACTCTGAAAACTATAAAATACAAATGAAAGAAAATGAAAATGACAAAAGAAATGCAAAGACATTCCATGCTAATGGACAGGAAGAACAAATACTGTTCAAATGTCTATGCTACCCAGGCACCTGGCTGGCACAGTCCAAACAGCTTATGACTCTTGATCTTGGGGTCATGAATTCAAGCCCCACGTTGGGTGTAGAGATTGCTAAAAAACAATAAATATAAAACATAAATGTCTATTCTACCCAAAGCATCGTACACATTTAATCCAATCCCTATCAAACTACCAATCAGCATTTTTCACATAACTAGACCAAACAATCCTAAAATTTGTATGGAACCACAGGAGACCCTGAATAGTCAAAAGCAATCTTGAGAAAGAAAAGCAGGGATGCTTACTTGGCTCAGTCAGAAGAGCATGCAACTCTTGATCTTGGGGGCATCGTGGGTCCAAGCCCCACACTGGGTGTAGAGATTACTTAAATAAAAACTTACAAATGGGCACCTGGGTGGCTCAGTTGAGTATCGGACTTTGGCTCAGGTCATGATCTCATGGTCTGTGGGTTCAAGCCCCACGTCAGGCTTTGAGCTGAGGGTGTGGAGCCTGCTTGGGATTCTCTCTACCCTTCTCTCTCAGCCCCTCCCCCACTTGCACACACGCTCTCTCTAACTGAATACACTTTAAAAAATTAAAAAAAAATTAAAAACAAAGAAAAAAGAGAAGAAAAGCTGGAGGTATTACAATTCCAGCCTTCAAGTTATATTACAAAGCTATAGAAGTCAAAACAATATGCTATGGCACAAAAACAGGCATAGGTCAATAGAACGGAATAGAAAATCTAGAAAAAAACCTACATTTATATGGTCAATTAATCTTGGTGACAAAGCAGGAAAGAATATCCAATGGGAAAAAGATAGTCTCCTCAATGAATGGTGCTGGGAAAACCGGACAGCAACATCAAAAGAATGAAAGTGGAACAGTTTTTTACATTATGTAGAAAAATAAATTCAGAATGGATTAAAGATTGGGCACCTGGGTGGCTCAGTCAGTTAAGTGTCTGGCTTCAGCTCAGGTCACGATCTCACGGTTCGTGAGTTTGAGTCCCACGTCAGGCTCTGTGCTGACAGCTCAGATCCTGGAGCCGCTTCAGATTCTGTGTCTCCCTCTCTCTGTGCCCCTCCTTAGCTTTCTCTCTCTCTCTCTCTCAAAAATAAATAAAACGTTAAAAAAAAAAAAAAAGAATGGATTAAAGATCTAAATGGGAGACCTGAAAACATAAAATCTTAAAAGACAGCACAGGCACTAATTTCTCTGGTATCAGCTGTAGCAATTTTTTTCTCTACAGGTCCCTGAGGCAAAGGAAACAAAAACAAAAATAGACTTGTGCCCCAGTGGTGGAGATATGAAGGCCCTCCCCATACCTCCTGTTGATCTTGTTGGTACTTGCCCTCACTCTCCTCTCCTGGCCCCCATGGAGAAGTTGTAAATCATCCAGAAGGTGAAGCTGGGCTGGGCAGGCCAAACACTACAGTGACATAGCCATCTGCATGAAGGCCATGACTGAGCAGGGTGCTGAACTGTGCAACAAGGAACACAACCTGCTCTCAGTGTCCTACGAGAACATGGTCAGGGCTGCAGGTCCATGTGGAGGGTCATCTGGAGCAGTGACCAGAAAACTGACACCTCAGACAAGAAGTTGCAGCTGATTAAGGACTACTGGGAGAAAGTGGAGTCTAAACTGAGGTCCATCTGCACCATGGTGCTAGAATTGTTGGATAACTATTTAACAGCCTATGCTACTAATTATAAAAAGTAAGGTCTTCTATCAGAAAATGAAGGGAGATTACTTCAGGTACCTTGCTGAAGTTGCATATGGTGTTTATTGAAAACAAATGATCGATAATTCCCAAGGAGCTTACCAAGAGGCTTTTGATATAAGCAAGAAAGAGATGCAGCCTATACCCAATCCACCTCGGGCTGGCTCTTAACTTTTCTGTATTTTACTATGAGATATTTACTAACCCAGACCTTTCCTGCACACTGGCTAAAACTGCTTGAGGACACTGCAGAACTTGATACACTGAATGAAGATTCATACAGAGACAACACCCTCATCATGCAGTTGAGGCATGTTAATAGAGACAACCTAACCTTAAGGACATCAGACAGTGTAGTAGAAGAATGTGATATGGCAGAAGGGGCAGAAAACTAAAAGCATATAAGGTGTCATCCTTCTTCCCTACAAGAAACCTTTTTACTCATCTCCATTCCTTATTCTATTTGGATTTCCTACAGCAAAGAAACCCATTCATGTGTATGGAATCAACTGTTTATCGTCTTTTCACACTGCAGCTTTGGGAAAACTCCATTCCTTGATTGTGTTTGTCTTGGTGTACTTGCTGTGCAGTTACTGCTGTAGAAAAGTATTAATAGGTTCATTTAATATAAACATTGATAACATTCAAACACTTATGTAGAGGACTAAAAATGTATTTGGTTTTAAGTAATCTGAACCAGTTCTGCTAGTGACTGTGTTTTATATTACTATGAAGATATGAAGATGCTTGGGCACCTGGGTGGCTCAGTCAGTTAAGCATCTGATTCTTGGTTTCCACCCAGGTAATGATCTCATGGATCGTGAATTTGAGCCCTACATCAGGCTCTGAACTGACAGTGCAGAGCCTGCCTGAGGTTCTTTTTCTCCCTCTCTCTGCTCCTCTCCCACTCTTACTGTCTCTGTCTCTCTCAAAAGAAATATACTTTAAAAAAAAAAAAAAAAGAAAATGTAGTTCATTACATTTTAAAAGTGTTCTACATAACTTCTTAATTTCTACTTTCCCTCCCTTACTCTCCTTCAGGGGTTTCCTTTCAGTAAGCAACTTTTCCACGCTCTTAATGTACTTGTTTTTGGTAGGAATCCAGAAGTATTAGATTAGACAATCCAGAAGTATTAGTATTAGATTAGTATTTGGCATTTCTGTGCTCGGGGTCACAAACTGAAATGCCTCCCTTATCATATATGATGGAGGACTTGTCTAGCTGTGACAACAAGAAGTTTCCTTCAATTTTCATTTGTTGCTGTTTAAGTTGACAACTGCCCAAGAAAAATTCACCTACACCTCCAAAAAAAAAAGTAAAAATAAAAGTATTGGGACTACAGCCACATAAAAAGCTTCTGTACAGCAAAGGAAACTATCAACGGAACTAAAAGGCAACCCATGGAATGTGAAAATATATTTGCAAATGACATATCTGTTAAAGGGTTAGTATATAAAATATATAAAAAACATAAAACTCAATACCCCAAAACCAAATAATCCAATTAAAAAATGGGCAAGAGACTACAATAAAAAGACTACAAAGAAAGATCACCACACACTTGTCAAAATGGCTAAAATCAACAACACAAGAAACCACTGGTGTTGGTGAGGATGTAGAGATAGGAGAACCCTCTTACACTATTAGTGGGAATGCAAACTGGTGTGGCCACTCTGGAAAACAGTATAGAAGTTCCTCAAAAAGTTAAAAACCAAACTGTCCTACAATCCAGCAATTGCACAATTGGGTATTTACCCAAAGAACACAAAAATACTAATTCAAAGGAATACATGCACCTCTGGGGCACCTGAGTGGCTTAGTCAGTTAAGCATTTGAGTCTTGATCTCAACTCAGGTCTTGATCTCAGGGTCATGAGTTTCAGCCCCGCACTGGTCTCTGCACTGGGTGTGAAGCCTACTTAAAAATAAACAAACAAACAAACAAAACAAAAAACAAAGAGATACATGCACCCCTATGTTTATTGCAGCATTGTTTATGATAGCCAAGACATGGCAGCATGTATACACACACACATACGCATGCATATATACATGTGTGTATATATATATATGCATATGTATATATATATGCTGGAATGTAATTCAGTTATAAAAAAGAATGAAATCTTGCCATAGCATGGATGGTCTAGAA
This sequence comes from Neofelis nebulosa, assembly GCF_028018385.1. Lineage (NCBI taxonomy): Eukaryota > Metazoa > Chordata > Mammalia > Carnivora > Felidae > Neofelis > Neofelis nebulosa. The sequence continues at coordinate 17,218,782 of NC_080798.1, read as the reverse complement.
AGTATAATGCTAAGTGAGATAATTCAGTCAGAGAAAGACAAATACCATATGATCTCAGTCATATGTGGAATTTAAGGAATAAAATGAGCAAAGAGAAAAAACAAAGAGAGAGAGTGCAAACCAAGAAATAGACTCTTAACTATAGAGAACAAACTGATGGTTACCAGAGGGAAGGTAGGTAGAGGATGGGTAAAATGGGTGATGGGAATTAAGGAGTGCACTTGTCATGATGAGCACCAGGTGATTAAAACAAAAACTTAAAAAAAAAAAAAGGATAGTACAGTGAGAATGTCTCATCAGAAACAGATGAATAAAGAGACAGAGTTATAAAAGGAGCCAAATTCTGAAATTAAAAAGTACAATAACCTAAGTGAGAAATTCACTAGACAAGCTTAGAAGATCTGAATTGGCAAAATGAAGAATTAGCGAACTTGTAGACTAAAACAAGATTACACAATCTGAGGACCAAACAGGAGAAAGTAAGAAGAAAAATAAACAGAACCTCAGAGAAATGTGGGACATCAAGTACACTATCAAATATATACATCAAGTATACCAATATACACATGGTAAAAGTACTAAAAGGACAAGAAAAAGATAAAGGTATTAAACAACATGCCAAGAAATAGCTGAACACTATCCAAATTTGATGAAAAATAATCTATGAATCCAAGAAACTAAATGAGCTCCAAGTAAAAACATACACATACACACACACATCCAGATAAATCATAGCAAAAATGCTGAAGGCCAGAGACAAAATCTTGAAAGCAAAGTTATACTGGAGTAAGGCAAATGACACCCGTTGGGAACTCCAACCCATATGAACAAATGATGAAAACTAGAATGGGACACCTGGGTGGGATCCAACTCTTGATTTCAGCTCAGGTCATGATCTCACAGTTCATGGTATCGAGTTCTGTGTCAGGCTCTGTGCTGACAGCATGACAGCGTGGACTTGGGATTCTCTCTCTCTCTGCCCCTACCCTGTTCACTCTCTTTCTCTTAAAATAAATAAACATTAAAAAAAAGATATAATATGAAATGCATTGGGTTTGTAACATGGATGTAATACACGTAACAATAATAGTCCAAAAAACAGAAGAGAGAATAGAGCTAGAGTAATGTCTCTATATCTTACTGGAATTTAGCATAAACTTGAAGAACATTCTTGCAAGTTAAAATGTATATGATAGGCCCTAGAACAAGCACAGAGAAAAATATAGTCAAAAATAATTTAAAAAGTTAAAATTTTATAGTAGAAAACATTTACTTAAGGGAAAAAATAAGCAGTAAAGGAGAAACAAAAAAGACACGAACATAGAAAACATAGATCCAACAATTTTAGTGTTAACATTAGTAGTAAATGGATTAAACAATAATAAAAAAAAAAAAGGGTAGACACTGTCAGACCTGAGCTAAGATCAAGAGTTGGATGCTTAACCAACTGAGCCACCTAGGTGCCCCGGGAACACAGATGTTTATAGCAGCTTTATTCAGAATTACCAAACTTAAAAGAAACCAAAATGTCCTTTAGTAGGTGAATGGATAAATAAACAGTGGTATATTCAGATAATGGAATATCATTCAGCACTAAAAAGAAATGAGCTATCAAGCCATGAAAAGACAGGGAGGAACCTTATAATGCATATTACTAAGTGAAGGAAGCTGATCTGAAAAGGCTATATACTGTATGATTCTAACTATATGATGTTCTGAAACAGGCAAAACTACTATGGAGACAGTAAAAAAATCATTGATTGCCAGCAGTTGGTGGAGGAGGAGCGATGAATAGAAAACAGAGGATTTTTAAGTCAGTGAAAATACTCTGTATGATACTATAATGGTGAGTACATGCCATTATAAACCTGTCTAATTCCATCAACTGCACAAAATCAAAAGTGAACCCCAATGTAAACTATAGGTTTGGGGAATATAGGTCCACAAATTGTAATAAATGTACCAACCATTCTGGTGGAGAATATTGATAATATTCTGTCATGCAGGCTGTGCATGCATGGGGACAAGGAGTATATGGGAAATCTCTATACTTACAACTTTGCTATGAACCAAAAACTGCTCTTTAAAAACAAATACAGGTGACTGGGTGGCTCAGTCAGTTAAGTGTCCGACTTTGGCTCAGGTCATGATCTCACAGCTCGTGGGTTTGAGCCCTACATCGGGCTTTGTGCTGACAGCTCAAAGCCTGGAGCCTGCTTCGGACTCTCTGTCTCCCTCTCTCTCTGTCCCTTCCTACTCATGCTCTCTCTCTCTCTCTCTCTCAAAAATAAACATAATTTTTTTTTAAAAAACAGACAAAAATATGTAAAAATGATTATGAAGGATTTATTCCAGGAATGTAATATTGGTTTAACACCTGAAAGTCAATTAATGAAATACATGGTATCAACGGAATAAAGAACAAAACCCACATGATCATCTCAACAGATGCAGAAAAAGCACTTAACAAAACCCAAAATTTGGGGGCACTAGGGTGGCTCAGTCCATTGAGCGTCGGACTTCGTCTCAGGTCACTATCTCATAGTTCGTGGGTTTGAGTCCTGCATTGGGCTCTGTGCTGATAGTTCAGAGCCAGGAGTCTGCTTCAGATTCTGTCGCTCTCTCTCTCTCTCTCTCTCTCTCTCTCTCTGCTCCTCCCCTGCTTGTGCTCTCTCTCTCAAAAATAAATAAACATTAAAAAAAAAACAAACCTCCAACATCTTTTCATGATAAAAACACTCAACAAACTAGCAAAAAAGGGAAACTTCCTCAATGCTATATAAAGCATCTACAGAAAATCTACAGTTAACATAATAAATGGTGATAGACTAAATGCTTTCCTGTTAAGGTCAGGAGCAAGACAAGATGTACACTTTTATTCAACATTGTGATGAATGTTTTATTTATTTTTTTTTTAAATTTTTTTTTTTTAACGTCTATTTATTTTTGAGACAGAGAGAGACAGAGCATGAATGGGGGAGGGTCAGAGAGAGAGAGGGAGACACAGAATCTGAAACAGGCTCCAGGCTCTGAGCTGTCAGCACAGAGCCCGACGCAGGGCTTAAACTCACGAACCGTGAAATCATGACCTGAGCCGAAGTCGGACGCTTAACCGACTGAGCCACCCAGGCGCCCCTGTGATGAATGTTTTAGACAGAGTAATCAGGCAAGAAAATGAAATAAAAGGCATCCAGATTAGACAGGAAAAAATAAAACTATTTTCACATGGCATAATTTTGTATATAGCAAATCTAAGGAATCCACTACAATTCTATTAGAACTAATAAACAACCTCAGCAAGTTTGCAGGATATAGGATCAACACAAAAACCTCACCTGTATTTCTAGACACTTGTAGAGAACATCCAAAAATGAAATAAAGGGGCATCTGAGTGGTCCAGTCAATTAAGCGTCTGACTCTTGATCTCAGCTCAGGTTGTGATTTCATGCTTTGTCATTTCGAGTCCCGTACTGGAATTCATGCTGACAGTGGGGAGCCTGCTTGGGATTCTCCCTCTCTCCCTCTCTTTCCCTCTCTCTCTCTCTCTCTGCCCCTCCACTGCTCATGTGCTTGCACTCTCTCCCTTTGTCTCAAAATAATAAATAAACAAAAAATAAAATTAAGAAAACAATCCCATTTACAATAGCATCAAAAAGAATAAATACTTAAGGACAAATTTTACAAATACTTGTCAAACTTACATTCTGAAAATTATAAAATATTATTGAAAGACATTTTAAAGACCTAAAAAAAAGAAAAACACCCCATGTGCACGGATTGTAAAACAATATTAGATGACAATACACCTCAAACTGATCTACAAATTCAATGGAGTACCTATCAAAATACCAGTTGCCTTTTTTTTTTTACAGAAATGGCGAAGGTGATCCTAATAAAATTCTTATAAAAATGCAAGGGACACAGAACAGTCAAAACAATCATGAAAAAGAAAAAAAAAAAAAAACCTGGAGGACTCAACACTTCCCAATTTCAAACATAATACAAAGCTACAATAATCAAGACAGTTACGGTACTAGCATAAGTATAGACATATGAGATCAATGTGAATAAAGCAGAGATTTCAGAAATGAACCCTCACATTTTAGTGATTTTAGGCAAAGGTGCCAAGACAATTCACTGGGGAAAAGAATAGTCTTTTCAACACGTGTGCTGGAGCAACCAGATTATCTAAATGCAAAACAGTGAAGTTGAATCCCTACCTCATACCAGGTACAAAAATTAACTCCAAGTGAATCAAAGACCTAAAGCTAAGAGTTAAAACTATACAATTTTTAGAAGAAAACATAGGTGTAGGAGCTTCCAGGTTGGTGAATACATGGAGGTGTGTTTGGAGAGAGGATGGAAGCTCTATGCTGAAGGAGAGATCTGGCTGAAACGTAAAACAGGGATGAGATGAAAAAGGAAATTCCAAGATCAAGGAATGCCAACATAACAGAGATTCAACTACAGAATTAAAATACCCAGGGGATGAAAAATATTTTTTAATAGATATTGGAGGGTATAAAGGACAGAGCTGTCAATGTGACCATGGACATGAGAACTAAGAAGCTCTCCTAGGATGCAAAGTAAAATAACAAAGAGATGAAAATGTTGAAAGAGGATGACAAATATGGAGGATGGAGAATGGATCTAATCTAAAAACTATACTCAATTTTGTAAGATGATGACAAATATGGAGATGGAGAATGAAGATTTAATCTAAACACTATACTCAATGTATTGTATACACGATACAAAGTAAAACCAAAGGCACAAATGAAAAAGAATTAAAGGAGCTGAAATAAAAATAGAGATATTATGACAATGTTAATGGGTGTTAATTGTAATCTTGAATTAGGCAATGGATTTTTAGATATGACACCAAAAGCATAAGCAACAAAAGGGGGAAAAAATGGACATTAGATAAATATAAAAATTTTGTGCTTTCAAGGCCATCATCAAGAAAGTGAAAAGACAATTCACAGCCTCGACTTGAGCTGTTGGGTAGCCTCAAGTCTGCTCCTCATGTATTCATTCAGGTGAAAGGGCAGCAGTTTCCTGGGGCAAGCTCTTCACTTGACTTCGTTCATGTACTTTAGTGATCTGGCAAGACCAGTTGACCTGCATCCCAAAGCAGAGCCCCAAACCCACACAGTCAACCTACAGATGCCAAGCATGATAACAGAAGCAGAAAAGCAGAATAGATATCTAATTAACACATACCTAACTGGAAAAAATTTTCAAAGTACTAGGCGCTCAAAGTAGAGCTCGATTTAGACATTTTTCCTGGTTAACAGTGAGGCTGTAGAGTCTGACATCAAAATTTACTGGCTTCAAAATTTACTAATTGTGTGACCTCAACAATAGCCAAATTTGAGTCTCAGTTGCCTCATCTGTAAAGTGTCATTTTCCTCAACAGGCTGACGTAAGAACTAAAGGAGACAAAAAATGAGAAGCACTCAGAACTAAGCATGGGACCCAGTAATCATTCAATAAATGTTTTAGGAATATATAATCCCTAAGGAATATAAAGTATAACAAAGATAAGAAAAAACAACAAAAGAGAAAATGCATTTGTCATGAGTTCTAATAAATTAGCATCAAAACATCTTTTCCACTAAATCTAGTAAATGAGCATAAATCTCACAGAGGAAAAAAAACAAATGAAGATCACACTCCTGACAAAACATATAAAACAAGTAACAAAAGACCTTGAAATAAATATGGGTTAATTTCTGACTGTATAAAAAGATGAGTCAGTGCTTTAAAATAGTCTACTTTCCTAAGATGTTAACTCTCTCTACATATATATGTTAAAAATGCCATATTAGTAGCAAGGAACAAAGAGATTGAACCTTAAAAAACATAAATTCAAAGTTTGTGTCATGGGACACCTGGGTGGTTTAGTCTGGTTAAGCGTCTGACTCTTGATTTCGGCTCAGGTCATGATCTCACAGCAGTGAGATAGAGCCCAGTGTGGAGCCTGCTTAGGATTCTCTGTTCCTGTCCCTCTGCCCCTCCCTGACTCTCTCTCAGACTCTCTCTCCCTCAAAAAACAAAACAAAACAAACAAAAAAATCCCACAAAGTTTGTGTCATTAAGTTTTATTCCTTTTCCTGTCAAAAAAAAAAAAAAAAAAAAAAAAAAAAAAAGATGGGTATCCCCATAGCCCTGGGAACAAGATTTAACATCTCCAAAGTTCTTGCTGGTACCATAGCACTTTCCTCTCCATTTTTAAGATACTTAATAGGACAAATCTTTTTAAAGTTTTTTTTTTTTTAATGTTTATTTATTTTTGAGACAGAGAGAGACAGAGCATGAATGGGGGAGGGGCAGAGAGAGAGGGAGACACAGAATCGGAAGCAGGCTCCAGGCTCTTCCAGAGCCCGACGCGGGGCTCGAACTCACGGACCAGACCGTGAGATCGTGACCTGAGCTGAAGTCGGACGCTTAACTGACTGAGCCACCCAGGCGCCCTGGACAAATCTTTAAAAAATGACAAAGTTTACAATAAAGGCATAAAGGCAATTGCATGTCACTTCTGTAGTATATATGATGCTGGCAACTTTTTCTAAAAAATTATTTTTTCCTAAAGTTACACAAATATTAGGGATACCTGGGTGGCTCAGTCAGTCAAGCGTGCGACTCTTGATTTTGGCTCAGGTCATGATCTCGTGGTTTGTGAGTTCAAGTCCCAAGTTGGGCTATGCACTGACAGCATGGATACTTCTTGGGATTCTCTTTCTCTCCCTCTCTCTCTGCTCTCCCCACCTCGTGCTCACTCTCTCTCTCTCTCTCTCTCAAAGTAAATAAACTTTAATTAATTGATTAGTTATATTTTTTTAATGGTTATTGTTTTAACGCCCAACCAACTGAGCCATCCAGGTGCCCCAATAAATAAACTTTAAAAAGATTACAGAACAGGGCGCCTGGGTGGCTCAGTTGGTTAAGCATCTGACTTCAACTCAGGTCACGATCTCGCAGTTTGTGGGTTCAAGCCCCGCATCGGGCTCTGTGCTGACAGCTCAGAGCCTGGAGCCTGCTTCGGATTCTGTGTCTCCCTGTCTCTCTCTGCCCCTCCCCTGCTCATGCTCTGCCTCTTTCTGTATCTCAAAAATAAATAAATGTTAAAAAAAAAAACTTAAAAAAGATTACACAAATATTAAATATTCCGTTAAGAACTTAGAGCATGACACACAACATTTTTTCATATTTCTTCTTGGCTATTTTATATCCTTACTTTTCAAATATATTCTAGATTCAGTTTGAATAGACTTGCCTTATTCTAAGAAAAATATTTAGAATCTTTACTAAGTCTAAAGATTAATTTAAAATTAAATTGGTTTAATACTGATGGATCTTATCCAAAACATATGCTTTAAAAATGTATTGAAATCCTCTTTTAGGCCACATTAATATTTTAAGTTTTTTTCTCCCATATTTTTTCCTTACGTTTTTTTTTCTACTTTTACTATCTTTCATTTTATTTATTTTTAGTTTATTTATTTTATTTATTGAGAGAGAGAGAGAGAGAGAGAATCCCAAGCAGGATCCAGGCTGTCAGCATACAGCCTGATGCAGAGCTCAGACTCACAAACTGTGAGATCATGACCTGAGCTGAAACCAAGTCAGATGCTTAACTGATTGAGCCACCTACGTGGCCTCTTCCATTTTATTTTTGAGTTGGTTGTGATTTATATATAGAATGCTATTGGTTTTATATAAATTAATTTTGTGTCCATATGAGATTGAGTTCTATTATTTCTCTTCAGCTGCCCACGTCCATAACTGTATCATCCAGATATCATAATTTTGCACACACCTTCCCAATTTGTATCTCACATTTTTTTTCTCTTTTTACATGACTAGGCATATAGAATTATAGTAAATAAATGTGGTAGCATGGGGGTTTATGGGTTTGAGCCGCGGATTGGGCTCTGTGCTGTCAGCATGGAGCCTGCTTCTGGTCCTCTGTCCCGTCTCTGTTTGTCCCCCACTTGCTTTCTCTCTCTTTCAAAAATAAATAAAACATTAAAAAAAAACTTAAAAAAATAAAAAATAAATAAAATTCAAGTGGAACCACAGGGGTTCCAAAGTAGCTAAGAAATTTCTAAAAGACTATGAACAACACATGTGTGGTGTGTGGTGGGAGATGGGGAAATCCTTGCCTATGTAACAGGCTTATTTTTAAATTATGGTAGTTAAAACAATGTAAACACACCCACACACAGAAGTATAGTACTGGTATAGATGTAGACAAATAGAATAAAGAAAGAGAATAAAGAGCCTAGAAACAATTAAGCATGTACACGATAAAGGTGGCATCACAAAGGAAATATCTATTTAACAATGGTGTTGGAACAACTGGTCTACATGCAAAAATGGTCTGTTCTCTTTTGAAAACAGACTATCTCTATAACCTAACATTATGAAAGCTTTCTTAGAATGGGGTGCTTAGGTGGCTCAGTTGGTTGAGCATCCAACTCTTGATTTCATTTCAGGTCATGATCTTACAGTTCATGGGATTGAGCCCCATGTTGGGCTCTGTGCTGACACCACAGAGCCTGCTTGGAATTCTCTCTCTCCCTCTTTCTCTCTCTGCCCCTCCCCTGCTTGCATGCACTGTCTCTCAAAATAAATAAACTTAAAAAAAAAAAAAAAAGCTATCTTAGAAAAGACCAACATTGGCAATTCATGAAAGAAAGGACTATTAAATACTGATGCTGTATATTGACTGAATTCTTATTGTATATGGCCCATATTTATAATATGCTAAATGCAACTATCCAAATTTAAAGTGTCTATACAACAAAAGATACAAAACAACATAAAAGTGATAGATTAGCCAAAGGTATCTATATAAATCTTAATGCTAAAACAGGCATTCTTAAAATTCCCTAAAATCAAGTAGAAAAAAGACTAATATAAAATGAACAAATAATATCAACAGTCAATTGCATTCCTTCATTCATGAGTGGGCTTCAATCTGTACAGTATCATGGTGTGGTCCTAGAGTCAGGTTGTATGGTTTGAATTCTGGCTTTAATATACACGTCATACATGAAGTTATGCCAACTTCTTAACCTTTGTGCTTTACTTCCTTCCTTGGTAAAAACTAAAATAATAATATCTACTTTACAAGCTTCTGATAATGATTACATGAAATAAGCTATGTAAAGTCTATAGCATAATACACCTGGCACATAATAAAGCTATTATTGTCATAGAAAAATTTTTCTAGCTGCTTTTCTAGCTGTAGTCTATTCACACATAAATAAAAATTGCCATGGACTAGATTTATATCCGTATTGTAGAATGAATTTGGGACTGCAAGCCCAGGAACAGAGGCAGTATATTTCTATTTGATAGTCCAAAACATTTGGCTTTCATATCTGACAAGAGCTATTATGAATTTTTTGATAGCTACGAGTATCCCACTTGCAGACCACAACTGCTTGATCTCCAGATTTCTACTACATAGACAAAATGAATGTGTGAACTAATTATTTGGAATCTTCTTATAAAAGATGGTCATTACCCACCACTTCAAAATACGCCTAAAAAATGTAACTGCAAATCTGAACAGTCTTTTTCTTTTTGACATTAATATTTTAAAATATTTACTGGCTACCTTCATTTCTTCCAACTGCCTCTTTATGTTCTTCATGATATTTTCTGTTTTCTTAATTATTGGTTTTTAAGAATTGTTAGTATATTTATGCGGCATTACAAAAGCTGTTCCCTTTTATAAAGGCAAAAATAAGCTGTTTGCCTTATTACAGTGTTTAAGGGTTTTACCAAAGAGAAGGATTAATTGTATGAACCCAAACCAGGCATATTCTCTTTTATCTCATTGGTTTCATATGTCAAACTAAAAAGGCAATCAATGAATACAGCCAACATATCCCAAGGCCTTTTCAGGTGGGAAGGACTTCTACAGCTAACAATTATTAACAATACTTATCATTTATGGAGCACTTACTATATGCATTGAACCCTCTCAATATTCCTATGGGATAAGTATTATTATAATTCCCATTTATAAACAATTAAAGCCAAAGAGATTAAGAAACCTGCCCATAATATGCACTTAGTAAGTTGCTGGGCCAAGATTTGAACCTAAGTCTCCACAGGCCTAGGGAAGCACTCTGCCAACAGGAGAAATAACTGCATGAACCACATGATCACACATCCAAAAGAAGTGTGTTTGTGTGTCTCAGGATGGAAAGTATAAGCTGAGAAAAAGAGGTAGCGAAGTGGATAATATTTAAACCACAGAGGTGTCAGGGATTCTAGAATTGGAAACAAAAAGAATTAAGAGCAAAGGAGAACAAGTCATTTTGCAAGAAGACAAAGAATACTGCATCCTCTGAGTCAATAATAAAAAAAAAAATGTGGAAAGCTATAGATAAGAGAACTAGAAGATTTTTCCATAGAATGTTAGTATGTTTTAGCTCAATTTGTAATAATCTCAACTGAAGAAAATATATATGTAGGATCATTTTAAAGATGTGTTCTATTTACTCTTCCAGATAATTTTAGTTTTTAATCTTTGGCCAGGACAGACTTTGAAAAAATCTAAGCTTAAAAGTATAAGAATGATGGTGCCAATGAAAAGCTTTCTCTTTCCTTCCTTCCTTAATAGCTTTTTCCTAATAAACAGTGCAAATTATGGAATAAACTTTGTGTCACAGTTTGCTTTTGTTTCTCCCACTCATATTCAAATTGAACTCAACTTTAATAACTTTGTATGGGCCTGTTTCTGTATAGCCATATCCCAAATTTTACCTGGTTCTGATCTTCCATCTGTATTTTTCCTCACCTTAATTTTCATCAATTTAGTTTTTTTCCAATATACTGGTATGTTAAGGTAACCCACTACTACTGCATTGTAAAATAATACAGGAAACAAATAAATGCTTAAAACGTACAAGAGACCTGGTCATATCGTCTTCTTCCTCCAAAAGGTCAGAGTCCTGAGAATGCCAAGCTGAGGGAAGAGAAATAAAGCAAATTTACTTCAGAGCTCCAGACAAAGGACTATAGAAATCTTCAGTACCAGGTGGCTATAATATCATCTATAATGATCCTCAAAGCACTGAGAAATGTTAGTGACCACTAGGCTATAGAGATGCTGAAATGTACATGAAAGACTAATGTAATCATACAGGGTCCAATGGGAATTTATGAAAGGCTAAGTACAGGGTGCCCAATGAATTTATTGACAATATAGTTTTTCCCTAGGAACCTGTTATTTTATTCTTACTAGGAAATTTATTTCAAGTACATACTAATAAATACTACAAAGATTAAAAAATTATATAGTTTATGAAGCACTGCAAAAAATGTGGGAAAACTTTCATCAGAGACAAGTTATAGGCATTGTGAAACATTCTTATGATGGAAAAAATAAAATGCCATTATGATTCTAATGATATTTTCAAACAATTTAACTTAAATTTTAATCTAAAAAACTCATAGAAGAGTGCATATTTGCATTTACTTCTGCCCTCTTCCAAACCCAACCATGATGAAAGTAAAGGAACAAAGGAAGCTGAATTTCACAAGGATAAAGAATACAGAGACTTCAGCAGATAAGAGATATCAACAAAATTTTGGAAGCTAGAGACAGATGACTGTTATCTAATTAACTAGAGAAAGCTGCAGCTTAAGTGAGGGTGGGGGAAGGGTGGGGAAACCATGGCAGAACCCTTGAAAGGCTTAGGAATGGGGCACTAGGTACCAGGAGTATGGGATGGGAACCAAATGCAGGGATGGGAACAGAAGCAATGTAGAGAAAATAAGGGAATTAAAGTGAAAGTTGTAATGTTGAAAGATGAGGTATCCTCCCTCTCCCCTCTCATCACTTCCTACCCTTATTTGCCTTCCCAAAACATTTCTGGCTTATACTCCTCAAGCAAAATCTAGGACTTCTTGCTGGGAAAACTGACCAGCCCACCCCCCCACCCCAAAATAGATGCATATCCTGGCATCTGGTCAACCTTCAACCTCTAATAACACCATATTAGAAAGAAGGACTAGGAGAAGGTGAGTGGAGGAAGTGTAGGATGAGGAAGACAAGAAAGAGGTTAAGTAGAAAACAGAGATAAATCCCTATCTCCATTGTCAAAGTCACCAGGAAATATCTAAAACTGAGAAACCAAGCATGAGCTGTATGAGGATGTTATTCAGGAAAGTGGAACTGAACACCAAAATGTTCAAAATGGTTGCTTCTAGGGAGTGGGATCAAGGGATGAGAAAGGATAGAGTAGGAAATTTTGCTTATGGTTATATATTTGACAGCCCTTTACAAAACAATCTAAATGTAAGAGAGATAGAAATTACATTTAAAATACTTATTTTAAAAAAATCAAGTGAATAAATAAAAAACAAATGTCTACCCTGCACAGTCAATTATCATCAATATGAACTTTCTTGTTAGGAGTACTGAATTTCCTAACTCTTTTTACTCTTTCTGCCCCTCAATGTACAGCCTTTCTCTCCTAAACTCTGCTCATCTCTGAACCACCTCACCTCTCCTTTCCATCATCTGGGTAAAATGCTCCACTGTCACACAGCTACTGCTGATGTCTCAAGGTTGAGAAGTCATTCAGGCTTTGCCCACTCAGGGCAGAAGGGTTAAAATAAGCTGCAGATCCAGCAATTCCAGGGTCCACTCTATCTCAGGACTCTCCAGCCTCCAGGAGAGGTCTCAGGTCAGAAGGTCTCCTTCCATGATGGATACCTGTCCTCCAGGCTTCCTTTTAGTTATATCACAGATCTGTCTTATCTTTGTGGAGGGAGGACCTGTGGGCTTATGATACAAATCCAATTTACTTGTTTTTTCTCACTAGATCCCTATGGTAACCAGCCTCCAAGATGGCTCCTAATGATCACTGCCTTATGGTATTCATGTTTTTTGTACACCCTTCCCATGCTGAATAGAGTCAATCTGTTTAACCAATAGGATGTTGCAGAAATGACAGTGTGTGACTTCTGAAATTAAGCAATAAAAGACATTGTGGTTTTTATATTGTACATTTTTGAACCATGTGCTTTGAGAGAAGCCAGCCACCATTCCATGAAGACACTCAACCACCGATAGGGAGAGGTTCCTGCCCTCAGCTAACACTAGCTTGCCAGCCACCTAGGAGGCAAATCCTCCACCTCTAATCTAGTCTTCCAAAGACTGCAGCTTTGTCAACACCTTGACTGCGGCTTCATGAAATATCTGAGCCAAAGTATCCAGATAAATTGTTCCTCATTCCCCACAGAAAGTGAGACAATAAATATTTCCTGTTGTTTAAGCCACTAAATTTTAAGGTAACTTGTTACACAATAGTAGATAACTAATACAGCCCCAAACAATTAACTTCCTTGCTTATAATTCACATTCATTGGACTCACTGACCAGAGAGGCTGGATCCAGAGACAGCAGAAATCTGGAGGAAAACCCAAAGACTTAGCAACCTAGGTTGAACCAAGTGCTCAGGAGAAACACCAAGACTATAAATAAACAAGGTAAACACCACAGTGATGTTCACATAGTGTCTGCTCTTCAAATATCTTCTGTGAACATAAAGGTGCAGACCCTGTGCAGAGACAAATACAAAGGTGAGTAAAAAGAGACAGCTTTGCAGCAACTCTAGATTTGGAGTAAAAGAGAGTTGCAGCTATTCCATTTCCCATTTATCTTGGCAACTGAGGTAAAAGAGTTGCAATTTAGAATTCCAATACTCTTCATCTGAAATGAGAATTATACTCACATCACAATGATATTGGATGAATAAAATGGCCAAGTTAAGAAATATTATCATCTGCTTTGAGCCTTTAGTAGGTAAAAAGTAAAATAATAAGATGCAAGAGAGAATAATCCTTGCACTGTATAACACAATAAAACAGTAATGTTCAATTACAATAATTTTGAGACACTCCTAATATCCGTCACAGTTTCTATTTTTTCCCCTATAGCAATTATCACTAACAAACTATATAATTTATTTATCATACATATTGTCTGTGTACCCCCTCATATAAACTCCATGAAAACAGGGATTTATTTTATCTGTTTTTGCTATTAATGATAGGTGCTCAAAAAAATATGTTCATTAAAATGGTGTCAGGGCACCTGGGTGGCCCAGTCAGTTAAGCGTCTGACTTCAGCTCAGGTTATGATCTCACGGTTCATGGGTTTGAGCCCCGCATCAGGCTTTGTGCTGACAGCTCAGAGCCTGGAGCCTGCTTTGGTTTTCGTGTCTCCCTCTCCTCTCTTCTCCTCCCCTGCTTGCTCTCTCTCTAAAATAAATTTTAAAAACATTTAAAAAAATTTTAAATGGTGTAGCCACAGGGTGCCTGGGTGGCTCAGTTAGTTGAGCGGCTGACTTCAGCTCGTCATGATCTCACCGTTCATGGGTCCAAGCCCCGTATCAGGCTCTGTGCTGACAGCTCAGAGCCTGGAGCCTGCTTCAGATTCTATGTCTCCCTCTCTCTCTGCCACACTGTCTCTCCCCCCCCCCCAAAATAAACATTAAAAAAAACTTTTTTAATGGTGTAGCTACTATGGAAAACAGTATGGCAGTCAAAAAATGAAAAATAGAATTACCATATGATCCTAAAATTTCACTTCTGGGGATGTACCCAAAAAACCTGAAGGCAGGGACTTGTACACCCATGTTTACAGCAGCATTATCTGCAATAGTCAAAAGGTGGAAGCAACCAAAGAATGTGCTGACAGATGAATGGATAAACAAAATGGATAAACAAAATGTGGTGCATACACAGTGGAATCTTACCCTTAAGAAGGAAGGAAATTCTGGGGCACCTGGGTGGCTCAGTCGGTTAAGCATCTGACTTCGGCTCAGGTCACGATCTCACTGTCTGTGAGTTTGAGCCCCATGTCAGGCTCTGTGCTGACTGCTCAGAGCCTGGAGCCTGTTTCAGATTCTGTGTCTCCCTCTCTCTCTGACCCTCCCCCGTTCATGCTCTGTCTCTCTCTGTCTCAAAAATAAATAAACGTTAAAAAAAAATTTTTTTTTAAATAAAAAAAATAAAAAAAAAAAAGAAGGAAGGAAATTCTGATACATGCTTTAACATGGATGAATCTTGAGGACATTATGCTAAGTTAAACCAGTCACAAAAAGACAAATACTGTATGATCCAAACTATATAAGGTACTAAGTCAAATGCATATAGACAGAAAGTAGAATGGTAGTCGCTCAGACTGGGGAATCCAAGGAATGGGGAATTATTGTTTAATGGGTATAAAGTCTTGCAAGATGAAAAGTTCTATGGATGGATGGATGGATCGTGATGATAGTGTTATAGCAATATGAATGTAATGCCATTGAACTCAACATTTAAAAATGATTAAAATGTTAAATGTTTTTAGCTTTATTGAAGTATAATACACAAAAAATTGCACACATTTAACATATACATCCTGGTGAGTTTGGACAAATGCATATATCCAGTACCAATTCCATAACCAAAGTACTAAACGTATCTATTACCTCTAAAAATTTCATGTTCTTTTGTGTTTTGTTTCTATAAGAATAATTAACATGAAATCTATACTTTTAACAAAGTTCATAATACTGCTTTGTTAATATAGGTTCTATGTTGTACTGATCTCTAGAACTTATTCATCTTGCACAACAGAAACATTATACCCACAGAACAACAATTCTCCATTTCCCTCTACTCCCAAGCTCTGGCAACCATTTTTCTATTCTCAAGCTTCTTAAATCTGTTTTGTATATGTCATACAAATGGAATTATGTAGTACTTGTCCTGCTACTGGCTTATTTCACATAGCGTAATTGTTCTCCGGGTTCATCCATGTGGTCACAAATGGCAGGTTTTCCTTCTTTGGATAATATTCCATTGTATATATATGCCACATTTTCTGTACCTGTTTATCTGTTGATGAATGTTTCCCTATCTTGGCTATTGTAAATAATGCTGCAATTAAAATGGGGGTACGGATATTAAGATGGTAAATTTTATGTTATGTGCTATGTTATCTCTATTTTATCAAAATTTAAAAATATATATACACATATACACATATATATAAAAACACATATGTACACATTTATATATATATATATACATACACACACACACACACACACATATATATATACACATAAATATGTATTTAACAAATGAACTCTACTAACTTGGGGCATTTAAAGTCAGAAGAAAGTAATACATTAGACAAGAATAACATAGAAATGAGTGGGTAGTTTGGAGTTCAAGTGTTTGAAAATCTTAAGTTGGGATTTTGCTATGTGTGCATATTAAAAATTCAAGGAAAAGAACAGAAACCAAAGCACTGAAGAGGGAAAGGGGAATAAGGTAAATGTGCACAATAAAAAAGTCGCAATAAGTAAAAAACAAATTTATATCAGCAATCCCAATAAATGCAAATGAATTAAACTCACCTATTAAAACAACATTCACACAGGATAAAAGAGTAAAAACCCCAGCAATATACTCTTTACAAGAGATCTGAAGCATAAAAACATAAAAAGAAGGGGTTGGAAAATGAAATTCCTGGGTAATACAATAACAAAACCTGAAAAGGAATATTATCAGACAAAAGAGAACTTGGACTAAAAGGCATTCACCAGGATAAAGAGACATGTTTTGTAATGTGGTAGATTAGAATCTTGGTCTCAATTCTTCACAACCCCCCCCCCCCCCACTAATATTAACTCTTCATGTAACTTTGCCTTGTGCTCCCATTTTGGGTGTAACTGACATTAAGCTTAGCCATGTGGCTTGCTTTGACTAAGGTATTATTAGCATACTTAGGAGCAGAGGTTTTTAAGGGTGTTTGTATGATCTGTCTTGGGCTCCGGTGATTCATGATGAGGAGAACATGTCATGGTAACCACTGTCCTTTTAGCCTGAGCAGCAGAAAGAACACATGTAGAGCAGATCTAAATCCATACTGCAGTCCAGCCAACCCCAGCCTAAGTAAACTCAACACAGAAAACCTGTGAACAGGTGATCATGAGAATAAATGCTTGCTGTAGTACGTCACTGAGTTTAGGGGTAGTTTGTTAGGCAGCATTATTATCATAACAAGAGCTAAATTATACATATGATAAGAAGCAAGCCATATGATGTTGAGATAATGAACCTGGAAAAGGTCGACAGGAAAACTGGAAAGCAGCAGAAAAGCGCCAAGAACTTCCAGGGGAAAAAAGACAGCAAAGGAGACTAAGGAGTGGCCAACGGGCAGGGAGGACTGCTTAAAACCAAATACAAAAAAAATTTATACAGATTTTTTTTCCAAGCAGTTACCAACCATGACAAACGCTACACCGAAGTCAACTCAAATAAGACAAGAACCACTACACATCACAAACACCTCACCATCAACCTTCTCCGAGAACCACACAAACACCCTACCGCCACACACAACCACAAACACAACACCACAATGATATATCCCATCACAATTACTCCATTACACTCACACGCAACCACGCCCCCTTACTCTCACACACATCACCACAGTCCCTCACACACACACACACACACACACACACACACACACACACACACACACAGAGACTCCCACCACAGTTTCTTGTTCCAATAACTCCAACCACCAGACAGGCGCGTACTCCCAACCCCGAGCACTTTGCACCGCTGCCACTCCAGACGCGCAGGGCCTCCTCAGAGGCCCCGCCCCGTGAGCAAAGCAACTGAGCAGCCCAGACACCTCAAACCCCTCCCCCATGCCCCGCTGCGGGGACGCGGTAGCGTCACCTGCTGGAAACGCCCGAATGCGCATCCACAGCGCAGTATGTGGGAGGCTGGGTGAAAGCGACCCACAAGAAAGGTCCAGGCCAGGCGCCGGCAAGACTGAACCATCCCTCCGCGCCCGCCTCCCAACGGACGTTTCTGAACACAACAACACCTCCCAGAAGGCTTCGCGGCCCGATTCAACTTCCGGCCAGAACGCAGTCTGCGTTTCCTGTATGAGGGAGGGGCGCGGGCCAGGTGCGCGCTCGAGGGCCGGCTGGAGCCTGCCAAGCTACAGTGCCTCTCAACCCTGAGACTCCGCTAGACGCCGAGAATTGCAGTTACAGTCGTTTCGGGAGGGGCCAGGCAGGGCGCCGAGAGGAATTGGCTGTGGGTCCAGCTTTGGACCACATTTCCCAGAGGGCCGGGTGGCCGGTCGCTCTTCTCGCAGGAACTCGAACGTTTCGTCACGTCTGGCGGGACCGTTAGATCCATGAGGTGAGGGTCCGTGGGTCCCGGGGGAACAGGCTCAACTATGCAGGTTGCAACCCCGGGAGACCCGAAAGGCCTAAGTTGAGGAGACCGGAGGCAGGTACGGAATTGGGTCCTTCTGTCTGTGCGAGCGGAGCTGCATGAAAAGGGGAGGTTGTGGGATCGTCTGTGAGATTGTGACACTGAGACCTGTGTGCAGATATCAGTTGTCTATCATTGTGGGGTTGCTGCTGCGTGTGTCCCTATGGTGCTGTATGACTGCGACCCTGCGACTGTACGAGAGTAACTGTTATGTGTTCAGTGATGGGAATGTGATTATAACTGTGTTACTCTGTGGGCTCTGTGTGTGCGGCTGTGGGCTGCGTATCCCATTGATTTAAGTATGACCATGCCCAGTGTGTGGCGGCACTGTGTCTGGTTATGGGCTCCTTCCATGTGTAAGATTGTAACTGCAGAACTCTGTCCCCGGGGAACCTCTGTGAAGTTTAGTCAGATTATAGTCCCTTGACAGCAGTGACCTCAGCTTTTTCCTGACACACCGGGGTTGGGCAGGATGCCTTATTCTCCTCTGATCTCCATTCCCTGTGTGTTGGGTGCTGGGGTTGGGGCTTGGGCTGACCTCTGACCAGACTAGTTTGGGAAACAAGGAAAACCTGGTGTTTTACAATTTTTCCTCTCTCAGTTCTACCCTTATCCAGGTGCAGAAGAGAAGGAAAGAATGCAAAATGAACTTCTTCAAGCAATGTCCAAGGTGTGTTGAGGTTTCCTCTTTGCTTTCTTTCTTTTGAAAGTTAAATGTTTAATAAAGTTATGCTATTTGATTATAAATCGCTGTAATTTCCCTATTAGAGGAAAAGATAGTCCAGCCTGGTATTAAAGCCCAACAGCACCAAATACTTAACGTTCACTTATTTGGAAAATGGCTCTACTTGTGTTTGTTGTTTTCTTCTTTATAAATTCAATATTATAATTTTAAAATAAAAGCATGATTACTGTAGAGATTTTGAAAACAACAGAATTACCAAGAAAAAATAAAATGTAATCACTCAAATAACTAGTTAATATTTTGATGAATTTTTATTATTTTTACAAAATCAAATTATACTTCATTTACCATATTATGTCCTACATTTTCACTAAAAAGTGTCATTCTCCTGTGTTGTCAGATTGTCTTTGTGACTACTATTTTTCAAAGATATTTATTTCTTTGTATGAATGAGTTCTGGTCCTTTTTTTTTCAGATCAGTTATGTCAGACTTTGAAATCTTTAAATATTTACACATACACAGATTTGAAATTGGACTCCCATGATTAATAATGAGATGAAACACTGTTTCATATGTTTATTGGTTATTAGGGTTTCTTCTATTGTGACCTGCCTGATTAGAATCTTTTACCTATTTTTGCTCTTGGATTATCTCTTGTTGATTCATAGGAGTTCTTCATATAATGTGGATATGGGTCCTTCATGGATTATATTTTACTACTATTTAGATTGTTTTAACACTTCCTTTAAGGTGGTTTTATGAAAAGAAGTCCTAACTTTAACATAGTAAAATTTATCAATTTTTTTCTTTATGGTTGGTGCTTTTTGTATTTTAAGAAATCCTTTCTTGTCCCAAGGTTATGCAAATATTCTTTTATATTTATGCTTAAAGCTATAAGCTTTGCCTTTCTGGGGTGCCTGGCTGGCTTAGTCAGTGTGGCTCTTGATCTTGGGGCTGTGAGTTGGGTGTAAAATCTTTAAAAAAAAGGTTTTGCCTCTCCTATTTATACATTTAATGCACCTCTGGCTTTTGTATATGGCATAAAGTGGAGCCTGTGGTTCTTTTCCCCCTTATGAATTCTTCTCTAGCTCTCTCAGTACCATATATTAGTCTATTATGTTCTCATTTCAGATATATCCAAATATATATAAATATCCAGTGTTCTTATGTACATGGGACATACACTGTTTGTCCTCCTTGTTCTTTTGCTCTATCACAATATCACAGTCTTAATTATTCTAGCTTTTCTCTCCTTTGAAGGTATTTTGGCTTTTCTTCCTCTGGCTGTTTTTAAGACTTTCTCCCAGTTTTGGTTTTCTGTAATTTTAGTATAATGTGTCTAAATGTGCCTTTTAAAACTTGTATCTGCTTGGAATTTGTAGCATTTTTTGAATTTGTGAATAGGTGATTTTTATTAGTTTATTAAGAAAATTCTCAGCCACCTTCAAAGATTGCCCCTGCCTTATTATCTCTTTCTTCTCCCTTCTCAGGCTCTAATTAAACTTAGGTTGAAATTTCTTATCATTACCTTTTTTTTGTCTCTTAATCTCTTTCTGGTTTTGAGAGTTGTTACATATAGTTCAAATCAAAGCACTGTTAAGCAAAAAAACCTTACCTGGTCTCAGGAGGGGTGGAGAGCATGTCAGATAGCTAGAGTTTTAGGATCCTTTCCCCAGCTGGTAGTAAAAATATGTTTATTCTGTTGTATTTTAACACTTCTAATCTTGGGGAACTCTATAAATCATAAGGCTATCCATTCACCTTATGATTCTCCTATGTGAAAATTAGGATGTACTGAAGTAGAGAACTCAGTATGTAGAGTTTTCTTGAAGTATAAATTTGGAACTAGGTGGGTCTACTCTCAATTTTTTAAATATGTGTGTTTGGTACAGAGGCAAAGGAAATCAGGTTAAGAATCCATTGCCCAAAATCTATTCAGTTTAAGACCTTTCTATCTGAGTTTCTTTAGAAGATGGCTGAGTATTTTCAATCCATTCTCCTGTGCCAAAACCCAGAATATCAGGTTACCCTCTCCCATCAGCCTCTAATTATGCTTGCTATTTCTCTAGTGAAGATTGTTGCCCATTATTAATGGGAATAACTCTAGGGTGGTAGAATAATATAGAAAGATAATTTTTTTTTTTAAGATTTTATTTTTAAGTAATTTCTACACCCAATGTGGGGCTTGAACCTACAACCCCCAGATCAAAAGTTGCATGCTGTACTGACTAAGCCAGACAGGCACCCTTATTTTTTTAACCTAATGTTTAATCAGGAAATATTTGAACGATTCCTAGTAAAATCAGAAAAAGACAAGGATATACACCATCACCAGTGTTATTTAATGTTGTTCTCTTGTTATTAACCAAAGCACTTTAACAAGAGAAAAAAGTAGGTTAAAAATTAGAAAAGAGGATATAAGATTATCACTATGCAGATAATATGAATGTGTACCTGGAAAACCAAATCAGCTTATAACCATAACTTTGAAATAAGCAGGACTCCGTAGGAAGTAAGCAAAATAATTCTTTTTTCATAATTTCTACTCTCAACTGTCTCTGTGTGCTAATTTTTGTTGTTGTTGTTGCCCTGGTCAAAAACTTGTGCAGTCCCTATAATTGATTTGATCACTCCTTGGTATCCTTTACCAAGTTGTTTTTAGTGACAAGGTCAGTCTCACTTTGCTAATTACAATCTCCAGTTGAATGTAATAATATGTAAGTTTCATTTAAAGCCTTTTCTTTGAGTTCAGCCTTGCTGTAAGCTAGAAGCTTGCAGTGTGAAAAACGGCATATGCTAAACTTCTTCGTTTCTTTAATCTAAATTTCTTTTCTCCCACCCAGTAGGCAGTTTCTGGCTCCTATGAGGTTGCAATGGGTAGGGAAGAGGAGGTAAGGAGAAAAGTCTTACTTTAGTGGTGCTATTGTTTTGATCTTGGTGTCTCTTCCTTTTATGGATGTTTAGCACTGACTCATTTTCTATGGGGTACTTTTGTGGGATTTTGGGAGAAATTCCTGCTGGAAATCTCTAATTGTACTTCCCTGTGATATGGGTAACACATCTCCTTGAAATGGCTGCTTAATAATACCTGTCTTATACTTGGGCAGTCTATGATCTACAGCTTTGTTGGGGGACACATTGTCCCTCCATTGGGTCTACATCTGGTCCAAAACAGTCTTTGCCCTCTAAACTCTAGAAAACACAACAAAAATTCTTCTAAACAGTCTCATCATTCCATTTTGGATCCTGGAGTCTAAAGGACCCCCCTTGGTTGGTCTAAGATGAAGGAGAAGTAACCTAAATTCTCCTATGGGATGGAAATGTGTATCATTTTCCAATAACCGCCAGTTTTTGGACACCAACTGAGTGTCCTGCAATTTAATTGAATTCTGACACTAATTACCCAGAGTTAACACAGAACCCCACAGGTTTAGAGGCTCAGTCTTACAAGACTGCCCTATTTCAGATAGCAGCTCCAAGTCTTGGGTATCCCCAAGGCACTGCACTTCTGCCCAGCAGACCACAAATTGAGACATTCCCATGATCCTCACTCAGGTACAGTAATTGATTAGAATGATTCATAGAAGTCAGCAAAATATTATATTTATGACCACAGTTTTATTATAAAGAATATAGTCTAGTAGGAGGCATCACAATCCCAGACTTCAAGCTGTATTACAAAGCTGTAATCCTCAAGACAGTATGGTACTGGCACAAAACAGACACTCAGATCAATGGAACAGAATAGAGAACCCAGAAATGGACCCACAAACATATGGCCAACTAATCTTTGACCAAGCAGGAAAGAATATCCAATGGAATAAAGACTGTCTCTTCAGCAAATGGTGCTGGGAAAACTGGACAGCGACACGCAGAAAAATGAACCTGGACCACTTTCTTACACCATACACAAAAGTAAACTCAAAATAGGTGAAAGACCTAAACCTAAGACAGGAAGCCATCAACATCCTCGAGGAGAAAGCAGGCAAAAACCTCTTTGACCTCGGTCACAGCAGCTTCTTACTCAACATGTCTCCGGAGGCAAGGGAAACAAAAGCAAAAATGAACTATTGGGACCTCATCAAAATAAAAACCTTCTTCACAGCGAAGGAAACAATCAGCAAAACTAAAAGGCAACTGACAGAATGGGAGAAGATATTTGCAAACGACATATCAGATAAAGGTTAACATCCAATATCTGTAGAGAGCTTATCAAACTTAACACCCAAAAAACAAACAATCCAGTGAAGAAATGGGCACAAGACATGAATAGACACTTCTCCAAAGAAGACATCCAGATGGGCAACTGACACATGAAAAAATGCTCAACATCACTCATCACCCAGGAAACACAAATCAAAACCACAATGAGATACCACCTCACACCTGTCAGAATGGCTCACATTAACAACTCAGGCAAAAACAGATGTTGGCGAGGATGCAGAGAAAGAGGATCTCTTTTGCACTGCTGGTGGGAATGCAAGCTGGTGCAGCCACTCTGGAAAACAGTATGGAGGTTCCTCAAAAAATTAAAAATAGAACTACCCTATGACCCAGCGATTGCACTGCTAGGTATTTATCCAAGGGATACAGGTATGCTGTTTCGAAGGGGCACCCAATGTTTATAGCAGCACTATCAGCAACAGCCAAAGTATGGAAAGAGCCCAAATGTCCATCGATGGATGAATGGATAAAGATGTGGTGGATGTGTGTATATATATATATATATATATATATATATATATATATGTATATATAATATAGCGTGTATATATATGTAGTGTGTATATATATATGGTGTGTATGTATATATATAGCGTGTATATATATATATACACACACACACACACACACACACACACACACACACACACAATGGAGTATTACTCGGCAATCAAAAAGAATGAAATCCAGGGGTGCCTGGGTGGCTCATTTGGTTGAGCATCTGGCATCGGCTCGGGTCACGATCTCACGGTTTGTGGGTTTGAGCCCCACATTGAACTCTGCTGAACGTTTGCTCAGAGCCTGGAGCCTGCTTCAGATTCTGTGTCTCATTCTCTCTCTGCCCCTCCCCCACTCATGCTCTGTCTCTCTCTGTCTCTACAAATAAATAAATGTAAAAAAAAACAGAATGAAATCTTGCCTCTTGCAACTACATGGATGGAACTAGAGGGTATTATGCTAAGCGAAACTAGTCAGAGAAGGACAAATATCATGACTTCACTCATATGAGGACTTTAAGATACAAAACAGATGAACATAAGGGAAGGGAAACAAAAATAATATAAAAACAAGAAAGGGGACAAAATATAAAAGACTGTTAAATATAGAGAACAAACAGGGTTGCTGGAGGAGTTGTGGGTGGGGGGATGAGCTAAATGGGTAAGGGGCATTAAAGAATCTACCCTGAAATCATTGTTGCAATATATGCTAACTAACTTGGATGTAAATTATAAAAAATAAATAAATTATAGAAAAAGATTTAAAAAATAAAGAAAAACTGTGATACAACTCTTTTGCAGGACCAGGAAACAAGGAATGTGATGTGGGAAAGTCAATCCACAATTACCTCAAGAAAGTCCCCAGAAAACATCTATTAAAAATAGGAATGCAGGAATATTAATTAGAAATATAGAAAAAAACAAGAGAAACAAAAAAAATTGAGGGTCCCACCTGAGGAGAGTGAGATTGGGTACTGGGACAAACCCCAGCCATTTTTCACTAAGTCTTAAAATTTCTTGAATTTTGGGGTGCCTGGCTGGGTCAGGTTGTGTCCAACTTCAGCTCAGGTCATGATCTCACAGTTCGTGGGTTTGAGCCCCACATCGTGTTCTCTGCTGTCAGCACAGAGCCCATTTGAACCCTCTGTCCTCCCTCTCTCTCTGCCCCTCCCCTGCTCACACTCTCTCAAAAATTGTAATAAACATTAAAAAAATTCTTGAATTTTTAAAACACAAAATTGGTTAAATGTTAATTTAAAATATCACTATCTTAGGGTACCTGGGTGGCTCAGTCAGTTAAATGTCCAACTTAAGCTCAGGTCAGGATCTCACGGTTTATGAGTTTGAGCCCCAAGTTGGGCTCTTTGCTGTCAGCATGAAGCCTGCTTCAGATCCTCTGTCTCCCTCTCTTTCTGACCCTCCCCTGCTTGCTCTCTCTAAAAAATGCATAGACACAGTAAAAATTAATAAGGTATTACTATCTTAGAGAAGAGTATAACTTAAACTTCTTGATAGTTCTCTTATGACTGTTAAATGACTCCCTATTGGGGTGCCTGGATGGCTCAGTCAGTTGAGTGTCTGACTCTTGATTTCAGCTCAGGTCATGATCTTGTGGTTCGTGGTACCTAGCACCAAGTTGGGTTCTGTGCTAGCAGACCAGAGCCTGTTTGGGATTCTTTCTCCCCCCACACCACTGCATGCATGTGCTCTCTCTCAAAATAAATATTAAAAAAAAAGTTATTCCCTACTAACATATATTCTTTAATTTTTATAATTTTACTGGTGGCAAAATTTATGGCAATATTAATATTACTGAAAAACTTTTCATTTCAGCCATTTGGTTAAGCAAAATCCTTAAGATCCTCTCCATATATGGTCCTCCCTCCCATACCTTGCCCTATGCCTCTCTACCATTTTGCTGTTTCTGAATTGTATTCTTTTTTAATTTACATCCAAGTTAGTTAGCATATAGTGCAACGATGATTTCAGGAGTAGATTCTTTAATGTCCCTTACCCATTTAGCCTGTCCCCCCTCCCACAATCCCTCCAGTAACCCTCTGTTTGTTCTCCATATTTAAGAGTCTCTTATGTTTTGTTCCCCTTCCTGTTTTTATATTATTTTTGCTTCCCTTCCCTTTTGTTCCTCTGTGTCATTAAGTCCTCATATGAGTGAAGTAATGATATTTGTCTTTCTCCGACTAATTTTGCCTAGCATAATACCCTCTAGTTCCATCCACGTAGTTGCAAATGGCAAGATTTCATTCTTTTTGATTGCCGAGTAATACTCCATTGTGTGTGTGTGTGTATACACACACACTATATATATATATACACACTATATATACACACTATATATATACACACACACATATATATATATATATATATATATATATATATATATATATACATCCACCACATCTTTATCCATTCATCCATCGATGGACATTTGGGCTCTTTCCATACTTTGGCTGTTGCTGATAGTGCTGCTATAAACATTGGGTGCCCCTTCGAAACAGCATACCTGTATCCCTTGGATAAATACCTAGCAGTGCAATCGCTGGGTCATAGGGTAGTTCTATTTTTAATTTTTTGAGGAACCTCCATACTGTTTTCCAGAGTGGCTGCACCAGCTTGCATTCCCACCAGCAGTGCAAAAGAGATCCTCTTTCTCTGCATCCTCGCCAACATCTGTTTTTGCCTGAGTTGTTAATGTGAGCCATTCTGACAGGTGTGAGGTGGTATCTCATTGTGGTTTTGATTTGTGTTTCCTGGGTGATGAGTGATGTTGAGCATTTTTTCATGTGTCAGTTGCCCATCTGGATGTCTTCTTTGGAGAAGTGTCTATTCATGTCTTGTGCCCATTTCTTCACTGGATTGTTTGTTTTTTGGGTGTTAAGTTTGATAAGCTCTCTACAGATATTGGATGTTAACCTTTTATCTGATATGTCGTTTGCAAATATCTTCTCCCATTCTGTCAGTTGCCTTTTAGTTTTGCTGATTGTTTCCTTCGCTGTGAAGAAGGTTTTTATTTTGATGAGGTCCCAATAGTTCATTTTTGCTTTTGTTTCCCTTGCCTCCGGAGACATGTTGAGTAAGAAGCTGCTGTGACCGAGGTCAAAGAGGTTTTTGCCTGCTTTCTCCTCGAGGATGTTGATGGCTTCCTGTCTTAGGTTTAGGTCTTTCACCTATTTTGAGTTTACTTTTGTGTATGGTGTAAGAAAGTGGTCCAGGTTCATTTTTCTGCGTGTCGCTGTCCAGTTTTCCCAGCACCATTTGCTGAAGAGACAGTCTTTATTCCATTGGATATTCTTTCCTGCTTGGTCAAAGATTAGTTGGCCATATGTTTGTGGGTCCATTTCTGGGTTCTCTATTCTGTTCCATTGATCTGAGTGTTTTTGTGCCACACATTTTTTCTTTAAATCATTGATATTCATGTTATTAGCACCTCACAGATATTATTAATCTGAGCCAAGTAGTATACTAGAGGCTAGATTCTTTTTAGTACAACTTTTACAGTTTTCTTAGGGTAAACTGCTTTGTTCCTTTATTTGTCTCATTCCATATGTGTGTTGCTATTTTTCCCCCAAATCTACCAACATTGCTTTCAGTTGCCTATCAAAAATATTTTTCATGTGATCAAACATTAGTTCTTTAGTTTTCTTTGGAGACATGTTTCCCATAGTCCTCTATCTTCCTGTTCCTAGATGTTGCTCTCTAGTTCTGCTGCCAGATATTGTCCTATGACTTGCCTTTCACAGTTATACTTGGGACTTTGTCATGTATTTTCATGTTCTGTAATTTCTGAATATAGTATTTTTCTTTTTCTTAATTTACTCTGCAGTTCTGATGGAGCACATAGGCCAGGAGCTTCTTTTAAAAAGCTGCATAGGAGAGGGGCATCTGGGTAGCTCAGTCGGTTAAGTGTCTGAGTGTTGATTTCAGCTCAGGTCATGATATCATGGTTTGTGAGATCGAGCATCAGACCCTGTGATGACAGCATGGAGCCTGCTTGGGATTCTTTCTGTCTCCTCTTTCTGTCCCCCCTACCCCCCACAATTCTCTCTCAAAAATAAATAAATAAACATTTTTAAAGTTCTAAAATGAAAAGCTACATAGGAGATAATTTTGTCTTTTCCTGCCAATCTATAATTGTGTTGACTTAATCTTCACACTAGCTTGGTTTTTAATCTTGCTTGGTATATAATCTTCACTTTAGCTTTGACTGGGTATGGAATTCAAGGCCAGAATTCATTTTCCTTTGTAATATTAAAGGAGTCACTTTTTTTCCTTACTTCAAGTGGTGCTTTTTAAAAGTCCACTCTGGGGCACCTGAGTGGCTCAGTCGGTTAAGTGTCCGACTTCGGCTCAGGTCACAATCTCATGGCTCGTGAGTTCGAGCCCCGCGTCGGGCTCTGTGCTGACAGCTTGGAGCCTGGAGCCCACTTTGGATTCTGTGTCTCTCTCTGTCTGCCCTTCTGCTGCTTGTACTCTGCCTCTTGCATTGTCTCAAAAATAAATAAACATTAAAAATTTTTTTTTAAAGTCCACTGTGATTTTGATTCCTGAAAATTTTTTTTATAATCCATATTTTCTTCCTGGAAGTTTTGGAAAATTCTGGTTTTTTTCTTCCTGGAAATTTTAGAAAGTTCTTTTTTTCCCTGATTCTGAAACTTTAAAGTGTTTTAAAGTTCATCACATAGTTCCTTCTTTGAGGTCTTAAAAGGAAAATATGGGAAGAGAAGGAATTCACATTTACGTACATTTCACTATAGCCAGGCATCAAGCATTGAGCTGTATTTTTGCTATTTCATGTCATTGGAAAACTTTACATTCCTAGATATATCCCTCTGTATACAAGACATGTTTTCTACTGATCTAATAATAGAGTTCTGGCCCCTTCAATTTGATTAACAATCTCTGTTCCTTTTTGTAGAGCCCTCTACCACCATCCCTACTACCATCTTTTTCTTATCTTCTTCTACTGTGAAAGCGTGTTTGTTGTTTCAGGGATCAATGATGTTCAGGGATGTTTCTATAAACTTCTCTCAGGAGGAATGGGAATGCCTGGACTCTGGTCAGATGAATTTATACAAAGAAGTGATGTTGGAGAATTTCAGCAACCTGGTTTCAGTGGGTAAGGATAACTATCCCCCAAAATTCAGAGTCTGTCCTCAGGAATGTCTCCTTTCTCCATTGTGAATTATTTGTTTCAAGTAGCCAGCTAAATTTCTGCTCCCTGTTCCTTAAGGAATGGTTTGAGTTGGAATGGAATAGAAGAATTGGAAATGAGCAGCTCCAGTGGGCTGAAGCTTCACCTTCATCTTTTTTCGGTCCTTCCTACAGTGGCATCTCTTTCTTCTCACCAAGGGACTGGATCTGATTTCTGGGACACCCACAGCATAACCATGTCCCATGTCTTTTCTTGTGATCAGGACTTTCCAATTCTAAGCCAGCTGTGATTTCCTTATTGGAACAAGGAAAAGAGCCCTGGATGGTTGAAAAAGAGCTGACGAGAAGCCTTTGTTCAGGTGAATGAGATGTAGGGTAATGATTTTATCCATGTTTTAATTGGGTTGTTTGCCTTTTTATTATTGAGTTTTCTGTTAATTATATATTCTAAATACAGGTCTCTTAACAGTATATGATTTGTGACTATTTTCCCCCATTTAGTGAGTGTGTTTTCACCCTCTTGATTTTGTCCTTTGAAGCACAAAAGTTTTTAATTTTGACAAAATGCAGTTTATTTTATTTTATTTTTTTTGGTTGCATATGGTCTTGGTGTGAACTCCTTTAAGAGCCTTCACAGTTAAGTTTATTAATACCTTCTGGAAATAGGAAAGTATTTAAAACTTATTTTTTTGTCAGGTAAAAGTTTTTATGTAAGTTATATCTCAAAAAATGTTATAGGAAAAAACAACAAAAAAGTTATAGATACGACTTTAGTTTTACAATTTAGCCACAAGATACATTAATGAAGAACTAAAGAACTCACAAATCGAGGTTTTTTTTTAATTTTTTAAAGTTTATTTATTTATTTTGAGAGAAAGGTAGTGAGCCGGGGAGAGGCAGAGAAAGAGGGAGAGAGAGAAAATCCTAAGCAGGCTCTGCACTGTTAGCACAGAGTCTGATGTAGGACTTGATCTTACAAAGTGTAAGATCATGACCTGAACTGAAACCAAGAGTCGAACATTTAACTGACTGAGCCACCCAGCCACCACCCCCCCCTCCAAGATTTTTTTTCCTTTCTAGGAGGCACAAGATATTACAAACAGACTCAAAGGGAAGATAACAATCCAGATCTTCTGTCATCTCAACAGAGAATGAAGGGATCCCCAGATAACTGAAACAGATGTCCATTATCCATATAGATACCACCATAATATCAGATTCCTAATCACTATAATGTACCAGCTTTACACAAACCAGAACCAAACTGGATTTGGCCCCAAAACAAGCCCAGGACACACCAAGGAGGGTGTAGTGGAGAGAAAGTGAATGAAAGTAGAATTTTATTGCTGCTTGGGATTTACTGAGACAGCCAAGAAAGGAAGACTGCTGGGACTTAAATAGCCTATGAGGAATACTTCTCAAGTCACATGCTTTATTGCATCCTGCGGTTAAGTCCATTTGGACATCTCAGTGGGATCTTCAAAATTTTAAGAGAATAACATTTTCTTTTTTATTTTTATGTTTATTTATTTATTTTGAGAGAGAACACACACCTGCATGAGCAGAGAAAGGGCAGAAAGAGAGAGAGAATGAACCCAAGCAGGCTCTACACTGTCAGCATGGAGCCTGACCCAAGGTTCAACTCCACAGACTGTGAGATCATGACCTGAGCCAATACCAAGAGTCAGACTCTCAACTGAGAACCACCCAGGTGCCCCCAGAGTATAACATTTTCAAAACTTTTCAAAAATATAACTTTTCAGGGCATCTAGGTGACTCAGTCGGTTAAGTATCTGACTTGGTATTGGCTCAGGTCATGATCTCACAGTTGTCAGATTGAGTTCCACATTGGGCTCCAGGCTGAGTGTGGAACCTGCTTGGGATTCTCTCTCTCCCTCTGCCTCTGCCCTTACCCTGCTTGCACGTGCGTGTATGCACTCTCTCCCTCTCCCCGTCTCTCTCTCAAATAAATAAACTGAAAAAAAAAATTATAACTTTTCAGAAGTTTAATATGACTCTTTCATAAATACATGATAAACACATTTGAAGGATTTATTTTTTTCATTATTTGGGAGAAATGGAGTTCATATTGTCATGGAAAGAAAGAATGCAGGAATAACATCACTAACTGGGATATAAACTAGTTATTGTCCTACAGGATAATAAATCTGTAACCTTCACGCTGTCTTTTAACCAGACACCATTTGCAATCTGTTGTTCCTAGCAATTTTTTGTTTTTTGTTCGGTTACTCTCTAAATTTTTAAAACACGCTGTATTGCTATTGTGAGCGTGTACAATTTTCTAATTAGTATGTTGGTGCAGAGAAATACTATTAGTTTTTCTTTAACATGTGAAAATGAATTTAATTTTATTAGTTATCAGGGAAATGCAAATTAAAACTGCAGTAGGATACCATTATGACACCTGCAACATGGACAAACATTTAAGTCTGAAGATGAATAGATGAGAATGTGGAGCAGTATGCAGCCTCAAGCTGCTTGTAGGATATAAATTTTTCAACTGCTTTTTCCCCCCCTTTCTTCTTAAATTTTATTGTGATAAGATCACTTAACATGAGATCTACCCTCTTAACAGATTTTTAAGTGTATAGTATAGTATTGTTAACTATAGGCACAGCATTATATAGTAGATCTCTAGAACTTATTTGCCTTGCATTGTTAAAACTTTATACTTGTTGATTAACAACTGCTCATTTCCCTCTCAGCCCAGCCCCTGGCAACCACCATTCTACTCTTTGCTTCTATGAGTTTTGCTCTTTTTAGATACCTCATATAAGTCAAATAATGCAGTATTTGTCCTGTGACTGCCTTATTTCATGTAGCATAGTGTGTTCAAGGTTCATCCATGTTGTCACATATGGCAAGATTTCCTTCTTTTTAAGGCTGAATAATATTCCATTGTACATATATGCCACATTTTCTTTATCCACTCATCTATCTATGGATTTAGGTTGTTTTCATCTTGACTATTATGAGTAGTGCTGCAATGAACACATGAGTGCTAATATCTCTTCAAGATCTTGATTTCAATTCTTTTGGATAAATACCCAGAAGTGGGATTGATGGATCATATGATAGTTTTATTTTTAATTTTTTGAAGAACCTCCATACTGTTTTCCATAGTGGCTACACCATTTTGCATTCCCACCAGTAGTGTACAAGAGTTCCAATTTCTTAGCATCTTCACCAACAGTTACTTGCCCCCCCCCTTTTTTTTAATGACAGCTGTCCTAACCATAATAGGTAATGTTTCATCATGGTTTTGATTTATGTTTCTGTAATGATTAGCGATATTGAGCATCTTTCATTCACTTCTTGGCTATTTGTATGGTTTCTTTGGAGAAACTTCTATTCACGTTCTTATTTATTTACTTACTTAATTTTTAAAGTTTATTTATCTTGAGAGAGAGAAAGTGAGCAAGTCAGGGGTGGGCAGAGAGGGAGATAGGGAATCCCAGGCAGGCTCTGCACTGTCAGAGCATAGCCAAATGCACGGCTCGAACTCATGAACCATGAGATCATGACCTGAGCTGAAATTGGATGCTTAGCCAACTGAGCCACCCAGGCACCCTACTAATTTTTTAAATTAGGTTATTAGGTTTTATTCCTACCTTTTTAGACATTAACCCCTTATCATATATATGGTTGGCAAATGTTTTCTCCCATTCCATAGATTGTCTTTTCATTCTGTTGATTCTTTGCTATGTGTAAGATTTTAAATTTGATGTAGTCCTAGTCCTGTATGTCTATTTTTGCTTTTGTTACCTGTGCTTTTGATGCCATATTCGGAAATCATCACTAAGACCAGTGTCATGAAACTTTTCCCCTATGTGTTCTTGTAGAAGTTTTACAATGTCAGGTCTTATATTTAAGTCTTTAATACATTTTGAGTTGATTTTTCTGTATGATATAAGGTAAGAGTCCAGTTTCTTTTTTTTGCATGTGGATGTTCCATTTTCCCATCATCATTCTTTTTAAGCTTATTTTGAGAGAGACAGAGTATAAGTGGGAGAGAGGCAGAGAGAGAGGGAGACAGAGAATCCCAAGCAGGCTCCACACTGTCAGCACAGAGCTGGACATGGGGCTCAAACTCATGAAACCTTGAGATCATGACCTGAGCCAAAACCAAGACTCATATGCTTAACTGACTGAGCCAGCAGGTGCTTCTCCCATCATCATTTGTTAAGACTTACCCTTCTCTGTTATGTAGTCTTGCACATTTGTTATATATTAATTGTGTATACGTGAATTTATTCTGTTCTGTTGGCTATATGAATGTCTTTGTGCCGGTACCGTACTGTTTTAACTGCTGCAGCTTTATAATCTATTTTGGAATCAGGAAATGTGTTGCCTCCAGCTTTGTTGTACTGTCTAAAGATTATTTTGGCTCATTGAATTGTTTGTTCTATTACTATAGAAAATGCCATTGGGATTTTTACAGGGATTGCATTGAATCTGTAGATAATTTGGGGAGTATGGACATTTTTACAGTATTTTCCCAATCCATGAACACAGAATATCTTTTTTTTTTTTTTTTTTTTTTTTCAACGTTTTTTATTTATTTTTGGGACAGAGAGAGACAGAGCATGAACGGGGGAGGGGCAGAGAGAGAGGGAGACACAGAATTGGAAACAGGCTCCAGGCTCCGAGCCATCAGCCCAGAGCCTGACGCGGGGCTCGAACTCACGGACCACGAGATCGTGACCTGGCTGAAGTCGGACGCTTAACCGACTGCGCCACCCAGGCGCCCCTGAACACAGAATATCTTAACATTGATCTTGTGTATCTTTAATTTCTTCCATCAGTGTTTCACAGTTTTCAGTTTACAAGTCTCTCACCTCCTTAGTTAAGTGTGTTCCTAAGTATATTAGTCCTTTTAATCTATTATAAATAGTATTGTTTTTCTAATTTCCTTTTCAGAATATTGTTAAAGAAACACAGCTCATTTTTCCTGCAACTCATTTCCTGCAACTGCAAACTGAAAACCTAATTTGTTTATTAATTCTAACAGTTTTTATGTGGAGTCTTCATAGAGTTTTCTATATGCCGGATATAGAAGTGGCAAGAGTGGGCATCTTTGCCTTCATGATCTTAGAGGAAAAGCATTCAGTTTTTCATCATTGAATATAATATTAGGTGTGTACTTTTTATATATGGTCTTCATTATGTTGAGGTAATATCCTTCTAGTAGTTTGCTGAGAGTTTTTTAATGAAAGGGTGTTGAATTTTATCAAATTAGTTTTCTGCATCTGTTTAGATGATCATTTGATTTTTATCCTTCAGTCTCAGGTATTACATTAATTGATTTTTGTATGTTGGATCATCTTTACATCCCAGGAATAAATTCCACTTGGTCATGGTGTATGATCCTTTTAATGTGCTGTTGAATTCGGTTTACTAGTATTTTCTTGAGAATTTTTGCATCAATATTCATTAGGAATTGGCCTGTCATTTTCTTTTTTTAATGGTTTCTATGTCTGGCTTTGGCATGAGGGTAATGCTGGCTTCATAAAATGAATGTTTTTCTTTTTCCTCTTTATTTAAAAAAAATATTTTTTAATGTTTATTTTTGAGAGAGACAGAGTGTGAGCAGGGGAGGGGCAGAGAGAGAGAGGGAGACACAATCCAAAGCAGGCTCCAGGCTCTGTCAGCACAGAGCCCATTGTGAGGCTCAAATTCGCAAGCTGTGAGATCATGACCTGAGCCAAAGTTGGAGGCTTAACCAACCGAGCCATCCAGGCACCCCCATAAAATGAGTTTTGAGCCTAGTGGCTCACTTGGTTGAGCATCTGACTCTTGATTTCAGGTCAAGTCATGATCTCAGGGTCATGGGAGCGAGCCCCAGAGTGGAGCTTGCTTGGGATTCTGCCTCTCTCCCTCTGCCTCTCCGCTACGTGTGTGCACACGTGCACTTTCTCTTTCTCTCAAAAACAAAAATAGTTTGGAAGTGTTCCCTGCTTTTCAGTTTTTTTTGTAGGAGTTTTAGGATTGGTACCTCTCCCCCACTCCCTAGGTTGACATTATTATTATTTAAATGTTTGGTAGACTTCACCAATGAAGCCATCTGGTCCTGGGCTTTTCTTTGTTGAGATAATTTTTTTTGAGAGAGAGAGGAAAGAGAGAGAGTGTATGCTGCATGCACGAGCAGGGGAGGGGCAGAGGGAGAGGGAGAAAGAGAATCTCAAGCAGGCTCCAGGCTCAGCATGGACCCCGACTTGGGGCTGGATCTCACCACCGTGAGACATGACCTGAGCTGGAATCAAGAGTTGGACGCTTAACTGACTGAGCCACCCAGGTGCCCTGAAAGTTTTTTTTATTGTGAGCCAATGTTCTTACTAGTTATGGGTATATTCAGACTTGCTGTATCTTCATGATTCAGTCATGGTAGATTATATGTATCTAGGAATTTATCCATTTTTTTCCAGGTTATCCAGTTTCATGGTATATAATTATTCATAGTAGCCTCTTATGGTCCTTTTTATTTCTGTAACATTAGTTATAGTGTTTCCTTTTTCATTTCTGATTTTATTTATTTGAGACTCCTCTTTTTTCTTAGTCTAAAAGTTTATCAATTTTATTTATTTATTTCAATAAACCAACTATTTCATTGGTCTTTCTTGTTTTTCTATTCTATTTCATTTATATCCACTAATCTTTATCATTTTCTTCCTTCTGCCAACTTTGGGTTTAGTTTGTTCCTTGAGGCATAAATTAGGTCATATATTTGTTATCTTATTTTTTAATGTAGGACTATACTCTCCCCTCTTCATTACTTTTTCTTCATCTTGATTTTGTCTCTCAAGATATTTTCTAATTTCTCTATTTCTTGTTGACCTATCGCTTGTTCAGAAGTGTTGTTTAATTTCTACATATTTGTGAATTTTCCAGTTTTCATTCTGCTGTTGATTTCTAATTTCATTGACCATAGTCAGAAAAGATACTTGGTGTGATTTTAGTCTTCTTAAATTTCATCCAGGTCCCCCTGCCTTTGAAGTTTTTATTTATTTTAATCTCTACACATAACATGGGACTCCCAACTCATGACCCTGAGATCAAGAGTCGTACACTCTTCCAACTGAGCCAGCCAGGTGCCCCTTTTGCCTTTGACTATTTTTTTTAAATTTTTTTTTTTAACGTTTATTTATTTTTGAGACAGAGAGAGACAGAACATGAACGGGGAAGGGGCAGAGAGAGAGGGAGACACAGAATCGGAAGCAGGCTCCAGGCTCTGAGCCATCAGCCCAGAGCCCGACACAGGGCTCGAACTCACGGACCGCAAGATCGTGACCTGAGCTGAAGTTGGATGCTTAACCGACTGAGCCACCCAGGCGCCCCTGCCTTTGACTATTGACAAAGACATTATAATGATGTCTCAGTGTGACATAATGTGTCTCAGTATGGATTTCTTTTGGAATACTTTGACTTCCTGAGTCTGCATGTCTGTTTTCTTCCCCAGATTTGGGAAGTTTTCATCCATTACTAATTTGAGTAAGTTTTCTTGTTCTTACTCACTTCTGCCTCTAGAATTCCCATAATGTGTATATTAGACCATTCCTTGGTGTTTCATAAGAACCTTAAGCTTTCTTTACTCTTTTCTATTCTCTTTTCTTTCTGCTCCTTTGATTGGATAATTTCAAAAAAATGTGTCTTTGAGTTCACTGATCCTTCTGCTTGCTCTAGTCTGTTGTTGACTACATCTATTAAAATTTTCAGTTCAGTTTTTACATTCTTCAGCTCCAGGATTTTCTTATTATTTCTCATATTTTGTCTCATTGGAATTCTCACTTTCCTCATACATTGTTCTCCTGAGCTCATTGATCATTTTTATGATGTTTATTTAAAATTTCCTGTCAGGTAATTCCTCTACTTATATTTCGTTAGGGTAATTTTCTGGAGCTTTGTTTCTTTGTTTGGATTGTGTTTCCCTGTTTCTTCATTTTCCTTGATTCTTTGTGTTGATATCTACATGTTAAAAAAAAATGCCACTTGTCCCATTTATTATGTATTAGCCTCACACAAGAGAAGACCTTCACCAGTCAGAGCTTCTGTCAGCCTCTCAAACTTTTATGCTAATCCAAACCACTGTCTTTATTAGCGACCCCCAGGTGTCTAGAGTATGCCAGGTCCCATCAGTGCTCTGAAACAAGCACCAATTCCTCATGTAGCATCTCAAGAAATTAGAACATTGGATGTGTGGTCCAGTTTCTTTCCCTCTCCAGAGAAAATGTGGGAGCTGGAGTGTTTTGCCTGCTAGCTTTGCTCTGGAATGAGGGGAAGGGCTATGGCAAATGTTTACATGCAGGTGTTACATGCAAAGATGGTTCAAATCCCCATCTTTGTTCTCAATGGCTCCCAGGTGTCTAGAATATGCCCGGTTCCATCAGCTCCAAGACAGAAGCCAGGCCCTAAGTAATCCCCCGAAATTTGGAACATTTGAAAACTGGGAGCTTTGTTTTTTTCTCCCACTCGCTGTGTACTAAACTAGGAGAAGAGCTGTGGTGCTTCCATGCTAGTTCAAATTGCCCCTTTGTTTTCTGTAGTCCCAGGGGCCCACTGTTTGCCAGGTCCCATCTGCACTCTGAGATAGTGCTGAGATAGAGATAGGTGAGATTGAAGTCAGTACCTTGGGTAGCTCCCAGAGAAGTTAGAAAATTGTTGCATTGTCCAACTCTTCTCATCTTCAAGGAGATGGTGGGAGCTAGAGTTTTCTATCCATTCGTTCTGCACTAGGCCAGGAGGAGGAGCTATGGTAAGTTTGTATACTAGTTCAAACTACCTTCTTAATTCTTGGTGGCTCTCAGACATCTTGAATCTGCCGGGTTCCATCAGCACTCCAAGACTGGTGAGATAGAAGCCAGTACCTTAGTCAAACCCCAGAAAAGTTGGAATGTTTGACACACATCCACCTCTTACCTTCCCCAGGGAGAAGCTGAGAGCTGAAGTTTCTCTCCCATGCACTCTGTATTGAGCAGGGAAAGGAGCTGTGGTGAGTGCCTGCATACTAGTTCAAACCAGTGCTTTTGTTCTCTGTAGTCCTCAGGAGTCTAGGGTATAACAGGTCTAATCAAGGCTCCAGAATGGTCAGTTAGGCATCACTTAGAAAAGTTGAGTCATTGACTGCATTCCAACTTTTTTTTGTGTTCAGGGAGAAGTTGGAAGCTGGAGGTTTCCTCCCAGTTTTATGGCGCTATGCCAGTACGGGGATCATGGTGAGAGAGGGTTTCTCCAGTTTTCCTACTAGTTTTAATATGTCTGGCTTCACACTTGCCTAGTGTAGGATTCTCTTAGTTTCTTGATTTCTCACAAAAGGAACTTATCTATGTATTGGTATTGAGTTGATGTGTTTATTATGGGGGTCAGGAGAACCTAGCACTTATTATTCCATCATCTTGCTGATGTTACTCAAAATACTATTAATTTTTATAAGTTGATCTTTAATGTCTGGCAGTTTTTTATTCTCTTGATTTTTCTAGTTAGATCATCATATTAAGGTTTTTCTAGTTAGATCATCATATTATTAGATTTATCACTTCCAATCCTCATACTTATTATTTCTTTGTTTATAAATAATAGCTGGGACTGCCTTAATTGGTAACATTGGTAGTGGTAACATTTCTTTTTCCTGATCTAATGGGACCATATCTGAAGTTTCTTCAGGGGTGCCTGGGTGGCCCAGTTGGTTGAGCGTCCAACTTTGGCTCAGGTCATGATCTCGTGGTTTGTGGGTTTGAGCCCCACATTGGGCTCTGTGCTGACAGCTCAGAGCCTGGAGCCTGCTTCAAGTTCTGTGTCTCCCTCTCTCTTTCATAACTTTTACCAACTTACAGCTATTACTTTGCAGGGCTGATTTGCTCAGAGTTATCATAAATAGGTCTTGGCCACATCCTATACTTTTTCTGTATCTGTCAAAGATGATCATGGTAGTTTGTAGTCTTATTTCAACCACAGTTGTACCCTCTGTTGTATGGCCATTTTGACCTGTGAGTCCATGTTCCCAAGAGATTATCAATCACCTTGTCTGGCAGTGTGCCTGGGGTAGGGCCAAGAGGTAAACCCAGGTCTGTGTCCCTCTAGGTAGATATAAGAAGTGGGCGGAGATAAGCTCAGGATGATGAGCCCTAAGACCTAAGGGTTCACTGGTGATAACTTTTATTTGCTACTGCTCCTCTAGGTAATTCTTCTTATCAGGGTTTGATCTTTAAACATTTACAAAGCAGCAGCATCTACGGAAGAGTATGCTTTCCCTTTTGTAATCCACCAGCTCTTGGGTTTTTTTCTTTCTTTAAGTTTTTTGTTTTTTTTTGTTAACATTTATTCATTATTGAGAGAGAGAGAGAGAGCACAAGCATGGGAGGGGCAGAGAGAGGGGGAGACACAGAATCTGAAGCAGGCTTCAGGCTCTGAGCTGTAAGCGCAAAGCCCGTGAACCCACAAGCAGTGAGACCATGACCTGAGCTGAAGTTGGACTCCCAACTGACTGAGCCACCCAGGTGCCCTGCTCTTGGGGTTTTAATAGCTTAGGAGGTAGAGGAGCATATGCCTGAGAGCAGGTGATCAGCCATATTCTTCTATCCACAGGTTTTTTTCTTTGCCATTAGGTTATCCTACTTATTCAGCAACTTGAGCAGAGTTGCCATCAATTCCTGTGGTAAAGACATAGGCTGCTGTGGTCCCAGGGAAGTTCAGGGAAAGGCTAAACCAGAGTTTAAAGACTTTACTACCAGGCTAGCCTCTCCTTGCCTCCTGTTACCATCTATCTAGGCAAGTAGCTCCATCCTCAAACACACACAAGTTTGTATAAGTCTTCAGTCTCCCTAAAATATTTCATAATTTGCCTCAGTTCCACAAAACCAAATTCTCTGTAATTTCTCCAAGGTCAATTGAGAAAGGAAGCCAGAATTTTGTGCACAGAATTTAGAGAGGAATTTTGGGGTTTTTAAAAATACTTTTTCATGATTATATTTTTGATTTCTAAGAACTTTGTGTGTATATATGTTAGTGTTCCTTTGTGTTCCTTTGTTTAGCATCTTATGCCTGTTTAATTCTCTTATCTCTCTGAGGTTATTCATTATATGTTTTGACCTTTTCTTCTGTTCCTTGCATTGATTGTTCCCTCACAGATACTTTGTTCTGTTTTAGGCTCCTTTTCATGTTGAAAAACATTTCTCAAATGTCTTATAAACAATGGCTTACTGCTCATTTTTAAGTATGACATACTGAAAAGATGATTGGAACTTCTGTGTAGTAGGGATTGGGTCTTGTTTACTTTAGGATGATCTGGTTGGGTTAATATACTGAGGACTGCCCACTTTTGGTAATATGGTCTTTTCCCTTGTGCATAATTTTCCCATCAGAAGGGACTTTTACTTTCATTACTAATTGAGGGAGTTATGAGCCTATTATTGGCATTCTGAGAGTGAAATTGGGATGAAATGAACAGGATTATTTCAGTATTGTGGCTTTCACAAATTCTCTGATATCAAATGGCTGTCTTACACTTCAATTAAATTCTGACACTACCTGGAATTAACATCAGATTCCACAGGTTAAGGGGCAAGGTGCCCAACAAGATTGCCCTTAGTTCAGGCACCAGTTGCAACTGGGATCCCCAGGCTACCCATACTTCTGCCTGGCTGACTGTAAATTTAGAGTTTCATACAACTCCTCAGGTTTGATAATTCACTAGAACAACTCATAAATTCATGAAAAGCACTGTATTTACAATTACCATTTTATATAAAAGAGACAGTGAACAGCCAGCTGAAAAGGTACATAGGGCAAATTCTAGGAGGTACCAAGCATAGGAAATTCTGTGCCCATGTAGTCAAGGTATGCCACCTTCCTTGTACATCATACAGTCTAGGAAGCTTCCCTTAATCCTTGCTCTGAGTTTTTATTGGGGTTTTATTATGTGGTCATGAGTGGTCAAGACTAACTAGTTTCAGTGAATCCCCAATATATCAGGCTCTATCACCTGCCTACCATTCTTGCCTATATCATTCAGCACCTTAGACTTCCTGTAGGCTATACCCTAATGTGAATTTCCAACAGCACACCCTTTGCACAGTCTCTGACTGCACCTCCACCCATTTATACATTTCAACACATTTGTTCCTCAAGTCTTTTTTTTTAATTGTTTATTTTTCAAAGAGAGAGCATGAGTGGGGGAGGGATAGAGAGAGAGGGAGACAGAGGATCCGAAGCAGGCTTGGTGCTGACAGCAGCAAGCCTGATGTGGGGCTTGAACTCATGAACTGTGAGACCATGACTTGAGCCAAAGTCGGATGCTTAACTGACTGAGCCACCGAGGTGCCCTCCTCAGTAATCTTTTTATTCAGGACAGACAACTGTCCACAAATTACAAGACATATAGTATGATGGTTTGTGTCAGGGATATATGCTTATGAGCATGTATATATGCTTAGAATCACTGTATATAATAGAGGGTGGCCCTGAACAGGGTGTATTTACAGAAGTTTCAAGTGATTCTGATTCACATCAGTATTTCAAGATAGAGATTATTTATTTCCCTAATCACCCTCTTGAATTTCCTGTTGGCTCTCCTCAATGTCCATGCTTTCGTTATCAGTTTTAAAAATTGCTTAGCTGTATTTGAGAGTTGTTTAAGCATTTACTTTCCTAGATTTTATTTTTACCTTAATCTTTTTTTGAAGTTTTAATCTTTTCCAAGATAGGATAAATGAACATACATATTTTTATTTTCTTTCAGATCTGGAATCCATGTGTGAGACCAAGATATTATCTCTAAAGAAGAGACATTTTAGTCAAGTAATATTTACCCATGAAGACATGCCCACTTTTATTCAGCCCACATTCCTCACTCCACATCAAAAAACTGTTAATGAAGAGAAACCCTGTGAATGTAAGATATGTGGAAAGGCCTTTAATCAGAACTCACAATTTATTCAACATCAGAGAACTCATTCTGCTGAAAAAAACTACAAATGTAAAGAGTGTGGGAAGTCCTTTAGTCGTGGCTCGCTTGTTACTCGACATCAGAGGATTCATACTGGTGAAAAACCCTATGAATGTAAGGAATGTGGCAAGGCTTTTAGTTGTAGTTCATATTTTTCTCAACATCAGAGGATTCACACTGGTGAGAAACCCTATGAATGTAAGGAATGTGGAAAAGCCTTTAATTATTGCTCAAACCTCAACGATCATCAGAGAATTCACACTGGTGAGAAACCCTATGAATGTAAAGTATGTGGAAAAGCCTTTACTAAGAGTTCACAGCTCTTTCCACATCTGAGAATTCATACTGGTGAGAAACCTTATGAATGTAAAGAATGTGGGAAAGCCTTTACTCAACACTCAAGGCTTATTCAACATCAGAGAATACATACTGGTGAGAAACCTTATGAATGTAAGGAATGTGGGAAGGCCTTTAGTAGTGCCTCAACACTTACTAACCATCACAGAATTCATGCAGGCAAGAAACTCTATGAATGTAAGGAATGTGGAAAGGCCTTTATTCAGAGCTCAGAACTTATTCAACATCAGAGAATCCATACAGATGAAAAACCTTATGAATGTAATGAATGTGGGAAGGCCTTTAATAAAGGTTCAAACCTTACTAGACATCAAAGAATTCACACTGGTGAGAAACCCTTTGACTGTAAGGAATGCGGAAAGGCCTTTGGTAGTCGTTCTGACCTTTTTCGCCATGAAGGAATTCATACTGGGTGAAAGATAAGCTCTGTTCATAATCTTTATAATAAGATCTTAAAAATAGGTAATGGAAAAAAAGCAGTGTAGTAGTTTTTTGAGCTACTATAACAATATCAAGTACCTCAAAATTGGGTGACTTAAAACAACATAAATGTATTCTCTCACAGTTTTGGAGCTTTGAAATCCAAAATTAAAGTTGTTGGTAAGGTTGGTTCCTTCTGAGGACTTTGAAGAAGAATCTGTTCCATGTCCCTCTCCTGCCTTCTGATAACAACAATCTTTGATATTCCTTGTCGTGTAATGCATCACTCCAGTCTCTGCCTCCATCTTCACATTGCATTCTCCCTATGTATATCGGTCTCTGTCTTGTTTAAGAGGAGACTCATACAGGACATGAGTCCTATTGGATTAGGGCACACCCCGATGACCTTATCTTAACTGATAACATCTGCAAAGACCTTATTTCCATGTAGGATCACATTCACAAGTGCCAGGGGTTAGGGCTTCAACATAGTTTAACCCATAACACTGTTAACATTGTTTTTCTAACATATTTGTAATTTTCTTTTATACATAACTTGTTAATATTCTAAAATGTAAATTCAAGGTTTAAATTATACCTGCCTTCCCTCCAAAAAAGATTCTGTCCCAAACTACTTCTTAAATAATTCTTTCCTCCCCATTGTTTTATTCTGCTTCTTGGTTATACATTTGTGTTTATATTGGCTTCATTTTAGAGCCATCTTTTCTATTGCTCTGACCTATAGATCTGGTACTACCAATACTACACTGTAAGTCCTGTTAATAGGCTATCTTTTAATTCCTGGCAAAATTATAACTTTGTTATTGAAGGCAGCTCTGTTCTTTTTCCCTTTGGTAACACTCATATTTTCATGTTGTAAAAAACACACAAAGGAAATAAATAGATTATCTGTAAGCCTTCCAAACAGAAATTACTACTTTCATATTATTACAACATATCCTTCCAGGCTTTCTTAGTGTAATCTGATGTGCATGCCGTACC
This sequence comes from Neofelis nebulosa, assembly GCF_028018385.1. Classification (NCBI taxonomy): domain Eukaryota; kingdom Metazoa; phylum Chordata; class Mammalia; order Carnivora; family Felidae; genus Neofelis; species Neofelis nebulosa. The sequence continues at coordinate 17,175,133 of NC_080798.1, read as the reverse complement.
ATAACCTGCTTCTATCATGCTACTGTTTCAGTAAGTATAAATATTTATTTATCATTATTTTTAATGGTATCATAATCTTTTCTATGGTAGATTATCATTTTGCTAAATACTACTGACATACTTAATGGTGCTCACTGAAATTTTACAGTTATAAAAATTGCCTTTTAAATACAAATTTAGTGCTATCTTATTTTGTTTTGTTTTCTTTAAAAACATTACGTTTCAGTATCAAAATAACTGATCAGTATTTCTCCTTGTAAACCATATCCCTCATTGTAACCACTGATACCAATTTGTCTTTTAATCTTCCAGACCTTTTTTTAAAAACTATATTTGTTTATAAATATGTGCACACACAACCAAATACCTAAATATTTCAATACTTGTAGAAAAGTTAGTGCTGCTTTGTAATTTTATATGTGTGTGAATATACATACACATATACACACACACTAATGTGTGTGTTGGATTGCTGCAAGGATTAAATGAGTTAAGAAATGTAAAATGGGTGGGATTGTTACTAACATATAGTAACTATCTAGCAAATGCTATTTTAATACTAGTATCAATATCTTCACCATTATTATTATCATTTGTAGAAAGGATGTTAACCATGTAATACACCTTAATTGACATCAAAGAATTCATAATGAGAAAGACCAGTGGGTGTAATGTTTGGTGAAAAGCTTCGCACCAACATTTATTCTTTATTCAGCATGAAGTTTAAAAAGGAAAAGGGGTGCCTGGGTGGCTCAGTCAGTTGGGCGTCTGACTCTTCATTTCATCTCAGGTCATGATCCCAGGGTTTTGGGGTCAGGCCCCACATCAAGTCTGAGCTGAGTATGGAGCCTGCTTAGGATTCTTTCTCTCTCTCTCTGCCCCCCTCCCCTGCTTGTGCTCGCTCTCTCTCTCTCTCTCTCTCTCAAACAACAACAACAACAACAAAAAATAGTGGGGGTGCCTGGGTGGCTCAGTCAGTTAAGCATCTGACTCTTGGTTTAAGCTCAGATCATGATCTCACAGTTCATGGGATCTATTCTGCGTCTGTGCACTTTCAGCACAGGGCCTGCTTGGGATTCTCTTCCTCTCTGCCCCTCCCCTGCAGACTCTCTCTCAAAACAAACAAACAAACAACTATTAAAAAAGGAAAAAAAAATGTATAAAAGTCAAGAAAGAAAAAGAATGATTAAGACTACATTCACACCTGTATTTCATGCTGCACAATAATTTTATGCCCATCAAAAACTATTTACATATTGAGAATAACAATTCATTTATCAAAAAAGCAGAGAAAACATGAAATATTTACTCAATCACTTTCCCTCCAAAGTAGAACATATGTAGGTCACATTCTTTTTCAAAACGGGAAAAACTAAAATATGATAGCCAACCATATCTGAATATTGATAATACCCTTCCAAGTAACATGAATCAGAAGTAAATCAATCCCTGAATATATTTAAATGAATGAGAATGAACACATTACATAGAAAAACCTGAAAGCAGCTCAATCTATATTCAAATAATATATAGCCCATAGGCATGCTGATTTTTTTTTCAAGTTTTTATTTAAATTCCAGTTAACATACAGTGTAATATTAGTTTCAGGTGTAAAATTTAGTAATTCATTACTCATAACACCCAGTACTCATCACAAGTGCCCCCCTTAGTACCTATCACCCATTTATTTAATCCATCTCTCTGCCCACCTTCCCTCCAGTACCCTTAGTTTGGCCTCTATAGTTAAGAGTCTGTTTTCTGGTTTTAGGCATGCTGATGTTTAAATAGCAAGAGATTATTAATAAATGAACTAAATGTACAAGACTAAAAGCAAGAATAACAGCAAGCTACATTCAAATATAGAAAAGATATTAGTAAAAATAAAAATAATTCAAGGAAAATAAAATTATTTCTTTGACAAAAAATACATATAGACAAAAACATTGGTAATTCTGATGGGGAAAAGAAGGACAGATGAATACATTAAATATGGACATGATTAGGAGATTATCACATTTACTAATGTCTGGAAATCTGGACAAAGTATGTGGTATTTGTAGGAAAATGTAATTTGTCAGAATTAAGAAGAGATGTAAACCCTTAATAGACTAAAATGATAAATGCAAGGGGAAAAATGTTTTAATGTAGGCAAATAGCTCCACTTAAAGAGATCACCAGGCCAGATAATTTTATTGGCAAAATCTATCAAATATTCAAGGAATTTCTAAATCAAATGAAGTAAGAAGCTTGCCATTTGTTGCTGTGAATCTTCCATATTCCTGATGTCAAAATAATTAGATCACAAAAATATAATTTAGTGTCATATAGTACTAAGAGTGTACAAATTTATTCTAGCAGTCTATTAATACAAATATTCACCACAGTCTGAACACATTACCTGAACTCAAACCTTAGATAAAACCTTAACTATCACACTGTAAATCGGGATAGCAAATTAATCTAGACCACTGACTGTTTTTGTATGGCCTGTAAGCTAAGAATGGGTTTTACATTTTAAAGTGGTCAAAATTAAAAAAAAAATACATAACATGAAATTATATGAAATTGAATTTCAGTGCTCATAAATAAAGTCATTAAAACAGAACTATGTACATTCACATATTGTCTGGCTGCTTTCACACTACAAAACAATTGAGTACCTCTGATAAGACCAAGTGGTTTGCAAAGCCTATAATATTTACTATCTGGCCCATTACAGAAAAAGTTTGTCAACTCTTGCTCTAGTCATTTCCTAAAAAAAAGCATTGATTTGGTTAGCATAGTATTCTATGTTATCCAAACCCAGAAAACAAGTAGGTTTTGGGTAGGGAGGGATTCTTGAAATGCAACAAAAGATAATTCTGTGGAAATTCTGGATTTTGTATATCTAAACTCCGTAACAGGAGTGCCTGGGTGTGACTCAGTCAGTTAAGCGTCTGACTTCAGCTCAGGTCATGATCTCACAGTTTGTGAGTTCAAGCCCCACATAGGTCTCACTGCTGTCAGTGCAGAACCCACCTTGGATCCTCTGTCCCCCTCTCTTTGTCTCTCTCCCCTCATGCTTGTGCTCTTTCTCTCTCTCTCTCTCTCTCTCTCTCTCTCTCTCTCAAAAATAAACATTAAGAAAACATAACAATTGAGAATTTGACCAAGTCCCAGCATCATCTTTTATAAAATATTTTTATTAAAACAATGTTATATGCTATAATAAAATCAATGTGGATATAATGAGTGACTTTATGAGTTAAAATACCATGTCTGCATTTTAATTATTATAGCCTTATAATCCTACATCTCATAATGCACAGCAGCATATCAAAACAATACACTTAGGGGAAAAAAAGACAAAACTCTCATTTAACTGGCTTATATGAGCATGATCCAAACTAATTTGAACATGAAATCCTATTTGCTCCTAATTGCTGTTATTCGCATCTTTGGGAAGTGTATACACTTGGAAATGTTTTGGGTTTCTGTTTTTGGCAAAAATCATGAAAGGTGAAAGGGAATTTATTACAGATAAGCTAGGAATTTGGGGATGGAGTATTTTCCATCTCCCGAATATCAGGCACTACAAGATAGCAACTGGAAGCCATTAAAAATACTAAGATACCCGATAAATGTAAATACATGGATAAATATAAAAACAGTATTGTAATTTTTGTTTGCAACTCGTTTTTAAACAAAGTTTAAAGGAAAAATGCATGAAATATAAATCTGTGTTAATGGCTACATGATATATAAAGGTGTAATTTGTGTTATCAGTAATAAAGATACCACCTGTAAAAGGATAGAGTTTTTGTCTGCAATTGAAGTTGGTATCAATTTAAAATAGGTTGTTATAACTTTAGGATATTATATGTAATCCCCATGGTATCTACAAAGACAATACCTATAAAATACATGAAATGAAAAGGGAATCAAAACATCACTACAAAAAAATTACCAGAGGGGTGCCTGGGTGGCTCAGTCGGTTAAGCGTCCAACTTCGGCTCAGGTCATGATCTCGCGGTCTGTGAGGGCTGTGAGTTCAAGCCCCGTGTCGGGCTCTGTGCTGACAGCTCAGAGCCTGGAGCCTGTTTCGGATTCTGTGTCTCCCTCTTTCTCTGACCCTCCCCTGTTCATGGCTCTCTCTCTCTCTGTCTCAAAAATAAATAAATGTTAAAAAATTTAAAAAAAAAAATTACCAGAGCAGAAACACATTAGCAGAAACTGAAAAAACACAGTAGAAAAACATAAACTATACTGGACAAATTGCAAGAGTCTCAGTGTGAACATACCTGAGAATTAAAGATTCCAAGGGGTCCCAGTCATAAGGTAGCCCCACACTTTTATGAGTTTTAACACCAGGAGGCCAACCAAGTTCTTATAGTGAAGATTGGCAAAATCCCCATTGTGCTTTTGGCAGGAGGAAGGGAAAGTCACTATTTTGAAATACACCTAGAGCATTCATAACAAGGCATGCCCCCAATAACCTCGTGGGGTTTTATTAGCATCTAACCATGTTGAAGAGAAATGACCAACTCCAGCCCACTCTAACCATCCTGTCCCACCTACATTGGGGAAAAGGGTCTGAAAACTGGTGATGTTCACAGTCCAGTGGCATAGTTTCACCAAAGACCAAAATTATAAATTTATGTAGAGAGGCAAAATATCCAGAATAGCCAACATAGTATTGAAGGAGAAGAATAGAAGTGTAGGATTGACAATACCGAACTTCAAGACTTACAATAAAACTACAGAAACAAAAATAGTGTATTTATGAAAGAATAGACAAATAGATCAATGGAATGGATTAGAGAGCCCAGAAATAGACCCATTCAAATATACTAATCTTTGATCAAGCAACAAAGGCAATACAATGGGGAATAGTTTTTTCAACAAATGATACTGTAACAGCTGGACATCTGCAGTCAAAAAAAAAAACAAAAAACTAGACCCACCTTACAGCCTTCACAAAAAATTAATTCAAAATGGATCATAGTCCTAATTGTAAAATGCAAAACTATAAAACTCATAGAAGATAACACAAGAGAAAATACAGATGACTTTAGGTTTGGTGATGACTTCTTAATACAACACCAAAAGCATGATCCATGAAAGAAAGGATTGGTAAGCTGTACTTCATTAAAATTTTTAAAACTTCCACTCTGCAAAAGACACTTAAGAGAATGAGAAGACAAGCCATACACTAGAAGAAAATATTTGTGAAAGACCTATCTGATAATGGATTAGTATCCAAAATATACAAACAATTCTTAAAATTCAACAATAAGAGGGGCGCCTGGGTGGCGCAGTCGGTTAAGCGTCCGACTTCAGCCAGGTCACGATCTCGCGGTCCGTGAGTTCGAGCCCCGCGTCAGGCTCTGAGCTGATGGCTCGGAGCCTGGAGCCTGTTTCCGATTCTGTGTCTCCCTCTCTCTCTCTGCCCCTCCCCCGTTCATGCTCTGTCTCTCTCTGTCCCAAAAATAAATAAAAAACGTTGAAAAAAAAATTCAACAATAAGAAAACTCAATTTTTAAAAATGGGCAAAATTCCAGACATCACCAAAGAAAATGTACAGATGAAAAACATACAAAAAGATGCTCAATATCGTCTCCAAAGAGTTGTAAATTAGAACAATGAGATACCACTACACACTCGTGAGAATGGCTAAAATCCAAAACACTGGTAACACCAAATGCTGGCTAGGATGTAGGATAACAAGAAGTCTCATTCATTGCTAATGGGAATGCAGAATGTTTACAGCCACTTTGGAAGACAGTTTGGCACTTTCTTGTAAACTAAACATACTTTTAGCACACAATCCAGAAATCATGCCCCTTGGTGCTTACAAGTTAATTGAAACTTGCATTCACATAAATACTTGCACCTGAGGGGCGCCTGGGTGGCTCAGTCGGTTAAGCGTCTGACTTCGGCTCAGGTCATGATCTCACGGTTCTTGGGTTCAAGCCCCACGTTGGGCTCTGTGCTGACAGCTCAGAGCCTGGAACCTGTTTCAGATTCTGTGTCTACCTCTCTTTCTCTGCCCCTCCCCCACTCGCGCTCTGTCTCAAAAATAAATAAACATTAAAAAAAAAATTTAAAAACTTGCACCTGAGATAACATTTGCAAGATGGTGGAATAGGACACCCTAGATCCTCCTTCCCTTATGGAGAACCAAATCAAATCAACAAAATAACTGTGAGAAATCCAGAAGCCAGTCAAGAGGTTCTTTCACTCCAGGCAATCACAAAACCAATGGCATAGAAGCCTGGTAGGAAGTTTGGGATACTCTGCATTCTCTCTCAACAGAGGGAGGTACATTTGATTGGAAAACCCTAACCCTAATCTTCTCTCTGGGGATAGAAAGGAGAAGAATGTTTCCCTAAGCGACTTTGGAGGGGGGAGGGGCTACCCAAGGGACTGTCTTGCTTGTGTCCAAGTACTGACAGGGATGTAGCAACAGGTTGAGGGTATTTCTGAGAATAAAGACATCAATGTGTGCCAGTCTACAGTACCACTAATAAATAGAAGGAGGAGCACCAGACCATGATTTACTAACCGCCCCAGATAGGCTGCAATATCGTGGACAGACACAAGGGCAAGTTCCTAGTAGAAACCAGTAAACCTATTCAAATAGATTGTACACACCAGCCCTGGAAGGATACATGCTCAGAAAAGGCTTGAGAGGTCTCCAGAATCTTTAGCCAGGCCATGTGGAAAATGTCTTGTCTGTAGGAAAGGAGACCAGAAAATCTGAGACAGTTGACTGATTCTTCAGATGCTGAATCCCGACAACAAAAATAACAAAACATACCATGATAGATTTAAAGGAACCAATTAAGTCTTTAAAAAGCCCAATCTAAATAGAGATACGAACTGCCAAAGAATTCAAAATTACCATCATAAGGATGCTCAATGAATTAAAAGAGCTCAGGTATCCATTGACCGATGAATAGATAAGGAAAATGTGGCATACACATACAATAGAATATTATGCAACCTTAAGAAAGAGGGAAATCCTGACAGATGCTACAACATAGATGACCCTGAAGGACATTATGCTAAGTGAAATAAGCCATTTGCAAAAGAAAAAATATTATATTTCACCCCATCAACTATCCAAGCTATTCAAAATTATAGAAATAGAAAATATATATACCTAGTCAAATATATATGTACATATATTTTTGATAGTGATATCTCAGTTTATTTCTTGGTTCAAGGTTTCAGGCCCAGCAGTTATATTGTTGGAGGATATGAACTGATAATTTAGTGAAGTATATGTAGTGATTTGTATTTGTATGTAACCAAGTAGTTATGGTTGGAAATGCAGGGCAGAAGGTCAGGGTGGAAAGCTTAAAGTGGGATAGCAGAGAAGGCACTGGGGAGTGAATTGTTCTCTCCCATGGGGATCAGGGAGTTGACTACTATGAGGTGAGTGCCTCCTGGGGAAAGCAATAATTTCCATTAATTTTTAGAATGACACAAGTAGTGACCTCTACCAGATTTCCCTTTACAAATGGGACTCTAGGGGTATAAGTTTCGGCAGGGAGCAAAGAGTATATTAGGATAATGAGTTAAGCATAGAGTGAGCTCAGGACAGATAATTGGATTCCTAATATCAAGGAAGAAAAGCAATAAATGTCCTTAGGACATTGCCTTAGGAAAGGCAGTCCACAGGTGTCACTGGAATGAAGGTTTTGATGTCCTGGGCAAAGCTGTTTGCAGTGCAGGGGTAAAATCATCTTGGTCTTGGATTGGGGTGATGTCATTTAAGGTAATGTCATCTTTATGAGAAAGCTCCTGGACCAAAGTGTTGTCACCTGGGATGTGGGACTGAGGTGACCTTTCTAAGTGGGTACCCACTTGAATTGATATGAGTCTTAGCATTTGTTTTATTGAAAGTGTGGCTTTTTTGGAGGGGTTGGGCCTCTGAACTATAAACCAGTGAAAGCACCCAGACCAATAGTAATAAGACAACAGAATGTTGTGCAGCTGCACTTGACAGGTTTTTGTTTTATGGTGAGAATTTAGCTCAAATGGGTCCCACATCAGATTAGCAGCTACTTGGCCCATGAAACAATCTATGGTTAATTGATCTCCGGAGGGTTTGTGCCCTCAATCTGGCCTCCAGCACTTATTTTATATATATATATATATATATATATATATATATATATATATATATATATATATATATATTATAACAAATATATTATATATGTATGTGTGTGTGTGTATATATATATATAATTTATTGTCAAATTGGTTTCCATACAACACCCAGTGCTCATCCCAACCCTCAGTTTGTTCTCAGTATTTAAGAGTCTCTTATGGTTTGCCTCCTTCCCTCTGTGTAACTTTTTTTCCCCCGTTCCTCTCCCCCATGGTCTTCTGTTAAGTTTCTCAGGACCCACATATGAGTGAAAGCATATGGTATCTGTCTTTCTCTGCCTGACTTATTTCAGTTCCATCCATGTTGCTACAAATGGCCAGATTTCATTCCTTCTCATTGCCAAATAGTATTCCAATGTATATATAAACCACATCTTTTTTTTTTTTAATTAATTTATTTATTTTTTAATATATGAAATTTACTGTCAAATTGGTTTCCATACAACACCCAGTGCTCATCCCAAAAGGTGCCCTCCTCAATACCCATCACCCACCCTGCCCTCCCTCCCACCCCCCAACAACCCTCAGTTTGTTCTCAGTTTTTAACAGTCTCTTATGCTTTGGCTCTCTCCCACTCTAACCACTTTTTTTTTTTTTTTTCCCTTCCCCTCCCCCATGGGTTTCTGTTACGTTTCTCAGGATCCACATAAGAGTGAAACCATATGGTATCTGTCTTTCTCTGTATGGCTTATTTCACTTAGCATCACACTCTCCAGTTCCATCCACGTTGCTACAAAAGGCCATATTTCATTCTTTCTCATTGCCACGTAGTATTCCATTGTGTATATAAACCACAATTTCTTTATCCATTCATCAGTTGATGGACATTTAGGCTCTTTCCATAATTTGGCGATTGTTGAGAGTGCTGCTATAAACATTGGGGTACAAGTGCCCCTATGCACCAGTACTCCTGTATCCCTTGGATAAATTCCTAGCAGTGCTATTGCTGGGTCATAGGGTAGGTCTATTTTTAATTTTTTGAGGAACCTCCACACTGCTTTCCAGAGCGGCTGCACCAATTTGCATTCCCACCAACAGTGCAAGAGGGTTCCCGTCTCTCCACATCCTCTCCAGCATCTATAGTCTCCTGATTTCTTCATTTTGGCCACTCTGACTGGCGTGAGGTGGTATCTGAGTGTGGTTTTGATTTGTATTTCCCTGATGAGGAGCGACGTTGAACATCTTTTCATGTGCCTGTTGGCCATCCGGATGTCTTCTTTAGAGAAGTGTCTATTCATGTTTTCTGCCCATTTCTTCACTGGGTTATTTGTTTTTCGGGTGTGGAGTTTGATGAGCTCTTTATAGATTTTGGATACTAGCCCTTTGTCCGATGTGTCATTTGCAAATATCTTTTCCCATTCCGTTGGTTGCCTTTTAGTTTTGTTGGTTGTTTCCTTTGCTGTGCAGAAGCTTTTTATCTTCATAAGGTCCCAGTAATTCACTTTTGCTTTTAATTCCCTTGCCTTTGGGGATGTGCCGAGTAAGAGATTGCTACGGCTGAGGTCAGAGAGGTCTTTTCCTGCTTTCTCCTCTAAGGTTTTGATGGTTTCCTGTCTCACATTCAGGTCCTTTATCCATTTTGAGTTTATTTTTGTGAATGGTGTGAGAAAGTGGTCTAGTTTCAACCTTCTGCATGTTGCTGTCCAGTTCTCCCAGCACCATTTGTTAAAGAGACTGTCTTTTTTCCATTGGATGTTCTTTCCTGCTTTGTCAAAAATGAGTTGGCCATACGTTTGTGGGTCTAGTTCTGGGGTTTCTATTCGATTCCATTGGTCTATGTGTCTGTTTTTATGCCAATACCATGCTGTCTTGATGATGACAGCTTTGTAGTAGAGGCTAAAGTCTGGGATTGTGATGCCTCCTGCTTTGGTCTTCTTCTTCAAAATTACTTTGGCTATTCGGGGCTTTTTGTGGTTCCATATGAATTTTAGGATTGCTTGTTCTAGTTTCGAGAAGAATGCTGGTGCAATTTTGATTGGGATTGCATTGAATGTGTAGATAGCTTTGGGTAGTATTGACATTTTGACAATATTTATTCTTCCAATCCATGAGCAGGGAATGTCTTTCCATTTCTTTATATCTTCTTCAATTACCTGCATAAGCTTTCTATAGTTTTCAGCATACAGATCTTTTACATCTTTGGTTAGATTTATTCCTAGGTATTTTATGCTTCTTGGTGCAATTGTGAATGGGATCAGTTTCTTTATTTGTCTTTCTGTTGCTTCATTGTTAGTGTATAAGAATGCAACTGATTTCTGTACATTGATTTTGTATCCTGCAACTTTGCTGAATTCATGTATCAGTTCTAGCAGACTTTTGGTGGAGTCTATCGGATTTTCCATGTATAATATCATGTCATCTGCAAAAAGCGAAAGCTTGACTTCATCTTTGCCAATTTGGATGCCTTTGATTTCCTTTTGTTGTCTGATTGCTGATGCTAGAACTTCCAGCACTATATTAAACAGCAGCGGTGAGAGTGGGCATCCCTGTCGTGTTCCTGATCTCAGGGAAAAAGCTCTCAGTTTTTCCCCATTGAGGATGATGTTAGCTGTGGGCTTTTCATAAATGGCTTTTATGATCTTTAAGTATGTTCCTTCTATCCCGACTTTCTCAAGGGTTTTTATTAAGAAAGGGTGCTGGATTTTGTCAAAGGCCTTTTCTGCATCGATTGACAGGATCATATGGTTCTTCTCTTTTTTTTTGTTAATGTGATGTATCACGTTGATCGATTTGCGAATGTTGAACCAGCCCTGCATCCCAGGAATGAATCCCACTTGATCATGGTGAATAATTCTTTTTATATGCTGTTGAATTCGATTTGCTAGTATCTTATTGAGAATTTTTGCATCCATATTCATCAGGGATATTGGCCTGTAGTTCTCTTTTTTTACTGGGTCTCTGTCTGGTTTAGGAATCAAAGTAATACTGGCTTCATAGAATGAGTCTGGAAGTTTTCCTTCCCTTTCTATTTCTTGGAATAGCTTGAGAAGGATAGGTATTATCTCTGCTTTAAACGTCTGGTAGAACTCCCCTGGGAAGCCATCTGGTCCTGGACTCTTATTTGTTGGGAGATTTTTGATAACCGATTCAATTTCTTCGCTGGTTATGGGTCTGTTCAAGCTTTCTATTTCCTCCTGATTGAGTTTTGGAAGAGTGTGGGTGTTTAGGAATTTGTCCATTTCTTCCAGGTTGTCCAATTTGTTGGCATATAATTTTTCATAGTATTCCCTGATAATTGTTTGTATCTCTGAGGGATTGGTTGTAATAATTCCATTTTCATTCATGATTTTATCTATTTGGGTCATCTCCCTTTTCTTTTTGAGAAGCCTGGCTAGAGGTTTGTCAATTTTGTTTATTTTTTCAAAAAACCAACTCTTGGTTTCGTTGATCTGCTCTACAGTTTTTTTAGATTCTATATTGTTTATTTCTGCTCTGATCTTTATGATTTCTCTTCTTCTGCTGGGTTTAGGCTGCCTTTGCTGTTCTGCCTCTATTTCCTTTAGGTGTGCTGTTAGATTTTGTATTTGGGATTTTTCTTGTTTCTTGAGATAGGCCTGGATTGCAATGTATTTTCCTCTCAGGACTGCCTTCGCTGCGTCCCAAAGCGTTTGGATTGTTGTATTTTCATTTTCGTTTGTTTCCATATATTTTTTAATTTCTTCTCTAATTGCCTGGTTGACCCACTCATTCGTTAGTAGGGTGTTCTTTAACCTCCATGCTTTTGGAGGTTTTCCAGACTTTTTCCTGTGGTTGATTTCAAGCTTCATAGCATTGTGGTCTGAAAGTATGCATGGTATAATTTCAATTCTTGTAAACTTATGAAGGGCTGTTTTGTGACCCAGTATATGATCTATCTTGGAGAATGTTCCATGTGCACTCGAGAAGGAAGTATATTCTGTTGCTTTGGGATGCAGAGTTCTAAATATATCTGTCAAGTCCATCTGATCCAATGTATCATTCAGGGCCCTTGTTTCTTTATTGACTGTGTGTCTAGATGATCTATCCATTTCTGTAAGTGGTGTGTTAAAGTCCCCTGCAATGACCACATTCTTATCAATAAGGTTGCTTATGTTTATGAGTAACTGTTTTATATATCTGGGGGCTCCGGTATTTGGCGCATAGACATTTATAATTGTTAGCTCTTCCTGATGGATAGACCCTGTAATTATTATATAATGCCCTTCTTCATCTCTTGTTACAGCCTTTAATTTAAAGTCTAGTTTGTCTGATATAAGTATGGCTACTCCAGCTTTCTTTTGGCTTCCAGTAGCATGATAAATAGTTCTCCATCCCCTCACTCTCAATCTAAAGGTGTCCTCAGATCTAAAATGAGTCTCTTGTAGACAGCAAATAGATGGGTCTTGTTTTTTTATCCATTCTGATACCCTATGTCTTTTGGTTGGCGCATTTAATCCATTTACATTCAGTGTTATTATAGAAAGATACGGGTTTAGAGTCATTGTGATGTCTGTATGTTTTATGCTTGTAGTGATGTCTCTGGTACTTTGTCTCACAGGATCCCCCTTAGGATCTCTTGTAGGGCTGGTTTCGTGGTGACAAATTCCTTCAGTTTTTGTTTGTTTGGGAAGACCTTTATCTCTCCTTCTATTCTAAATGACAGACTTGCTGGATAAAGGATTCTCGGCTGCATATTTTTTCTGTTTAGCACACTGAAGATATCGTGCCAAGCCTTTCTGGCCTGCCAAGTTTCAAAGGAGAGATCAGTCACGAGTCTTATAGGTCTCCCTTTATATGTGAGGGCATGTTTATCCCTTGCTGCTTTCAGAATTTTCTCTTTATCCTTGTATTTTGCCAGTTTCACTATGATATGTCGTGCAGAAGATCGATTCAAGTTACGTCTGAAGGGAGTTCTCTGTGCCTCTTGGATTTCAATGCCTTTTTCCTTCCCCAGTTCAGGGAAGTTCTCAGCTATAATTTCTTCAAGTACCCCTTCAGCACCTTTCCCTCTCTCTTCCTCCTCTGGAATACCAATTATGCGTATATTATTTCTTTTTAGTGTATCACTTAGTTCTCTAATTTTCCCCTCATACTCCTGGATTTTTTTATCTCTCTTTCTTTCAGCTTCCTCTTTCTCCATAACTTTATCTTCTAGTTCACCTATTCTCTCCTCTGCCTCTTCAATCCGAGCCGTCGTGGTTTCCATTTTGTTTTGCATTTCATTTAAAGCGTTTTTCAGCTCCTCGTGACTGTTCCTTAGTCCCTTGATCTCTGTGGCAAGAGATTCTCTGCTGTCCTGTATACTGTTTTCAAGCCCAGCGATTAATTTTATGACTATTATTCTAAATTCACTTTCTGTTATATTATTTAAATCCTTTTTGATCAGTTCATTAGCTGTTGTTATTTCCTGGAGATTCTTCTGAGGGGAATTCTTCCGTTTGGTCATTTTGGACAGTCCCTGGAGTGGTGAGGACCCGCAGGGCACTTCCCCCGTGCTGTGGTGTATAACTGGAGTTGGTGGGCGGGGCCGCAGTCCGACCTGATGTCTGCCCCCAGCCCACCGCTGGGGCCACAGTCAGACTGGTGTGTGCCTTCTCTTCCCCTCTCCTAGGGGCGGGATTCACTGTGGGGTGGTGTGGCCCGTCTGGTCTACTTGCACACTGCCAGGCTTGTGGTGCTGGGGAGCTGGCGTATTAGCTGGGGTGGGTAGGCAAGGTGCACGGGGGCGGGAGGGGCAGGCTTAGCTCGCTTCTCCTTAGGTGATCCACTTCAGGAGGGGCCCTGTGGCAGCGGGAGGGAGTCAGATCCTCTGCCGGAGGTTTGGCTCCGCAGAAGCACAGAGTTGGGTGTTTGCGCGGAGCGAGCAAGTTCCCTGGCAGGAACTGGTTCTCTTTGGGATTTTGGCTGGGGGATGGGCGGGGGGATGGCGCTGGCGAGCGCCTTTGTTCCCCGCCAAGCTGAGCTCTGCCGTCCGGGGGCTCAGCAGCTCTCCCTCCCTTTGTCCTCCAGCCTTCCCGCTTTCTGAGCAGAGCTGTTAACTTCTGACCTCCCAGACGCTAAGTCGCGCTTGCTGTCGGAACACAGTCCGTCCGGCCCCTCCGCTTTTGCCAGCCCGACTCGGGGGCTCTGCTTGGCCGGCGAGCCGCCCCTCCGCCCCGGCTTCCTCCTGCCAGTCCAAACCACATCTTCTTTATCCATTCATCAGTTGATGGACATTTAGGCTCTTTCCATAATTTGGCTATTGTTGAAAGTGCTGCTATAAACATTGGGGTACAAGTGCCCCTATGCATTAGCACTCCTGTATCCCTTGGATAAATTCCTAGCAGTGCTATTGCTGGATCATAGAGTAGATGTATTTTTAATTTTTTGAGGAACCTCCAGAGGAACTGTTTTCCAGAGGAACTGTTTTCCAGAACGGCTGCACCAGTTTGCATTCCCACCAACAGTGCAAGAGGGTTCCTGTTTCTTCACATCCTCTCCAGCATCTATAGTCTCCTGATTTGTTCATTTTAGCCACTCTGACCAGCATGAGGTGGTATCTCAGTGTGGTTTTGATTTGTATTTCCCTGATGAGGAGTGACGTTGAGCATCTTTTCATGTGCCTGTTGGACACCTGGATGCCTTCTTTAGAAAAGTGTCTATTCATGTCTTCTGCCCATTTCTTCACTGGATTATTTGTTTTTTGGGTGTGGAGTTTGGTGAGCTCTTTATAGATTTTGGATACTAGCCCTTTATCTGATATGTCATTTGCAAATATCGTTTCCTATTCTGTCGGTTGCCTTTTAGTTTTGATTGTTTTCTTTGCAGTGCAGAAGCTTTTTATCTTGATGAGGTTCCAGTAGTTCATTTTTGCTTTTAATTCCCTTGCCTTTGGAGATGTGTCGAGTAAGAAATTGCTACAGCTGAGGTCAGAGAGGTTTTTTTCCTGCTTTCTCCTCTAGGGTTTTGATGGTTTCCTGTTTCACATTCAGGTCCTTCATCCATTTTGAGTTTATTTTTGTGAATGGTGTGAGAAAGTGGTCTAGTTTCATTCTTCTGCATGTTACTGCCCAGTTCTCCCAGCACCATTTGTTAAAGAGACTGTCTTTTTTCCACTGGATATTCTTTCCTGCTTTGTCAAAGATTAGTTGGCCACACATTTGTGGGTCCAATTCTGGAGTTTCTATTCTATTCCATTGGTCTATGTGTCTGTTTTTGTGCCGATACCATGCTGTCTTGATGATGACAGCTTTGTAGTAGAAGCTAAAGTCTGGGATTGTGATGCCTCCCACTTTGGTTTTCTTCTTCAATATTACTTTAGCTATTTGGGGTCTTTTGTGGTTCCATACAAATTTTAGGATTGCTTGTTCTAGGTTCGAGAAGAATACTGGTGCAATTTTGATTGGGATTGCATTGAATGTGTAGATTGCTTTGGGCAATATTGACATTTTAACAATATTTATTCTTCCAATCCATGAGTATGGAATGTTTTTCCACTTCTTTGTATCTTCTTCAATTTCCTTCATAAGCTTTCTACAGTTTTAAGCATACAGATCTTTTACATCTTTGGTTAGGTTTATTCCTAGGTATTTTATGATTGTGAATGGGATCAGTTTCTTTATTCATCTTTCTGTTGCTTCATTATTGGTTATAAAAATGCAACTGATTTCTGTACATTAATTTTGTATCCTGTGACTTTGCTGAATTCATGTATCAATTCTAGCAGACTTTTAGTGAAGTCTGTCGGGTTTTCCATGTAGAGTATCATGTCATCTGCAAAAAGTGAAAGCTTGACTTCATCTTTGCCAATTTTGATGCCTTTGATTACCTTTTGTTGTCTGGTTGCTGATGCTAGAACTTTCAACACTATGTTAAACAACAGCAGTGAGAGTGGACATCCCTGTCGTGTTCCTGATCTCAGGGGTAAAGCTCTCAGTTTTCCCCAATGAGGATGATGTTAGCTGTGGGCTTTTCATAAATGGCTTTTATGATGTTTAAGTATGTTCCTTCTATCCCGACTTTCTCGAGGGTTTTTATTAAGAAAGGATGTTGTATTTTGTCAAATGCTTTTTCTGCATCTATTGACAGAATCATATGGTTGTTATCTTTTCTTTTATTAATGTGATGTATCACATTGATTTGCGAATATTGAACCAGCCCTGCAGCCCAGGAATGAATCCCACTTGATCATGGTGAATAATTCTTTTTATCTGCTGTTGAATTTGATTTGCTAGTATCTTGTGGAGAATTTTTGCATCCATGTTCACCAGGGATATTGGCCTATAGTTTTCTTTTTTTGCTGGGTCTCTGTCTGGTTTGGGAATCAAAGTAATGCTGGCTTCATAGAATGAGTCTGGAAGTTTTCCTTCCCTTTCTATATTTTGGAACAGCTTGAGACGGATAGGTATTATCTCTGCTTTAAATGTCTGGTAGAATTCCCCAGGGAAGCCATCTGGTCCTGGACCCTTATTTGTTCGGAGATTTTTGATAACTGATTCAATTTCTTCACTAGTTATGGGTCTGTTCAAATTTTCTGTTTCTTCCCATGTGAGTTTTGGTAATGTGTGGGTATTTAGGAATTTGTCCATTTCTTCCAGGTTGTCCAATTTGTTGGCATATAATTTTTCATAGTATTCCCTGATAATTGCTTGTATTTCTGAGGGATTGGCTGTAATAATTCCATTTTAATTTGTGATTTTATCTATTTGGGTCCTTTCTCTTTTCTTTTTGAGAAGCCTGGCTAGAGATTTATCAATTTTGTTTATTTTCAAAAAACCAACTCTTGGTTTCATTGATCTGCTCTACTGTTTTTTTAGATTCTATATTATTTATTTCTGCTCTGGTCTTTATTATTTCTCTTCTTCTGCTGGGTTTGGGGTGTCTTTGTTGTTCTGCTTCTAGTTCCTTTAGGTGTGCTGTTAGATTTTGTATTGGGGATTTTTCTTGTTTCTTGAGATTGGCCTCCAGTACTTATGACAAGATAAAAAAAATTATAAAGATAAGGAGAGACAAAGTGCCTGGGTGAATCAGTTGGTTAAGTGTCTGACTCTTGATTTCAGCTCAGGTCATGATCTTGTGGTTCATGTTCGAGCCCCATGTCAGTGCAGAGACAGTGCAGAGCCTCCTTGGGATTCTCTCAGTCCCTCTCTCTCTGCCCCTCCCTCCCACTCTCTCTCTCTCAAAATAAATTAATAAACTAAAAAAAAAACTATTCAAAAAAGATGAGATATTAAAGGACTTCATATATAATGTCTTTATATACATGGAGATGAGACACATTTCCCTTTTAAATATAAGAAATAGTGATGAGAAAGTTTTTTAGAGTTGGTATAAGGTATGAATTGGCCAAGGAGCATTGAATTAAGAGATTAAGGCCCAGGGCAAGAGAGGCTCATTTAGGGGTCTATTTGTCAGACTAGTATTGAAAAGGAGTTGAGGACACCATTATGTTTCAGTTAACCTGGCTATCTGGGACCTATTAAGGACATGAAAGTTCTATTGAATGCCTCTTTCAAGAGCGCAGCGTGTGTATTCTGAGAAGTGAATTATGTGCCTTGGTTACTATCAGTAATGTCTATAACTCTGAAAGAAATAAGGTGTGTCCTGGCAAGGCCTTGTATTGTGGTCTTAGTATATGTAGAGCCGTGTGTAATATTGATTTGTATCTGGGGTTTCTGTGCAGCAACAGACTTTTTTACCCTGAAGGGAACAATTTTTAATCAATGGGCCAACAGTCTGTAATGAATATGAAGACGGAGCCATTTGTTGGCTGGGACATCCAGTGCTAAGGTGACTGCCTAAAGTTTGCCCAAGTGTATTGTCCCTTGTGTCCTATCATTTATGAGGGAAATCCTGGCTAAGGGAAGGGAAACAGAAATATTACACTGAGCTCCATCACATAAGATGGTTGGCAGTGCTCTTTGTATGTAGCCTACAAACACTCTTCACTGTACATTCAGTTGATACCAAGGGGCTCCCAGATAGCAAAGGGGGAGGGTGAAGGGAGACCTCCTCCAGTACTATGGCATCTGGCAAGGGACTAAGGACAGGGGAGACCAGCTCTTGCAGATTTGGCTCCACCCTGTCTTAAGGAGATCTCAGTAGCTTTGCCAAGCCTGTCAGGCACTGTTTCCATGACCCAGAGCATAATGAGAAGCTGGGTAAAGAGGGTCACAGCCTCAGGGTCTGTGAGAACCTCTCTTTCTAGGAGATCCTAATATGTGGCCAGCCATCGGTTGTCTTAATGGTGTGTACATGAGTCCAAAATAATCAGTCTCTTTCATTAGTTCTTGGATTACTTATGGCCATCAAGTGGTCCACAGACTCTAGGAGGCATGACAGGCTACTAAAGCCTCTATGGTGAAGGAATTTCTGAGGACACTAATGAGAGTAACTGTTGATTTCAACTTGGACAGATTTTAACCCTTTTGTTGGGGAGGATTCCATTAAGGAGGGCTGATTTATCCATGGAAACATCAATTAGATAAAGTAAAATTTAGAAATGAGGACTATGTTGCCACAAGAACCCAAAAAAGACTAAAACATGTTGGACTTGTATGTCTGTAATGAGTGTGTGAAATGAATCTCCTTACAGGAGTATGTGATTAATGTAGTGCCATACTCGTGCTCCTAGAGAAAGGCAGATACAGCTAAGATTTTGTCTGCAATTTGTAACAACAAAGTTATTGAGGAACTCCATGGGTAGCCTGGAAAAATTTTATTATGTCCCTTTGGAGGCAAGGACAAACTACAGCTGAGAGGTTGTTGAAATAGGCATTAAACAGAACATATTAGCCAAATCTATAAGAGCAAAATACTTACCAGTTGTTGAAAATTGAATAGAATTAGTAATTTTAATAATATTGGGTATTGGGTATGGGACCTCTAATAGATGGGACCATAGCATTAAGGTTGTAGTAATTCACCATGTGGCACCATGCACTCATTTATGCACTTATATTTGTTTGTTTGTTTGTTTGTTTATCTTCCAAGCTTAAGGCAGGCAAAATTAGGCTATCAAATGTAGAAGTGTTAGGGATAATCACCCTCTATACATTAGACTTATATAATAAATTTGAATCCTCAAAGCCCTTGTTTTAATTTATATTGGATCATATTAATATTTTAACTGGAATCTGTATTCCATATTATCAGGCCAATTTCTCCACCCCCCAACTCCACTGTCTTGCTTTTAATTAGTTTCAAACTAAGTTTTTAGTTTAAAATTTTTTTAAGTTCTATTTATTTATTTATTTATTTAGAAAGTGCGCACACAGGAGAGGGAGGTACAGAGAGAGAGGGGGAGAGAATCCCAAGCTGACAGAGTGAAGCCCCATGTAGGGCTCAAACTCCTGAACTCCGAGATCATCCTGAGCTGAAATCAAGAGTCAGACTCAACTGACTGGACCATCCAGGTGCCCTTCATAAGCTTTTAAAGTGGAATCAACCAGAAGGTGAGAGTGTAAGGGAAATGATTTTCCAACACCTCTCATGTACACTAAAATTTCTTTTTGGGAATGCAACAGGTTCTTTGCTGTTTACAAGGGGTGTGGGAAAAATATCTTTTCTCATGTTTCTCCTTTAGTCTCACACTACTACCACACTCACAACACTTCTGACACTCAAGGAATTCTGTGACAGCAGCTGGAGGCCTACAATTTAACTCAATTCTGACCCTATCTACCTGGAGATAGCACCAGAACTCGTAAGTTAAGGCTTAGTCCCACACGACTGCCCTGTTACCATTCCCACCCCCACAGATATTTCAGATGCCAATCACAAGTCTAGGTTGTTATGTGTGCTCCTGACACATCAGGTATAATGTGGAGGTCCCAAGACCCCCTCCTAAGGTTTGATTAACTTGCTAGAGCAGCTTACAGAACCCAGGAAAACAGTTTACTTGCTGTTTACCAGCTTATTATAAAAAGATATGATAAAGTATATAGATGAACATCCAGATAGAAAGATACATAGGGCTAGGTCTGGGACGGTTCTGAGTGCAGGAACTTCTGTTACGTGGAGTTGGGGTGTGCCACCCTCCTGGTAAATGGCTGTGCTCATCAACTTGGAAATTCCCCAGACCCCATTCTATTGGGATTTTATGGATGCTTCCTCACATAGACACGATCAATTAACAACTCCATTTCTAGCACCTCTATTCTCTCTAGAAAGCTGGACTTCAGAGAGGCCCATATGGCAAGGAACTAAGGGTAGCCTCTGGCCCACAGCCAGCAAGGAACTGAGGCCCTTAGTCTAATAGCTCACAAAGAACTGAATTCTGCCAACAACCATGTGATCTTGCAAGCAGGTCCTTCCCTGGTTGAGGATCAGATGAGACCACTGTTCTGGGAAATACTGAACTATAGCTTTGTAAGACCCTGAATCAGAGGACCTAGCTAAGCTATACCTGGACTTCTGACTCAGAGAAACTGCAAGATGATATGTGTTGATTTAAGCTACTAAGTTTGTGCTTATTTTTAGGTAGTACTAGATAACTAACACACCTAGGTTACCAAAGCTGAAGACCAGTGTTTATAAATGTCATAATTCAGTTTCTCATTACTATTTGTTCTGTAAGGATGATGCTTTGTTTCAGGGCTAATGATTAGGTGTGTTGTCCATATCCAAAGTCCACTCTTGTCTGCCCATTAGAATTACTAGGGATGCTTGAATCCTTGGAGCTAATTAAACAGAATCTCTGGGGCCAAGGCCTGCTGAGATGTATTTTTTAAAAATTCTGCAAAATTATCTTGCCCAAGATATTTATTAACTACAAGGGAAGTTAGTACCTTCCTAATGTAGAAATCTAACAGTAAGCATCTTAACCATGTGATCAATGGTGACTGTTAGATTTCATCAACATCATGTATCCTGATATTATGCTCTGAGGATACATCACTTTTGTAGTATTGATGCATAACCTCAGTGAAATCAGAGAAAATACTGAATCAAACACAAATTGAGGAATATTCTACAAAATAACTGGTGAGTATTCCTTAAAAAAAAAAAGCGTTCTAAGTCATGAAAGACCAAACACTGAGGAACTGTCACAAATTGGAGGAGACTGAAGATAAATAACAAGTAAATGCACTGTGGGGTCTTGACTTGACCTTGGACTAGATAGACATCAGTGGGAAGGACTATACTTACTAGTTTGTATCATGTTAATTTCCTGGTTTTGATAATTGTACTAAGGTTATATAAGATGTTAACATTAGGAGACACTGGATGAAGACTACATAAGAACTGTTTTGCAACTTTTTTTTATAAATCAAAATTTATTTCAAAATAAAAACAAAAAACCTCTCTCTGCTTGGGAGTTTCTCAAAATATTTCCTTTTGCTTTACAGAAGCACAAGTAACAATCTAGACATTTACTTTTACTCTGGTGATATCTGAAGGACAGTGCTGGAGGAAAGGCAGTAAACCAGACCAAGGTGCCATCTTGTCAGAAAACAGAAACACTTGCAATGCTTTATGCACTTTGAAACATTTTCCCCCTTTATTTTGTTTTTCAAATTACAAAAGGTATATATGTTAAAACAAGTAAAACAATACAAAGACATATAAATTAAACAACTGCCATTTTTCCCTTCCCTACCAAGATAACCAATGTTAACACCCTGCTGTATATCCATCCATACTTTGTTCATATAAACATACATGCATATATACACATACAGGATTTTTAATTAAAAAAATAGATTTGTATACATTATTCTGCAATTTGCCCTTTTCACTTAACAATATAGCACAAACATATCAACAAATTAGCAGAATTCTAGCTCCCCACTCAAATAACTTTAATCACACATTTGAGATATCATACTTGGTTCATTTATGTATTTTTTTTTCTTTTTGGCTTTCATTTTCCCTCTCTGACTCCCTCAAACCAACCTATATCACCCACCTCCCTCCAACCCAATGTATACTCTTCAATACTTTTCTCCATGCATAGAAAATCATACACAAACATATATGGATACATATTTATCACTCATAAACACCTAGAGGCATTTTGTCACTGATTTACAAAAACAGGATCATATTTTACACACTTAAAATATGCTTTTTTCACTCAAGAAAACATTATGGAATTCAAGTCCACTAGCATGGTTTAATTTGTTCACCTTAGTGGCTATATAAACATGTTATGGAATGGATATAATTCCTTCCCTTTTCCAATTTCCCTATTGATGGGCATTTATTTGGATTCTAGTGTCTTCTTGCCACTAGGAATAATTTTATAATAAATATCCATATTCATCTGTCTTTACGTATTGGGGTTTTACTTCTAAGAGATTCCTCAAAGTGGCATAAGTACTTTAAATTATAATAGATGTTACCACATTGATTTTTTGAAAGAGCTGTAATGATTATGTTTCTACCAGTGGTGTATAAGAACCTTTGTTGGGACAGCAAAAAAGCAGTCCTGCTATTTTTTGTCAGTTTGATTGCACAGTTATCTCATTAGGACTTTAAATCTTTTTTAATGTTTATTTATTTTTGAAAGAGAGAGAGTGCTAGTGGGGAAGGGGCAGAGAGAGAGGGAGACCCAGAATCCAAAGCAGTCTCCAGGTTCCGAACTGTCAACAGAGAGCCCAACGCAGGGCTCAAACTCATGAACCTCAAGATCATGACCTGAGCCGAAGCTGGATGCTCAACCCCACTCATTATGACACCCCATCTCATTATGAGTTTAATCTGTATTCCCCAACAACCACTGAAGCTGAACATTTTTTGATAGCCAGCCAGTTGGGTTTGCTGTTTTTACAACTGTCTATTCACAATACTTTCCCATGTTTTGCCACTGAGTTATCTTTTTCCTGTCAATTTGAAAAGCACCTCTTCTCTGATTGGCTTTGCAAATATTTCCCTCAAAAATATCGTGTACTGGGGCGCCTGGGTGGCGCAGTCGGTTAAGCGTCCGACTTCAGCCAGGTCACGATCTCGCGGTCCGTGAGTTCGAGCCCCGCGTCAGGCTCTGGGCTGATGGCTCGGAGCCTGGAGCCTGTTTCCAATTCTGTGTCTCCCTCTCTCTCTGCCCCTCCCCCGTTCATGCTCTGTCTCTCTCTGTCCCAAAAATAAATAAAAAACGTTGAAAAAAAATTAAAAAAAAAAAAAATATCGTGTACTGACTTTGTTGATGGCACCTTTTGCCATACAAAAGATTATACTTTTATGTAGTCAAATATTTTTTAATAGCCTTCAAGTATCTTTTGTTGGTAAAGTTAATCTTCCCAACTCCTAGATTATACCTGTAGTCTCCTTTCATTTTTCCTTCAAGAATTTTATTATTAAACAATTTAAATCTTAAATCCACCTGGATTTTTTTTCATATGCTTTGGGGTATTAGTCAAATTTCACTTTCTTCCTGAGTAAAAGCCAATTGTACCAGAATTCTTTTAAAATAAACATTCCTTTCCCCTCTAGCCTGAAATTCCACCTCTTCCATATATGAGAAAGCTCATATACACTTAGGTCTATTTCAAGATTTTCCATTCTGATCCATTGATGTATTTATCCTTTGCCAATACTTTATTAATTTGATTAAAGTGACTTCATGTTATATTCTGACATCTGGTATGAAATTCTTTTTCATACTTTTCTTGTCTAGATTGTTAGGCATTTGTTCTTCCATATGGATTTTAAGATCATTTCACATAAGTTAAAAGAAAAAGTCACTGACATTTAGTGTAATTCCAAAAGAAGTACATGTAAGTTATTAGATATTTACAGAGAAAACTTAATTTCTATACTGTCTTTTTAGAAAATTACCTTTCAACCCAAAACAATTACTAGTCTCTTCATTTATTGATATATAATATCATCAAAAAGTTTCCCTCTTTTTAAATTGTTTATACCAATTATTTAATTTAATTTTTTTACTGCCTTCATTGGAAACTCCAACACAATGTTTAGTAAAAATAGACAGCAGTGAACACCCTTATCTCTAATACTATTAAATCCTTAATTTTCAAAAAATGGTTTCAGTATAAAATATGCTATAGGATTTTGGTAAAGTAACTCCTAAGTGGTTACTAAGTATTACAATTTAATTTATATTTTATTAGATTGGAAATGTTTGCAGATTCTATTAAATATCTTGTCAGCATTGATAGATCGCATCTTCTCTTTTAAACTGTTAATTTTATTGATTTATTTCCTATTACTGCATTGGCTCTGCATTCTTGGAATAATTCTTCCTTGGTCATTATGTCATTCTTTAGGTATATTGCTGAATTCTACTTGTTATTATTTTAATTATAATTTTTGTTTCTAAATTCATGAGTAAGACTGGCCTGGAGTTTTCTTTTTTCCAATTACCTTTATTTGGTTTTGGTGTTAAAACTTATTCTGACTTCATAAAATAAACTGGAGAACATAATCTATGGGCTGAAATACTTCAAATAACACTGGTATCAAGAAGAAACAATGAAATCATCTGGGCCCTGGAGCATTTTGCAATCCTAGATCTTTAATCACTTTTCCAAACTCTTCAATGGTAATTGTTCTATCAAGTTTCTACTTCTTGCAATTTTCCTAACTTCTATTTTGCAAGAAAAGCATTTAATTCCTCTTTTAACAACAGGTTGATCTAGATTTGTATGAAGTATCTTTTATCACTCTTTTGATCATATCTTTATCTGTGATTATTTTTTTCCCAGATTTTTATTTAAATTCCAGTTAATTAACATAGAGTGTAATATTAGTTTCAGGTGTAGAATTTAGTGATTCATCACTTACATACAACATCCGGTGCTCATGTGATTGTTTCCTTTCTCATTCTGGACCAGGCATTCTTACAGGAGGCATATCTTGAACAGTGTGGGCATTTGTTTTATTTGGAAGATGTGGCAGCTCAAGGAAGTAGATTTTTTTTTCAAGATTGGAATGATGAAACAATTTGGGTTTTCATGCCCAGGATATTCACAGGGAAATTGATAGGGAAGAAAAGTGGACATTGCTGAATTAATTTGCAAAAAGAAAAAAAAAAAACAGAAAAATTCTATCTTTGGTCTCTGCAAGAAACATTTCTGAATTATAAGACTCATATAAACACTGTCTTTCCTAATTTGCTGCAAAGGCATGTTAAGCTAAGACTAATAAAATAGAAGTAGTGCACAATATGCCAGGGCCACACTACTATTTGTCAAATAATGGCTGTGCTATCAAGTTTATAGGATTTTGTTCATCCAATATTAGGTTGTGAAACTATTCCTTAGCCTTGCCTGTTCAACATTAACAAATGTTCTTATTTTTTATATTGTTAAGACATTAAAAGACAATGGTGATATTTAGAGTGAAAAAGTTTGGTGAATGGCATTCTACATACTATGTGACAAATGTGCTTGATATTCACAAATCACATTAAATCCACATTTACATTTCCAAAATATAAATAATGCTTATTATGTGGCTCACTGTGGAATATGCCATAATATACCAATTCTTTTCACATATATTTTGTATTGTTATTCCATTAACATATTTGTAAACTTTCATAAGCCAGAGTGACCATGTTTATGTTTTATAAAGTGTTTTCTGCAATCTTTGTATAAAGTTTCCTATCACAATTAGAACATGACTCCCCTTATGGTAAAAACATTTTGTCCAAATTCATTAAATCAATGAGATTTCTCCTGAAAATGAATGTTTCCACATACAATGAAATAGGATACCTTGCTTAAGGCTTCCCACAATTATCATGTTTTAATTCCTATAGGCATTCTTTCTGGCATGAATTTTCTGGTGTCTACTGAGGTTTGGCTTCTGATAGAAAGCTTTGCCACATTCACTGCATCCATAGGGTTTTTCTCCTGTATGAGTTCTCCAATGTTTATTGAGGCATGATTTTTGGCTGAAGGATTTTCCACATTCTCTACAACGATATGGTCTTTCTCCTGTGTGTATTTTTCGATGTACATTGAGGTATGACTTCTCACCAAATGACTTCCCACATTCACTGCACACAAAGGGTCTTTCTCCAGTATGTGTTCTTTGATGTTCTCTGCGGTGTGACTTCTGAGTGAAGGCTTTCCCACAAAAAAAACATTCAAAGGGTCTTACCCCAGTGTGAATTCGCTGGTGTTTAATAAGGGTTGACTTATGTGAAAAGGCTTTCCCACAGTCAGTGCATCCATATGGCTTCTCCCCAGTGTGACTCCTCTGATGCCTAATGAATTCAGACTTGTAGCAGAAGGCTTTCCCACACTCACTACAGACATGGGGTTTCTCTGTAGGTGGAACCCTCTTACGTTTGTACACAAGAGAATTGGTTACTGTTGGTTTATACATAAGTGCTGGGTTGTGGCTAAAAGCTCTCTCACAGTGACTGCATTCCCAGAGTTTTTCTCCATTAGGTTTTCTATCATGGTTTGTATGCTGTAACAATTTCCCACATCCACAGCACTCATCTTTTTTTGAATAGTTTCTCTTAAAACCAATCAAGTCTAAATTATGGTTCACACTTTTTCCATAGGGGTCCCAGTTATTGGGGTCTTGAACTGAAGGAAAAAGATTAATGCTCAAAGGTGATATTTTCCCAAACTTATTGTTTTCATGGCTTCTTTCCTTGGGCAATGTTTTTTTGTTGATGAATGCCCCTTGTTTCAAAATCATGTCTTGCTGTCCTTTCCTCTGGACATTAACTTGACAAATGTTTTCTGGAGAAAATACAGCAAACCTTTCTTTATTCTATTATTATGATCTGGAATAAAATTACTTGAAAAATACCCTAAACATTTAAACAACACACAGCATATAAACAGACACAGCATGAACCATAACTAAATGCGGAGAAGGGTGCTGTATGAGAAGATTCACAACAGGCACAAATGAAATGGAACATGTCACAGAGTATACAAAGTTATAATTTTGAAGAAGATGGAATATTATAGACCAGTGGTTGGCAAACATGTTCTTAAAGGGTCAGAGAGTAAATATTTTAGGCTTTGTGGGCCATATGGTCTCAGTCAAAATTATTCAACTCTCCCACTGTATTTGGGGAACACAGATAGTATGTAAATGTTAAGGCACGGCTGTGTTCCAATAAACTTTCTTCACAAAATCAGGTGGCCAAACTATAGGCTGTAGTCTGTCAATCTTGTTACTGAGGAAAGGGGTTTAAGTGTCATATAGCACCTTGCTATTCAATGTGTGGCTCTTAAAAGAGGGAAAAGAAAGGCAGCTGATAGCCAGGTTACAATGTTTCAGGAAGGCTGATGAGCACAGTTTAATGAAGCAAAATACACCCCAAAGGGTACCAGTGTGTTGGTGTGACAGTTATGAGTACTGGTTCTGAAATGCGACCACATGAGTTCAAATCTCTGTTTGGTCCCTTACTATGCTGTATGTTCTTAGATAAGTTTCCTAACTTTCCTGTGATCGTTTCATTTGTAAATGGAGTAATAAAGGTTGGATACCTCACAGGTCTTGTAAGGGTTGAACGAGATGATATATGTAAAAGGCTGAGAACAGATCTGGCATATAGTGAGCACACACTGAGTGTTGGCCAGTAATTCTAATGCTGTTACTGCTACTACTACAACCAAGGTGGATGAAAGGTGACTGGTGGTAATTTCAGAGACATTTTGGAGAGAAGCACGAAAATAACTTGAATGGTATTTTCATAATGTAATATTAATTCAATTATGTGATTACAAAACCAAGAGTGAGTGGCATAAAGAGATGTGGGAACAGACAACACTGACTCTTCTTACTAAGTTCATGACTCTTGTGGAGAAGTAGTTCAGAGGCATCCTTAAGAGTAGGTTACCAACACTTGGGGTACCATGGGTTTTGTTGCAATATTTTACAGAGCTGCTAGGAAAGGGGCAGTTATTCTGAATGTTATAAGGAAGTGGTTAAGATGGGCCAAGCTCAGTCATCTCCTTTACCACCCAGTTGTCTTTGGTTACCTGAAATTCAATACTTCCTCTTCTGTGACTTAAGGAAACTAAAGGACTAAGGGATAACTTAAAGGATTAGGGAAAGGATGGGAAGTGAGAGTATGGGTATGGCAGGCAGGTCTGAAGCGTTTTACCTGGAAAGCGTGGGAAAAGGGAATAGGAAGGGACCAGCAGGAGCGGGGGAATGACAGAAGCTTATTTGTGAGAAAGCCTGAATGTGATGGAGAAGGTAACCTTAAGAGAAATGAAGGATTCTGGAGATAGGGGGATGGAGCAAGAGCACAGGGAGAGGTGAGATTTAAAGAGGAAAAGGAACACCTGGATAAGGGAGGTGGGGTGCATGGAGGTTGAAGGACATCAAGAAGGCTAAAGCTCTCAGAGAAATGTCTCCAGTGGCTTGCAAAGCTCTAAGGCTTTTGAAAGGTGGACTCAACAAAATCCCAAAGGTGCCAGCCTCCCATAGCACCTCTTGCTGGATTTATCATACTTACCCTGACAGTGGCAGCCCGAGCATGCTGCCTCACAAATCCACGGTGCTTCTTCCTGCTCCAGCTTGAGGATCACATATGGTTTAGTGCCTTCATAACCTGTTCCAGGGAAATGATCCAGGCCTTGGGCTGAGCTCCTTGGTCTTCAGGGCCACTCAGGCAGCATTAAAGGCTGCACAACAGACATTGGACTTGGGAGAAGACTGTACACACACCTTGTCCAGAACCCAAAAGGAATTAGTAACTCAGGACCACTGAAACTCAAGCCAAACTCACTGGGGCAGCACAGCATAAGGGTTAGGGATGCAGATTGTGCAGCCAGACTACTGGGGTTCAAATCCTAGCCTGGCTCTATTATGTACTTGCTGAATAACACTGGGCAAGTGACTTCACCTATTTGCCTCTGTTTCCAAATGTGTAAAATAGTGGTATAAATAGTACCTACCTCATGGGGCTCTTATGAGGATTAAATAAGTTAATATGTTAAAAGTGGCTGAAATAGTGTCTGGCACATAAAAAGTATTTGGTACTTCAGAGGCTCTAGGTATCTCAGTTACTTTTAGCAACTGAAAAATGAAAGGTGGTCAATCAAACACAATCTAAATTGTGTGGAGGAGTTCTTCTTACCCACTGAAACAAGGTTGCTATAGGTCTCCAGCATCACATCCCGGTACAGTGCCCTCTGGGCAGGATTCAGCCTGTACCACTCCTCTTGAGTGAAGCCCACTACCACGTCTTTGAATGACACAGGTCTCTGCTGAGGATGAAATGACACTGAGTCATGTGGGAAAAATGTAGCCAGGGGTAGATGGTATGGAATTTTTATGTTCCTAGGTCAGAGCTTATCATGATCATTTATCTACCGAGAATACCTTTTACATTCCTGGCTTTAGGCTACCTATGGTAGGAAAAATAACAATCTCACTGGAACCTACTGCCACATACACTTTGAGTCGACAGATACTGACTGAAGACCTGCTGTGTATAACCCAGTGCTGGTTGCTGGAAACACAATCATGGATGGTTCCTGACCTCAAGGAGCTGACAGCCCAGCAAAGAGCAATATGTAAAGCCATCAGGGTGAAAGTATAAGAGCTATGGTGGCAAGACATCTAGGTTATAGCATGTAGAAAAGTGTGACTGTTTCAAAGGCTAGTAAGGCTTCAGAGCTACGGGATATGTGGAGCTGAGTCTCCTCTACAGAAAGATGAAGAAACTACAGTCCTTGCAGAGGGAGCAGCATGAACACCGGCATGGGAGCAGCACAGTGATTTTAAGGGCTACAAGGCACTCAGCAGCAGGAAGAGAATACAGGGGCCTGTGGGTGATGAGATGATGGACTTTAAATCAATGGAAATATCAAGGAATAGGTGTGTATAGAAAGCACATTCTAGAAGGCATGTGGTGAGTTTCCTGCATTCCACATCAAGTGGTACACCAGTAACTCTAAGCAGACTGAAAAGTTAAGGGTATATATTGAATTCCTAAAGTAACCACTAAAATTATAGTGCAAACAGGTATACTGAAGTAAACGAATTTCAAAAATATTTAATACACACACACACACACACACACACAAGAGAAAAGAAATAAAGGAACAAAAGGCGATAGGACAAACAGAAAACTAAATACTAAAAGAATAGATACAAATCCAACCACACCAATAATTATATTAAATGATATTAAATTATAATATAAATTAATATAAGATTGAACACTCCAAAAGGCAGAGATTGGTAGGCTGGATAAAAAACCTGCCTAAAGAAGTACAGAACTCACATAATTTGAAAGTGAATGGATAGAAAGAGAAATGTGATGGGGGGGATCTGGAGAGAAGTGAAAAGAAAGACCGTAATAATGCAGGTGGAAGATGATGTTCACAAGTAGCACAGTAAGACACAGTGAGACAGAGAAAAGAAAGAGTAAAGAAGAGCAGAACCCGAACCTGAACTGGTTGTGGGGAGTGAGTGAAAAGGGGTAAGGGTAACACCCAGGTGTCTCAAAGCCAACTGGGTGATGGTGGTGGTAAATCAGAAGTGAGAAAAACAGAAGTGAGAAGCAAAGAGGATGTGTTGTTAGTCATGTCTGGGGACACATGGGTGGAGACACTTAGCAGGCAGTGGGATGGACGCAGGAGTCTTGTAGCAGAAGCAAGATCAGGAAGGGAGCTAAAAGCTCTGTGAGCCATCAGCAGAGAAATGGTAGCTAAGATTGTTAGTGTGGGATCTCTCTGCAGGGAGACAGGATGAGCAAAGTGCCTAGGCCAGAGCCCCAAGGGACACTAAAGAGTTCAGCTGGAGACCCAAAGAAGGACCCATGGGTATTAACCTAAAGAGGGCACCTGTGATATTAAGATATATTAAGAAATATATATTTGGTCTTCCTTCATGGTTCCTAGAACAAAGCTTCTTAAACCCTTGTAACTTCCTGAGTAATAGGGATAATAGGAGTATCTTTTGTTATTCATAACAAGCCCCAGTCAAGGATACACGAGTTTATGCTAATGACACAGATGGGGGCTGGTTGCCACAGGAACTAGCCATGTGATTAGAGGGTTGGAACTTTCAGTCTCCTTTTCCACCCCCTCTAGATGGGGGTGGGTGTGGGTAGTACTGGAGATTGAGCTGATCCCCAACCCATGATTTAATCAGTGATGCCTACAAAATGGAAATCCCATGAAAACCCTGGAGGGCTTCCAGGTTGGTGAACACATCTGGGAGGATGCACACCCCAAACTCCACAGACAGAAGCTCATATGCTCAGGACCATTCTGTACCTTCTCATATGGCTTTCCATTTGTAACCTTTATAATAAACCTATAATAGTAAATAAAGTGTTTCCCAGAGTTCTGTGAGTCACTATAGCAAATTATCAAAACTAAGCAAGGGGTCACAGGAACCCCTGATTTACAGCTAGTTGGTCAGAAGTTCAGGTGACAACCTGGGATGCAATTAGCATGTGGGGGGGGGGCAGTCTTCTGAGACTGAGACCCTAACTTGTAGGGTCTGTGCTAACTCTGAGTTGAATTAAATTGTAGGACACCTAGTTGGTATCCACAGAGAATTGGAGAACTGTTTGGTGTAAGGAAAAGTAATCCTCTATTCCTGTGAGTAGAGGAAACTAACTATGATACATCTTCAACTGACTGTAAAGAATGAACCTGGCCCAAAGAGAGGTCTGATCTTTGCACTCAGCTCCTGGGAGTTAATCTCTAAGCCCCTGGAATGTTCTGTGTGATAAGACTGCCTTTGTTTACCTGGGGGCTTTCGGTCACATGAGATGGTCTAACAATGTGATTTCTGGTGGGGGCTTTGGGTCACAGGCATCAGCTCAACCTCAGGAGGTGGCTGTACATCTCTTTGAAAAATGTGGGATCCTACAGTGGCACCTGAGCAGTGGCCCAAGCAGATGGGCTGGAAGGCAGGACCAAAACCAGGGTGAAGCCATGGATGCTGGTACATGAGACCCTAAGGCCCATACCAAGGCCATGTACATAGTGGGTAACAACCAGATATCCTCTCTGATGCCAGAATGACATACCATGGTAGAGGGAGAGTAGCAATCAGGCTTTTATCACAGAGCATGGAGCCTGGGTCAGTTGACAGCTCTGGGTTGATATTTCCCAAACAGAGCTAATTGGAATGGGAATGAGATGGGATGGGATGGAATAGAACAGAACAAAATAGATGTAATTTGGCACCCAAAAGGCCATGTCATTTTCACCAAACATAGGACGTAACATTAAGGTTGTAAAATTAGCATGGCTTAGTGATTGAGTGTGAGAGGGAGAAGGTGGGGAGAAGTCAAGGGTAAATCTCAGGGTCCTGGTTTGCCCACTGTGATGGTACCATTTCCCGAGGTGGAAAACTGGGGCACAAAAAGATTCAGAGACTTGTGCAAGGTCATACAGATAGTAAGAACTGGGATTAAAATTCAGCAGTCTGGTTCCCAAGTGTGTGCTCTTATCCAGTATATGGTGCTGCCTTCCACACAGAAGGGGGCAAAAGGTGCGATCTAATTTAGCAGAACAATAAAAAAGCATCTTCTGATTTCAACCTCAGTGAAGTCACCTGGGATCTTGGCCAGAAAAGTTTTAGTAAGGTGGGAAGAAAGGATGTTGGACTCAAGAAAGAATAAGAAACATGGGATGCCTGGGTGGCTCAATCAGTTGACTCTTGATTTTGGCTCAGGTCATGATCCCAGGGTCGTGGGAGTCAGGCTCCATGCTCAGTGTGGAGCCTGCTTAGGATTTTCTCTCTCCCTGCCCCTCTCCCCCACTCACACACACTTTCTCTCTCTAAAAAATAAAAATTAATTAAAAAAAAAAGAAAGAATAAGAAGCAGGATATGGAAACACCAAGAGAAGGAAATCACCACAGGAGGCGAAGGAGGCCAGGGGAGAAAGGCAAGGATTTTTTGGTTTGGAAGTGGTGATGGTTTCTAGGGTTGGAGGCACTGATGGTGGTTGTAGGGACAAGGGAAAAGATCTGGGAAAGGGGAGAGGATGAGTCTTCAGAAAGAGATATCCCTGCTGGAGGGAGGCCTCCAAAGAGGTGGAAATGCAGGAACTCCAGGGCTGAGGGGGTCTTGTCAGGACACAGGGCCCTTCACAGTCCAGAGATGGTGAGGAAGGTAGGGGGAGCTGGGAACACTTCACACTGAGACTTGCTAGGGAATAAGATGTTCAACTGTTTGCTGCCAAACTCGTAAAAACAGTTAAGGGAATGACAGTAATTTAAATACTGGAGAGCTCATCTGTTCCCCAGTCTAGATCAAAGCTACAGATACCCTGGATCAAAATCAGGACTTCCATAAATGTAGAGGAAGCTTCCTGCCTGTCCCCTCTGAAAAGAAATAATATTTGTATTTTCAATTACTCTAACTGAAATTTAGCATTTTATTCCATTACATATGTGGGCCACAAAGCACAGAGGAGTTAAAACTTCCTGCAACCCTGGGGCACCTGGATGGCTCAGTTGGTTGAGCTTCTGATTCTTGATTTTGGCTCAGGTCATTATCTAATGGTTCATGGGTTCAAGCCCCATGTCCAGGTTTGTGCTGACGATGCAGAGCCTCCTTGGGATTCTCTCTCTGCCCCTCCCCCACTCATGCATGAGCATGTGCTCACTCTCTCAAAAAATACATTTTAAAAACTTAAAAAGAGGGGCGCCTGGGTGGCTCAGGTCATGATCTCACAGTCTGTGGGTTCGAGCCCCGCATCAGGCTCTGTGCTGACAGCTCGGAGCCTGGAGCCTGTTTCCAATCCTGTGTCTCCCTCTCTCTCTGCCCCTACCCCAGTCTCACTTTGTCTCACTCTGTCTCTCAAAAATAAATAAATATTAAAAAAAAATTAAAAAAAAAAACAAAACACTTCCTGCAACCTCAACACAGATTGTGGTCCCAAGTACTAATATGTACCACCTCTAGCATATTTTAACTGGAAAAAAAGGGGGTAGACCGTATGTGTAAGTATCTTGCCATTGTATCTACATGTAGAGAGAAAAACTGTGGTTTTCCACCCAAATCCCCCTGAAGGACCAAGGTATTTCTCCCAGCTGCTAGAAGACTGGCTACTGCAGGCTTCAGACCTTTTGCAAACCGCACTTGGTCAAAGGGAGGTACCCCACCCAAGCTTAAGTCCCCCACCACGGGGCAGAAAACCAATGACTGATTGATTTCCGAATTAAAGGCCTCCTTGGCTCCATTCAGGACAAAGTTGGAGTTGGAGGGCCATCCCAATTTCAAAGCATCTTGTAAGATCAGCTGGTGCCGTTTAACTCCCTCTGCCTAATCCTGCTTCCCTCACTCTTTATAGGTGTTCCAAGAGTCTCCCTACTAAACTTCATGTGTGCAAACCTCCATCTCCAAGTCTGTTTTCTAAGAACCCAATCTGTGACAAAGTATATATGCTTGAAATGCACATATTTTTTCTAGAACAGTTTCCCAAGGGAAACTAGGTTACTTAAATGTCACACTTACCTGGTACTCAATCATTTTCTGTTCTTGGAAAAAGATTTGAATCCTGTGAAGACAGAGATTGGGGGGAGAAGGAGGAGAAAGAGAACAGAGCTGTGAGGGACCAGGCCCATCCTGGAACATGCAAAGTCCCTATGTAAATCTTGTATAAAAACCTATGCTTTAAATCACTGTGGTAGAAGAAAAAATATAGGGCCATTCAATTCAGAATGTGAATGCATAAAACAGACCCCCCAGGAAGTAAAAGCTGCTACCAAGTAAGTGAAAATTTATTTAAAAACAAAATCCTTAAAACTTAAATAACTGGCCCCATGGAGCCACGTTCATGCTCTGAATAAGATCACCTTTGCACAAGGACAATATGTTTTCTCTTAAAGGCAAAATGCTTGGGTTTTACCTCTTATTTACTTTTAAAGTTTGCACTTTAGTTCACCTACTAGTTTTTATGAAATCCTATATTTAGGATGCTTTTTCTATAATAATGTTATTATTATTTTTTTTATTATTTTTTATTTATTTATTTATTTATTTTTGGGACAGAGAGAGACAGAGCATGAACGGGGGAGGGGCAGAGAGAGAGGGAGACACAGAATCGGAAACAGGCTCCAGGCTCCGAGCCATCAGCCCAGAGCCTGACGTGGGGTTTCGAACTCACGGACCGCGAGATCGTGACCTGGCTGAAGTCAGACGCTTAACCGACTGCGCCACCCAGGCGCCCCTAATGTTATTATTTTTTTAAAGTATAAACTGGAAAAAGGCTTTTGTAACTTATTACAAAGAACTTAAAGCAAAATAAAATAACTGCATAACATTAGTAAAACTAATAGTTACTTAAACTATGGCACAAATGATTACTAAAAGCTAAACCTTGTTATTCATCTGGAATATTATTAAGTGTTGTCGTTAAATAATTTTCAACGAATGAGAACAAACAACTGTTACTTTTTTTTTTTTTTTTTACTTTTTTTTTTTAATGTTTATTTATTTTTGAGACAGAGAGACAGAGCATGAACGGGGGAGGGTCAGAGAGAGAGGGAGACAGAATCCGAAGCAGGCTCCAGGCTCTGAGCTTTCAGCACAGAGCCCGACGCGGGGCTCGCCCTCACGGACCGTGAGATGATGACCTGAGCCGAAGTCGGACGCTCAACCGACTGAGCCACCCAGGCGCCCCAAACAACTGTTACTTTTTAAAAAATTTTATTTATTTCTTTTGAGAGAGAGAGAAAGAGTGCAAGCGGGGAAGAGGCAGAGAGAAGGAGAGACAGAATCCCAAGCAGGCTCCATGATGTCAGTGCAGAGCCCAACGCGGGGCTCAAACTCACAAACTGTGAGATCAGGACCTGAGCCAAGATCAAGAGTCAGATGCTTAACCAACTAAGGCACCCAGGCGCCCCAACAATTGTTATTTTTAATTAAGGTGTTTAATTAAAGAGATAACTACGTGGCTTAAATTAAAAAGGGTAAATCATAGTTTAAGAGTATAAATATTTTACGATGTACTTGAATGTTTAATGTTAAAATCATCAATGGGATAACTCCTGATTTTAAAAATTATATCTTTTGTGGCTGTTCTCACTGAAGTAACTTGAGGTGGTGTCATCCCAACTAGAAAAACCTGCTAGTACCCAGATTCTGATCTCTTCCACTAATTTCACCAAAAAGGAACTAAACCTCCTTGGGAAATGGCTGAGTCCACATCTGGAGCAAAGAACACAAAATGCATCTCTGTAATATTAAGTGCCAGAAAGCAAAGGCACTTCTTCAGTGATGGGTCCTGGCAAAGGGACAGAAGGAGCCAGCCTCACAGGCTCTAACCATGTGAGAAGGAGTGCTAGTTTCAAGGGGAAAAAATTCTTTCAAAATGAATACGTTCTCCTGGCTTTGTTTTACAGAAGTCTTTTCTCACTAATCTACTGACAAATCAATCATCTTTTGAAAAAGGAAAATAATTTTAAAGTGCTGGAAATATTCTCTGTCATAATCTAGGTGGTGGGTACATGAGGGTACACATGGAAAACTTCTTAACATATAATGCTAAATGAGTTAATGATTTACTTTTAGCAGACAATAAATATCCACTCTCTCTTAATTGTATCAAAATGCTTTGAAATATTGTACAGGTCAGACAACATAAGTCATATACCACAGTTAGTGTGAAAGAGGCATTTAGCTGTCCTATCAGTAATAGAAGGACTGAGCAGTGAGCTTATTATGCTTTTTGAAATATTTTTTTCTTTCCTGAGGTATAATTTACATAAAATAAATGAATCCGGTTTAATTGTATAGTTCAATGAGTTTTGACAAATGTATTCACCCACATAACCACCACATTATCAGGATATGGAACATTTCCAGGAACATCCTGTTCACAAGATAGAATAATGAATTTGTCTTAATGATGCTAAGATTAACTACTTAGATTCCTGTCTCTAGAATAAAAAAAGTGATTTCCTTGAATGCTAAATAAAATATAGATACTTCTTTGCTTAAAAAATAATCAAGTTATACCAGTAAGTCAAAAAAATAGTTTTAAAAAAAGGAAGATCTACTGTTTGAATTTCATTTACATGAAGGTCAGAAACAGGCAACCCTAACCTATGTCACCGCTTTGACTAGGCACTGCTTGGGAGGGGTGGGGGAAACCTTTGGGGTGCTGGAAATGTTCCCTATTATGATCTGGGTGGTAGGTATATGAGTGTGCACATGTGGAATGATTCATTAAGCTACACGCTGTTCTCTATGCACATCTCAAGTTAAAAAAAAAAAAATCCCATTATTTAAAAAATATATGTGTAGAAAAACTTTTGGTATGAAATACAATAAAATGTTAGTGTTTCGATTTGGGTGGCAGGATGTTTCTTATTCTAATCTGTAACTGAAACACACACACAGGTACATATTTCATTATTTACAGATCATTATTCCACTGCTTTTTTTCATCATGAGGGAAGCCACAGGAGGGCTTTGAAAGCAGGAGAAGGTTCTCTGAGAGAACTGAACCATCCACTAGGGACAGAGCTGGCAGGAAAGGCCTAAGGCCCAGCAAGCTGGGGCAGTTAATCCAACTTTGGAGAACTACTCAATCCTCTAAAAGGGTATACTCCCTCCCTCACCCTCCTGGACTGAGCTACTCAGCTTTGGCCTGGTCTCCAAGGCTGCAAGGTTCCAGCTGAGTGGTGGTGTGGTGAACATGTCAGCAAATGGGTATCTGGAGGCCTGTGTTCTGTGGCCTGGGAAAGTCACTTCCTTCACTTTTAAATAAGATGGCAGCATCAATGTATGCAAAAACCATTGGCAAAAGCTGGGTGAAAAAATAGGGTATTTCTATAGTATCTGAATATCCCCCCCCAAGATATTTATTAATTATAAAATGAGGGGGCGCCTGGGTAGCTCAGTCGGTTAAGTATCTGACTCTTGATTTTGGCTCAGGTCATGATCTCACGGTTTGTGAGTTTGATGTTCCATGCTTTTAGCACGGAGCCTGCTTGGATTCTCTCTCTTCCCCGCACTCTCTCTCTCTCTGCCTCTCCCTGGCTTGTGCTCGCTCGCTCTCTCTCTCTCAAAATAAGACTAAAGTGAACTTAAAAAAAATAGCAACTTTGCCTTGGAGAAACCTGGCAGATATCACCTTAGCCTTAACCTTGTGATATTAACAAGTGATGAGACATATCATCATGTGCCCCCTGATATGATACACTGTGACGGGCACAACGTCCCTTCCGTGATATTCTGCCCAAAATGAACACTTGAATCTAATCATGAAGAAACAGACAAAATCATACTGAGTGACATTAATACAAAATAGCTGACCAATGCTCTTCAAAAATATTGAAACTTTATGAAAGACAAAGACTGAGGAACTGATCCCAATTAAAGGAGACTAAAGGGATGTGTCAACTAAAGGTAGCAGGTGATCCCAAACTGGATTCTAGAATGAAAAAAGAAATGTTGCCATGAAATGGCATTATTGGTTCACATCTGAATATGGACTGTGGATTGGATAATGGTATCAAATGAGTGTTAACTGCCTGATTTTGAAAACTGCTAGTTATATAAGGAAAATGTTCTCATTCGTAGGAAATGTACACTGAAGTACTTTGGGGTAAAGGAGCATCATGTTTGTAACTTACTCTGAAAAACTTGAGAAAAAAAGTATAAAAATATATTTATAACATTATATTTAGAGAAAGAGAGGATGTGATTGTAAACATTTATCTAGGTGAACTTATATGAAGAACACATAAAAGCTAACAGTAATATTCCTGCAAATCTTCCAAGTAGAGTTTAATTAAAAAAAAATCTAGGGGCGCCTGGGTGGCGTAGTCGGTTAAGCGTCCGACTTCAGCCAGGTCACGATCTCGCGGTCCGTGAGTTCGAGCCCCGCGTCAGGCTCTGGGCTGATGGCTCGGAGCCTGGAGCCTGTTTCTGATTCTGTGTCTCCCTCTCTCTCTGCCCCTCCCCCGTTCATGCTCTGTCTCTCTCTGTCCCAAAAATAAATAAAAAACGTTGAAAAAAAAAATTAAAAAAAAAAAAAATCTATAGCTATAGTAGGTCTGCTGCCACCAGAACTCTGAGAATCCAGGAACTTTTCTGCCCCTTGTCAGGATGGAATGAATTCCCCATATTCCCAGAGGCCAGGTAAGGTGGCAAAAATGATAAGGGAGCAACCTAGAGTCCAGAAAGTGCCAGTAAGAGTAAGGGAATGGGTTGACCACATCCCATACTACAAGATGGCAAAATGCACTATGTTGGACCGAGGTCTCCTTCCCTTAAGAGAACACGCCTATCACACTTGACCTTCTCTGCTTTCCCCTTCACTTCAGTCTCTCTGAATCTTGGAACCAACCCTTTCCCTACCCTGAGCCATGGAGGGTCTCTGGAAGGAATGATGCCAAGTTGAGTCTTGCTCAGCTTCTGGCTAAGGGATGATGCTATTTCCTGCTACTTAGGAGTCTTTGCTCTGGCAAGAGGTCTCGGACCCTACGTTCCTCCTTCAGAAGAGATTCTTTTCCCAAGATCCCCTCTCTGGATCCAGAGGATCTTCTACCTGGCCTGCTAGTCCCTCACAGCTCCATCTCTCAACAGTAACTCACCCTCAGCTGTAGCCCTAGGCAGGGCCTTCTGTAGACTTGACCAAGGTCCTGTGGAGCCCTGCTGTCAGCGAAGTGGTGGGACCCACAGGTGTACAGGGGACTCAGGTAACCTGAAGATAAACAGACCTCAAGGTAAGAGTCATCCACCAGTCCCTCCTCAATAATCTCTGAGGCTCAAGAGGAAGAAGTCTGCAGAGGACTATGCAGGAGACATAGCTGAGTGATGGCTCTGCTGTGGGTGTGGGGTAGGGGGAACTTCTGGAAAGACTGTGAGCTTTGGAATCATCAGACAGAAGACTGAACCAAGCAATTCCTCTAACTGACTGGGGGGAATCTAGGCCAAATAATTTACCTGCCTGGGGCTCAGTTTATTTATCTGTGAAAACAGGAATGATAAATGATAAAAATAATTTTTATTTTAATGTTTATTTATTTTTGAAAGGGAGAGACAGAATGTGAGCGGAGGAGGGGCAGAGAGAGAAAGACACAGAATCTGAAGCAGGCTCCAGGCTCTGAGCTGTCAGCACAGAGCCCGATGCAGGGCTTGAACTCGTGAACCACAAGACATTGGACACTTAGCCAACTGAGCCACCCAGGCGCCCCAATAAAAATAATTTTTAAAAGCCCATCTGTAGAGGATTTCTGTAAGTTACCTCATTTAATACAAAATTCAGGTATGGTTGAAAGGGGCTGAATTATGACTAACACTTTTATCCTTATCTCTTAGGAAATTCCGAGGGTTTCAGAAGATCTGTGCCAGAAATGCACTGAAAGACCAAAAATATATTTCTTCTTTTTTTTTTTTTTTTTTTTTTTTTAAATTTTTTTTTAACGTTTTTTTATTTATTTTTGAGACAGAGAGAGACAGCATGAACGGGGGAGGGGCAGAGAGAGAGGGAGACAGAATCGGAAACAGGCTCCAGGCTCCGAGCCATCAGCGCAGAGCCCGACGCGGGGCTCGAACTCACGGACCGCGAGATCGTGACCTGGGCTGAAGTCGGATGCTTAACCGACTGAGCCACCCAGGCGCCCCAAAAATATATTTCTTCTTACAAATCATAGTATCACACAGACTAAAATAAGAAGGGCAGGAAACAGTAATTGGGTGCACATGGTGAAATTAAAGAGACGTTGTTTTCTAACTTCTTTCAACAATAAGGTAAAATTATTTAGAAATTTTGTTTTTCACTAAAAAGCAGATTATTTTTCGGGGCGCCTGGGTGGCTCAGTCAGTTAA
The DNA here is from genome assembly GCF_028018385.1 of Neofelis nebulosa. Classification (NCBI taxonomy): domain Eukaryota; kingdom Metazoa; phylum Chordata; class Mammalia; order Carnivora; family Felidae; genus Neofelis; species Neofelis nebulosa. The sequence continues at coordinate 17,134,332 of NC_080798.1, read as the reverse complement.
GTGTCTGACTTGGGCTCAAGTCATGATCTTGTGGTTCACGGGTTTGAGCCCTGCATCGGGCTCTGTGTGGACAGCTCAGAGCCTGGAGCCTGCTTTGAATTGTTTCTTCTCTCTGCCTCTCCCCACTTGTGCTCTCTGTGTCTCAAAAATAAATAAATGTTTTTTAAAAAAAAAGGCAGATCATTTTTCTACTAAAGGGCTTGTCTGCATACCCCTAGTACAGCAGACAAAGCCACAGTGCCACATGCTCCAAGGAAGGAAATGTGAAAAACAAGGTTCCCCTCCTCCCTCAGCCTCAAGTTCTCCCCCAAACTGAGCAACACTGGGGGAAGGCAAAGTCAATCACTCTCTTTCTTGATAAAGAGTCAATCTTGGTAAGTGGTACCAACATGCAGTCAGTCTCCCCACTGCATCGTCAATGAAGGGGGGTAGGTGGCTCCCCCTAAAGTCCCCCAACAGAAGCACAGCAGTCATCTTTTCTTCCTTACCTACATGAATCTGTCTCACACATCTGTATCACCAGTCCCTAACATTTGAACTCAAAAGCCATGTTTTACTATATATTTACCATCATTTGGATGCTCTCAGGCATCAATTTTAAATCAGATAGATCAGAGATCTCTCGTGAACTCAGTATCTTTTCCCTCAACTAGCTCTTCTCAGGTCACAGCTTTATACTCTTCAAGTTCTATAACATGTTTTAAAACTTTGGTAGGCTGCCTCACATTACTTATTTTTCAGAAATATCCTTGGGGCACCTGGGTGGCTCAGCTGAGTGTCCGACTCTTGACTTTGACTCAGGTCATGATCCCAGGGTCCTGTGATCCAGTGCTGCATCAGGCTCCACTCTCAGCATGGAGCCTGCCTGGGATTCTTCCTCTCTCTCCCTCTGCCCCTCCCCCCAGCTCGGGCTCTCTCTCTTTCTCTCAAAATAAATAAAATGGAAAAAACAAACAAACAAACAAACAAACAAAAAGAAATATCCGGGCTAAGGGTGCCTGACTGGCTTAGTCAGGAGAGCTTGCAACTCTTGATCTCAAAGTTGTGAGTTCAAACCCTACACTGGGCATGGAGCCTACTTAAAAAAAATATCCTGGCTATTCTCAAATGTATCATGTTCAGTATATAATGTAGAATTATTCTACTACACTAAAAAAAAAAAAAATCTCTCCTTAGATTTTGCTTGATGTCGTACAATTTAAATTTGCCCATTCATATAAGAAAATGTACACAATTTTGAAAAATATTGAGCCTTTCAATCCAAGATCAAGATTTCTCCATTTAATCAAGACTTCCCTTACATTTCAAAACATTTTTATACTTTGCTTCATGTAGGTACTCCAATTCTCTTTTTATATTTATTGCTAGGTAGCCAATTGTGTTTCAGGTTCCTATTCTAAATGGCATGTTTTCATCCTCATAATTACTAACTGAAATTGAAAAGTCATCAATTTATTTTCCTATACTCATTTTAAAACAGCCACCTTACTGAACTTTCTTTTTAATATTTTTTTTTAAGTTTATTTTTGCAGGGAGAGAGAGAGAGAGCAAGCATGAGTGGGAGAGGGACAGAGAGAGAGGGAGACACAGAATCCGAAGCAGGCTCCAGGCTCTGAGCTGCCAGTATAGAACCCGACACGGGGCTCGAACTCACGGACCTCGAGATCATGACCTGAGCTGAAGTCGGATGCTCAACCGACTGAGCCACCCAGGCGCCCCACTGAACTTTCTTAATATCTGTAATAGCTTGGAATGAATCATCTTGAGCTTTGTATGTGTATTGGGGGGGGAGGTATGTAATTATTTCATCCACAAATACTTAACAGTTTTTTCTTCTCTTTTCTAAATGTGTTATACCTCTTCCCTCACTCTTTGATTACTGCACTCACTATACTCTAAAAGGTAAAATTACATTAGGGACAGGCTGCTCACTTGAATGCCAGTAAATTGGATACTGACTTTCAATTTGACATAAAGAAGGTCTTATCGTGTTTAAAACATATCAAAACAGTCTTACTTTACTATTTAAAAAAAAATCCAGGGGTACCTGGATGGCTCAGTCAGTTGAGTGTCCGACTTCAGCTCAGGTCATGATCTCATGGTTTGTGGGTTCAAGCCCTGCATCAAGCTCTGCGCTGACAGCTCGGAGACTGGAGCCTGCTTCAGATCGGATTCTGTGTCTCCCTCTCTCTCTGCCCCTCCCCACTTGTGCTCTGGCGCTTTCTCTCTCAAAAATAAACATTAAAAGAAAAAAATTTTAAAGAAATCCAGAACAAATGTTGAACTTTATCAAATTCTTTTTTATTATCTATCATCTATTTATCATCATCTATCATTTTTTAGCATCTATCAGGACTGTATGGTATTTTTCCTTTGACTTACTAATATGGTAAAATTCATTAACAAATCCTTTAAACATCGAATTTACCTTGCATCTTTAGGATGAATTTCTTTGCTCTCAGAATGCATTATTATTTGAATGTATTGTTAATTTATTCTATTTTTGTTTTTTAGGATTTTGCATATATAGTCACAAAGTTGGTCTATGATTTTCTTTTGCAATGCCACCTTTTCCAGTTTTTGTAATCAATGCAACAATGATGTCTTTATAAAAAGAGGTGGTAATGCTTCCCTCCTTTATAAATTCTCTTGGAGAGTTTAACTATTTGAAAAATTATATGCTACTTGAAGTGACTTCAAGGCTCTATAAGAAATCTCCAACTGGACCATCCAAGTCTGATAGTTGACCTGTTTTTTGTTTATTTTTTGAGAAATAGGGGATGATGGGGCCCCTGGGTGGCTCAGTCAATCATCCAACTGTTGGTTTCAGTTCAGGTCATGATCTCATGGTTCATGGGTTTGAGCTCTGCATTGGGCTCTGTGCTGACAGCGCGGAGCCTACTTGGGATTCTGTCTCCCTCTCTCTCTGCCCCTCCTCTGCTCACTCTCACTCTCTCAAAAATAAACAAACACTAAAAAAAGAAATAGGGGATGGCAGGAAGTGGTGTGCAGGAATCTTTCTGAATATTTGAAACTTTAGCTATTGATCTTTTAGTTTTCTTTCTCTTTGTATTGAAGTTTTATACAGCCATATAGTCCTAGAAAATAATGTTCTGCATCCTAGCTTTGAAATATATTAGTTAAGTTTTACAAAAATACTTTTTAATAATATGATTATTCTATTTTTTGCATTCCTATTTGTTTACCTGTTCATTCCTCCTGATTTGATAAGGTTTGCTAATGGTTTATCTATATTATCAATTTTTTAAAAATTAGATTTATTAGTTTCCCCTTTTTTCTTTAACTCATTAATTTCCCCTTTTATTTATTTATTATTGATTCCTTCTACTTCTCATATATACCTTCTAACACTCTCAATTAAATGTTTAATTAAGACAGAAAATAAAGGGGCACCTGGGTGGCTCAGTCAGTTAAGCGTCTGACTTCAGCTCAGATCATGATCTTACAGTTCATGGGTTCAAGCCCTCCATCAGGCTCTGTACTGACACCTCAGAGCCTGGTGCCTGCTTCTGATTCTGTATCTCCCTCTCTATCTCTGCTCCTCCCCCACTTGTGCTCTTTCTCTCTCTCAAAAAAAAAAAAAAAAAAATTAAAAAAAAAAAAAAAAGAAAACTATCCACAGTTTGGTATAAATCAATTGAAGACACTGTCCCCCATTATCTTATCTGACCTTTTCAATCTTGATTTTTAAAAAATACAGTAAGATTTACTGTCACAGAATAAATGAAACCATGACTTAGATTTTATAATACATATGGATCGTTTCATCAGGTTTTGACAATTCTATCATATTACTGACAGGACGTTTCTTTTCCTTCTCCAGCTCCCAACCCCTCATTGTGGGAGCATGATGGAAATCTACCTGGCCCAGAGTAGGACCCTAGCAGTTTCCTGTGTGTGTGGGTCATTTTGTCACATGAGCTGACAACTCTTTCTCTACAAGAAGTCAATCTCCCAAGATGTTTTCTTTGCGATTAAGAAGATCGGAGCTCTGGCTAATGGTATAACTCAACATTTCAAACAGCTTTGCAAGTTTCTGATGTACAGTTCATATTTTATTATATGTAACTAGGCCACACTATTATATTTTTACCGATAAATACATAGGGGAATAAGGAAAGCTTCAACTAATATATGTAGAAGTAACAGTACAATTAGAAAATTATCATATGACAACCACAATAATAGTAGTTGATTCAGGCAAAAATCACTAATGGAGGGGCACCTTGGTGGCTCAGTCAGTTAAGTGTCGGTCTCTTGATTTCTGCTCAGGTCATGATCTCACCATTGTGGCACTGGGCTCTGTGTTGGGCTCCGAGCTGGCTGTGGAGACTGCTTAAGATTCTCTCTCCTTCTCCCTCCGCCCCTCCCCTACTCTCTTTCTCTCTTTCAAAAAAAAAAAAAAAAAATCATTAACGGATACTAAGTGAATGAAAATTTGAGATTATTTAACATGGTCTCAAAATATTTCCCCCTAAGATACTAAGTGGAGGACCATGGTGGTCATACCTTAACCAAGTGATCAAAGTTAACATTACCAGCAATGCGACACACCAACATCATGCCTCTCATGACACATGGCACATTGAGGACACAATATCATTTCTGTGGTATTCCTGTCAGAAATATACATGATTCGGGGTGCCTGGGTGGCTCAGTTGGTTAAGTGGCCAACTTCATTTCAAGTCATGATCTTGTGGTTTGTGAGTTCCAGCCCCATGCTGGGCTCTGTGCAGACAGCTCAGAGCCTGGATGGAGCCTGCTTCGGATTCTGTCTCTCCTCTCTCTGCCCCTTCCCTAGTTATGCTCTGTCTCTCTGTCTCTCTCTCTCTCAAAAATAAACATTAAGAAAATCTTTAAAAAATATACATGATTTTTTTAAAGTTTATTTTGAGAGAGAGAGAGAGAGCGTGAGAGAGCAGGTGAGGGGCAAAGAGAGAGGGAGAGAGAGAGACAGAATCCCAAGCAGTCCACACTGTCAGTGCAGAGCCCAGTGCAGTGTTCAAACCCACGAACCATGAGATCATGACCAGAGCTGAAGTCAAGAGTTGGCACTTAACCAACTGAGCCACCCAGATGCCCCTACATGATTTTAATCATGAAGAAGAATCAGAAAAACTTAAATTGAAGAACACCTTATAAAAATAATTGGCTGTACTCCTCAAAATGTCAAGGTCAAAAGAAGCAAAAAGCAACTGAGAAAATATTCCAATTTTAACATAGTCTAAAGAGACATGACAACTAAATGCAACATGTAATCGTAAATTTGAATCCTGAACCAGACAAAAGAATTGCTATAAAGGACATTATTGGGACAACTTAAAAAAATCTAAATAAGGTCTGTAGATTATAATACTAACACCATAATAATAATAATAATAATAATAATAATAATACTGTTTCAATGTTAACTTCACTGTTTTCAATAATTATATTATGGTCATATAAGGAAATACACATGGGGTAAGGACCATCATGTCTGCAACTACCAAATGGTTCAGAAAAAAAAATCAAAATCTACATATATATACATATATAGCAAGAAAATGAAATTATTTACACATAGGAAAATATTAACTACTGCAGAATCTGGGTGAAGGGTGTAATAAGACTTCTGTACTATTCTTGCAACTTTCTTAACTCTAAAATTATTTAAAAACTAAACAAAAATCCCTTATGTTTGTGGAAAGGCAAGCAAGATGGAGAGACCTGTGAGTCAAAGAAGGAGGTTAGCCGTTTTCCCAGGTTAAGTCAGGTTGGATGGGAGGGACAGAGGCTTCTCCTCTGCCCAGAATGAATCCATCAGATCTTCTAGGTTCACTGAAAAAGACTCCTTGCAGAGTATCCTATATTTGCTGAGCCTCAGGGCAGGTAGCCCCTGAAGAGACTCTTTCAAGCTACCTTATTCAGGTCTTTGCAAGCAAAGGTCAGTCTCCAAAGGCTAATAAGAGATTTTGACCAGGGGGCTCTGGACCCCTCCGAATATCTACAAAGAGCCATCCTCAACTTGTTAGCTTCATTAATGGGACCCTTATTTCACATCTACTCTAAACCCATAGGGTCCATTTCACTGTGCATAATTTTGGCTTCCAGAGAGACTTAACAGAAAACAGGCAATCTCAAATGGCCAAGCCAGGGCTGTAGATGAGAAACCAAAGAGTTTTGTTTTTGTTTTTTTTAATTTTTAAAACAATATTTTAGGGGCGCCCGGGTGGCTCAGTCAGTTGAGCATCCAACTTTGGCCCAGGTCATGATCTCACAGTTCGTGAGTTCGAGCCCCGCGTCGGGCTCTGTGCTGACAGCTCAGAGCCTGGAGCCTGCTTCACATTCTGTGTCTCCCTGTCTCTCTGCCCCATCCCCACTCATGCTCTGTCTCTCTGTCTTAAAAATAAATAAAACATTAAAAAATTTTTTTTTAATATTTTATTTATTTTGAGAGAGAGAGAGAGACAGAGCTTGAGCGGGGGAAGGGCTGAGGGAGACGGAGACACAGAACCCAAAGCAGGCTCCAGGCTCTGAGCTATCAGCACAGAGCCCAACGCAGGGCTTGAACGCACAAACTGCGAGATCATGACCTGAGATGAAGTAGGACTGAACCACCCAGGCGTCCCTTGGTTTCAGAGTTTTGGACAAAACTTCCCATGGTATGAATGTTTTGCCTTCAGATTATTTCTATGATTCTATTTAAGTCAAGTTCAAAAATAGGCAAAATTAATCCATGATATTAGACCCAGCAGTGGCAATGGGTACTGATTGATACAAAAGGCTTCAGGGTGCGAGAGATGATGTCTATGTTGATCTTGGTTGAATTTACATGATTTTCCTCAATGTAGAAATTCACCAAGCTATACCCTTAGGATAAGCATACGTCACTGTATGTATGTTATACCTCAAGTTTTAAAAAAGCCTATTTAATTATCTGGAAAAATGTCTGCGGTACAAATAAGATGAAATAATTTGTATTCATACTTAAAAAACCTTCACACATAGCTACATACTGCCTCTTTCTTCCTACCCCCCTGGTATGAGTGTTCCCCCTCCTCTTTTTTTTAAGTAGGCTCCATGCCAATGCGGGGCCTGAACTCACCACCCTGAGATTAGGACCTGAACTGAAACCAAGAGTCGGACACTTAACGGACTGAGCCACCCAGATGCCCTGAATGTTCTAATTAGGGTTCAAAACAGACAACATTAATCAGTAACGTTAGAAGCTGGGAGAATGGTTTCCCCTTGGCAGGGTGTAACAGGGAAAGGGTATTATGGAAGCTTTCAGGGTGCTACAACATTGTTTTCTGACCTGAGTACATTACCCCAGGGTTTTCCCTTTGTGGTAATTCATTGAGCTGTATATTTATGTATATTTCTGTATGTATCTTATATCTCAGTAAAACGTTTAAAAAAAAGATGGGGCTCCTGGGTGGCATCTGATTGAGCATCTGATTCCTGACTTTGGCTTAGGTCATGATCCCAGAGTCATGGGATCCAGCCTTAGGTCAGGCTCTGGGCTGAGAGTTGAGCCTGCTTACGATTCTCTCTCTCCCACACCTCTCTCTCTCTTCCTCTTTGCCCCTCTCCCTTGCTGGAGTGTGTATGCTCTCTCGCTGGAGTGTGTATGCTCTCTCGCTCTCTCAAATAAAATAAGATAAAATAAAATAAAAACATTAAAAAAAAATTATTTGCTCCCCAACCTGGCACTAAATACAGTGTAGGTGTCAAAGGAAAATAGCACAAGACAAAGAAAATGCCCTAACTCCTTATCTAAGCTCATGACTTCTGCATCAAAACAACTACCTGTCTTTGATTCTGTGCAATTGAAAACAGAGACTATCTGGGGCGCCTGGGTGGCGCAGTCGATTAAGCGTCCGACTTCAGCCAGGTCACGATCTCGCGGTCCGTGAGTTCGAGCCCTGCGTCAGGCTCTGGGCTGACGGCTCAGAGCCTGGAGCCTGTTTCCGATTCTGTGTCTCCCTCTCTCTCTGCCCCTCCCCCGTTCATGCTCTGTCTCTCTCTGTCCCAAAAATAAATTAAAAAAAAACCGTTGAAAAAAAAAAAATTAAAAAAAAAAAAAAAAAAAAGAAAACAGAGACTATCTGCTCTAAAAACTAAAGCCTGATGTGCATGGCTTCTGACAGATATTTAACTGCCTTACCTTTCAGCTTCCTTTGTTTCAGAAAATGTTACAGTTATTGTGCTTTGTCTGAGGACTACATGAGGATTGGATATAATATTTTAAAAAACAAAATACTGTTTTGGCATTTTACCCCTTCATTAAGCTAATGGTCAAAATCTTATATCCGTTTTATTTGTAATCTTATCTTGGCCCATCTTAATTAGCATTAGTTTGACTTTAATTTCAATGAAGAGCAGTTTCTAAAAATAGCTTCAAGTTTTGATTTTGTGGTTTTATCTTTACTGAATTATTCTGCCAGGATATTATAAGGAACAGATTCAAGGAGGTCAAATGTGTCATGCCTAAAAAATACAGAACAAGGCAAGAAGATTCTTAGAACACAGTAACTTCCAGATCCAGTTTCTTTTCCTTATATTATTTATTTATTTATTTTTGTTTTTTCCCCAACCTTACTGAGGTATGGGACATATAATATTGTAGAAGTTGAAAGTGTACAATGCCATGACTTGATATATGTATATATTGCAAAATAATTGCCACAATAGTGTTAACACTTCCATCACCTCACATAATTACTTTTTTTTTTGGTATGTGTGTGTTAACAACATTTTTAAGTTAAGCCTAGATAAAAGTATTTTCCAAACACTCTCAAAGTTTGTTCCTTTGGCAAAATCTTTTACAAGATCAGTTTAGATACTTACTCAGTAAATTCTTTGTTTTTTAACCACAGGCAAAGACACATCCATCCTAGCTGCCATGGAGTCAGAATAGATTTCAAGAAACCAGACTCATTCTTGGGATGCTGTCACAGACAGATACATCATTACTGTTGCCAGAAAGGACCTTAAAGGAAACATTAAAAGAAATATGCACTAAATGCTTGGCAAAAGCAATAGAAGACACATCTTTAATAACATATTACTTTAGATAAGTTTAACACTTGGTCCTTTGAAAGCACTATCTTTAACGCTGGGACAATAAAAAGGGGAAGGAGGTTTCAGAGTTTTGATGTGGGCTTTTGGGAGAGACTGAACTGAACTGACTGCTCATCAGCTGGAGAGAGTCACAGGGGTGAAGTGTGCTCCCATTATGCAGGACTGCAGACTCAAATCCTTAACTCTCCCATCCCCAACCTCTAAATTTCCCAATCCTTCTTAACATCCATTAAGCTTCCTAATCACAGACATATATGGCGCCCCAATCTACAACAAAGGATCTTGTAGTCACTGATATTCCCGGATGTCCAAAAATGACCATCAGAGACCGCTAGCCAGTGACTACAAAGCTCACTGATCCATTCTGATTGCCCAACAGAGAATTACACAGATCACCAATCACGAACCCACACTGATCTCCAATGATACTCCAATGACTGAATATCAATCGCTGACCCCAACAGACCCACCTCCCCCCCACAATTACTGACAGTCCCATTCGCTGACCCCCCACTGATCCGTATGTTCTCCATTCCTTGATTTACAAAAGTTCAATCACTAATACCCTCAGATTCCTCCCATCGATGATCTAAAGGAAGTGTCAATCACTGATGGCCGAAAGCATTTCTCTAAACCTTGGTCCCCATTAACCCTTCTCATCAGTTAACCTCAAAGTTTCCACAATCATCACTTCCAGGTACCCAAACAGAACTCAGAACCTCCAATCACGGACCCTCTCAGGCTTCCGATCATTGCGCTCTAATGCTGTTCAAATAAATGTTTTTGAAGCACCCACTTGGCTCCAGACCCCTAAAGACCACTGTAAACTGATCCCCACTCACTGTGCCAATCAAGAAATCGAGAACCCTCCTTTATTGATTCCCACATACTTCTAATCCATCTTCACAGACACTGCCACTGACTCCCACAAACCTCCTCCCGCCCCACAGACCCCCACGAGGTTCACAAGTCCAATCACTTAACCTCTTCAGTAAGCTCGTCACTGACCCTTACGGGCACCCATGACTGACCCATAAGGGCCACCGTAGTCGTCCGATCACTATCCTACAAAAGTCTTTAATTTTGACTGTTTCTCATACTGACCTTTCCCATTTTTCCTGGATCCGCGCCCATAACCCGAAATTGATCTTCGTACCACGCCGCCTCACCGCAGTATAATCTCTTCCCATCCCGAGTGGCCAGTGCGCAGACTCAGTCGCGACTTTGAGGCTGTCGGCCTCCACCTGGCAACCTTCCAAGCGAACAGGATTCTGGGTTTCTGAACTTTAACAGAAGGCCTAATGGCCGCTCCCTCTTGACACCTTGTTGGAGGCAGCCATGTTTAAATCTGTGCCGTACTGTAGTGATTAGGCCCTTTGTTAGACCAGAGGGTTAAGCTGTTTTAGGGCTGGGAGAAACAAGTGCTCCTGGGGCTGCAAACACAGACGTCCCGGCTGCTTTTAGCATCTCAGAAGCCCAAACCGGCTGTGACCAATATGGAGGCGAAGCTGAGCTTTCTTTGTCTCCAGCAGGGCAGGCGCTGAGGTAAGATGGCCTCGTACATTTATACTGTTTCTTACGTGTAATGGGCGGGGCCGCCTTATAGGAGGAGCTCCCCCCAAAAAGGTGAAACTTCTCTTCGAACGGCTCTTGGAGTTGGAGAGCAGCTAAGAAGCTCTTCCCTTGGGGACACTGAGGCCACCGGAGGAAGGGTCGAGAACTCCGGTGAGGGCGGAGCCATGGGAGAGGGCGAGTAAGAAGCTACTGGCTCTTACCGAAAGAAAATGTTGGAAGCAGGGCCTTTTTTTTTTTTTTTAGGATTTCAACTATTTTAAATAAATGATAATTAAGACTTTTAGCACTCTATGTTTTTGCTGCTGATATTAGAGATCCCATAGGAAGTAAAAAAAATTTAAAGAGACATAATTCCCTGCCTTGTGTTAATGCTGAGCCAGATATACCGGCACTTTGTCTTAAGTAGTGTTACAAAATAAAAATTCAGGTGAGTAAATTTGAACATCTAGTTGAGTTTATTGAACGATTAATGAATCAGGCCACATCCCATCTAGCAAGTCAAAAGGAGCTCCCCGAAGTTGTACAAAATGGAAAGCTTTTATAGGAAGATGGGGCGGTGTGGGAAAGGGGCAAGAAAGTTATTAGCAAAAGAAAGGATTGTTCCAGGCAAGGTCACCTTCCTTTAGGTGGAAGAGCAGGGAGTCTTTTTAGGTGGATAACTGACCCATATGGATCACCAGGTTTGTCACTGAACACGAAGGGCACCTAGCTTGGGTGCATCAGCCAAACGATTGACCCATGTCTTTCGGTTTGAGCAAATGGATTTTACTATTTGCAGGTAGTACGGAGACAGAGATAGTCCACAAAGTTCTGTCTCTAACACAAACTTCAGGACCAATTTATACTGCTAGCGGGCAACCTTTTGGTAGGCTATTCTTGCAATTAAGAAGTGGTCACAGGAACTGAGAAAACCTTTATAAAAATTGTTCAAGCATAACTTAACAGGGGTTTGCTTAACTCCAATTTCCCAGGAACATTTATGATATTTTTTTGTTCCCAGACATCTGCTCAATTGAATAACTTTGGTGGGTTTCCAGGAACAGGGAAGTTCTCAAGGACTCATAAAGCTGAAAAACAAATATGGTGAGAAACAGGATAGTTTATTTAATTTCTCACTGTGGTCCCTGATGAGCTAATCCCTAATTAACATAATTTCATTTTAGGGGGATGGGGAGGGCCCAAGTAACAGTTTACCTCATTGGTGCTAATCAGAAAATTCCTGATTACTGGTTAATGATGAAGTTTTGGGGTGATGGTGGGGTCTGGACCCGAGGGCCAAGAAAGAATTCTTGAAGACATCTTTGGTGCAAAAAGGTGATTTTATTAAAACATGGGACAGGACCCATGGGCACGAAGAGCTGCACAGGGGTTGTGACAAGTAACTCATTATATAACCTCAGGTTGGGAGGAGGTCAGGGATAGAGTATGTCTCTAAGGGATTTTGGAAGCAAGGTTTCCAGGACCTTGAGGGGCTAACTGTTGCTAGGGAAACATCATTTATCACTGTTTAATAAAACCTGTCATGAGACCCTTCAGATGCATATCGGGGACCATAAACTTGGAGCATGATTGCCAGCATGTATCCTGGGTCAGTTGAGATAAAGGAAGTGGACAATGTTAAGCCGGGATCTCTTTTGCCCCCAGAAAAGAGTCATCCTTGAGGCAGCTGAGCTCATAGAGGGAGGTCACTCTGCCTGTCTCAAGGACTTGTCAATGGGCTGTAAGCAGAAAGGGAATTTAATTTTTCATTCGCCTTAGTTTCCCCCATTACCATGGCAACACTTAAACCCCTTCCTTTGTTCTTGGGTGAACCAGGAGTGTCCAAGGAATATCACACAGATCCCACCTAGGGTGGGGGTGGGGGTGCTAGCTTGTACTTTATCCTTCAGTCTGCCTCATGCTCCTTCATCAATTAAGACTTACGTTTCTACGGGAGGTTGAAACTACAGTTAAGTTAGGTAGTAGTAAGCCCTGGTTTGGAGGCTTAGATAAATGACACGATTTAGGGCTTGTGGTTTTCTTTCTAACAGTGGCCTGCCCCGGATGCTGACCTGAGACAAGGATGTGAATGTGGGCAGTTTTTTTGGCAGGTAGGGGCTAGGGAAGTGACAAAGGAGGAGTGGAACCCAATACAGAGTGTATCAATGAGGGGATTATCCCTGTGAACAATGGGAGCTCAGTGCTGTGGGGAACTCTGGAAGACAGTGTAGATACAAGTTGTCTCGTTCAAGGGCCACTGAAGCTGAGATATTTGTACATCATTTCTCAGTCCTCATTTTTGGGTGCTACTACAAGGGCCTTAAAACTCTAGCACTTCTAGCCTGTCTCATGGGCAAGGTCTCAGGCAGAGTCTGTAGGAACTGTATGCAGAATGTGTAGGCAGAGTTTCTGTTAGGCCCCATTTACTAATCATCTTCTTCTTCTTCTTAAGTTTATTTATTTACTTTGAGAGAGAGAGAGTGCAAGCAAGAGAGAGGCAGAGAGAGAGAATCCCAAGCAGGCTCTGCACTGCCAGTGCAGAGACCGATGTGGGATTTGAACTCACGAACTGCAGGATCATGACTTGAGCTGAAGTCAGACACTTAACAGAGTAAGCCACCCAGGTACCTCTTCTTTTCTTTTTAATGTTTATTTATTTATTTATTTATTTTGAGAGAGAGAGAGAACCAAGCAGAGAGAGAGGAGAGAAAATCCCAACAGACCCTGTGCTGTCAGCATGGAGCCCAATCTCAGATTATGACCTGAGCTGAAATCCAGAATCAGACTGGTTAGCCGACTGAGCCACCCAGGCACCCCTGTTTATTCAGGTTCTATATTTTGCCTGTGAATAAGCCAAAGAGGCTATGTTCCCACTTCAAGGGGGAAGCAAGAAAGCTAATCATTCTCTGCGTTTTGTCCTGCGCCCCAAACACCTGATGATATCCAATAAGAGCCAGATCCCAAACATGTTCTAGGACATAGCTTCAAACAAACCTCTGCTGACCCTGGCATCAACACCCCCTACCATTGGTGATTTTCAGAATAACACCTCTTGTTCATCAAACTCTTGCCTTTGATTGGACCCTACTCTGGATTCCTGAAAGAAACTTAGTACTCTAAACCCCTTTCCAATATAAACACTTAACCACAAGTGATGATGAGACTCATTCTCTTTTCCTTCCTGAGTCTCCCAGACGCTCTGTCTGCTATTCTCTGTCACTCACACTTTTCAGTAAACTCTGTCTTCACTTTCTCCAGCTCTCATTAGATTTCTCTCCTGCATAAAGCCAAGGACCCTCTTGGCTGGTCCTGTGAACCGTCCTGAGTCCTCAGACCCAGCCTGCCTGCATCATACTGACAGCATTCATTTCATAGCACCCAAAGCAGTGCTCTACATATCATAGACATTGGAATCTTTAGGAATGGTTACCTTGTCTTATGAAAATAGCTTTTTAAAAAAACATAATTCCAATTGGTCATCATACTAACTGGTGTAACAGCTGACCCCCAAAATGGCTACCTGTTGCCATTAACACCTTTGTGTAGTCCCCTTCCACATTGGACCAGGGCTGGTCTAGGAGGCTAATAAAATACAGTAGAAGTGATGGCACACCACTGCTAAGATTAAGTTATAAATGATACCTCTTCTGTCTTCAAGGTGTGCTCACTCGCTCTCTTCTCTCTCTCTCTCTCTCTTTCTTTCTCTTTCTCAAATAATTTACTCTGGGAGAAGTTAGTTGTCATGTCATGAGGACGCTGACACAGCCTATGTAGAGGCCCAGGTAGCAAGGAACTGAAATCTGCCAACAGCCAGGGAGGAACTGATACCCTCCCCATCCAAGTGGGTCATCTTGGGAGCAGATCCTGCAGCCCTGGTCAGACCTTGACATGCTGCAGGCCTTGCCAATAACAGATTGACTGCAACTGCATGAGAGACTCAGCACTCTAACCAGCAGCTCCCGTATTGTTGACTTTCAGAAACCGTGTGAGATACTAAATGTTTGTTTTAAGCTGTTGAGTTTGGGAGTAATTTGTTATACAGCAATAGATAACTGATGCTGTGGTAAAAATACTATAATTGATGTCTTTGGATTTCTTAAAGACGTCCTTAAACTTGTGAGATTTTTCTTTCAGATCAGAGAGGATTATTAGCAGTTTCCTCTTGTCCTGCATGATGGAACAATCATTGCTCTGCTGGAGCCAAGTTAGTGGAAGAAAGACTCTTGGAATAAGATTGCAAATTTAAATACAAAACTATTTCATGTCCTACAGAGCAATAAAAACCAAACCTTTAAGGTTATCTTTTCTGTAAAAAAATCAATTTGCATCTGTAATAGACTAATAGATGAAATGCATCAATTTTTTGCAAGTGAATACCTAGCTATGCATATGCATAGTCTGAATCCTAATTAGTAAAAAGCCAATCACACCTGTATTACACTAGAGTAGTAGGATCTCAAACTGGTGCAATTTTATTTTTTTTTAAATTTTTTAAAACATTTTTATTTATTTTTGAGAGAGAGAGAGACAGAACATGAGCGGGGGATGGGCAGAGAGAGAGGGAGACACAGAATCCGAAGCGGGCTCCAGGCCCTGAGCTGTCAGCACAAAGCCCAACATGGGGCTCAAACCCACCAACTGTGAGATCATGACGTGAGCCAAAGTCAGACGCTTAACCTACTGAGCCACCCAGGCACCCTCAAACTGTGCAATTTTAATCCCCAGGGTACATTTGGCAATGTCTGGAGACAGTTTTGGTTGTCACCATCTGGGGGGGTGGGAGGGGAAGGATGGGCAGAATGCAACTAGCACATGGTGGGTAAAAGCCAGGGATGGATGCCCCCAACCATTCTACAATGCAGAAGACAACCTTCCACAACAAAGGATTATCTGGCCAAAAATGTGAACAGTGCTGAATTTAGAAAACCTTCACTAGAATGGCTTATTAGACCTTGGGTCAACTTTTATTTAAAAAAAAATTTTTTTTTTAATGTTTATTTTTTAGAGAGAGAGAGACAGAGAGCGTGAGCGAGCACGAGTTGGGAAGGGGCAGAGAGAGATGGGGACACAGAATCCAAAGCAGGCTCCAGGCTCTGAGCTGTTAGCACAGAGCCTGACATGGGACTCCAACTCACCAGCAGTGAGATCATGACCTGAGCCGAATTCGGACGCTTAACTGACGGAGCCAGCCAGGTGTCCCAACCTTGGGTGGGTTTTTGGACCATGCTCTGGTATGACTTTGAAGAGTCACACAGGATGACATAGTAATGTTTCCTTATTTCCTAGTTTTTTAAAATAACTTTTCTTAATGCAAAATTGGCAAAATACTGAGAACTTAAATCTTGATAATGAGTACATAGTGATTAATCTTTTCTCTCTGTTTTTGTAAATATTTTTGTGAAAAAAAGAAAAAAACTGTAAATTCTTATCTTTAGCTTATGGTCAGTGCCATGTATGAGGGACCATGACTGAAGATCATGTTTAGATATAATGTTTAAATCTAAAGATGTTCTTCTTTTACAACTTGGCCCCTATACTCTGCCTTTCTCTTAAGTACAGTGCTTCTGAATTCTAGCTAAATCTTAAAGTCACTCAGAAACTTAAAAAATACCAATGATTAGGATCCATTCCCAGCAATCCTCATTTGCTTTTCCTGGGGCAAAGTTCTATTTTTCTTTCTTTTCAAGTTTACTAGATGTGGGAAATTATGGACTCACAACCTAAATCAATTAAGGAACCTCAAATTTGATTTGAGTTGGGCTGGCTAATACCTGGCAAGATGAATGAGAGTCCACACTGCAGGTGGGCATACCAACCTTATGCTTCTGCCTCCACAAATAACTTTTTAGGGATAATGACCAGCAAGCTGTCATAGATAACAAGTCATGCAAGGGAACAGAACCACATGAGCGAGACCTAGCAGAAAGAGTAGAGGGGTGCCTGGGTGGCTCAGTCGGTTAAGCATCTGAATTCAGCTCAGGTCATTATCTCATGGTCCGTGGGTTCAAACCTGTATTGGGCTGTGTGCTGATAGCTCAGAGCCTGGAGTCTGCTTTGGATTCTGTGTATCCCTCTCTCTGCACGTCTCCTGCTTACGCTCTATCTCTCTCTCACTCTCAAAAATGAATAAACATTAAAAAAAAAACAACCCAGTAGACAGTATGGTTGACCCTTGAACAGAGTATGTTTGACCGCATGGTCCACTGATCTGTGGATTTTTTTTCCGATAAACACAGTGAAGTACTGCAAATGTATTTTCTCTTCGTTATAATTGTCTTAATAACATTTTCTTTTCTCTAGCTTACTTTATTCTAAAAATATAGTATATAATACATATACAAAATATGTGTTGTTTGACTGTTTATGTTATTGTTAAGGCTTTCAGTCAATGGTATACCATTAGTAGTTAAGTTTTGGGGAATTAAGTTATATCCAGATTTTCAACTCTGATGGGGGGGTCAGCACCCCTAACACCCCCATATTGTTCAAGGGTCAACTGTGTAAGCAGATCCATCTAAACAGAGTAGTTTTGGACTATCGATGTTGCTTTAGTTTAGCATGAGACAGATTGTGAGCAGGGGAGGGGCAGAAAGAGGGAGACACAGAATCCAGAGCAGGCTCCAGGCTTTGAGCTGTCAGCACAGAGATCAACACCAGGCTTGAACTCACAAACCATAAGATCATGACCTGAGCCAAGTTGGATGCTTAACCAACTGAGCCATGTAGATATCACCATAAGAGAAGATTTGATGAAAGTAAAAAACAAAACCGTAGAACCTTCCAGAGAAAAAAAAGGGCTTTCAAAGGAGCAACCATTCCACCAAGAAAAAGCAAAGAGATAAGCAATTGGATATCATTTTAAAGTGAAAGAAAAATAGAATGCAGATAACATCACTAGACAACAGGAATGAAAAGGCCAAGAGCTAAGAATGAATGATCCCATTGTATGTAAAGCATAGTGAAACCAAAAGTTATTTTGTACAAAGAAAATATCAACAGAGAAATTTATAACAATAGCATATATCCCAGAATAAACATATATGTTGATGAGAAAAAATGATTTCAATGATAACAGAATTCTATGAATTTCATTTTGATTTTGTTTCTTCCTAGGACTTACACAAAATAAACATGCATCAGGATCCTCAAAGACAAGAAAAGATTGAGAAAACATGGAAGGTGGCAAAGGCTAAGGAGAAATAACAACTGAATGTAAAGCGGATCCTGGATCAGAAAAAAAGACATTAGTGGGAAAATGGCAGAATTTCCATTAAGATCTGCAGCTCAGTTTATAATGTTGTACCACCATGAAGTTCCTGTTCTCAAAATATCTACAATTAGTTATGTGGTTCCCTTTAGAGCAAGAGGGCTTGTGAGATGTTATAAAGACTGTACATGGCCTATTGTTGTACCTCTTCTATAATATGAAAGTGAGTTGACAGTGAGTATTCTTGTTATGTTTATATTCTTTGTTTTTGTTTTGTTTTGCTTTATTTATTTATTTATTTATTCATTCATTCATTCATTCATTCATATCTCTGGCAGACTCCTTCAGGGACAATCACATTCACACATTCAATGAAGACTTGAGACAAGGATCCTACCGCACATCGTAGGCTCCCCTTGCCACCTCTTCAGACTGGTATGGAGGGAATGTGGCTGGTAGGTTGGGGGCAGGGATATGAAGGTCCAAGTCCCTAAGTGATAGTGTCTATTGTAAATAGACACTCATAGGTATTGTGAGACCAGTACCTCCTTCAGACATTGAAAAAGGACCCCAATCCTGGCCTCAAACTCCAGGGGTTACCGACTCTTTGAGCACATTCCTAGAAATAGTGAAACCACCCCACCTCTTTTAGCTGTACTTGGGACTGGTCATGGAGAGTGCTATCTCCTGACTTGGGCACCTTGGTGGGCCAGCACCTCCACAGGGCCAATTCTAAAACTTCTACCGAGGGGGGCCATGCCTCTTAGAGCACTTTCCTGGAAATGCTGCACCTGCCCTGTCTTATATCACCAATTCCTTACCCCAATTCCTTTCAGATAACTGGACCTGGCTATTGAGGGTGCTACCTCCTGAGTTGGATGTAAATATGGGTGGGCTAGCAGGCACCTTACTTCTTCCACAGGAGCAAATCCTCCAAGAGGCCTTCCTGGAGCCAGGGCTCTTTCCACAGTAGTTGTCCTCCTGGGAGAGTCTTGCCCCATGTGACAGGGACTGGCTGGACTTTCCTTTAAAAGATAGGTCAGCTATCTGGTACCATTCTCCCTTTGCCCTGAATGTACAAACTAATGGAGGGGGCCACAGGAGGCCTTGGTCTGAATTCCTTGAGAACCTCTCCAAACAGGAAGGCATAGTTCTGTAAACTTAAAAGGCAGTTCCTGAAAAATAGAGTGTTTGTCTTCCTGGAAGAAAGAAGATGCTCCAGGTGCTTTCTGGTTTTCCAAGAGTTCTCTGGTTTTTATCACAGACATGCCTTTTCCTTCCCCAGGCACACTCTGCCAGATAAGATTCTCAGGGCTTACCTTTCCCCAGAGTACAAGGTGCTGTCTGTCACTAAGGGTTCCTGATGGAAGACCCTACATAGTGCCCCTCTCCCACTTGCCTATTATCAACCTCTTCACTTAAAAAAACCCTCCTCAGCTTTCTGCCTGTACAAGAGTTTTCTTCCTCTTGGAGAGAAGTGGGAAAGCCATGATATTGGACAGTATTTAGTGGAGGAAGAATTGAAGACTATATGGAACCAGTTGAGAATTTATCCTCCATCTTCTCCAGTGACCTGGTTTCAAAAATTAGGCAAGGTAGGACCTGCTTTTCTCAGGTGTGATATGACCAGGATTTTGCTTTGCCAAGTCCCATTGATGGCTTTTGATGGTTAGTTTGGATTAAGAGGCAGGGCTTTATGGAGACAAGATAGTTAAAATTGTAGTGAGGACAAAGTATGAGTTGAAGTTTCCCCACCTGAGTTGGTTTCTGGGCAATGACAGCCTGATGTGCTTCATAGAAAGATACAGTATGGATAGCTTGTCTAACAGCCTGATGTCCGCACTTTGATTCTAGCTGAGATGGACTCCTAGCTGAGATCTATACCGCTATTGGACATGTGGGCTACTAACTTCAAAAAATTGTGTCGGGGTTGTGCGCCCTGACAATGGTGGTTGGGGGATGAAGTGGTTATAACCACTGTGGAAAGGAACACAATGGGAAAGAAATGTTTTCTTCCTGGCTCTGTGGCTTTTGCAAAGAGTTACCTGAAAGGCTTTCCAGGTTCTGCCCCTTCCCTGTGTTGGAGCTTCCGTTATGGCAGCACTCCACCTCTGTTTGTAAAAAATCATCATACACTTAAAGGAGTAGCAGTGTGCTTTGTTTGAGTGAATTATGTTTGAATGAAATTCTGAGTGAAAGACAGTTTACTGATACAGGGGAAGTACAAATATAAAGTCAGTCATAAGTGAAAGA
Organism: Neofelis nebulosa; assembly: GCF_028018385.1. Lineage (NCBI taxonomy): Eukaryota > Metazoa > Chordata > Mammalia > Carnivora > Felidae > Neofelis > Neofelis nebulosa. The sequence goes on along the minus strand of NC_080798.1, from coordinate 17,114,231 downwards.
CACAGAAAAGCAGTGGTCAACTGGACAGGGAATGGAATCTCTTTTATGAGTTTAAAAACAAGAAAATAAACCAAGGAAATGAGAAAAAGATGCTCACAACTGAAAACAACAAAAGAAATGGCCTGAGAAGACAGGTTTAAGAACAAGTGGACATAGCAGAAGGAAAAGTGAACTCCCTGGAATATAACATGGACCATAGAGGAGGAGAGAAAGGGCAGTAATGCTTCCCATAGGTCTTCCAGAATCCAGGCTCTTTCTTCAGTGGCTATCCTCCTGACATATTCTTGACCTCAGTGTCAGGAACAGCCAGCCTCCCTTTGACAAAGCTGGCAAGTCCTGTGGAGCTCCTGTCCCTCTGCCTTGTATCTGTAGCCTCAGAGGAGGGCTTGGTCTGAATTCCTGTAGTCTGGGGCATCTAGTCTCCTGATACCTTTCTTATTCTCTAGTCCCAAGACCAGTGCCCCTGGAAACAATAGCTTGGCCTACCTGAAGGCTGAGGTCCAGAGAAGGGAATGGGATTTGCCTGTCCAGTGGGTTTCCCAATCCCTATGTGGCCACCTAGTGTGGCCACATTTATTTAGCAAGTCTTTCATGGCCCTTTGTCTTTACAAGGATTTTTCCTCCTCCTGGAGGGAAAGTCTCGAACTGTGATGGGAGACAGTATTTTGTGGAGGAGGAAAAGTAGGCCTGGTTGGTACCTTTGATGTCCTCTCCAGACCCCGGTTGACAGACTGGGCCTGGTTGGAGCCACTTGTTTCAGTTAGGAATACAGTCCAGTGTGGCGGTTGGCTGTGTCTGGGGGTGCAGTGTTTGGGGTGAGAGACAGTGGTTTTTGAAGAGAGAAAGAATCCAGCACCATACAAAGAATGACGTATATTTGGAGATTGGCCTGCCTGACTTTGTTTTGGGGCAAGACCCTATGTGTGAGTCTTAGAGCTGACTCTGGTTCAGGAGAGCTTGAGGGTAAGGTGCCTGGAGTGTGGACTTGGATCGGGGCTGTGTCTGAGTCTCAGTTCAGGCATACACCACTAGAGGCCACCACTGACTGGAATCCTGCATGTTGGGACATCAGCACCTCCATGGTGCTGATACCCACAAAAGGCTTCTAGCAGTTCTCTAGAGAACCCTGAGGAAAAAGAAGCGGTTTCTTCTAGTGCCCAGTGATTTTTCACTCATAGTTTCCTCAGAGGCTTTCTGGGTTCCATCCCCTCCAGTGTTTGGGGTTCTGGTAACAGCAGCAAACCACCTCCAAGGACATCTGCCAAATGTTGTCAGACACCAAATGGAAAGGCAGTGCATTTTGTTTGATGTGAATTATGCTCAAAGACAGTTCCTTGGTAGGGGCAAGGGAGGTAGGGACATAGATTCAGTCACAGAAGAGAAATGCTCAGGCTGGACAGAAAATGAAATCTCTTCTAGGAGTTCAATAACAACACAAAAACCAGGAGAAAAGAAAAAAAAAAAGTTTTGCCCATGACATACAAAAAATGTAAGTGATGACCTCAGCAGAATAGTTGCAGAAGGAAAAATGAACCCGCTGGAATATAACACGTCCCCTATAGGAGGAGGAGAGAATAATGGAAATTGCTGAGGAGCAAACACAGGCACAGAGAACAGAAAGATCAGGTTGAATAGGTGTAGAATTGGGATCCAGCAAGGGAAAATGGAGGAAGAAAGTGTATGTCTGAGGCAGTATTTGGATACTGCAAGACTGACAGTGACCCCAAGCCATGCTTGGGCAGCAAGAAGAAGCCCTGGAAGGCTCACAATCAAGAATTTCATATCCAGGACCACAAGAAGAAACATGGCTGGTGCCAACCCCAAATCAGACAAGATTGCAGCGGGTGGGGAAAAAAAAGAAAAGAAAAGCACATTCCAAGTAGCAACGCTCCTCTGGAAAACACCCCTCCCACCTCCACTTCTACTCCCCCAAACTCAAACGGGGACCGGCTTCCCAGTAAGGAGTGGAAGCCAGAAGATGAAATGCTGGAAGTGGATCAGTGGTAAATTTGCCATCAAGTCAGCCATGGAGTGGATCATACCCTCCTAATGTGACTTGCCTCCTCTGGATCATGGCACAATGGTTAGGTGAGATATATGAATTTTGGGAAGGGGGGTGAGGTGGGGCCTTAAAGAGTGAAGAGCACCTTCTTTGACCTCTTTCCTCAAAGTCTGAAAGGCATTCCTGAGCAGGTCTTTTTGTATTCTTGTGTTTGGAAAGGTGCCTTTTAGGATGGAGAGGGGCTTCCTACAACTGCTGGTCTGAAGCCATCGCCAGGTCAGGCACACCTTAAGAAAACCGAGGACAAACGAGGAGGAAAAAAATCATACTCAGCTACACAGCCAAACACAGCAAAAACAGCTACAAGGTCACTAGGAAGAATGGGGACTGTAAGCATCCCTAGGCCTAGATGACAAGTCCCATCCCTCCACCCACACTGGGCAGCTCATTGGCTTCCGGCTGGCTCTGGCTCCAGTAACTGAAGCCTGCGAGGGAGCAAATTGGCCCGGAAGCACACAGGGGCAGTCCCATCTCAGGGTCAGAGGGCAGACCCCTTCCAGAATCATCCTAGGCACACTCGCAAGGGAAGGGATACCAACGCTACTGTTCTCATCCTGCTTGGTCAGTCTAGCTTGGCCCTCCCTCGCTCCCTCTCTTCTTTCTTCCCTCCCTCCCTTCTTTCCATCCGCTGGACCCACTAGAAGACAGAGGACAGCCACAGCCTGTGTCTCAGCCTGTCCAACACTACCGCCAGAGGGCGCCCCCGCCCCCCTACAGTTTCCGCCCTTCGTTTAGGAATGGTGGTGGTTCCGGGTGAAGCTGGCAATATCTGTTGCCCGCACTTGTGCAGTTGGAGGGCGGGCCTCAACCCCGAGTTGCTGGGCTCCTGGAGCGTTGTGGGCGGTGGGGAGGGGGTGAAAGAGGAGGGTGTAACCCGGGAAGTGGGGAGGGTGAGCCTGCTTTACTCTCCTCAGTTCCCCTAGATCATGGGCCTCTGGATCACAGCCGTGGCCGCCACTACGGCCATGCCGGCCAGATTTGATGGCCAGATGCAGACACTACAGACTGCATACACTATGGACCGAAATCCAAATGGAGCGGGTAGGAATGGGATCTGAAGTAAGGCCAGGTGGGGTGGGGATGATATCTGGTGAGTGAGGTAATAAAGATCCCATAGCCTTGTCACCTGAAAATCCATTTTCCCTGAGACCTAGATGTGGGTGGAGGAGTCCCATGCCCTGGCACCACACATCGGAGCTTTTGCCTCTCCCAGTGCCTTTCAGGAATCCCTTTCTGCAGGTCTGCAACCCCACTGCCCCCCACCCCCCAGAAAAACACCCTCTTCCCTAGTGTACATAGGCCCAGCTGTGGAGGGGCTCCCTCCCTGGTGGGGCACACCAGTTGCTTAGCACCTGCCTCCTTGGACAGGGGGGATGGTGCTTCCCAGAAGCATTCCAGGACCCAGGGCTCTTTCCTCAGTGGCTGGCCGCTGACGGATTCTTGACCCCCCTCTGTCAAGGACAGTCAGCCTCCCCTTGACAAAGCAAATAAGTCCTGTGGTGCATCTGTAGACTCAGGGGAGGGCCTGAGTTACTTCTGGCCCTGGTGTCTAGTCTCCTGATGACTTTATTGTCCCCTCGTGTATTTCTCCTAAGATGAGTGCCATAGAAAGCAGGAAAGCACAGCTTGGGCCTGCATGAATGCTGAGGTCCACAGAAGAGGGTGGGATTTGCCTGCCCAGTGAGTTCCCGTGGCCTACCTGCTGTGGCCATATTCATTTGGCAAGTCTTTCATGGCCTTCTGTCTTCACAGAGATTTTTCCTTGCAAGTTATTACACATGCTGTTTATTTTTCACTTGATTTTTGTTTTTCTTACATGTGCTTTCCTTCTCCATGTATGTTTTCCCTGATAGAGATGTTCATGGGCCTTTTATTTTCATTGATTGATGGCAACCCATGGCAGTGAGAGAGCATTGGTGAATTCAGACCCTTCCCAATGCCCCTTTTCCTCCGACCTAGTATATACATAGGCATTTGGTAAGTCTTGGTTTGTCCACATTTTAGTGGAGTTTCTTTCTCTGTAGGAAATAGTAAACCTTTATTTTACATATTATCTGCTGGGGGAAGAATTAAGCTTAGATAGAATTAGATTCCATTTATAGTTGATCTTGAAAGATGTATTTTTAAAACAAAGCAAGGTAGAAGGTATTGGTTCTAGCCATTAGGTGAGCAGAACTTGCACTAAGAGAATATCAGGCATAGGTATTAACTATTTTTTAACATAGAATTTTATTTTCACTTTTTTTTAACGTTTATTTATTAATGAGAGACAGACACAGAGCCTGAGCAGGGGAGGGGTAGAGAGAGGGGGAGACATAGAATCTGAAGTAGGCTCCAGGCTCTGAGCTGTCAGCACAGAGCCCGACACAGGGCTCAAGCTCACAAACTGTGAGATCATGACCTGAGCCAAAGTTAATTGCTTAAACAACTAAGCCACCCAGGCGCCCTCTATTTCACTTTTTAAAGTTTATTTATTTATTTTGAGAGAGACAGAAACAGCACAAGTGGGGAAGGGGCAGAGAGAGAGAGAGGGAGAGAGAATCCCAAGCAGGCTCTATGCTGCCAGCATAGAGCCCAACATGGGGCTCGAACTCACGAAACTGTGAGATCATGACCTGAGCCAAAACCAAGTCAGAGCCTTGCCCAATTGAGCCACCCAGGCACTCCTGTAACAGAGGACTTTAGATTAAGAGAATATAGTAATGAGAACTGTGTTGAAGCCTTTGAAATTTAACTGTGTCAGTTTGTGTCAGATGAAACTCTTATGTGCCTTTGGGAGATAGCACAACTTGATGGTTAATAGTCTGACTCTGGAATTTTATTCTGGGTCTTAATTCTAACTTGGTCATTTGCCATCTGTGGGCACTTGGGCCATTCACTGAAATTCTCTGTAGAACTGTTTTGTCATTTCTAGAATGGTGGTTTGGTAGTAAAGTGTTCAAGTTTACCTAGAAAGAGGTATTTTTTTTTCTCCTTAGCTCCTACTTATTTTTACCTCTTTGGAATATTTTGCCTGGTAAATGTCTTTGTTTACGAGCGGCTCTGTGTTAGGCAGGGATTAACAAGGTTATTTGGAGTACAGGCCTTAGGCCAAGCCAAATAATAACAACTAATTTACATAGAGGCTTTGGGTCACACTAACAATGTGATTCAGGGTCTAGGCTTTTGGTCACATAACTGTCAACATCCAGAGGGGCTGTAAACATAGGCAATATTTTTATTTAGTAGGCAACATACAGACAATCATCCATGGAGTTTTAAGAAAGACTCTGATACCAATGCTCAAGTGAGCTTCTTTATATTTTTTAATTAATTTATTTAATTCAAATTAGTTAACATACAGTGTAATATTGGTTTCAGAAGTAGAACCCAGTGATTCATCACTTCCATATAACACCCAGTGCTCATCCCAACAAGTGCCCTCTTTAATGCCCACTGCCCATTTAGCCCTACCCCCTACCCACCTCCCCTCCAGCAACCCTCAGTTTGTTGCTATAATTAAGAGTGTCTTATGGTTTGCCTCCCTCTGTTTTTATCTTATTTTTCCTTCCCTTCCCCTGTGTTCATCTGTTGTGTTTCTTAAATTCCACATGTGAGTGAAATCATATGATATTTGTCTTTCTCTGACTGACTTATTTCGCTTAGCATACATAATACATTATAGTTCCATCCATGTTGTTGCAAATGCCAAGATTTCATTCTTTTTGATGGCCAAGTAATATTCCATTGTATATATCTACCACATCTTTTTTATCCATTTGTCAGTCAATGGACATTTGGGCTTTTTCTATAATTTGGCTATTGTTGATAATAACACCGCTAAAAACATTAGGGTGCATGTGCCCCTTCGAATTAGCAATTTTTTAAGTCTTTTGGATAAATACTTAGTAGTGCAATTGCTGGGTTGTAGAGTAGTTCTATTTTTAACTTTTTGAGGACTCTCCACACTGTTTTCCAGAGTGGCTGCACCAGTTTGCATTCCCACCAAAAGCATAATAGGGTTCCCCTTTCTCCACATCCTCACCAATAGCTATTGTTTCCTGAGTTGTTAATTTTAGCCATTCTGACCAGTATGAGGTGGTATCTCATTGTGGTTTTGATTTGTATTCCCTGATGATGAGTGATGTTGACCATCATTTCATGTATCTGTTAGCCCTCTGGATGTCTTCTTTGGAAAAGTGTTCATGTGTTCTGCCCATTTCTTCACTGGATTATTTGGGGTTTTTTTTGAGTGTTGAGTTTGATAATTCTAAATTTCTTCTTTAATTTCCTGGTTAACCCATTCATTCTTTAGTAGGATGTTCTTTAACTTCCAAGTATTTGGGGGCTTTCCGAATTTTTTTCTTATAGTTGATTTGTTTCATAGCATCTGAAAATGCTACGAAAATAGCATTTTGTTATCTGAAAATATGCATGGTATAATCTTGATCTTTTTGTACCTGTTGAGGGCTGATATGTGACCCAGTATGTGATCTATTCTGGAGAATGTTCCATATGCGTTCAAGAAGAATGTGTATTCCGCTCCCTTAGGATGAAATGTTCTGAATATATCTGTTAAGTCCATCTGGTCCAGTGTGTCATTCAAAGCCATTGTTTCCTTGTTGATTTTCTGCTTAGATGATCTGTCCATTGTTGTAAGTGGGGTATTAAAATCTCCTATTATGGTATTATTATCAATGGGTTTTCTTTATGTTTGTGATTAATTGATTCACATATTTGGGTGTTCCAAGTTGGGGCATAAATATTTACAATTGTTAGGTCTTCTTGATGGAAAGACCCCTTAATTATGATATAATGCCCTTCTTCATCTCTTGTTACAGTCTATGTTTTTAAATCTAGTTTGTCTGATATAGTATGGCTATTCTGGCCTTCTTTTCATCTCCATTAGCATGAAAGATGGTTCTCTATCCCTTCACTTTCAATCCGTAGGTGTCTTTAAGTCTAAAATGAGTCTCTTGTAGGGGCGCCTGGTGGCTCAATCGTTAAGCGTCCAACTTTGGCTCAGGTCATGATCTCAAGGTTTGTGAGTTTGAACCCTACATCAGGCTCTGTGCTGACCAGTCAGAGCCTGGAGCCTGCTTTGGATTCTGTGTCTCCCTCTCTCTCTGCCCTTCCCCTGCTAATGCTCTGTCTCTCAAAAATAAATAAACATTAAATAAATAAATAAAATGAGTCTCTTGTAGGCAACATATAGATGAATCTTGTTGTTTTTTTTTTTTATCCATTCTGATACCACATGTCTTTTGATTGGAACATTTAGTCTATTTACATTCAGAATGATTACCGAAAGACATGAATTTAGTGCCAGTGTGTTACCTGTAGAGTTGGTGTGTCTGGTAATGTTCTCTGGTTCTTTGTAGTCTTTGTTGCTTTGGTCTTTTTTTTTTTTTTTTTTCCCACTCAGAGAGACAACCCCCCCCCCCCCCCCCGCCTTAAATTTCTTGTGGGGCTGGTTTAGTGGTTTAGTGGTTGAATGGCTTAGTGGTCACAAACTCCTTTAGTTTTGTTTGTCTGCGAAACTCTCCTATACTGAATGACAGCCTTGCTGGATAAAGAATTCTTGGCTGTATATTTTTCCTATTCAGCACATTGAGTATTTCCTGCCATTCCCTTCTGGCCTGCCAAGTTTCAGTGGACAGGTCTGCTGTTAACCTTATTATGTTCCATTCTTGTAGGTTAAGCACCTTTTGTCCCTAGCTGTTTTCAGAATTCTCTCTTTATTTTTGTATTTTGCAAGTTTCACTATGATATGTCATGGTGTTGAATTGTTTTTGTTGATTTTGAGGGGAGTTCTCTGTGCCTCTTGGATTTGAATGCCTGTTTCCTTCCCCAGATTAGAGAAGTTCTCAGCTATCATTTGTTCAAATAAACCTTCTGCCCCCTTTTCCCCTTTCTTCTTCTGGGACTCCCTATGATGTGGATATTGTTTTGTTTCATGGAATCACTTAGTTCTCTAAGTCTCCCCTCGTGATCTAATAATTTCCTTTCCCTCTTTCTCAGCTTCATTATTTTCCATAATTTTATCTCTATATCACCTATTCTCTCCTCTGCTTCTTCAGTCCTCATTGTCACTGTATCCAGTTTGTTTTGTATCTCAGTTACAGCACTTTTTATTTCATCCTGACTAGTTCTTAGGTCTTTGATCTCTGCGGCAAGGATTTTTCTGGTGTCGTCTATGCTTTTCTCAAGCCCAGTTAGTAATCTAATGACTATTGTTCTAAATTATTGTTCGGATATATTGCTTATGTCTATTTTGAGCAATTCTCTGGCTGTGATTTCCTCTTGATTTTTCTTTTGGGGAGAATTCTTCCATCTTGTCATTTTGGCTAAGTTTCTGTCTTTTGTGTGCTTTAAAATGTTTTGTGTTTCCTGAACCTGAGAGTACTGCTGTATTAAAAAGGGGTCATACCCTGTCCAGGGCCTGGCACTTCATGAAGTGTTTCTAGTGTATGTTGTGTATACTCTGTTGTTGCTTTTTGGCTGCTCTTTCCTACTGGTCAGTCCTCTGCAGAGTTCCTCCATGCTTCCTGTGGTGGAGTGTTTGGACCTTTAACTAGGTCCAAACCTTTGATTTGTTTGTTCAAGTAACCTTGGTAAAAAGGGGGGAGGGAGAAAAAGCCTGATCTCAAAAAAAAAAAAAAAAAAAAAAGACAAAAGGAAAGGGTACAAAAAACCAAACAGAGAATCAAAAAACTATAAGGCTGATTCCAAAGAAAAAGAAAAGGAAAAAAAGAAGGAAGAAAAAGAAAGAATTTTAAAAACTCTGATCCAAAAAAAGAGAAAAGGTAATAAAAAAAACAAACGAGAAACTACGAGCCTGACTAAACTCATTAAACAGCAGCTCTCCATTCTGCCCTCCCCCCAATCTCTGGCAAGCTCTATTCTAGTTGCAGTCTCTATAACAGATACCTCATTTAAGTGCAATTATACAGTATTTGTCTTTTTGTGACTGGCTTATTTCACTTAGCATGATGTCTGTAACTTTTCCCCATGTTGTATGTAGCACGTGTCAGAATTTCCTTCCTTTTTAAGGCTGAATAATTCTATTGTATGTGTATACCACATTTTGTTCTATTTACCTGGCAATAGACACTTGGACTGCTTCCACCTTTGGCTGTTGTAAATAATGCTGCTATGAAAATGGGTGTACAAAAATTTCTTTGAACACTCTCTTCAGTTATTTTGGACATATACCCAGAAGTGGAATGGGTGGACAATATGGTGATTCTATTTTTAATTTTTTGAAGAATCACCATACTGTTTTCCATTGCATCTGTACCATTTTACATTACCAACAGTGCATAAGGATCCCAAAATCTAAATATCCTCACCAATACTTGTTATTTTGTTTTTCTTTTCTTTTTGATAGTAGCCATTCTAATAGGTGTAAGGTAGTATATCTCATCGTGATTTTGATTTGCATTTCCCTGGTCAGTGATATTGAGCATCTTTTTATATTCTTATTGACCATTTATATATCTTCTTTAGAGAAATGTCTATTCAAGTCCTTTGCTCATTTTAAAAGTGGGTTGTTTGGGGTTATTGTGGTTGAGTGGTAGGAGTTCTTCATATATTCTGGATATTAACCTCTTATCAGGTATATGATTTGCAAATATTGTCTCCCATTCTATGGGTTGCCTTTTCACTCTGTTGATTGTGTCCTTTGATGCACAGTTTAAACTTTTTATGTAATATAATTTATTTTTCCTCTTATTGCTTGTACTTTTGGTATCATATCCAAGAAATGATTGCCAGATTCAATGCCGTGAACCCTTCCCCTATGTTGTCTTCTAATAATTTTATAGTTTTACACTCTTACACTTAGGTCTTTGATCCATATTGAATTAATAGTTTATTGTGTAAGGTAAGGGTCCAACTTCATTCTTTCACATGTGAATATTCAATTTTCCCAATCCCAAATTAGATTCCCCAAATCCAGTTTTCAATTGTTTGTTGAAAAGATTGTTGTTTCCCCCATGGAATGGTCTTGCAGCCTTGTCAAAAATCAACTAACTATACTGCAAGGTAATTTTCTGGGCTTCTTATTCTTTTTTACTGGTCTGTATGTCCATCTTAATGTCAGTACGACACTGTTTTGATTACTGTAGCTTTGTAGTAGGTTTGAAATCAGGGTGAGACCTCTAACTTTGTTCTTTTTTTTCAAGAGTTTTTTTGGGGGACATTCAGGGTCCCTTAAGAGTCCACATGAATTTTAGGATGGATTTTTCTATTTTTACAAAAAATGTTACTGGAATTTTGATAGTGATTGCATTGAAGCCACAAGGGCCAGTTCAACTACAACGTTGGTTCCAAAAAGGGAACCTGAGCCCAGGTAAGTACCTCCAGCCATTTATAGCATCACTATTGATAGGTTGAGACTGGCGCAAAATAGTATTCTGTATATGTCTGTTAGGTTCAGCTGGTTTATAGTGTTAATCAAGTCCTCTGTTTCCTTACTGACTTTCTATCTGGCTCTTCTATCATTACTGAAAGTGGGAACTGAAGTCTATTATTGTAGAGCTGTGTATTTCTTCAGTTCTATCAATGTTTGCTTCATAGATTTAGGACCTCTGATATTTGTTGTATATATGCTCATAATTGTATGTCATCTTAATTGACCCTTTTATCATTATATAATGTCCTTTTTTTTTTTGTCTCTCGTAAGAATTTTTGAGCTAAAGTCCACATTAGCATAGCTATTCCTGCTGTCTCTTGGCTACTATCTACCTGGAATATCTTTTCCCATACTTTCACTTTCAACTTATATATGTCCTTAGAGATTTTCAATCTTTTATAGATGGCATATAGTTGAATATTGATTTTTATTTTTATTTTTTAATTTCTTAAAAGCTTATTTTGAGAGAGAGAGAGACAGAGAGAGAGAGAGAGAATCCCATGCAGCCTCCATGCTGTCAGCGTGGAGCCTGACCCAGGACTCAGTCTCACAAACCGTGAGATCATGACCTGAGCCAAAACCAAGAGTCAGTCTTTTAAATGATTGAGCCACCCAGGCACCCCTGAATCCTGAGTTTTAAAAACCCATCCTGTCAATCTGTATCTTTTGATTGGCAGTTTAATCAATTTACATTTAAACTAATGTAAGGACTTACTTTTGCCAAATTGTTATTTTGTCACAGACTTTGAGTCAGAGTTCCCTCTTGTCCAGCAAGAGAGTGGATGCAGAATTGAATACAAGAGAGGCTAATGTCCGGGAGGAGACGAGAGCCCCAAGTAAGGGTCCTTGCTCCATATTTATTAGGATCAGAAGGCTTACAAACATGATGGACATGCAGAAAGAGACAATAAAACACTAACCATTAATTCATGTGTGTGAGAGAAAGGGGGTTTCAAAGGTATGTGGTGTTAGGGGTTTGGGTCAATACAAATCAAAGTCCCAGTGCTGAGCAGATGGCCGTTTACTGCAGCCACCAGGCACTGTGTCTGTTTATCTTAACTTGTCTAGGGGCTAACCCTGCTGCCTCAGGGTTAACAAGGCATTTTTCTTGCTAATTGGCTCTGGACGTTTTTACCCTGCTGCAGGGGCTTTCTGCTTCTACCTGTTCACAGACACTTCCATCCTGTGGAAGTGACTTTCCGCTCTATGCTTTCTACACTGGTGGCACTTTCTCCCTGTGCTGGCTTTCCACCCTAAGCCTTGTTAACCCATTGGTGAAAGCTCAGGAAATTCTTAAGCTTATTCCTCACATTATTTGTTTCTGTAGGTCTTAAAATTTTTTGTCTTTCATTTCCTCCATTCCTTCCTTTGAGTTTGGCTTTAAATGTAGAACACTGAAAGCAGCTGTTTTTGCACATCCTTGGGATACTCTTGGGAAACATGGTACTAAAGAATGTGAGTACAAGTCAAAAACTATTCAGGATTACCCATGTTTCCTTCAGCTTTAGAGGAGAGCTCAGAGGGGGGAAGAATCGTAGGCTCACTGGGAGGTGTAAACCACCACAAGCCCAGTCAGCAGTTGTGGCTTGAGGGATGAAAGTCATCTGACTGGCTCCATGTTGCCGCAGAGCAGTTGTCCTCTGTGGTATCCTCAGCACATAGCATAGTACATGGCACACAATATGAATTCAATAAGAATTTGGTAGGTGAATAGAGAAATTCCACCAATGGCTCTGTCTGTAGGCTTCATCTAGTGACTAGCACACAGTAGGAGCTCAATAAATAGCAACTGCTATGGGCAGTTGAGATGGTAGAGTGGTTAAGTCTCTGATATTTGGAATAAAAGAAATCACAGCAACTCCACTTATGTGCTATTGGGGCTGAGTAGGTCACATAACCTCTCTGAGATTCAATTTCCTCATATGTAGGATGAGAATTTACATCATGGGGTCCAGTGGGGATTAAAGAAGCTAATCCATGAAGAGCCTAGTATATGCTGAGTGCCCAGCAAGTTATAGCTATTGAAATTAATATTATTACCAAAATGTTAAGTAACTCTGGTAAACACTGCTGTTTTCATTCCAGGATTTGCAAAACAAGGACTGAGCAGATCACCTCCACATTTCTTCCACGCTACAATTCTGTGAATTGGAAATGGTGAGATTTTGTTTTTCTTTCTTTCTTTCTCCTTTCTCTCTTTCTTTCTTTCTTTCTTTCTTTCTTTCTTTCTTTCTTTCTTTCTTTCTTTCTTTCTTTCTTCCTTTCTTCTCTCTCTCTCCTTCCCTCTCTTTCTCTTTTGCAACAGGGGTTGGAATATAAATGTCACAGAGAATTTTGGAAGGTAAAGTTTTGAAAAGCCATAGAAACGTTCAAAGAGAGGCCAGGAAGATGACCTGTATGTGTGCTAGGTCTTCCCAGAGAGTAAGATCAGATGACGTTCCCTTAACAGTCACCCAGACTCCTGGGTGCCCACGTCCCTATCAGCTTTTGGAGAAGGACCATCTCCTCCCCAGGCCTCCCTGGGTCCTGGGTGATTTCTGGGTCCTGTGGACTTAGAGGCACATCTTTTATGTTCTGCTTCATCTGTCTCTGTATCAAGCTAAAAGCATTGCCTCCTGTTGCCTTCAACACTCGTGCTCAAGATGTTGGGGCAGCAGAGGGGTCTGTGCCAGGGAACACCCAAGGCACTCTCCAAAGCTCTGGGTCATATATCAGTTCTGTATGTCCATGTGACATCAAGTCCATAAGCTCCTGGGTCTGACCCTCTCTGTTCTAAGGTTAAATTCCAACCATGTAGCTCTGTGGGGACACACAACATGCTTTCCCTTCCCCTCTTCTCCACACCTCTTCTACCTTTCCTCACATCTTTGACCAAAAGCACCCTTTCTGCCAAAATTATTCAGAATAAATGAGTATTCTCCCCTCTCTTTGTCTGCAGAGGAGACTTCAGTAGGGTCCATACCATAGAGTTGTGAGGGGTGAATGAGAGAAGCCATGTAAAGCATGAAGCCCAGGAATAGGAACAGTAAGTGTTTGAGAAGTGGAAATTGCTGTTACCATTATCATCAACAAGAAGCGCAAAAAGTCCATTTTCCTAAAAAAGAAATTGTATATTTATAGAAACCACATTGTTTGATTTATCATTTATGATCAGTTTTAAAGATATAAGAAGTTTTAATACTGGCGTCAAATGTGAATTTTCTTTATTAAAATATAAACAAAAATAAACCCATGTGTCAGCTGAGAGAGGGGGATGTTTGTTATTCAGTGGGCCACAGAGGGACCTTGTTTTATTTCATGTTGTCATGGTCTCAGAGAAACCTTGTCTGATATGATGTCTGTGAGATTGTTTATGTCCAACAGGAGGAAAGAATGGCCTGGTAGTGAACATCAGCCCTGTTTCCAAATGTTGGGGGAATTCCTTTCTCACAACTTTTCATTCACATTCATGCAGCAGACATTTAGTGAGCACCTACTAGATGCCAGGCCACGCAGCAGTGATGGTGAATACAGGGGTAAACAATACTCTCTACACGTTAGACTTCCCAGCATGCAGGAAAAGAGCAGGGGAAAAGTTAGAAAAGGGGAAGAACAGGTGCAGCCATCTGAAGGGCCAGAGAAGATTCCCTGAAGAGGAAGTAATACCAAGTAGGAAAAGCACGGATGAGTCTGGAGGTGGGGGCAGCCTCTGGGGAAAACTAGTGCGTTTCTAACAGAAAGGGATAGCTTTAAAAGATGACGCTGCAGAGCTAAGCAAGAGCTAAACCTCTGGTAAACCTTAACAATGTTAAGGATTTTCAAGGTATGTGGCTTAAAAAAAAAGGAAAAGGAAAAGAAAAAGAACAAAAAGGCAAGTGTTTTATAATTTTTAGTACAAACTTTGCTTTACTGTGCAGATCTTTAAAAATATAGGTGGTAGAGATATAGATACTGATATATCAGCATAGCAATATATCTAAAATATATTAATTTTTAAAAGTAAGTTTCTTAAGAGTATGTACAAGAGGCTACAATTAAAAAATATAAATATGGACACCACGAATGCCCAAACACAAGGTGACCCCAAATCTAAGGTACTTTTTCCAATGCAGTAATATTTCACAGTGAGCCAGGAAGATTTTGTTGGGATTGTCCTGATTGTATAAATTTTTAGGGAAATGAGATATGTACTTATAATATGTATTAGTTTAGATGAATTATATATTTAAATTGAATGAATAATATATAAATTTTGGTCTTTTCCAATTTCATGTTTTGAAAAAAAATTTTTTTTAACTCTCTACAAGTAGCAGTGTTTTTCTCATCCCCAAAGCAATTTTTTGATAATTTTTAAATGTTTATTTATATTTGAGAGAGAGTGCACATGCATGCACGAGTGGGGGAGGGGCAGAGAGATGGAGACAGAATCTGAAACAGGCTCCAGGCTTGGAGCTGTCAGCACAGAGCCCAACAGGGGGCTCAAACTCACAAGATCATGACCTGAGCTAAAGGCAGACACTTAACCAATTGAGCCACCCAGGCACCTCCCCCAAAGCTATTTTTGAGGTTTGTAAGCCAGTTTTCCAGGGTCCATCATTTTCTCTTCTAAGTAGAATAAGAAGTGGAATCTGAACATTATTGACAATGATGCATTCATTGCATGCATTCATGTGACATTAATACATTTTTCTATTTATCCTGTAGATACGTATATATTTTAAGTAATGTGTACACTCAATGTGGGGCTCTAACTCATGACCCCAAGATCAAGAGTTGCATGCTCCCCCAAATGAGCCAGCCAGGCACCCCTATAGGTATATATTTCTTATCTTCAAAATATCAAAATAGGATTTCCTATTTAAATAATTGTTAAAATACTTGTGTGCAATGCTATCCAGTCTATGCAAATGTACAGTCATCTTCCCAGGAATAACTGCCAAATCTGAACTAAGTTTCTCTGCCACTTGTTTGACTAATTTCTCTTCCTCCTCCTCCTCCTCCTTCTTTTAGAGAGAGTGAGTGGGGGGGTTGGTGGGGAGAGGGGCAGAGGAGAGAGAAGGGGAATCTTAAGCAGGCTGTATGCTCAGTGCAGAGCCAGACCCAGGGCTCAATCCCACGACCCTGGGATCATGACCTGAGCTGAAATCAAGACTCAAACACTCAAACCAACTGGGACACCCAGGCACCCCTGTTTGACTGATTTCATAGGGAGACCTCTTTAGGCCTCCAAAGCTCAAATGAATGGAGATCCTTTAAGGTCAATGAATCTTCTCCAAACTGTCCTATTATCTTTAAAATAAAGTCCTTCAGATAACTGCACCCTCTCCCATGAAAGACTTTTTAAGGACTCACATGTAAGACTCCTCACTTTTTGGTATGGGGTAATGGGGTAGGGAGGACTCACCTAGTAATAAGAATGGAAGAACATACACCCAAATATAAATGATCAGGATCCCTTGGTGATAGGATTATATGGATGGTTCTATTTTCTTCAGTCTGTACATCTGTACTTTCTTTTTTTTTTTTTTTAATGTTTATTTATTTTGAGAGAGAGAGAGCAAGAGCACAAGCAGAGGAGAGGCAGAGAGAGGGGGAGAGAGAGAATCCCGAGCAGGCTCTGCACTGTCAGCACAGATCCTCATGTGGGGCTCAATCTCACAAACCATGAGATCATGAGCCAAAATCCAGAGTCAGATGCTCAACTGACTGAGACACCCAGGCACCTCTGCACATCTCCATTTTCTAATTTTTCTACCATGAACATGGATTAGTCATATAATAAGGAACAAAACAAGCAATAAAAATTGTAGGTGCCTTTTGTTTGTTTGTTTTAAGAAATTGTTTTCTGGCCCCAGACCCTCAAGCTTAGCCCAAGCCTCTGCATCCCTTCACTCCAGGAAGGAAGCACCTCCACACCTAGGAGCAGATGTTATTTACCTCCTGTAGGGATCAAGGTCTCCTCTTCATGCAGTAGGAAATGGGGAAAGGGAAGAGGCCAGCTCCAGGACACTTGAAAATTCCTAGGCTGAGTCTGAGGCCCACGGGAATTGCCCATCTCCCAGTCATTGTTCTTGTCAGCCTCAAACAGAGAAAATTCCACCTCTACAAGCTGAATTTCAATTTGCAAGTGTCAAGAGAGCAGGGAGAACTGCAGGAGGCTGGCTACTGAGCATAAGGCAGCCCAGGGCATGGGAACAATGCACTGCAGGGAAGATGCCCCTTCATCCTAGGGGGAGGAGGATAAATCCCTCTCTACCTTTACATGCTCTCCCTCCCCAGCTCTAGTCTTCTAGTTTTCTGGAGAAAGGCTAGACGGTGCCTTCTTCAAAAGAGTGGGCAGAAGCAGAGGGGATTTATTCAAGGGGTGCCCCGAATAAATTAAATTTATTCAATTTAAATATATATTCATGATTCCTGCAGAAATGGAACCTTCCCAGAACATGGGTGAGACCCCTGCAGACATGCTGGATACCCTCCTGGGGTAGAGCCCTCAGCCCCACTGAAGGGTACTGGAAG
Organism: Neofelis nebulosa; assembly: GCF_028018385.1. Lineage (NCBI taxonomy): Eukaryota > Metazoa > Chordata > Mammalia > Carnivora > Felidae > Neofelis > Neofelis nebulosa. The sequence continues at coordinate 17,097,279 of NC_080798.1, read as the reverse complement.
GAGGAAGTATAGGATACCCGGCGGGGAATCAAGTGGTTCCTGCAGGATCAGTGCCTCCACAATGACCAAGGTTTAGACCAAGACTTCAGGGTGCTAAAGGTGGTGAAGGTAAGCATTTGTGGACCCAGCGGGTTTCAAACCCAGCTCTTTCCCTTTGGACATTTGAGGCCTTCGGGGATGGAACTGCTTCATCTCTTTAAGCCTCAGATTCCTTTTTACCACTTGTTATAGGAAATAAGTGTATTGTCATCATCATTGTTTTCATATTAGGGATCCAGTTCTATGAGTTCCAAGGAATTTGGTGGAACAGGTATAGCAGTATAGCAGGTCATTATAATAATTGTGCTTTTTGTGTGTGGTTTAATGCTTCTTTACCTCCAAAGTTATAAAGATATTCTCCTACATTTTCTTCTAAAACAGCTTGTTCTAAAATGGTTTCTTCTTGGAAAATAACTTATAACTCAACTTTCAAGATGTCATGCTAAATGAAAAATGTTTTAACTATAAGTCTAGATTTTTCTTTATTCTGCTAAAATGAAAATAATGTAACACTAACTTAAATTAAGTAAATCAGGCTTTAGCTGGAGGAAATAATGGCTGCCATGTGTGAGGCTGAAAAGGAAGGACACACAGCTTTAAAAGATCTTAAAAAGCAGAAGCCAAAGGGGCGCCTGGGTGGCTCAGTCGGTTAAGCGGCCGACTTCGGCTCAGGTCATGATTTCACCATCCGTGAGTTTGAGCCCCGCGTCGGGCTCTGTGCTGACAGCTCAGAGCCTGGAGCCTGTTTCAGATTCTGTGTCTCCCTCTCTCTGACCATCCCCCGTTCATGCTCTGTCTCTCTCTGTCTCAAAAAAAAATAATAAAATAAAATAAAAAATCCAAAACAGACACAAGTAACCATCCTTGTCTTCAAGGATCACCAATTTCCTTCTAAGACACACATCATAATTGGAACAATGCAGTTATCAACCTGCCAGATACTCAATGCTACAGAGCCAGAAACAGGAAAAGTCAGTCTCAGTTAAATACAGGTCAAGAGCCAGATGCTGGAAAATGACAGCAAGTATTTAAGCAGGAAGCAATGTGATGACATTGGCATTTAGGATAAGTCAGGCAGTGGCATATTAGGTGGATTAGAAAGAAGCTAAATCCAGGTGCTGGGCTAGGATGCCATTACAGTAAAACCAGGCCTCAGAAAGGCCTGGAATTGTTATGTAGGTAAAAGTTGGACAGAGAAAAAGAGAAATTCAGGGCTATTCTGAAGGGGAAAAAATAAAATCAGGGTGGGTTTTCATACTAGAGTTGAACACTCACTATAACCACTTCCCTAGTAAACCAGGGGATTTGGGGAAGAGAAGTGACATAGAGTCTGGGAACTCTCAAAATTCTAGCCCTCCTTCCACTTCCCATTATATTCCTACTACTGAGTGGCATCCCTGGGCTGGGCCACACCTATGTAACCCCCAGAGCTGCATAGGAAGGGGCTGGTTTTGACCTAATTCACAGATGAGGGAAACAAGAGAACTCCCTTCCTTTCCGGGCCAAAGTTGCTCACATTTGGTTAAGAAACTGGGCTCACTTAGGCCTGAAAGTCAGAGCATCCAGTGTGGAGTCCAGTCCCAAACTGCCAGTGACCTAGGGGCAGTTCTGAGCTGGAATTTCCTAACTTTGGCATGAGCTTTAGCATGAGGAACTTGGTCCAGCTCCAAAATACCAAGATTTAGGGAAGCAGACTTCTCAACAGCAACAACTAGAAGCCAGGAGGTAGCAGAATCATATCTTTATTATTTTTTTTAATGTTTATTTATTTTTGAGAGGAAGAGAGTGTGCAAACAGGTGAAGGGCAGAGAGAGCGGGGGAAGGAGGATCCAAAGCAGACTCTGCACTGTCAACACAGAGCCCGATGAGGAGCTCAAACTCACCAACTGTGAGATCATGACCTGAGCTGAAGTGGGATGCTTAACTGACTAAGTCACCCAGGCTCCCCCCAGAATAATATATTTAAAGGTTGAGGTTAAAAATCCAGAACTGGGCATCTAGGAAATGAGCCAAGAATGATGATAAAATAATTACAAATTAAAACAAGAGTTCACTACCAAGAGACATCATTAAATGAACCTCAAAAGAATATGCCTCAGGAAAAATGAAAATGATCCCAGAAGGACAATTTAATGCGCAACAAAGAATGGTGAGCACACACAATGGTAAACATGTATGTGAATAAAAACTAACTTTTGGAAAATATTAATTAACACAATACTATCTAATTGGCAGTATCAAAAGGAAAACATAGAAATGGACTTCCACTCCAACCATGATGGAGTCACAAGGACCAGATTTACCTTTGCTGCTTCAACAAATGAAAAACTGGAAAAAATAAGTAAAACAACATTTGAAAACAGGCAAAGCAGGGGAAAAATCCCTGAGAGAAGGAGAAAAGGAGGGAAGTCCTGTGACTGTCCTCGTGTACTTCCTGTAGAGACTTTTGCAAGCCACAGCAGAAGAAAGGGTAAACTAAACAGTCTTCCTGAACTGAAAAGATAAGAGTTGAGAATTCAGGAAGGCCGAAGTGGCTAGAATTCCAAGAAATTATACAGTTGATAGAATTCATGGAAAAGGTTGTCAAATAGGCTATTCTAAATAAAACTTCACGTATTCAAGAAGACAGAAGGTGCTGTCAAATGTGCAAGGAAGCCTCCTGAAAGGGAGGGGCATGGGAGGGTGCCAGTGAAGCTCTCAGAATGATGAGTGCCACTGGCTGCCCCAGCCGCCTGTGAGTGCTATCAGAACTCACAAGAGATTGTGTATCCTACATGTATCCTGCTGGCTACGGTTCATCATCCGAGTAAGAATTGAAAAGTGTTTCTTTTTTTTTAAATTTTTTTTTCAACGTTTTTTATTTATTTTTGGGACAGAGAGAGACAGAGCATGAACGGGGGAGGGTCAGAGAGAGGGAGACACAGAATCGGAAACAGGCTCCAGGCTCCGAGCCATCAGCCCAGAGCCTGACGCGGGGCTCGAACTCACGGACCACGAGATCGTGACCTGGCTGAAGTCGGACGCTTAACCGACTGCGCCACCCAGGCGCCCCTGAAAAGTGTTTCAGAACCAGGAAGAAAAGCCCCACTTTCATGCAGTGTCTCTCCACTCCCATCTAGTAAAAAGCTTAACAGTAGCCCAGCTGTCAGTAGGCAATGTTTACATGACTCAGCTCCAATACTGCAAAGCAGGTCAAGGAAGGATAGATTTGCTAGGAAATAAATTGATAAAGCACAAGAGTATCCAAAACATTATATCTTTTGATTTCCACCTCTGACAAAGAAGATTCAACCTGAAGGTTCACCAAAGAGAAACAGAGATCTCTATCAGCATCAATAAAAGGACAATGAAAATACAGCTCGTGAATAGAAGCCCAACTCTCTTCAGATTTTACCAGTAAGATGTCACATTTCCATTCCTCTGTTTTTCCACATTTAATTTCTAGACTTAGAAATATCATAATTTGGAAATTACAGTAAAGTATATATGCTGGTCTTAACTCCCTGGATGTGCTTTCATTATATTCACAGAATTGCTTATTTACAAGTAGTAGTCACCCCCTTGTCCATGGGACATACATTCCAAGACCCTCAGGGGATGCCTCAAAGTACATACATACCAAACTCTGTATGTGCTATGTTTTTCCTATACATACATACCTATGGTAAAGTTTAACTTACAAATTAGGCATAGTTAGAGATTAACAATAACTAATAATAAAATAGAACAATTATAACATACAGTATAAAATCGTGAATATGGTTTCTCTCAATATATTACTGTACTATGATAGCCTTCTTCTTGTGATGTGACATGACAAATGCCTATGTGATGAGATGAAGTGAAGTGAATGACATAAGTACTATGACAAAGCACTAGGCTACTATTGATTGACTTTTTCATGGTATGTCAGGAGGATCATCTGCTTCCAGGCAGATGTGGTTGACCACAGATAACTGAAACAGTGAAAAGGGAAACTTTAGATGGGAGGGGGAAGCTACTTATGTGAATACATACACATACAAGCACATGCACGCGTGCACAAACACACTTAACCTTATTAGTTTTCAAAGAAATACAAATTGAAGCAACAGTTAAGAAAGCATGTTTTACCCATCTAATTGACAAAATGTAATTAGCATCCAATACTGCAGAGGGTGCAGAAAAAGAAGGTGAAATTCAAGACTGGAGGGGAAAGGAAGAATATATGGGATAATATTTATTTCTTTATAATGTTTTCAACAGTAGAATGAGTGTTACTTTTGTAATTTTGGAAGAATTTTATAAAAGTAAATTTTTAAGTTATACAAACAGAACTCTCAAAGCTCAAAAAATTAAAAAAAAAAACCAATCCCATTAGAAAACATGCATAAGAGAGACAAGGATACATTTAACTGAGGATATACACATGCCAAATAAGCACACATGAAAGGATGTTCAACATCATTAGCCATGAGAGATATGCAGATTAAAACCTCAGTGAGCTATCACTACTATCATTTCACTTTAGAATGGCTAAAATGAAAAAGAGTAACAATACCAAATGCTGGCAAGAATGCAGAGAAACTGAATCACTAATATATTGCTACTGGTAAAGTAAAATAGTACAGCCATTGCTATTACCATAAGTTTGGTGATTTCTTAAAAACTAAACATGGTGGGGCACTTGGGTGGGTCAGTCAGTTAAGCATCCAACTCTTGGTTTTTGGCTCAGGTCATGATCTCATGGTTTGTGGGTTCGAGCCCCATGTTGGGGTCTGCATCGACAGCATGGAGCCTGCTTCAGATTCTCTTTTCCTCTCTGTCCCTCCCCCGCTCTCTCTCACACATGTGCACTCTTTCTCTCTCTCTTAAAATGAATCAACTTTATATATTTAAAAAAAAAACCACGACTAAACATGTAACTACCATATGACCCAGCAATTAAGGCTCTTTGGGTGTTTCCTCAACAGAAATGTAAACCATGTTTACATAAAAACTTGTACACAAATATTTGTAACAGCTGTATTTGTAACAGCCAAGGCCCAAAACCAACCCAGATTCCCTCAAAGAGTAAACTAACTGAAGCTGATCCATATCATGGAAAGCTATTCAGATATAAAAAAGAAAGAAGGAAAATAATAGAAAAGAAAAAGAACTATTGCTATACACAACAACCTGGATGAGTATCCTGAGAATCATGCTGAATGGAAAAAAAAAAAAAAAAAAAAAGCCAATCCTAAAAGATTACATTCTGTATAATCCCACCTATATAACATTCCTAAAATGACAATATTTTAGAAATAGAGAACAGATTAGTGGTTGCAGGTATGGAAGAGGTAATGGTAACAGAGAAGAGTGGGTGTGGTTCTAAAAATGCACCATTAGTGATCCTTGCATGATGCAAATGTTCAGTATCTTCACTATTATCAGTGTCAATACCTGGGTATTGTGGTATTCTATTATGGGGTTTGCAAGATGTTAGAATTGGGGAAAGTTGGAAAAATGGTACATGTGATCTCTCTGTATGAATTCTATCAAATGTATAATTGCTTGGAATTCTAGCCACTTTGGCCTTCCTGAATTGTCAGCTCTTTTCAGTTCATGGGAGACTATTTAGTTTATCCTTTCCTGTGCTGTGGCTTGCAAAAGTCTCTACTGGAAGTACTCTAGGGCAACCACAAGACTTCCCTCTTCTCCTTCTCTGAGGGATTATTCTCCTGCTTCGCCTGTTTTTAAATGTTGCTTTATTTATTTTTTCTAGTTTTTCATTTGTTAAAGGCAACAAAGGTAAATCTGGTCCTTAATACTCCATCATGGTTAGAGTGGAAGTCCACTTGTTTTTTCCTTTTAATACTGCCAATTAGATGGTATTATGTTAATTAATGCTTCTGTAAAGTTAGTTTTTATTCACATACATGTTTACCATTGTTGTGTTCACCACTCTTTGTTGCACACTAGATTGTCCTTCTGGGATCATTTTCATTCTTCCTGAAGTGTATCCTTTTGAGGTTCATTTAATGATATCTCTTGGTAGTAAACTCTTGTTTTAATTTGTAAATATTTTATCATCATTCTTGAAAGACTCACTTCCTAGATGCCCAGTTATGGGCTTTAACCCTCAACTCTTTAAAGATATGATTCTGTGGGAATGCAAGCTGGTGCAGCCACTCTGGAAAAGAGTATGGAGGTTCTTCAAAAAACTAAAAATAGAACTACCCTACGACCCAGCAACTGCACTACTAGGTATTTATCCAAGGGATACAGGTGTGCTGTTTTGGAGGGACACATGCACCCCAGTGTTTATAGCAGCACTATCAACAATAGCCAAAGTATGGAAAGAGCCCAGATGTCCAACAATGGATGAATGGATAAAGAAGATGTGGTATATATATGCAGTGGAGTATTACTCGGCAATCAAAAAGAATGAAATCGGGGCGCCTGGGTAACTCAGTTGGTTGAGCACCTGACCTCAGCTCAGGTCATGATCTCATGGTTTGTGGGTTCGAGCCCCGCATCAGGCTTTGTGCTGACTGCTTCCTCAGAGCCTGGAGCCTGCTTCAGATTCTGTGTCTCCTTCTCTCTCTGTCCCTCCCCTGCTCACGCTTTGTCTCACTCTGTTTCTCAAAAATAAATAAATGTAAAAAAAAAAAAAATGAAATCTTGCTATTTGCAACTACGTGGATGGAACTGGAGGGTATTATGCTAAGTGAAATTAGTCAGAGAAAGACAAAAATCATATGACTTCACTCATAGGAGGACTTTAAGAGACAAAACAGATGAACATAAGGGAAGGGAAACAAAATAATATAAAAACAGGGAGGGGGACAAAACAGAAGAGACTCATAAATATGGAGAAAAAAGTGAGGGTTACTGGAGGGGGTATGGGAGGGGGGATGGGCTAAATGGGGAAGGGGCACTAAGGAATCTACTTCTGAAATCATTGTTGCACTGTATGCTAATTTGCATGTAAATTTAAAGAATTAAATTAAACTTAAAAAAATGATAAAGATATGATTCTGTCTCTGGCTTCCGTTGTTGCTGTTGGGAGGTCTGCTGTTTTCTAACTGCAATAATTTTGTAGGTACTCTGTTTTTAATGCTTTTAGCTTAGGTGCTTTTAATTTTGTCTTTTGTATTCTCAAGTTGTTCTTGTTGCTGTTTTTAATAATATATTTAAGTATGCATCTTTTTTTTTTTTAAACGTTTATTTATTTTTGAGACAGAGAGAGACAGAGCATGAACAGGGGAGGGGCAGAGAGAGAGGGAGACACAGAATCCGAAACAGGCTCCAGGCTCTGAGCTGTCAGCCCAGAGCCCGACGCGGGGCTCGAACTCACGGACCCTGAGATCATGACCTGAGCCGAAGTCGGACGCTTAACCCACCAAGCCACCCAGGTGCCCCAGTATGCATCTTTTTTATCTCATTCATCTCACCTAGGATGTACTGTGCTTCCTAGATTTGTGGACTCATAGTTTTCTTCAATTCTGGAAACTTTGCATTCATGATCTCTTTAGATACTGTCTTTTTTCATTCATTGTTTCCTTTTGACACTCCAATGAGAGCTATGTTAGACCTTTTCATTCTGTCCTCCACCCCCATGTTTATTGAGGTGTAACTGAATATTAAAATGACAGCTTGGCATATGCATACACTATGAAATGTCACCACATTCAAGCTAATCTACGTATCCATTCTACATACTAGCCCTTTTTTGGATATGTGGTTTACAAATATTTTCTCCTAGACTATGTCTTGTCTTTTCAACCTTTAACTGTGGACTTTCACAAGCCAAATGCTTTACTTTTAATGAAGCCCAAGTTTTCAGTTTTCCTTTTATGGATTATACTTTTGGTATCAGGTCTAAGTACTCTACCTCAACCTCGAACCTAAAGATTTTGTCCTGTTTCTTCCTACAAGTTTTATACTTTTAATGTTTAAGTCTGTGATCCTTTTTGATCTTCATATAAGGTTCATTTAAAAATTTTTGCTCTTTAATACTTTCTTCCTCCTGCTTACTTTGTTTATATTGCTTTTTTTCCCCTTCGGTTCTTGAAGTGGAAGCTTAACTAGATTATTGATTTGGGACTCTTCTTATTTTCTAATGTATTCACTTAGTGCTAAAAAGTTCCCCATAGCACTGCTTTAGCTGTGTCCCACAAATTTTGATATGTTGTATTTTCATTCAACTTAATGTAATTTTCTAATTTCCCTTAAGGTTTCCTCTTTGACCCACAGTTTATTTATTTATTTATTTATTTATTTATTTTTTTTTTTTTTTTTTAAATTTATTTATTTATTTTTTAATATATGAAATTTACTGTCAAATTGGTTTCCATACAACACCCAGTGCTCATCCCAAAAGGTGCCCTCCTCAATACCCATCACCCACCCTGCCCTCCCTCCCACCCCCCATCAACCCTCAGTTTGTTCTCAGTTTTTAACAGTCTCTTATGCTTTGGCTCTCTCCCACTCTAACCTCTTTTTTTTTTTTTTTTCCCTTCCCCTCCCCCATGGGTTTCTGTCAAGTTTCTCAGGATCCACATAAGAGTGAAACCATATGGTATCTGTCTTTCTCTGTATGGCTTATTTCACTTAGCATCACACTCTCCAGTTCCATCCACGTTGCTACAAAAGGCCATATTTCATTCTTTCTCATTGCCACGTAGTATTCCATTGTGTATATAAACCACAATTTCTTTATCCATTCATCAGTTGATGGACATTTAGGCTCTTTCCATAATTTGGCGATTGTTGAGAGTGCTGCTATAAACATTGGGGTACAAGTGCCCCTATGCATCAGTACTCCTGTATCCCTTGGATAAATTCCTAGCAGTGCTATTGCTGGGTCATAGGGTAGGTCTATTTTTAATTTTCTGAGGAACCTCCACACTGCTTTCCAGAGCGGCTGCACCAATTTGCATTCCCACCAACAGTGCAAGAGGGTTCCCGTTTCTCCACATCCTCTCCAGCATCTATAGTCTCCTGATTTCTTCATTTTGGCCACTCTGACTGGCGTGAGGTGGTATCTGAGTGGACCCACAGTTTATTTAGAAGAGTGTTGTTTAGTTTCTAAGCGTTTGGAGATTTTCCTGCCTTCTGTTACTGATTTCTAGTTTGATTCCATTGTGGTCAGAGAATGTCCAAAAGAATTGGTTTCAAGTCTTTTTAAACATTTTTTAAAATGCTTATTTACTTATTTATTTGGAGAGAGAGAGCAAGAGCACACATGAGCGAAGGAGGGTGAAAGAAAGAGAGGGAAAGAGAGAATTCCAGGCAGCCTCCAAGCCGTTAGCACAGAGCTCATTGTGGGGCTCAATCTCATGAACCATGAGATCATGACCTGAGGCAAAATCAAGAGATGGATGCTTAACCAACTGGGCCACCACATGCCCCAATTCTTTTAAGTATTTTGAGGTTTATTTTATGGCCACGGATTTGCCATATCTTATTATATGCTCCATGAATATTTGTAAACAATGTGTTTTTGGCTGCTGTTGGAACAAATGTTCTATAAATGTCAGTTAGACCCTGTTGGCTGCTGAGTCCTATATTCTGGTAAAGATGATAAACCTGGAGAGGTATGTACCTGGAAACAGTTTGGTTGAAAATTTGTGCACAAACTGGTTGCTCTCCCCCTTTACTTTTCCTCTTTTATGTAATCAAATACACTGCACATAGGGTTTGATCTCTGGATAAACCGACCTAGAAAGGATGTACAACTGCACAAAAGAAGACAGGATTGAGGCACAGGCAGCCTGAGTGAAAAATCAGGCCACTAAGGACCTTCCTTATCCTAGCCCCAAACACCAGTAACTCAGGAGACTGGACATGTTTTCTGCTCTAAACAGAGCAGAGAGAACAGAGAACAGAGCTCTCTGGCAGTCTTCCAGTAAAAAGGCTGGCTCTAATATCTGCCAGTTGAGAAACTTTACCTCTTGACTGGAGGCAAGGATTACCACACATTTCAGGAAAGGATCCCATGTAAATTAAACAATTCAAGGTTTTTTTGCAAAAAGAATTTGATTTGGACATAAAAGACAAAAATGGAGAAGAAAACTTTGAACAACTGTAATTACCCTGATAGAAAATTATACTGCATCCATATATAATAAGAGAAACCTATGAAAAAGGAAAAATTAGGCACAACTCATGAATAGTCCTTCCAGCAAATACAAATCCCAGGAATAAAAAATCTAAAATAGGGGTGCCTGGGTGGCTCAGTTAGTTGAACGTCTGACTCTTGATTTCAGCTCAGGTCATGATCTCATGGTCATGAGATCAAGCCCCGTGTCTGACTCTGCACTGAGTGTGGAGCCTGCTTGGGAATCTTTCCCTCTCTCCCTCTGCCCCTCTCCACACCCCTGCATCTGTCTGTCTCTCTCTCAAAAATAAATAAACGTTTTTTAAAAACTTAAAAATGTTTGTCCAAAAACAAAAATATAAGAAATATTCTCAGATCTGGAGTCTAAAGACTAAAATTCTCACCTAGCATAAAAAATGTTTGAAAATCCATACCATAAGTTAGGACATTTCAGTACACTGGAGATATAAATAACAATAAGTATCTGAATGGGGAGGGGGACATAAAGTTACATATACAGGAATGGAAAGCAACTAGTATTAGATTTGACAACATAAGCTACCAGAAGACTTGAGGTGATGTTTCCAAATTTTGAATACTGGAGAAGCGTGAGAGTAGAATAAAGACATTTTCAAACATGAAAGAACTAAAAAATTTAACTCTAACACATGCATCTAAAGGAAGCTATTGAAAAAAGAACCTTAATGAACCTTAATGAAAATGAAAAATTAACTTGATTCCAGGAAACAGTAATCCGATTCAGGAAAACAATGAAAGTGAGCTTCATGACAACTGTAGATTCCAACTGGAGCCCCAGAATGGTAGACTGAGAGATTCTAATGGGATATTTGTTGTTGGTTTTTTAAAAAAGGTTTATTTAGTTATTTTGGGGGGGGGGGAGGGGCGGGGGGATTTCAAGCAGGCTCTGTGCTCTCAGCGGAGAGCCCAATGTGGGGCTTGATCTCACGAACTGTGAAATCATGATCTGAGCCAAAATCAAGAGTCAGATGCTTAACCAACTGAGCCACCCAGGCACCCCTCTAATTGGATATTTGAACAATTTAAAAAAATCATCTGTGGACATTTAACATAAATGTGGAACATTTATCTGTGGAACATCTATAAAAACTAAGAACAGGTACAAAGAAAACTAATGAAATCCTTAATAAACAAAAAAAGCTAGAAAATCTACTTGATTTTGAATAAAAAATAATTTACATAATTAGTATATAAGTACCACATATTGACTTTGAGATATAATTATATTTGGAGGTGGTCAAGGAGAAAGAAAAAAGTGTAAGTTTTTTGCTTTAAATGAAATATTGATTATTACACTGACATTTTTATTAAAAAAGACATTTTTAACTGCTAAAAATAAGACTGATCTTTTTTTAATGTTTATTTATTTATTTTGAGAGAGCGAGAGAGAGAGAGAGCAAGTGCATGAGTGAAAGAGGAGCAGAGAGAGAATACCAAGCAGGCTTCATGCTGTCAGTGCAGAGCCCAACGTGGGGCACAATCTCACAAACTGTGAGATTATGACCTGAGCCAAAATCAAGGTCAGACACTCAACTGACTGAGCCGCCCAGGCACCCCAAGACTGATCTTTTAACTAAAAGTGTTCAAAGAAACTTTTATTATCCAAGAGTGATTGAAAACATTGAATTCATCCAAGATTTCATCTAAGTGCAGTTAAAAACAAAAACAAAAAAACCCTCATATGCAGATGAATATTGCAAGTACATTTATAAGAGAAAATAAAGTGCCCTTCTTTTGTTTTATGAAGTCCTATTAATTTCAACTTCCTCATTATATACTCCTACAATCTTATACTCATAAATAATGATAATTTTACATCCTCATTTCCAGTATTTTTGTGCCTGTAATTATTTTACTCACTTAAATGCCATAGCACCACATTCTTGAGAGCACACTTAGTGGCCAAGATGCTGACCATCAAAATCCCAGAACCTAGTAACACAGTGATCCATGCTGGGGAGGAAAGATTATCCTTTGCCCTTCAAGATTCTTCTGGCTGATCTAAGAGTTAAACTGACACACCATAAATTAACAGAAGATAAACAAACAAAAGTTTAATAAAACATATACTTCCTGTATACAAGGGAGAGACCTAGGAAAACTGCGTGGCTCCCTGAAATGGCCAAAGCTATCACCTTAATTACCATCTTCAGTTAAAGACAAAAGATGTTGAGGTGGAGGGTCAGTTATGGGAGGTTACCAGGAAAAGCATATTAAATAAGGATAAGGTTGTTATGCAGATTTAAGTCCATGCCTTCTCCAGGGATAACATTCTAGAGATTTAGGTACCATCTTCTTCTTGGTACAGTGAGGGAGACACCCTTAAAAATAGAGATTTCCCTTACAAATGTAAATGTTTCTTACAAAAAGGTAACTTGTACTCAGTTTCAGAGCTTCTGTGTTTGCAGTTCCTTAAAAAAATAATCAGCCTATAATAATCCTTATGCTAAAGAGACACATTTTGGGTGGCAAATTCTGCTCCCCTACACCCACAAACATGGTATCCACGCAAAGCAAGAACCAGAAGTACAGGCCTATCAAAACCGTGCCAGAAATAACACACAATGGGGCTTCGGGGAGAAAATATTTTACCTCTACTCATCTTAGGTTCTCTGCTAGGGCTCTGCAACAAAAAAGACAGATTAATAGGAGACATAAACAATTTATTAACATGTGTGCACATGTCTTATGGGAGAAAACAAGAGTAACTCAAAAGTGGTGGCTTAGCACTCTAGCTTATACAGCATCTTTAACAAATAATATGACTGTAGAGAAATGACAGGATAAAGAAAAGCAGTTTTAGAATCCCAAGTGTGGCAGTCTGTGAAAGGAAACTAATGGGAGTAAAACCTATTTGCAGATTCCTTTGGTACCATCTATGGGCTAAGAATCTAGAGCTGTCTCAAACAACTCAACAAACTCAACAACAGGGTATAAAACTCAAACAGGGTATAAAATGAGAATTTATACCCTGAATTTAGGCAGAAATGGGGGAGGGCAGAGAGAGCTTTCCTGACTTTCATGCTTCTAAATTGCTTTCAGCTCAAAATAATTTTTTTGTCCAAGAGGCATATATAGAGGTGACATTCTCTGGTTACCTTCACAGCACAGCCATCTTCAAGGATACACACAATGTGAGGCACTTCATTGTTACAATAAAAGAAACCAGCTCCAGATGGAGTCATTTTACCCTTAGAGAGCAAACCAAGATTAACAATTTTAATTAATCAACAGTTGCAGTTCCAACCACTCCCATAAATGCGACCTTTAAACAGTCAACCTGAAATTTCCTGAACAGCACTAGTAATCTGCAAAATAAGACTCCTGCCTATTCCCTTCCCTCAAAAAGATGACCTGGCCTGAAACAACACTTTCTTTTCTTTTACTAATAATTTCCTTGCCCCATCATCCTGCCTGGAAATCCTTCCATTCTGTAAAACTCCTAGGAATGTCTATTTACTAGAAGGGATGCTGCCAACTCATTAAGAGTTAAATAAAGCCGATTAGATCTAGCCAATTGAATCTGTTTCGTAATGCTACAAACCACAGAGACTTCAGAGATCCCTAGTCAGGCAAAATCATGCACAGTGTTCTTTGTGGCGCTTTCTCAGTCTTACATCCAAAGAATGACATATGCGGGGAAATCGCTCCATGTAGGAAAAAACACAACCCAGTATGCAATTACACTCTCAGGCACTTGGCGGTACCACGCCAGTCCCTCGGGAAGCTCCACGTGAACCACACACAGGGCACTGGGTATCGGTCAGGGTCCCCGTTACGAGCCTAGAGATCTGGATACCCAGGCCCAAGCCGGGCTCCTGGCTCCAACCTTTCTTACCTGCACCCTTTTCCCTTCCCCTACCCTCCAGCGATTGTGGCTCCAAGAGGCTCCCTGACCTCAGTAAAGGACAGGGTTCGCCCCCCACCCCACCCCAGCGCCTGCGTCCTCGGAACGGAAACTGCAACTCCCCGGAGCCTCCACGCTCCTCTTGAGGGCGGTGCGGTGCTCGCGGCTCAAACCGAGGGCGGAGCCGAGAGCCGAAAGAGGAAAGCCAGAATACGTAGCTTTTGTGATTTTTGGACTACTGTTCCAAAAGGGGAGCAGGCTCGGATTACCCTCGGTAGCACCGATCACTCACAGAGTCACCATTACGGGCCTGAGGAGTCCTGGCCCTGCAGAAGGCCAGCCGCGGTAAACTGGCCCCATTTCCCCCCGCGAGCCCTTCTGAAGAGCCGAGGCCCTTCCCCCGCCCCCTGCGCGCTTGCGCACTCGTGCCGAGATAGACACTCTAGAAGCCCGACACAGCAGACTTGAGGGCTGGGCGCTCCTCAGAGCCAGTGGCGGCCGGAGTGCGCGGACTGCTTTTCTGAAGGGCTAGATTCCGCAGACCCGACCCGGGGTGGGTCCTGGGGCCTCGGGCCACTGTGCGATTCTTCCCGAGTGAGGGCTTGCAGTTAGAGACACGGACGGCTTGGGTTTAAATTCGTGCGCCAGTAGCGCCGCTGGGCCGGGTATGTGGGCGCGGCCTGTTCTGCAATGCGAGACCCTGCGGTCCTACTCACCTCGGTCTTCTCTACCACCCAGGCCTGGCTGTAAGAGGGAAGTCGGAGGTGGAGCCCCAGAATAAAGGTACCCTGCAGAGCGCTGGAACCAGATTCAGGGCTGGCCTGTGGGGACGGAACGACCCCTTGGACCGAAGAAGACGCAGTGGGCCGTCCCAGGCGGTGAGCAGTAGCGACGACCAAGCTATTGGGTACCCAGAGCTGCGAACCCGGACTCGGGTGACCGCAAACCTTTCCTCGTTTGCCTCTGGTTTCTGTTTGTGCATGCCTGTGGCGATTAGCGAGGGGCGAGGGGCAAGGGGCAGAGCGGGTGGGTTTTGACGGACTAAGAAAAGCCTGGGGTGTAATGAACACTTTGCTTCCCTAGCCCTGCCAGTCTCCAGAGAAGGCCTTTGAAGTGAAACGAATCGCTGCCGCGCCTCTAAAAGGCAGGTTCTGTGTGAGTTTGTGCTGATTCTTTGTTTCCGTGAAATGATTTGATTTTATGGACACTGGGCTTTTTAAATTTTCTTCCCTTGTTATGTGCTGCTTAAGAATGATCTATTCATTGATTTGTGCTTTAAGATTTCCCTACCTAGTTAATGGCAGAGGACCTAATTAATAGATAACACTTCTTAGTGCCCGTCTAATACAGTTCTACGTTTAGTTTAAACATATGCTATATATTCTGATTTTGGAAATGCCCCTTTTGGAAGTGAAAGTTCATGCTTTGTTTTCGACTGTGATTTGTTAAGGAGTAGTTCAGGGTTTGTTTAGATATCTTCAATGATTGATTCCAGGGTAGGGGTGGGAATTTTTTTCCAAGAGACTCCGCCATTGGAGATTTTTGGTAACTCTTGCCAGATGTGGTAGAGATTTGGTAGCATGAGTTTATTTTGCTTATTTTTGACAAATACAAAATGGTATATGTTTAACGCATAAATATATGCATGTTTCAGTATATGTATACATTGTGGAATGGAATGATTACCACCGTCAGACTAACATCCATCACCTCCCATAGTTACTTTTGTGTAAATAACTATGATGAGTGGTGAGAGAATACTTAAGATCTACTCTTGTGGCAAATTTCAAGCCTATAATACATTATCATTATTTATAGTAACCATGTTGTACATTAGGTCTTCAGAGTTTACTTATGACTGAGAGTTTGTAGCATAAGTTTATTTAGGGCATGTTATTGGATAGACTGAGGTGTATAAGGTATTTAAGAATTTTGAAGCTAGGGGTGCGCCTGGGTGGCTCAGTCGGTTAAGCATGGGACTTCGGCTCAGGTCATGATCTCGCGGTCAGAGAGTTCCAGCCCAGTGGCGGGCTGTGTGCTGACACCTCAAGAGTCTAGAGCCTGCTTTGGATTCTTTGTCTCTCTCTCTGCCCCTCCCCTGCTGGCTCTCTGCCTCTCTCAAAATAAATAAACATTAAAAATATATAAAAAATAAAAGGATTTTGAACCTAGGTTGAGAGAATTTGAATCCTGCCCACCACTTAAATCTGAGGGAGTTTGAGCAATATTTCTGTGTCTCAGTTTCTTCATCCATTAAATCAGAATTATAATAGTATTTATGTCGCAGAGTGGTTTTGAAGATTACCTGAATTAGTACCTGTAAAGCTCTTAGAGGAGTACCCTGCACATTAGAAGACTGCTTAACTAATATTACCTATTGGTATTAAATGATGATTGTTAGTCATTCTCTATCAGTTTTCTGTATTCCCAAGAGTAATGAAAATGTGAGCTTAATTAGGATGGATGCTTGCTAGCAGGAAAATGAATCACATATTCAAATGGACCAAAAGAGGAGTTCTTAACATGAAGTCTTTGGACTGTGTTTATGGGTTTTCAGGCCAACAAAAATCTAAGATTATGTACAGGATTGTTGTATATACTTGTTGGTAATTTGGTGGGGAGGAAGTCTGTCATTTCATGATACTAATCAAAGTTGTATAAGACCCAACAAGGTTGATTCTTAGTGTAGAATCGAAGTTTGGGATAACTGGGAATGACTTTTGTTATAATCTTTTATAAAAGTAGCATCCAGCAATATGGAAATGGTTAAGTAACTCACACTCCATCCATGTGATGCGATGTTATACGATACTAAAAATTCTATTTATTAGTAACTTAGTCATTAGAAAAATATATATGTATATAATGTAACATTAAGAAGTATTTATTCTGAATAAAAATCTTTAAGAAATTAAGTTATATATGTATCTTGAACACTAAGATAACAATTTATAAGATACATTACAAGGGTTTAATAACTAGTGTATTAACTGGAGCCCAGTAGAGTTAAGCTCAAATATTTGAGCAGATGCTATGAAATAAGCATTTTTTCCCCTGTCTTTAGTTTGGAAAAGCATTGTGATCCTTCACAGAAGGTTCTCAGGTGTTGACGAAATACAATATTCAAGAATTGGTAGCGCGGAGGCTCATGGTTCATGGGTTCTAGCCCCTCATTGGGCTCTGGACTGACAGTGTAGAGCCTGCTTGGGATTCTCTCTCTCTCTCATTTCCCTGTTTTTACCACTTACATAGGCCAATTTAATCACAAATTTTTAAAAACATTTTATTTTTCTAAGTAATCTCTATATCTAGTGTAAGGTTGGAACCCACAGCCCCGAGATCAAGAGTCACTCACTCTGTGGACTGAGCCAGCCAGACACCCCTAATCACAGTTTTCTTAATGACTATAAGGTATCCCATTCTCCCAAATCATTAAAAAATTATTTTTAGTGAGAATAGCTTTTTATAAATTTTTATTTATTTATTTTTAGCTTTGAAAAATACTTTGTGTGTGTGTGAGAGAGAAAGAGAGAGAGAGAGCGCATGAGTAGGGGAGGGGCAGAGAGAGGGAGGAGGAGAAAGGAGGCTTTGTGCTGTCAATGCAGAACCCCAAACAAACCATGAGATCATGACCTGAGCCAAAATCAAGAGTCAGACACTTAACCCACTGAGCCACCCAGGCGCTCCAATGAGAATAGCTTTTTAAAACGATATTTCTGATGGAATTAATGCAGGCTTGTGAAATAAAATTATCCATGGTCCCAACATCCAGAAATAATCACTATTAATATTTAGAGCATATTTTCCCAAAATATTTCTACAAGCATGTATTTTTGTGTACGATTTTATTTCTGAATAATGGTATAACCCTAATTAAAAATTTAAAAGAAATCAAGACCTCTAGTTCTTAGTTTAATTTTTTAAAGTTTATTTATTTATTTTGAGAGAGACAGACACAGTGCTAGTGAGGGAGGGGCAGAGAGAGAGGGAGAGGGAGAATCCCATGCAGGCTCCCTGCTGTCAGCACAGAGCCCTGTTGTGGAACTTGGTCTCACAAACTGTGAGATCATGACCTGAACCAAAACTAAGAGTTGGGCCCTTAACCGACTGAGCCACCCAGGAGTCCCCCTCTAGTTCTTAGTTTAAAAGAGACATTCAGTGTCCTCATGGATTTTTGAATCATGGATCTATGGGGAAAGGTAAAATCCCAGTAGTCCCCTTCTTGTTTGAGAAATCTTCCAAGCAATTACAATTCTTAAGATAGAAATGGAAATTAAATTGAGAGACTTAATTAAAATTAATTTTAAAATGTCAGAATTGAGGGGCGCCTGGATGGCGCAGTCGGTTAAGCGTCCGACTTCAGCCAGGTCACGATCTCGCGGTCCGTGAGTTCGAGCCCCGCGTCAGGCTCTGGGCTGATGGCTCGGAGCCTGGAGCCTGTTTCCGATTCTGTGTCTCCCTCTCTCTCTGCCCCTCCCCCGTTCATGCTCTGTCTCTCTCTGTCCCAAAAATAAATAAAAAACGTTGAAAAAAAAAATTTAAAATAAAATGTCAGAATTGAAAGATAGAGATTTTTTTCCCCCATCTATTGGTATCTGTTTCATATTGATGATTTAAAATAACTAATCATATTGGGGCGCTTGGGTTACTCAGTTGGTTAAGCGTCCGACTTTGGCTCAAGTCATGATCTCATGGTTCCCGAGTTGGAGCCATGTCAGGCCCTGTGCTAACAGCTCAGAGCCTGGAGCCTGCTTTCAATTCTATGTCTCCCTCTCTCTCTGCCCCTCCCCACCTGGTGCTCTGTCTCTCAAAAATAAATAAATGTTAAAAAATAATAAAAATTAAATAAATAAATAAAATAACTAATCATATTATATATTGTTTTGTAAACTGATTTTTTTTCTTTCAGTGTATCTTGAAAATACTTTCTATTCCTTAACTGTTTTCTAAAACTTAGCATTTAATGATTACTTTAGTATTCCATTTTATGAATGTTTTATAAATTATTTAAGAAATCAGTTATTGGGTAGTAATGTTCAAACTGCCCGAGCAATTCTTTCAACAGGCTTTCTATGTGCTATTACTTACCCAACTTTTCACTTCATGGTCATTTCAGAGACAGGAACACTTTTTACCAAGTGGGATATAGGTGACACTCTGTGAATTGTTTGGCTGAATTTCTGAAGGATTCTTTACAGTATGAAGTAGACCATAAAATTTAATTTTACCTGCCATTTCTTTCTTGGCCTTTGTCCCCCACATCACTATGGAGAGGAAGGTGATGTTAGGGCTCCAGGAAACTGAGTCTATAGGTTTCTGGAGATTGGGTTATTGATAAAATTGCCCTTTTTTTTTTTTTTTTTTTTTTGTCGTCATTTACTAAGACATACGTAAACTGATGGAGACTCATGTCCTGCATGACTGTGATCTCTATCAGTTAACCATTTGTTTTCTTCCCTTTCCTTTGTTCTTGGGCAGCCAGAAGGGTCTGAGGAATATCACACATATCCCCCTGGGGGGGGGGGAGGGGAGGGTTTGTGAGGTATTAGCTTGCCTTATGCTCCCTCATCATATACATGTATGTTTATGTAAGTAGTTTTCCTGCCAAATATACAATTATACTATAAAACTATTTCCTAACCTACCTTCTACCAGCAATTTGTAGTTACCATCTTTCCATTATATCAAATAAGAATTTTACCTTCATTTTTAGTATTTTTTAAATTAAAATTTATTTTACTTTTTTAAAGTTTACTTATTTTTTTAGTAATTTCTACACCCAACATGGGGCTTGAACTCATGACCCTGAGATCAAGAGTTGCACACTCTTCACTGAGCTAACCCGGCACCCTCATTTTTCATGGGTTTTTAGTGCCATTGTGTGAATGCACAATAATTCATTCAACCTGCTAAAAGATATTTAGGTTCTTTCCAGCTTTTTTGGTCCCATTATAAACACTTCCCATACATCATTCTACATCATACCTTAAGTGTCCATTTCCCCACAACTTTAGTAATAAGTAGTATTATCAATTTTTCAAATCTAGTCCAATTCCTTTAATATGGATTTCCTTAGTTATTAGTTTTAACAAATGAGTTATTTCTACTTTCTAGAGAATTAGCCATGGTCAGGTTTCACAAGTTCACTTTTCCCCAGCCTGGGTTCCAAGAGAGATGGGTTGATAAATGAGATCATGCAGGTAGTATTGATGATTCTGGTTTTTTTTTTTTTTGTTTTTTTTTTTTTAATTTTTAACGTTTATTTATTTTTGAGACAGAGAGAGACAGAGCATGAACGGGGGAGGGTCAGAGAGAGGGAGACACAGAATCTGAAACAGGCTCCAGGCTCTGAGCTGTCAGCACAGAGCCTGACGCGGGGCTCGAACTCACGGACCGCGAGATCATGACCTGAGCCGAAGTCGGCCGCTTAACCGACTGAGCCACCCAGGCGCCCCAGTATTGATGATTCTGAACAGATATGTAGTGACTGGTGAGCTCTGAGGGCCTGCGAATGGTAGTTCATCCTCCCCCTGGGAAGGGATCCCAGTGTGCAAGTATAGTTTTGTCAGGATAAAGACCGCTAGCATGGGCTATGCAAGTTTTTCTCAAATTGTGACATTTGGACGAGCAACATCAAGTATCACTTGGGAACTTGTTAGAACTGCAAATTCTTAAGCCCAACCCTAAACACCTACTAAATTCCAAACTCTAAGAGTGAGGCCCTGCAAACTGTGTTTTAATAAGCCCTCCAGGGGAATGTGATGCACACAAAGTTTGATTACCAAACTTTGTTGCTCATTATGATAACCTGGCAGAAATTTTATAAAATCTGAGGGGAATTTAAAAATCCTGATTCCCAGGTCACACTCTGTACTAATTAAATAAAAATGAGAGATGTGAGCCAGGCATCAGTATATTTTAAAGACCTGCAGGTAATTCCAGTGTCTAGCAAAGTTTAGGAAATTCTTGTCCATAGTATTTTCTATGTTTAGGTTTAGGGACCCCAGCCACATTCCTGAGTCTTAGAAAGAAGTTCTGGGTTAGATGATATAACCACTTCTTGGCTGGGAAGGTGGGAATGGAGGGAAATGGATCTGCTCAGGACAGGCCTAGACAATCCATTCTCAGGTCCAGATCAGCCTCCCTGGGGCAGAAGACTAACTGGAAACACTCCTGCTAAAGTATATGAATATGTGCTTCCATGCAAAAGAGTCTCTGCTCTGTGTCTGTCCTTGTGCAACTGATTTTCCTGTGGATTTGAGGACATCTGTTTGTTTAAACTACATACTACCTCTTATAACTTGTCTGTGTGTTGCTGGGGGGAGAGGGTTGTAGGAAGGGAGTAGTAGTATGACTTTTTAAAATTTGGGAGCTCTGAGGCAATTTTGTTCTTATGGCTTCACCTTCTTCCCCCAGCTCTAGCTTCTATGGACTCAGCTTCTCCAGCAAGTGACCTTTGAGGAAAACTAACCAGTTCTTGCAACTCTAAAATCATGGCTCATGTAAGTTGGTGTTTCTATTTAAAGTACGGTAATTTTTTTCAGGTTATATGAACATTCTCATTAGATATCCTGAAACTTCTTAATAGGGCCCCACCCAACAACTTCTTCCTAGTCTTCCATTCTAGCAAGGGATGGAATCAGGCAGCCCAGGCCCCTTCTGTGTGCCTCTCTCTTCTCCATCCATGTCCATGTGTATATTGACCAAATTATTCAGCATCTCCTAAATGTTCAGTCTTTGCCTAGAGCAGAGATAAAATAGAAGTGAAGTCCATAGAGGAAATTGTTTGATCTGCGACTCAGTACTGGAGATCACTGTAGAGCAGCTCCATCTAAAGGAATTATAATATGAGTTACCCATGTAATTTAAAATTTTCTAGTAGTCACATATTAAAAGTATAGAATTAATGTCGTTTTAAAATTTTTAGAGATATACAAAGAGAGAGTGCACACTAGTTGGGGATAAGGACAGAGGGAGAAAGAGAGAATCTTAAGCAGGTTCTATGCTCAGAGTGGAGCCTGATGTGGGGCTCGATCCCACAACCCTGGGATCATAACTTCAGCTGAAACCAAGAGTTAGACACTCAGCTGACTGAGCCACCCAGGCACCCCAAAGAATTAGTGCCTTAAGTGCACTAGGCAGCATATCATCTCATAAAGAGTATAGAATAATATGCAAGGCACTTATGTCATCTTGAACTTTTTAGTAGTCTCATTAAAAAAAGTAAAAAGTAACATGTACAGTTAATGTTTTATTCAGTATATATAGTCAAAATGTTATCATTTAAAGTGTAATCAGTATGGAAATTATATTTTACATTTTTTTCTTTCTAAGTCTTTAATATCAGGTATGTATTTCATAATTATAGCACATCTAAATTTGGACTAGCCACAATTTAAGTGCTCAATAACTACATGTGTCTAAGTTAGAATACTGGACATTGCAGCTTCAGAGATTTTGTATAACTTAAATTTTAAATATGACTTAATATATTTAAAAGTATAGAAACATGAATATAATCATTACTAAGTCTAACACAAATGGACTATTGTTTAGTAAATTATAAATATTCAGTAAAGTATTTGTTATAACAGAAAAAATGCTAATGATACAATGATGAAGAGAGGTCTGGAAGAAATTTTTTAGTTTTATACAAACTCTACTTTTTAAATTTATTTTTTTATGTTTTTGAGAGAGAAAGAGAAGTGGGGGAGAAGGGCAGAGGGGAGAGAGAGAGAGAGAGAGAGAGAGAGAGAGAGAGAGAGAATCTTAAGCAGGCTCCATGCTGAGCAGAGCTCAAAGCAGGGCTCAACACGGGCTCTATTCTACGACCCTGGAATCTTGACTTGAGTCGAAATCAAGAGTCAGACACTCAAGCGACTGAGCCACTCAGGCACCCCCAAACTCTACTTTTTAAAAATAGAAATTTTATGGTTCATTTGGAAGGGAAAAAAATCCATCAATTTTTTTTCTAATCCTTAAAGGAAGGGAAAAAAATCCATCAATTTTTTTTCTAATCCTTAAAGGAAAAGGAGTTAGAATGAAACACATTTATTGAGAATTTTTTTAGGCCCATTTAAGCCCATTGCAAGCAGTGTTTTTATGATCACTATTCCAGTTAATTGTGAAATTCTGATTAATTTATGTGAACGTATCTAGAAGTAAATAAAATTAAGTATCCCACAGTGCTTAATTAAGGGAAGTATCTCCCTTCCCACAGGAAGTTTTGTCTCTAGCAGTGGTTGGCAAACTACAGCTCATGAGCCAGATTCGTCCCTTGGCCTGTTTTTATTTTTATTTTTAAAAATTTTTTTAAATTTCTTTAATGTTTATTTTTGAGCATGAGTAGGGGAAGGGCAGAGGGGAGGGAGACACAGAATCTGAAGCAGTCTCCAGGCTCTGAACTGTCAGCACAAAGCCTAATGCAGGGCTCAAACACATGAACCACAGGATCATGACCTGAGCCAAAGTCGGACCGACTTAACCGACTGAGCCACCCATGTGCCCCCTTTGTCCTGTTTTCATACAGCCTTTGAGCTAATTATGTTTTGAAGGAATTGTTTAAAAAAAGAAGGGAAAGGGAAAGGATATGGAACAGACCATATGTGGCATGCAAAGCTTAAAATATTGGCCCTTTACAGTAATAAATAATTTTAGAAATAATACATGGGTTTGTCATTTCAGCATTTGGTGATGTTCAGAGATGTGGCTGTAGACTTTTCTCAGGAAGAGTGGGAATGCCTGAACTCATATCAGAGGAATTTGTACAGAGATGTGATATTAGAGAACTATAACAACTTGGTGTCAGTGGGTAAGCTTATCTGTGTCATATAATTTAGAAATTCATAGGACTGAATTTCACGACTGTCTTTCTGGAAGCTAGCTGAATATTTTCTTTGTATTTAGGAATAGGCACCTGCAGCCATTAAGCATTTAAATAGCTCCTTCAGCTTCCCCGATAATTTAGTGACCTTTATGTCTTTCTTTGCCTTCTCCGTAATTACTTCTCTTTAATGACAGCTAGATATAAATTCTGAGACACTTATAGAAAAACCAGTTACCAAAGAAATCTGGTTTCTTATTGCTATAAATGGTCTATTATCTGTTACTTCACCTGAATGTGAGTAGGAAGACCAGAGGTATCTGGCTCCGCATATCTATTTAAAAAGCTTATACAACATATGTGTTGCTGGGTTGAATCAACAGTTTATTAAAACTCAAGTGGACCATTGAATTTACCACAACAGACGTATTACCTTTTAAGTGATTTATGCGTAAAAGTTTAAAATACATGAATTTTGCATTTGATATTGGATGAATATCCTGGCAAGAAACTAATTATTTTCCTCTTAGCAGAAGAACAAAAAATAGCAAAAATATCTAATAAAAGTCCCTAATAAGTATGCATAGCGTGTACTGTGTACTAAATACTCATCCAAACACTTTACATTTATTAAATCAAACCTCACAACAGTCCTTTGGCTAGATACAGTATTTCCTTTTTACAACAGAAAAATAAGGCCATAGTGACCCAGGTAGCAGAGCCAGGATTTGAAAACCAGTGTTCTCAAATCATTATTTCTTCTTTAAAAAAAAAAAAATCATTCCTTCCTCCTAAGAGACAGAGTTTGTATGAGTTTAAATAAGACAATGTTCCTACTTCTGTTCTTGTTATTCCTTGTGATCCTGAAGTAACACTATTATGAATGTTTTTTTCAATCCCATTACTCGATTTCATTCTGCAGGCTTGATCAAGTAAATTCTTTATTACATACCCTTATGTTTTTTTCAAGCAGGGTATACCATTTCTAAGCCAGATGTGATTACTCTACTAGAGCAAGGGAAAGAACCCTGGATGGTTGTGAGGGATGAGAGAAGAAGAAGGAGCCTAGGTGAGTAAGTGCTAATCAGGCAGAGATACATGGTTATGGCATGGCATGGCCTACTGGTTGGGAAGGAAACGCACACCATAGATACTGGTAATGAAGAAAAGACCTGAAACCCGGGAAGAAAACTTAGATCTCAGCATGAGCCACCAAGGAAATTTCATCTGTACTATGGCTTGCTACTTGTTTCTTCACTTCTATTTCCCTGTCATTTCAGTGGGGGAAAGCTTTCTTCCATAATGACAACCTTTTTTTTAAATAAGGAAAAATTTTTAAATGTTTATTTATTTATTTTGAGAGAGTGGGAAAGGGAGAGAGCATGGGTAGGGGAGGGGCAGAGAGACAGGGAGAGTGAAAATCCCAAGCAGGCTCCATGCTTAGCCCTGAGCATGGTGGGTTCCACCTCACGAATGTGACATGACGACCTGAGCTGGTATCAAGAGTTAGGTGCTTAATGGAATGAGCCACGCAGGTACCCCTGTAATGACAACCATTTTACCTGTACTTTGGATCTAATCTTTTTGTTTCCAATCCATTTTTTGTATATGTATTTCTTCATTGCTCTTTTCATAAAGTTTACATTGTAGTAGGGAAGTCATACAATAAACAAACACATGGGTTACCAAATATCATAAGTGATTAAGTATTATGAAGAAAAGTACCTTATGTGGATCCTGAGAAACTTAACAGAAGACCATGGGGGAGGGGAAGGGAAAAAAAAAAAAAGTTAGAGAGGGAGCCAAACCATAAGAGACACTTAAAAACTGAGAACAATCTGAGGGTTGATGGGGGGTGGGAGGGAGGGGAGGGTGGGTGATGGGTATTGAGGAGGGCACCTGTTGGGATGAGCACTGGGTGTTGTATGGAAACCAATTTGACAATAAATTTCATATTAAAAAAAAAGAAAAGTAGGTAGGGTAAGAATATGGAGAATTATGATGGGTGAGTTGGGTAACTTTAAATAGGGTGGTCAGAGGGGCGCCTGGGTGGCGCAGTCGGTTAAGCGTCCGACTTCAGCCGGTCACGATCTCGCGGTCCGTGAGTTCGAGCCCTGCGTCAGGCTCTGGGCTGATGGCTCGGAGCCTGGAGCCTGTTTCCGATTCTGTGTCTCCCTCTCTCTCTGCCCCTCCCCCGTTCATGCTCTGTCTCTCTCTGTCCCAAAAATAAATAAAAAACGTTGAAAAAAAAATTAAAAAAAAAAAA
Source organism: Neofelis nebulosa (assembly GCF_028018385.1). Taxonomy (NCBI): domain Eukaryota; kingdom Metazoa; phylum Chordata; class Mammalia; order Carnivora; family Felidae; genus Neofelis; species Neofelis nebulosa. Next base: position 17,071,202 of record NC_080798.1, on the reverse strand, counting down.
ATAGGGTGGTCAGAGAACAGGAAGCAGTTTGAAGAGGCTCTAGCTGGTCAAAGATGGAACTATTTGACTATACACATAACTGCAATATGTTATAATACATAAAATATGCTTAATTCCATACATTCTTAGTGTTACTAATAGTAAATTGTTCACCATTGGAAACTACTAGAGATTTAACTTATTAGAAAATATAAATATAAAGGAAAAGAAGTATTTTGCATTCTTTATAAGAACTGTACCAATAGGTATTAGATGGATGTTTTTCTTAAAAGTATTCAGTGAATAAATGAAAGATGACAGAATTAGAGTATTACCATTTTGGAACCCATAATGAACAACTGAATCTAGGCATTGAACATCAATACTGATAATGTCACAGAAATAGAGAAAATCAGACATACTTCTTCTAATGAAAGGATACAATATCACCTATGAAGTAACTTTGCCAATAAAATTGGTCCTAAGTCTGATCAAGTTTCTAAAGCCAACTACCAATTTATGGGAAGAAGATAGAGGAACATGTTCTACTGCCCCTTAGGAATGTAGTCCGCAAAATTAAGAAATGGGAAACACTATGGGGTCAAAACCGTTTCTTCAACAAATAAATTACAAGGGAAATTGAAAGATTGCAGGAGAACCAACCTATAGATTAAAAGACATGTAAAAGACCTGTTAACCAGTTGTATTCTATGGACTTCTTGGGGGAATAAATTTACTATTTTTAAATTACTTAAAATTTTATCTTTGAGACAGTTGTAAGTATGAACACTCATTTTTGATATTCTTAAAGAGTTAGTGTCCATTTTTTTAGATTTGGATAATGGTATTATTAGAGATAAATCCTGTAAGTAGAAAAAATGAATATATGGTATTTGTGTCAAATAATATGAGAAGAGTGGATTGGGGTGTGCATTGGCCTGGGTTGGTCAGGGGTTGATGGTTGTTCAGGCTGGGTCATAGATGTGTAGACATTTATTAAACTATTCTACTTTTGTGTATGTTAAAGGTGCTCTGTGGTAATCTTTTAAAGTTTTTGGGAAATAAAAAGAAAATGAGAGATGAGACCGTGTTAAAAATATATACAACTTTTTGAAGGAATTCTGCCATAAAAGTAGACACATAGGATACAGGAAATGTCTTCTACGATATGAGGTATTAGAACATATTAAATGTTGAAGGGAATGATTTCAAAGAAATGAAAATTGATGGAGTAGAAAGATCGATAATATTGTACGGAATGGCCTTCAGTAGATGGGAAAGAATAGGAGCCAATTTATGAAGAAAACCCATGCTTATGACAATGATACGGACACAGATTGGTTGAATAATGTGAAGGGGAGAATACGTATTTTTCTTTCAGTTGCTTCTGATTCCTTGTTTAAGTAAGCAGTAGGATTATCAGCAGAATGTGAGGATTATTTAGTATTTTATTAGGATTCAGTATGGATTATTTAGTATTTAGTAAGTATTGATTCTCAGAAGTACAATTCTGTGGTCATAGGGTTTTAATATTTACAGACTTCTTGATACATTAACCCTGGTGTTAATATAACCAATACTGCCTCTGTCATAAATATTCTGTATTCCATATTATCTTGTATCAGTAACAACAAAGAAAGGTAATGAAAGACATCATACCTCAGAAAACAAATTAATTCTGTGACCAGGTAACATGATCTTCGTTTTCTTTTTAATTTAAGCTGATACCCTGCAAAAGGAAAGAACATTTCTCCTTTCATATTGATCTAAGATGGGCTAACACTGTGTTTTCCTATTAGCATTGTTTCCTAAAGTTCTTGATTCAGTAGAATCCAAAGTAGTGTTTGGTTTATTAATTTTAAATAGTTAAATATTTTACATATATCTTAAAAATCAAAACATTAAAATTCCTTACCATAGGCCAGTCTTTGGATGTTTAGTTTGGCCTTTGGTTTCATTGTAGGTCCAGCCAATTTTTTCTTGTATAGATCATATATATATTACATAGGCTATTATTTCTAGTTTCAGTTTAAAGTAGAACAAGAACCTAAAATATTTAGCTTTGTTTTTATAGAAATGATTGTCTTAGTAGCTTGCAAGGATAAGAACTGGCATAAACAAATATGGCTGACTTTTTGTTTACAGAAATCATAAGATTATAGTTCAGTGTTCATACTATAGAGTAGTCTCCTAGGTGAGAATTTTCAACATGCCAGGGTCTTAATCTGGCATGTCTTATAACGGGTGGGGGCATATATGAGAGTCTCAGGTTCACTATATCCACTTTCAGAAATTTTATTTTTTTTATTTTTTTTATTTTTTTTTTTTTGGGACAGAGAGAGACAGAGCATGAACGGGGGAGGGGCAGAGAGAGAGGGAGACACAGAATCGGAAACAGGCTCCAGGCTCCGAGCCATCAGCCCAGAGCATGACGCGGGGCTCGAACTCACGGACTGCGAGATCGTGACCTGGCTGAAGTCGGACGCTTAACCGACTGCGCCACCCAGGCGCCCCAAGAAATTTTTTTTTTAATGAAAACCTTTAAATTTATAGGATGTGTGTGTGTGTGTGTGTGTGTGTGTGTGTGTGTGTGTGTTTTAGATTTTATTAAGTAATCTCTATACCTAATGTGGGGCTTGAACTTACAACCCTGAGATAAGTGTTGCATGCTCCAACAACTGAGCCAGCCAGGCACCTCTATAGGATAAATTTTATAACTTGTTCTACTTTGTGGTGTGTGTGTGTGTGCGAGAATATGGAAATTTTGTCTTAAGTTTGTGTATATTTATATATATTTTGTGTACTGTCTGCTCATCTCCTTTATTCTATTTTTCCATTCCATTGTTTAATGTTTCTTATGTCAATTTGTGTGAGCATTTATGCTGTGAACACTTTCTCATTTTCTTACAAATATTTTGGCTTACTTTTATTTTAACTATGACTTTCCTGTTTTTAAATTTTTTTATGAGTTTCCTTTTCCATTGCTGGTTTTTACTTTTTAAATTTATAAGTAAATCCTTTGAAATTACCATTTATAACGTTTGTCATACCTTTATAGCCTCCTACGTATTTACTACTGTTATTTAGCTAATTACTAGTCATTTAATATGTCATTTATATCTTATTTATCTTAATGAAGACTTAAATTGACTTTTTCCTAAAGATTCTTACAAAGTTGCCATAATTTTTTATTGCTTTTTTGGGGTAGGGAGATGGAGACAGAGAGAAGGGGAAGAGGGAAAGTGGGAGAATGGAAGGAACTAAGGGGAGAGGGAGGGAGGAAGACACACAGATTTCATAGTGATATATATATTTTTTAATTTTATGTTTTATTTATTTTTTAGAGAGAGACAGAGTACGTGTGGGGGAGGGGCAGAGAGAGAGGGAGACACAAAACCCAAAGCAGACTCCAGGCTCTGAGCTGTCAGCACAGAGCCTGACGCAGGGCTCAGACTCATGAACTGTGAGATCATTACCTGAACCAAAGTCAGACGCTTAACCTACTAAGCCACCTAGGTGCCCCCATAGTGATATTTTCTATGATCATTTACCTGTCTCTGCTTATATTTTATCTACACTATTTAAATCATTGTTACTTTTTAATGTTTTCAGTAATCCTTTTCTAAGCAAAGTTACTGAAACATAAATGTATACAAAAAAAAAAAAAATCCAGAAATCATAAGGAAACAGCTTACTGAATTTTCACGAAGTGATCACACCCATCTGACCGGCAGCAAAATAGAGATTTGCTGGGATATTAGAAGCTCCCTCCTGGGGTGCCTGGCTGGCTCAGTTGGAAGAGCATGTGACTCTTGATCTCAAGGTCCTGAGTTTGAGCCCCACATTCTGTGGAGAGAGTTCTTAAATAAATAAAAAACTCAAAGAAAAAAAAGAGAGAGAGAGAGAAGTAGCGGCTCCCTCCTAACTCCTTCGAGTCATTCCTCCCCACTGAAATTAACCACTATCCTGACTGTTAGCAACTCCACAGATTAATTTTACTTTTTTTGAAACTTATAAAATGGAACCATACAGTATATGTTCTTTTATGTCTGGCTTTTTTACTCACCATTATGTTTGTGAGATTGATCCATGTTGTTGCATGTACTTGTATATTATTCATTCTCCTTGGTATACAGTATTGTGTTGTTTCAGTATGTTTTAATTTGCATAGCCATTCTGATGGATTCTTTCCAGTTTGGGCATATTAAAACTAGTGTTCCTGTATTCTCAGTTTTTAAAAATACCATTTTCATTTTGAAAAGTAGTGAACTCTTAATTGGAATTTTTTTGAGGAAATACACATTTGAGAAAAACATCTCTTTGCTCAGAATTTTATTAGCATGCTAGTATGGTATAAAACTGTTCTTATGCCTGAAAAATCATGAAAATACTCTCTAGGTAGAATCTAAATGGCATTGGCTTTGAGGACTCTGGGGAGAGTATAGGGAAGGGCATGAAGGAACTAAACAGGCTGTTTGTAACATAGATGTGTGTAGATATATAAACTGAAATAAAGATGAGCTTCTTGTTACCTTGTGAAAACAGGCAAAGTTTACTCATGACTATGCAAGGTAGAAAATCAGATGTAGTGGAGATACCTAAGTGAAAGTAGACAATTGGGAAGATGATCAGATGTGAAGACATCACCATTTTTCATTTATATATTTGACTGAGATAGATGTGCTTTTGTTTCCTATCTCTATAGGAAGTAATAAAAAATATTTAATCTGTAATAAGGTATAAGATTAGAGGCAAGGGAACATATGCAATAACTGTTAACCAATTATGAGATTTCATAATTAGTAGTTACTATATGCTATGAGTTTGTTATTCAATGATAAATGAAAGGTTGCTTCTGCCCTTGGGAAGGTTTAAGGTAAGAAAATAAAGAGAATTTAAAAATGGGAAAAGTAATTAATATGTAACAACAAAATCAAAAAAGTGTTAAGAAACATGGAACAAGTTACTGGGATAAAAAATAAAGTATATAAATTAGATGAAGTCAGCATGGGTCTGATTTTTTTTTTTTAACATTTATTCATTTTTGAAAGGCAGAGAGAGACAGAGCACAAATGGGGGAGGGGCAGAGAGAGAGGGAGACACAGAAACAGAAGCAGGCTCCAGGCTCTGAGCTGTCAGCACAGAGTCCAATGTGGGGCTCAAACTCACGGACCGTGAGATCATGACCTGAGCTGAAGTCGGCTGCCTAACCGACTGAGCCACCCAGGTGCCCAGAATGGGTCTGATTTTTAACATGGTATCTAAAGGATGAAAGGAACCCAACTATGTAGAAAATGCAAGTTGAAATTCCTATGAATTTAAATTGTCAGTGAAAAGCTCTAAGAAATGGAAAGATTATGACATATTCTAGGAGCTGAAAGGAGGCTAGCGGGATAGGAATATAGGGAGCAAAGCAGGCAGTGGCTTGAGATGATATGATAAACAAAGGCCATGTTATTCATGGTAAGATGTTTGTGCATTATTCTAATTAAAAAGAGTAATCATTAAAAAATTTAAAGATTCTCAAACTTTGATGAGGTTTTTAGCTCGTTTACTTGAAATTGAGCTTTATTTTCTATTATAAAGTTTTTTTATATGCTTGTTTGCTTTTTCTAGAATAAGAAGATAGCATGTATTTATCTTGTTTTCTTTCAGATTTAGAATCCAGATATGACACTAAAAAGTTATTTCAAGAAAAGGATATTTGTGAAATGAATTTATCTCAGTGGGAGATAATGGGAAGAATTAGAAGTTGTGGCCTTGAAAACTCCTTTATCAGAAAAGATTATAAATATGAGAAGTTCGAGGGACAAGAACACCTTCAAGAGGGATATTTCCGGCAAGTGAAAAAAACCACCTCTGAAAAAATGCCCACTTACAGAAAACTCACTTCTCTTACTCTGTATCAGAGTATCCATAATAGAGAGAAACCCTATGAATGTGGGGATTGCGGGAAGGCCTTTAGAGTACGCCAACAACTTACTTTCCATCAGAGAATTCACACTGGCGAAAAACCCTATGAATGTAAAGAATGTGGAAAAGCCTTTAGACAGTGTGCCCACCTTAGTCGACATCAGAGAATTCATACTTCTGACAAACTCCTTGAATGTAAAAAATGTGGAAAGATCTTTACATGTGGTGCAGATCTTCGAGTACATCAGAGAACTCATATTGGTGAGAAGCCCTATGAATGTAAGGAATGTGGGAAGGCGTTTAGAGTAAGAGGACAACTTAATCTTCATCAAAGGATTCATACTGGTGAGAAACCCTATGAATGTAAGGAATGTGGGAAGACCTTTAGACAGTATGCACACCTTACACGACATCAGAGACTTAATATTGCTGAGAAGTGTTATGAATGTAAGGACTGTGGGCAGGCTTTTTTGTGTAGTACAGGCCTTAGAGTACATCACAAACTTCATACTGGTGAAAAACCCTATGAATGTAAGGAATGTGGAAAGGCCTTCAGGGTGCGGCAACAACTCACTCTCCATCAGAGAATTCATACTGGTGAGAAACCCTATGATTGTAAAGAATGTGGAAAGACTTTTAGTCGTGGCTATCATCTCACTCTCCATCAGAGAATTCATACTGGTGAGAAACCTTACGAATGTAAGGAATGTCGGAAGTTCTTCCGTCGTTACTCAGAACTTATTTCACATCAGGGTATTCATATTGGAGAGAAACCCTATGATTGTAAGGAATGTGGGAAGACCTTTAGACTGTTCTCACAACTTACCCAACATCAGAGTATTCATTTTGGTGAGAAACCTTATAAATGTAAGGAATGTGAGAAGACTTTTAGACTGCTATCACAACTTACTCAACATCAGAGTATTCATACTGGTGAGAAACCCTATGACTGTAAGGAATGTGGAAAGGCCTTTAGACTTCATTCATCACTTATTCAACATCAGAGAATTCATTCTGGTGAAAAACCATACAAATGTAAGGAATGTAAAAAGGCATTTAGACAACATTCACATCTTACTTACCATCAGCGAATTCATAATGTAACTAAATAATTTAGGAAAGCCTTCCACTGTGAATTTTGTGTTAAGGGGCATTAGAAAATAAATTCTAGGGGAAAAGTTTTTGAATATAGGAATCCCTTTTGCTTCGTGCTTACAGCTAACCTAAATAGTTAGGTTTTCTTTGAAGGAAAGGATAAATTTCATGAATTTTTAGAAGCCTTTTCTCATCATTAAAAACTATGTTAAACTTTGGGAAATGTGTTCTAGAAAGAAACTCTTTTTTAAAGGAGTGAATATAGAAGAGCTTTTAATCTTACCTATCATCGCCTCTATTTTTCCCATCTGTATAATATATCTATGAAGGTTGCTAGGGCACTATCTCATTCCAAAAACTGATAATTGAAAGGAAAATCATTTAGCCTGCATTTCCTGTTGAACTGTATTTTAGAGTAACTAGAAGTTGATGAGCTAAAGTTCTTTATTAGAGAATTTTGCAGCACATAATGAAATAATGGATCTAGGCACAATTCTCAGTGGAGGTTAAGACAAGTAGATACCCACTGATCAATTTTAATCTCAAAATAGGACAAAACATTTTGTGCCCCCTAATAAGTTACAGTAAGACATACACATGTTGCCAAAAAATATTGAACTGAATCTAAGCATCAAGATCTAACTCCCAGTTTAGGGAAGAATCACAGAACAGAAGAACATGACACAAGAAGAAGCAATGAAACAAATTTAAAATGTGGGTAATTCCACGAGAGAAATGACCTGCCTTCAAATTCAATAAAATAGCATTGAAAAAAGGGAGGTGGAACTCTTAAATATTAAGAGTCTGAAAAAATGTATATCAATCAAATGCAGTGAACTAGATCACAAGTTGAACAAATATGTAAAAAGGACATTTTTATGACAGTTGGGGAAATGGGAATATTGACAGATAATACTAAGAAATTATGTTTTTGTTAGGTAGCATCGTAGTTATATAAAAATGTTAGAGATAAGTTTATACACATAAGATGGTATGATGTCTGGAACTTTTTAAAAGTGCTCATGCGGGGCACCTGGGTGGCTCAGTCGGTTGAGCAACTGACTTTGGCTCAGGTCACGATCTCACAGTTTGTGAGTTTGAGCCCCATGTCGGGCTCTTGGCTGACAGCTCGGAGCCTGGAGCCTGCTTTGGATTCTGTGTCTCCCTCTCTCTCTGCTCCTCCTCTGCTCATGCTCTGTCTCTCAATAATAAATAAATGTTAAAAAATTTTTTTAAAAAAAAGTGCTCATGCAAAAGAAAAGGATAAGCTTGTTAAAGTGATGGTAAGATAAGTCTTGAGTACATAGTTTTTGTTTATTTTGTTCTTGCTATTTTCTTTTATGTATTTGAATTTTTCCATAATATTATTTTAAAGATAAAATTAGCTCTGGAATTTTAACCAAGTTGAAGTAAATGATTTTTTTAAATGACTGCATATCAAAATTTCTGGGTGTTGTCAAAGTTCTGCACATTGGGATATTAAATATGCTATACTGTATTTGGGAAATACAGATGGAAGATCCAAATTTTATCTAGTTCACCTATTACTACCTCTGTTACCATGCCTGTCCCACAGTACTTCATATGTTTAAAGAATGAGTTTAAAAAGCAGTTACTACAACTAAATGTGGAAATTAATGGACTAGACCTTCATTGTCAAATAAGATAGTTGCCAGCAACATGTTGAGCGCTCAAAATTGAGCACTTGAATTGTGGCTAGTTCAAATTAAAATGGTGTTAGGTATAAAATACACATGAGGTTTTGAAGATTTAGTTTTTAAAAGAATGTAATGTATATTGTTTCTCACAGTGTTTCTCTGCTGTGATATTCAGTGGGATATTCAGAACCCAATTTAAGTGTCTTTCTGCTTCCAAGTGGCATGTTTGCATGCTAAGGTCTTGGTTCTACCCTGAATCATCCTTTGTTTTCCTCCCCTTCATGGAAGGTAGCCCGTGTTTATAGCTGAATAGTTTTCTCAGACTGTTTTTAGCCTGTAGATGTCTTGGGATCCCAAGGCCCTTTCACTTTGTACTATTTCTGTCCCATTAGGTTCAAGCTTGCAGTGCTTCAAGTAGTACCATTGTCTTAAAAAACGTATTTTCTTTTTTTTTTTAATTTTAAAAAATTATTATTTTGAGAGCATGCACACAAGCAGGGGATGGGCAGAGAGAGAAGGAGAGAGAATAACAAGCACGCTCTGTGCTATCAGCATGGAGACCATCACCAGGCTCCATCTCAACACTAAGATCATGACCTGAGCTGAAATCAAGATGTGGTGTCAATCTTCAACTGAGCCACCCAGGCACCCCTAAAAACTGTATTTTCTATGAATTTTATTAGGGTTCACTCAAAGAATCAACAGGCTCTTCTCTATTAGGTTCCCTATGAGGCTGCTGTAGAAAAATGAGTTTGAAATTGTTAGAAGCCCTAGTATTTCACAGGAAAGATAAAAGTTGGGTTCATCATTATTTGGAGGCTATATTTTCAGGACAGCACTATATATTTGATTCCCACCCCCACCCCAGGCCCATTATAACTTTGAAAACCCTTTGCTCTCTGGAAACACTGCCATGGAACCCTCTATGTTTCCTTGAAATTTATTTGAAATATGCAGCAATTGATAGGAGTAAAATGTGATTTTTCTCTTTTGCTATGTTATGATGGATTACATTTATGAATTTTCAAATATCGATCAAGACTTACATCACTGGAATAAGCTCCATTTGTTTGTAGTGTACATTTTGTATGCAGTACATAAATACATTGCTGGATTTGCTGAGATTGCTATGATGTGCTAATATTTTGAGGATTTTTTTTTTTTAGGATCTTTGTATCTATATTCATGAGGAATACTAGTTTGTAGTTTTCTTGCATTCTACTGTCTTTGCCTCATTTTGCTATTAAGGTGATTATGGCCTCACAAAATGAGTTTCACAGAATTGCTTCCTTTCCATTTCTGGTAGAGATAGTGTTGAATTGTTAATTATTCTTCAGATGTTTGGTAGGATTCTCCAGTGAAGCCATTTGGGCCTTGAAATTCATGTGTTCACATCCTAACCCCCAATATAATGACATTAGGAAGTGGAGCCTTTTGGAGGAAATTAAGTTACAATGGTGGATCCCTCCTGATTGAGATTAGTCCCCTTGTAAAAGGGATCCCAGAGAGCTCTCTTACATTTTTGTGCCATCTGAGGATACAAGAAAATGGCAGTCTTTATTCTGGAAGACAGTTCTTGCCAGAAACTAACTGTGCTGGCACACTGATGTCAGACTTCAGCCTCAAGGATTGTGAGAAATAAATTGCTGTTGTTTATAAACCACCCCATCTATTGTACTGTGTTATAGCAGACTGAAATGAATGAGACAGATATTGGTACCAGAAGTGGGGTGCTAATGTAACAAATAGCTAAAAATGTAGAAGTGGCTTTGGAATTGAATAATAGGTAAAAGCTGGAAGAGTTTTTAGATGCATGCAAAAAATAGAGACATTAATGGTGATTTTGGTGATATCTCAGAAAAGAGCTGAAGAGAAAACTTCAACCTTAGAGAATACATTATCGACAGAATGTTCATAGAAATGAATGGTAAAGGCAGTACAGATGAAGTCTCAGGTGGAAGTGAGGAACATATTGGAAACTGGAGGAAGGCAGTTCTTTTTATAAAGTGACAAAGAACTTGGTGAAATTGCATTCCATTCTAGTGTTTTGTGGAAAGTAGAACTTGTAAACAATAATGAAGTTGAAGGTGTGGCTTGGCTCCTGGCTGATTACAAAAAAATGCCAAGTAGAGAGAAATTACTTAACAATGGAATTTTTCACATGAGATTTGGGAAAGTCTCAGCTGAATAGTTAAGTAGTGTTAAAGTGAGAGTATTGATTGGGAAAGAATGGGATCCTGTAAGATGGTATGGGGACAAGTGGGAAGGCTCTGACGTAGCTGTGACATTGAGCTCCTATATTCTGAGTCTTCTTCCCAGTAGAAGCAGCCTCATCAGCAGAGGTGGCCTTTCCATCCCTAGTGGCAGTGTCATCCCCACCCACAGTGACATCAGCCTTTCCATTTCCATCTGATGGAATTAACTATGCGTTGCTTGAGGAAACTAATGACCTCCCTTGAGGTAGTGGCCATGCAAGACAATGCTACTTCTCAGAAACCCCCACAACCACCCCCTTTTGTTTCTAGACCTATCACTAGACTCTGTCCCAGCAGGCTCCTAAAAGTGCAGTGCAAAGTGTGACCCATGAGGAGGGGTGCTACAGTCCAAAAGAACAACCTGAGTTTTCTAACTTAGAAATCCAGGGAACAAGTGTGGAAATGGATACTAAGTGTGTGGCACTGTAGTGGAAGGAACATGATTGGAAATTTGGACAATGAAATCTGGGGGAGAGGTAGGTGGGTAGACCTCTCTGAGTTAGGGCAAAAAAATTGAAGATACCTGTGTCCCATATAAATGAGTGACCTCAGCAAAGGAGGATTTTAATAATCAAGTGGACAGGATGGCCCATTCTGTGGCTAATAGTTTCTTTCCCCAGCCACCCTTGTTACCCAATGGACCCATGAACAAAGTGGCCATGGTGGCAGGGATGGAGGTAATGCATGTGATCAGCAACACGGACTTCCACTCATCATAGCTGACTTGGCTATGACCATTGCTGAGTGCTCAATCTGCCAGAAGCAGAGACAATACTGAGCCCCCCAACATAACACTATTCCTTCAGGTGTTCAGCTAGCTACTGGAAGCAGGTTGGTTACCTTCGATCACTTCCATCATAGAAGAGACAGCGTTTTGACCTTACTGGACTAGAAACTTAACTCTGGATATGGATTTACTTTCCCTGCATGCCAAGCTTCTGATAAAACTACCATCCATGGACTTAGAGAATGCCTTATCCACTGTCATAGTATTCCTCCTGGCATTACTTCTCATCAGTTACTACTAATTTGATGATAGACTGGTGCTTGGCATGTAATTTTTATATCATCCTGACTTGTGAAGGGGAATAATTAACAGGCTGGAAAATTTTTCAATTTTTACACTCTATTATTTATTGAATAATTTCTTCCCTTATCATTGTGTCCTGTTGTCTGCTTCTGAAATACGTGTGTGTGTGTGTATATGTATAATATATATTTATATATATGTAAATATAGCATTGCAGAGACAGGAAAATGGCATAGAATATCCATTATAATTTTTTTATTGTTGCTGTTTTAATGTCCTTTAATATATATTAGTATTGTATCCTTCTAAACATTTTTACCTTTGCTCTTTATAAATAACTTTCTATAAAAATTGAGAAAATATACAGAAACATAATGAAAAAAAATCAAGATCACTTCTGTTTTCCTTTCTACCAAAGAAAATCTGTTAAGCTGCAAGGTGTTATACTGTATCCTATTCAGACAGGGTACTTAAAGAGGAAAATAAAAATTGAAATTTTTACAATATTAGATCTTCCATGCATTAAAACTAATTTAACTCTGTCAGCATAGAGCTGTCAGCACAGAGCCTGATGTGGGGCTCAAACTCAGGAACTGTGAGATCACGACCTGAGCCAGAGTCGGACACTTAACCAACTGAGCCACCCAGGCGCCCCTAGTCGTTACACTTTTAGATAAAGAGCTTACAAATTCCTTGCTTGGTTCAATCATAGATGCATTATACATTTTGTTGATTTCATGACTGGAAATGTTCTGTTACAGTATCTAATTGATCATTACTGATATATAAGAAGGCTATTGATTTTTGTATGAAGATTGCAACCTTGTCACCTTATTTCTGTTGTTTGGTTATTTTGTCTTTTTTTTGGATTATAGCTTCCAGGAATACATTCAGAGGTTTCTTAAATGCCAATTTATTTCATTGATGCTTAAATGAGAGTTTGGCACAGTCTGGAAATTGGTACAAATTGTTTTTCTCTCTGAATTTGATGATTTACTCCATTGTCTTCCTACATGAGTATAATCTGTGAAAGTATAACGTTAATGTATTTCTTATTCTTATGTATGTAAACTATTTTTTAAATTTTTCTTGAAACTTTCAGTATTTTTTAAAACTTATTTTTGGTATTTCAGGTATTACTATTTTACTTAATTTTTTCAAAGCCATCACTTTTAGAACCAGTTATTTTATTTACCATTTTAAAGGAAAGAAAACACTGAATTAAACTATGCTATGTCACTGATATTAAGATGCATTCTGGTCTCACAGATGTTAAAATCAAAATGTGTACCAGAATTAATGATAATTGGAATTTTATTAACTTGCTAGGGCTCTCTCAAATTGAGTACTTAACATCCTTCTTGGTTTTGAGGTTACTTTCATTGATTACTAGTTCAAACATTATCTCTCCTCAATTATTTCTATTATCTTCTGGGGCTTCTTTTAAATGGATGGTGGAATTTCTACTTCAATCTTTTATGTCAAGTTTTATTCTAATACTTTGCATCACTTTGTTATATTTGGTTCCTCTGACCTGTACAGCAATGAAATCTGGCTTCCTAATTCACAATTCAGCTGTATGCATTCTGTTTTTCAGTCCATTAAGTTTTTTTTTTTTTAACTTTTTTACTTGAAAATAATTATAGGTACACAGGAATCTACAGAAATGGTACATTTTACCAAGTTTCCATCAGTGGTTACATCTTACATAAAGTACAATATCAAAACATAGAATTTGGCATTAATATGACATATATATGTAGTTACATGTCATCATGAGTATAAGTATAGATTCACGTAATCACTACTGCACTAAAGATACAGAACTATTCCAATACAAAAATCTCTCTTATGCTGCCCCTTTATAATCACACCTGCACGTCACCTACCATCACTAATCCCTGGAAACCATTAATCTGTTTTAGATCTCTATAATTTTTTGTTGAAGTTACATAAATAGAATCCTACAGTATGTGACCTTTTGAGACTGGCTTTCAGAACTCAATGTTTTTGAGATCTAAGTTGTCACATCTATCAATAGTTTGTTCCTTTTTATTTATTTTATTTTTTTTTTGGATTTCTAGTCTTTTTTTTTTTTTTTTCAACGTTTTTTAATTTTTATTTTTGGGACAGAGAGAGACAGAGCATGAACGGGGGAGGGGCAGAGAGAGAGAGGGAGACACAGAATCGGAAACAGGCTCCAGGCTCCGAGCCATCGGCCCAGAGCCTGACGCGGGGCTCGAACTCACGGACCGCGAGATCGTGACCTGGCTGAAGTCGGACGCTTTAACCGACTGCGCCACCCAGGCGCCCCAGTTTGTTCCTTTTTAAATGCTGATAGCTCAGAGCCTGGAGCCTGCTTTGGATTCTGTGTCTCTGTCTCTCTCTGCCCCTCTCCAGCTCACGCTCTGTCCCTCTCACTGCCTCTCAAAAATAAATAAACATTTAAGCATTTTTTAAAAAAAGAATGAAATCTTGCCATTTGCAACAACGATGAAACTAGAGTGTATTATGCTAAGCAAAACAAGTCAGAGAAAGACAAATATGATTTCACTCACGTGGAATTTAAAAAACAAAACAGATGGGGGCGCCTGGGTGGCGCAGTCGGTTAAGCGTCCGACTTCAGCCAGGTCACGATCTCCCGGTCCGTGAGTTCGAGCCCCGCGTCAGGCTCTGGGCTGATGGCTCGGAGCCTGGAGCCTGTTTCCGATTCTGTGTCTCCCTCTCTCTCTGCCCCTCCCCCGTTCATGCTCTGTCTCTCTCTGTCCCAAAAATAAATAAAAAATGTTGAAAAAAAAAAAATTAAAAAACAAAACAGATGAACACAGGGGAAGGGAAAAAAGGTAAAAAGAGAGAGGCAAGTAAACCATAAGAGACTTAAATACAGAGAACAAACAGGTTTGCCGGGGTGGGCTAAATATGTGATGAGCATTAAGGAGAGCACTTGTTGGGATGAGCCCTAGGTGTTATAGAGAAGTGATGAATCACTGGGTTCTACTCCTGAAACCAATACTACACTGTATGTTAACTAGCTTTAAATAAATTTAAGGGGCGGCTAGGTGGCTCAGTCAGTTAAGCATCTGACTTCAGCTCAGGTCATGATCTTGTGATTTGTGAGTTCAAGCCCCGTATAGGGCTCTGTGCTGACAACTCAGAGCCTGGAACCTGCTTCAGATTCTGTGTCTCCCTCTCTCTGTCTCTGCCCCTCCCCGCCCACACTCCATCTGCCTCTCTCTCTCTCAAAAAATAAACATTAAAAAGTATTTTTAATAAATTTTTAAAATACTACAGTTAATACAAAAACTATAGGCTCATATTCCTGATGAATATAGATGCAAATATTCTTAGCAAAATATTAACAAATGAAATTCAACAGCATGTTGAAAGGATCATACACCACTATCAAGTGGGATTTCTCCTTGGGATGCAAGAATGGATGAGCCTAAATGTCCATCAACTGATGAATGGATAAAGAAATTATGGTTTGTATATACAATGGAATACTATTTGGCAATGAGAAAGAATGAAATATGGCCTTTTGTAGCAACGTGGATGGAACTGGAAAGTGTTATGCTAAGTGAAATAAGCCATACAGAGAAAGACAGATACCGTATGTTTTCACTCTTATGTGGATCCTGAGAAACTTAACAGAAGACCATGGGGAAGGGGAAAAAAAAGGGAGGGAGCCAAACCATAAGAGACTCTTAGAAACTGAGAATAAACTGAGGGTTGATGGGGGGTGGGAGGGAGGGGAAAGTGGGTGATGGGCATTGAAGAGGGCACGTGTTGGGATGAGCACTGGGTGTTGTATGGAAACCAATTTGACAATAAATTTCATATAAAAATTAATAAACATTTTAAAAAATTACAAAAAAAGAATGGATTAACTTGCAAATCAATAAATGTGTTATACCACATTAATTGAATGAAGGTTAAAAATATGATCACCTTATATGAAGAAAAAGTGTTTGATAAAGTTTAACATCCTTTCATATTGAGAACTTAAAAAAAACTGGGTATGAAAGAAATACATATAAAAATAATAAAGGCCATATTTGACAGACTCACAGCTAACATCCTATTTAACACTGAAAGGCTGAATGTTTTCCCTCTAAGATCAAGAACAACACAGAGTGCCCATCCATGCTCACCACCTATTCATATAGTACTGGAAGTTCTAGCCAGACCCATCAATACAATAAATAAAATAAAATAAAAAATACAATACAATACAATAAAAAATAAAATACATCCTAATCAGAAAGTAAAACTGTCTCTGTTTGTTAATGACATGACCTTACATATAGAAAATCCTAAAGATGCCACCATAAAACTGTTAGAACTAACAAGTTGAGTAAAGTTAACAGGATATAAAATCAACATACAAAAATCAGTTATGTTTCTATATACTAACACTGAACTCTCTGAAAAAGAAATAAAACAATCCCATTGAAAATAGCATAGGGGCGCCTGGGTGGCTCCATTGGTTAAGCATCCATCTCTTGATTTTGGCTCAGGTCATGATTTCATGGTTTGTGAGTTCAAGCCCCGCATTGGGCTTCACTTGATAGTGCAGAGCCTGCTTGGGTTTCTCTCTCTCTCTCTCTCTCTCTCTCTCTCTCTCTCTCTCTCCCTCTCTCTCTCTGCCCCTCTCCTGCTTGCTGTCTCTCAAAATAAATAAATAAACTTAAAAATTACCAAAAAATAGCGTAAAAAATAATAAAATACTCAGGAATAAATTTCACCAAGGAAGTAAAAGATCTGTACACTGAAAACTATTAAACACTGATGAAAGAAATTGAAGAAGACATAAATTAATGGAAAGGTATTCTGTATTTATGGATCAGAAGAATAATATTGTTAAGATGTTCATACTACCAAAGCCATGTACAGATTCAATGCAATATCTATCAAAATTCCACTGACATTTCTCACAGAAATAGAAAAAAAATAATCCTAAAATAATTTTGAAACCACAAAAGGCCCTGAATATCCAAATGCCATCTTGAGAAAGAACAAAGATGGAGATGTCACATTTCTTGGTTCCAAACTATACTACAAAGCTATAGTAAGCAAAACAATATGATACTGGCATAAAAAGACACCTAGACTGATGGAACAGAACTGAGAGCCCTGAGATAAAATCACATATATTCATCCAGCTGATATTTGATAATGGAGTCAAGAATACTCAATGAGGAAAGGATAATCAATAAATGGTGCTGGGAAAAGTGGATATTCAAATGTAAAAGAATGAAATTGGACCTGTATCTTACATCATTAACATAAACAAAAATTAACATTAACATTAAAAAAGTAAATAAAAAACATAATCATTTACAAAAATTAAGTTGAAATGGACTAAATACTTAAATATAAAACCTGAAGCCATAAAACTTCTAGAGGAAAACACTGGAAAACTGGTCTTGGCAATGATATTTTGGATATGACACCACAAGCACAGGCAACAATAGCAAAAGTAAACAAGTGGGACTACATCAGACTAAAAAGCTTCTGTGCAGCAAAAGGAATCAACAAAATGAAAAGGCAGCCTTTTTGGAATGGGGGAAAATATTTGCAAACTAAATAGCTGCAAACCATATATTTGATATTCCAAATGTGTAAGGAACTTATACAACTCACAAGGAAAAAAAAAAGCAATCAATCAGATTTAAAAATGGGCAGAGTACTTGAATAGACATTTTTCTAAAGAATACATACAAATGGTCAACAGTTATATGAAAAGATGCTTGACATCACTAATCATCAGGGAAATGCAAATCAAAAACACAAGGAGATATCACCTCACATCTATTAGAATGGCTATCCTTAAGAAGACGAGATAACAAGTGGTGTCCAGGATGCAGAGAAAAGGGAGCCCTTGCACACTGTTGGTGGGAATATAAATTGGTACAGCCATTATGGAAAACTGTATAGAGGTTCCTCAAAAACTTAAGAATAGAACTATCATATGATCTAGCAATACCACATCTAGGTATATGTCTAAAGGAAATGAAATTACTCTCTCATATCTCTATATCAAAGATATGTCTGTACCTCTATGTTCATTGCAACATTATTCACAATAGCCAAGGGAAGGCAACAAACCTGTTTGCCTACCAACACGTGGATAAAGAAAATGTTATATATACATGTACCTAACATGTACATGTTATCATATGTATATATATAACACATTTAGTGTATATAAAGATATAGATGTGCGCACACACACACACACACACACACACAATGGAATGTTACTCAGCTATAAAAAGGAAGGAAATCCTGTCATTTGAGACAACATGAATGAACTTTGAGGGTATTATTCTAAGTGAAATAAATCAGATAAAGACAAATATTGTATCTTCTCACTTATGTGTGGGGCCTTAAAAAACTGAACTCACTGAAACAAAGAGTAGATTAGTGTCTGCCAGGGTCTAGGATATTGAGAAAATGGGGAAATGTTGGCTAAAGGGTACAAACTTCCAGTTAGAAGATGAATAAGCTCTAGGGATCTTCTGTCCAGCTTGGTGACTAGAGTCAACCATATACTTGTATACTTGAAAGTTGCTAAGAGAGTAGATCTTAAATGTTCTTTCACACATGAATACACATAAAGAGCTAATTGTGAGATAATTATCTGTTAATGTGTGTTAGGTGATGTGGTAATGTGAGGTAATGATGTGTTAAGGGTAATGACTATCCTTATGTAGTAATAATTTCACAATATTTACATATACCAAATCTTCACATTGTACATCATAAACTTATACAATGTTATATGTCAAACATATCTCAATAAAGGTGAGGGGGAAAATTAATGAATCAATTGTTTCCTGGAAGTCCACAAATGAAGGCAAATGGCATAGAGTTAAATGGTATTCTATATGACTTTAGCATTTGCTTCATTTTCTTACCTACAAGTGCCAATAAATTTAAGTTTACATTGTCGTTGTTGATCTACAGAAACCTGAGGGGGACTGGCTAAGAATTACCACATCATAATAACAGGTAAAATTTTCTGAGCTTTTAGTATGTGCCAGGGGTTGGTCTAAGGAATTGACACTATTACCTTATCCCCCACTCCTAATAATGTTATGAAGTGGGTAATCTTATTTTACAGTTAAGAAATGATGGCAAAGACACCTTGGAAGACAGTTTGATGGTTTCTTACAAAACTAAATATACTCTTACCATATAGTCCAGCAATGGAATTCCTTTGTATTTACCCATAATAGTTGTAAACTTATGTCTGCATAAAAACCTGCACACTGATGTTTATATTTATAGCAGCTTTATTCTTAATTGCCATAACTCAGAAGAAAGCAAGATGATCTTCAGTAGGTGAATGGATAAACTATGGTACCTCCTGGGGATAGTTACTCAGTGCTAAAAAGAAATGAGCTACCAAGCCACCAAAAGACATGAAGGAGAGGTGTCTGGGTGACTCAGTTGGTTAAGCATCCAACTCTTGATTTTGGCTCAGGTCATGAACTTGCAGTTTGTGAGATGGAGCCCCATGTTGGGCTCCGAGCTACCAGCATGGAGCCTGCTTGGGATTCTCCCTATGCCCCTCCCCCACTCACTTGGGCATGTGCTCTATCAAAATAAATAAACGTGAAAAAAAAAAGACATGAAGGAAATTTAAGTTCATATTACTAAGTAAAAGAAATCAATCTTGGAAAAGGTTACAGATGGTCTGATTCTGAGTATATGATATTCTGGAAAAGGGAAATCTGGAAAAGGGGAACCTGAGCCACCCAGGTTCCCCAGGGATATTGATAATGGAGGAAACTACATATGTGTCAGGCAGGGGGTAAATGGGAAATCTTTGTACCTTCCTCTCAATTTTGTTGTAAACCTAAAGCTGCTCCATAATAAAGTCTTAAAAAATTTTTTTAAAGAAAAAACTATGGCAAGGAGAGTCTCAGTTTAACACATCCATGAAGCTCTAGGCAGTTTGGCTGGGGCTGGTTAGTCTAGGATAGTTTCACCGGTGGTTGGCAAGTTGGCTACCAGTGTATCTTGGTTCTTTACTAGATGACTATTCTAGCATGCTACAACAGGTTCATTCACACCATTCACACACAAAAATGGGCAAATTCCATTCGTCAAGTCACTGCTTATATCACATTTATTGATGTCCCAATAGCAAAAGCATGTGGTTAAGCCCAGATTCAGGAGATGGAGAAATAAACACTGCTTCATTTTGCTGTGTTTAATGGAGGATGGAAGGAGCAGCAAAGTCACATTATGAAGTGAATATAGAATGGCATAAATTATTGTGACTGTTTTTATAGTTAACCACACCAACTATGTCTGTAAATATCTTAAATAAAAATGATCTAAGTATTTCAACGTTTTTTTTTTTTTTTTTTTATTTATTTATTTATTTTTGGGACAGAGAGAGACATAGCATGAACAGGGGAGGGGCAGAGAGAGAGGGAGACACAGAATCGGAAACAGGCTCCAGGCTCTGAGCCATCAGCCCAGAGCCCGACGCGGGGCTCGAACCCACGGACCGCGAGATCGTGACCTGGCTGAAGTCGGACGCTTAACCGACTGCGCCACCCAGGCGCCCCAAAAATGATCTAAGTATTTCAATTAAAAGATAAAGACTACTAGGGTGCCTGGGTGGCTCAGCTGGTTGAGCATCAGACTCTTAATTTTGGTTCAGGTCATGATCCCAGCCAGGGTCATGGAATTGAGCCCCACATCAGGCTCTGAGTGTAGAGCCTGCTGGAGATCCTTTCTCTCTCTCTTCTGTCTCTCTCTCTCTTTCTCACCCCTTCCTTCTCCCCTGCTTTGGCAAGTTGGCTCTCTAAAAAAAATTGAGACTATCAGACTAGATTTTATGTAAAAAGATCTACAAGACATGCATTACATATGACAGAGAACGGTTGAAAGTAAAAAGATGGTGGAGGGAACAACATGCAAATGCTAACCAAAAAAATGCTGGGGTAGCTATTTTAATAGCTGATAGACTTTGAGAAAATAGATATTTCTAAAAATAAATAGGAACATAATGATAAAAGGAGCAATTCAACAGAAAAACTAATTCTAAATTTTATTCTCTCTCTTTTTTTTTAATTAGAGAGAGAGAGAGAGAGAGAGTGTGTGTGTGTGTGTGTGTGTGCGTGTGCGCAGGGGAGAGGGGCAGAGGGAGGGAGAGAGAGAGAGAGAGAGAGAGAGAATTCCAAACAGGCTCCAAGCTCAGCATGGAGCCCAATGTGGGGCACAATCCCATGACCCTGGGATCATAACCTGAGCCAGAATGAAGAGTCTGATGCTCAACTGACTGAGCAACCCAGGTGCCTTGGAATATATATTCTTTTCAAGTGAATGTGGACTGTGTGGCAAAATAAACCATACACTGGGCCATATAGCAAATCTAATATACTTCATAGGATTGAAATCATGTATAGTCTCGTGTCTGACCACAATGGAATTAAACTAAAAACCAAAAACCATTACAAAACAAAACATTGAAAACTTCCCAAGTTATCCAAACTTAAGCAACATAACTCTACAAAAGCAGTGGATCAAATAATGACAATGGAATTTAAAAGATATTTTGAACTTCTTGATAGTGAAAATCAAAAAGGGATTTTTGCTTTTACTGGGATGCAGTAAAAGCAGTAATTTGAGGGCATGTTTGTAGCTCTAAATGCATATATTAGAAAGGAGCAAATACTGAATATGAATAATGTAAGCCTCCATCATAAGAAACTAAAAGAAAGAATATCAAATTAAACCAAAAGAAAGTAAAAGGAAAGAAGAAATAAAGATATGTATGGACATCACTAAAATAGAAAGCAAACTTGTAATAGAGAAAATAAACTGAGCCTAAAGCTAGTTCTTTGAAAGATCAACAGAATTGATAAGCCATAGCAAGACTGACCAAAAAAGAAAACAATCCCACAAATATCAGGTATGGAAAAAGATTTTATAGATATTAAAGGGTAAACAAGAAGGCATTATGGACAACTTTACACCAATAAATTTGATCTTCAAAGAAATAAAACATTTCTTAAAAAATACAACTTGCAAAAATGACATGAGAAAAAATATAAAATTTGAGTAATTGTTAAAAAAAATAAATCTTCATTTATAAATCTCCCACAAGGAAAATTCCAGTTCCGGATGTTTTCACTGGTGAATTCTTCCAAATATTTGATGGAACAGAAAATATCAGTCATGTACAAATTCTTACAAAGAAAAGAAAAAGGGGAATGACTTCCCGATTTCCTCTATGAAGCCAAAAACATCTTTATATTAACCCTGGAAATTTCAGGACAAGAAAAACATAAAAGCAAAGCCCTAAACAAAATATAGCTAGGCAAATTCAGTGAATGATAAAGAAGATAATAAATCATGACTAAATGAGTATTCTAGGAATGCTAGATGGTTTCACATACAAAAAATAATCAGTGTAACTTACCACATTAACAGAATAAAGGAGAAAAATCTTATGATCATCTAATGTGCAGGCTATCCATTAAAAAAATTCAACATCCATTAAAACAATTCTCAACAAAAGTGGCAGGAAAGAAAATTGCCTCAATCTGATAAAGAACATCTTTAAATAATCTCAGATAACAAACCTAATGGATTCCTCAAGGGAATAAAACAAGGATATCTACATTTGATACTTGCATTTATTATCATACTGGAGACCCAAGCCAGTGCAATAAACAGGAAAAAAGGAAAAAGTATAAAGATTGGAAAAAGAAGAAATATAACAGTTATCTGTCAATAACATAATTTATATGTAGAAAATCCAGAAAAGAATTCTAAAACTTTTTTTTTAATGTTTATTTTGAGTGAGAGAGAGAAAATGTGAGCAGGGGAGGGGTAGAGAAAGAGGGTGAGAGAGAATCCCAAGCAGGCTATGCCATGGGACTCAATCCCACAGAACTTCGAGATCATGACCTGAGCTGAAATCAAGAGTCGGAAGTTTAACCAAATGAACCACCCAGGCACCCCTAGAATTCTAAAACTCTTAATAAATAAGCAAATTTAGCATGATCACTGGATTTAAGTACATATAAAAACATAATTTGTGTCTCTATATACCAGCTTAAATTAAACAGTAAAATAAAAAAACAAAAGTATTTCTCATAGCAAGAAAACACGAAAATAACAAAAAGGCACAAAAATTCTCAACAAAGTACTAACAAATTGAATCTAGTAAAAATAAAAAAATAATTTATACACCAGGACCAAGTGAGATTTATGCCAGGAATGCAAGGTTGGTGGTGTAACATGCAAAAAATCAATGTAATGAATCAATAGAATAAAGGACAGAAAGCACATGATGTCTGACAAAGAAAAAAAATTTAACAATATCTACTATCCTTTCATGATAAAAACACTCAACAAAGTCAGAATAGAGGAAAACTTCCTCATTCTAGTAAAGGGAATTTATGAAAAATCGACAGCTAACATCATAATTAACTAAGACAATGATTTCCCCCAAGGTATGTGGAAAATCCATACAATAGAAGAGTATTCAGCAATAAAGAGTAACAAAGTAATGTTACATGCTACAACAAAGATAAATCTTGATAAAATTATGTTAAGTGAAAGAAGCCAGTCACAAAAAAACAAATATTGTAGGATTCCATTTATATGCACTATCCTGAATAGGCAATTCTATAGATACAGATAGAAGATAAATCGTTGCCTGTGACTGGGGGACAGGAGACAGGAATTGGGATTACTGCTAAGGGGTGTGGGATTCTTTTTTCAGGCGACGAAAATGTAAAATCATTGACTGTGGGGTAATTGGGTGCATAACTGTAAATATACTAAAAGCCACTGAAGTGAACAATTTGCAGGGCTCAAATTCACGAACCATGAGTTCATGACTTGAGCCAAAATCAAGAGTCAGATGCTCAACCAACTGAGCCACCCATGTGCCCCTGAAGTGAACACTTCAAATGGGAGGATTTTATGGTATGTTAATTATATCTCAATAAGCTGTTTTTTATAAAGGCATAAATGCTTTCCAATGAAAATTATAAAACGTTGCTGAGATAAATTAATGAGGACTCAAAGAAATGGAGAGATATGCCAATATTTGTGAATTGCAAGACTTAGTATTAAGATATCAATTCATCCTACATTTACAGGGTCAAAGAAAGCCAGTTAAGTCCCTCCAGGTTTCTTTGTGTAAATCAACCAGCTGATTCTTGAAATATATATGGAATTGCATAGGACCTAGAATGCCCAATATAATGAAAAAGAATAAAGTTTAAAATGTATACCATGATATTTCAATACTTACTCTAAAGACAGCTTGGTATTAGTGCAAGATAGCTAAATATACCAATGAGAAAATATAGTACAGAAATAGGCTCACAGATATAAAGTCACTTGACTTATTACAAAGGCACCATTGCAATTCAATAAATAGTGATGGAGCAACTGGTTATACGTATGGGGGAAAAATCTCTTGATCCTCAGCTCAAAAGAAAGAAACAAAACAATTAATTTGAGATGAATCATAACTATAAATGTGAAAGGTGAAACAATAAGATCTCTAGAAGAAAAATAGAATATCTTCAGGTCCTATGGTAGGCAGAGGCTTTTAAACAGAATGAGACATCAGCTATAAATAAAATATTAATAAATTGAACTTCATTTAAATTAAAAGTAGCTGTTCTTCAAAAGACTTCATTATTAGAGTGAAAAGGCAAGCCATAGCCTGGAAAAGATATAACGCAAATGTCCTACAAAGACCTCATATCCTAGTATATACAAATACCTATGAATAAATAGAAAAAAACACAAACTCATTTTAATAAAATGGTCAAAAGTTAAACAGACAACTCAACATAGAAGTTATCCAAGTGACTGGTATATGAAAGGATGCTAAAGTGAGTATTCATCAGGGAAATGCAAATTAAAATCACACTGAGATACCACTATCCACCTTCTAGTATTGTAAAAATTAAAGACTGATAATACCAGGTGCCTAAAAGGATATGAAGCAACTGGAACCCTTTGCATTGTTGATAGAAATGTAAATTGACACAACTTTGGAAAATGATTTGGCAGTATCTCCACAGGTACATACAAATCTACTTTACAATCCAGCTATTCCACTCTTGGATTTCTAATAGAAATGAATGCTATGTCTCCCAAAATATGTAAGATTGACCATAGATTTATTAATAAGAAAAACTGGAGGGACACCTGGGTGGCTCAGTCAGTTAAGTGCCCGACTTCAGCTCAGGTCATGATCTCACAGTTTGTGGGTTTGAACCCTGCATCAGGCCCTGCACTAACAGTGTGGAGCCTGCGTGGCATTCTCTCTCTTTCCCTCTCTCTCTGCCCCTCCCCAATTCATGCTTTCTCTCTCTCTCAAAAATAAATAAATAAACTTAAAAAAAAAAAGAAAGAAAAGAAAAAACTGAAACCCACACAAATGTGTATCAATACAGAATGAATATATTGTATCAAGATTTAGACTATGGCAGCCTGCAGGCAAAATATGGCCCGTCACCTATTTTGGTATGGCCAATGACCTAAGAAAGGTTTTACATTTTTAAATGGTTGAAAAAATAAGAGTAGTATTTTGCAATATGTAAAAAATTATATGAAATCCAAATTTCAGCGTCCATGAATAAAGTTTTCTTGGAATACAGCCACACTAATTTGTTTACATATTATCTATGGTTGCTTTCATGCTAGAATAGCAGAGTTGAGTAGGTGTGACAGACAACATCTGGCACATAAAACCAAAAATATTTATTTGCTGGCTAAAGGACTCATCTCGGAGTCTTAATGTTGACAAAAACATGCCAGGCACATGTCATTACATTGATTGTATTCAAATGAAGTTCAAGAATACACAAAAGTAATCTGTGGTGTTAGAAGTCCAAATAATGGTCCCTTCTAAGTAGAGTCACAGTTGACCAGGATGGGGCACAAGGGAACATTCTGGCATTTTGGAAATCAATGTTCTTTATCTTGATCTGTGTGTGGTGATTGCCTGTGTATGCAAAAATCATGGAGGTGTATATATAATATTTGTAGACTTTATGTAAATTATTCCTCTAAAAAAAAGACTAAGGCTGAAATTACACTTTTTCTCATCTCTCTTCATTTCAATATAAAACTCATTTTTCAAATTATTTGCCAGATGAAATTCTTGTTTCTCCAATTTAGGTAGCCACTGGTAACTGTTTAAATTTAAGTTTATTAAAATTAAACAAAATTAAACATTCATTCCTTGGTCAAACTAACCACACTTAAGGGGCTTGAATAGTCATATGTGGCTAGTGGCTACTATACTGGACAGTGCAGATACAAAACATAGAATTGAGTTTTACAGAAAGTTCTATTGGGCAGCTGTACTCCAAAAACTTACATAAAAGTTCATTTTAAAGGTGAGAAAACTGAAGTTTTGAGATACCCAGTGCTGCATTCACTTCTTTTCCCATATTCACTGCTACAGGTGAACTCACAATGTATCATTCATTTAACATTTCTATAATTATATAGGAATCTATTCTAAATTCATAACCATGCAAAGAAAAAGCATTTTGTAAGTCATAAAATACTTAGATTGTCTAATTAATCCCAGGCATCACCCTTATAGTCACACTGTTCCCGAGACACTCTCACAATCCCAAATGGATCACACGCGTATCCACTAACATGCCTCTTACAGTCTCAAACACAATCTGATACACAGCACATTCCCCACAGACCTCTCTTCCCCTGCAGAAGACACTTGGATAACAAACACATGTCCGTGAAGTGTGTCAAACCTCTGATGCCTCTTGAGCAGAAACCCGGGTGGTCACAGCTACTGCGTCTGAGCCACAGCTCTTGTCTGAGAAATCTGGACCCTACCTCCTGGCCTTCTGCAGCTTTTTCAGCCCTGGACTACATTTGTCTGAAGGCTTCACTACAAGACCCAAACTCTGGTAATCTTCTTGGGATTTTCTGGAGGAGTCACTTGAGTCAAATGAGATAGGTCGGCACACACGTAGTAGTAGCCTGAGATCCCCCATTCGAGCAAGGGAGACTCAAGGCTCGGGCCGATTCCGGGCCGCAGAATGTGGCCACTGCCTCTGCGTTCTGTTGGATCGAGCGGCGGGAGGTGGGGGTGGGGGGAGGGTGGTCACATTTTTGACTACATTTCCCGGAGGCCACCGCGTCCCTGCGCCATTTCGTACACTTATTCCGTTACGTCTTGATGCAGGGATCCAGTCTGCAGCGGTCAGGTGAGTGGACCGTCTCACTGGGACCCGCACGCTGCATTTAATTTGGAGCATCCAGAAAGAAGTTCTCACATGGTGCTGGGAATACCGGTATGCCAGCTGGGGCTCGGTGCTGTGAGGAATCGGGACGATCCCGGCTCTGGACTACGTTTCCTTTAGGTCATAGAGCTCCAGGTTGATTCCTTACGGAAGTCGGCCTTGCCTTGGGAGTAGCTGTGACCTTCTTCTCCGGCAATATCTGCACCGTCACTTCGGTTCAGACCGGCAGAGGCGTGGTGCTATTAGCTTTTTCCCTCAGCCCCTGTGATGTGGGCGTGCACTTAGCGCCCCTCCGGCTGGCAAACTCCGCGCCTTATCTTTGGTTCCGGTAGGACGGGATAGGGAATATGTTACCCTTAACGTTCCACCGTGCTGGATGTGTGTGTCCCTTTCTGTGGCGGCGCGATGGGCTCGCCTGCCGTCTTCTAATGCTTTTGGCGGCCAGGGATACTTCGCACCTGTGTACTTTACCCCCGTATGACACGGACAGAGTCCGTTGAGAATCGCGCGGTTCCAGGTGCTGCAGTTTCCTCACTTTACTGTGCTGAGAACGTGCCTATTTTGAAGCTGTATAATGAGGATTTACACCTGAAGCGCCCTAGGAAGGGAGAAGACCACCATAATAGGATGCCCCATTCTACTTTGAGAGCCCTGTGGGGAAAATCAATCCCTTTCTCTGGCCTGAAGTTGTGGGAGATGATCCTAAATATTTTGTTGGCTGTGAGAAAGGCTTGGTAGCCTATGATTGTTTAGTCCCTTCTACTTTTTCTAACAGAGCCACACAGGAAAGGAAAAGAATGTTGCACATCTAAAAGACTTGCCTAAAATGAGTTACCATTTTCTTCCTCCCCTCAAGTTTCTTACTTTTCAAGATGTTGCAGTACGTTCTGCAACATCTTAAGGAAGAACCAGCCATTCAGTGACTTGTCCTTAGGCATTAGCTATCCCCATAAATGATGGCGCTCCAGGGATGAGCTCACTAGGCTAACTCCACTCCCAACCACACTACACCTGTTCTCTCCACCCAATGGCAAATCAGCCATTTCTAAGATTTTTGATGAGAGAGAACTACGCCCTCCGGAGGAAATTTGAAGATTTTTATTTTAACTTTATTATGGAAAATTTCAAGCAGGATAGAAAGTAATATAAACCCAATGTGCTCAATACCCACCTATAATTTAAAACGTTTGCAAATAGCCTTACATCCTTCCTCCTTTTTTTCTGTAGCATTTCAAAAATTGTATAATTTTATCCATATGTATACATATATAACCAAAAAACATATTTTTAGATAACCACAGTGATGTTACCCCAACTTGAAAAACTAACAGTAATTCCATAATATCATATATGCAATACATACATATTTGTTTCCCCAGTTTTTTCAAAGATAGATTTTTACAATTGGTTTGTTCAAATCATGATCCAGATAAGGTCTACACAGTGCATAAGGTTGCCAAACATCTTAAATTTCTTTAATCTGTAAATTTCCCTTCTATTTTTTGCTTTTGTTTTATTTTAATTGGTATTACTGATTTGTTTTTTTAAAAAAACTAGGTTTATAGAATATTCTACATTCTGCTTTTGGCTAATTGCTTCCTTAGGGTGTCATATAATTTGTTCTCCTATGCCCCGTATTTCTGTAAATGAGTAGTTAGTTCTAGAAACTTGATCAAATCCAGATCATATTTTGCCTAAATCCCATTTTCAGACAAAAATAATTCATAGTTGGTGCCTTGTACTTCCTATTACATCACATCCTGAGGCTTTTAAAGTCTGGTGTCCCACTTCTGGTGATGCCATATTGATCAGTGTTCAAGGGCTGTCCACTTAACCTTTTTATAAGGCTCTCTTTTTTTCACCTATTAATAGAGGAAGGTATTGTCCACCCACCCACCCTCCTCCCCACCGGGGGATAAAACTTGGTTCTTAGCAGGGCAAACTCTTAAGATATTGCAATGGTTTGTGGCCCTTGGAGCCACGCAGTACATAAACACATATACAGTATAACCATGGCATTAAAATTTTATAGTCGAATAGTGGTTAGGGAAAAAAAAGGTGTCTAAAAAGACTCTTTCAGCCTTTTTAGGGGAAACAAGGGGAAAAAAGGTCAAGAAACACCTAAAGTTTATAACATACATTTATGATTGATGGTGAGATCTGTTATTTCATTAAAGATTACATACAGTGATTTTTAAAAATTTAATTGTTTTATTATTTATTTTAGAGAGAGTATGAGCAGGGGAAGGGCAGAGGGAAGGAGAGAGAGAGAGAGAGAGAGAGAGAGAGAGAGAGATTCCGAAGCAGGCTCCAGGCTCTGAGCTGTCAGCACAGAGCCCCACACGGGGCTCAAACTCATGAACGGCAAGATCAAGACCTGGGCCAAAGTCGGATGCTTAACTGACTGAGCCACCCAGGTGCCCCTACATATAGTGATTTTTAAAAATTGTCTCACTTCCTTCTGCATTTCTTAGTTGGAGTTCTATAAATAAGAAATTTGCTTCAAAACTATTTGGTTATCCTCAAATTCAGTTCATATAGAAAGACAATAATCTATTTGATTCTTTCCCTTTATATATTAGTTTTCAGAGGAATTAGTTGGCATCCTACAACCTCCTAAAGAGTCCCAAAAGTAAGTGAGTCAGTTTATTTTGAGTATTCATGGGTTTTGGAAATACATTTGATAGGTTTCCAACCACTGTAATCTTTGTTTTTTTTTTTTTTTTTTGAGAGAGAGAGAGAGAGAGAGAGAGAGAGAGAGAGAGGACACATGTGCACGTGAGCTGGTGGGGCAGAGAGAGAACATCAGGGCTCAGGGCTCAATGCAGGGCTTGATCTCATGACTGTGAGATGAGGACCTGAGCTGAAATCAAGAGTCAGTCACTTAACCAACTGAGTCACCCAGGTACCCCTCATTATTCCTTTTTATCTCAAACTGCCCTCTATGTATTTATTACTTTTTAAAATTTATGTATTTATTTTGAGAGAGAGAGAGAGAGAGAGAGAGAGAGAGAGAGAGAGAGAATCCCAAGCCAGTTCTGTGCTGTCACCATGCAGTCAGACACAGGGTTCAAACTCACCAACTGTGAGATTATGACCTGAGCCGAAATCAAGAGTCAGACACTTAACCGACTGAGCCCCCCGGGTACCCTGAACTGCTCTCTCTTTAGCCAGTGGGAGTCCCTTCTGGTCAGTTCCTATGTCTTTTGACATGATCATATAAGAATTGATAGCTTATTTACTTTCTGGCACAAGCTGTCCCAAGTTCACCTTGTACATTTTCTGTGCCAGATCCAAAATGAGCCATCTCTCTAAGGAGTTCTGGTTCCTCTTATGGATCATGGCATATAGAGACTACAGTTTGGATATTAGGAATATTCATTGTCATAGGGCTGTCATTTCTTCTAAGGCTTTTCAGAGGACAAAGCTAATAACTTGTTTTTAATGTATAAACCATAATCATGAATTCATAATCATATTTCCATTTAGACCAATGATAACAAGGTTTTTTTCTATTTGATTTTATAACTTTGTCTCTCCTTTTATACTGACATTCTTGGTTGCTAACAACGTTAATATAATTAGTCTGTTTTACCTGAAAATGTACTTATAATGGTGTCAAAACAACAATAGCAACATTACAACTATCAAAATAGGGAATGTTTGTAAATTTATTTTGGTTATCATATTTCCTATATTTAAGGTTCATGTGTTACATTTGGTTATGTCTCTTTAGTATCTTAATCAAGTATAAATGTTCTCATAACATTTATTCAAAAAATTTTTGTTTTGATATAATATTACACCCCCAAAATAGTAGAATGAATTCTCATATGTCCTTATAGTTTTATTAAATTGTTAACATTAGCTTTTCATTTGCTCTTTCCTTCTACATATGTTCTTTTTTTCTGAACCAGTCGGTAGTAATTTTCAGATATCATGTTCCTTTATCCATAAAAATACATCAGTGTATTTTTCTAAGTACAGGGACTACCACTATCATTCATTTATTAAAATCAGGAAATGTAGCATAGATATAATAATTATTTAATTCAGAATTCATAGAAAAATTTCACTAGTTGTCCCAGGACTGCCCTTTATAGCCTTTTTTCCCTTGATCTGGGATCCATTCCAGAATCACATCTAGGATTAAACATTTCATTTAGTTATCACATCTCTTTAGTCTTATTTAATCTGAAATAATTCCTTGTGTATGCCCATTGGCTGCCTTGTGGATGTTGTTTGTCTTTGATCATGCTTTTTTATTTGACTTGGGATTTGAGGATTAAATAAAAGTAATGTTTTATTCTACAATAGTTATTCACCATGTCTCATAAAAGACAAATTTGGACTTAGCTAACAAATGACTTTATTTATTTATTTAAAAAAATTTTTTTGACATTTATTCATTTTTTGAGAGAGAGAGACCGTGTAAGCGGAGGAGGGTCAGAGAGAAAGACACAGAATCAGAAGCAGGCTCCAGACTCTGAGCTTGTTAGCACAGAGCCGGACGTGGGGCTTGAACCCACGAGCTGTGAGATCATGACCTGAGCTGAAGTCACCCCTGGGAATGACTTTATTTAAAGGATCACTGCAGTGAGGGAAGGAAGACTTGTAATTGGGAGAACACTCCAACCGTAAGATCTGCAGGCATCTAAAAGGTCAGGCAGAAAAGAATTTTTTTTTAATAAGGAAGATAAAGCCAGAAAGAACTGGGACAAGTGGGGAGTCAGAAGTGTAGATTTTGTTCTCTGAAGCTTGTATCATTGTTAAGAGGGTTGTTTGCATCCTTTGCTGGCTTAGAATACAGGGTAGGCCAAAGTTCAAAGGCCTGAGAGAAGGAAAGAAACCTGACTAAAGTTTGGTCAAGTAAAGTTATCGGGCATTTTTGTCCAGATTAGTGAGTGGGGTCAAACAGCTCAGCTAGTCATTTATGAGACAAAGAATGGCCATTTGGAGGTTCTGCCTGGCCTTCTCATAGGTTAAAAAAGGGGGGGAGGATCATCCTCCAGTCTTATCTAAGTCATAGAGGGAAGGGAGGTTCATTTCATTCAGCTGTTTCCTAGTCTATAAAGGATGAGAGGGTATCTCTCATTGTGGCTATGGCTATTTTTCAGGATCATAGTTCTTGGATAAAGTTTAACATTGTGAAACCCACCAATTATGTCAAGGGCTGAGAAGTTAAAATGTTGACAAAATGTGAATGAAGATCAAGCGACCAGTTAAAAGTTTCTTCTATCTAGTAGAAGTTAAGTTCACTAAAAATAATTTTTAAGAAATTAATTTTTCAATTGTTTTACCTTTTGTTGGAAAAGAATGGTTTTGAATGATATATTAAAATTTTAATTACATTGTTTATATTATATACTTTTTTTTTATTTTTTAAATGTTTTTTTATTTTTGGAGAGAGAGTGAGAGACAGAGCACAAGCAGGTAAGGAGCAGAGAGAGCAGAAGACACAGAATCTGAAGCAAGCTCCAGGCTTGGAGCTGTCAGCACAGAACCCAATGTGGAGCTCAAACTGAGCTCAAACTCTCACAAACTGAGATTGTGACCTGAACTGAAGTTGGACGCTTAACCAACTGAGCCACCCAGGCTCCTCTATATTATATAAACTTATATATATTTATATAAACTTATATATAACATATATACTTACATAAATACATATATT
Organism: Neofelis nebulosa; assembly: GCF_028018385.1. Taxonomy (NCBI): domain Eukaryota; kingdom Metazoa; phylum Chordata; class Mammalia; order Carnivora; family Felidae; genus Neofelis; species Neofelis nebulosa. The sequence continues at coordinate 17,038,320 of NC_080798.1, read as the reverse complement.
ACAGTGTATCTGACCTATTAAAATTTCATGCTGGAGGGGGACAACTAGGAAAAAATGTCTAAAATGGCTCCTCAGAGGGGCAATGATAGAAAACAATGTTGGGAAATACTGTTTTAGCCATTTGCACAAATCTATTTTTATGTCTTTCAGGAAGTATTTCAAGTTTTTCTTCCTACAGGTTTTATGCATTTCTTGTCAACCTTAGGCCTAAATACTTCATCCTTTTTGTGGCTTCCTAAGTTCTGTGAGCCATCCTAGCAAAGTATCAAACCTAGGAGGGGACTGTGGGAGCCCCAATTTATAGCTGAGTGATCAGAAGTACTGGTGGCCAGGGATTTCAGACTGACTTCTGGAATCAGGAGCAGTCTTGTAGGATTGAGCCCTTAAGCTGTGGGAGCAAAGCATCTCACTTTGTGTGTATATTCGGGGGGGGGGGGGGGAGGGGAGGTATCTGGGGAAGCTGATCTCAGGGCTCCCTAGGTATGCCCCTATCCTAAAGATGTGAGATGCCCTGGAAAACTAGCACCCTGTGAGGTCCTATTCAGCATCAGGGGGATTCAGGAGAAGTTTGGCCTGAATTCTTTCTGTTGTAGCTGTATTCCATTGGATTTGCCGGAAAGCTAAGATTTTTCCAAACTCCCTCAAAGAGGTAAAATAGGGGTGGCTGAGTGGCTTAGTTGGTTAAGTATCTGACTTCAGTGCAGGTCGTTATCTTGCAGCTCGTGGGTTTGAGCCCCATGTCGGGCTCTGTGCTGACAGTTCAGAGCCTGGAGCCTGTTTCAGGCAGGCTCACTCTCTCTCTCTCTCTCTCAATCTCTCTCTCTCTCTCTCTCTCTCTCTCTCTCTTAAAAATAAATAAACATTAAAAATTAAAAAAAAAAAAAAAGAGGTGAAATAAAGTTAGTGTCAAGGTGCTTATTTTGTGGGCTCTGAGGCAAGGTTTATCTCATGGCTTCTGTTTCTCTCTCCAGCCCTGTGTTCTCTGAACTCTGCACATCTCCAGGAAAAGAACCAGAAAACCAATCAGTCCTGATAGTTCTAGAAAACATGCCCCATGTGAGTTACTATTTCATTTTTCCTTTTTTTTTTTTTTTTTTAGATTTTTTTTTTAAATTTTTTCGTAATCTCTGCACCAAATGTGAGGCTCAAACTCACAACCCTGAGATTGAATTGCATGCTCTACTGACTGAGCCAGCCAGGGGCCCCTCATTTTTCCTTCTTGAAGTGACGTGTTGTGTGATGTGAACACCAGACTTATTTATCCCCAAATTTTCTGCCTTGCTTAGCTGCCTGAAGGAACCACTCCCAAATTTCTCCCATTCCAGTGGCTAATCCTAGCAAAGAGCTCCATTCTTCTCTAAATGCTTTTCCCCTCACCAGAGAGTGTTTAAGTATTTTTTCAGATCATTCTACATATTTTACATGCAAAGTCTTCTGCCAGGAGTCCTAAGGAAGCAGTATTAAGAGCAGTATTCCTAATACTAATACTCCCCTTAAGAGCAGTATTAGTATAATGGTTTGGTGAGGTAGTTACATGGGACATATGGCAAACTGATCTTCTCTATAGACCTGGGTTTCCCACTTGGAAGTGACAGCATTTCTGCTGGGTGTTCTAAGTCTCAGTGTATGATAAGATTTTCTGCAAGGCTTTTAAGATTGGGTGAGGAACTGAGTCGCAAGAAGGAAGAGATCTTGCCTCTTGCAGTTTCCTGTTGATGCCATGACAAATTACTATAAACTAAGTGACTTAAAACAACATAAGTTTATTATCTTATATTTCTGGAGGTCAGTGTCTGAAATTAGTTTTACAGGCTAAATTTAAGGTGTTGGTAGGTCTGTGTTTTTCTGGAGGCGAATCTATTTCCTTGCATTTTTCCAGCTGCTAGAGGCTGCCCACATTCCTTGGCTTGTGGCTCCCTTCCATTTTTACAGCCAGCAGTCATCATTCTGACCTCTGCTTTCATTATCACTTCTCCTTCTCGGCCTCCCTCTACCATTTAATGTTTATTTATTTCTGAGACAGAGCATGAGTGGGGGAGGGGCAGAGAGAGCGGGAGACACAGAATCAGAAGTAGGCTCCAGGCTCTGAGCTGTCAGCACAGAGCCCAACATGGGGCTCGAACTCACAGACCGTGAGATCATGCCCTGAGCCGAAGTCGGATGCTCAACCTACTGAGCCACCCAGGCGCCCCTCCCTCTACCATTTAAAATACTCTTAAGATTACATTGGTCCCAAGCAGATAATCCAGGATAATCTTCCCTTTTAAAGATCCTTAATCACATCTACAAAGTTCCATTTGCATTATAAGGTTACATACTCACAGGTTCCAGAGATTCAGATGTGGACATCTTGGGGAGGGTGTTATTCTATGTACCACAGTCCTATTACCCAGGAACCAAAGAGAGGATGACCAGCAGTCAGGTTTACCTTGCAGTTGGCCAGAATGTGTCAGTGATACCCGAGGCACCTAGATTGGCATCCATAAGCTAGCTGTAGCCTAGGAACACAGAAAGTAGAAATAAAAACTGCCAAATGCCTACTCTCTTGAGAACTGTAGATTCTTAGGGCTCAAAGATGTTGGAGAATTAAATGAAATACTCCCAAATAAGCAGATCATTTCATACATAAAATGGAAACATAATATTGTGACTTGAAGAATTCAAATCTTCAAAACATTCTTTTTAAAAAAATATTTATTTATTTTGAGAGAGAGAGTGTGTGTGTGTGCACAAGCCAGGGAGGGACAGAGACAGAGGGAGAGAGAGAATTCCAAGCAGGCTCTGCACAGAGCCCGACTCAGGATTAAATCTCACGAACTGTGAGAGCATAACCTGAGCCAAAATCAAGAGTCAGATGCTTAACTGACTGAACCACCCAGGTGCCTTAATCTTCAAAAAATTCTTAAGTTATATCCAAATTCTATGTTTTAGCCTAGAGATTTGTTAAAAATTGTTTGGAAAGATTTCATTAAATTTGTTTATATTTTTCTTTAAGGGGAGAAGAAAAGGAAAGAACTCATACTTGTTGAGAATTTATTATTTTTTGAGAATCTGAAAAGCTTAATATACTGTGTGATTACATATAATATTTTATTTAATTGGAGAACTGCATTCATCTGGCCTTTTGTATTCCTGGACTTTTCTGGATAATAGAATTGTCTTACTATACATTGGAAGTTTTGTCTTTGTTCAGGCACCTAATTTCTTTAATGCTACAATGTGTTCAGCCATGGCCTATTTATTGTCATCCCCTTCCTTCACACCCTCTTCTTTCTTTCCTCATTTTACCTCGAAGTCATTGCCATATTTTCACCAACAATAAATGGATTTGTTGTTTCAGTGGTTGGTGACTTTCAGGGATGTGGCCATCGACTTCTCTCAGGAGGAGTGGGAATGCCTTAGCTCCACTCAGAGGGATTTGTACAGGGATGTGATGTTGGAGAACTACAGCAACCTGATCTCACTAGGTAAGATCATCTTGTACAGAAAGGTTTGAGTGTTTTGGAGGTAGAGATGTAACCGAACTCAAGGTGCACTAAATTGCACACAACCCAAGGAAATGTTGAAAGCAAAGAACTTTGTATTACTTGCTACAGAGACAGGGAGATTGGTCTGAATGCACTGTCTCCCTGTGGGATTATTACAGGAAATTTTTATGCAGTGTATCAGGGTGGGGGCAGGGAGTTTGTGTAAGTAAACACTTTTGGTTCAATTAGCATGTCCAGCATGTCAACATGCCAGTATGTACATCATATGTTCAAAAAATGGTGGAAAACTCTACCCATGATAAGAGATCTTATTTTTTTTTCAATGTTTATTTATTTATTTTGAGGAGGAGAGAGGGACAGTGAGAGAGGGAGAGAGAGACTCCCAAGCAGGCTGCATGATCAGCATGGAGCCTGACATGGAACTTGATCTCACGACTGCAAGATCATGACCTTAGCTGAAATCAAGACAGATGCTTAACTGACTGAGCCACCCAGGCACCCTAGAGGACATCTTATTATTATAATGAGCTAAGGTAACTTCAGGTCAGCTCAGGGGGGCTTCTGTGCAGGTCCTCAGCTCTATTCTGGCTCAGACTGGCTCACATAAGGAGCTAATGGGCTAGACATACTTAGCAAGGAACTGTCAGGTGAAACACCTATTTAGGTGTCTCCTTGGCTGGAAATATTGATTCTGGAAAACAATTCTGCAAAACAATTATTGATTCTGCTTTTGTCTTTTCCTCTCCTCCCTTCTGCTGATAGCTTTAAGCCCTCTTATTGGAATAACTTCCCCTTTCATTCTAGCTAACAGAAGTAGACAGCTCCACTGTGTACCTTCTTTTGTTTTATATAATTTTTTTTCAATATATGAAATTTATTGTCAAATTGGTTTCCATACAACACCCAGTGCTCATTATATAATTGTTTTTAATGTTTATTTATGTTTGAGAGAGAGAGAGTGTGAGTGGGGGAGGGGCAGAGAGAGAGAGCGCGAGAGACACAGAATCCAAAGCAGGTACCAGGGTCTGAGCTGTCCGCAGAGAGTCCCACACGGGGCTCAAACTCACAAACTGCGAGATCATGACCTGAGCTGAAGTCGGACACTCAACCGATGAGCCACCCAGGAGCCCCTCCACTGTGTACCTTCTTATTTCTCATCCTTCAGACCTTCACATATTCCTCTGTCACTTCCTTCAGTGTCTTTGATGACCAGTGGACTGGATTTGAATCTGGGACTCTTATACCATGACCATATCCCATTTCTTTTCTTTTAAGCTGGATGTGCGATCCCTAAACCAGATGTGTTTTCTTTATTGGAGCAAGGGAAGGACCCCTGGATGGTGACAAGAGCCATGACAAGAAGATGGAGCTCAGGTGAATAAAGAGCAAGTCACATAGGAGCAGCTATTGCTCATAATAATACAGCTGGTCTGTGAGGTGGCAACACTTGGAGATGTTTGCATGAAGCTCTCTTCAAAGGCCTGTGGAAAGAAGCCTAAGGTCTCAGCAGGAAGGTGATGTCAATATGAGTTGCCAAAGGAACTTCCTTTCCAACTCCCATTTACCATTCTTCTTCTCTCATATTCCCCTTTTGTTTTAATGAGGAAGTTACTTTTCATTTCTTCCAAAGATAATCCTTTTATTTATTTTTAATTGAGTTGGTGTCTCTAGCCAGCAAATGTTTATGGAGAGCTTGCTGTGTTCTTAGATTAGGATAATCAGGGATGATCTCCCAGAGGAAGTAATTTTGAACTGAGTCCTGAATGAAATTAGCCATGCAAAAAAAGGGAAGTGTGTGTTCAGTCACACGGGACAGAAGCGTAGAGGCCCTGAGGAGATGCTGAACTTCACTTATTTGAGGATCAGCCTTCTGGCTGCGTGGCTAGAACAAAGTCAGCGTGGCTAGAACAAGGAGAGTGAAAGTGGTAATTAGTGATGAGGTCAGAGAAATAGGCAGAGAACAGATCACATAAGACCATGTAGGCCATTGCAAGGAATGTGATTTTATTCTAAGTATAAGGACCTGTTGAAGGGTTTTGTGCAGATGAGTAAGGGATCTTTGTTTACACATCACTCTGGGTGCTTATGTAGAATGAGGTTAAGAATGAAAGCAAGAAGGCCAGTTAGAGGACACTAGTTCAGGAGTCCACTTTAGAGATGATAGTGTCTTGGAATGGGGTCTAATATGTGAAGAAAATGAGAATGGGTTATATCTGATGGTACAATTAATAGGATTTGCTGAAGGATTGGAAATAGAAAGAAGCATCAGAGTTTGGAAGCCTGCAGAAGGAAGTCAAGAGTTGTGCATTGGAGATGGCCATTAGATATTCTTGACAGAGAAGTTAGATAAGCATTTGAAAGCCTGCAAGATGGTAGTCAGGACTGAGGGATAAATATAAGGTAAATCTCTGGATGATGGGGCGAGATGAGAGACTAGGGAAGAAATAAGCCAAAAATAAAAACTGTTGTGGGGTAATGACTTAACTCACCAGGCAGTGTTGAGGACCCATTTGAGGAATTCTCAAAAGTACAAATAGAGTTTTAAAATGTATTAGAAGTTTTTTATAATAGTGCCCTAATAATTAGGACAAAGAAGTATGGTTTAAGTTTATATATGTAGAATTATTTCAACTGTATAAAAGTGCAAGAAAAAAAAATCCTGGAAGCAAATATGGGAAAAATGTTAGTTATAAGGGTGGGAGACAAAGGGGGAAAAAGTATTGACAGGAAATACAGACATCTCTTTTGAGAAGTTTTACCAGGAAGGAGTACAGTAAATGGATAGGAGCTACAGGGTGAACCATAGAATCAAAGGAGTTGTTTTGTTTTGATTTTGAAGGAGAGTCTTTAAGGTGGAGATAAATATTGGAGAGATGGTACAAGAGTAAGTGATCTGGAAATATGGGTGGTAGTGGTCAGTAAGGATGGTTACTTGAAATTGAGTTTTGGGAGGTACTGTCCTAATTAGAAATAACAAGGTCTGTTATGTCTACTTCAGGGGACGGTAGGTGGAGTGAGGTGGAGGAAAACAGTGCTTCTGGGAAGCAGGGTGCTCAAGGTTGCAATCAGAGCAAGAGGTGAAGAGAATACACAGAGGGAAGGAGGCTGAGGTTGTGGAGTATTTGCAGAAAGTATATAGTGAGTTCCTGGAGCCCTAGTGGTCAGAGTAATAGAACACTGAGTCACAATAAAAGATGTCTAGACCTGGAATCGGATGAGAGGCCTAGTGATGAACAAGGATACAGAAAGCCAGGGCTTTTCAGGAGTATTGGGATACCCAGAGATGCCAAGCATTACAGGATAGGTCTTGGAGTAGTTTCTTTGGGGAGGGTGAGTACTTATTCCTGTCATAAACTGAAGGTAGGGGGACTGTCACATTTAGAGTTTATGGAAGTCAAGACCTCCTAGGAGAATCCAGCATTAAGAGCAGGATGTGGCAGTCTTACCAGCATCCAAAGCTATGGGGGGCCTCCCTTGTAGGCTGCAGTGGGTAGAGTAGCTGTCTTTTTTTTTTATGTTTATGTTTAGTTTGTTTATTTATTTATTTATTGAGAGAGCAAGAGAGTGTGGAGAGGTGGGGGGGGGGAGGTAGGAGAAGCAGAGAGAGGGGGAGAGAGATAGAATCCCAAGCAGGTTCCATGCTCAGTGCAGAGCCCAATGTGGGGCTCAGTTTCACTATCATGAGCCCATGAGCTGTGGCTGTCTTACTATAAGAGAGAATTGCAGGTGCGGCATTGCTGGAGTCTGAGATTGGGAAGGACTTTTGAGGAAAAGCAAAGGTATGTGAAAGGATGAGCCCTGAAAGGATGTAAAGCAGTAGGGAGGCTGAGGGTAGAGAGAAAAACATTCTTGGCAGAGGAAACGGTGTCCTGAAGGCCATAGAGCGATGCAGCTTGGTGTAATAGGAGGTATTCAAAGAAGGCCCTTATAGTTGGAACCTAGTGAGGGAAGGGTGCCAGGTGTGAGTTTGGAGAGTCTGCCAGGGTCTAGGCCAGGAAGAACCTTAGGGATTATAAAAATGACCTGATAGGTTGTGAACAGCATTTGTTTTTTTTTTTGTTTTTTTTTTTGTTTTGGTTTTGTTTTGTTGCTTTTTCTTTTTTTAAAGAATATTTATTTTTGAGAGAGTGAGAGAGAGACAGAGTATGAGTGGGAAAGGGCAGAGAGAGAGGGAGACACAATCTGAAACAGGCTCTAGGTTCTGAGCTGTCAGCACAGAGCCCAAAGCAGGGCTCAAACTCACGAACATCGAGATCATGACCTGAATCAAAGTTGGATGTGCAACTGACTGAGCCACGCAGGCGCCCCAGTTTTGTTTTGATTCTTAAATACAATAACATAGAGCAGAAAAATTTTAAAGATATCACAATGCATCACATGTAGCAGAGGTAAAGATTATTTCATGACTTGTTTGTTTTATGTTGTGGGTGTGTATTTGACCATAAAATAACATGTATTTCTTATCTCTCATTGAATTTTGTCCCCAAAGCATTTGCAAGCTAATGAAGAATCTTAAGTAGGACAGTGACATAATGTGATTTACATATTTAATATATCACTCTTGACTGCCAGATGGAGATTAGAAGAAAGGATCTCAGGACATGACTGAGGGGATTATTGTTCTGCTTCAAATGTGTGGTGCTCTCTGGGCTTTCTGAGTGTTGGTAATGGCATTGGGGATAAGGAAACAGATTCAAGAGAGATTTAGAGAATCAATTCAGCCAGAGTTGTTGAGGGGGGCAAGTATGAAAGAGGCCTCCCGAAATGACTTCTGCTTTTCAGACGCCATTTTGTCATTTTCAGCCATCACCCCTTTTGTATTTTCTCATTTTTTTCTTCCATTAATTTAACGACAATAAAAAGAACTGTTTAGGGGCACCCAGGTGGCTCAGTCGGTTAAGCGTCCAACTTTGGCTCAGGTCATGATCTTTCAATTCGTGAGTTCAAGCCCCGCGTCAGGTTCTGTGCTGACATTTCAGAGCCTGGAGCCTGTTACAGATTCTGTGTCTCCCTCTCTCTCTGCCCCTCCCCTGCTCGTGCTCTGTCTCTCTCTCTCAAAAATAAATAAACATCAAAAAAGAACTATTTAATCATGTTACTATATGTGGCATGGAGAGCAGTTTGGGACCTAAACTGGATTCATTTGGTTCCTTACACTGTTCCCTTGATCACCATATTCCAGTTGGGTTCTTACCTAGTGTTTTATAAGTGATATTGTGCTTCTCTGACAAAGTAAAAAGCCAGGTACTCTCATCCCAGTACATTTTGCTGACATGAGTTGATGTTAAACTGAGCTGTGTGGGGTTTTTTGTTTTTGTTGTTGTTTACAATTTCTTTCTGCTTTTCAACAAAAGCATGTTTTCCTTGGATTTCTGACTCATTTCTAAAGACTGTTCAATCTTCAATTTATTGATTTATGTTTATTTCCTTTCTCAACACCATCCTCTATTACACTCTACAGCTTATGTGCATTGTTGTCAGAGATGGTGGCTGCTGTTCCAGTCACATTAGATAGTGTTATTCTACATATTAAAGTTATATGACAAGTATAGACAATCAGATAAATGAGAGAATAAGATAAAGCATGAACCCAATTCAAGTTTTCAGGGATAGTCTTTCTGAGCAGCTGCCATTTTAGTTAAGACATTTCAGACAAAAAGGAACTGGCCATGCAGAGATCATTCCTGGCAGATAGAACAGCATGTGAGAGTGTGAAATGGGAAAGGATTTGATACGTTCCAGGAACTTCAATAAAGCCAATAAGGCTAGAGCATTGTTCCTGAAGATAGTGGTGGTTCAAAATGAGGTGAAAAAAGTAATCAAGAAATGGATCATGCAGGGGCTTTTAGGCTTTGAACAGGAATTTGGATTTTATTTGAAGTACAAAGGGGTAAACCATTGAAAGGTTTTAAGCAGTATTCTCAATTTTTTTTTTTTATATCAGAAGCATCTGGGGAAATGAAAAATGAAAGAAAATTTGTATTTTTAAAGTTGCTGACAAATACTGAGTGTCCAGTAATGGCTCTAGGTACTAGAAATAAAGCAGAGAATGAAACAAAGTCATTGCTTTGATTAAGCATGGGCAGACAGACAAGGCACAAACTTTAAAACTAGTATATCCATTAGTGATAAATGCAATATAGGTGCATTTCTGTATTGGGTGTTTTGATAATGTGTCATTTGAATGGAAAACTGAAATGAGAGAGCAAACCATGCAGGTATCTGGGAAAAGAGCATTCCAAAAGGTAAACACAGAGGTATACACTTGGTATTTTTGAACAGCAAGGAAGCCATTGTAGTGAGAACAAAATGAATAATTAGGAGTGGCAAGAGATGACATCAGAAAAGTGGCCAAGGGCAAACTCATGTAGAGTCTATGGACCATAGTAAGGTCTTGTGAGCCATAATAAGTAAGAACTTAGGATATTATTCTAAGATGGTAAACTCAGAAGATTTTTATAGGGGAATAAGGTGATATGAATTACATTGTAAATGAATTCCTCTGGCTGCTGTGTGAAGAACAGATTGCAGGGACAATTGCAGGTGGCTTGGCCTAGAGTGACAGTAGTGGATGTGGTCGTATTTGATAAACTTAAAAAAATTTTTTTGATGTTTATTTATTTTTGAGAGAGAGAGAGAGAGAGAGAGACAGAGTGTGAGCAGGGGAGGGGCACAGAGAGGGGGAGACACAGAATCTGAAGCAGGATCCAGGCCCTGAGCTGTCAGCCCTGAGCCCAATGTGGGGCTCAAAGCCAGGTGAGATCATGACCTGAGCCAACATCAGACACTTAACCAACTGAGCCACCCAGGCGTCCCTTGATAAACTTTTAATAGGACAGGTAGTAGGTCTTGTTGGTAGATTGGATATCTAACTAGACATTTGATTGAATGTTTATAGGGGAGTGTTTTTGTTATTTTATAAGCTTCTTTGGTTGGATTCTAATCTACTCCAAAGTTTGAGAACCACACACTTAAACTGTTTTCCTAATTACTTTGCTCCCTATAAACTCCCCTCATTCTATGTTTTCTCCTTGTGCCTTTTGTTTTAATTGCACAAAATATTTCAGCACTGTTTAAGCCATTTGTTCTTATCAGAATTTTTATTTTACCTATCATTTTTATTTTAGAAGTTTCATTTCCCCTTGTTAAAAAAAAAAAAAAAAAAAGAAGGAATTTGCTCTCTTGTTATCTTACAGACTTGGAATCCAGTTTTGAGACCAAAAAGTCATCTCCAGAAAAGGGAGCTTATGAAATGGAATCACTGCAGTGGGAAAATAGGAGGAAACCTATCAGCCATAATTTTGATTACAATGGTCTTAGAGATAATATGGAGGGCAAAGGCAAATTTGAGGATCAACAGGGAAGTCAGGAAGGACTTTACATGCACATGAAAATTACCTATGGAGAAAAGGCCACCCAAAGCCATTCTGTGTCACCTACTCTTCATCAGCTAAATCCTACCAGGGAAAAATTGTACAAATGTAAGGAATATGAACAAGCTTTCAGCTACCTGTCATGCCTTACTCCACATGAGAAAAGCCCTAATAAAGAAAAACACTCTGAAGTTAAGAAACGTAGGAAGACCTTCAGCAAAAAGCCAACATATATTCAACATCAGAGGATTCAGAATGGTGAAAAGCCTTATGAGTGTATGGAATGTGGGAAGGCCTTTGGTCGTAGTTCTGATCTGATTCAACATCAGAAAATTCATACTAATGAAAAACCTTATCAGTGTAAGGCATGTGGGAAAGCTTTTATTCGTGGTTCACAGCTCACTGAACATCAGAGAGTTCATACAGGAGAGAAACCATATGAATGTAAGAAATGTGGAAAAGCCTTTAGTTATTGTTCACAATATACTCTCCATCAGAGAATTCACAGTGGTGAAAAACCCTATGAATGCAAGGAATGTGGGAAGTCCTTTATTCTTGGCTCTCAACTTACTTACCATCAGAGAATTCATAGTGGTGAGAAACCCTATGAGTGTAAGGAATGTGGAAAGGCCTTTATTCTTGGTTCACACCTTACTTATCATCAAAGAGTTCATACTGGTGAAAAGCCTTACAGATGTAAAGAATGTGGGAAGGCCTTTTTATGTGCCTCCCAACTTAATGAACATCAGCGAATCCATACAGGTGAGAAACCCTATGAATGTAAAGAATGTGGGAAGGCCTTTTTTCGTGGCTCACAACTTACTTACCATTTGAGAGTTCATACAGGTGAGAGACCCTATAAGTGTAAAGAATGTGGAAAAGCCTTTATTTCTAATTCTAATCTTACTCAACATCAGAGAATTCATACAGGTGAAAAACCCTACAAATGTAAAGAATGTGAGAAGGCCTTCATTTGTGGCAAACAGCTTAGTGAACATCAGAGAATTCATACAGGTGAGAAACCCTTTGAATGTAAGGAGTGTGGAAAGGCTTTTATTCGTGGTGCATATCTTACTCAACATGAGAAAATTCATGGTGAGAAACATTATGAATGTAAGGAATGTGGGAAGACCTTTTTTCGTGCCACACAACTTACATATCACCAGAGAATTCATACAGGTGAGAAACCCTACAAATGTAAGGAATGTGACAAGGCTTTTATTTATGGCTCACAACTTAGTGAGCACCAGAGAATTCATAGAGGTGAAAAACCCTATGAATGTAAGCAGTGTGGGAAGGCCTTTATTCGTGGTTCACATCTTACTGAACATCTAAGAACTCATTCTGGTGAGAAACCCTATGAATGTAAGGAATGTGGGAAGGCCTTTAGTCGTGGCTCAGAACTTACTCTACATCAAAGGATCCATACTGGTGAGAAACCTTATGCATGTGTCCAATGTGGTAAAGACTTTAGACGTCATTCACAACTTACTCAACATATGAGGCTTCATAATTGAAAAAGCTTTGAATATGATTTAATATAAGAAAGGCTTCAACTGTATTCAACACCTCTGGAATATTAGAGAACCCATATTATGTTCGTAATGAATGTAGGACATCCTTTTACTTGTGCTCATAATGAACTCATTTTTAGAAAGCCTATATTAATGAATGCAGAAATAACTTCTGAAACACAGTAAACATTTATTTTCATTTTCATGTTTTTATTTTTTATTTTTAAAGTAGGCTTCATGCCCAGCACAGAGTCCAACTTAGGGCTTGAACTCACGACCCTGAGATCAAGACCTTAGCTGAGATCAAGAGTCAGACACGTAACCAACTAAGCCACCCAGGCACCCCCTATTAAACAATTTTAACAATCTCTATAGCCTTGGAATGTAATCTGAAATATATCTTTTATTGAGTACTATCTCTATTTCACCATTTCCTGTGAAATTGGAAAAGTTACTTAACCTCTCTTTGCCTCAGCTTCTTTGTGTAAAATAATGTAATGATATTACGTTGATTGAATTATAGATGATTAAACACATGTAACTCCCTTTGGACAGCATCTGATACTCAGTATCTATTATTATCACTGGTATTATCATTATTATATGCTATTAGAGAAGTCAAAGGGTAGGAATATTTTTGAATACAGTAAGATATAAGCATTCTGTTACCATCTATCCCTTTCTGTTTCTTGTTTGTGTTTGGTCTGGTTTTACCATCTATCCTTTTTTGAACACCAGATAATTTATTCTGTGACAGAAGCTTTAGGACATCATAAAGGCAGAAAGGCCTCCATTTTAGAGCTCATAAATTTTGCTGCACCAGATAATTCATACTGCAAAAAAACTATGGAAGAAATTCCTTTAGAGTTGTAGAGATTTTTTATAAAATCAAGGGGAGGTCATTTTTCTACAGCAAATTCCAAAAGCAGAAGTCATTTTACTACATTTTCTAATTACTTCTTTAAGGGAAAGATAATTTTTTATCAAGAAAATTATAGCCAAGTGGCTCCATTAAAATACAACTATATAAATTATTACTGTCTTAAATGAGAAATCAAAACAAAATTTACTAACTACAGCTTTTCTCATTATCTGTATCTGATAATATGTTGAAGAGTAAATTTTCAGATGCCCACATTTCAGAGCCTACTTCCATTATTTTAAGTGGGGAAAATGATGCTTCTGGCCCTTTCAAGTGTCCTGATCAGTTTTCCCAAATGTAATTTAAATTCATCTTTAAAAAAATTTTTTTTTAATGTTTATTATTTATTTTTGAGAGAGGGAGAGACAGAGTGCAAGCTGGGGAGGAGCAGAGAGAGAGGGAGACACAGAATCCAAAGCAGGCTCCACATTCTGAGCTGTCAGCACAGAGCCCAATGCAGGGCTCAAACTCACGAACTGTGAGATCATGACCTGAGCTGAAGCCGGACGCTCAACCGACTGAGCCAGCCAGGCGCCCCTAAAATATGATTTGCTACATTGATCATAATTCATTGACATATATTTGGCATATAACATATTTGCGTATTAGAAAATACTCTGAACCAGACTCTCCAAAATATGTTCAAGAGATAATAATCTCCTAAATACCATTGGAGGAGAGGACTCTGTCTCATTGCATATTGTGGTACATAACCAAATTCCCTTATTGCCAATGAATTACACTTTGAGCAAGCCGAATTAAAAGGTTGTAAGAAGACCCGCAATAAAGAAAATATTACTATTATTCAGCACACTGTTTCCCAGTCCTGACCATGAATTCTTTCCCCTCCATAATATTTACTATCTTTGGGTTATGAACACACTTTGAGAAATCCATTGCTGACCAAAAAGAATAATTATAAGAGAAAATTTAAGGCATCATGGAAGTTAGTTAAATTTAGTGGGTGGTGCAGTACTTTTGTGTTCTAAAATTAATCAGTACACTATACAAGAAGAGTCCCTCTAGCTCAAGTTTTCACAACCCTTTCCCTATTCTCTCATCATCTAGATTGATTTAATTAGATTTTTATTCTTGATGCTGTTCTTACAAGACTTTTGAGCCTGGGTGGCCCAGGCAGTTAAGCATCAGACTCTTGGTATTGGCTCAGGTGATCTCCCAGTTTCAGGAGTTTGAGCCCCACGTCCCACACGGGGAGCTGCTTGGGATTCTTTGTCTCCCTTTCTCCCTGTCCCTCCCTGACTTGCGCTATCTCTGCCTCTCTCAAAATAAATAAAAAACTTTTTTTAAAAGATGGTTTAAGGGGCGCCTGGGTGGCGCAGTCGGTTAAGCGTCCGACTTCAGCCAGGTCACGATCTCGCGGTCCGTGAGTTCGAGCCCCGCGTCGGGCTCTGGGCTGATGGCTCGGAGCCTGGAGCCTGTTTCCAATTCTGTGTCTCCCTCTCTCTCTGACCCTCCCCCGTTCATGCTCTGTCTCTCTCTGTCCCAAAAATAAATAAAAAACGTTGAAAAAAAAATTTAAAAAAAAGATGGTTTAATATGAAACTTGAATGAATATTATCTCAGTACTTTATTTCATAAATCATTTTGAAACTAAGAGTTTCCCTATTGAGGTAATGGTGAGGGGATAGGAATGTACACTAATCAAAGAATTCATAAAGACAAACAGGTTGTGGTTGCTATACTGCCTTAGTTGCTACTTTAAGGTATACTGATACCATCATACCTGTTCAAATTAAGTTTTATTTTCCCTACATGCATACAATTCTTTTCAAAGGTCACTACATTCCTCTTACAAAGTTATGTAACAAAGTTTACCCCATACCAAAGTTACAGTGTAAATTAAAAAAATCACATTCACTATTGCTCATCCATCTACTGTTAAAACTTTGGTTTTTATCTTGTGATGTTTCCTTCTGTTTTCAAATATGGTCCACATTTGAGTCTAACAAAAGTATGTTTTAATGAGATAGCTACCCACTCATCTGTAACTTGTTTTATTTTAACTTTTTTATTGTAGAACATACCAAACGTAACAAAAATAGAATAGTAAAATGAACAGACATGTACCCATCACGTTTTTATTTTTATTTTTTAATTCAAGTATAGGTAATATACAACATCGCATTTTTAAATGTTTATTTATTTTGAGAGAGAGAGAGAGTGAGCGAGCAGGGAGGGGCAGAGGGAGAGACAGAGAGAGAGAGAGAGAGAGAGAGAGAGAGAGAGAGAGAGAGACAATATCCCAAGTAGGCTCCACACTTAGCAATAGAGCCCAACACAGGGCTCAGTCTCACACTGTGAGATCATGACCTGAGCTGAAATCAAGAGTCACACGCTTAACCGACTGAGCCATCCAGGCACCGAGCATCACATATTTTTAATAATCACTTCTATTTTACTTTTCTTGTTAATCTTCCAAATATTTTTGCTGGAATATTTTAAAGCCAAACAGTATATTTTATTATTTTTAATCTTTTAAGATACTTTATTTTATTTTATTTTTATGAAATTTATTGTCAAATTGGTTTCCATACAACACCCAGTGCTCATCCCAAAAGATGTCCTCTTCAATACCCATCACCCACCCTCCCCTCCCTCCCACCCCCCATCAACCCTCAGTTTGTTCTCAGTTTTTAAGAGTCTCTTATGCTTTGGCTCTCTCCCACTCTAACCTCTTTTTTTTTTTTTCCTTCCCTCCATGGGTTTCTGTTAAGTTTCTCAGGATCCACATAAGAGTGAAAACATACGGTGTCTGTCTTTCTCTGTATGGCTTATTTCACTTAGCATGACACTCTCCAGTTCCATCCACGTTGCTACAAAGGGCCATATTTCATCCTTTCTCATTGCCACGTAGTACTCCATTGGGTATATAAACCACAATTTCTTTATCCATTCATCAGTTGATGGACATTTAGGCTCTTTCCATAATTTGGCTATTGTTGAGAGTGCTGCTATAAACATTGGGGTACAAGTGCCCCTATGCATCAGGACTCCTGTATCCCTTAGGTAAATTCCTAGCAGTGCTATTGCTGGGTCATAGGGTAGATCTACTTTTAATTTTCTGAGGAACCTCCACACTGCTTTCCAGAGCGGCTGCACCAGTTTGCATTCCCACCAACAGTGCAAAAAGGTTCCTGTTTCTCCACATCCTCTCCTGCATCTATAGTCTCCTGATTTGTTCATTTTGGCCACTCTGACTGGCGTGAGGTGATATCTGAGTGTGGTTTTGATTTGTATTTCCCTGATGAGGAGCGACATTGAGCATCTTCTCATGTGCCTGTTGGCCATCCGGATGTCTTCTTTAGAGAAGTGTCTCTTCATGTTTTCTGCCCATTTCTTCACTGGATTATTTGTTTTTCGGGTGTGGAGTTTGGTGAGCTCTTTATAGATTTTGGATACTAGCCCTTTGTCCGATATGTCATTTGCAAATATCTTTTCCCATTCTGTTGGTTGCCTTTTAGTTTTGTTGATTGTTTCCTTTGCTGTGCAGAAGATTTTTATCTTCATGAGGTCCCAATAGTTCATTTTTGCTTTTGATTCCCTTGCCTTTGGGGATGTGTCAAGTTAAGAAATTGCTACGGCTGAGGTCAGAGAGGTCTTTTCCTGCTTTCTCCTCTAGAGTTTTGATGGTTTGCTGTCTCACATTCAGGTCCTTTATCCATTTTGAGTTTATTTTTGTGAATGGTGTGAGAAAGTGGTCTAGTTCCAACCTTCTGCATGTTGCTGTCCAGTTCTCCCAGCACCATTTGTTAAAGAGACTATCTTTTTTCCATTGGATATTCTTTCCTGCTTTGTCAAAGATTGGTTGGCCATGCTTTTGTGGGTCTAGTTCTGGGGTTTCTATTCTATTCCATTGGTCTATGTGTCTGTTTTTGTGCCAATACCATGCTGTCTTGATGATTACAGCTTTGTAGTAGAGGCTAAAGTCTGGGATTGTGATGCCTCCTGCTTTGGTCTTCTTCTTCAAAATTACTTTGGCTATTCGGGGCCTTTTGTGGTTCCATATGAATTTTAGGATTGCTTGTTCTAGTTTCGAGAAGAATGCTGGTGCAATTTTGATTGGGATTGCATTGAATGTGTAGATAGCTTTGGGTAGTATTGACATTTTGACAATATTTATTCTTCCAACCTATGAGCACGGAATGTTTTTCCATTTCTTTATATCTTCTTCAATTTCCTTCATAAGCTTTCTATAGTTTTCAGCATACAGATCTTTTACATCTTTGGTTAGATTTATTCCTAGGTATTTTATGCTTCTTGGTGCAATTGTGAATGGGATCCGTTTCTTTATTTGTCTTTGTGTTGCTTCATTATCAGTGTATAAGAATGCAACTGATTTCTGTACATTGATTTTGTATCCTGCAACTTTGCTGAATTCATGTAT
This sequence comes from Neofelis nebulosa, assembly GCF_028018385.1. NCBI lineage: Eukaryota > Metazoa > Chordata > Mammalia > Carnivora > Felidae > Neofelis > Neofelis nebulosa. Next base: position 17,020,618 of record NC_080798.1, on the reverse strand, counting down.
CAGTTCTAGCAGACTTTTGGTGGTGTCTATCGGATTTTCCATGTATAATATCATGTCATCTGCAAAAAGTGAAAGCTTCTTATTTGCCATTTTTGATGCCTTTGATTTCCTTTTGTTGTCTGATTGCTAATGCTAGAACTTCCAACACTATGTTAAACAACAGCGGTGAGAGTGGACATCCCTGTCGTGTTCCTGATTTCAGGGAAAAAGCTCTCAATTTTTCCCCATTGAGGATGATGTTAGCTGTGGGCTTTTCATAAATGGCTTTTATGATGTTTAAGTATGTTCCTTCTGTCCCGACTTTCTCGAGGGTTTTTATTAAGAAACCTTGCTGAATTTTGTCAAATGTTTTTTCTGCATCAATTGACAGGATCATATGGTTCTTATCTTTTCTTTTATTAATGTGATGTATCACATTGATTGATTTGCGAATGTTGAACCAGCCCTGCATCCCAGGAATGAATCCCAGTTGATCATGGTGAGTAATTCTTTTTCTATGCTGTTGAATTCGATTTGCTAGTATCTTATTGAGAATGTTTGCATCCATATTCATTAGGGATATTGGCCTGTAGTTCTCTTTTTTTACTGGGTCTCTGTCTGGCTTAGGAATCAAAGTAATACTGGCTTCATAGAATGAGTCTGGAAGTTTTCCTTCCCTTTCTATTTTTTCGAATAGCTTGAGAAGGATAGGTATTATGTCTGCTTTATTTTTTTATTATTTTTTTATTTAAAAAAAAATTTTTTTTTCAACGTTTTTTATTTATTTTTGGGACAGAGAGAGACAGAGCATGAACAGGGGAGGGGCAGAGAGAGAGGGAGACACAGAATCGGAAACAGGCTCCAGGCTCCGAGCTATCAGCCCAGAGCCCGACGCGGGGCTCGAACTCACGGACCGCGAGATCGTGACCTGGCTGAAGTCGGACGCCTAACCGACTGCGCCACCCAGGCGCCCCATATTATGTCTGCTTTAAACGTCTGGTAGAACTCCCCTGGGAAGCCATCTGGTCCTGGACTCTTATTTGTTGGGAGATTTTTGATAACCGATTCAATTTCTTCGCTGGTTATGGGTCTGTTCAAGCTTTCTATTTCCTCCTGTTTGAGTTTTGGAAGTGTGTGGGTGTTTAGAAATTTGTCGATTTCTTCCAGGTTGTCCAGTTTGTTGGCATATAATTTTTCATAGTATTCCCTGATAATTGCTTGTATTTCTGAGGGATTGGTCGTAATAATTCCATTTTCATTCATGATTTTATCCACTTGGGTCATCTCCCTTTTCTTTTTGAGAAGCCTGGCTAGAGGTTTATCAATTTTGTTTATTTTTTCAAAAAACCAACTCTTGGTTTCATTGATCTGCTCTACAGTTTTTTTAGATTCTATATTGTTTACTTCTGCTCTGATCTTTATTATTTCTCTTCTTCTGCTGGGTTTACGGTGTCTTTGCTGTTCTGCTTCTATTTCCTTTAGGTGTGCTGTTAGATTTTGTATTTGGGATTTTTCTTGTTTCTTGAGATAGGTCTGGATTGCAATGTATTTTCCTCTCAGGACTGCCTTTGCTGCATCCCAAAGCGTTTGGATTGTTGTATTTTCATTTTCGTTTCTTTCCATATATTTTTTAATTTCTTCTCTAACTGCCTGGTTGACCCATTCATTCTTTAGTAGGGTGTTCTTTAACCTCCATGCTTTTGGAGGTTTTCCAGACTTTTTCCTGTGTTGATTTCAAGCTTCACAGCATTGTGGTCTGAAAGTATGCATAGTATGATCTCAATTCTTGTATACTTATGAAGGGCTGTTTTGTGACCCAGTATGTGATCTATCTTGGAGAATGTTCCATGCGCACTCGAGAAGAAAGTATATTCTGTTGCTTTGGGATGCAGAGTTCTAAATATATCTGTCAAGTCCATCTGATCCAATGTATCATTCAGGGCCCTTGTTTCTTTATTGACCGTGTGTCTAGATGATCTATCCATTGTTGTAAGTGGGCTATTAAAGTCCCCTGCAATTACCACGTTCTTATCAATAAGGTTGCTTATGTTTATGAGTAATTGTTTTATATATTTGGGGGCTTCCGTATTCGGTGCATAGACATTTATAATTGTTAGTTCTTCTTGATAGATAGACCCTGTAATTATTATATAATGCCCTTCTTCATCTCTTGTTACAGCTTTAGTTTAAAGTCTAGTTTGTCTGATATAAGTATGGCTACTCCAGCTTTCTTTTGACTTCCAGTAGTATGATAAATAGTTCTCCATCCTCTCACTTTCAATCTGAAGGTGTCCTCAGGTCTAAAATGAGTCTCTTGTAGACAGCAAATAGATGAGTCTTGTTTTTTTTAATCCATTCTGATACCCTATGTCTTTTGGTTGGCACATTTAGTCCATTTACATTCAGTGTTATAGAAAGATAGGGGTTGAGAGTCATTTTGATGTCTGTAGGTTTCATGCTTGTAGCGATGTCTCTGGTACTTTGTCTCACAGGATGCCCCTTAGGATCTCTTGTAGGGCTGGTTTAGTGGTGACGAATTCCTTCAGTTTTTGTTTGTTTGGGAAGATCTTTATCTCTCCTTCTATTCTAAATGACAGACTTGCTGGATAAAGGATTCTCGGCTGCATTATTTTTCTGTTCATCACATTGAAGATTTCCTGCCATTCCTTTCTGGCCTGCCAAGTTTCAGTAGAGAGATCGGTCACAAGTCTTATCAGTCTCCCTTTATATGTTAGAGCATGTTTACCCCTAGCTGCTTTCAGAATTTTCTCTTTATCCTTGTATTTTGCCAGTTTCACTATGATATGTCGTGCAGATGATGGATTCAAGTTATGTCTGAAGGGAGTTCTCTGTGCCTCTTGGATTTCAATGCCTTTTTCCTTCCCCAAAACAGGGACGTTCTCAGCTATTATTTCTCCAAGTACACCTTCAGCACCTTTCCCTCTCTCTTCCTCCTCTGGAATACCAATTATGTGTAGATTATTTCTCTTTAGTGCATCACTTAGTTCTCTAATTTTCCCCTCATACTCCTGGATTTTTTTAATCTTTTTCTCAGCTTCTTCTTTTTCCATAATTTTATCTTCAAGTTCACCTATTCTCTCCTCTGCCTCTTCAATCCGAGCTGTGGTCAACTCCATTTTATTTTGCAGCTCATTGATAGCATTTTTTAGCTTCTCCTGGCTGTTCCTTAGTCCCTTGATCTCTGTAGCAATAGATTCTCTGCTGTTCTCTATACTGTTTTCAAGCCCAGCGATTAATTTTATGACTATTATTCTAAATGCACTTTCTGTTATATTGTTTAAATCGTTTTTGATCAGTTCGTTAGCTGTCGCTATTTCCTGGAGATTCTTTTGAGGGGAATTCTTCCGTTTCGTCATTTTGGATAGTCCCTGGAGTGGTGTGGAACTGCAGGGCACTTCCCCTGTGCTGTCTTCAATAACTTGCGTTGGTGGGCGGGGCCGCAGTCAGACCTGATGTCTGCCCCCAGCCCACTGCTGGGGCCACAGTCGGACTGGTGTGTACCTTCTCTTCCCCTCTCCTACAGGCGGGACTCATTGTGGGGTGGCGTGGCCCATCTGGGCTACTTGCACACTGCCAGGCTTGTGGTGCTGGGGATCTGGCATATTAGCTGGGGTGGATCGGCAAGGTGCACAGGGGCGGGAGGAGCAGGCTCAGCTCGCTTATCCTTGGGTGATCTGCTTCAGGAGGGGCCCTGTGGCACCGGGAGGGAGTCAGACCCATCGCCAGAGGGGTGGATCTGTAGAAACACAGCATTGGGTGTTTGCAGGTGCACGCAAGTTCCCTGACAGGAACTGGTTCCCTTTGGGATTTTGGCTGGGGGATGGGCGAGGGAGATGGCGCTGGTGAGCGCCTTTGTTCCCTGCCAAGTTGTGCTCTGTCATCTGGGGCTCAACAACTCTCCCTCGTGTTGTCCTCCAGCCCTCCCACTCTCTGAGCAGAGGTGTTAACTTATAACCTCCCAGATATTAAGTCCCGCTTGCTGTCAAAATATACTCCGTCCGGCCCCTCTGCTTTTGCAAGCCAGACTCGGGGGCTTGGCTTTGCCGGCAGGCTGCCCCTCTGCCCTGGTTCCCTCCTGCCAGTCTATGTAGCATGCACCGCCTCTCCGCCCTTCCTACCCTCTTCTGTGGGCCTCTTGTCTACGTTTGGCTCCGGAGAGCCAAGCTAGTCTTCTGGCGGTTTTCTGGGTTATTTAGGCAGGTGTGGGTGGAATCTAAGTGATCAGGGGGTCGCAGTGAGCCCAGCGTCCTCCTACGCCACCATCTTCCCTATTGTACCCAAACCAGTATATTTTATCATCTCCCCTCTACATATTTCAGTATGTATCTTGAACAGATAAGGACTTAATTAATATCTAGTAATTTTTGAGATATTAGTGATTATAGTTGGGTTATTTCAGTCAGGATTTAAAAGACATCTGCTCATTACATTTGGTTGCTGTGTCTCTTGTACACTTGCTTTTGTCTTTTTAAAAATGCCTACAGAACAAAACAGAAACATGGTAACAGCAATGCCATGATATAGCCTCCCTATTTTCTACAGATTGAATATTCAGGTTATTTCTTTGTTGCTGCAAACCAGGCAATAAATGTCTTTATATGCTTATTCTTGCATATTTGTGTTTTTATTTCTACAGAATATATTCCTACAGATTAGACTGCTAAGTCAAAATATGTATACATTTTACATTTGTTTTAATAGATCATGCTGTTTTGAAACAGTTTACAGGGGCGCCTGGGTGGCTCAGTTGGTTAAGTGGCCGACTTCAGCTCAGGTCATGATCTCACGGTCCATGAGTTTGAGCCCCGCGTCGGGCTCTGTGCTGACGGCTCAGAGCCTGGAGCCTGTTTCAGATTCTGTGTCTCCCTCTCTCTGACCCTCCCCCGTTCATGCTCTGTCTCTCTCTGTCTCAAAAATAAATAAACGTTAAAAAAAAAAATTAAAAAAAAAAAAAACAGTTTACATTCTCATCATTAACGTATGAGAGTGCTCATTCCCTATACCATCACCAGGAACAAAAAATAAAGCCAAAAGGAGCCATGATGGAATAACAGGTTTAAACAGCGTCTGTGATCCTCAACAAGAAAGATACAAATTAAGTGAGCAGTATGATCACACCAACTTCCTACCTGGAGATACATTCTAGATAATGAAAAAGGTTTATCCCAAACTGAGCATGCTGGTCTATGTTGAGAAGATTGAGATCAAAGAGACTGATGTTCCTGGAAGTTGGAGAGCAGTTCCAGAGAGAAGGAAGCTGTGCAGAGAATTTCAGAAATGTGTGAAAGGGTCCTCTTCAGTCGTTCCTAACATTAAGTAGTACATGTGTAGGTTGTGATTCTACAAGTCTGAGCAAAGTGTAATCAGAGAGCTGCAAGTTGTAAAATGCCCAGAGCTGACACAGGGCAGAGATGTTTCTAATTCTGACCCTGATGATCACCCATACCATTTAGTAGATAGCCCAGAAGAGTCACACATAAGGAACAGAGGTCAACCATCTCTAAAGCACTTTAGACTTGTCCTAAACTGCTTTTTTAAAGTTTTAAAAGAATCAAGCAAGTAACCTAGCTGCCTACAGAGCAAAGCTTCACCCTCTAAAAGAAATGGAACAATAGCCACATTCAACAATGTAAATTGCGTAATGTTCATTATCTGTATAAAGAAGCCCCCCACCACGTGACACAAAACCAGACAAAAATCAATTGGTTGGCCAAATAAAATGGCAGGGGAAATGGTATCAGTACAAAATTACTAAAGAAGCTATTATGCTTAATATGTTTAAGAATTTTTAATTTTTTTCATGTTTATTTTTGAAAGAGAGACAGAGCACAAATGGGGGAGGGGTAGAGAGAGGGAGACACAGAATCTGAAGCAGGCTCCAGGCTCTGAGCTGTCAGCACAGAGCCCAATGCAGGTCTCAAACCCATGAACCACAAGAACATGACCTGAGCCAAAGTCAAATGCTTAACTGACCGAGCCACCCAGGTGCCTCTGGTTAAGAATTTTTTAAAATCCACAACATAATGAGGACAGATATAGAGGATACAGATGGAACTTCTATAAAAGAAAAATATCTGAGAAGAAAATTTTATTGGAGATTAAACATAGAGGAAGGAAAAATTCAGTGAACTTGAAAATATGTTTGGAAAAATGAAGCACAGAGAGAAAAAGACTGAAAGAAAAGAGCCTCAATGACCTGTGGACAAATTAAAGCAGCTTCTGTGTAAATGAGATGTCAGCAAGATGGTAGAATTGGATGTCCTAGGCCCTCTCTCCTCTGACAAACACACTGATACAGCAATTCATGGAGAAATTCCCTTTGTGAGAAATCCAAAAACTGAGTGAAAGCCTCTGCACCTAGGGAGAATGCAAAGCCAGACTCATCAAAACCCATAGGGAGATATGGGACACCCTTCTGCCACAGTCCAGGCACATGGTACAACATCATATCAGTGAGAGACTCCTGGCTACCAGCTTCACCGGGGGGGTGGGGGGGGGGGTGGGGGGGGGGGTGGGGCATATTTTTCACATTCTGTACCTTAAATTTCCTGGGAGCTCCCAGAACACTGACTTAGGTCTTGCCAGTGTGGAGTTCTGACAGGTCCAGTAAAATCTAGCCACTGGGGGGCGCCTGGGTGGCGCAGTCGGTTAAGCGTCCGACTTCAGCCAGGTCACGATCTCGCGGTCCGTGAGTTCGAGCCCCGCGTCAGGCTCTGGGCTGATGGCTCGGAGCCTGGAGCCTGTTTCCGATTCTGTGTCTCCCTCTCTCTCTGCCCCTCCCCCGTTCATGCTCTGTCTCTCTCTGTCCCAAAAATAAAAAAAAAAAAAAAATCTAGCCACTGGGTAGATAACAGAGATGGTGGGTTGGGCTGGTAGATACCATTAATCCTTACCTCTATTCAACACAAAGCAAGCCTTCAGCCCTCAGCTTTCCCATGGGGAAGAAAAGAGTTGATCTGTGTGTCCAACACTCCAGTGTTGCTAGGGCCATCCAACGACTTGGCATTTGACTTAGTCTTACAGCTCTGAGAGGTCTGGCACAGTCTATCCACCTTTGGGAAAACAGAACCAATGGTTTCAACTGATAGATGCCACAACCCCCCATTCCCAGCTCAGCACAGACTGAGTGAGCAAAAATAAGAGGCTGCCTACTTCTTCCTGGAGGTGAGAAAGAGTATATACAGGTCCCCAGGCAAAGGTGGAGATTGGCAGAGAATTTAAAAATATGATTCAACTATATACTGGATATACGTTTTAGATTCAAATATCAAATTTCAAAACAAAAGGACAGAAAAAGATACACCATGCAAACTGCAATCATAACAGAAATGGAGTGGCTATACTATCAGATCAAACAGGCATTAAGACAAAATTACCAGAGACAAAGAGGTACACTGTATCATCAAAAAGGGCTAATCCATCAAGAAGACATAACAATCATAAGGATATATGCACCTGAGCCAACATCCCAAATGTCTATCACCAGATGAATGAAGAAACAAAATCAACTGTCCTAAATATGCTGAAAAAGCTGAAAGAAGTTGTGGAACTTAAAAGTACAATAACTGAAATGAAAAATACACTAAACACCTACTAGGATGCCTATTTTAAATTTATTTTTAAATGTTTTTATTTATTTTTGAGGGGGTGGGGGGAAAGGGCAGAAAGAATGGGAGACAGAGAATCCAAAGCAGGCTCTGTGCTGACAGCAGAGAGCTCAATGCAGGGCTAGAACTCATGAACTCAAAACTCAATCTCACGACCTGAGCTGAAGTTGGAGGCTTTTAGGGGCCCCCTAGGATCCCTATTTTAAAAATTAAAAAATAACAACTGTTGATGAGGATATGGAACAACTGGGACGCTCAGATATTGCTAGAAATTGTGCGGTTCCTATAAAAATAACTTGGTGGTTCCTCAAAAGCTAAATATAGAATTTCCATATGACCCAACAATCCCACTCAGGTATTAAAGGAATTGAAAGCAATGACTTGAATAGATACTTGTACACAAATGTTTATTGCAGCATTATACATAATAAGCAAAATGTAGAAACAACTCAAGTATCCATCAACAGAATAAACAAAATGTGGTATATATGCACAATGGAATAATATTCAGGCACAAAAAGAAATGAAATTCTTGCACATGCTACAACATGGATTAGTGTTGAAAACATTACATTAAGTAAAATAAGCCAGACACAAAAGAACAAGTATTGTATGTTTCCACTTATATGAAATATCAAGAATAGGCAAATTAATAGATTTTCATAGAAAGTAGATTAGAAGTTATTAGGAGTTATTGCCTAATGGTTACAGTTTCTGTTTGAGGTGACGAAAAGGTTAGAAATAGATAGCAGTGATAGTTGCACAACAATGTGATATAACTAATGTTGCTGAATTGTACATTTAAAAATGGTGAAAATGGCAATCCTATGTTGTATATATTTTACAACTTGTAAAAAGTTGGTAATGTAACCTACCAAAAATTATTACATAATAAATTTTAAAAGGGTAAAGTATGTGGAATGTAAATTATATCTCAATAAAGCTATTTCAAAATTAGAAACAAACTATGAATTTAACTTAAGTAGTTGTACTTTACTATTCATATTATTTATTTAATCTTGGATGCATTAGTTAGTTCATGGTTTATAAGAAATGGTCCATTTCTTCTAAGTTGTTGAGTTTCTGTGAGTAGAATTGCTCATAATGCTCCCTTATTATCCTATCATTGTTTGCTGGATTTTTACTAATATTCTCTTACATTTCTGATGACAATCTTGTTAGAAGTTTATCAGTTTCATTGATCTTTTCAAAAGATGAGATTTTGGTTTATTTTTCTGTATTGTTTTTGTTTACAATTTCATTGATTTTAAGTTCTTTATTTCCTTCCTTCTGTTCACTTTGCATTGTTTTCCTCTTTTTCTAGTTTCTTATGGAAGGAATTTGAGCGGTATTTTTTTTTGAGAAGTTTACCCCATTTTTGATGAGCATTTAGTACTATAAATTTTTCTGTAAATTCCGATTTAATTGTATTCTACAAGTTTTCCTATGTTCTATTTTCATTTTCATTCAGTGTAACCTTTTTAAAAAACATCCCTTGAGATTTCCTCTTTGACCCAAGAGTTAAAGTGTATTGTTTAGTTTCATGTTATCTTTCTGCTAAACAATTTCTAGTTTGATTCCTTTGCAGTCAAAGAACACAGTATGATTCCAATTCTTTCTTTGTAATATATATATATTTTTAATTTTTAATGTTTATTTATTTTTGAGAGAGCAACAGAGTGTGAGTGGGGGAGGTGCAGAGAGAGAGACACATAAAATCCAAAGCAGGCTCCAGGTTCAGAGCTGAATTCATGTATCAGCTCTAGCAGGTTTTTTGGGGGGGAGTCTTTCAGGTTTTCCATGTAGAGTATCAAAGTAAAAGTCTGACTTCTTCTTTGTCGATTTGGATGCCTTTTATTTTGTTTTGTTGTCTGATTGCTGAGGCTAGGACTTCCAACACTATGTTAAACAACAGTGGTGAGAGTTGACATCTCTGTTGTGTTCCTGATCTCAGGGGGAAAGTTTTTCCTGATTGAGGGTGATATTAGCTATGGGCCTTTCATATATGGCTTTTATGATGTTAAGGTATGTTCCTTCTATTCTGACTTTATTGAGGGTTTTTATTAAGAAAAAATGTTGTATTTTGTCAAAATCTTTTTCCACATCTATTGACAAGATCATATGGTTCTTATCTTTTTTTCCATTAATGTGATATATCACGTTGATTGATTTGCAGATATTGAACCAGCCCTGCAACCCAGGAATGAATCCCACTTGATCATGGTGAATAATTCTTTTAATATACTGTTGAATTCAATTTACTAGTGTCTTGTTGAGATTTCTCACATCCATGTTCATCAGAGATACTGGCCTGTAATTTTCCTTTTTAGTGGGGTCTTTGTCTGGTTTGGGAATCAAGGTGATGCTGGCTTCATAGAATGAGTCCGGAAGCCTTCCTTCCATTCTATTTTTGGAACAGCTTGAGAAGAATAGGAATTAACTCTTTCTGATTTAAATGTCTGATAAAATTCCCTTGGAAGCCATCTGGTCCAAGACTCTTATTTGTTGGGAGATTTTAAAACAACTGCTTCAGGGGGCGCCTGGGTGGCGCAGTCGGTTAAGCGTACGACTTCAGCCAGGTCACGATCTCGCGGTCCGTGAGTTCGAGCCCCGCGTCAGGCTCTGGGCTGATGGCTCGGAGCCTGGAGCCTGTTTCCGATTCTGTGTCTCCCTCTCTCTCTGCCCCTCCCCTGTTCATGCTCTGTCTCTCTCTGTCCCAAAAAATAAATAAAAAACGTTGAAAAAAAAAATTAAAATAACTGCTTCAGTTTCTTCACTGCTTATGGGTCTGTTCAAGTTTTCTATTTCTTCCCATTTGAGTTTTTGTAGTGGATGGGTATCTAGGAATTTGTCCATTTCTTCCAGATTATCCAGTTTGTTGGCATATAATTTTTCATAGTTTTCTATAATAATTGTTTGTATTTCTGTGGCGTTGTGATCTCTTTCATTTGTGATTGTATCTCTTTGGGTTCTCTCTTTTCTTTTTGAGAAGTCTGGCTAAGGGTTTACCAATTTTGTTTATCCTTTCAAAAAATCAGATCTTAGACTCACTGAACTGTTCTGTTCTTTTTTAAATTATTATTTTATATTATTTCTGCTCTAATCTTTATTTCTTTTCTTCTGCTGGTTTTGAGGCTTCTTTCCTGCTCTGTTTCTAATTGCTTTAGCTGTAAGGTTAGATTCTGTATTTGGGATTTTTCTTGTTTCTTGAGATAAGCCTGGATCACACTGTATTTTCACCTTAGGACTGCCTTTGCTGCATCCCAAAAGGTTTGGACTGTTATGTTTTCATTTTCATTTGCTTCCATATGCTTTTAAAGTTCTTCCTTAATTTCCTGGTTGACCCATTCATTCCTTAGGATATTCTTTAACCTCCATGTATTTAGAGGCTTTCCAAATGTATTTTTGTGGTTGATTTCAAGTTTCATAGCGTTGTGATCTGAAAATAGGTGCATGGCATGATTTCAATCCTTTTATATTTGTTGAGGTCTGTTTTGTGACCCATTTTGAGAATGTCCCATGTACACTCGAGAAGAATGTGCATTCTGCTGCTTTTGGATGAAAAGATCTGAATATATCTGTTAAGCCCATCTGGTCCAATGTGTCATTCAGAGCTATTGTTTCTTTACTGATTTTCTGCCTAGATGATCTGTCCATTGTTGTAAGTGGAGTATTAAAGTCCCCTACAATCACAGTATTGTTATCTATACATTTATTTATGTTCGTGATTAACTGATATATATATTTGGGTGCTTCCAAGTTGGGGCATAAACATTTATAATTGTTAGCGCTTCTTGATGGATAGACCCCTCAATTATAATGACCTTCTTCATCTTTTGTTACAGTCTTTGGTTAAAATCTAGTTTGTCTGATAGAAGTATGGCTACTCTGGCTTTCTTTTTACATCCCATAGCATGATAGATGGTTCTCTATCCCTTCACTTTCAATCTGCCGGTGTCCTCAGGTCTAAAATGGGTCTCATGTAGGCAGCATATAGATGGATCTTAGTTTTTTATTCATTCTGATATCCCATGTCTTTTGATTGGGGCATTTAGTCCATTTACATTCAGATTATTAAAAGATAGGGATTTAGTGTCATTGTGTTATCTGTAGGTTTCACGCTTGTGGTGATGTCTCTGGTCCTTTGTAGTCTTTTCTGCTTTCCATTCACACAGACCCCCTTAAGATTTCCTGCAGGGCTGGCTTATGAACTCCTTTAGTTTTTCTCTGGGAAAAACATTTATCTTTCCTTCTACTCTAAATGACAGCCTTGCTGGATATAGGATTCTTGGCTGCATATTTTCCCTATTCAGCACATTGAATATTTCTTGCCACTCCCTTCTGCCCTGACAAATTTCAGTGGACAGATCTGCTACTACCCTTATGTGTCTACTCTTGTATGTTAAGGGCCATTTGTCCCTAGCTGCTTTCAGAATTTTCTCTTTATCTTTGTATTTTGCCAGTTTCACTACGATATGTCATGGTGTTGACTTATTTTTGTTGATCTGGGAGTTCTCTGTGCCTCCTGGACTTGGATGCCTGTTTCCTACCCCAGATTAGGGAACATCTCGCTATAATTTGTTCAAATAAATCTTCTTCTCCCTTCTCTCTTCCCCCTTCTGGAACTCCTATGATATCGATATTATTTCATTGAATCACTTAGGTCTGTAATTGTTCCCTCATGATCTAGTAACTTCCTTTTTCTACTTTTCTCAGCTTCATCATTTTCCATACTTTATCTTCTATTTCACCTATCTTTGCTGTTATTGCATCTAGCTTATTTTGCAGCTCATTTACAGCATTTCTTAGTTCCCTGTGACTATTTCTTAGGTCCTTAATCTCTGCAGATTCTCTGCCGTCTTCTATGCTATTTTTCAAGCCCGGCTATTTGTCTTATGACTATTATTCTAAATTCCTGATCAGATATATTGTTTATATCTGTTCTGAGCAATTCTCTGGCTGTCATTTCTTCCTGGGATTCCCTTCGAGGATAATTCTTATGTTGCATCATTTTGGCTAGTTTTCTGTCCTTTACATCTTCTAATAGCTTGTCATGTGTCCTGCACCTGCAAGTACTACTATATTAAAAAGGAGTGGGGCGCCTGGGTGGCTCAGTCAGTTAAGCGTTCGACTTCGGCTCAGGTCATGATCTCGCTGTCCATGGGTTCGAGCCCCGTGTTGGGCTCTGTGCTGACAGCTCAGAGCCTGCAGCCTGCTTCTGATTCTGTGTCTCCCTCTTTCTCTGACCCTCCCCTGTTCATGCTCTCTCTCTCTCAAAAATAAATAAATGTTAAAAAAAAATTTTTTTTAAATCTTTAAAAAAAAAAGGGGGGGGGTCATACACTGTTCAGGGCCTGGCACTTTAGGAGGTGTTTTTGGAGTGTGTTACATGCACTCTATTATTGTGTCTTGGCTGCTTTATCTAACTACTCATAGTGGTGGATTGGACTGTCCACCAGGTGTGCTTTGATTTGTTCACTGAGGTAAACCTGGAAAATAGGAGGAGTTGGTGGGGGGAAGAAACCTTACCCTAAACAAAGAGCAAAATGATAGGGGAGGGAAAAAAGACCAGGCAGAGAGAATCAAAAAAACTATTGGGCTTAATCCAGAAAGACAGAGAGGAAAATAAAGGAGATACAGAAAAGGTAAAAAAAGGATAGAGTAAAAATGCCAGATTAAACAACCAGAACAGAAATTAAAAAAAAAAAAAAAAAAGGAAAAATATGTAAGTATTGACCAAAAATCAAATCAGAAACTATAAGGCTGATTCCAAGGTGGGGGTTGGGGGGAAGGAGAGTAGAAAGGTAATGCAGGGAAAAGAGAAGAAGTAATAATAATAATAATTTAAAAAGAAAAAAAACCAGACTAACATACAAAACTGCAGGACAGTTGTCTGTTGGTGCCTTGGAAACAGTGGTTGTGCTGGTCTGGAGGAGGGACCAACTAGTTCAGTGAGTGTCAATCTCACCCTGGTAAATAAGCAGTTCCTGGCCTCGGAAGGGCAACGTTTGGTGTAAGTGGGTCCCACCTCCACTGGAGGTGGCTGTGCTGCTCCCTGAAGCCCCACTGTGTTAGTGATGTGGAGGAAAATGGCGACACCCCAATCTCTCCTCCTACCAGGTGTCCCAAACCACACTGTTTATGCTGCCCTGACAGAGCAGCACAGACTTCAGTGGCCGATTTGCCCTGCTCTACAGTCTCCCCTGACTCCCCAGTGCTCGACTGGGATCCAAAACCCAATGTCTTAAAGGATCCTGCTCCATGTGGACACCCAGTTCTGAAATAGCACTCTGCTCAGTTGACAAAGGGCCTCTGGCTGGCGCCTTCAGGGTCTTTTGTCTTTGCAGGGGCAATAAACCTTCTTCCCACAGTGCTCAAGGGAGGGGGCTTTCTCAAAGCACACCCCTGAGAATGCTACCAAGCCCGGGGTTGGCTCCCCTCCCCCTCCCGCCCCAGGCATGTGCACCAGGACATATGCAGTCTCTTTACCACATCCAACCAAATTAACAAAATTAATTAGTATCTAATACCCAATCCATGTTCAATTTTTCATGATTTCCTCAAAATATCTGTTCAGTTATTTGTTCCAAGTCTGGACTCAAGAATGTTCCACACTTTGAATCTGGTTGATAAGTTACCTTTAAGTCTCTTTTGAACTAAGGCAGTTCATTTTTCTCCCTCCTTACCATGCCACTCATTTACTGAAGAAACTTGGCAATTTGTCCCATAGAATTTTCCACATTCTGATTTGGCCAATTTGTGACCTTCATATACCACTCACAAGTTTTTAAATTCATTTTATTTCCTATAAATTGGTAATTAGATCTGGAGGTTAAATTAGATTAAGATTCAGTGTTGGGAAATATAACTTAGGTAGTACTTCCTACTTCCTATGGCATCACACGAGGCATATTAATACCATGGTGTTCCAATTTAGTGTTAAGATTGGCCAACTAAAGTGTTGTCAACCTTATTGTTATCTTCTGAAATTCCCAATAACCCATTTATTATGAATTGTTGCCAATTCCATTATTTTATTAAATGATGCCAAATGTAACTTTCTAAGTCTGTCATTTCTGAACCTCCTCTTGCCAACTATTTGATTACAGCTTGTACAGAAAAATCATGATAAATACTTGGTTCTGTTCCTTACCAAAAGAAATTTGGTTCCTTACCAAAATTCTATTCTGTTCCTTACCAAAATTTCAGAATATGCTAGTACTCTGGCAAACTCCATAAAGCCCCCCCCCCTTTTTTTTCATTTTGAATTTAGGCAGTTTTACCTACACAGTTTCAACCCATTGCAATAGTTTCTGATGCTTAACTGATCCTATCTTTGGTCAGTTCCTCTAGGTTAATGATCCTGTAGTCTTTGATAGCTTTATTGCTTTTAGGTACAATAAGACATTTTATGATAATTATATATACATTTTCTACTGTTGACCTGTCTTATGCCATTTCTCTAAGGAGAACTTTTTCTTTTTTTTTTTTAAATTTTTTTTTTTAAATTTTTTTTTTTTTAACATTTATTTATTTTTGAGACAGAGAGAGACAGAGCATGAACGGGGGAGGGTCAGAGAGAGAGGGAGACACAGAATCTGAAACGGGCTCCAGGCTCTGAGCAGTCAGCACAGAGCCCGATGCGGGGCTCGAACTCACATACCGCGAGATCACGACCTGAGCCGAAGTCGGCGCTTAACCGACTGAGCCACCCAGGCGCCCCGAGAACTTTTTCTTTTTATAGAAAATGGAATTTGAAAACTACAGTCTGGATACATGGGCAACTCATAGCTTCTAGGTCACTAATGTTTTTAAACCCCTTAGTAGGGGTGCCTGGCTGACTAAGTTGGTAGAGCATGCAACTCTCAATCTCAGGATCATGAGTTCAAGCCCCACATAGGGCATAGAGCCTACTTAAAAAAATAAATAAACCCCTTAGGTAGAAAAATAATACCAATATTACCACTAACAAAAGACTAATAAAGGCAGTTTACATTTCTTTATATTTCTCTTTGTGCTTGAGATACAGAATATCTTTGAGATATTCTCCTAATGGTAAGTCAAAATATTTTAACACCGTTTGAAATTATTATTCTTTATGTTGTTATACCAGAACATGATGTAGAATCAAATCCACTGGTTTTGATACAGGTTTATTTTCCTTTTTGACTTAATTTTTAAAATAAAAGCTGATATGTAAAATATCTACATGGATCCAAAGTCAAAACAAAAAACAAGGTATAACCAAAGATAAACCTTTCATCCTTGCCCTCCCCTGTTGTTTCATCTTGAGATTCCTTTTTTTTTTTTTTCCTCAATGTTTATTTATTTTTGAGAGACAGAGACAGACTGTGAACAGGGGAGGGGCAAAGAGAGAGGGAGACACAGAATCTGAAGCAGGCTCCAGGCTCTGAGCTGTCAGCACGGAGTCTGATGTGGGGCTCAAACTCATGAACCATGAGATCATGACCTGAGCTGAAGTCGGACACTTAATCTACTGAGCCACCCAGGCACCCCGAGATTTTTTTTAAAGTACAGGTATATATAGTATCCCCCTCTTCTTTCACACATATTAGTATAATAAACATATTCTGCACTTACCTCTTTTTCATTTAAGATACTCTGAAGATCACTCCCTAGAAAAACACAGATGCACAATACTCCACTGTACATTCATATGATAGTTAATTCACCCAGTCAATTGCTGGACATCTAGGTTGTTTCCAATTTGCTGCATTTACAAATCATGTTTTTCAAAAATTCCTTAGTGTATACCATATTTTGTAATTTTATGAGTGTATCTTTGGGATAGAAATAAGGGTGCTGGTCTTATGGTAAATGCATGAGACTACACCTGGACATTGCTTAATTCCCTCCTATATGGGCTGTACTATATTTTTTCATTTTCATCAGCAATTTCAGAGTTCTTGTTTTTTCAGTCTTGACAATAGAGCATATTAATACCCTTTAGGATTTCTGTGCATCTGGTAGGGATGAAGTGGTGTCTCAATGTAGTGTAACTTGCATTCTCATCTCAAATTTTAGAATCTTTAAGGATATTAGTCTGTGATATACTTGCAAATATCTCCAATTTTTCATTGTCCTTTATCTTTAACATGGAGTCCTATAAAAATTATTTACTTTTTTCTTTATTTCTACTTGGATTTTTGAGTCATACTTCTTAATATCTCCATTCCAGGGTTGTAAATAAATTCACCCATGTAGTATTTGTAAAGTTTCTTTCTGTTTTATTTTTAGTTTTTACATTTAGATATCTGGATTTATTGGGAATTCATCCTACTTTACATGTCAGAGAGGAAACTGATTTTTTTTTCATAAATTTCATCCAATTGTGCTAATACTAATGATTAAAAAATTCTTTCCCAAAATGAATCTAGCAGAATGGTTCCTGCAAAGAAAGGTGGTTAGGGAATGACTAAAGAACTTCTGTTATCTCTATGGTAGACTAGAGAAGACATTATCAAAATTCACAAACATACCAATGGAAAGGGGTTCAAGAAACACGTACCTCAGGCATTCAAGGAAATCCAGGAATTCACAATGAAGGAGACAAGAGCACCAGATATGCACACTGATACTAAACTCAACACAGAAGTCTAGGCCAAAAGAAAAAGGAATGGCCATAGTTATCTGTATATGGACGTCCAGAAAGCTGTTACATTTCTCAGTGTAATCATCACCTTAACAAAAATAGTCAGCATGAATGAAAATGGCTCATTTATTACAATAAAGTAATATAACAAAAAAATTTCACTTTCCCCACATGAGTTGAGAAATTCCACAGAAGACAATAATTTCAGAGGGAAGTATGTTCCCTAATACTGTTTAACTACTGTTAAAGAACTGAATTATGTGCTACATACATGTACATAAACTCAATATTCTTTAACTTATGTAATACTAAAAGGTATCAAGAAAATACCCTTAGAATAAATTAAGTGCTGAACTGGTAAAGTACATCTTCATCAATGATACACCTTGCTGTTATGCATAAACTACAGAATTATCACCTATCCAGGTCAGAGTTTAAACATTCTGGGTAAACATCATTTGACTATTGTATTAGTTTTTTGTTTTTGTTTTTAGAGAGAAAGAGGGAGTGAGCACAAGTGGGGGAAAGGCAGAAAGACAGGGAGAAGAGAATCCCAAACAGGCATTGCACTTTCTGCACAGAGCTTGATGTGGGACTTGAACTTATGAACTGTGAGATCATGACCTGAGCCAAAGACAGATGCTTAACTGACTGAGCCACCCAGGTGCCCCTGTATTAGTTTGTCACGTATGTTCATGAGTAAAATTCTTCTGGAATTTGTTGTTCAAGGGCTACTCCACATCTAATTTTGTTATCAGAATTACGTGAGTCTTTTAGCATCTGCTAGCAAATTTTCCATAGGATTTTGTTTCTTCAGGGAGCAGCCTGTACTCCTACATGAGTTATAAAGATTATTTTTTCTAACTGTTAAATTTTTTGGCCCCTGTTAGTTACTCTTGAAATTTAATAATCTATTTTCCTAGAAAACAAACTATATTCTATTTAAAATTTGTTTCTAGTAAGGTTTATATCTCTTTATATTGCCATTAAAAATACCCTCTAAAACATGTACCACAGTTCTCCTTTCTTATGATAATGTTAAGGCATTGCTACCAAGAAACATTTTGACTTAAAATAAAAAACCTTCTGTATTGTTATTTATTCCATGAATTTTTCTTTATTTTCGTTAAATAAAGCTTTCCATCAATTCAGAGGCACCTGGGTGGCTCAGTCGGTTAAACATCCGACTCTTGATCTTGGCTCAGGACATGATCTCAAGGTTCGTGAGTTTAAGCCCCACCTTAGGCTCTGCTCTGGCAGTGCAGAGACTGCTCGGGATTCTTTCTCTCTCCTACTCTCTCTGCCCCTCCCCTGCTCACACAAACTCTCTCAAAATAAATAAACATAAAAAGAAATTAAGAAAAAAACACATTTCTATCAATTCAAATGCCCATTGGGGCATTAGCTCTTACTTTAGCTTGTTAAGTAATCATTATTTAATTTGACAAATACTTGGACTCTACAATATGACAAGCACTGTTATAAGTGCTGGAAATACAGTGGTGACAAGAAGTAAACTTCCCTCAATTTTCTTTGTTATATACATAAGAGTAATTTCCATCGAGAGCTGCCATGGTCATATTCATAGGATTTGACATATAGGAGTTTTGTTATCATTCACATCTAAATAAGCCTGTAATTTCACTTTTGATTTGCTCGTTACTTTGATAATTTATAAATGTAGTGTTAAATTTCCAAGAGATCAGAATTCATTTGGCTATTTTCTAATTTCTAAATTTCAGGGGCACCTGGGTGGCTTAGTCAGTTAAGCATCTGACTCTTGATTTTCGCTCAGGTCATGATCTCACAGTTCATGAGATTGAGCCCCACATTGGGCTCTTGCTGACAGTGGGGAGCCTGCTTGAGATTCTCTCTCTTTCTCTCTCTCTCTCTCTCTCTCTCTCTGCCCCTATCCTGCTCATGCTTTCTCTCTTGAAATAAATAAACTTAAAAAAAATAAATTGTCATTGTGGTGATAAAATGGATATGACATTTGGCTTTAGAAATCCGTTAGGGACAAATCATTTCTAAATGCCTTTAAAAACAAAACCAAAACAAAAAACAAACAAACAAACAAAAACCACTGGTGAGCATTCAACAACTCCACTTTCATTAAAACCATAAGGCTTTTTGGGGCGCCTGGGTGGCGCAGTCGGTTAAGCGTCCGACTTCAGCCAGGTCACAATCTCGCGGTCCGTGAGTTCGAGCCCCGTGTCAGGCTCTGGGCTGATGGCTCGGAGCCTGGAGCCTGTTTCCGATTCTGTGTCTCCCTCTCTCTTTGCCCCTCCCCCGTTCATGCTCTGTCTCTGTCTGTCCCAAAAATAAATAAAAAACGTTGAAAAAAAAATTAAAAAAAAAAACCATAAGGCTTTCTTTATAGTATGAATTTTTTTATGCAGCAAATGAATTTAATACTGAGTCAAAGCTTTCTTCCCTTCCGTTTGACTGTTTTTTCTTCAGAATTAGCATCCTGCTGTTCAATAAGACACACATATAGATGGCATATTTGTCTACATTCATTATATTGTTAAGGTCTTCCTCTCATAGAAGTTGTCTAACACTAATATTAACGATGGTTATTAAGTCATTGAAGTCATCAAGCTCATTTAACCCTTGTAATCAAATAAGGAAACACAGATTCAAGTTACTTTCCAAAAAATACAAAGAGAAGAGGTGTTGAAACTAAGACATGCCAAATAAACTGCATGACACAGTCAAGGCTTTCCAAGATTAATTACATAACAGAAATTCACCTTTGGTATAATTTTGTGGAACTATAACAAAACTTAATAGGAATGGAAGGTTTCCCTATGTGAGTTAGATTTAAATTCTATGCAGAGTAGTATCAATGATGTGGAGAATGCTTTTAAGAATGATTCAAGAGAATCACAGTGTCATCTTTTTCATAGGGTTTTACCCTGATATTCCAAATGGAAAACCAATCAGTAAATGCTTTCCTATATTAATATAGATTGCATTATGAATTCTCTACTATTTAGTGTGTTGTGTGCTCTGTCAAATGTTCTTCCAATATTACTTATACTTGTGAGTTCCTCAAAAGAAGGAATTAACTGACATCAATTAAGGAATTATGAATACAGACTTCCTATATTTTTATATTATAAGACCTCACAAGAGTGAAATAAGATGAGAGCTTGGAGAAAATGTCTCAAAATTTTTACATTCATAGGATTTCTCAAAAGTGTAAATATCCTGGTGTTGAGCAAAGTCTGAGTCCTGACTAAAGGTGTTCCTATAGTCTTTCCATTGATAGAGATTCTCACCATTGTGAATTTTCTGTTCAGTAAAATATGGATGAGGACTAAAGATCTGGCTACTTTCTTTACATTCATATGATTCTGTATCAGTATGAATTTTCTTATGTCGTGTAAGCTGTGAACCCCAGATAAAAGATTTCCCACATTCTTTACATACATAAGGTTCCTCACCAGTATGTATTCTCTGATGTCGAGTAAGTTGTGAACCCCAGAGAAAGGCTTTTCCACATTCTTCACATTCATATGGTCTCTTTCCAGTGTGGATTTTCTGATGTCGATTAAGTTCTGAACCACGAAAAAAGGTCTTTCCACATTGCTTACATTCATAGTTTCTTTCACCAGTATGAATTTTTTGATGCCGATTAAACTCTGAGCCATGACGAAAGGTCTTTCTACATTCCTTACATTCATAGAGTTTCCTCTCATTATGAATTTTCTCATGTTGAGCAAGATAGGAGGCCCAAATAAATGTCTTCCCACATTGCTTACATTCATAAGGTTTCCTACCATTATGAATTCGTTGATGTCTAGCAAGGTGCGAACTCCAGATATAGGCTTTTCCACATTTCTCACATTCATAGGGTTTCCTACCAACATGAACATTCTGATGTTGAGCAAGATTTGAACCACGAATAAAGGCTTTTCCACATTCCTTACATTCATGAGATTTCTCACTAGTATGAGTTCTCTGATGTTGAGTTAGGTGTGAACCACGAGTAAACGCTTTTCCACACTGCTTACATTCATAAGGTTTTTCACCAGTGTGAATTCTCTGATGTTTAGTAAGATGTGATCGCTGACTAAAGGCCTTTCTACATTCATTACATTCATAAGGTTTTTCACCGGTATGAATTCTCTGATGTCGTGTAAGATCTGAGCCACAACTAAAGGCTTTCCCACACTGTTTACATTCATAAGATTTCTCACCAGTATGAATACGCTTATGAACACTAAGTTGTGAGTGAAATCTGAAGGACTTCCCACATTCCTTACATTTAAAAGGTTTTTCACCAGTATGAATCCTCCTGTGACCAGTAAGACTTGAACGCAAACTAAAAGCCTTCCCACATTCTTTACATTCATATGTTTTCTTGGCAGAGTGTACTGTCTGATATTGAGTAAGTTCTGAATCAGAAAGAAAGGTCTTCTCATATTCTTTATCTTCACAAAATCTCTCACCAGTGTGAATTAATTGATGTTGATCACAGTCCAAGCCAGAACAAAAGGCTTTTGCACACTCTTTAAATTCATTCAGTTTCTTTCCTGTATCATGTCTGTGAGCTGTGTGATGGTTAAAAGTGGACATTTTTTCATCGGTGAGTATAACTTGCTTTAAACATTCTTCCTGATTTTCCTGTTGTGTTTCAAACTGACCTTTGCTTTCCCAATCAGCCCTAAAACATGAATATTCAAGGTTGTGTTTTTTACAGATTTCCAATTGAGATAATTCTCTCTCAAAAGTAACACTTTTTTGTGATAACTCCTTGGTTTGACATCTGAACGGCATGTCTGAAAGATAAGAAGGTAAATTCCTACTGTTTTACTGTTCACAAAGAAATAAAACCTCCAATGTAGATATAAGAAGTAAATCTTAAAATACATAAAGCACACAAGAAGTGAATGGCTTAAGAAATTCTCAAATTCTGGGTGATATGAAAAAAAGGTGGAAAATAAATAGAAATTTAAGAGAACTAATAAAAGTTGAGGTGGGTGTTTCGATATATAAAAGCTTTGTTTTAGGGACACCTGGGTGGTTCATTTGGTTGAGCGTCCAACTTTTGATTTCAGCTCAGGTCATGATCTCATGGTTGTGAGACTGAGTCCTGCATTGGGCTCCATGATGGGGGTGGAACCTGCTTAAGATTCTCTCCCCCTCTGTCCTTCCCCTACTCTCTCTCTCAAGGAAAAAAACAAAAACAAAAAACCAAAACCTTTGTTTTGGTCAAATTCACCTGAGCAATTCAATTTAAGAAGATAATTATTCGGGTACCACCCAATGATGGAAAGCCAATGTAAAGATAAAACTGTTTCACTCAGTGTGATAAATCAACCCTCAGCATATGTCAGGCATTAAAAAAATAATTCTGTAAAAAATACACTATAAAACAAACAAAAAAAGTTGAGTAGGGGGAATTTAGGATGGAATAAAGGGTAATATTACAAAAACCAGGTACCAGGAAGCACAACTGGGATCATTTAGTCATGTGAGAACAACATAACACATCGCACTGTCTAATCCCTTCCATGTTTACTGAATATCCTGCTTCCATATTACTTTCTGTACAAATAGGATGAAACAAGAACATATCTAAACTAACTCAAAGACAAATATGCAGAAATGTAATTACAGCTACTTAATTATGCTTCAGTTTGCCTTTGCACACTTAAAGACTTCACCCTGCTCATTTCCTCCACTGTATAAAACCAAGCCATCTTTTTGTCACATGACTTCAACCAAGGTGCTTTTGTTTTCTTTATTCTTGAGTTTATAGTATTGCTCAACCATTCTGCTTTATGCTTTCAGGCCCTTCCAACAGGTCTTCTCTTCCTTTCCCTTCTATCCAAGGCCACTGAAAATATTTCACAAAATATTTACAAATTTCAAATACTATGCAAGATACTACAATGAATATCTTACATAATTCCGAGCTTAAAAACAGTAATGTTGGGAAATAAGAGTATCAGTCTTATATGTGGGAAGTTGTCTGGTCTAGAGTTAACAGAAGAGCAGGAAC
This sequence comes from Neofelis nebulosa, assembly GCF_028018385.1. NCBI lineage: Eukaryota > Metazoa > Chordata > Mammalia > Carnivora > Felidae > Neofelis > Neofelis nebulosa. The sequence goes on along the minus strand of NC_080798.1, from coordinate 16,997,385 downwards.
TCAGTAACACAGGTATGTTACATTTAGGTTAAAGGACATAATTATGGGTAATAGTTCAAAAAGGAAAATACTTTGAGAAGTTTTGTCAAGGGCAAGGAGTCTGGCATGAGCTAAGAATAAGTAGGACCCCTGTGTGACTCATTTTTGATATGTGCTAGGATTTGATGAAATTGTCATGTGCTTATGCTACAAATTTTTCTTGGGAGGAGAGAGGTGAGAACTGAGCAAGTACTCTAGCAGTGACTGAAGAAGTTGAGAGGCAGTTCAGTTACATGTATAAGTAGTAGTGTATTGTAGTGGAAAAAGGACAGACCACAGTTTCAGGCTCAGTTCTGTTCACTAACACCATCTTTAGGTTATGAGAAAATTACTGAGCTTCACTGAGCTCTTATTTTTCCATATGATAAATAGGGACATTAATATATTTTTTAAAGAGATTTATTGAGAGGGTTGGGAAAACATACTATTTTTATAAAGTGCCTAACACAGAAAAAGCACCACACAAGTAGTACATGATGATGATGATGATGATGACGATGATGATGATGATGATTAACGATTAGAGAAGAAAAACGGAGGGGACTGGAAATGGTTTAACAGTATCTCACACATAAACAACTACTAGAAAATGATTATTATTACTGTGCTAATTATTACAGGCAAGGCATTTAAGAAATATCAAATGAATATAAATCAAAGACATTAAAATAAATTCCTCAGATTAAATAGAATGTGATGAGAAAAGTTACTTTGAGATGCTGCCTAGGCATCTTACAGTATGACAACCCTGCCCACACCCAGAACCTCAGCATTTAGATAAAGATCTGAGCTTAGGATTCCCACCATGAGTTCCTGCGTGGTTTTTCCCAGTCACTTTAAAAATAGCCACATAGCGTTGAGCCCACAAAAAGTTAGTGACCTCGACCCCAACTACCTTCTAAGTAAGGTGCTTGCTACTCTGCTTTCTTATCTCCCACTTGCTCATGACCTGGGATGGAGGACTGTCCTTCCCACAGCTCACTGTGTGCCCCTGCCCCAATTTCTACAATTCATAAGTAATAAATCTTGTGATTTAACTTCCCTTGTGTAAATGTATTAAACCTGTGCCTTCAATCACAATGACTCCAGCATTTTCACTTCTCCAAAGTAGAAGCTTGGATGCTGAGGGAGCTACCTGCCAACCCTGTGTGGGTGGCTTGTGCCTCCTCATTAAGCAGGTCACGATCTGCATATTCTTAATTTAATAAACAAGCTATGGGACACCCCAAACACAGCACAAACATGAAAGTTAGAAATAATGATCCTACTACATTTTTACTCTGTATCACCCTCCGATTTTTCTCACTTCCATTTACATTCCAGGTCCTTAATTATGACTCTTTATACATCTCTTCTTGGTAAAACCTAACTTGCTGCTTATCCTGAGCCTAAACTAAACAAGTGAACATAGCTGGAAAAAATAAAATAGTTCCTACTAGAATCACTTCTAATTTATATTAAAAAGAAAAAAAAAACACCCATGAGTAGGTTCTCAGCCGTGTCAAGAATTTTTACATATTTCTGGTCAAATAGTATCTCTACATATAACCCAGTGGAAGACAATCAAGGACTCAGAAACAACGCAGAAACTTAAGATTATGACAGAAGGAATAAGATTATTCCACAAGTGGTGTTTCACTATAACTGTGTGGGGAAAAAATTATAACTCTTCTTTATACTATATACAAACAAAAACTACCAGTAAATTAAAGACATCAATGGCAAAAAAACTTTAAAACTTATACAAGAAAACAAACATCTCTAACCAAATCTCTATGTGTTGTCAAACTTACTGGTAAAATATTTTAGATGAACAAAATAAGAAAATATTATGACATTATTTGATATACTGAAAAGGCTCAGCCAATTTTTACTATTCAGATTGTATTGGCACTAGCATTTGGCTTAGAGACTGATAGAATTTATGACATCTCAGGGCTAAGGTGGCAGAGATTAGTATCCAGGGTCTGTCTGCATTCCTCATGCTGTTATAACTGAAAGGCTAGAAATAAGAAACTTGAGTAAAACAGAGGCAGACCTACACAGGAACTATAGTTCAGTTTCAAACTATCTAAGGAGGGTGATGGATTAAGATAGCAACCAAAATGTTAATGCCTTCAGGTACTTGAGAGAAGCAAATAGAAATCCTCTATAAAGGAAGGTATCCTGGGCATTAGTTTTACCATTTTGAAAACACTGTCTGGCACAAAATTAAATAAGTAACCAGACAATATGAATGTAAACAGACCACAGAAACAATAGTAGAAATACATCTAAAAGCACTCTAGATATTGGAGTTATGAGACAGGGTTTAAAAGTAACTATGCTCAAAAAGCCAAAAACAAAATTAATCATTTTAGCAGAGAACAAGAAACCAATACAAGTAAAAAAAAAAAAAAAGAAAAAAAAGAAAGAAAAAGAAACCAATACAAGTCAAAAGAAAAACTCCAAGAGAAAAAGGTTGGAAAAGTCCTAACAGAAGCATTATGACAGATTCAGTTAGAAGATTAAATGTAAATGTAAATGGAAGCTTAAAGGGAGAAGAGAGGAAGAATGGGAGAAGTAGCAATATTTGAAAAGATAATGGCTGAGAATTTTCAGAACAAATTTCATGAACAGGTGAATGAATGAATAAAGTATAGCCATACATGGAACACTACAGAGAAATAACAAATAAGCTATTGATACATGCAACCACACAGATGAATTTCAAAATCATGCTAGCAAAAGACACAAGGCTAGCAAAAAGGAAGAAAGTATACATTGTATAGCAATTTATGTAACACTCTAGAGCATATAAACTAATCTAGTTACAAAAAGCAGGTAGTGATCTCGCAAAGATGGGAGTAGAAAGGGGAATGAATGGCAAAGGGGCGCAAGGAAAATCTGGCAATAACTGAAGTATATTTTTCTTGATTATGGTGATTATTTCATGTACATAACATAATGTCAGAACAGACCAAACTGCAGATTTCAAATATATGCAGCTTATTATTTTTCAGTTTTATCTTAAGTTGTAAAGCAAAAATTTTAGGACCAAAATAAAACTAAAGTCTTAAAGAAAATAAAGATAAATATTCTTCTGGCCACCCTAACTGGGTATTAGTGTATTAGTGTTTCTTTTATGTGAATGCCCACTCACACCAAAAATACAAAATATTAAGCCAACAAATGGTAAGGATAGATCAAGCACACAGCAGACATTTATCAAATAAATACAACCAGTAATTCAGTAAACAAGAAATATCCATCCTCCCTAGAAATCAATAGCCTTTAAACTATTAAACTATTAGAAGTCTCTACTTAAAAATAACTCACTTGGGGGCACCAGGGTGGCTCAGTCAGCTGAGCATCCATCTTTGGCTTAGGTCATGATCTCACAGTTAGTGATTTTGAGTCCCACATCGGGCTCTGTGCCAACAGCTCAGAGCCTGAAGCCTGCTTCAGATTGTGTGTCTCCCTCTCTCTCTGCCCCTCCCCCTGCTTGCACTCTGCCTCTCTCAAAAATAAATAAACATTAAAAAAAAATAAAAATAGCTCATTGGTAGTGAGACTACGTTGAAACTGATACCATCCCTGACCTTCATGTGAACCAATGCCCTCTGATCCTTCTGAAAACATAAGTATTAATTTCCACAATATAGAAATACATTCAAGTCATAGCTACCTCCCAGATACCCATGTGTTTACCATGAATCTGCTATTTGTTTCCAAACCTGTTTATACCAACTGTTTTTGACATTTTAACTTGTATATGTTAGTATCATTATATAAAGAAATATGAAAGAAAGATTGTTTTTTATGAAAACTAAGTGAATACTCTAAAAAAACTCATTTAAGAAGGCTACAAATTTTATTTTAGTAGCTTGGAGTCAATTATAAAGACTGGGGGAAAAGATTCCACAGTAAGATTAACTAAATTCTTATTCAAAACAGAAACCAAAAAATTAGGAGAATGAATTACTAGTGTGGTTAATATAAGAATAGGCAGAACTCCAATTAGGGAGAGCATGCCCTGGCCCTATAATGAAACACGGGTAAAATGGTTATGGGTTGTAAATAAATATAGTTTAAGGTATTCACATAATTTTCTATGATTTAAAGTAACTTTTTCAATGACAAATCAATTAACTATCTTAAATTAATTGGGCACATTGTATTCTAACTTTAAATCCTTTGGCCAAGGAATTTCATATCTGAGACACAACCATCATCCAATGTGGAAAAAAACCCATGAATAATTGATGTGTACTAAGAATTATAACTTTAGTAACAAGAAATACAGAGTAACCTTAATATATATAATAGTACATTTATAGTATGTGAAAATTTTACATTCATAGTATGGAAAATTTTATAATTTAACCAGAATTTTAAAAGCACATAACAGTGTCGAGGAAATAAAAATATAAAATAAAATTGCATAGATCTTAGGGACCAGAATATGTTACAAAAGCTTTTATTTTGAAATATGGTTGACCCTTGAACAATGCAGGTTTAAACTGCATGGATCCACTTATATGTAGATTTTTTTCCAGTACTGTAAATTAATTTTTCTTGCATATGATTTTCTTAATAACATATTCTTTTCTCTAGCTTACTTTAAGGAAGCATTATATAACACATGTAACATATAAAGTATGTGTTAATTTATTTTTTTTTTATTTTTTTAATTTTTTTTTCAACGTTTTTAATTTATTTTTGGGACAGAGAGAGACAGAGCATGAACGGGGGAGGGGCAGAGAGAGAGGGAGACACAGAATCGGAAACAGGCTCCAGGCTCCGAGCCATCAGCCCAGAGCCTGACGCGGGGCTCGAACTCACAGACCGCGAGATCGTGACCTGGCTGAAGTCGGACGCTTAACCGACTGCGCCACCCAGGCGCCCCAAGTATGTGTTAATTTATGCTATTGGTAAGACTTCCAGTCAACAGTAAGCTGCTAGTAGTTAAGTTTTTGGAAAGTCAAAATTTATACATGAATTTTTGACAGTGCAAGGGTCGGTGCCCCAAAACACCCTGAGTTGTTTAAGGGTCAACTGTAATTATAAGTTCACAAGAAGTTGCAAGAGTACCCTTTACCCAGTTTTGTCCAATGAATACATCTTACATAAAGCACAATATCAAAACCATGAAACTGATATTGGCACAACACATATGTATAGTGATATCATTTCATCACATATGTGGATTCCTGTAAACACCACCACAATCAAGACACAGACCAAGACCATTACTACACCGATTTTACCTCTTGTGTTCCCTCTTTATAGCCATAATCACCACCATCACTCTCCCATGCTCATCCCTAACCACTAGCAACCACTAATATGTTTTCAATGGTTATAATTTAGTGATTTCCAGAACGTTCTATAAATGGATTCATTTGGCATGTGACCTTTGGAGTTGGCATTTTTCATTCAGCACAATGTCCTTGAGATTCATTCAAGTTGTTGCAGTATCAATAGTTCAGAAAAAGAACAATTTTAAAACACAAAAACATAGTTTCTGGAATTTACAAACATGAGTCCAGTAAGGAAATAAAATTTATTTTCTTTCCTCGGTATTTCAAATAAAAAAGAAGCTCCAAGAGTATGTTATTTCAATCTGAGTCTTGCTCATAATAGAAGATTCATTAATTAACCTCAACTTGCCAAATATACCCCTTGTTTCCTCTTGACTGCTAGGACTTTTATGACATTGCATTCTCTTTGTTGTCCTCCATTAGCCTTAACCTCTCTTCTGCCACTTCCTATTCACTATAGCCAGAAGCCATTTTCCCCTACATTCCTGATTTTCAACTAAGCAGCCTATTACATCTTCTCTTAATTTAGAGCCTATTTTGCTTAAATTTATGGACATATTCCAGTCAAAAAAAAATACAAGTTTCTTAATAGATTATATACTCTTTGTTAACCTTTCTTATCCTAAAATGAAATTGGAAAATTAAGAGATGTTAGTTAAAAGAATGAATTAATGAGTGCAAGAAATACAGAACCAAGGAGAATTTAGGCAGAGTAAGAAAAATACAAGATTGAGTAGGGAAAATTAAAAAAAAAATTTTTTTTTAGAAATTTACAAATATCTAAATGAAGACATTTACAAATATCTAAATGAAAAAAAGAGAGAGAAAGAAACTCAATTAAAGCATTCATAAATTGACTACTGGAGAAAAAGAATGACACCTTTTTATAATATGAGGAAAAGAAAATGAAGAGGACTGAATTGGGAGTGGAATTTGGAGGTGAAGAGAAGGGTCATTTGGAAATTCATGCTGAAAAGGTTACTTTTGGCTCTAGGTCTCAGGCTTTTGTCCATGGGTTTTTATTCCCTGAAGAAGAAACCTGAGACCAATATTTCAGAGATGGTGCTTCCTCAATAAACATCTGGGCTCTTAGCTGCAATGATGGTGTTCCTGTGCTGGCTCAACCATCACTCACCTGGGCAATGTCCTCTTGTCTCATCCTGTAAAAATATCCAGGGCTCTTTTCCCTTCTCCAGTAAACAGAACACATCTGGCTGATAAATGCAAAGTCCTGATTAGAGATAAGAAACAAGAAATGACCAAATGGTAGAGGTTTCAAAGTTTGCATCTAGTCCCTTAGTTATGAAGGAAGAAAAACACTTATAGGAAGAGCAAGAAAAAAGCATAAAGTATTTCCAAAGGATGGAGAGGGTGGATGTTCCCACTGAGGATCACTAGAACCAAATTTACAGAGTGTAAGCCATTTTTCCAGAAAGAAGCCAGACATTCCCCTAGACACTTGAAAGACAATTTAAAAATTCACAATGTAGAAAGCAGAAAGTTCTGGGGTCAGTTTGTGAATCTTACCCAGTGAGATCATGTTGCTGTAGTTCTCCAACATCACATCTCTGTACAAATGTCTCTGTTCCAAGTCCAGGCACTCCCACTCCTCTTGAGAGAAGTCTACAGCTATATCCCTGAACATCATCAACTGCTGAAACAACAAACCGAAGCATCAATGGTGAAATTAAAAGAAATATTTTAGGTAGAAGGGACACAAATGAAAAAGGGCACTGTAGGAAGTGGGACACTCACTGAGCAAAAAACTGAAGTTGGCTGCCTGTAGTATGGGGGACGGGGGGAAATGACATGGAAGCTGAATGCCTATATGTTCTTAAAACCTCCTGTTGTTCAGTCACAACATCCTTATGACCTTTCCGTGACAAATAGCAGACAACAGGATGACAGTCCAGAATCATGAGTTCTTTGTTGACACCACAGGGATGCCACACCAGGCTTAAATGACTAACTCCAGATTTATTATGTGCCAAAAGTTTCCCTTCCTCCTTAGGCTATTTTTAGTTGAATTTTCTATTAGCTGAAATTGAAAGGATTCTTGGAAGAGATACACTCCCTAACTGAGTATCATTTTCTGTGGAGAATACCATTTTCTGTGGGAATGTATAAAATCTCTGGGCTCTAGGCTAAGTAGTGACAATCAGCACATGTCTTATTAATATTAATCTCTCATTGATTTCCTGGCAAGATCCCTGATCTCTCTGAACTTATTAACCTTCCATCATACCCTCTATTTAAAAGCCATGATAAAGTGCCACATACTAAAATGAATACCAACCATTACCAACTCTCACCTTTAATAATCGATATATCCCATTCTACAGAGTAAATAAAAGCTTTCATGTAGTGTATCCTGTTTAGCCACTCAGTTCCACTTTGTCAAGCCACGGATTTGAAAAGAAAGTCTCTACTATTTCCTTTAAGGCAAAATATTTCTCCTCCTTCAGTGCTCTGTCAAAGTATTAGGATGCAGGAGGGGCTGAATGCCATGTTGGACAGAAGAGGGACACCTAGGGAAGGCAGTGGACTGTTTCCCAGCTATCACTTACCACACTGAATAGTGACTTAAGTAAGCAGTTTAAGGATAAGAAATAAAAATGCTCATATGATGTGATATAAGTGGTTATAATTTTTGGAAAGAGGCAATTCCAACTCACATGGGCCATGACTTAAAATTCTAAGACTCAATCAGTCTTCTAGATTCCTCTCTTGGTGAAGCACAGTCTTGAGAAAGCAGAGCTAGAGGGAAGGAATCGTGAGAGGTCAGGTTTTCCTCAGAGCTTTCAAATGGACTAAGAATTCCATTTTCTTCCCTGAAGAAAGGTCAGAGGGAGTCTGCAGAAATCCTGGCCCAAACCAAAATCCAAGTCCTCATTCTCTCTCCTCCTCTCTCTCAGTCCTAAGTAACCACTAATCTACTTTTTGTCTCTGTAGATTATTCTGGACTTTCATATGAATGGAATCTTATAATATGTGAACTTACTATGACTAGTCTCTTTCATTTAGCATAATGCTTTCAAGGTTCATCCAAGTTGTAGCATGTATCAGTATTTCATTCCTTTCTGTGGCTGAATAATATTTCATTGTATGACCTAGATCACATTTTGTTTACCCATTCATCTGTTAATGGACATTTGGGCTGTTTCCACCTTTTGACTATTATAAATATGCTGCTATGAACTTTCATGTACAAGTTTTTGTTTGAATACCTGTTTTATGGTTTTCAGACTATGAGATTTACACTTCACCAATTAAATTTATTCCTAAACATTTTACGCTTTTTGATGCTATTGTGAATGGAACTATTTTCTTAATTTCATTTTTGGATTCTTCATTGCAAGTTTATAAATATACACTTGATTTTTATCTATTGATCTTGTATCCAAAACCTTTTTTTTACCCCAGGGGCAGGGGAGGGGCAGAGGAAGACAGAAAGAGTGAATTATTTTTTTTTAATTTTTTAACGTTTATTTATTATTGAGAGACAGAGCATGAGTGGGGGAGGGGCAGAGAGAGAGGGAGACATAGAATCTGAAGCAGGCTCCAGGCTCTGAGCTGTCAGCACAGAGTCCCACGTGGGGCTTGAACTCACAAACTGCGAGATCATGACCCAGCTGAAGGCAGATGCTTAACCGACTGAGCCACCCAGGCGCCCCTAAGGTAAAGAAAGAATCTTAAACAGGCTCAGCAACCAGCACAGAGCCTGACCCTCAATCTCGAAACTGTGATATCATGACCTGAGCCGAAATCAGGAGTTGAATGCTTAACCAGCTGAGCCACCCAGGCATCCTTTGTATCCTAAAACTTTTCTAAGCTCCTTTATTAGTTCTCATGGTTTTTCTGTATATGGATTCCTTAAGATTTTCTATATTTAAAAAATCATGTCATGTGTAAATAGAGAGTTTTATTTCTTTCCCAATATAGATGCTTTTTATTTCTTTTTTCTTGTCTAACTGCCCTGTAAAATCTCTACAATATTGAATAGAAGTGGCAAAAGCAGCCATTCTTTTTCTTATTCCTGATCTTAGGGGGAAAACATTCAGATACTCACTACTAAGTATGGAATTTTTGTAGGTGCCCTATATCAAGTCAAGGAAATTCCCTTTAATTCCTAGTTTATAGAGTATTTTTATAATGAAAAGGTACTGGCTTTTGTCAAATGTTTTTTCTGTATCTATTAAAATGACCCTGTAGTTTTTGGGTTTTATTCTATTTATATAATGTATCACATTAATTGATTTTTGGATGTTCAGACAACACTGGGATATATTCCACTTGGTCATATTGTATAAGTGCATTTATAGGTTACTGGATTTGGTTTGCAAGTATTTTGTTGAGGATTTTTAAACTCATTCTTATGAGATATGCTTTGCCTAGTTTTGGTATCTGGGTAGTACTGGCCTCATCAAATAAGTTGGGGGATTGGCCGTATTCTTTAATTGCAGCAGAGAAGGCACTGGGGAACTCAGAACTGATAGTAGGAGTCCTCCTGAACCAGGTTACATTCTGAACAACAAAGAAAACCTGGTTGTTCAGAGGAACCATATTTTAAAGAAATTGTCTTCTACTGCAGTAACAGAGGAGGGAACTCTTGAGCAGAAGAACCTAAAAACTACCTTTTCAGGGGAAAGCACCAGTGACAGCTATTCTGAGGTAATCTATCACATTCCAACAAATAAACAAACACACACAAAAAATTAGAAGTACTGTGTCCAAAGATATTGTTAGATATAAGTTTGAAATGAATGCCAGAATTCCCATTAGTATAAAGAAAACTGCCTAAAAAAACATCAGAGAATATTAGAAGTATTACCTAACATTCCACTATGAGTAAAAAAATATTTGATGATACAATCACAGCTCTGAGGCAAGACTACATGCACAAATGTTACAATGATCTCAGGAATGGGGAAGAAATGATGAATAGACTATATACAAGAGTTAGTAGAATTCAAGTATGAAAGAGAACACAGGCAAAACCACTTTAGGAACAAAGAATAAACTACAAGAAGCACAAGGTATGACAAATATAGAAAGTGTAGCATGGACAAAGATTACAGAAATTAGTGAATGGAACAAAATGAAACAAAGAGATAACAATTATTGGAAGAAAACAATGAAAGTCAGAGACAATCCAACCTGTAACTAAGCAGATCCCTACAGATGAAATCCAAATCAAGGAAGAGAACAAATATTAAAAACTACATTTTTAACATTAAAAAATAATTTCCGGGGCGCCTGGGTGGCGCAGTCGGTTAAGCGTCCGACTTCAGCCAGGTCACGATCTCGCGGTCCGTGAGTTCGAGCCCCGCGTCGGGCTCTGGGCTGATGGCTCGGAGCCTGGAGCCTGTTTCCGATTCTGTGTGTCCCTCTCTCTCTGCCCCTCCCCCGTTCATGCTCTGTCTCTCTCTGTCCCAAAAATAAATAAAAAACGTTGAAAAAAAATTAAAAAAAAAAATAATAATTTCCTGAAACAAAGCATGAATATACATAATGAAAAGACACCCCATATGCAGAAAGGACTCAAAATGTTCATTTTGAGTCTTAATAAAATTTCTTAATAAACATTTCTTAATAAAATTATTAGGCTAAAACCCATGGGAAATCAAGATAAAAATATCAAGTTACCCATGAGAAAAAGGAAATTCAGTTGTCATTAGACTTCTCCACTAAATTCAGTTCCCCAAATAGTGAGGTTAGTCTCTCCAGTATACTTGTGGGAAAATAAATGATAGAATCAAAGAATTAAAAACAATTTTTTTTAATGTATATTTATTTTTGAGAGAGGCAGAGTGCAAGTTGGGAGTGGCAGAGAGAGAGAGAGAGAGAGAGGGAGAGAGGGAGAGGGGGAGGGAGGAGGGGGGGGGGGAGAGAGAGAGAGAGAGAGAGAGAGAGAGAATCCGAAGCAGGCTCCAGGCTCCAAGCTCTCAGCACAGAGCCCACAGGGGGCCAGAACCCAGGAGTTGCGTGATCATGGAGCTGTGAGATCATGACCCAGGGCAAAAAAACGGACGTTTAACCAACTGAGCCACCCAGGTGCCTCCAGAGTCACCCAGGGGCCCCCAGAGTCAAAGATTTTATATGCAGCCAAGCTGTCCTTCAAGTATAAAGGATATAAAAAGTTTTATGCTGCACGAACTTAGGGAATATTGTTCCCAGGAGTGCTTTCTAAATTACTGGAGGACATATTCGGCGTTACTGCCGAACACATTTAAAAGCAAATCTAAATTAAAAAATAAGATGGAGATTATGGTACCAGTATGCTGAATGGTTCCCAAAGGTTATTTACTACTTGGTATTAACACTGTGTAGTTGCCTCCTGCATTGAATAGAGCAGATTTATGTACCAAGAAGATATTGTGGGAACGATGGAGGAGGATAGGTCAAAAAGGACATTATGGCTTCTACCATACATACTCTTGCTGTCTTTCTGCTCTGGGGAAAGCTGTATGACATGTCACAAGGACACTATAGCAGCCTTACAGAGGTCCACATGGAGAGGAACTGAGGTCTTTTGCCAATAGCCAAGTGAGGGAATCATCTTAGAAAGTGATCCTCCAGCCTCAGTCATGCTTTCAGATGACTGTGGCCTGGCCAAGAGTTTGGCTGCAACTTTGTGAGACACTAAGCCAGAGACTCCACGCTAAGCCACTTCGAAGTTCCTGATCTGCAAAAATGGTGTTAAGATAATACAGTTTTATTGATTTTTAGGGTAGTATGTTTTACAGCAATAACTAATATAGGGATAAAGCTTACAAAATGGAAAAGAGACAAGTTCACTGATTGCCTCATTTATAATAAGTGAGAGAGAAAGGATTTCATTTAAAGCAGCCAAGTCATTAGTAGAAATACAGAAATATTTAAGAATAAAAACATGAAGTCAGAGAGAGTAAAATATCAACTACATTTCAACTTACAAGCAAAAATTAGGAAATTAAAAGTTAGATTTAAAATGACAGTTTTTGGGGCACCTGGGTGGCTCAGTCGGTTGAGCGTCTGACTTCAGCTCAGGCCATGATCTTACTGCTCATGGGTTCAAACCCCACGTCGGACTCTGTGCTGACAGCTCAGAGCCTAGAGCCTGCCTTAGATTCTGTCTCCCTCTCTCTCTGCCTCTCACCCACTCACGCTCTCTCTTTCCTTCAAAAACAAATAAATAAACATTAAAAAAAAATTTTTTTAATAACAGCTTTTACAATAGCAACAAAATTTTCAAATACTTATAAATTTAACAAAATAAGTACAAGGCCTCTGCATCAATTACTACAAACAGTAGAGTGAAATTGCAGAACATCTAAATGAATGGAGGAATTTATCACATTTATGAGATGAAAGGCTGATTATTTTCAAGATGTCAGTTTATCTGCAATATAATGGTATAAAAAGGTTAAAAGTAAAAGGATGGCAAAAGATATACCATGGAAATCATAATCAAAAGGATGCTAGAGTGGTTACATTAATACAAGACAAGGTAGATTTCAGAGCAGAGATTATCAGGGAGGAAAGATAGACTTTTCAACAAATGATGCCAAGTCAATTGAATATCTATAAGGGGGAAATGAATTGATCTTTACCTCACAACATACACAAAAATCAATTCTAGAAGGTTTGTACACCTAAATGTGAAAGATATTAATATAGAAGATACAAATATCTTCATGCCTCTGGGATAGGCAAAGATTTCTTTTTTTTTTAATGTGCATTTTATTTTTGAGAGAGAGAGAGAGTGCCCATGAGCAGGGGAGGGCAGAGACAGAAAGAGACACAGAATCTGAAGCAGGTTCCAGGCTCTGAGCTGTCAGCACAGAGCATGACGCAGGGCTCAAACTCACAAACTGTGAGATCCTAACCTGAGCCGAAGTCAGACACTTAACCGACTGAGCCACCCAGGTGCCCCAGGAAAGATTTCTTAAATAGGGTACAGAGAGTACAAACCACAAAGGGAACGATAATAAATAAAACTACAATTTACTTCTTGATTTGTATTTATTTATTTTTTAAATAAAACTACATTTTAAAAAGCAATTTCTGTTCATCAGAAAAGAACTAGTGAAAATCAAACCATGGATTACAGGATATTTGCAATACAATGGCTGACAAAGGATTCACATTCAAGCTAAATAAAGAACTTGCTCGAATCAACAATAAAAGGACAGACAAGCTCCCCCAAATTTGAACAGCTCCCCAAAAGGAAAGGCAAAGGACATGAACAAGCATTCCCCAAGATATCCAAATGGTCCATGGACATTAAAACAAAAGCATTCAACTTCATTAGTCTAATAAAACCGCACTGCAATGCCAGTATATAGCCACCATACTGACAAAAATTTTATAGTCTGACAATACTATGTGTTAATGAGAAAGGGGAGCAGTTGGAACTTGCACACGCTGTTGATGAGTTCAGTTATTTTGGAAAACTGAGATTATCTGCTTAAACAGATTCGCTTACACTATGACCCAGCAATTTTTCTCCTAGAAATAGACTCAAAAGAATGGATACATATGAACCCAAAATGACAAGTGTAAGCATGCTCCTAGCATCATTATTCATGAAACAAAACATATGTGCATCAATACTATGACAATTATTGAACAGACAAATACAGTTGGTGTATTCATGCACTGGAACATGCACCTAGCAAGGTGAACACACAACATGGATGAATCTCACAGACAAAATGTTGAACAAAGGAAGCCAACAAAAAAGGTTACATACTGTATGATTCTACATATATGTAAGTTAAAAAACAGACAATATATGGTGGTTACTTCGGGGAGCTCCTGACTGAACAGAAGCACAAGCGAGATTTCTGGGGTGCAGGTAATGTTTTACTTCTTCATCTGAGCTTTTATTTTATGGGTGTTCCCTTTGTGGTAATTCACTTAAGCTGTACAGTTTTGATTGTATTATCATGTATACACTTGACTATATATGATAAACTCAAATAAAAAGTTCATTTTACAGGGGCAGCTGGGTGGCTCAGTCAGTTAAGCATCCAGCTTCGGCTCAGGTCATGATCTCGCAGTTTGTGAGTTTGAGTCCTGCATTGGGCTCTGTGCTGACAGCTCAGAGCCTAGAGCCTGCTTCAGATTCTCCCTCTCTCTCTGCCCTCCCGTGCTCATGTGCACTCTCAAAAATAAATAAACATTAAAAAAAAATTTTTTTAAGTTCATTGTACAAATTATGGAGAAATATAGAAAAGGGAAATGCAAATAAAAAATAATAAGCAGGGGCCATGATCTTGGGCATTCTAAAATACGAAAGCCTAAAATTCATGATAAAAATAAATATGAATATCTCATATATCAACTCACAGAAGCAACTTAAAGCAGAAGTTACAGGTTATATAAGATAAAATTTCATTCATAGAGTATTTTAATACATTTTAATCAATCAAAGACAAATAAAGTGGAAAACAAGTAAGTAACTACAGACTGGCCATATATTAGATCACAAAGAAAAGTTCATTAAATTTCAAAGTTAAAAAATAGCACAATGCAAGGGCGCCTGGGTGGCTCAGTTGGTTAAGCATCTAGTTCTTTTTTTTTTTAATTTTTTTTTTTTTTTAACATTTTTTATTTATTTTTGGGACAGAGAGAGACAGAGCATGAACGGGGGAGGGGCAGAGAGAGAGGGAGACACAGAATCGGAAACAGGCTCCAGGCTCCGAGCCATCAGCCCAGAGCCTGACGCGGGGCTCGAACTCACGGACCGCGAGATCGTGACCTGGCTGAAGTCGGACGCTTAACCGACTGCGCCACCCAGGCGCCCCAAGCATCTAGTTCTTGATTTCAGTTCAGGTCATGATCTCACAATGGTGAGATTCAGCCCACATCGGGCTTCAAGCTGAGTGTGGGGCCTGCTTAGGATTCTCTCCCTCTTTTTCTGCCCCTCTCCTGCTCACTTGCTCTCTCCTTCAAAATAAATATTTTTTAAAAACTTAAAAGAAATCACAATGCAGCAAAACTGGAAATTACATGTGAAGAGAGGGCCTATGTGCTTTACCTGAATTCCTCAACTTTATCAATAGGGACTGAGTTCCCTTCATGTCATAGGGCTCAAGACTCCTCCACAGCACTAAAGGCTAAGACGCTATACCATTATATGAGTTTTCTGAGTAACAAATTATCATAAACATAGTGGCTTAAAACAATACAAATTTATTATCTTACAGTTAGTTGGGCAGTTAGGTACAAGTCAGACATGGTTCTCACCGGGCTAAAATTAAGGTGTCAGCAGGGCTGTGTTCCTTTCTGGAGGCTCTAAGGGAGAATTATTTATTTCCTTATGTTTTCCAGATTCTAGAGGCCACTGGCATTGGCTCCCTGCCTTTAGTCAGCAATTTCGCATATCTCTGACCATTCTTCTTTTATCATATCTCCCTCTGATCCGAAAGGTTTATTGACTTTAAGAATCCATTTGATTAGATTAGGCCTAATTGGATAACTTAGGACAACTCCCTCATTTCAAGGTTCTTAATTTCATTGCTTTGTAAAGCAAAATATTCACAGGTTCCAGGGATTATACCCTATGCAGGGGCATTACTCTGCCTACCCCAACCATCTTTAAAGCTTCTATTCTTGGCTCCCCTCTTTCTGAGGGATACTCAAAAATCCACCTCTTTCTACCCCATCACTTCCTGTCCAACAGTCTTGAATCCAAGCAGAATAAGCACCAATATCCCCTGTGTCCATGTTGTCCCTGTGTCCATCATAAGAAGCCCTAGATTCCCTGATAATCTCTCTTTTCAGACAGTGCACTCCCCACTGGCTGAATGTCCCCTCTTCTCATCCCTCTCTAACTCTTGACACTTTCTAGTAGCTCTCTGGAATTCATAATTCATTAATAACAAACTCCTCTTTTATCTCCAACCACTTTGAATATTCCCTTCACCTTTGGGTCTAAGGGAAACCTGGCTCTCCCCAGAGGACTCTGAAGGCTTTCAACATCCCCTTCCCCCCGCCCCCCCCAGACTCTTGCCACTGGGTATGAAAGCCGGGCAGGTATCCTCCTTGCTTTTATTACTTTCAGACCTTTCTCCCTCCTCCAGAAAATCTCCAAGTTGGAATTTCATGCCTTGCGATTACATGTAACTCACCACATCTCAGGATATTTCCCTTGTTTTTTGAAAACGTGAGCTCATGGCTCATTCTCTGCAACACTACACTACCCTGCTTTATTCTTGGGCTTGGCTCACTCATTCTTACTTGCCCTTAAAACTTTTTCCCTCCCTCGTGGCTCATTACCACCAGCATACTGAGGCGTTATTTCCCGGCCTCTGCCCCCATCAGCTGCTGTTCCATTTCTCTGCTCATATTTACAGAGAAACTCTTGGAATGTGTTCTCTACACTGTCTCCTATTACTTTCCCCTCATTCTACACTACCCTCCCAATCCACCTAACGGCCACCACAGAAACTGCTCTCCACACATTTACGAATGACTGTTTCTAAACACAATAGTCTGTTTCTGGCTCCACCGCTGCTGTTACTACACTTACACACATGGTCACGCACAGAGTGATGTAGTCACAATCATATACATGCACAGTCACACCTAAATACGTGTGTAAATACGTATTTAGTAAATACGTCATTACTATCACGTACAGCTCCCGTCACCATCGTGCCCATGCAAACGCAAACACACACACACACACACACACACACACACACACACACACACACCCCACCCCTACCGCTCCTGAGCGATTACCCATATCCCGATCTCGTACCAATTTCACACAGGCACCCCACAGATCCCATCGAGATCGCTGGCGCGGAAGCTGACACACACAAATACAGCTCCCTACCGTCTGCCTTCCCAACCCCCCTTGCTTGCTAGCAAGGCCTGAGACTCCGAAAATATTAAGCCCTCACTGCACTCCCCAGGGTCATTCCGCTTCCGGATCTTAGACTTACCTGACCCTGCGGTCCCTTCAAAAATGTTCCGCAGGGACTCGGGCGCAAGCCTTCCTATGGTCCTGAAAGGGCCAGTGTGTGGACAGGAAGCTGCTTCGGCTATGATGGACATTGGAAAATGCAGTCAGAGCATGGACAGCCTTTCAGAGATCTCACGATCTCAATTCACAGGACTTGGCCCCGGGCCCACATCCTTTCCCTGGGCAAAAACCATCGCCTTCACAGTTGTTTACATCCGTGGCCAGGAGCTTCTATTAGTTCCAGGCCGCGTTTTGAATGCAAGACTCAACCCAGGCCTCCACGCTGCTTCCCCACAAATGGATGCTCCAGTCTGGAAACCTGGACAATAAACCAACGCGACCTTTCACCGGAAGTAGCTTTGGACGCGATGGCCCCTGGGAAACGTAGTTCAGCGCTCAGAGGAAGGATGTAATTCTTTGCAGGTTGAGTTCTTTATCTGGGCATCTGATAGATATGGTGTGACAGAATGGTCCGGTGACCAGCGAGTCCTTACTATCTCCTTCTGAGCATTGGCCAGGTGTGGTGGATATCTCTTATCCCACAAGGCTCGACCTGGGGGTAGGATGAAGGGGCCCGGCCCCAGGAGGGTCCCCTATCTGCGAAGTCATGGGAGCTGCTGCTTTAATGAGGTGTAGTATCCCTTACATCCTCAAATACCTTATTCCCATCCTCCAGTTACCCTTAGAGAGTTTGGTTTAAATTAATATTCAAGCTTACATTAGTATTTTGTAAATGTTGTTCATGTCTTAGCCTTTTTTTCCCTGAAGTTAATACTTGCTGCCTTTTAAAATTTGCTTCCCTTTCTCTGTGCTCATTATGTAGATGGACAGTATGTCTAAACTTTCTGATGGAGTGACTTTTTTCAGTACTTTCAAATTCAACCTTTAAAAATAATTGCCTTTAAAATATTTTTATTGTGAAATAGGAAAGACCTGAAGACAAGTGCATAAAATGTGTATGTTCAGTGTAACTCCATAGTAATGAAGAGTATATTTGGTATCTCAAGAAGAAACAGCCTATGCATATAATATTTCTGATCACCAGGCCCCAGCTGATCACTAACTATCCTGCCTGACTGGTGGGGTAATAATATTGTGAAGGCTGCTTTTGGGCAATTAACTTTAACAATGGAAACCTGAGTAAGGTAGAAGGGCCCATAGTAACCCCCTGGCAGAATATAAACATGCTCTTTAGGTGACCCACCTCAAAATATCCATAAGCCCCAGTTGACCAATGGGTTACTTACACCAGGACACGGGGACCATAAGAGGAAAATTAAGGGGTGGGAAGCTGTAGTCAGTTACCACACCTCCTCACTTTCCCTCTTTAATTAACTACAGCTTCCCACCCCTGCCGCACTGCAGACAGTCTCTGCTTTGCCTTTGTGCCCACTGCTTTCTTGCGGTATATTCGATAAACTTCTATCTCCTTTGTTCTGCCTTGGATGAATTCTTTCACCATCCCCATTGTCAGCTTCTACCAGATCTTGTCACCCCACATTTGGTGGCTCCCATCGAATCAGGGGACCCCACAAATATCTTGGCTTGTCAGTTATCTATCTTTAAAATTTACATAAGCACATATCATATTGTATGAATTTATCTTGCTTAGTTCTTAAAATCCTAACTGAATTAACTCAAAACTCTACACTAAAGACTTTGCAGAAGAAAATGTATGCCCACTCAGGATGAAAATTATTTTCCTCGTTACTGTTGTGTCATGGGACCCCAAGATCAACACTCTGTCCAAGGTTGAATGATTCACTAGAGGAACTCACAGTGAAACAATACAAAGGGAAATTAGCAGAGAAAAGGTGCATGGAACAAAGTCCAGGAAAAACCAGCACATGTTTCCAAGGATCCTTTCCAAGTGAAATCAAAGAGGACATTAATTTCCCCTGCAACAAGTTTTGACAACACATGTGAAATGTTGCCAACCAGGGAAGTTCACTAGAGACTCAGTACCTAGAGTTTTTATTGTGTGCTGGTCACATAGGGAGCCTCTGCCAGGCACATACCAGAATTTCAGAAGGAAAGCAGATATTTAACAAATTATATGATTTACACAAACAGGCATAGTGAGCCATTTTTGTTAAATAGGATAGTGTGAATCCCCTCTGGAAATCTAAGTTCTAGGTGCAAGCCAAGGGCCAACTGTGCAAGCAGACATTTCCAGGGATAAGAATTCTCAGGTCTGCTATGCTAAGACTTTTCTGCACACCAGTGTCCTACACAAAATGTCTGGCTTTCAACAACAACAAAAATTAAAAGGCATATGAAAATACAAGGAAAAAAAAAATCAAGATGTTCCCAAGAGATTAAAAAAAAAATCCTAACTAGACTCAGGTATCCTTAGCTTGTTGCCGTGTAACTTCAATCTATACTCTGTCTTCACATGGCCTTCTCTTGTATGTCTTTTCATCTTCTATTATAAAGACACTTGTCATTGGATTTAGGTCACACCCAGATTATCTAGAATGAACGCACCTAGAGATTCTTAATTATGCCTGAAAAGAAAACTACTTTTGCTAAGTAAGGTCACATTCACATGTCTCGGGGTTAGGATATGGACATATCTCTGGGGGCCACAATTTAACCCACTGCAATCTGTTACTATGTTTATTCTTACCCAAATAGATTTCCTTAGAATTCTCATCCTCCCACTATTATTTTTTTTTTATTTATTTTTGAGAGAGAGCGCGCACGTGCACATACGTGTGAGTGGGGAAGGCAGAGACAGAGGGAGACAGAGCATCTGAAGCTGGCTCTGCACCGACAGCAGAGAGCCCGATGTTGGGGCTCGCACTCATGAACCGTGAGATCATGACCCGAGCCGATATCAGGAGTCAGAGGTTTAACAGACTGAGCCACCCAGGCACCCGTCATCCTCTTACTGTTATAAATGACATCTAGATACTGACAACAAATAAATGTTTCTCTTTAACATGGACTGTCTCAGTGGTGTAGGAGAGCAAAGACAAAATTCTTCATCTATCCCTTAAAATTTGCTCATTCCATAGTTTTATTTCAATAAATAACAATTCTGGTTTTCAGTTACTCAAGCTGAAATACTCGCATGAGCTTAGGTTCTTATCTTTCATTTCCAACATCAAATCTGTTACCTGATTCTTTCAGCTCTATCTTCAAAATATATCTGGAATCCAACTCCTCTCATGACTACCAGTGCAATCACCCGAGACCAAGTTACCATCATCTCTTACCTGGATTATTCCAACAGCTCATTAGCTAGTTTCCCTGCTTCCTTTTTTTTTTTTTTTTTTTTTTTTTTTTTTTTTTGGTCCCCCTACACTGTATTCTCTAATCAGCACCCTGGTCTCTCTCTCTGTTTTTAAAGTTTTAGTTATTTAAGTAATCTCTATACCCCATGTGGGGCTTGAACTCACTACCCCAAGATCAAGAGTTGCAGTTTTCTGACTGAGTCAGCCATGCACCGAGTGATCTCTTTTATTTTATTTTTATTTTTTAAGCTTATCAATTTATTTTGAGAGAGAGAGCTCAGGAGGGGCAGAGAGAGAAGGAAAGAGAGAATCCCAAGCAGGCTGCTCATTGTCAGTGAAGAGCCTGATGCGAGACTTGAACTCATGAACCGTGAGATCATCACCTGAGCCAAAATTAAGAGTCAGACACTTAATGACTGAGCCACCCTGGTACCCCCACCCCCACCCGCAAGTGATCTCTTTTAAATGCAAGTCAGATCATGTCACTCCTCTGTGCAGAACCAACATTGCCTTCACATCTCACTGAGAAAAATAAGCAAAGTTCTTACAATGCTAAGACCTTCCATAATTGGTCCCCTCATTAGCTCCTTCTTCTCATCTACTATTCTTCACTTTGTCACTGTGACCAACTTGCTGCTTTTGAATATACCAGGCTTGTAGCCAACCTATGGCATTTCTATTTTGGTGTTTTCTCTGTTTATAATTCGCTTTGTCTAAATACCTTTAAATGCCACTGCTGCTTCTTTTTGGTTTTGCTCAAATATTTTCTTTTTAGGCTTCTCCTAACTATTCTATTTAAAAGGACAATTCCCAGGGTTCCTGGCTGGCTCAGTCAGAAGAGCACACAACTCTTGATCTTGGGGTTGTGAGTTTGAGCCACGCATTGGGTGTAGAGATTACCTAAATAAATAAAACTTTAAAAAAAACAACACAGGGGCACCTGGGTGGCTCAGCTGGTTAGGCGACCAGCTTCGGCTCAGGTCATGATCTCACAGTTTGGGAGTTTGAGCCCTGCGTTGGGCTCTGTGCTGACAGCTCGGAGCCTGGAGCCTACTTCAGATTCTGTGTCTCTCTGTCTCTCTCCCTCTCCCCTGCTCATGCTCTATGTCTCTGTGTCTCTCAATAATAAATAAACGTTAAAAAAAAATTTTTAAAAAAACATAAAATTGCAATTCCCTTGGCACTTGCTATCCCATTTCCAAGCTTTATTTTTCTCCTTAGAGCTTACTCTTATCTGGAATACTATATATTTCATTTGCATGTTCATTGACCACTTTCCCTGACTAGAATATAAACTCCTTGAGGAAAGGAAATTTTGGCCATTTTTTTTCACTGATGCTTTCCTAGAATATAACCTGGCACATATAAAGGCTCAATAGGTCAATTGAGCTGTTAAATCAAAAATACAGTGTTTGACAAGAACAGGAAACATGAACTTTCATAAGTTTTTTGGTGGGAATGAAAAGTGATTCATCTTATGTGGATTGCAAATATTTATACAATGCCTCTGACCCAGCACTTCTTAGAGGAATTTATTACAAAGATGCCTGCACATCTGTGCAAAGCTGAATATATAAAG
This sequence comes from Neofelis nebulosa, assembly GCF_028018385.1. Classification (NCBI taxonomy): domain Eukaryota; kingdom Metazoa; phylum Chordata; class Mammalia; order Carnivora; family Felidae; genus Neofelis; species Neofelis nebulosa. Next base: position 16,975,266 of record NC_080798.1, on the reverse strand, counting down.
ATATTCATTCTAGAATTGTAGAAACCTGATAACATCCTAAAAATTCACGAATATGGTATGAAAGTATGACATTTCCCCCACCACAAAATACTATGCCACCATAAGAACAAGGAATATGTATTAATATGGGATGTCTCCTAAGAAATAATAGTAAAAAATAAGATGCTTTATATTAAAATTTGTGAAAAATAAAGATAAGGGGCCTTATATATATAGATATGTTGGTATAGTCATAGAATTACTCAAAGTAGTTTACATAAGAAACTAGCCACAGTAGATACACATAGAGAAGAGAAATAGTGAAAGGGAGACTTCTTTTTTTTTCACTATAACCTTGTTTACATTTTTAAGATCAATGAGATGATTCCTTTAAAAACAACTGTGAAATGGGGCACCTGGGTTGCTCAGTCGACTTCAGCTCAGGTCATAATCTCATGGTTTGTGGGTTCAAGCCCCATGTGGGGCTCCGTGATGATAGCTCAGAGCCTGGAGCCTGTTTCAGATTCTGTGTCTCCCTCTTTCTCAGCCCCTCCCCCTGCTCATGCTCACTCTCTCCCTCTTTCAAAAATAAAAAACATTAAAAAAATAAAAATAAAATAAAAACAATTGTGAAAAAAAAAAAAGTTGACAGAAAGGAGAGCCAGGAGGAAAGTTACTAAGTTCCTAAGCTAGTAACTTTGAGAGGTGATGAAGGTTGCTGAAATAGGACTGTGAAATGCAGATGTAAAATATAACCCTGAAGCTTTTAGCAATGGAAAGATAGAAAGCAGAATGTAATAAAAAGAAACTGCAGTGTGCAACAATAATAGTTTCGAAAGACTGCAGATTTATGAAGGGCTGAGTGCATATGTAGACTCTCAAAATGAACAGAATATGGTCCTCTAGGATTACTTAAATAAAAGAGGGCACTGATAGAGGTACAATGAGGACAGAAAGGTTCATGTCAACTGAAACTCAAGGAGAGTAAGGCCTATGAAGGAAATCCTGAAAAACATTTCAGGGCCGTCAGCTCTCTCACTGAACATCTGCGTTCTGCCTTATTCCACTCACTCTCTTGTACAAAACCTCCTTTACCTTTCCTCTATTCACCACCCATGGCCTCTCTTCTTGTTCCAACTTAAAGATTTCATTCAGTTTGGTGATATGATAGTCCATATATAGGAAAATGACCTAGGACTTTAATTCAAGTACCATCCCCAAACTCAGACTGAGCCTGGGCCTTTCAGGACGTTGCCATATAAAGAGGAATGAAAGAAGTAACATTTTACCTTAAAGGTTGAGCATATACAATGATATAGCAGAGGGTTGAGAATATCTGAAGCTTGCATCTCAAAGATGAATCTACTATGCCGTGTAAAGGTTCTAAGTATTTCAGAAATGGAAAAGAGACAGCACTTTACTTTCAGAAATTGAATTACACAGAGAGCTATCCATGCCTAATATGGCTGTGTTGCTCTAGTTCTCCAGCATCACATTGCTGTACAGATTCCTCTGAACATCAATTATTTTTTTATGTTTATTGATTTATTTTGAGAGAGAGATAAAGGCAGAGAGAGAATCCCAAGCAGGTTCCATGCTGTCAGCATAGAGCAAGACACAGGGCTTGATCTCATGAACCATGAGATCATGACCTGAGCTGAAATCAAGAGTCAGACGCTTAACCCACTGAGCCACCTAGGCGCCCCCATCTGAACATCTTTAAGTTGTGGCTGATGCTCCTGTTTGAATTGAACAATCACGTCTCTGAGTGTTTACTCTACCAATGACTCCCAAAGAACAGAGAAGAGTAAATGTCTGGGGGCAAGATTGTGGACAAAACAGGTACCCCTATAGCAAAATGTACCTTGTTTAAAATGTCATACTGATTTGTTATTCTGTTCCAGAACAAATGTTTGGAATCTTAAGTGCTTATGTAAGAATGCTGCAAGTTATTTATTATATAAATTATGTAGCTTTTCCCTCTTAAAATTGAAACTCCGGGAAGACATGCCCTTATTATTAGTTTGAACAGGAAACGAGGCTTGCAGGATTCAGATTCCTCCACCATCTCAGCCACCCATGCTGAGATGACCCACATTTAGGTGATCACACAAATACTCATACACTTACCCACAGACCCACACACAATCTTGCCCCACCACATGCACACAATTATTCCAACCTCACACGCCCATGATATGACCCTCTAGCCTCACGAAGTCACACATAGTCTTGATCCCACCACTCTGTTCACACTCACCAATTTTACTCACATGCAGTTTCTCTTACACTCAACTATCCTCCTCCAACCAGTCACATATGTAATCTCACCGCTGTCTCACACTTTCTTTGCCTACCTTTAAATACATAACTGGGCTTGAAGATTTCTCCCTTTCAAACTCCCCAGGCTGGTTTGGTCACAGATGCTCCCGTCCACATTCGGGTTCGTTCTCCTGGCTCCCCGACAAGTTCCGAAGCAGTCTGCCTCAAGAACATCTTGGTACTCAGGGCAAAGCAGAATTCTGAGCACCATCAGGGCACTTAAGTGTGGCCAGCTTCTAGAGGAGGCAGCTTAGGCAGCTTGGCCTGGTCCATCTGGCCATTGGCGAAGGCCAGGACTGGGATTCCCAGGATGCCTGAGAAGGATGCCTGTAGGACCCAGTATGTTACAGGTGAACTACCAAAGCTGGAGAGGGCCGCTTTGAGGGCTGTGTCAACGAAAAATTGCACCAGACAAGTTAAACAGGTAAGGAAGACTTTATGAAAGATTGTTGCAATAGAGAGAGAGAGATTGAACTCAAGTCAGTATATAACATAGCAGGGATTTATATCCAATGCACCGCGTGAGGGAGTCAGTGGATAAATGATTACTAAGAGGAGCGTGGTTAAGTATCAAGGGCAGGGGGATTCTTGCTGAACTAGGGTCTGCAGATCAAGGACCAGCCATGGTCAACAGGAGTGCTCACAGGAGCCTGTCTACAGTTTGGTCGACGGAGTCCTTAGCTGACGCTCGCGGAAGCCCCCGGAGCGCGGCTCAGCGGGAAGGCCCAATTTTGGTTACGTCCGGGCTCCACGCCTCGGGGAAATTGGGATATATCCGGGCGACAGCTTTCCAGAAACCTGTCGCATTCTGTACTACATCTCCCAGAGGCGTCTAGGCTCAGTGCTCCCTCCCGCGAGAACTGGACCTTCTCCTGAGCAGTGGGCGGGATCTTCTGGCGGGTTGGAGCAAACGGCCCCAGGGCGCTGCGCGAGCTCCTGCGTTCGACTTGTTCCAAGTAGAGTAGAGAGGTACTATCTGTACCGAAGGAGGCGTAGGTGAGGTGGCCCGGAGCCCGGGATTGGGCCGGCGTGTCTGGAACCTCTGGCCTGTGCAGGGTGTGTGGGGAGCCAACTGAGAGGGGGAGATTGTGAGGAGGGTGTGTGTCTGAATGTGACTGTGTGCCAATGTGAGCGTGTACGGAACTGTGAGGGCGGGGAAGGGGGTTTGATTTGCGGTTATGATTGTTCATGTGTAATGAGGTAATTGTGTGACCGGGTGTTTGCGCGTGTAGCGTTCTTTGACCGCGTTTGTAAAACTGGGTGTCTTCGTGTGTGTGTGTGTGTGTGTGTGTGTGTGTGTGTATGACCATTTGCTGAACTGTGGGTATGGGATGCCTTAACTGTGAGATCGGTGATTGTGTTTACCCAAGGTGTGTGTATTTGTGATATTATTAGTGTAGGGTGCGTGTGAATTCGTTATTGTCACTGTGTCCCCATGAAGTGTGGCAGTCGGAATGTGAGAGTGTGGGGTGCCTATGACTGCGATTGTGACTGTGTCTATTCCTGCAGTGTGTATGCTCGTGTGACCATGTGCAGCCAGTTGTGTTTAGGTTTGGGGTGCCTGTGTCCTCGTGGCGTGAGTGAGTTTGTGGGAATATGTGTCCGTATAGCACTGTAGTTGTGGGGCGCCTTTGTGTGCCTTTGTGACTCCAGCGCTCTGTTCCCAGGAGACCTCTGTGAGCTCAGGGACAGATTCTGCCCAGAACTACAGTCACCCTGCTCTTGTCTTGATGCTGGTGTTGAACAGGCACCCTAGCCTTGCCTGACCTACATGTATAGGTGACGGGTGGTTGGTTGACCTGGACTCCCAGAAGAGCCTGGTGTTTCCTGACTTCTTTCTTTTTCCCCAGCTCTGCTTTGCTTGCACAGACGCTTCCAGAGTGGAGGAAAGAATGGCTGTTGAAAATCCACAAGGCTCCTGCAAGGTAGTTTGTTGTGTTGTTTCCCCTTTTTCCCTGGAATCCCCTTTTCTTTGTCAGGACTTGACTTGCTTTCCTCCTCTTGAAAATTCTTGTCCATCAGGTGACTTGATCCCTGGAATTTCCCCTTTGATAAAATGTGAGTGACTGCACACCCTAACCCCTCACACACCTGATTTTCTCTTACTAAGTTGTCAAATGGTTTAATTTTCCTTTATGCTGTCTTAAAAAAAAAATACTGTTTCCTCCTACTTGTAAAAGTAAAATATGATTATTTTAAACAATTTCAGAAGTACATCTTTTGAAGAAAATGTCCATTCCCAGTTAAAAATCAATGCTTACTTTTTTGTATTTTCTCCCCACTGTGTTTTATGTACATATATAAAATGTGATTTTTAAAAATTGAATTCATTCAGCATTTACCATTATGGCCTACATTTTTTACATAAAATTAAATTTAAGTTTTTTCCCACATGATTTAATATTTGAAACATTTTTAGAAGTGCGTATTTTTTTTGAATGCCTCTGGCTTATTTTTTTTGCTCTTAAATTAGATACAGAAGTAGCATATCCTACTTATTTGTATTGTTTAATATATAATTGTAAAGACTCATGTAGGGAGTACCTAAGAAATAAAATACAACTATCTCTAAAGAAACCTCTGATGTACCCCTCCACAATCACAAATAACTGTGCTCCTCTGGTGATAACCACTGTGATGTTTTCTTTGCCTTACATTAGAATTTTAGTACCTATGTATGCATTCCAAAATCATATAGGTTTAGTTTATGTCTGTTTTCTCTCTTTGTATGAGTAGACATTCTTTTGTGTTTTTTTTAATAAAAAAATGTGAGCTTCATTCATGTTTCCTGTAACTACAGTTAATTTTTTCCATTGCGATATATATATATATATATTATCTTGTATGATAGCATCACAATTTACTATTTATCCTTTCTGTTTTTCATGGATATTTGACTTCCAGTTTTTGGTCATAACAAGCATTGTGACCACTAGTATTTTGTGCACATATTTTGGTACACATGTGCTTGCATTTCTTTAGCATATATACTAAAATTGTGATTAAGTTGCTGAGGGATAGAAATTGTACATCTTCAGTTTTACTAGACGTCAAACTGTTCTCTAAAGATACTGTGCAAGTGTTTTACTTGTATCAGCAGTTCACAAAGGTTCCTTTTGCTCTACATCCATGCCAGCCCTTGGCATCATCATACTTTTAAATTTTTGACAGTTTGGTGATTGTCTAATGTTATCACATTTAATTGATAGTTCCTTTATTATCAATGAAATGTAACACCAATTCTTGCCCACCTGGGCGTCCTTTTTTGTAAAATGCTTGTTCAAATGTTTTGCCAAATTTTAATTGGGTGGTTTTTCTCTGATTATAGCAATTGATATATATGTGTGTGTGTGTGTGTGTGTGTGTGTGTGTGTGTGTATCTTTTGTATAATAGTGACTAAATATTTTCTTCTGCTCTGGCTTAGTTTTTTTTTTTTTTAATTTTTTTTTTCAACGTTTTTAATTTTTTTTGGGACAGAGAGAGACAGAGCATGAACGGGGGAGGGGCAGAGAGAGAGGGAGGCACAGAATCGGAAACAGGCTCCAGGCTCCGAGCCATCAGCCCAGAGCCTGACGCGGGGCTCGAACTCACGGACCGTGAGATCGTGACCTGGCTGAAGTCGGACGCTTAACCGACTGCGCCACCCAGGCGCCCCTCTGGCTTAGTTTTTCATTCTGGTGCCTTTTGATGAATATAGAGGTTCTGGTGCCTTTTGATGAATATAGAGGTTCTGGATTTAAATGTAAGGAATCTTGGGGCACCTGGGTGGCTCAGTCGGTTAAGTGTCCGACTTCAGCTCAAGTCAGGATCTCGCGGTCTGTGAGTTCGAGCCCCGCGTCGGGCTCTGGGCTGACAGCTCAGAGCCTGGAGCCTGTTTCAGATTCTGTGTCTCCCTCTCTCTCTGCCCCTCCCCCGTTCATGCTCTGTCTCTCTCTGTCCCAAAAATAAATAAACGTTAAAAAAAAAATTTAAAAAAAATGTAAGGAATCTTTTTTCGTAGTTCTTGTTTAAGAAATTTTCTGCTATGTAGAGGTAATGAAGATTTTCTCATGTTCTCTTCTAAAAGCTTTCTAGCCGTTGGTTTAAACATGTAGGTCTTTACACTACCTGGAATTGATTCCTGTAGGTAGTGATTTAATTTCATTTTATCCCCCATGTGGGTATCCAATTGTTCCAGTATCATTTATTGAAAAGTTCATCTTTCTACACTGATTGACAATACCATTTTAGTAAAAAAAATCAAGTGACCACCTATGTCTACATGTATTTTGGGAGATTATATTCTGTTCCATTGCTCTATTTTTCTCTCCTTGCAGCAATATCATGCTATCTTATTCGCTGTAACTTTATAATATTTAGAGCAAGTCCTCTTTTGTTCCTCAAGAGTGTCTTGGCTGTTTGTGTTCTTATGCATTTCCGTATAAATTTTTGAAATACCTTGGTTGCACTCAGGCATCTTTTGTGATTTAGATTGAATTGCATTGTATCTATAATTGTATAAATAGTAATTTGGGGAATCTTGGGGTGACTGGATGGCTCAGTAGGTTAAATGTCCAACTCTTGGTTTCGGCTCAGGTCATGATCTCGTGGTTTGTGAGATTGCACCCCCCGTTCAGTTCTGCACTGACAGTGTGGAGCCTGGTTGAGATTCTCTCTCTCCCTCTCTCTGCCCTTTCCCCCACACGTACTCTCCCTCTCTCTTAAAATAAAGACATTTTAAGTTTTTTAATGTTTATTTTTGAGGGAGAGCGAGCGAGCAAGGGAGGGGCAGAGAGAGATGGAGACACAGAATCTGAAGCTGTCTCCAGGCTCTGAGTTGTCAGCACAGAGCCCAATGCAGGGCTCAAACCCATAACCCATGAGATCATGACTTGAGCCAAAGTTGGATGCTTAACTGACTGAGGCACCCAGGCACCCCAAGACATTTTTTAAAATCTTAAAAAAAAAAAAGAAATTTGGGGAATCTTCTAATAATACAAGCCTCTCAATTGACTTAGGTCTTCTTATTGTTTCTCAACAAGGTCTTGCTTATCTCCTGTAAATATTCCCAGGCAATTAGGAATCATATAATCCATTCTACAGTATTTCCTTTTTGCATTGAGTGCCAGGAATCTGAGCACTTCAAATAATGATCAATCCTAGTAATAATTTTAGCCTGGGTTTTTGATATTGAGTACCTATTACCTATGACCTTTGTATATTATTAAAACATTTTTTTTCTTTAATTCTTATTCTCCTCAAATACATTTTTGAAACTGGGGACATTGGGTCGTCTATGTGGCTCAGTCGGTTAAGCATCTGACTTTGGCTCAGGTCATGATTTCACGGTTCACCGGTTCGAGCCTTGGCGTTGGGCTCTGTGCTGACAGCTCAGACCCTGGAGCCTGCTTCAGATCCTGTAGATCCTGAAGGCTCCAGTTGCTTCAGATTCTGTGTCTGAAGCAGGCTCCACCTGCTTCAGATTCTGTGTCTCCCTGTCTGTCTATGTCCCTCCCCCACTCGTGCTCACGCTCTGTCTCTTAAAAATAAATAAAAACATTAAAAAAAGAGAGAGAGGGGCGCCTGGGTGGCGCAGTCGGTTAAGCGTCCGACTTCAGCCAGGTCACGATCTCGCGGTCCGTGAGTTCGAGCCCCGCGTCAGGCTCTGGGCTGATGGCTCAGAGCCTGGAGCCTGTTTCCGCTTCTGTGCCTCCCTCTCTCTCTGCCCCTCCCCCGTTCATGCTCTGTCTCTCTCTGTCCCAAAAATAAATAAAAAACGTTGAAAAAAAAAATTTAAAAAAAGAGAGAGAAAGGAAGTGGGGATATAATAATTAGGAAGGGGGCGCCTGGCTGGCTCAGTCAGTGGAGCATGCAACTCTTGATCTCAGAGCTATGAGTTTGAGCCCACGTTGGGTGTGGAAATTACTTAGAAATAAAATCTTAAGAAAAGTAGGTATAGACTTAGATACAGACAGATGCTTACTGTCTAATATTTTTATTTTAATAACATTTTGGTCCAATCAATTCTGTTTTGTATGGTACTTTTACTGTTCTCTTCATATTATGTTTTATAACTGCCCTTACCTCTTCCCACTACCCTCCACTATCCTTTGTCAGGTAGTTTCTGCCTCTGCATCTTTGCCATCTATTCTCACTAACTGTTTAGTTTAAATATTGGCTCCTTCAGGAAAAGAAAGAAACACCATATCTCAGATTATTTTACCTATGCTATTCTGTCAATAACACGGTGTAAAAAGTATGGGCTCTGGTATCAGATGTAGTTTCTGATCTCAGCTGCACCACCTGTGAGCTGTTTAACCTGCAAATGAGAGGCTCTCATTCTCACTCAGTGTTGAGAATGAAATCAGATATGTGTGGAACACTTGGTACACATCAGAAGTTCGGTAAATGTTAGCTCCCTTTCTCTATTTCTCATTCTTGGGAACTTTATATCAATTACAGTTTAAAGCCCTTAACTAAAGGCCTCTTGGTGGTTCCCAAAGGATCTTTTATTTTAAATTGAGGTATAATTGACATGTAACATTATATTAGTTTCAGATGTACAACACAGTGTATTGGTATTTGTATATATCTTGAAATGACCTCATAGTAAGTCTAGTTAATATCATCACCATACATAATTTTTTCCTGTGATGAAGAGTTTTAAGATTTATGCTACTAGCAGCTTTTAAATATGCAATACAGTATTATTAACCGTCCATGACTTATTTCTTTTACGACTGGAAGTTTGCACCTCTTGAGCCCCTTTTTCCCATTTCACATCCCCCACCCCTCGTCTCTGGCAACTATCAACTATTTTCTGTGTATACAAGCTTGGCTTTTATTCAGATTCCATATGTAAGTGAGGGGGTGCCTGGGTGGGTCAGTCAGTTAAGTGTCTGACTTTGACTCAGGTCATGATCTCCCGGTTCATGAGTTCGAGCCCCACATCAGGCTCTCTGCTGTCAGCATGGAGCCTGCTTCTGATACTCTGTCTGTGCCCCCCTGCCCCTCCCCCACTCACACACTCTCAAAAATAAACAAACATTAAAAAAAATAAATTCCACATGTAAGGGAAAGTATATGGTATTTATTTTGTCTGACTTACTTCACTTAGGATGATGACCTTGAAGTCCATCCATGTTGTCATAGATGGCAAGATTTCACTCATTTTTATGACCGAATAATAATATAAAATCTCTTTATTCATCCATCATGGGTCACTCAGATTGTAAACAATCTTGGCTATTGTAAACAATACTGCAGTGAACATGGTCTCATATGTCTTTCTGAATTAGTGTTTTCATTTTCTTTGGATACTCAGAAGTGGAATTGCTGGTTCATATGGGAATTCTGTTTTTAATTTTTTGAGTCCTTACTGTTTTCTATAGTGGCTACACCAATTTACATTCCTACCAATAGTGTATAAGTGTTCCTTCCCTTTTCTCCGTATCTTCCTCAACATGTTATTCCTTGTCTTTTTGATAATAGCCATGCTAACAATTGTGAGATGATATCTCACTGTAGTTTTGATTTGCATTTCCCTGATGGTTAGTGATGTTGAGTATCATTTCATGTACCTGTTGGCCATGTGTATGTCTTCTTTGGAGAAATGTCTATTCTGATTCTCTTCCCATTTTTAAAATCAAATAGGTTCTTTGCTATTGAGTTATACTTTCTTTATATATTTTGGATATTATCATATACCCTTGTCAGATGTATGATTTGCAAATATTTTCTCCCCTTTTTATTCTCCCCTTTTTATTTCCTTTACTGTTCAGAAGATTTTTTTTTGTTTGATATAGTCCACTTTTTAAAAAATATTTAGAGAGAGAGATTGTGTGTGTGTGTGTGCACTCTCATGCGCGAATGGGGGAGAGGCAGAGGCAGAGAGAATCCCAAGCAAGCTCCATGCTCATTGCAGAGCCTGACATGGGGTTTGACCCCACGAACTGTGAGATTATGACCTGAGCTGAAATCAAGAGTCAGACCCTTAACCTGAGGCACCCAGGTGCCCGTCCACTTGTTTATTTTTGCTTTTGTTGCCTTTGCTTATGGGGTTATATCCAAAAAATAACATCTAGGACCAATGTCAAGGAGCTAACAGCCTCTGTTTTCTTCTAGGAGTTTTATGGTTTCAGGTTTTACATTCCAGTAAAATAATTTTGAATTAATTTTTTATATGGTGTTAAGATAGTAATCTAGTTTCACTCTTTCCGTGTGGCTGTCTAGTTTTTCCAACACCATTTATTAAAGAGACTGTCCTTTCCTTTTTGTATATATTTGGATCCTATGTTGTAAACTTTATTGACCATAGTTTATTTTTGGGTTTCTGGTGCATAGGTTTATTTCTGGGTCTCTATTCTGTTCCATTGATCTGTGTGTCTGTTTTTATGCCAATACCATACTTTTTTTTTTTTTTTTTTTTTTTTTTTTTTTTTTGGGACAGAGAGAGACAGAGCTGAACGGGGGAGGGGCAGAGAGAGAGGGAGACACAGAATCGGAAACAGGCTCCAGGCTCCGAGCCATCAGCCCGGAGCCCGACGCGGGGCTCGAACTCACGGACCGCGAGATCGTGACCTGGCTGAAGTCGGACGCTTAACCGACTGCGCCACCCAGGCGCCCCAATACCATACTTTTTTGATTACTATATCAAAACAATCATATACAGTACTTTAAAATCCGGGAGCATGATGTATCCAGCCTTATTCTCCGAAGGATTTTACAGGCAAATTTTGCTCCCCAAATGCCTTGTAAATCATTGAGAGCCAGGATTATGCATTTCAGTTCTCTTATATACATAACTTTTAATCCATTTTAAGTTTGTTTTGCTGTGTATTGAGGATCTAAATTCAATTATTTTTCATTTACTCAGTATTGTTCCAGTGTCTTTTATCCAGTAATAATTTATTTCCTTTTCCATTACTTTGCATTACCTTCTTGGTGTTATATTATTTAAATAGGCTGTATCCTCTATTTGAAAGTTTTTTAATTTAAAATTTAAAAAACTGTACTTGTACCTATGCCATGTTTAGATCATTTCCTTTTACAAATCTTTGAATACCGATCAAATATGTCACTTTTTTCTGAAGATAGCTGTATTCTCTGTTCCTTTCATTACAAAATAATTATTACAACAAATTTAGAAAATGCAGAGAAGCAGAAATAAAAAAAACAAAGGTCATCTGTAGTCCTACCAATTAAAGATTGCTGTCACATTGTTAGAGCAAATACTTAGAATTCTTTTTTTAATGTGATCATACTATGGTCACTGACCTTTAATTCATGTTTATCATGCCTGAGTACCTTAGGAATAGCTGTCGTGTTTTTACACATTTATCTTTGTCGTGAGTTGTAATGGTCGATAGTGTTACCATTTTATCAAGCCTCTTTTGTTGAATGTGGTTTGCTTATAAACTGTTGCCTTTGTAAACAAGTATCCTCTTAGCCTGAATGGCTAAAATTTTTAACTTTTATTTTTAGTTAAGTAATAATTATATATATATAGTCAATGAATATATCTTTTTATACAAATAATTTATATGTTATGGAGGAGCTCAAGTTCCATGTGACCACAGTCTCCAATCCCAGTTGTATATCCAAAGTTCCCAAAAGTAGCTACTGTTAAAAATTATTTATCCTTTTTACCTTTATCCTATACATTTAAATATATGGATACATGTATGTGGTAATGTTTTGTCACTTAAAAGTTTATCTATATGAAAAGAATTATAAGTATATCCTGCAAAATGTGGAAAGTAACTGCATTATAGAATTGGTCCAAGGTTTAAGTTGGTTCATGTAAAATCCTTAGAACAGGATTCTTAGCACATTCACTCAAAACTTCCACTTAGTGTAAGTTGTTTGGTAATTATTGTTACTAGTTTGAAATTTGCTTTATTATTCTGTGTGGAGAATTGTTCACATAAGTATAGAACTGTCTCACTTTAATTGCTTCACGTAAAGCCATATTTTGTAGTACTGTGGTGTGTTTAATCATTCTTTAGTTTTTAAACATTTAGATTTTATATAGTTATCACTGTGGCAAGCACTGTTCCAGTGAATATTTATGTACAGGCATTCTCTAAGGTATACACTAAGAGTAAAATTATGGGGACAATAGAGTACACATATTTTAAACTTCAGTAAATATTTCCAAGTTAAACTTCACAATAACTTGTTCACTTCACAGTACTCCTAGCTGTCTCTGACAGAACCTGTTTCTCCACTTCTAGTTAGTTTACTTATGGCTACATAAGGTGCAAAAAAGCACTTGCAACAAATAGGGACAGAGGATTAATGATTTCTTTTAATTTAATCTAGTTATTTTTAACCTTGGTTATTGATGTCTGGGTCCCACCCACAGCAATTCTGATTTTAATTCACCTGGGATATGACCTAGGCATCATCATTTTTAAAAAAGCACCGATGATTCTAGAATGCTATCCACAGTTGAGAACTAATGACTTAAAAGCTCATACAAGGTGACAAGAAAAACACTGAGATGCAATTTGTCTGCAGTGGGGTTCAAGCTCTAGAATTTTTTAAAAACTACCCTATTGGGGCGCCTGGGTGGCTTAATTGGTTAAGCATCTGCCTTCAGCCCAGGTCATGATCTCACAGTTTGTGTTTGAGCCCTGTGTCCGGCTCTGTGCTGACAGCTCAGAGCCTGGAGCCTGCTTTGGATTCTGTGTCTCCCTCTCCCTCTCTCTCTCTCTCTGCCCCCTCCCCAGCTTGTGCTCGCTCTCTCTCTCTCTCGCTCTCTCTCTCTCAAAAATAAATAAACATTCTTAAAAAGCTACCCAATTGATTCTGATTGCAGTGAGAGTTAATCACTGACTTAGGCAAATCATGATTCATTTTCTTTAGCTGCTGGGTACTGTAGCTATCAAAAATAAAAACAAAACCAGTTGGGGCGCCTGGGTGGCGCAGTCGGTTAAGCGTCCAACTTCAGCCAGGTCACGATCTCGCGGTCCGTGAGTTCGAGCCCCGCGTCAGGCTCTGGGCTGATGGCTCGGAGCCTGGAGCCTGTTTCCGATTCTGTGTCTCCCTCTCTCTCTGCCCCTCCCCCGTTCATGCTCTGTCTCTCTTTGTCCCAAAAATAAATAAAAAACGTTGAAAAAAAAATTTAAAAAACAAACAAACAAAAAAAAACAACAAAACCAGTCTTGTATCAAGGAAGTAGAGGAGGGATGATTTTGAAGGAGGCAGTCAACAATGCCTGCCATACCTGTGCTCTTGCCAGCAATTAATATGAAACTGTCATTGGTCATTTTAGCAGTGTTTTGGGAGAAAACCTAAAGCATATAGTATACACACATGCTTAATCAGCAGTCTTCATGTTTTTCAAAAGCAAGCCTTGAGTTTTGTGACTCTTACATACTTTATTAAATTTTTTGTAGTCTGTTTTTATCTTCATTAATCCTTTCCTGCTGTTTTTTTGAGATTCTTTTGTTAGAATATTGAATTCTGATCAGTTTAATTTTATTTTTTAACGTTCAGTGTTACTAATTTTTATCTTTGTAATTTTCCCATGTCCAGGTTTTTTTTTTTATATATATTGCTCTCCTTTTTACTTCATTTCTAGTATCTTGTATTTCTACTTAGTTTCATATTTAAGAATATGAGAATTATTGAGAATATTAATATTGAGAATAATAATATTGAGAATTATTAATAATATGTCTTGTTTGGGGTAACTTTTCCATTTTGATTAAATTTCAAACTTGTAGAAAAGTTACAAGAATAATACAAAGTAGTCTTGTGTACTCTTTACTCAGACTCACCAATAGTTTTATTTTGCCCTATCTACATTATCATTCCTATATGTGCTTGCAGTTCTCTCTATATATACATGTGCACACACACTTACACAATACACACATTTTACCTGAACTATTTAAGAATAAGTTGTGGATGTTTGCTTGTTTACTCTTAAACACGTCAGTGTGTTATTTCCTCAGAACAAGAGCATTCTCTTATATAACCACAGTACACTTATTAAAGTAAGAAATTTTAGCAATTATGCAATACAGTTATTTAACAGTCTATATTCAAGATTTTTCACTAGTCCTAATTTCTTTGTAGCAACTCACCCTACCCTCATCCTCTATCCCCAGGCACTGTCCAGGATACAGTCTAGGATCACACATTGAATTATTGAATTTAATATCATGTCTTTTTTTAGTCTTCTTTACCTGGAAGAGTTTCTCTTTCTCTGTGTTTCATGACCTTGACATTTTTGAAGAGGGTAGGCAAGTTATTTTGTAAAATGTCCCTCAGTTAGGGTTTGTCTTATGGTTCCTAATACTTATATTCAGGTTATAAAATTTATGGCAGGAATACAACAAAAGTGATTGTATCCTTCTCAGTGCATCCTATCGGGATAAATCATGTTGACTTGTCCCGTATTTGGAGATGTTGACTTTGATAATTGGTTAAGGTAGTATCTATTATGTTTTTTCACTATAAAGGTAATAGTTGTCTCTGTAATGTTATGTTGCATATGGGAGATATGTTAAAAGTGTAAACGATTTTCCACAAACTTTTACACACTACTTCTAGCATCCATTGGTATTACTTTCTGGATCCATTATTACTATCATGCTTTCAAGATTTTTTTTGTTTTATTTGTTTTGTTTTGGTTTTTGGTTTTTTTACTTCCATCATTTTGTCTATATTAATTAATTGGCATTTTATCATAAAGAAGAGTGGTCCCTTCTTCACTACTTACTTATTCATTTGTTATGTCAGTATAAATTCATAGATTTTTATTTTGCTCAATGAGGTATAATCTTTTGCTATTTAGTCTGATACTCTAATTGTTCTGGATTTGGCCACCAGTAGCCTATTCAGGGTGACTTCTGCATCCTTTTAACTTTCTACATGATTCTTTGAGACTTTCCTTACTTTCTGGCACAAGTTGCAATAGGCTCGTATCCAGATACTCTCTTAGCTCCAGCCAGAATTGAACCATTTCTCTAAAGAGCCTGGTTCCTTGCAGTAAAGAATGTTTAGAAACCAAGATCTGGTTGCTAGGACTATAGTATTCATTCTAGTTTTATCCTGTTCCACATTTGTATCTTCCTTCTCCAATAATTAAAAACCTGACTCTCACATCCTCATTATATTTACTAATTTGTTCAATTCTAGAATATACAAAAATAGTTTTGGAACTGCTAACCTATACAATAACAAATATCAAATACTAAGTGTAGTTCAGTATTTGTTTATAGTTCTCTTTGTTTAGAGTAAGGATAATAGTTAAAATACTGTGTTCAAATTTACTTGGGTTCATTTTTTTATTCCCTCCTTCAGTGCGGTTGTATTATTCATTTGAAATACATTTAGATTTATTTGTTCCTGTTTGTATGTGTTTGACTTTTCAAAAATTATCAGTTCATTCTGACTGATTTGATTATAGGAATTGGTAAAGCATTAACATGGTTCCAAAAGTTAAAACTATACAAAAAGGTACAGCTGGAACATGTCACTCTGCTCCCAGAACCCTTGTTTTAGTGAATATTATGCACTGAATTGTGTCCCTCCAAAATTCATATGTAGAAGCACTAACTCCCAGTACCTTATAATGTGACTGTATTTGGAGATAGGTCTTTTAGAGAGATAATTAAGTTAAAATGAGGCTGTTAGGGGGGACTCTAAACCAACCTGACTGATACCCTTTTATGAGGGGAAATTTAGACACAAAAGGAGACATGGGGGATGCTCATGTACAGAGGAAAGACCATGTGAGGACAGTGAGAAGGTGGTTATTTGCAAACCAGGGAGAGAGGCTTCAAAAGAAGCCAAACTCTCCAACACCTTGTGCTTGGATTTCTAATCTTCAGAATTGTGAGCAAATAAATTTCTGTTGTTTATACCACCCAGTCTGTAGTATTTTGGTATGGAAGCCCTAGCAAACTAATAGTATGTTATTTCCTCCTGGCTCATAGCATAAATCTGTCTCCCTGGAACATGTTGAGGTTGGACCCTTGTTATAGGTCTAATGGCAACAGAATGGTTCTGTTGTATCTTGAGGAGAATGAGCATGACCTTTTAAGTTACTGCTCCAGGTGATGCTATCATAGGATTTTCAATCAGAGGAAAGCTACTTTCCCAGACACTGGATTGCAAGTTACTTCCACTGTTAAGAGAGTCCCCAAAAGACTTGGTGGGGGGGCTCAAGATTGTCAGTTTCATCTGGGTCCCAACTGGATGTCCCCATTCCATATTTAAGGAACAATTTTTTTTAATGTTTATTTATTTTTGAGAGAGAGTGAGAGAGAGCACGAGCAGGGGAGAGGCAGATAGAGGGAGACACAGAATCCAAAGGAGGCTCCAGGCTCTGAGCTGTCAGCACAGAGCCTGATGTGGGGCTCAAACCCACAGACTGTGGACAGTGAGATCATGACCTGAGCCGAGGTTGGACGCTTAACTGGCTGAGCCACCCAGGAGCCCCTAAGGATCAATTTTTTTACCAATTAGTCCTCTAACTTTTACATGAAAAATATGGCAAGACTGAATTCAACTATTATCATAAGTCAGCAGCCTGCACAATTTTATGTTTGATTTTCAGCAATATCAGCCCTGTGACTTCAAGAAATGGAGACTCTTTGGATTTGCATGGACGTGCTCTGGTTCTCAAGACTGTGACTTGAACTCAGAGTTAACAGACCCAATCTTGTCAATTTCTCTTTGTAAGCACTGGAATGAACTCACATGAATTCACATTTCACACCACAGCCCTTATAAGTCATCATTACTACAATAAAGGTCAAGATATATGGCTCCCAAGATATATGCTTTAGTCAGCATTTTATCATGATCAACCACAGCTTGATTAATTGTGATCCCACTGCATGCCATGGATTTTTAGCATCCCAAATGCTATCCACAAGGAGCTTTATCTGTAGTCAAGCCCAAAGGATTAGTAAACATTTGGAAAAGGATAGAATAGTTCAGTGCAACAAAGATGTAAGGAATGGCTGAAAGGCATGACCTAACTAATCCCCAAATCCCATCTTTACAGGCCTGTCTCCTGGGACCACTTTAGGTACCAATTCTGTTGCTGTCAGAATCCCATCAAGAGACAGGAAACACATAATAATTTGAACTGGGGAAGTTCAATATGAAGAATTATTAACTAATGAGACTGGAGTAACATAGGATTGTCTAGTAATCCGTAAAGAGAACACTAAAGACCATATGAATAGCATATATAAAAAGCTGCCATCACTTTAATGGTTGAAATGGAGTTCCCAAGGAAGCCCAGGGCTGAAATCCAGACCTTGTTGGAGAGGGCACAGTCGTGGTTCACTAAATGACAGAGTAGTCACAGTGGTGTAGGGTTGGGACTAAGGTGAGGCCACTAAGGTATCAGGGTGCAAAAGTTAACGAAGCAGTCACTCTCAGGTATCAACTCTACACTTTCATGACCCTGAGTAGGAGTGCCTCAAATTTGGCACCCTAGGTGCCTCATTCGTAAGGGGGTACTCATTCTCAGGGTCATAGAAGTACAGGGTTGGCACCTGAGTGAGTGTTTGCTTAAGTTTTGTGTTCTAGATACCTCATTTGCCTCTCTAAGGTCCTATCCCTGCCTTGATGCTGCACTAGCAGCACTTGTTGGAAGTACCTCCTCTGGAATTTGCTGGAAATCTGCCCTCTAGGGTAGGGTGTGGAGTCTTACCAGGAGCGTGTGCTACAAAACTGCCAAAGAAAACTGCTGGCTAATGGATGTTATTGGCCACCTGGTGCTTTAAGAGCTGGGAGCTAGAGGAGTTGCTTACACTGAGGGAACCAGGTAAAGCCATCCAACTTGCAGGAGCTGGGCACATGGGCAGCTTCATGTGCTGCACGAGGGCACTGGACAAGCCTGACAGGCAAATACGGAGGGAATAGTCTACCTGCAATGTCTTTCTAACATCTTTTTCTTTGGGGCGCCTGGGTGGCACAGTCAGTTAAATATCTGACTTTGGCTTAGGTCATGATCTTACGGTTTGTGGGTTCGAGCCCCGCATTGGGCTCTGTGCTGACAGCTCAGAGCCTGGAGCCTTCTAAGGATTCTGTGTCTCCCTCTGTCTCTGCCTCTCCTCTCTCTCTGCCTCTCCCCTCTCTCTGCCTCTCCTCACGCTCTGTCTCTCTCTCTCAAAAATAAAAATTAAAAACAAACATCTTTTACTGACAAAGCTTAACATTGTGCTGACAGAGGAAAATATTCAAATAGACCTGATTTGTCTGCATTTACAAAGTAGGCAGTAAAGGATGAATTGGGGATCTGAGAGGCAATAAGTTCATAACTAGCATATAGTCTTTTTAAAGAGTTTTAAAGTTAGGGGCACCTGGGTGGCTCAGTCAGTTAAGCGTTCGACTTCAGGTCAGGTCATTATCTCACAGTTTGTGGGTTTGAGGCCCACATTGGGCTCTGTGCTGACAGGTCAGAGCCTGGAGCCTGTTAAGGATTCTGTGTCTCCCTCTCTGTCTGACTCTCCCCCACTCATGCTGTCTCACTCTATCTCAAGAATAAATAAATATTTAAAAAATTTAAAGTTAATTTTAACTTATGTATGGTGTGAGATAGAGATATTATCCCTTTGTATATGGATATCTGATTTTTTTTAACAGCTTTTTTGGAGAATCCATCTTTTTTGTCGTGCCAGGTTCATAAGGTTCTGTGTATGAGTGTATTCTTGGCTCAGTCTTCTGTGACATAGTTCTCTATTTTATTCTCTGTGCCACTGCTACAGTCAGTATTGTATGATAGTAAATCTTGATATCTGATAGAGCAAGTCCTTCCAACTTATTTTTAAGGAATGCCCCTTAGTCTTCTGTATATAGTTTAGAAAATCATCTTGTAAAGGTCTATGAAAAACTTGTGATTTTGGTTACAATAGCATTAAATACATAGATTACTTAGGAGAATTGGTGGCTTTATAAAATTGATGCTTCCTTTTTTAATAAGAAATGACATTCTATATATTGTTTATCTAGGTATTGTTTAATATCTCAGTCCACTTTTATAAATCTGTCCATATATTATACGTTTCTCAGTACTTTGTGTGATGCTATTTATAAATAAAATGTATTTTTTCTTTTTTTCTTCTTTCTTTCTCTCTCTCTCTCTTTCTTCTTTCTTTCTTTTCTTTTCTTTTCTTTTCTTTTCTTTTCTTTGCTTTGCTTTGCTTTGCTTTGCTTTGCTTTGCTTTTCTTCTCTACACCCAACATGGGGCTTCAATTTATGACTCTAAGATCAAGAGTCACACGCCCTACTGACTGAACCAGTCAGATGCCCTAAATAAACCGTATTTTTCTAATTTTGTTGCTGGTTTGTAGAGATGAAGTTGGCCTTTGTTTTCTGGTTTATTTCTGAGACTTCTGCAAAATCTCTTTCTAAATATAACGTCTGTTAGAGAATCTTTTGCATTGTTTCCTTACAGGCAGTCATAAGATCTGCAAACGTCAGTTTCATTTCTTGTTTTCCAATGCTTTATATATTTTACTTGCTACAAATTTTAAGGACTTGCACTTACTATTTCATCATTTGGTATATTCTTTCCTATATTTTATAGGTACCATTCATCTGTATAAGGAAATTTCCTTCTACTCACAGGCTTTTAAGTTTTTTTTCTTTTTAATAATTGGATGTTGAATTTCATTGAATTATTTTCTGCCTATTGTGCCTTTTCTTTTTAATCTGTTAATGTAGTTAATTATATTAACATATTTTATTTTTTAAGTCTTCTCTAATGTTTATTTTTGAGAGAGAGAGAGAGACAGAGTGTGAGCAGGGGAGTGGCAGAGACTCAGAGGGAGACACAGACTCTGAAGGCTTCAGGCTCTGGGCTGTCAGCATAGAGCCTGATGTGGGTCTCGAACTCAGGAACCATGAGATCATGACCTGAGCCAAAGTCAGGTGCTTAACCTACTGAGCCACCCAGGCACCCCAATATATTTTCTTTTTTTATGTTAATTTTTTGAGAGCGAGTGCTAGTGAGTGGGGAGGGGCAGAGAGAGAGGGAGAAAAAGAATCCTAAGCATGCTCTGCACTGTCCGTGCAGAGCAGGACTCAGGGCTTAATCTCATGAACTGTGAGATCATGACCTGAGTCGGGCACTCAACTGACTGAGCCACCCAGGTGTCCCTATATTAACATATTTTCTAATGTTGGAGGAATCTTATCTTCTTTGACTAAAATAAACTTAGTTATAATCTTTTTTTGTTGTATCTGGTTTGCTAGAATTTTGTTTTCAATTTTTATAAATATGTTCATAAGTTAGATCAGCCTGAAATTATTCTTTTACATATAGGCATTTTCTTATTTGGCATCATGGGCTATATTAGTTTTATCAGATAAATTGGAGAAAGTACAGTTTCTTTTTTAAAATTTAAAGTTTTGTACATTCAGGCATGTATAAAATATATTCTAGGTTTGAATTTAGTAAAGTGTATCCCCTCCCCGGGTCTCCCAAGAGATGAGAAGGCAAATTGATGTGTGGAACACTATATTGCCTGTTAGCATCTTCAGTGACACAGTGCTATGTCCAGGAAACCATGAAATATGTCCATGAAGGGTGTCCTTTATATATAACATGACTTTTTCTTGCGAAAATACAAAGGAAAGTAGAGTAAGCTCTAACAATTTTCTAAATACTCACCTTGCCCTTTTTTTTCTTTTCAAATAAAGGATGACTCTTTAGTATATGTTGTAGAAATAGACTGGGTTATGTTGGTTGTGCTTTTCTCTGAAAAGGAAAGATCAAAGGAAAACAAAGCTAAAAAAAAAAAAGATTAAGTACATCATGATATGATGCTAATTTAAAGTTAGATCAATCTCTGTTCACTGATTCTTGTATGATCAGATGGGATTTTTGGGAAGGATAAGACATTTAAGAGCCTTACAGTCTGAAGAAATGAACATCATTGGTATAACTCTTTCTAAGAATTATATAGATCTAGGAGTGCCTGGCTGGCTCAGCTGGCCAGCAGATGACTCTTGATCTTGGGGTTGTGAGTTCAAGCCCCATGTTGACTGTAGAGATTACTTAAATAAGTAAATAAAGTTAAAAAGAGTTATATAGATCTAGGTCTCTGGGACAGAAGCCAACAGTGATGACCCATTACAACTTCAGGCAATGTATTTTTAACTCTAGGGATACAGCACTATTTATAGAGATTAACCTCTTTTAGCTCTTGTTGGTGCTGTTGAAAAGAGGAGTTTAGAGACATCCAAGAAAGATGACTTACCTACAGATGACTTTGTGTGCCTATTTCTCAAATCATGTGTAGATTTTAAATGTTTATTTATTTTGAGAGAGAGAGAGAGAGGGAGAACCAGTGAGGGAGGGACAGAGAGAGAGAATCCCAAGCAGGCTCTGCATTGACAGCAGGGCTTGATCTTGCGAACCATGAGCTCATGACCTGAGCCGAAACCAAGAGTCAGACACTTAACCAACTGAGCCACCTGGGTACCCCTCAAATCATATGTAGATTTTGAACATAAAACAAGAATGTAGCACTCCCTTCCTCAGTACATTGGTATGCTTGTCATATATTGCCACTTATGTATATATTAAATCATTTTTTAAAGTTGTATCTTAAAAACAATAAAATTTAAAATGAAATTCCAATACAATTATAATAGAGAATCAAAAGCAAAAAAGTAATAGGTGATCTGACAATACACTGAATAGACTGTCTAACAGAACACTCTTTATTATGATTTTGTGGACTTACACAAAATAACCACATAGCATAGGATAAGGATGATTGAAAAATTAAAATACCATTTCTTGAGCTTTATTGTGTATAAGGGTCTGTATATAATACCTTAGAAACTGATAATTTCTTGCCAATATTCTAAAATGAGAAAACAGAGTTTTAGTGGGGTAAATAATTTACCCAAGGACGTGAGTGTTAGGAATTGGATTTTAGGACCTGGATTGAAAGCTGGATTTGTCAGACTTCAGAGCTAATGTTCTTAACCAAAATAGTTTGGAGTTAAGTCTACAGGGAAGATATAAAAAAATAAAATTAGCCAACTATATCATGGACAAAATGGAAGTTTATTCTCACTTAGGGAAAAGAATTTTCTTGAATGTTCTCAAACTCTTCTCAGTTGTACTAAGAAAAGCCAAAAAAGGTTAGTCTCTCTAGATAGTGCTGTACATGTAAAATGATTCTTACTTAAACAACACACACACACACACACACACATATGTGTTTATAGATAGATGGATAGATGGATGGATAGATAGATAGATAGATAGATAGATAGATAGATGAAGGGGAGGAAGATTAGAATCTCCGGGGAATCAGAACCAATAGGAAATTCATAAAGCTATAATAAGGAATTATTTTAATGCAGTAATGGAGAATGGTAAGCCCCAAGATCTACAGTCCACAAGCTAGAGAACCAGATGAGCTGATGGTGTCATTCCAGTCCAAAGGCCAGCAGACTTGAGATCTGGGAAGAGCTAATGTTTCAGTTTGATTCTAAATGCAGGAAGAAAACATATGGCCCAGCTAGAAAGCAGTCACGCAGGAGAAATTCCCTTTATTCACTCAGACTTTTGTTTTATTCAGGCCTTCAATTGATTATATGAGGCCCACACACACATTAAGAAGGGCAGTCTGCTATATTCAGTCATTTACTCACAAGTCAGTTTACTTATTTAAATGTTGAACTCATTTGAAACCACCCTCACAGAAGCACTCCACAATATTTGACCAAAAAATATATCTTAAAAATAATAACCCAAGGGCACCTGGATGGCTCAGTCAGTTAAGCATCCGATTTTGGTTCAGGTTATTATCTCATGGTCTGTGAGTTTGAGCCCATTGGGCTCTGTGCTGACAACTCATAGCCTGGAGCCTGCTTCAGATTCTGGTCTCCCTCTCTCTCTCTGCCTCTCCCCTAGAGCCTGCTTCAGATTCTGTGTCTCCCTCTCTCTCTCTCTTCCCCTCCCCTGCTTGTGTTCTCTCTCTCTTAAAAATAATTTTTAAAAAAGAGTCTGGTTTTTTGTTTGTCTCTTTTTTCTTTCTTTGTTTTGCTTCTTAAATTACACATGAGTGAAATCATATGGTATTTATCTTTGACTAACTCGCTTAGTGTTACATCCTCTATATCCATCCATGTTGTTGAAAATGGCAAGATTTTTTATAGCTAAGTAATATTCCATTGTATATATACGTACCACATAAGTACATATATACATATAAATAAACTAAATAAATATAAATATGTATATATACATATAAAATACATATAAATATATGTATATATACATATAAATAAACTTTTTTTAATTTTTTATTTATTTTTAAAAAAATTTTTTTTTCA
Organism: Neofelis nebulosa; assembly: GCF_028018385.1. Lineage (NCBI taxonomy): Eukaryota > Metazoa > Chordata > Mammalia > Carnivora > Felidae > Neofelis > Neofelis nebulosa. The sequence continues at coordinate 16,951,651 of NC_080798.1, read as the reverse complement.
ACGTTTTTTATTTATTTTTGGGACAGAGAGAGACATAGCATGAACGGGGGAGGGGCAGAGAGAGAGGGAGACACAGAATCGGAAACAGGCTCCAGGCTCTGAGCCATCAGCCCAGAGCCTGACGCGGGGCTCAACTCATGGACCGCGAGATCGTGACCTGGCTGAAGTCGGACGCTTAACCGACTGCGCCACCCAGGCGCCCCATAAATAAACTTTTTATAAATTTATTTACTTATTTTTGGGTGAGAGAAAGAGCGTGAGTAGAGGAGGGGCAGAGAGAGAGGGAGAGAGAGAGAGAGAATCCCAAGCAGGCTGTGCATGGTCTGCACGGAGCCCGACTTGGGGCTCGGACTCACGAACTGTGAGATCATGACCTGAGCCAAAATCAAGAGTTGGACACTTAACCGATTGAGCCACCCAGGTATCCCACCACATTTTCTTTGTACATTCACCTATTGGTGGACATTTGACTTGCTTTCATAATTTGGCTATTATAAATAATGCTGCAGTAAACATAGGGGTGCATATATCTTTTCATATTAGTGTTTTCATATTCTTTGGGTAAATACCCACTAGCGGAATTACTGGATCATTGTATTTTTAATTTTTGGGGAGTCTCCATACTGTTTTTCATAGTGTCTGCACCAATTTGTTTTCCTACAAACAGTGCACAAGGGTTCCTTTTTCTCCACATCCTCGTCAACACTTTTTGTTTCTTTGTTGTTGATTTTAGCCATTCTGACAAGTGTGGAGTGATATCTTGTTGTGGTTTTTACTTTTTTTTTTTTTTTCTTTTTTTACTTTTCCCTGCTGATGAGTGATGTTGAGCATCTGTTGGCCATCTGTAAGTCTTCTTTGGAGAAATGTCTCTTCATGGGTTCTGCCCGTTTTTTAAATTGGGTTATTTGTCTTTTGGGTGTTGAGTTATAAAAGTTCTTTATATATTTTGGGTACTAGTCCTTTATTGGATATGTCATTTGAAAATATCTTCTCCCATTCTGTAGGTTGTCTTTTATTTCTATTGATTGTTTCCTTTGCTGTGCAGAAGCTGTTTATTTTGATGTAGTCCCAATAGTTTGTTTTTGCTTTGATCTTCCTTGTCTCAGGAGACATTATGAAAAATGTTGCTATGGCCGATGTCAGAGAAATTACTGCCTGTGCTCTCTTCTAGGATTTTTATGGTTTCAGTTCTCACATTTAGGTCCTTAATTAATTTTGATTTCATTTTTGTGTGTAGTGTAAAGAAGTAGGTCCATTTTCATGAGTTAATTTTTTATGTGAATTGAGATAGAGGATCTGATTTCATTCTTTTGCATATATTTATCCAGTTGTCCTAGCACCATTTGTTAAAGATATTTTTCTTTTCCCCATTGAATGGACTTGTCATCCTTGTTGAAAGGCAATTGGTCATAGAAGTTTAGGTTTATTTCTGGATTCTCAGTTCTATCCAATTGGTCCATAGATCTATCCTTGTGTCGGTGTGCAGTGTTTTGGTTACTGTAGCTTTTTGTTTGTAAGTTTTGAAACTGGGAGGTAGATCTTCATACTCTGTTTTTCTTTTGCAATTTTGTTTGGCTATTCCGGGCCCATTCCATATGAATTTGAAGATTGGCTTTTCATTTCTCCAGAAAGGCCATTGAAATTTTGATAGAGGTTGCATTGAATCTGCAGATTGCTTTGAGTTTTGCTATCTTTTAACACTCCTAAGTTTTCCAGTCTGTGCACATGGGATGTTATTCTGTTTTTAACCCCAACTGGTGAACTGCAGTTGAATTGTCACTAACCACCCTGAGTTGGTGTCAGACTCCACAGGTTTTAGCTAAATGTTTACCTCTCCCTACTTTAGACCAACTGGCTACAAATCTTGTTATGGAGAAAGGGTTCCCGTGACCGCCCTCGCTGCCAGGTTTAATAATTTACTAGAATGACTCTTGGAATTCAGAAAAGCACTATTCTCAGATTTAAGTTTTATTATAAACCATAAGGATACAAATCAGGAATAGCCAAATGAAGAGATACATAAGCAAAATCTGGAAGGAACCCAACTATGGTTTCTGTAGAATTTCCTTGTGGAATTAGGGTACATTACCTTTCTGGTTCATCAATGTGTTTATCTGCCAGAAAGTTATATTGAGCTTCAGTGCCAGGCTTTTTATTGGGGTTCCACTGTGACATGAATGCTTAATTACTGCCTGCATAATTGATCTCTGTCTCTAGCTTCACTCTGCTCTCCCAGAGGTTGGGCTGGCTCAGTCTTTCTGATGACCGCCTCCAATGCTGAAGCTACCTACACAGGCACAACATGAGTTACCTCATTAGCATAAACTCAAGTGTGATCCAATATGAAAGACACTTATATCACTTAGGAAATTCCAAGAGTTTTAGAAACTATGATCTAGAAACCTGGGACAAATACAAGACTAATTCTTTATTAGATAACAGATATCTTCTTATTTATTTAGTGGTTCCTTTTCTCTTGGATCTTTTAGCTTAACTTAATTAATAATATGAAAAAGATCTTTATATTTTGGATACTAGGTTTTTGATAAAAAAAATATTTTATAAATATCTTCTCTCGGGGCACCTGGGTGGCTCAGTTGGTTAAGTGTCTGACTTTGGCTCAGGTCATGATCTCACGGTTTGTGAGTTCAAGCCCCTCATTGAGCTCTGTGCTGACAGCTCAAAGCCTGGAACCTGCTTCAGATTCTGTGTCTCATTCTCTCTCTGCCCCTCCCCCGCTTGTGCTCTGTCTCTCTCTGTCTCTCAAAAATAAATAAATGTAAATAAATATCTTCTCTCATTCTCAAGCTTATTACTCTTTATCATGAATTTATTCATAACTGAGGTATGAGTCATGTTTACTTTGCTGTACAACTTTATTTGCTATGTAATGTTGCCTGTTTTTTTTGGGGGGGGTGATATGTGGTTGTCCATTTAACTATCACTAATTCATACTCAGTCTTTTAGAAAACAAATTTTTGGGAAATTTGGCATTTCCTATGTTTAGACAGCCCTCCTACAATCCTTTGTTCTTCTCTGCCCACTATCATTCTACATTTTGCCTACTTTTTGAATTCTGTTCCCTTCTTCTTTGTTTTTTATTTCTTGGATTTCATGCCTTCCTGTTTCTTGGTTTACTCTAAGAAAACGTGAAATTATCAAAATTGTTTTTTTGTGTAGGTGGCATGTAAAAATGGATAAATGTGTTAAACTTGTGAATTCTAGTATATTTGAAAAGGGCTTTTCAACCAGTATATTTGTTCTTTCACAGGACATGAATTCTACTTGAAATATTTTTCTTTAGAATTTTAAGGTTATGACTTCTGGTTTAGAATATTGTTGAGAACTTCAAAGCCATTTTCATTCCTGCTCTCTTATTGATGCCCTGTTTTTACTCTTTGGAGCCTTTTAAGTTCTTTGCTTTGTTCCTAGTGTCCTGAAACCTAATGTAAAACATATATTCGTGTGAATCATTTTTATTTTTTATGCTAGGTATCAAGTAAGTCCATTAAATGTGGAGATTCATGTCCTTCAGGTCTGGAAAATTTCTTAAATGCTATTTTCTAAAACAATCTGTAATTTCTGTTTTCTTTTTTTTTTTTTTAATTTTTTTTTCCCAACGTTTTTTATTTATTTTTGGGACAGAGAGAGACAGAGCATGAACGGGGGAGGGGCAGAGAGAGAGGGAGACACAGAATCGGAAACAGGCTCCAGGCTTCGAGCCATCAGCCCAGAGCCTGACGCGGGCTCGAACTCACGGACCGCGAGATCGTGACCTGGCTGAAGTCGGACGCTTAACCGACTGCGCCACCCAGGCGCCCCTGTAATTTCTGTTTTCTTTGAAAAATTTCTAATATACAGCAAACTTGAAAGAATATTTCAGGGGCGCCTGGGTGGCTCAGTCAGTTAAGCATCCAACTTCGGCTCAGGTCATGATCTCACTATCAGGAGTTCCAGCCCCTTGTCAGGCTCTGTGCTGATAGCTCAGAGTCTGGAGCCTGCTTCAGATTCTGTCTTCCTCTCTCTCTGCCCCTCCCCTCCTCGCTCTTTTTCTCTCTGTCTCTCTCTGTCTCTCAAAAATAAACATTAAAAAAAATTTTTTTAAAAGGAAGAATATTTTAGTGTACCCTATATAGTCATCACCTAAAGTCACCAATTGTTATCATTTTGCCACATTTGCTTTGTCTTTCTAAACACACAACACACACACACACACACACACGCACACACGCACACACGCACATACTTTTTTCCCCCTGAATCATTTGAATACAGGTTGGGGACATCTGGACACTTTACCCTTAATACTTTTAGTATGTGTCTTCTAAGTATAAGGACATTTTCCAAACAATAACAATGACATAACAAATCTATGAAAATTTACATTAACTCATTAATATCACCTCAAACATTTCATGTTCAGTTATTTCCAGGGGTTCCCCAAAGTGTTTTTTGTTTTTTTAGCTGATGTAATTTTGTTTGTTTTTTTGTTCATTTATTTGGTTGCTTGTTTGCAATCCAATCAAGATTCATGCATTATTTTTGTTGTTGAGTCTCTTTAGTCTCTTTTTTTCACATTAAAAAAAATTTTTTTTTATTATATGAAACTTATTGTCAAATTAGTTTCCATACAACATCCAGTGCTCATCCCAAAAGACGCCCTCTTCAATGCTTTAGTCTCTTTAATCTAGAACAGGCTCTCATTTTTTTTGTTTTGTTTTGTTTTAATAGGACACTGAGTGTTTTAGAGAATTCAGGACAGTTTTCTTATAGATTGTCTCAACAACCTCCGTTTCTCTGATGGCTTTCTCCTTTAGAGATGGCAATCTCCTTTAGATTTGGCAAGCATGCTGTGTAGGTGATAAGACAGTGTACGTTTTATTGCATTACATTGATGAGGCACATAATGTCAGGTTGTTGCACTATTGGTGATAGCCAGATTTTATAACTGAAGGTTAGAAGTGGTGAATACTAAATCTTCCCAGTACAAAGGTATATTTTTCCCTTTATAATTAGTAAATAATCTGTAGAGTGATATTGTGAAACCAGTAAATACTCTTTTTCTCAACAACCATTCACTTTCTAGTTTTAGAATTTACTGAGGATCCTAGCCTTTTGCAGGATAAATCATCCTTTTCCTTACTTTTTGGGTTAGGTTTTATCATTTTTTGGTTTGTTAAGCTAGTCTTAATTTGTCTTCATGCTTTCCCACTTCAAAAGGTTTTGTTGCTGCTACCTCCTCTTTACTTGTCTTTGACCTTGTGGGTTTGGTCCTTTTTTAAAAAAATCCATTTCATTCATTTCAGTGAGTCTGTTAAAAGGGCAGGAAAAACTGCATGCGATCCACTTGTTCTCTTTGAGAGAAAAGTGTATTCTCTTTCTAGAGAAATCTTGTTTTTAGAAGTTTATTTTCAAACTAACTTATTTTGAATTTTGAAACTAACTTACTACATTAGGCATTCACTAAATGTACTTTGCTCTTTTTGTATGTGCCAGGGTTCAAGTTGATTCAAGTCACAGACATTGGTTACCCTTCCTTCCTGAAGTTTGGCTCTACTGTAGCAGATGGACATTAAGCAAACATTCAAATATGAAATTTGCAATTGTAGGAGACAAATGTGTAATCACCCATTACCAAACAAAACACAAAGAATGGAAGAAAACAAAGTGCTTTGTGAGATAATGGTGAGATGTGCATAGTTAAGATTGAATATTCAGAAAAGATTTTTATTAGGATATGCCACTTAGCAGAGACCTGAACAATTGCCAGGAGCTTGTAGGGCCAAAAGAGGTGGCAGTGGAGATGGTGGTATGGATGGTTATTTAGGGCAGATGAAATCATGGCATGTGTGTTTGGTGGGGGGGGGGGAGTGGTTAAAGTTTAGTGCATTTGAAGAACTGAGAAGACCAATGTAGCTGTAGTTTATTGTTAAAAGGAAATAGGTAGCAAGTTGAAGAGGCATGCAGGAGGCAGGTTGCTAAGGAATTGTTAAGACCAAGTTAAGGACTGTGGGTCTTTTCCTAAGAACAGTGGGAACCACTGAAGCATTTTGAACATGAAAGTGCCAGGCTGAATATCACTCTGGCTCTTAGGGGTGGAAAACTAGAAAGGCAGACAGCTAGATAAAATGCTACTTTTGTATCCAAATAAAAGATAATTTTGGCCTGGATCATCTATTGACAGTAGAGAGGGAAAGAACAATTTCAAGACATATTTAGGCCAACCTCAAACAAGATTGCTGTATGAGTCTTATAGGAAGAGAATGGAGCTCAGATGTTTTCACCTTTTGGGGCTTGACATATTTGCTCAGGGACTTAATTGGTATCTTAAATCCATTCATTTTCCTAGTTTCTTTTCTGGCATAGAAGTCTTACAAAATAATAGCTACTAAACACTGGGCAGTTACTTTATACAACTACATATATACATTATGTGTGATTTCAGAATTATTCAATAATCATTGGAGCTGGGGTTCAGAATACTTATCTGCATCTTTGAAATCTGCCAATAGTACCACATTACCTCTATCTGCTATTCCTTTCTCTCAGATTTTAAAACTAGATTCTCGATTACAGTAGCTTTTGCTGTATCCCCTTTTTTGCTCTCCCAGGCTTAGCTTCATAGACTTCCTACACAAACATGGATTTTATCAAATGGCATAAATAAGCCACATTCTAACCACAATAGGTTCTTCCTTCTTCATTGTTCATTTATCACATTAATCTTTCATCAGGATACTGCTGTATCTGAAGTAACATTCTCTTTTATTTCCTTCAGATTCTATGCAATTTATGTTTGTTACCTGACTATTTATCCTAGATTTTTTTCTAGGTGTAGTTAGTGCTCCAAACAACCCTAAGAAATGGGTTAATTGGTAATTACCCACATTTTAAAATGTATATCACGCTAGATTTATTCTCTTACAAAATTGGAGTAGAGCCTAGACATCTTTATATTTATCAAGGTCCCATGTTTGAAGGTTTTTTTAAATTTAGATCACTATAGGAACAACTGACTAATCTATTTTCCTAAATATCTCTTTACCTTCCAGTGTGACTTCTCATTCTTTTTACTTTCCTTATCTGTTTGTCAAGTTGCCCCATCATATTTGAGAACTGTATAAACTACTTACTTTTTATGAAAATTAGTTTTGGTTAAGTCTTTTCATTTCTATTATAAAAGTTTTTTTTCCTCCCAGAACACAAAAAAAGTGAATGTTTGCTTTTATATTTTCTTTCAGACTGTGAATCAAGGTTGAGACCAAGAAATTATTTCTGAAAAAGGATATTTATGGAGTAGAATCATCCTGATGAGAGATAATGGAAAGACTTTTAAAAAACAGCATTGAGTGTTCAAGTTTCAGAGGTGATTGGGAATGTAAAAGCCAGTTTGAGAGAAAACAGGAATCTCAGGAAGGACATTTCAGTCAAATGATATTTACTTCTGAAGACATGCCCACTTTCAATAACCAGCATCAGAGAATACATACTGATGAGAAACTCCTTGAATGTAAGGAATGTGGGAAGGATTTTAGTTTTGTATCAGTCCTTATTCGACATCAGCGAATTCATACTGGTGAGAAACCTTATGAATGTAAAGAATGTGGCAAGGCCTTTGGTAGTGGTGCAAACCTTGCTTACCATCAAAGAATTCATACTGGTGAGAAACCTTATGAATGTAGTGAATGTGGAAAGGCCTTTGGTAGTGGCTCAAACCTTACCCATCATCAGAGAATTCATACTGGTGAGAAACCATATGAATGTAAAGAATGCGGGAAAGCCTTTAGTTTTGGATCAGGCCTAATTCGACATCAGATAATTCACAGTGGTGAAAAGCCCTATGAGTGTAAGGAATGTGGGAAGTCCTTTAGTTTTGAATCAGCCCTTACTCGGCATCACAGAATTCACACAGGTGAGAAACCTTATGAATGTAAGGATTGTGGAAAGGCCTTTGGCAGTGGTTCAAACCTTACTCAACATCGAAGGATTCATACTGGTGAGAAACCTTATGAATGTAAAGCATGTGGAATGGCCTTTAGTAGTGGTTCAGCCCTTACTCGGCATCAGAGAATTCATACTGGTGAAAAACCGTATATATGTAATGAATGTGGGAAGGCTTTTAGTTTTGGATCAGCCCTTACTCGACATCAAAGAATTCACACTGGTGAGAAGCCTTATGTATGTAAGGAATGTGGGAAGGCTTTTAATAGTGGCTCAGATCTCACTCAACATCAAAGAATTCACACTGGTGAGAAACCCTATGAGTGTAAGGAATGTGAGAAGGCCTTTAGAAGTGGTTCAAAACTTATTCAGCATCAAAGAATGCACACTGGTGAGAAGCCCTATGAGTGTAAGGAATGTGGGAAAGCCTTTAGTAGTGGTTCAGACCTTACTCAACATCAGAGAATTCATACTGGTGAGAAACCTTATGAATGTAAAGAATGTGGCAAGGCCTTTGGTAGTGGCTCAAAACTTATCCAACACCAGCTAATTCACACTGGTGAAAAACCCTATGAATGTAAAGAATGTGGAAAGTCCTTCAGTAGTGGTTCAGCTCTTAATCGGCACCAGAGAATACACACTGGTGAAAAACCTTATGAATGTAAGAAATGTGGGAAGAATTTTGGTACAGGCTCAAGCCTTACTCAACATCAGAAAATTCATACTGGTGAGAAACTTTATGAATGTAAGGAATGTGGAAAGGCTTTTGGGAGAGGTTCAGAGATTCAGCAACATAAAAAATGTCATACTGGTGAGTAGTAGATCTGTGAATTGGAAACTCTATAAGTTAGAATTATGTGGTTAAGGAAGGACACAGGACAGAAAAGAAAATTCATACTGGTGAGAGTCACTACAAATGTAATTAAGGTACAAATGCCTTACTTATGCTTTCTTAGTCTGAAAGAATTTATACAGGAAAAGAAAAACCACTCTGAAGATCTCTGTCTATATTCATTCTTTCATTGCTTTTGGAAAATTCATACTTGTGAATATTAAAAATTAAAAAAACATTTATTGTATTTTGCCTTTATTTTAAACATTGAAAAATTCACTTGGGGGCTAATCCTGCTACCTTTGTTTTTTTTATGTTCTTAATTTTTTGTGCATTATACAGAATTACTAATCCATCTCAAAATTATTTTAAATTATTTATTGAGGGTCTAAATTTAGCCTTCTTCCTGTTTCTCATTTGAATGCCATTTATTTAATAACTATATTTTTGTATTTTTTATTGCCTGTTTGATGGTAAGTTATATTTTTATACATATAAAGCATGGATATCGGGTCAGTCTTTGTTTCTAAATTTGCATATCTGTGTTTGTATCTGTGTTCCATTTTGTTCGTGTTAAGTTACTGTTACTTTTAAGTATCCTTTAGTATCTTGTGGATCTGTATCTTTTGTTTTGGAAGATTGCTTTATTTTCCTTTTATAAAGTTTATACTTCTCTTTTTGCAAAATAATTTTTCTCTATATTAATGTAGATATGAACAAAGTAGATAGTTATCTGTAATCATACCAGTCATAGACAATCTTTATCAAACTTTTGGAGCAAACTCTTTAAAACTACATATCATTGTTTTTGACAGAAAGTGTGATTGTGCTATACTATAACCAGCCTTTAATATTTGTTGTAAATATATTGGTTATTCTTTTATTGGCTTCAAAGTATTCACCTGTCTTTATCAAACCCCTATTTTGTCAAATATTGAAAATTTTACCATTATAAAGAGTTATCTTGATGGCCCCTTTTGAATGTGTCTGCTTTGTTTTTTATTCATTTCAGAGAAAATGTGTGGGATCTCTTCTACTTTTAAAGATTTATACATTATAAAGCTCTGCTTCCCTTTGGCCAACATTCTTGACCCAGTTATTTCCTAAATGTTAACTGACTTATTCTTCCAGGTCATTTTATATGCATATATAATGTGCTTTTGGTAATGTGGGCATAATTCGTTCACTTCAGAGGCTTGTTATGTGGATTCTACAATTGTGCCTATCACATAATAAAACTTGCATAGTATTAGCCTTCGTCATTATTATTATCTTTCAATTTTGTTTTTTTAGGGAAAAGTTTTTAGGTAGTATCCTTGTCTTATTCAACATCAAAGACATCATAATGGGAAAAAAAAGATATTCATGTAAATGAATATAAGAAAATTTTGACTAACATCTGTTTCTTATAGAACAGGGATAATTCATCTTGATAAAGAAAAATATGAGATTGTAATGTGTGAGAAGGCAAAATTCATACTGAGGTAAAAATAAAGAGGGTAGCTCCTTCATAGAAATTTGAACTTTGAGTAATGACCTCAGCATAATGACAGCATAAGATGATGCATGCCTTCATTTGGCCTCCAAGTTTAACAACTAAAATTCAGCATCCACCTATAAGAAAAAGGGCCTCTGTGGTTGTTGTGAGATCCAACACCATAAGCTAAAGGACCTGAGAGGAGTCTCACCCACCACATAAAGTAATAAGCTGATAGTCCTTGGTACAGACTGGGGAAACAGCAGAAGTCTGTGAACCAGCCCCAGCCCCTCTTGGCTGCATTCAGGGTAAATCTGGAGGGTGCTGATTTGAGCAGACACTCACAGATGAGAGAGCCTTTGCAGAACTTCAGATTTCCTGAGGAAAGATTCTAGCACTCTGTTAGAGAAAAAAAAAAAAAAGGTGGGGGCTGGGGGGTGTAAGATGAACTTCACCAGTGCTACCTGTTCCCCAAGGCAGCACACCATGTTGCTGAACTAACCAGCAATGACTTCTGCAAGTGATAATAGTGGTTGATTGCCCAGCTTCCCCACCTGTATAGAATGCTGCTGAAGAAACTTGTTTCTCTGCTGCAGCACCCATAGTATTGAGGCAGTACCTGATATCAGGATATAAGAATATCAGAGTGCATTAAAGAAATACAGTTTCAGGGTGCCTGGGCAGCTGAGTCGGTTAAGTGTTTGACTTTGGCTCAGGTCATGATCTCAAGGTTCATGAGTTCAAGCCCCGTGTCAGGCTCTGTGCTGGCAGCTCAGAGCCTGGAGCCTGCTTCAGATTGTGTATCTCCTTCTCTCTCTGCCCCTCCCCCACTTGCCTTCTGTCCTCAAAAATAAATAAACATATAAAAAATTTTAAAAAACAGCAAAAATAAACACAGTTCTTACTTGGCTGCATTCAGGACTCAAGCAGGAAGCTCAACACAAGCCACTGGGAAAGCCTTGCCCAAGGAACCTCCATCTGGCTTGCAGGCACCCCTAAAGTCCCAAATGTTAAACCCACAGCTCCCCCAATTCTTCAGCTCCCAAGTATGGTACTAAGAGCCAGTTTTGGTAGACCGAGAGCATGCAGAAAACAAACCAGAGTCTGTGGCAAGGGAGAAATCACAAACTTGAGCTATAGTATTATCTTAAGAAAGACAAAAGAGGTTTCCAGCAGCCAGCCTGGTGAGTTGTAAGTTTGAGAGGAGACAAAGAAGCCACAAGGGGGCAAGAAGCATGGAGCACACATATTCCTACAAGGACAGAGAAAGACCTAGTTATAAGCAGGACCAACAAAAAGTATCTCCGACCTGAAGGCAGCTAGTAACGATTGGAGGAGGTGACTACTTCAAATGAGAAAACAGCAATGCAAAACTCCAAGAAACATGAGGAATCCATGAATATGACATCACAAAAAGATCTCAATAATCCTCGATTCAAAGACACAATTATGTGGTTTGCCTGATAAAGAATTCAAATTAGCTGTTTTAAAGAAACTCAATGAGCTACAATAAAACACAGAACTCAGCAAGTCAGGAAAATAATACATGAATAAAATGAGAAATCCAACAGAGAAATCCTAAAAACAAACCAAACAAATCTGGAGCTGAAGAATGAAATGAAAAATGCAATAGAGAACATCAACACAAGGATAGACCAAGCAAATATAAAATCAGAGAAATGAAGGGTAGGGACTCCCAGTCAGAGGAGAACCGAGAAAAAAGGAATGAGAGTGAAAAAAGCCTACAAGATGTATGGGACACCATAAAACAAACAAGAATATAAAAAAAGAACTGTAATTTGTTAATGAATTCAGAATAGTAAAAAAAAGGTAAATGTTAAAATCAAAAACATAAAAGAAGGCAATAAAGAATAGAGCTTTTGTATGGGATTAAAGTTACTATTCATCAGCTTAAAATGGACTATTTTATCTAGAAGATGTTTTGTGTAAGTCTCGTGATAACCACAAAGCACAAACCTATTAGATTCACAAAAGATAAAGTGATGGGAATCAGAGCATATCACCATCCGTGGAAAAGGTAGGCAGTAAGAGGGAGAGGGTGGGGTGAGGAAGAACAATGGAACTACAAAGCAGCCAGAGAGATAGTAATAAGATGGCATTAGTAAGTCTTTACATATTAATAATTACCCTGAATGTAAATGAATTGAATTTACCAATCAAAACGCATAGAATGTCTGGATAGATGAGATTCAACTACATGCTGTCTTCACAGACAGGCACTTCAGCTTTAAGGTCGTACGTAGGCTCAAAGTGAAGACATAGAAAAGATATTCCATGGAAGCAGAAACCAACAAAGTGAGGTTGGCCTTACAGGGTTAGCCCATACTTACATAAGACAAAATAGACTTTAAGCCAAAAACTATAATGAGACAAAGAAGGTCATTATATAATGATAAGTTGGTTAATTCATCAAGATGATATACAATTATAAGTGTTTATGCACCCACTATTGGAGCCCTAAATATATTAAGCAAATACTGACAGATCTAAAGGGAGAAATAGGCAATACAAGAACATTAGGGGACTTTATTACTTCACTTTAAGTAATGGATAGATCATTCAGACAAAATCAATGTAGAAACATTTGGCTTCAATCATACATTAGACCAAATGGACCTAACAGACATATATAAAACATTCCATTCAACAGCAGCAGCAGAATACACATTCTTCTCAAGTGCACATGGAATGTTCTCCAGGATAGGTCATATGATAGGTCACAAAACAATTCTGTATACTGACCTCATACCAAGTTTCTTTTCCAACCACAATGGTATGAAACTAAAAATCAAGAACAAGAGGAAAGCTGGAAATTTTACAAATATGTGGAAACTAAGCAACACATTCCTGAATAACCACTGGGCCAAGGGAAAAATCAAAAAGAGAGAAAAAAAAATCTCCAAACAAATGAAAATGGAGATTCAACAGACAAATACAAATGCAATGTTGTGAAAGCAGTTCTCAGAGAGAAATTTATAGCCATAAATGTGTATAGTGGGAAAAATGAAAGATTTCAAATAAACAACTTTAAATGTTAAGAAACCAGAAAAAACAAACTAAGGCCAAAGTTAGCAAAAGGAAGTGACAAAAATCAGAACTGAAATAAATGAAATAGAGACTAGTAGAGCAATAGAAAAGATTAGCAAAGCTAAAATCTTTTCAAAAAGATAAAATTGACATTCAGCTAGACTAAGAAAAAAGGTAAAAGGACCCAAGTAAAATCAGAAATGAAAGAGGAAACATTCCAAGTGATATCACAGCAATACAGAGGATCATAAAAAACTACTATAAACACTTATATGCTAACAAATTGGATAACCTAGAAGTGGATAAATTCCTAGAAGCATATGACCTATCAAGACTGAATTATGAAGAAATAAAAAAATCTAGACCAACTACTATACTAGTAAGGTGCTTCAATCAGTAATCAAAAATTTCCAATGAAGAAAAGCCCAGCACTGAAAGCTTCACTGCTGAATTTTATCAAACATTTAAAGAATTAATGCCAATTCTTCTCAAACTGTTTCAAAAAATTGAAGAGGAAGGAACACTCCCAAATTCATTTCACAAGATTAGTCTTGCCCTGATGCCAAAACCAGATGAAGACACCACAAGAAAAAAAAAATTACAGGTCAATAATCCTGATGAACATAAATGCAAAAATTCTCAAGAAAATATTAGCAAACTGATTTCAACAGGACATTAAAGGAATCATACACCACAATCAAGTGAGATTTACCCCTGGGATACAAGGATAGTTCAACATATAGAAATCAATAAATGTGATATACCACATTAATAGAATGAAAGATAAAAATCATATGATCGTTTCAACAGGTGCAAAAAAGCATTTGGCAAAATACAACATCCTTTCATGATAAAAACACTCAGCAAATTTGGGTATAAAAGGAGCATTTCTCAAACAATAAAAGCCAAATATGACAAACCTTCAGCCACCATCATACTTGACAGTGAAAGGTGACAGTTCTTCCAGTTCAGGAATAACACCAAGATGTCTACTCTCACCACTCCTATTCAACATACTAGTGGAATTTCTAGCCAATGCAATCATATGCGAAAATAAGTATAAGGCATCCAAATTGGAAGGAAAGTAGAATTGTCTGTTTAGATTATATGAATTTACATATAGAAAATCTGAAGGACTCCACCTTAAAACTGTAAGAGTGAATCAAAAAATAAAGTTACAGGGTACAAAAACAACATACAGAAATGAGTTGTGTTTCTATACACTGGCAACAAAATATCTGAAAAAGAAATTAAAAAATAATCTAATTCATAATAGCATCAGAAATAATAAAATATGTAGAAATAAATTTTACCAATGAGGTGAAAGATCTGTGTAGTGAAAACTACAAGACTTTGGTTAAAGTAACTGAAGACAGAAATAAGAGATACCCCATGTTTGTGAATCAGAATTATTGTTAAAATGTTCATTCTACCCAAAGCCATCTATGGATTCAATGCCATCTCTATCAAAATTCAACTGGCATTTTTTACAGAAATAGAAAAGCAATACTAAAATTTGTATGGAGGCACAAAAGACCATGAATAACCCAGGTAATCCTGAATAAGCAGAACAATGCTAAAGGCATCATACTGCCTAATTTCAAACTATACTACAAAGCTATAGTACCTAAGACTGGTTGGTACTGGCATAAAAACAGTCCGATGGAACAGAATTGAGAACACGGAAATAAACCCTTGAATATATAGTCAGCTGATATTTGACAAGGGAGCCTAGATTCTTCAGTGGGGGAAAAGATAGTTTCTTCATTAAATGGTGTTGGGAAAACTGGATATTGACATGGGAAAAAATGAAATTGGACTCATATCTTGTACCACTCACAAAAAATTAACTCAAAATGGATTAAAGATTTAAACATAAGAACTAAAACCCTAAACTTCCTAGAAAAAAACAGGAAAAACTTGTTTGACATTGGTCTTGGCAATGATTACTTGGGTATGGCACCAAAAGCACATGCAACAAAAGCAAAAATAAATATGTGGTACTAAATAAGTAAGTTTCCTGCACAGCAAAAGAAACAACAAAATGAAAAATCAGTCTATGGAATGGAAAAAAATATTTGCAAATCATATTTCAAAAATGGGTTAATATTCAAAATATATAGATTCATACAACTCACTAGCAAAATAAACCCCAACAAATCTAAAAAGTGGGCAGAAATCTAAAAAATTTCAAAAGAATTTTCAAAAGAATATACACAATAGGTAACAGGTACATGAAAAGATGCTCAATGTCATTAATCATCAAGGAAATGCAAACCAAAACCACAATGAGATATTCCCTCACAGCTGTTAGAATGACTATTATCAAGAAGTCCAGAGTTAACAAGTGTTGGTGAGGATGTGCACTGTTGGTGGGAATGCATATTTGTATAACTGCTATAGAAAACAATATGGAGGTTTCTTAAAAAATTAAAAATAAGGGGCGCCTGGGTGGCGCAGTCGGTTAAGCGTCCGACTTCAGCCAGGTCACGATCTCGCCGTCCGTGAGTTCGAGCCCCGCGTCAGGCTCTGGGCTGATGGCTCGGAGCCTGGAGCCTGCTTCCAATTCTGTGTCTCCCTCTCTCTCTGCCCCTCCCCCGTTCATGCTCTGTCTCTCTCTGTCCCAAAAATAAATAAAAAACGTTGAAAAAAAAAAAATTTAAAAAAAAAAAAATTAAAAATAAAATTTCCGTATGATTCAGCAATCTCACTTCTGAGTATATATCCAAAGGAAATGAAAACAGGTATCAGTGAGATATCTACAAGTCCATATTCTTTTTTCTTTTTTTCTTTAATGGTATTTTTTTTAATGCTGTATTTCTTTTATTTCAAGTTTTTATTTAAATTCTAGTTAACATATAGTGTAATATTAGTTGCAGGAGTAGAATTTAGAGATTCATCACTTACATATAACACCCAGTGTTCATCACAAGAAGTGCTTTCTTTAATACCCATCACCGATTTAGCCCATCCCCCTACTCACTTCCCCTCTAGCAACCCTCAGTTTGTTATCCATAGCTAAGAGTCTATTTTATGGTTTGCTTCTCTCCCCTTTTTTTCCTTTCCCTCATATTAATCTGTTTTGTTTCTTAAATTCCACATACATACACTTCCATGTTCTTGCAGCATTATTCACAATAGCCGAGATATGGAAACAAACTAAGTCAGTCAGTGGATAAATGGATAAAGAAGTGGTATATATATAGAATACCGTTCATGAGAAAGAAGGAAATCTTGCTATTTGTGACAAGTTGGATTAACTCTGAGGGCACTATGGTAAGTGAAATAAGTCAGAGAAAGGAAAATGCTATAGGATATCACTCATATGTGGAATCTGAAATAGGTGAACTCACAAAAACAGTATAGTGATTATTACCACAGGATGGTGGGGGTAGTGGGGAAATGTTGGTCAAAGGGTACAAACTTTTAGTTGTAAGTTGAATAAGTTCTAGGGATCTAATATATATCATGGTGACTAAATATTATATACTTGAAAGTTGCTGAGTAGATCTTAAATGTCTCACTGCAAAAAAGAAGTGGTGATTATTTGGGGTGCCTGGGTGGCTCAGTTGGTGAAGTGACTTCAGCTCAGGTCATGATCTCAGGGTTCATGGATTCAAGCCCCGCATTGGGTTTGCTGCTGTCAAGCTGTCAGCGCGGAGCCCACTTCAGATCCTCTGTCCCCCTCTGTCTACCCCTCCCCCTCTTGTTCGCTCTCTCTCAAAAAAATAAACATAAAAAAAAGAAAGAGAAAGAAGGAAAGAAAAAAGAAAGAAAGGAAGAAAGAGAAAGAAAGAAAGAAATGGGGGGGGGCGGGGTGGAGCACCTAGGTGGCTCATTAGGTTAAGCCTCTGACTCTTGGTTTCT
The DNA here is from genome assembly GCF_028018385.1 of Neofelis nebulosa. Lineage (NCBI taxonomy): Eukaryota > Metazoa > Chordata > Mammalia > Carnivora > Felidae > Neofelis > Neofelis nebulosa. The sequence goes on along the minus strand of NC_080798.1, from coordinate 16,934,486 downwards.
GCTCAGGTCATGATCTCACGGTTCGTTGGTTCAAGCCCCACATTGGGGTCTGCATTGACGGTGTGGAACCTGCTCTGGATTCTCTGACTCTTCCTCTCTCTCTGCCCTTCCCTTGTTCGCATGATCTCTCTCTCTCAAAATAAATAAACTTAAAAAAATTTTAATGATAATTATTTTAAATGATAGTGTTAGCTAACACTCTGATGCTAATCATTTTGCAATAGATATGTATTATATCAACATATTGTACACCTTGAACTTACACAATATTATGGTATTATAATCAATTATATTAATAAAGCTGTGATTAAATAATAAAGCTGGGAGAAATTATATTTTATATATATATATGTATGGTATTTATTATGTTGAGGCATTTCTTTGCTATACCCACTTCTTTAAGAGTTTTTATTATAAATGGATGTTGAATTTTGTCAAATGCTTTTTCTGAACCTGTTGGGATGATTGTATGATTTTTATCCTTTATTTTGTTAATGTGGTGTTTTTCACTCATTTGTGGCTGTTGAGCTTTTTTTGCATCCATGGAGTAAATCCCACTTGATTATATTCGTAAATTTTCCAGTTTTCTTCTCGTAATTGTTATCTAGTTTCATATCATTGTGGTCAGAAAAGATGCTTGATATGATTTCAGTCTTCTTAAATTTATTAAGACTTATATTATGGCCTACCATATGATCTAGAGATTGTTTCACGTGTGCTTGAGAAGATTGTGCATTGTTTCTTTAAACATTAAAAAAAAATGTTTAATGTTTATTTATTTTTGAGAGATAGAACACTAGTGGGGGAGGGGTAGAGAGAGGGAGAGACAGAATCCGAAGCAGGCTCCAGGCTCTAAGCTGTCAGCACAGAGCCCAACGCGGGGCTCTAACCCAGGAACCATGAGATCATGATCTGAGCCAAAGTCAGACGCTTAACCGACTGAGCCACCCAGGTGCCCCACATTCTGTTTCTTTGAATGGAATATTTTGTATGTCTGTTAAGTCCATCTGGTTTATGCTGAAATCTTTAATCCTTTTTCAGTTGACTTTTTTTGTATATGGTGTGAAACAAAGGTCCAAAATCATTGTTTTGCATGTGAATATCCAGTTTTTCCAACACCACTTATTGAAGGGACCATCCTCTCCCCATGTTATATTTATGGTGCCCTTGTGAGAGATTACTTGACCATATAGGTAAGAGTTTATTTTGGGTCTCCTCTATTCCATTGGCTTATGCACATGTTTTTGTGCCAGTAACATACTGTCTTGATGACTATAACTTTGTAATGTGTTATGAAATCAGGGAGCTTAATATCTCCTGCTTTGTTGTTCTTGCTCAAAAATGCTTTGACTATTCAGGGTTTTTTGTGACTCCAAATAAATTTTATAATAGTTATTTTCTATTTATGTAAAAAATTCCATTGGTATTTTGATAGTTGCATTGAATTTGTAATTTCTACATACTTATAAATTTTCCTGTTTTCTTTCTGTTATTGATATATGGTTTTATTCCATTGTGATAGAGAAGATACTTGGAATAGTTTCCAATCTACAATTTATTAAGACTTGTTTTATGTCTTAGCATGTGATGTATCCTGAATAATGTTGCATATATGCTTAAGAAGAATGAGTAATCTGTTGATGTTGGGTGGAATGTTCTGTACATATGTGTTAGATTAATTTAGTCTATTTTATTGTGCAGTTCTGCATTTTTGTTTATTGGTTTTCTCTCAATTATCTATCCATTAGTGAGAGTAGGGTGTTGAAGCCTCCTATGATTATTGTATTGCTATTTCTCCCTTCAGATCTGTCAATGTTTGCTTTATATATTTAGATGTTTTAATATTAGGTACTATATATTTATAATTGTTATATCTTTTTGTTGAATTGTCCCTTTTATCATATGACATTCTTTGTCTTTTGTGAAAATTTGTGACTTAGTTTCTATTTTATTGATGTAAGTATAGCCACCCCTGCTCTCTTTTGGTTACCATGTGCATGAAATATCTTTTGCCACCCCACACTTTCAGCCAACGTGTGTCCTTTTTTACAAACAGCATTTATTTGGGTCTTGCTTTTGTTTTTGTTTTTTTCAGTTTTTTCAGCCATTCTATGTCTTTTGAATTTTTTTTTTAACGTTTATTCATTTTTTGAGAGACACAGGGTGTGAGTGGGGGAGGAGCAGAGAGCGAGGGAGACACAGAATCGGAAGCAGGCTCCAGGCTCTGAACTGTCAGCACAGAGCCCGACGTGGGGGGGCAGATCTCATTCTGTGCATGAGATCATGACCTGAGCCAAAGTTGGATACTTAACCAACTGAGCCACCCAGGTGCCCCTAAATTTTTTTTTTATTCTAGAAAGAGAGTGAAAGCAGGGGAGAGGGCAGAGGGAGAGAGAAAAAGAATCCTAAGCAAGCTCCATGCTCAGTGAGGACCCAGAGGCAGGGCTTGATCCCATGACCCTGGAATCATGACCTGAGCTGAAATCAAGAGTCAGATGTTTGACTGAGCCAGCCAGATGCCCTGAAATATGATAATTTTACAGTAACAGACACCAAATAAATGAAGACATGCAATTTGCCCAATAAAGTATTCAAAATAATTGTTTTAGGAAGCTCAGTAAGAAGAAAATATAGAAAGACAATTCAATGAAATCAGAAAAGCAATGCACAAACAAAAAAAATTTAACAAGGAGATAGAAATCATAAAAAAGAAAAACAGGAAATATGGAGCTGAAGAATACAATGAGTGAAAGGAAAAATGCATCAACAGCAGACTTAACCCAGCAGAAGAATGAATCTGTGAAGTCATAGACAAGTCATTTGACATTACCCAGTCAGATAGGAGCAAAGAAAAAATGAATGACAAAGTAAAGAAAATGTAATATCTGAAACCATAAAACTATTAGAAGAAAATGTAAAGAAATAGCTTTTTGACATTCATCTGAGCAATGATTTTTTGGATATGACACCAAAAACACAGACAACAAAAGCAAAAATAAATAGGCAGGACCACATCAAATTAAAAAGCTGCCTAGCAATGGAAACAATCAACAAAATGAAAAAGCAATGTATGGAATGAAAGAAAATATTTGCAAACCATATATCTGATAAGCCATTAATATCCAAAATACATAAGGATTTCTATAACTCAATAGCAAGCAAAACAAAACAAACAACAAACAAAAACAAATGACATGATTTGTACATGGGGAAAGGATCTGAATAGAATTTTTCTAAAAAAGATATACTAATAGCCAGGTGGTACATAAAAGGTGCTTAGCAGTGCCTGGGTGGCTCAGTTGGTTAAGCCTCTGACAGGCTCAAGTCATGATCTCACAGTCCATGAGTTCAAGACCTGTGTCAGGCTCTGTGCTGACAGCTCAGAGCCTGCAGCATGCTTCACATTCTGAGTCTGTCTGTCTCTCTGCCCTTCCTGCAGTCGTGTGCTCTCTTTCTCTCTCTCCAAAATAAACAAACATTAAAAAATTCTTAAGAGAAAGGTACTTAACATCACTAATCACTAGGGAAAATCTGAAGATCACACAATGAGATATCTCAGACCTGTGCTAAAAAGACAACAGATAAGTGTTGGTGAGGAAATAGAGAAAAAGAAAACTTCGTACATTGTTGGTTGAAATGTAAAGTGGTACAGCCACTAGGGAATACAGTATGGAGATTTCTCAAGGAATTAAAAATGGAACTAATATATGATCCAGCAGTTCCATCTCTGGGTATATATCCTGAGAAATCAAAATCAGTATCCTGAAGAGATATCTACACTACCATGTTCATTTTCTTGCAGCATTATTTACAATGGTCAAGAGAAACAACCTAAGTGTCCACTGATAGATGAATGGATAAAATAGATGTGAGCTCTCTTTATAGACATCTAGATAGATAGGTAGGTAGGTAGGTAGGTAAGTAGATAGATAGATAGAAATACAGCAACATATATAATGAGATACTATTCAGCTATGAAAATATGGATGTATCTAGAAGACTTTATGCTAACTGAAATTAACCAGACAGAGAAAAACAAACACTGTAATGATCTCCCTTACATGTGAGATCTAAAAAAAAAAAAAAAAAAGTCAAATTCACAGAAGCAGAATAAAATGGTGGTTACAAAGGAGAATTGGGTTGGAGGAAAAGATAGGGATATGCTGGTCAAAGGGTATAGGCCTTCAGTGATAAGATGAATTAACTTTGGGAATCTGATGTACATCGTGGTGATTATAGTTAATCATGCTGTGTTATGTACTTGAAATTTGCTAAAAAAGTATAACTTATGTGTTCTCACTTATGTTACCTCACATAGTAACTATGTGAAGTGATGAATATGTTAATTAACCTAATTGTGGTAATCATTTCATAAAGTAAACATATGTCAAATCATCCCATTGTACACTTTAAACATATGCAATTCATTTGTTGATTATACCTCAATAAGCTGAAACTTTTGTTTTAAATAAAAGAATAAAAAACAACAAAAGAGTAATGGTGCAGAGGAGATAACATATGTGATCCTTTGCTTCTGCAGAAATGTCTTATACAACCTCACATTTAATGACTCTAGTTGAGAGTTCATATCTCAGTATTGCAAAATTTGTCACATTAAAAAAAATTTTTTTAAGTTTATTTTTGAGAGAGACAGCCACAGTATGAGTGGGGGAGGGGCAGAGAGAGAAGGGGAGAGAGAGAATCCCAAGCAGGCTCCGTGCCACCAGCACAGAGCCTGATGCAAGGCTTGAACCAATGAAACAGTGAGATCATGACTTGAGCGGAAACCAAGAGTCAGACACCTAACTGACTAAGCCACCCAGGCAGCCCTAAATTTGTTAACATTTTAAATTTTGTTTTGTTTGTCACTTTAGGACACTATTTTTTTAAAAGCATTTTTTAGTGTTTATTTATTTTTTGTCTGAGAGACAGAGAGACCATGAGTGAGGGAAGGGCAGAGAGAGGGAGACACAGAATCTGAAGCAGGCTTCAGGCTCTGAGCTGTCAGCACAGAGCCCAATGCAGGGCTCGAATTCATGAACTGTGAGATCATGACCTAAACTGAACTCAGATGCTTAACCCACTGAGCCACCCATGCACCCCATTTTGGGCCACTATTGAGCAGGCCGTTGTGTTTCTGTTTTCTGGTACGTTTCATATGACCTGCTTTCTGATTATTGAAAATTTTTGGATTTTTTTAAGGTTTATTTATTATTTTCAGAGAGAGGGTGTGGAGGGGAGGGGCAGAGAGAGAGGGGAGAGAGAGAATCCCAAGTGGGCTCTGCTCAGACCCACCAACTGTGAGATCATGACCCAAGCCGAAATCAAGAGTTGGATGCTTAACAAACTGAACCACCTAGGCACCTCCAAAATGTTAAGATCTTCTTTATATTCCTATTATTCTAAAATGTTATCCTCTGATACCCTTTCAAGACTTTACCAATTATTTATAATTTGAGTTTTCAGGGAGGAAGGGGAAGCAGGAGCATACTCCTCTTTACTGAGAATATACTACATACTCATTAGTTTTTTTTTGTTTTTTTTTTTTTTTTATTATTTATTATTTTTTTTTTTGGGACAGAGAGAGACAGAGCATGAACGGGGGAGGGGCAGAGAGAGAGGGAGACACAGAATCGGAAACAGGCTCCAGGCTCCGAGCCATCAGCCCAGAGCCTGACGCGGGGCTCGAACTCACGGAGCGCGAGATCGTGACCTGGCTGAAGTCGGACGCCCAACCGACTGCGCCACCCAGGCGCCCCTCATTAGTTTTTTAATTGGGATGTTCCGGGGCACCTGGGTGGCTCAGTCGGTTAAGCGGCCGACTTCGGCTCAGGTCATGATCTCACGGTCAGTGAGTTTGAGCCCCGCGTCAGGCTCTGTGCTGACAGCTCAGAGCCTGGAGCCTGTTTCCGATTCTGTGTCTCCCTCCCTCTCTCTCTCTGACCCTCCCCCGTTCATGCTCTGTCTCTCTCTGTCTCAAAAATAAATAAACGTTAAAAAAAATTTTTTTAATTGGGATGTTCCTCTTAATTGGATTTAGTATATTTTAAAACCAGAATGGACCTTGGGATTCACTCACTGGGCACAGTTTTTATCTGTAGGAATTGGGTTGTGTGAATCCTGCTCATTGATTAACACTAACTCTAGTCTTCACTCATATCACAGGTATTGAACCCACCCTGTTTGCTCTCCATTTCTTTCTTTTCCATTTCTCCAAAACTCTCCTTTACTTCCTCTCCTTTTGTTTCTCATCTCTCCTTCTACCATGAAGTCATTTATTTTCATTACACAAGAATAACTCAGGTTTTTTGTTTCAGGGATTTGTGATATTCAGGGATGTGTCTATCGACTTTTCTCAGGAAGAGTGGGAATGCCTGGACTCGACTCAAAGGAATTTGTACAAATATGTAATGTTGGAAAATTATAGCAACCTGGTCTCAGTTGGTAAGCATACCTTTATCCAAAAAGTCTAGAGTGCTCTAGAATATTTGCTTTCCCTGAGAAGAATTTCTCAACTCCTCTCATATATCCTATGTATTTCTTTTCCATATTCCTAAAGAAATGGCTTGAGATTTGTAGAGTTGGGAATGTATGGCTTTGTTTTGTTTTGTTTTATTTTGTTTTTGTTTGTTTTGAGAGAGCAAGGGAGAGGGGCAGAGGGAGAGAGAGAGAATCCCAAGCAGGTTCCACACTCAGTGCAGAGCCTGATGTGGGGCTTGATCCCATGACTCTGGGATTGTGACCTGAGCCAAGACCAAGAGTCAGACACTCAAGCAACTAAGCCACCCAGGCACCCCAGGAATATGTAGTTTCATTGGTCCCAAGGCCAACTCCATCTTCTCTGCTTTTTTTGTGGCCCTTCCAATAGTGGCATCACCCTTTATTTGCTGTTCACAGGACAGGATTTGAGTCCTGGGATACCTACAACAAAAATCTCCTTTCTTTTCTTGTGAGTAGGACTTTGCATTCCCAAGCCAGATGTGATTTCTTTACTGGAGCAAGGGAAGGAGCCTTGGAGTGTTTTTGACAGTGAGCTGACAAGGGACCCGTACCTAGGTAAGTGATTGATGATTATGTAAGGGAAAAGGAACACTGGATATAAACCAGCTGCTCAGTGAGGAGACCACATCTTTGAGATGTTTGGAGGAATCTCCTCCCAAAGTCCCACAACTATTAAGAAAAGTAAACTACACTATGAACTTCCAAATGACCACACCTCCATCTTCAACCTAATACTCTCCATGCTTCTTTTCTCTCATGTTTTCTGCCTATTCCTAGTAGGTAATTCTAGTGAGAAGCTTCTACTTTTATGTGAGATCTAATTCCATTAGTTCACTCTCTCTTGCCTTTGGTCTATACATGTGTCATGCCTTTAAACATTTTGGTATTCAATATATTCAGTTTTTTTAGTCATTATTTTATTCATGTGTTCATTCTTTCAGCCAACACTTCCTAATATTCTGTGTTGTGGAGAATATTTTTCTAGAACATTATAAAATATATCAGCTATTAAGAAACTTATAGCCTAGGGATTGAGAAAAATTGGTGATGGGGATTAAGGAGTACACTTGCTGTGATGAGCACTGGGTGATGTATGGAAGTGTTGAATCACTATATTATGCACCTGAAACTAATATTACATTGCATGTTAAGTAACTGGAATTTGAATAAAAACTTTTTTAAAATCCATAAAAATTATTCAAAATGTGGATTTAATTATAATTGTGGAATTATTTGCGGTTCAAATACCACAACCAGGGAAAATGGCTAAAGACTAAATGGTGGAAAAGCCTCACAGAGTTGTAATAGTTGGAGCCCTAGGAGTGATTGCAGTCACCTTGATAGAGAGTTTTGGGTGTAAAGGTCCTGTGCTTGGAATAGGATAGTAGAGTTTGCAGACAAGAAGAGATTGAGGTGAGGGAGGATGATCAAGCATTGCATGATGCATGCAATCAGCATAAAATAGAATGGGAGTGAGGGAGAAGGTCATGAACATGGATGATTCAAGGCAGAGGGCACAGTAAGTACAAAAGTCTTGAGGCAGGCAGGCTCATTGTGTATAAGGAGCACCAAGGTGACCAGAATGTCTGGGACAGAGCAAACAAAGAGGAGAAGAGTATGAGCTGTGATCAGAGATGTGTATGTTGGAAAGAGTCAGTTTATGATGACATTGTAAATTATGATTGAACTTTTTCTGAGTGAAGTGGAAATAAGTAAAAGATTTTAAGCAGAGCTGTGACATAATTAGATTTTTATTTTTCAAAAATACTATTTTTTCCTATTTACAGAAGAGGAAACTGAGACACAGAGACTTGAAGTAACTTGTCCAAGGTCAACAACTAGTAAGTGTTGGAGATAAGGTTTAAACCCAAGCTGTACATGCTTCTTAGCTCATAAGCTACATTGCCTCTCCAAGTCAAATCAAAGAAGTTTAGATATAGTGGACATGTTTTCATCTGAATTGCTGATGAACAGATAGAAGTTAACTTTCAAAATCAATTTTTAAAATGAGTTTTTACATCCCATAAATAGATAACTATAGCACACATATTACATGCATTTATATTATATACACACACAAACTCACACACATATATACAAATTCATCATGGATTTCCTCTAAAACACTATATCATATGACTTCCTTTCTTAATAAACTTTTAGATATATTATAATATTAATATATAATAATAGAGATATTCTTGCATAATGAGGTTGTCTTCCAGATTCTTCCAATTTTAATTTCTAATTGAAACTTCCATTCTTCTATACTTTCTTTTGTAAATAGATTTTTCCCATATTTTTATGATTGATTAAAAAATTTTTTTAATGTTTTATTTATTTTTGAGAGAGACAGAGAGACAGAGAGAGAGAGTACGAGTGGGGAAGGGGCAGAGAGAGAGAGACACAGAATCCAAAACAGGCTCCAGGCTCTAAGCTGTCAGCACAGAGCCTGACACGGGGCCTGAGCTCGTGAACCACGAGATCATGACCTGAGCTGAAGTCAGATGTTTAACTGAGCCACCCAGGTGCCCAGTATGATCGATTTTTTTTAAGTAGACATTTTTTTTTTTGAGAGAGAGAGAGAGAGAGAGAGAGAAAGAGAGAGCGTAGGTGAGTAGGAGAGGGGCAGAGGGAGAGGGAGAGAGAGAGTCTTAAGCAGATTTCACGCTCAACACGGAGCTCAATGTGGGGCTCAATCTCACAACCACAACAAAATCAGGAGTCAAACACTCAGCTGACTGAGTCACCTAGGTGCCCCTAAAAGTAGACGATTTTTAAAGCTTTTTCCAGCAATGTATACAATGCATATGTTCAATTTTATTACATCATCTTGAGGAATGTGTATCTTTTTAAAAATAAATTATTCTGTTTCTTTTAGTCTTGGAATCAAGAACAATATCTTGCCCATTTTTTTTTTCAAAACAAGAATATTTTTAACAGTGAATGTCAAATTGTCCTATAATGTTTTACATTCAGGATTTATCTAAGCACAACCCCAATATTGAATTCACATTAAGCAATTTTGTCTGATTTGATACTTGGGGTTGTGTACTTCTTAAAAAATTTTTTTTAATGTTTATTCATTTTTGAGAGAGAGAGAGAGAGACAGAGCAGAGCATGAACAGAGAGAGACACACAGAATCCAAAGCAGGCTCCAGGCTCCAAGCTGTCAGCACAGAGCCTGACATGGGGCTCGAACTCACAAACCATGAGATCATGACCTGAGCCAAAGTTGGGCGTTTAACCGACTGAACCACCCAGGCACCCCAGGGTTGTGTACTTCTTAATTCATCATATCAGGAGGCAAAGTCAAGGTGATTGGAGATGACTGCCAGAACTTTCCATTGGAAAGGTACATTTCCCCCCTTATAAATACTAAATAATTAGTGCAGTAATACTTGAAGACTGTATAACTATCCTCTAGAAATCTTTCACCCAAAATGTTTGGTATTCATTCTTATTCAAAACAGTTATTACATTGAGCTTAGAAAAGTTCTAATTTTATCGCTTTCTTTCTGCATTTATTGGTTGGCTTTGCTTTATTAAAAAGAGATTTTTCTTTCCACTTTTGTTTGAGAAACACTACAGATTCATTGCTTCTTTTAAAAAAATCAATATCTTATAACCCATTGTAATCATTCTTTTTTGATATTAAACTATCATTCATATTTGGCCATTGAAAGCCCTTTACAGCTAGCTTCTGCATCCTTTTTTTTTCATGAGTGCATGAATCTTTAATGACCTTCTTGTTTCCTGGAACAAAAATATGTTCCAGTCTCATCTTGTATTATTCTTGCTCCCGACTTGGAATTAGCCAGCTCATTAAAAGTCTTAGTTTCTTGGGGCGCCTGGGTGGCTCAGTCAGTTGAGCGTCCGACTTCAGCTCAGGTCATGATCTCGCACTCTGTGAGTGTGAGTTCGAGCCCCGCGTCGGGCTCTGTGCTGACACATCAGAGCCTGGAGCCTGTTTCAGATTCTGTGTCTCCCTCTCTCTCTGCCCCTCCCCTGCTCATGCTCTGCCTCTCTGTCAAAGATAAATAAACATTAAAAAAAATTTTTTTTAAAAAGTCTTAGTTTCTTGTAATAGGGAATGGTGTTGATTGACCAATATGAGTGTGTAGTGTGCTTATTACTACTGGATTGCCATTGCTTTTATATCCATTAAATGGAAAGAGACAGGAACCTATCTCTCTCTCTTTATTTTCTCTATTTATTTTCTCTTTATTTAATCTTTATTTTTGAGAGAGAGAGAGAGAGACAGAGTGTGAGCTGGGGAGGGGCAAAGAGAGTGGAAGACACAGAATCCGAAACAGGCTCTGGGCTCTGAGCTGTCAGCACAGAGCCCAACACGGGGCTCAAGCTCACGAACCACAAGATCATGACCTGAGACGAAGTCGGACGCTTAACTAACTGAGCCACCCAGGTGCCCCAGGAAACTATCTTTCATAATTGAATACTAATAACTCTAATTGAAGTCCAAAGGTGAGATTCTGTCTCACTTTTCTGCATTTCAGTTTTGTAACTTTTTCTTGAACAGTGAAAAAACCCTATTTCCTCCAACATGAGTATAGTTACTCAAGTCTTCTGTCCCAAGACTTGGGACTCTGTCCCAATACTACAGAACGGTTTCAAAATTAGAATATCATACAACTACTGACAGGAAAACCTACCTGAAGCCATATTCATGATTTATTACACTTTGTTTCTTTTCCTGTTTTCCCTTAGAATATGTTACACTAAGGATTTCTAATCAGAGTACAGTTTGAAAAATTGCTATATTGGGGCGCCTGGGTGGCGCAGTCGGTTAAGCGTCCGACTTCAGCCAGGTCACGATCTCGCGGTCCGTGAGTTCGAGCCCCGCGTCAGGCTCTGGGCTGATGGCTCGGAGCCTGGAGCCTGTTTCCGATTCTGTGTCTCCCTCTCTCTCTGCCCCTCCCCCGTTCATGCTCTGTCTCTCTCTGTCCCAAAAATAAATAAAAAACATTAAAAAAAAAAAAATTTAAAAAATTGAAAAATTGCTATATTAATTCTTTTTTGTGCATTTTCAGCTTAATATGCAGTTTATTTTAATTGTTGAGTTTAGGGTTTTTTTTTAATTTATACTTGGAATATATAAAACATTTACATGCTTCAAAAGTCAATATAAAAATATACTTAGGGGCGCATGGGTGGCTTTTTTGGTTAAGCATCTGACTCTTGATTTCGGCTCATGTCGTGATCTCACAGTTTATGAATTTGAGCCCCGCATCAGGCTCCATGCTGACAGTGTGGAGCCTGCTTGGGATTCTCTTCCCCTCTCTCTCTGCTCTTTTTCCTCTCTCTCTGCCTCTCATTCATTGCCCCTTTCAATCTAGGTAAAAAGTTTTTGGGGGGTGAGGGTGGGGGTTAGGGTAGTCTGATTAATCCTTTCTGCATTTATTTTTTCAGAAATAAAGCACATTCACATTTATATTCTTAATTCTCCTTCCTGCTTTTACATGGGATATTACTCTCTCTGCACTCTTTTTTACTGTCCTGGTTTTCTTTCAATAATTGTTAACAAGTTGTGAAAATCATTCCATATAGACAGTGGCAAAAAAAAAAAAGACATATAAAACTGACTTATCTTTATTGGTGTTATATGTTTATTTTTGCCATAACTCATTAATTATTAGAAATAATAGTTCCAGTAGTTAGTAGAGTTTCCATGCAGATAGTCACAAAATTTGCAAATATTTTCAGTTTTGTTTTTTGTTTTCCTATGCTTGTAACTGATACTCCTTTCTAGTCTCATCACTATTCCTACATCTTCCAGAAAGTGTTCAATAGAAGTAGTACATATTTTTTTCATGATTTTTATGGGCATGACTTCTTTTTTCTTTTTTTTTAAGTTTTGGAATAATTTTATATATACCAAAAAGTTGCAAAAATAGCATATTCCTCACCTAATATCAATTTCTACTACATTTGTGTTATATATTTGAATTTACCCCTCCCATTTTTTTTATTCCCCCACCATAGTATATCTTGTATAAACGTCATGATTTATCCTTTCTCTGTTTTGTTTAATGTGAGCATCTATGCACATATCTTTATATATCCTCTTTCTTACATAAATGGTAGCAGCATACCCTAGATACAGTTTACTCCACCTTGTTCTTTAACTTAAAAAAGTGATGAAGATCATTCAATAGGAATATAGAGATACTTCTTATTTCTTTATACAATTACATAGGACTCTACTGTGTGCATACACTACAGTGAGTTCAAGTAGTATCAAGTTGGTGGATATATGGATTGGTTATAGTCACTTGCTCTTACAAATAGTTCTGTGGTGGATAACTTTCTGCATAAATCTCTTCAGATTCTTAACTAAAATTATATTTGGGTTCCTAGAACTGGGATTGCTCAAAGGATAAATACTTATATAATTTTTGCTAAAAACTGGCAAATATCCTCCTATGATATTTGCTACACTGAATGTGTGAGATAAGTTACTTACCTATTAAATAACCTAGACTAGGTTATCAGACTTTTGGGTTTTTGCCGAAGTATACTTTGAACTTATTCCAAACTTTAACAATCATTGACTTAATCTTTTTCTGATCCCTTTCCCCCATGCCTTCCTCTACCACTTTTCAATTTCTATACTTTATCTCTCAAATTGTACCACCATATAAGAACTATAATTTATATTTACATTTATAGATTCATGTCAATGCAATTCTGCCTTTTCTAAGTTTTGTGTCTATCCCCACCACCACCAAAAAAAGTGAATGTCTTATTTGTGTTTTCTTTCAGAATATAAATCTAGGTGTGAGAGCAAGAGATTATCTCTGAAAAAGGATAACTATAAAATAAATTCATCTCAATGGGTTATAATGGAAGGATTTACTAAGCATGGACTTAAACAAGGATCTCAGGAAAAACATTTTGGCCAAGTCTCGTGCACCTCTGAAGACATGTCCCCTTTCATTCAGCATACATCTCTCTCTCTACATCAAACATTTAATACCAAAGAGAAATCTTATGAATGCAAAAAATATAAGAATGCCTATGAACAGGACTCAAAACTTACTACACATCAAGAAAGTCATACAGCCAAGAAATTTTATGACTATAAGGAATTTGGGAGGGCCCTTGGTAGAACTTCAAAACTTAGTTCACATCATACAGTGCATATTGGTGTGAGATCCTATGAATGTGAGGAATGTATGAAGTCTTTGAATAGTGGCCCACACTTAATACAACGTCAGATAATTTTTACTAAGGAGAAATCTAATGAATTTAAAGAAAGTGGGAAGGCCTTTACTAATGCTTCACAGTTTTTTCTACATCATAGCATTCATACAAGTGAGGAACCCTTTCAATGTAAGTACTGTGTTAGACAATTTAATAACGGTACAGCCTTTATTCGCCATCAGAGAATTCACACTGGTGAAAAACCCTATGAGTGTAATGAATGTGGAAAGGCTTTTAGTACAAGTTCAATATTTAGAGTACATCAAAGGATTCACACAGGTGAGAAACCCAATGAATGTAAAGAATGTGGAAAAGCCTTTCGTCATTCCTCATACCTTACTCAACACCAAAGAATTCATACTGGTGAGAAACCTTATAAATGTAAGTATTGTGTTAGGGCATTTAGTAATGTTTCGGCCTTTATTCGGCATCAGAGGATTCATACCGGTGAGAAACCCTACAAATGTAAGGAATGTGGAAGAGCTTTTAGTACTGGCTCAATACTTACAGCACATCAGAGAATTCACTCAGGTGAGAAACCATATTTATGTAAGGAATGTGGAAAAGCCTTTCGTCAGTCTTCAGATCTTACTCAACATCAGAGGATTCATACTGGTGAGAAACCCTACAAATGTAAGGAATGTGGAAGGGCCTTTCGTCGTTCATCAGAACTTTCTCGACACAAGTTAATTCATGCTGATGAGAAACTATATGAATGTAAAGAATGTGGAAAGATCTTGAGTAGAGACTCAATACTTATACAACATCGGAAAATTCACACAGGTGAGAAAGCCTGGGAATGTAATGAATGTGGGAAAGTTTTTACTTGTGCAACATACCTGGCCCGGCATCAGCGAATCCATACTGGTGATAAACCATATACTTGTAACAAATGTGGGAAAGCTTTTCTTCGTTCTTCAGACCTTATTCTGCATCAAAGGATTCATACTGGTGAGAAACCCTATGAGTGTAAGAAATGTGGGAAGGCTTTTGCAAGAGGTTCAAATCTTAATCGCCATCAAAAAGTTCATAATAGTAAGAAATAGTATAAAGGAAGCTTTGTATTTAAGCATATCTTTTAGGTAACATGGCATGGAAGATAAACCCTAGAAACATAATAGGAGAAATCCTAAGAATTTATTGGTGAGAAAATGTAGAAATATAATTGATATGAGAATGACTTATGTGTTTCACAGTTTAACTACCATAAGAATAAAATGAATATTGGAAGGCCTCTATCAACAACTCATTCCTTTCTAAGTTTTAAAAACTTTGTTGTGTATTTTAATTTTTTTAAACGTTTGTTTATTTTTCATAGAGAGGGACAGAGACAGAACATGAGCAGGGGAGGGGCAAGAGAGAGAGAGGGACACAGAATCCGAAGCAGGCTCCAGGCTCTGAGCTGTCAGCACAGCTTGATGTGGGGCTTAAACCTATGAACTATGAGATCATGAACTGAGCTGAAGTTGGACACTTAACCAACTGAGCCACCCAGGTGCCCCAATTTTTAAAACTTTCTAATCTTGAGTGGAGAAGGTAAAAAATCTTTTTTGTTGTATTTTTTCATATTTTAAAATACATTAAATCAACTTTGTTTTTTATATAGCTATAATTTGTTTGGTTTATGCATAGATAAAATACTATATTATTATAAGTTGTACATTAAAAATTTGAATTTATTTTGTTCTCACCAAAATTCTTTTTTTTTAATTTTTAAAATGTTTATTTATTTTTGAGAGAGAGAGATAGAGTGCGAGTGGGGGAGGGGCAGAGAGAAACAGAGAGAGATGGAATCTGAAGCAGGCTCCAGGCTCTGAGCTGTCAGCACAGAATCCAATGCAGAGCTTGAACTCATGAACTGCGAGATCATGACCTGAGCCAAAGTCAGACGCTTAACTGACTGAGCAACCCAGGCACTCCATCACCAAAATTCTTATTTCAGTGCAACTTATTCAGTACCTATTTCTTGATGCTATTTATGCACAGTTTCATGATATTTTATATTTTTAGTGTTATAAGCTTGTATTTAATGACAGTCTTTTTATACCCCAACATCCAATTTGGGAACTCTTCAATTGATCTTTTTAAAATAAATTTTTGCCTGCATATCTTTACATCTGTACCATTTTATTTAAAATATCATCACTTTAAGATATATATTTTAATATTGATAAAATGATATCATTATTTGTATATATAAATTAATATTTTTATTTTATAAAAGTGATATTTTGTTGTGATAATTTTTTCTAAATTTTTTAATTCTACAAAGAAGCCAATAAATTTACCTTTCATCCTCCCAAGGGACTATAACTATTGTCACATTGTTGGAACAGACCTTTTCATAAATTTTTAAAAGCAAATGTAATCACATTACTCAAATTGTCTCATAAATTGCCTTTTTAATGACAAGATATGTCATACAGAACATTCCATGTGATTAAGTGTATTAATAATGTTAATATATATGACTGTACCATCATTTTTACCAAACATCTATGGCTAAATACTGTGATTAACTCCACTTTTTGTGTTTATAAGGAATGTCACATGTAGCATCCTACTTGGCATATTGTATTTGCTTGTCTGCTTTTCATTGTTGAAATAATCCATGCATACCTTTTAACATGTACATATTTTAATTTTTTTAATGTTTATTTTTAAGAATGAGAGAGAGAGTGCAAGTGGGGGAGGAGCAGAGAGAGAGAGAGGGAGACACAGAATCTGAAGCAGGCTCCAGGCTCTGAGCTGTCAGCCCAGAGCCCAACGTGGGGCTCGAACTCACGGACCTCAAGATCATGACCTGAGCTGAAGTCGGACACTTAACCAACTGAGCCACCCAGGTGCCCCTAACATGTACATATTTTAAACATGACAGAGTAAGCTGGCTTCCCTTTTGACCATACTATGCTATGCTATTTTTCTCTCTTCCCCTCCATGTTACTTATCCTTGCAGAGTTTTTCCTAATGATTTTGCCCAAATGTAATGTGGGGACATTTTAAATTTTTTTAATTATTTCCATTTCAATGTATTTATATTAAAAACATATTGATATGTATTAGTATACTTTATGTAAAGTGGGCATGGCTATATTCACTAGCATACTTGGGTTTGGTAAGGATCAAATGAGTTAATTTACACAAATATTTATAATTAAGGCTGTAACATACTCAGTAAATATAATCCATTGTCAAAATTATTTTTTCCTTTGGCCATTTTATTATTTATGAAAAAACTCTAAACTATGGTGTATATTTGCCTAAGTTTGATATTGGAGAAAAATCTTAAACCTCTAGTGAATATAGTGAAGTCATCATCATTCCTCCTTGGTCGCAAGATGCATCCATCCTGAAGAAAAGAACCATAAAAATATAATAAATAATGCCTTTAATTCAACCTCTTATGTTGAATCCTAAAATTTGTATCAGCATGAAACATTGCTGATAATATTATTGCCCACATTATCTGGGTGATTAAAAAATAATATTGGATTTTAGGAACATCTGACTCTTGATCCAATGCATGTTTAAACCAACATTTGGCTAAGGGTGAAATACTGACAAAATAGAATTTCTTTGAACATAAAGGACACTGAGTATCCTACACAGCAAAACATGTGGGAGGTGGGAAAAATTACAGAACTTACAGCTCTAAATCTAGACATGTATTGCAATAATTAATACTTGAAATCTGGTACAGATGCCACAGGAGCACAGAGGAAATTTCCATGTATCTGGGATTCAGACTGCCTTAAGAGTGGGGTTTAGCTTGGCTAGTGCTGATATCTCTGAGGAGGTATGATATAGGTGGTTCTGAGGATTTGGGAACAACTGTGAACTAGAATCAACACCTTCTACTTGGAAGGATGACCACTAATAGGGTTTATTCCTTTTCTATTGCTGCATAACAAATTGCCACAATGTTGGCAGCTTAAAGCAACACACATTTATTATCTCAAAATTTTCACGGGTATGTGTCAGGGCATAGCTTAAGTAGAAATATCCAAGAGAAACACCAATACCATATATTTTCACTCAGATGTGGATCTTGAGAAACTTAACAGAAGACCATGGGGGAGGGAAAAGGGAAAAAAAAAGTTACAGAGAGGGAGGGAGGCAGACCATAAGAGACTCTTAAAGACCGAGAACAAACTAAGGGTAGATGGGGGGTGGGGGGGGGGGGAAGCGGGTGATGGACAGGGAGGAGGGCACTTTTTGGGATGAGCACAGGGTGTTGAATGGAAACCAGTTTGACAATAAATTATATATTAAAAAAATAGAAATATCCATAATCATTATGGAAAAAATAAAAATTACCAAAGCAATCAGAAGATGGAAAAATCAATGGATATAACATCTGGGATTGCAGTACTAATATCATTAAGAAATCACAATTCCTTAGGTTACAAATGTGATGCAATATCAATTAAAAATACCCAGGAATTTTTTAAAACATTTGAGCTAATTCTATTTTTTCAAAAAGTTTATTCATTTTTGAGAGAGAGCGAGAGAGCAGGGGAGGGACAGAGAGAGAGGGAAAGATTCCAAGCAGGCTTTGCACTGTCAGCACAGTACCCCATGCGGGCCTGGATCTTGTGATCCATGAGGTCATGACCTCAGCCGAAATCAGGAGTTGGATGCTTAGCTGACTGAGCCACCCAGGCACACCATGAGCTAGTTCTAGAGTCTAAATGGAAAAATAACCAGTAAAATTCTGAAGGAGGAGGAGAGGAATTGGATAAGTAGAACCATCAACTATTAAGATATAACTCTAATAACTAAGAGTTATCAGTAAAAATGTAATGAGTCACTAGAACTACTTAAAAGTTCAGCTATAGATCCAAATACATAGGAAAGATAGTATATGATAATGAAGCTGTTTTGGATCATTTAATATCCTTTGAATTGTTACAAATCTTGAAGATTTGAATGTATTAGTTCATATATATACATTGGTTGCATTTAGATTTTTCAACAAATGCTTTATTTTTCAAATTTTTAAAAAAATGTTTATTTATTTTTGAGACAATATGAGAGACAGAGTGCAAGCAGCGGAGGGGCAGACAGAAGGAGACACAGAATCTGAAGTGGGCTCCAGGCTCTGAGCTGTCAGCCCAGAGCCCAACGTGGGGCTCAAACTCACGAACTGTGAGATCATGACCTGAGCCAAAGTCGGACGCTTAACCGATTGAGCCACTCAGGCACCCCTAAATTTTTTAATATTTTATTTATTTTTGATAGAGAGAGAAAGCACAAGTGGGGAGGGGCAAAGAGAGAGGGAGACACAGAATCTGAGGCAGGCTTCAGGCTCTGAGCTGTCAGCACAGCTGACAGGGGTGTTGCCTGGCTGGCTCAGTCAGTACACCATGCAACTCTTGATCTTGGGTTCATGAGTTTGAGCCCCACATTGGGTGTAGAGATCACTTAAAATACATAAATTAAACTTAAAGTAAAATAAAATAATTGCTGGGATAATTGGGAGAAATTTGAATTGTACCATATGTTAGATCATGATATTGTGTGATCCATTGTTAAATTTCCTAAGTGTATTTATTGTGGTTATATTAGAGAATATACCAATTTATAGGACATGTGTAAAATATGGACATGTCTGTAAACATAGATTATACAGTAAATGGCCTTATGTAATTGGACAGCCACCTGGGAGAGAGAAAAAAAATTGGATCCCTAATGCCACGCTCAAAGCAAAATAAAATGCAAATGCATCAAAGATATGGATTAAGAATTGACTTAAGAATTGAGGGGCGCCTGGGTGGCTCAGTCGGTTAAGCCTCCGACTTCGGCTCAGGTCATGATCTCACGTTCCGTGAGTTCGAGCCCCGCGTCGGGCTCTGTGCTGACGGCTCAGAGCCTGGAGCCTGTTTCAGATTCTGTGTCTCCCTCTCTCTGACCCTCCCCCGTTCATGCTCTGTCTCTGTCTTTCTCAAAAATAAATAAACGTTAAAAAAAAAAAAAAAAAGAATTGAACAAAAAATATAAGATAAAACCATGGAAGAAAATAATAATGTGAAATTAACTCAAAACCATGAAGTCATTGTAGGAAAATATATTTGTCTACTTTTTCATGGCAAAATATTTGAAACACTATTGAAAAAATGTAATTCCTAAACCGGCACATTTTTTAAACAGAAAACTGTCTATATTGCTTAATAACAAAAATAGGGAATACAAATCATTAAGAGAAGATATAAACAACGATCTAACAAAACAAGTGAGTATGAAACAGTACGTCACATAAGAGACACTGCAAAGGAATTTTGTTCCTTTGGAAAGATTTTTATCTCCTGTCCCAATATGATAGATATCATTTAGAAATGTAGTTTTTACCTATCAGATTGACAAAATAAATTTGGTATCTAATCTTTTAGCCACAGAGTAGGAACATGGTGATCTATACATGTTGCTGTTGGACAGCTAAATTGGCATAACCTAAAGGAGGGCAGTAGCAAGTACCTATCAAAACTTAAAACACAGGTACATATATCCCTAGAATTTATGGAGAAATTTATGTAACAGCTGTTTTCAACATATCCACAAGAAACAAGAATATATTTTTTGGCACTGGTGTAATAGCAAAAGAAGAGGGTGGGAGGTAGGGAGTGAGGATCAATTACAGTAATAAATTGGTTATATAAATTATCATCCATCTATTCAATGGACTATATAGCAAATTAAAAGAATGCAGTATGTGTATTACTATGAAATTAAAATATTTTTTTAACTTTATTTACTTTGAGAGAAAAAGAAAGAGAGAGTGTACAGCAGGAGGGGCAGAAAGAGGGAGAAAATCTTAAGCAGGCTCCATACCTAGCACGGTGAGATCACAATGGTGAGATCATGACCTGCCAAAATCAAGAGTGGGGCACTTAACCAACCCAGATGCTCCTGAAGTTACAAATATTTTAAGCGTATATTACAAGCTAATATTTTTGTTGAAGTTTATATTTATCTATACATATGAACTCACACACACACAAACACCCACATATATATTGTTGTGGTGTGAGAGTGGTGAATGCACTGGTTGCTTGGAGAATCTTGGGTGTCAATATTGGGGACAAGGGCACAAGGTGTTCATTTTTCACCTTGTATATTTTTTATTTTATTTAGCATATGCAAAATTAGTCAACCAATTTTATACCATCAACAAAAACCTTAAACCATTTAAAAAATCAAACTTGGGTTGCAATTCTTTTCTTTTTTTTTTTTTTAATGTTTATTTATTTTGAGAGAGAGAGAGCACGAGAGCAGAGGAGAGAGAGGAATGAGAATCACAAGAAGGCTCTGCGCTGTCAGCATAGAGCCCAATGCGGGGCTCAAACCCATTAACTGAGATTATGACCTGAGCGGAAATCAAGAGTCAGACACTTAACCCCCTTAGCCACCCAGGCGCCCCTGTAACCCTTTTCTACTTTCTAGTGGTCACTAAACTTTTTTGACTTTGGTTTCCAAAGTCTGTTGAACAGAGTAATGATTCCCCAGGTGGGATCAAGTAAGCCAAGGGCATTGGCACCCTTCTGCCACTGAGGCAGTGGTCACTATATAATATTAGCTGTTGAATAGCAACAGCAGTCTGGAGGGTACCCACCCACCCCACCGTGCTGGTTCACCAAGGAGGGCAGTCTGCCCTAGGCACAGGCGGTTAGAGCCCGGGTGGTGCTGTCAAGGGTGTAGTGCACCCAAAGGATTCTGGAGATTGTAGTTCAGGCCTCCCAAACGCCTCCGAGTTGCGCAGGCGCAAGATGCTATTTGGTAAAGTGAGCTTCAGCCTTTGGCCTTGTTGGGACCGTTTACTGTGGCATCTGCCAAGCTCCAATCCCTTCTTCACAGTCTGGCGCCGGACTTCTTGGAGCTGAAAGGCTCACAGGCTCGAATGGACATAAGCGTAGCCTTGCGATTGGAGGCCTTATATCAGGTAAGTTTGTGCATTTGTCGCCGCGGTGTTAGCAAGTTGAGATGTTAACATCTGGAGATTGATTCACGTGTGAGGACTACCGGGACTGATTCTGATCAGCTGTGCTTCTGGAAGCCATGGCCTTTTCAGGGACAGAAGCGCCACGGGGTCTTTGATATGGGGCCTGAATTGGGGCGCGTCTCCAGCTCAGGGTCTTAACTGAAGTGGGTTTTTCTCCTGCAGGTCTTGTCTCCAGGAGTCCTGTCCCCAGGTGTAGGGGAGACAGAAGAATGCTCAGGAGTAAGGTGGCACGGGGTAGGGGGCATTTGCGTCCGTGTCTCCAGACACTGCCAGCCGCCCAGAGGTCATTCTGCTGCAGCTGGAGCCTGCTGGAGCGGAATTTGTCGGTTCTCTCTCCCATCCCTGTGAGTGTATTTGTATGAAGTGGAGAGAGCGGACAATGGGGAAGCAGGGTATAGGACTACCCTTTGCGGGTTGTTCTGGGAACTGAGGCCGGCGTTGCCCTGCCAGCCCTCCAGTGTCAGGACTCTGCCCTTTTCCAGAAGGGGAGCCTTGAAGAGGACTGGGCATTTGCTGCATGACTGAAAGCCAGGTGAGGTAATGCTAATTTTCTGCTTCCTGAAACACAGTGAGCATTTGGCTTCTTTATCCTGACCTTTTCTGGGTAGGAGCATCTCTTTCAGGTCCTTCTAGCCATTTCCTTCCATTCCCTCTACTCAGCTGTGTTGCCTAGGTGCCTCCTCTGATTGGCAACCAGTGCTCAGGACTTTTACTTTTCTTTTTTCAAGGCTTATTTTATTTTATTTTATTTTATTTTTTTAATGTTTATTTATTTTTGAGAGAAAGAGACAGAGCACGAGTGGGGCAGGGGCAGAGAGAGAGAGAGGGAGACACAGAATCTGAAGCAGGCTCCAGGCTCTGAGGTGTCAGCACAGAGCCCTACGAGACTCTGGGCTCAAACTCACTCACTGAGAGATCATGACCTGAGCTGAAGTTGGTCATTTAACCCACTAAGCCACCCAGGTGCCCCTAAAACTTTTAGAGAAAGAGGGAGTGCAACCGGGGTGAGAATGGCATAGTGGGGGAGAGAGAGAATCCCAAGCAGGCCCCACCTCCAGTGCAGAGTCCATCACAGGGGCTGGTTCCAAAGACCCTAGGAACATGATCTGAGCAGAAATCAAGAGTCAGACACTCAACCAAGTCACCCAGGCGCCCTGGTTTATGTTTATAGAGCACAACCAGTTACTTCCAAGCAGAGATGCATGGATGCAGGAGGTGAATATTTCGAGCCTTTTCTTCTCTAGACTCTTAACTGATTCTCAACCAGGAACAATTTTGCTGCTATCCTCACTCCCTCCAGGGATATTTGCCAATGTCTAGAGGTATTTTTGGTCATCAGAGCTGGGACCAGCCAGTGCTACCAGCATCTGTGGAGGTCAGAGTTGATGCTAAACATCCAAAAAATAATACATAGGACAGCACCCCACATGACAAAGAATTATCCAGCCCCAACTGTCAACATTGCTAAGGTTGAAAAACTCTCCTATAAACATAGCTTTATACCATTTTCTTGATTCTAACTGATATTTAGAAGCCCATTGCATTTCTGATTCCTGATATTTCATATATGACCAGTTTTTTTCTGTCCTCATTTTTTTAAAGAATCTTCTCTTTATCTCTTTTATTCTCAAATTTTATTCTAAGATATTTTGTAAAGGTGATTACTTTTTCTTCCTTAGGGCTAAATGGGTAAACAGTATGTGGAGGGAATTACCATTTACTGACAATTATATACCAGGCATTATTAGACTAGATGATGCTTATACTATTTCATGTAATAGTGGAACTTTACTTAGCTGGCCTTTGTACATCCCAAACCTGGTTAGATCCTGTAAATATCTTACTGTGAATGGGTGATTTGATCTATCTTCAGGAACTGGAATGTTTAAGTACATAAATTAAATCATACTGACATCCAGGTATCTAGACCCAGCCTGTTTATTCTATCTATCCTTTCCTGTAAACACTGTCTTTATCACCCATATTTTCACCTTTTTCTTTTCTCTCATTTCAAAGCATTTGTTTTTAGGGGCACCAGATGGTTGAGTATCTGACTCTTGACTTTGGCTTAGGTCATGATCTTGCGGTTCGTGGGTGTGAGCCTCACATTGGGCTCTGCAATGACAGTGGGGAGCCTGCTTGGGATTCTCTCTCTGTCTCCTCTGTTTGCCTCTCCCCCCCCCCTCAAAATAAATAAACTTATTTAAAAAGTGCATTAAAAATAAGTGAATTAAAGCATCTACTTTTATTATAACCTTAATACACTGATTTGTTTTTTCAGGGATTGGTGTTTAAGGATGTATCTATAGACTTGACTCAGGAGGAGTGGGAATGCCTTGATTTTGATCAGAGGGATGTGTACAGAAATGTGATTTTGGAAAACTATAACAACCTTATCTCAGTTGGTAAGCAAACCTATCTCTAAAAATTCAGTCTTCCTCTGGAATATTTGATCCTCTCACTGTGAATTTCTCAGCTCCTTTCAGATATCTTATATATTCCATTTCCCTGTTCCCAAAGAGATAGCTTGAGTTTTATAGAGTTGAAAATGTGCAGCTCTACCGAAGCTGAGACTGAAGCCCCATCTTCTCTAAATAATGACCTTTCCTCTTTAGTTTTGAATTCTGGGCTTCCCATAGCAAAACTATATACCATTTCTCTCTCCATTTCTAAGCCAGATATGGTATCCATACTGGAGCAAGGGAAAGAACCCTGGATGATTGGCAGAAAGCTGACAAGGGACCTGCTCTAGGTA
This sequence comes from Neofelis nebulosa, assembly GCF_028018385.1. Classification (NCBI taxonomy): domain Eukaryota; kingdom Metazoa; phylum Chordata; class Mammalia; order Carnivora; family Felidae; genus Neofelis; species Neofelis nebulosa. The sequence goes on along the minus strand of NC_080798.1, from coordinate 16,910,010 downwards.
AGTGTGGGATAGTCAGGCAAGGAGAGGGCATTGAAGGATGTAACCCAGCTGTTTACAGAGGAAAGACCTCTGCGAGATATTTTCTGGGAAGTTTTCGTCAACAGTCAAAACCTGTAAAGAAAAGTAAGACCTGTGCACCAAGCTGTCCAAATGTCCCTTACCTTTACCTCCAACTCTCACTTTCCATGATTCTCTTTCATGCTTCCTTCCCATTTCAAAGTGGGAAGTATAATCCTTGTACCTTTTCAGTGACCAATTTCTACATTTATTTTGTATACAATTCTAATACAATTCCCCATTTTCTTTTGCATTTCGATTTGTGTATCAGTATCTCTTAAAATTTTTGAGACTTCTCTTCCCTGAAACAGTTTTCTTTTTACTTCATTATTGTGTGTGTATTTATTCATTTATTCTTCTAATCAACAGTTACTGATTTTATAATTTGCATAAGATGCATTGTTAAATGATGGAAAGATTATAAGACTTATAAGCTATTAAGAAGTTTATGGACTAAGGAACCTATGAATAAGTCCATAAATAATATTTTTTAAAGTAGAATCTACTACAAGAGGGGTTAAATAGGGAAGTCAGAAGAAAGGGCTAATGATGGGAAAGTGGAAAGCCCCTGTCTTACTTCATTTGGGCTGCTATAACAAAGTAGAGACTTGGTGGCTTATGAACACAAATTTATTTCTCACAGTTCCAGAGACTGGGAAGTTCAGGATCAAGGCGCCTACAGATCTAGTGTCTGATGAGAGTCTACTTCCTCATAGTTGATCATCTCACTGTAACCTGAGCAGAAGGAAGATCTCTCTGGGGTCTCCTTTATAAGGACACTAATCCCATTCATAAGAGTTCTGCCTGCATTACCTACCTAATCACCTTCCAAAGCCCCCCCTCCTAATACTGTCACCTGAGGGGTTAGAATTTTAATATATGAATTTGGGGGGAATATAAACATCCAGTCCATTGCAGCCCCTACAGAGATGTGATAGCTCGTGCATTGGGAGTGATTGCAGTCACCTCTGTAGAGAGTATTTGGGATAAAGAGCAGCACAGAACTCAACCCAGGGCTTGATCTCGTCAACTGTGAAATCATAACCTGAGCCCAAATCAAGAGTTAGACGCTTAACCAACTGAGCCACCCAGGAGCCTCGCTTTCTTTATTTTAATAGAATGGTCTTCATTTAGGTTTTCTGTATTATCTCATGATTAAGTTCAAGTTATGTTTCTCCTGCCAGGGTACGAAAGATGTGATATTTTGTCCCTCTTAGGGCATCATATCTAAAAGTATATGATTTGCTTCTGACCCTCATTGATAATGTTAATTTTGATTACCTGGCTTCGATACTCTCCATCTTCTCTATTGTATAGTTTTTATTTTTTCCTGCAACTAAGAAGTCATCTATGGGAAGGCACCATGAAAATTGTATTCCTCACCAAATGCCCCCCACCACTAGATTTAACATCATTGATGGTTCTTGCTCATACCAGTCTTAACTATGAGGGTTGCACTATAGTCATTTTTTTTTTTAAACCTTTATTGATTTTTGAGACAGAGAGAGAGAGAGCATGAATGGGGGAGGTTCAGAGAGAGAGGGAGACACAGAATCTGAAACAGGCTCCAGGCTCTGAGCTGTCAGCACAGAGCCTGATGTGGGGCTCAAACTCATGGACTGTGAGATCATGACCTGAGCCGAAGTCGGACGCTCAACCGACTGAGCCACCCAGGCGCTCCAGTCATTTTTCAGTTCCAGCACTCCCTCTGTATTTCTCAGTCTGTTTTCTATTGTATGGAAATATCTTCACTATTTGTCTAGCTATCAGATTTATTTTGGTTTCTATTCCTCACTGATGTGGACTCCTGGATTTGTACTCTTTGCAATGGTTTATAATTCATTAGTTATTTTAGTGCTTAAACCATCCCAGGTTTGGCAAGTCAGAGCCTCTTCAAGTTAGCTCTGAGTCTTTCTGACATGCTAACATAATTTTTTAAGTGCTCACTTACTTTTTGGCACAAAAATGTATTTAAAGATCTTTTCCTTTTAAAAAACCTTTTTAAAGATTTTAGGGAAATATGTTGTATTTGTTTGCCAGGGTTGTGAAAGAGAATCTTTTCTGTGCTTCTCTCCTAGCTTCCATTGGCTTGCTGGCAATCTTTGGCATTCTTTGTCTTTTCCTGCATCACCTTGATCTTTGCCTTCAGCTTCACATGTTCTCTCTCTCTCTCTGTCTCTCTCTGTCTCTGTCTCTCTCTCTCTCTCTGTCTCTCTGTCTCTGTGTGTGTGTGTGTGTGTGTGTGTGTGTGTGTGTGTGTGTGTTACCACATTCCCTTTGCAAGGACACTAGTCATATTACATTAGGGGCTCATCCTACTCCAGTATGATCTCGTCTTAATTTAATTAATTCTGTTTACAATGACTTTGTTTTCACAAAGGTCACATTCTGAAGTACAGGGGGGTAGGTGGTAAGGAGATCAACATATGAATTGGTAGTGGACACAATTCAACCCATAACATTTTCATACATATAAAATTTTTGAAACCAAGTTGCACAGTCTGAGTAATAACACAGTGAAGACCCATCTTGCTACTATGTAGTTTAAGAAATAGAACATTGCAAGTACCTTCAGGGCCCCTTATGTGCCCAATTACGGCTATTGTTTTTCCCTTCACTATGTGGTTTGAAATGAGATTAAATGTGGTACACATCTTGGTATCTAGTCATGCAGGTTCTCACATCCTTGCTTCTTTGTTAGAAGTATGGGTTATGATCCACTGGTGATACACAGGTAGATTACTGAATTTTAAAATGATCACCAATAGTTCTACTCTGATTATGCCAAAATTGATTATAAAACTAAAATCATTTGTCTAATTTGCTTTTGGTAGTTGGAGGTGTCTTTGTAAAATTCAATTTGGAGCCATCTGGGTGGCTCAGTCAGTTAAACATCTGACCTTGAATTTTGTTTCAGGTCATGCTCTCCCAGTTGTGGTATTGAGTCCCACATCAGCCTCCACACTGGACATGGAGGCTGCTTAGGATTCTCTTTCTCCCTCTTCCTCTGTTCCTCCCCTGCTTGTGCATGTGTCCTCTGTCCCCGAATAAATAAGCATTTTAAAATGTAAAATTCCATCTTAAAATAATTATATGGAATATTTCCAAGATTTCAATGGCAAATCCATAAAATAGGGTATATTCAGGGAAGTCTAGCTTTTATCCCAGTCTGTTCCACACTGTTCTCCACCCCCCACCCACCCACTCCCCCCCCCCCCAGCAAGACTTTACCTTTCCATTTTTTTCCTAAATAAAAGCAATGTGTATATCTTAAAATACTTTCACGGTAGCATACTATATACAATTTAGTCCACCTTTCTTTTTTCACTTAACAATATATTCGGGAGATAACTTCAGGGAGGTCTGAAGATTTTCATCATTCCTTTTTATGTTTGGAAAATATACTCCACTTAGTAGATGCACCATAGTTTTTTCAACCAGTTACCTAAGGATGGACATTTGAGTTAGTTCCAGTCATTGCTATTATAAATTGTGCTGCACTGAAGGGCATTGTGAGTAAATCTTCTAAAATTTATGTCAGTATATGTTTAGAGTTGAGTCATGTCACTCATATTGTTGGTTTATAAAAGGATAAGTATATAATTTGGCTAAATGTTGCTGAATTCTTCCCCACAAGGGGGGGGGGGTACCATTTTGTCATCCAGCTAGTAATGAGTGAGAGAGTCCATTTCTCCATAGCTTCCTGAAAGAATATGCTGTCAAACACTTAGACTTTTGCCATTTGTACAGTTGCAAAATATTATCTGTGTAGTTTTAATTTGTGTCAAAAATTGAAAACTATTCATTTAAAATTTCCTAGTTATCTCATGATCCTGTATGACTTCCTATCAATTCACATGCTTTGTGCATTTATCAAATTCCAAGAGTGTATTTGATCACTGTATAAATCATTCACATCTCATATACATTAATTTTAATTTAATTCCCCTATTTATACCATAAAAGTTTCATTTCTTCCGGGGGGGGGGGGGAAGCAAATGTTTTCTATTATGCTTTCTTTCAGACCACAAATCTAGGTGTAAACCAAGGAATTATCTCTGAAGGAGGAAGTTTATGAAATAGAATCACCCCAATAGTTTATATTGGAAAGTCTTACAAAACATGAACTTGAGTGTTCCTGTTACAGAAATGACGGGGAATGAAAAGAAAAACTGATGAAAAACAAGGATCTTGTGACAAAATTTTTAATCAAGTTATTTTCAACTATGAAAATGTATACACTTTCAGTCAGCACCCATCTCTTACTCTATATCAAAAAACTTACATTGAAGACAAAGCCTGGGAATGCAAGAACTATGAGAAAGGTTTTGCACGTGACTTCCAACTAACTACACATCAGAGAATTGATACTGGTAAGAAATTCAGGAACCATAAGGAATATGGGAAGGCCATTAGTAGGGGTTCAAAACATTTTCAGCATCAGATCATGTTTATTAATGAAAACTGTGAACATAAAGAATGTGGTAGAGTCTTAGACTGTGTCCACCAGAGCATTCATACTGAGGAGAAAATCTATGAGGGTAAAGAATGTGGAAAAGCCTTTCAATATTTCTATCACATCAGAGAGTTTACACATGTAAGGAACCCTGTCAAGCTAAGGAAAGTGGGATTTTTTTTTTAATCATTCCTCGGACCTTATTTATCATCAGATACTTCTTGCCAATGAGAAAACTTATCAATGTATGTTATATGGAAAAGCCTTTAGTAGCAAACCAGCCATTACTCTGCATCAGAGAATTCACACTGGTAGAAACCATATATATGTAAGAAGTGTGGAAAAGCCTTTCATAGCAATTCAATACTTATAGAACATCAGAGAGTTCACACTGGTGAGAAACCTTATATATGTAAAGAATGTGGCAAAGCCTTTCATTATTCCTTGGATCTTAAAAGACATCAGAGAATCCAGACTGGTGAAAAACCCTATGAATGTAAGGAATGTAGCAAGGCCTTTAAGAGTGCATTGTATTTTTTTATACAGCATAGAATTTGTAGTGGTGAGAAACCCTATGAATGTAAAAATTGTGCTAAGACATTTGGAAGTAGCTCAACCCTTAATCGACATAAGAGAGTTCATACTGCTGAAAAACCCTATATGTGTAAAGACTGTGGAAAGACCTTTTGTAGCAGTTCAAAATTTACAGAACATCAGAGAATTCACACAGGTGAGAAGCGCTATGTTTGTATGGCATGTGGAGAGACCTTTTGTAGCAGTTCTATACTTACAGAACATCAGAGAATTCACACTGGTGAAAAACCATATGTCTGTAAAGAATGTGGAAAGGCCTTTTATCACTTTCAGACCTTCATCAACATTGGGGAATTCATATGATTGAGAAACCCTATGAGTGTAAGGAATGTGGGAAAACCTTTAGTAGTAGCTCTGCCATTATCTGGCATCAGAGGATTCATACTGGTGAGAAACCCTTTGAATGTAAGGAATGTAGAAAGGCCTTTTATCATTCTTCAGACCTTTCTCAACATCAGAGAATTCACAAGGGTGAGAAACTTTATGAATGCAAAGAATGTGGGAAGGTTTTTGTACATAGTTTAAATCTCAATCGACGTAGAAATGGTCATGCTGGTGAGAAGCTCTGAAAATAATCTGTGGGAAAGGCATTCACTTAATTTGAGTTAGGACTTCATGCTGATTAGATCGTGTAATTAATATGAGGAGCCCTTTATTTGGTATTGACAGCTGAAATTGCCCAAGGATATAGTAAATATTAGAAAACCATCAACAGTTCACTTCTTACTTAATATCAGGAATTTATAAATTTGAATGAAGAAAATGAAAACTTTAGTGCATGTCAACCTTAAATATCAGACAATTTATTACAGAATAATCCTAGAATTTTATTTTACTTTTCCTAAAATAATTCTAGGTATTTTTTTGTCTTATGTATATTTACTGATTATTAAAATTGTTAATTGTGCTTACAGTTCTGGGCTGACTTATTTTTCTCCAAGATTTTGAACCCATCACTACTTATTCTTTCCAGTTGCTTTTCCTGCTGTTTTGGTGGTACAGTCTTATTTATATAAGCTTTAAAAAAATATATATATATATAAGCTTAAGTTTCAGGGCAATGATTTATCATTCATTTGCATATGTTTATATATGTGTATCTATATACATACTTATATATCTGTAATTATACCTGTACCTTCTTTTCTTCATTATTTTTATTTTTATATATTTTAATACAAATAGAACTGTACTGCCTTTTTGAAGAGTTACCTTTTTTTGAAGAGTTACTTTTAATATTAACATTTTATTGTAATTTTTTCAGAAAATTTCAAAGAGCACAAAAGAAACTATTATAATAACCACTCTCAAAATTTTCAAAGCAAATTCTTTCAGAAAATTTTAAAAGAAACTCCTTTTCACAAATTGCCTTTCCTATGGTTGAGCATAGCATGAACAGTTTTCCAAGTCAGTAAATAGTATATCATTATCCTTATCTGAATATAGCTAATGTTTATCTGTGTGGCTCTACTATTATTTTACTAGTCTATTGATAAAATGTTTGCCTTCTAAATTTTGTCTTTATAAACAATGCTCCTTTCAACATCCTGTTTGCATTTCGTATACTTATCTGCTTTATTTTTTATTTCTGAAACAATCTGTGAATGTCTTATACTTACAAAAATTTTAAATATTACAGATAAGCTAAACTCCCCTTTGACTATTTCCCTTCCTCTAGTTTCTCCCCTAAAGTTACCACTGTTGGCAGTTTCATTCGAAAGCCTTTTTAAAAACATTTTTTTAAGTGTTTTATTTATTTTTGAGAGAGAGAGAAAGAGAGAGAGAGAGAGAGGGAGAGAGAGAGAGGGAGAGAGAGAGAGATACAGAGTGTGAGAAGGGGAAGGCAGAGAGAGGGAGACACAGAATCTGAAGCAGGCTCCAGGCTCTGAGCTGCCAGCACAGAGCCCAATGCAGGGCTCGAATCCATGAACCACGAGATCATGACCTGAGCTGAACTGAGATGCTCAACTGACTGAGCTATGCACATGCCCCTCAAGAGACTTTTTAAAATTTTTTTTAACATTTATTCATTTTTGAGAGACAGAGAGAAACAGAGCATGAGCGGGGAAGGGGCAGAGAGAGGGAGACACAGAATCCAAGGAAGCTCCAGGCTCTGAGCCGTCAGCACAGAGCCCTATGCAGGGCTCGAACTCACAAACTGCAAGATCATGACCTGAGCCGAAGTTGGTCACTCAACCGACTGAGCCACCCAGGTGCCCCTCAAGAGCCTTTTTAAATGCAACTCCACACACACATTATATATATATTGCTTTCAATCGTATATGTTTTGCTTCAAGTATGGCAAAATTGAGGTGACTTACATAACTGTCATTGGTATGTAATGAGTAAATGAGTTATGAATGCATGAATATAACTAGTGAATTGTTTAGTGAATGTTGGTCACTATTATCTTCATCTATTTTATTTATGGAATGGTGTTGAGCTGTGGGGGATAAGCTTAGGGATCCCCCGGGCTTACACCAATGGGTTAGCAAGGCATAAAGAAATACAAAGTCATAAGATGCTCACACCTGAGTTTGGGTAAACCAGATTGGCACCCCAAGAATATGGGATGCAAAGGCACCCTGAGAATAGGGAGGCGCAAAGGTGCCAGAAATAGGGAGGTGCAAATGCACCCTAAAATAGAAAGGGGGTGCAGAACCCCCAAAATAGAGAGGGAGAGGCAAAGGCCTAAAATAGGAATGGTGCAAAGGGGCCCAATACATAGGTATGTAAAATAAACAAGATCAAATATATTCAGGGTGAAAGCACCCCCAATTTAGTACTATAGCAGAAAAGTTGCTTTCATGGGAGAATAGGGCCAGGTTAGGTAAATTGGTGAATTGAACTATGGACCACTGCGCTGCAGGCAAAGCAGCCCAGAGCAGAGACGGTTAACAAAAGAAAAGGTGTCTTGTTAACCCTGAGACTATTTCTCCTATCTGTCTCATCCCCCGCAGGCTGGCAAAGATAAACAGGCATGGCACCTCCTGTCTGCCGTTAACAACTGTGTGGGGCCGGGCCCCAGTGCCAGGCTGAGACTGGGTCGAGCAATGTTCCCCGTTGACTCAAGCCAACCCGGTGGTTCCCCCTCCCATTCCCCTACTTTCAAGGGCATATGAAAGCCTTGTCAAGGCTGAGAAAGTTAATTCCTGAAGCCTGTGGTCTGCAGGTGTTGGCAGTAATGCTACCTCCCTTTTTCTACCCCGAGTCAGATAGACACAAACATGGAAACTGTGTTTTGCTAGCAATCTATCAACAAGGTCTTGTGACCCGTTCAGAAAGTTCACAAGGTACACAGAACTAAATGTTTTGGCTGGCAGTGATCATGTGAAACCTGTTTATTCTTAGAATGACCTGATCCATAAGAGTCTTATATTATAAAAGATTGTGTACAGCAACAATAAAGCCGTCACTTGGGCCATCAGCCCAGGGGACCCTCCTGTTCCCAAACTTTCTCTTCTCTCTTTTTTCTTGCATTCCCCTACCCTCAGGACCCTGACCTCGGTGTTTGTCGCACCGGCCGCGACAAACAACCATCTACCCATCTGCCTGGCGCCAGGATTTTGTTTTATATTGACCCAAACCCCAAACACGGTATATCTTCAAAACCTCCCTTTCCCCCTCACAGCCTCAAGTTAATGTTTACAGTTTGTCTCTTTGTACACGCCCATCACCTTTGTAAGCCTTCTGATCTGAATAAATATGGGTCATGGACCCTTATTCAGGGCTCTCGTCTTTTCCTGGACATTAGCCATGTCTCGCTTTAATCCTGCATGTGCTCTTTTGCTGGCCAAAAAAGAACTTTAGACTTAAGAGTCTTCGACACTGAACCATAATGTACACTTTACTCACTAACAGATACTCCATATTGGGAAGAAAAAAAACAAAATCAAATAAAGATGTTAAGATTTAGTAAGCTCTTCCTGCAGAACTCAATCTTTATGCTGATCATGACATTCATATCAGAGAGAAAGTGTATATAAATGGGTATGGGGTGGTTGAGATCACAACTGTCACGGCATAATGAGAAGAGGTTTATCACCAAATGTATAATACAGAACACATTATCTGATAAGAGAATACATAGGGTAGCTACCTATCTGAATACTGACTTGATTCTTATCGACATCACCCTTTTGTTAAGGATAAAATCAACACAAGTTACAATTGCTCTAGGAATAAATAATAGTGGGTATTCTGTATAGAAAATGTTGTTTGACAAAAGTACATGGAAGAAAATTTACATTGATGCATGTACTAGAATGCTAGAAACTTTTATAATCTATATTTTTAAGAAACTCTGAAAAAACACAGAAATAGCTAAAGACAATGGAATGCATTTGTGAAAATAATTGAAATAGAGTACAGGTTTCCCCTGCTATTCAAAAGTACAGTGTTCCCCTACCCCCCCCCCCCAAAAAAAAGGAACAAAAGTGGTGTCCCTATGAAACCTTTTGCAGGCTGAACTGATATAAAGCAAAGAGTATCCCCTGCTTTCCAAAGTTCACCATATGCCGCTTTGCTTTTTAGGAAAGACCTATATTAGTATGGTGACAGCTTTTTTTTTTTTTTTTTTGTAAAAGTGAATATCCTCTTTGTATTTCTTTCTGTTAGCAAAAACAGGTGCAAATGTAGGTATTTTGTGAAAGTGAGGTGTTACAATGCAACCTTTCAGAATGATGTCTCTTGAAAAATTAACAATGTAGAGATTTTGGTCAAAAAAAGATAAGCATTATGACTTAGAAATTGATGTTACTACAAGCTAGAGAGTTTATGGGTAATATATATATATATATATATATATATATATATATATATATATCCTTTGTTTTGCTAATAATTTTGAAAAAATAAAATGCATGATATTCTTCAAAAAGTTTCCAGAGCTCAGTCAGGAGAAATATAAGCACTTAGCAGTCCAGTAAAACTAAATGAATACATTACTCATTGCTAAAAAACATCACCTGACCTTTTTTTGAAGTTTTAATTTTAATTCCAGTTAGTTAACATACAGTGTAATATTAGCTTCAGGTGTACAATTTAGTGATTCAACACTTATCTTCAACCCACCTGCTGCTCATCACAATGAATGCAATCCTTAATCTCCATTAAGTGCACTCATCCCCCCAATACCTTCCCTCTGGTAACCATCAGTGTGCTCTCTATAGTTAATAATTTTAATGAAGTCCTACTTTTTCTTTTATGGCTTGTACTTTTTTTTTTTTTTTTTTTTTTTTTTTTTTTTTTTTTATTTTTATTTTTTTTATTTTTGGGACAGAGAGAGACAGAGCATGAACGGGGGAGGTGCAGAGAGAGGGAGACACAGAATCAGAAACAGGCTCCAGGCTCCGAGCCATCAGCCCAGAGCCCGACGCGGGGCTCAAACTCACGGACCGCGAGATCGTGACCTGGCTGAAGTCGGACGCTTAACCGACTGCGCCACCCAGGCGCCCCAGGCTTGTACTTTTTATGTTCTGTTTAATAAATCTTTTCCCCAACAACATGAAGGTATTTTTCTACATATGTATTCTTTTAAAGTTATCTTAATTTTTACATTTAAGTGAAAATTTCACATTAGGCATTTTATCAAAGAAAATCTTGCATTAATTTTGTGTACTGTGTAAGGTGAGGATAAAGATTCTTTTTTTTCCCTTGTGGATGTCTAATTGTTCCAGCACTCTATACTGAAAAGACCATCCCCATCCTTCCTCCACTGAACTGATGTGGAATTTTTTTTTAAAGTGACTATTTTTTTATTTTCTATTGCATTTCCTTTGTCTGTGTTTTATCCTTGTACAAATATAACACTGTTCTGATTACCATAGCTGCAGTAGGTAGAATTCTAAGAAGTCACCCATGATATACAGCCCCCTGATGTTATTCCTGTGATAATGTTATAATACATGGCAAAAGAGATTTTGAATGTATTTAAAGTGACTAATCAGAAACCTTAAGATAGTTTATTTGGGTTGGCTGAACCGAATCTAATATGAGCCCTTTAAAAGCAGTGTTTTCTCTGTCTACTAAGCAGAAAATAATTCAGAGATGTGTTCTAGCTGACCTGAAAGAAAGCGAACATTCATTGTGAATTGCCTGTGGGGGACATTTGGAAAATATCAGAGAGTGGTCCCCAGCTGACAGCCAGTAATGAAATAGGGACTTCAGTCCTACAACACAAGGAACTGAAATCTGCCAACAAAAATGAGCTTGGAAGTAAATTTTTCTCTGGATCCATTAAATGAGAACTCAGGCCAACTAATACCTTGATATAAGCCAAAGGGGCTTAAAAAAACCTCCTGGAATCACAGTAACTTATGTTCCAACGTCCAAAAGGGCTTCAAATATTTGGCAACCTTGGTCACTGTCAAGTTCCCAACATACTTTGATTAGTGCATGTGGCCTTGGGTCGCTCTTCAGGAAGAACGGACCTTTGCCTTTACTTCAGTCCTATTTGTCCTTATAAGGTTTGGAAAGAGGCAATATTGAAAGCATTGGATCAACACCAATACATACAACACACACCTCTGCAAGGGGACATAAATCTTCTTGCTGCTCCTCTGTCCACAATAAATGCTAAAGTTGATTGGGTATCTTTGCCTGTTATGGAAGGTATACAAATATACACATCAGGGGAATTCAAAGGAAAACAACCATACATCCACCAGAAAGTTTAAAAAGGAAAAGGCATACAATATTAAGTATGTTAAAAGGCAGAACAATTAGAACTACAAGACAGAGCTGGTGGAATTCCAATTGGGAAACCACCTGGGAACACCATTTGGCAATACCTACTAAAGCTAAACATATATGTAACCTATGACCTAGCAACTCTCCTCCTAAAAATATATGTAACCAAGATGACACATATACACAGCAAAAGACTACAAACAAGAATGTTTATGGAGCACTATTCTTAGTAGCCCCAAGCTGAAAACAAGCCAAATACCATCAACAATGAGAATGAACTAACTTTATTGATTAAACTCACAAACAATAATTGGCGGAAAGAAGTCAGACCAAAGGGGGAAAAGAGTGTACATACAATATGGTAACATTTATGTAAGCTTCAAAATCAGGCACAACTAATCTACATTGTAAGTTAGATGATGGAGACTTTACAGGAGGCAGGTAGGGGACTTCTGGGGTGCTAGTTATACGGTCTGAGAAATCTCTGAAAATTTACCCAGCTGATTTGGGCAGTTTTTTTTATGCTACATTAAAAAACTGTACTTTAAACATTCAACATTTTTTTTTTTAAACGTAAAATACAGTCTCGGGCACAGCAGCATAATCACAGAGGTCATAAACTGAAGCCAACGCACTCACACCATCACTCTCCCTCTCCTTCCCCACAAGCCTGACTGCCATTAGGGCCCAAGTATTCCTCATGTTTAGCCTCTACAGACTCCGCTCTATCGTGTCCTCCAACCGCGGGTCTTCCAAACTCTGCGGGGTCACCTCCCGCGGCAAGGCTCAAGCTGCGGCTGAGGGTTCAAGACTGTCCGGATCAGCTCTCCGGGGGGGTGGGGGGGGGGGTGGGATTTTAGGCCACACTACAAGTCCCAGAAGTCCTCGGGGCGGAAATAAACTTCCGGCGTTTAGCCGGAAGCAACCGGGATTGCGATTGCGAGTGACCCCGGTGGGAAACTGGGACTGTCAGGTTGCGTGGTTCGTCGGTAGTGAGCGGAGGAGCAGCAGGTTGTCGTTAGGAGCCCGGGGAGGATTACTCGGGTTGTCCGCTCTCTGGGGTCTGTCGTGCTCTGGAGGCCTCCGGGTGTAACGTCACTTCCTTCTAAGGTGGTCAGCTCCGTAGTGCTGGAGCGAGTGGAACAGCGCGGCGACCGAGGCCATTGGTTTCTTCCGGGACTGGGGGACGTGAGCCTGACGCTGGGGAAGCTGAAGGTGAGGCGTGTCAGAGCCCGGCGTCGGAAACCGGCGTGTGTGGAGCCCTAGGCCTTAACACGTCAGTGTATGTGTGTGAGTATGTGACGTAATGTGCCTGTGAGACTGCATGGTTATGTGTGACCACTTGAAGGAGTGTTGATTGTGTCTCCAGCTGTGAGCGTACTTGTGCGAAGCTGTGAGATTGACTCCTCCTTTAATTATGTCGTTGCTTTTTTATGTGTCTATTTCCTCTCAGCTGTGCCTAGCCGGGAGCCGATTGCGGGCAGGCATTGATAGAGATATGCTCACACTGAGGCTATTTGGAGGTTCGACAGTTTCTGGAAGCTTGTGGTTGTGGGGTCTCTGTGGCTTGCTGCATTGCGGAAATCCAAGCTGGGCTACCAGCTGGAAAGGCCAATACAAGAGATGAGTTTTGATTGAAAAGGAATATGAGCTTTATTCAAGAGGCGGGTCAGCTAGCTGGGTAGGCCAACTCTTGTCCAAAGGCCAGCTCTCTGGTTTTTCCCTGGCCCGGACATTTTTATTTAGTTTTTTGTCTTTTTGTTTTTGTTTTCTTGTTTATCTTTGGCCCAGAGATTTTTAAAAAAAAAATTTAATGTTTATTTTTGCGAGAGAGAGACACACACACAGAGTGTGAATGGGGGAGGGGCAGAGAGAGGGGGAGACACAAAATCGAAGCAGGCTCCAGGCTCTGGGCTGTCGGCACAGAATCCCACAGGGGGCTCGAACCCACAAACTGCGAGATCATGACCTGAGCTGAAGTCGGACACTTAACCAACTGAGCCACCCAGGCACCCCCGGCCCAGAGAATTTTAAAGGGGTTTAATCAGTTAAGGGAGTGCAGTGGTCTGTGACATTTCTGGATTATGTGTAGACTTGTTGATGCCAGCTATAGAGTTATCTCAGTGCTTGGAGGTTGTGCAAGAAGTTCTGGTTCTTTGGTACTCTGAATTTGGGCGGGTTGTGCAAGAAAGTCTTGTTCCTTGGTACCTGGGGGTTGTGCAAGAGTACTCTGTTCTTTCTGAAAAGGAGGGCAAGGTCTACAGATGCACAGAGGGAGGTCAGTAAAGTCATTTGTGTGACCTTAAACGAGAAAAACATTTTGCTAAAAGATTGCTGGGCTAATCAGAAAGCTAAGAGAGCTTCCAACAGACTTGCCTCTGTGGCCTGGGAACACTCTGGTCCTTTATTCCTGAAGGTCAATGGTCTGCATATCTCAAAGGAAGCAAATTAGTTCTGTCACAGATCAGGGGCCTTGAGTCAGCAAGCAAGGAGTGTGTTAACTTGAAGGAAGTTAACTCTTAAGACCAGCTAGAGTCAGCCATTAACAGCTGCTCCCTCTCCTTGTAGCCATGGGGGCCCAAGTTCCCTGGAAATGTCCCTGCCTGATTTGGGAACTTAGAAAGATGAGTCCCAGATTAAAGATTCCAGATAAATTTACCTTTTAAGTCACAAACCTGATCTCAGATTGAGACTTTAAGAACCAGAAATAGTCCCAGGTTGGGGCGGGGGAAGGCTGAGAAAAAAGCCAGGGTTGTAAGATTCCAATCACTTCCCTCAGGAAATCACCTGGGGAGACCTGTGGGAATTCTCGACCTTCACTCTGTGGTACTCTCTGACTTTCTGGTTCTCAGTCTCTTTCTAACCTTCCTTTGAATGTTTACTTCTGAGTAAATGGAGGGGGTGGAAGTAGTTGTTTGTTTCTAACAAGTCAGTCTGGGCTCAAAGAAAGGCTTGGTGCCCTCAAATGTCCACCAACAGATGAATGGATAAAGAAGATGTGGTATATATACAAGGGAATATTGCTCAGCCATAAAAAAGAATGAACTCTTGCCATTTGCAACGACGTGGATGGAGCTAGAATGTATCATGCTAAGCAAAATAAGTCAGTCAGAGAAAGACAAATAGCATATGATTTTACTCATATGTGGAATTTAAGGAACAGATGAACATATGGGAGGGGGGAGAGAGAGAGGGAAACAAACCATAAGATACTTGAACAAATTTTTTTTGATGTTAATTATTTTGAGAAGACACAGAGAGGGGGAGACACAGTGTGAGTGGGGGAGGGACAGAGAGAGGGAGACACAGAATTCGAAGTAGGCTCCAAGCTGTCAACACAGAGCCTGACACGGGACCCGAACACATGGGACCTGAACCCAGGAGATGTGAGACCATGACCTGAACTCAACTGACTGAGCCACCCAAGCGCCCTAACCATAAGAGAATCTTAAAGATAGAGAACAAACTGAGGATTGATGGAGGGAAGTGGGGGGGGGGGGATGGGCTAGATGGGTGATGGGTAGTTAGGAGGGCTCTTATTATGATGAGCACTGGGTGTTATACGCAAGTGATAAATCACTGAATTCTACTCCTGAAACCAGTATTGCACTGTTAACTAACTAGAATTTAAATAAAAATTGGAAAAAACGAAGAAAGAAAGAAAGACTTGGTGTCTCAATATTCTTTATTCCTTACCAATTAATGGCTTTGTCTTAACTTTGTAAGTTAACTTACACGGGTCACCAGAGACTAAAGGAAGAGCCACTATTGGACAACTGAGAGTTTTATCCAAGGTAAATCATTCTTTCGTCTCTGAAGTGTTTTCTGTTTTTTCATGGTGTGGGAATTTTTGCTTTTTTTCTTTTGAAACTCCATAAAAGGGATCCTTTTAGTGTTCTGGTCTTTAGGCCTGGCTATTCCATAGAATAATGGGGCCAGAAGGAATGGACCCAAAGAAGTTATTCCACTCCATTTTGCTCCTTTTGACCTAAGGTACATTTATTCACCTGATAAATATTTCAATTCCATTTTTATACTTAGTCTTTTTCTAAGATTTTTTAAGGACTAGAACACATCTCTGAGTAAAATTCAAAAGCCTTGATTTTGAGTATTTATTTTTCAATTTTCTTGTGTTTTTTTTTTAATGTATGTGTGTTTTTAAAGTAAGCTCCAGGCCCAGTGTAGTGCCTGAACTCATGACCCTGAAATTAAGAGTCATGTGCTCCACCCACTGACCCAGCCAGGTGCCCCTCAATTTTATTTTTTATTGTTTAAGTATTTAAAAGGTTCAGAAGAGTATACAGTGAATTCTTCCTTCCAGCCTTGCCTCTAGTCTCATACTTTTCCTATTTCAAAGGCAGCCAGTGTGACTAGTTTCTTGAGTACTGACTGCCAAAGGAATTCTCTGTACTTTCAGATGGCTATCAGTCTTTCACTATTATAAACAATGGTGGGATAACTTTCCTTGAATATATAACATTTAGCTTATCAATGAGTTTATTGGTAGAATGAATGCTAATTTCTTGGATGAGTTTTATGTGGACTTTAAATTTTAATAGTTTTTGCTATGTTTTCCCTCATAAAGGCTATATTGTCACTTTTCTAACCAATATTTTCTGATTTTGTGTTTCAGTCAAGGTATTTTGCTGGTTGTTGGAAAGTTTAAGGAAATTATTAATATGCTATTGTAGGGTTTTTCAAACTATGGGGTTGTTAACCTGATTTTTGTGTGTGGTAAAATCAATTTGCTAAGTCCTGACCAGCATTTTCTTTAACTTTTCATTGTGAAAAATTCAAACATGTACAAAAATAGATAAAATAGCAATGAACCGGGGCGCCTGGGTGGCTCAGTCGGTTAAGTGTCTGACTTCAACTCAGGTCACGATCTCGCGGTCCCTGAGTTCAAGCCCCGCGTCGCGCTCTGGGCTGATGGCTGGGAGCTTGGAGCCTGCTTCCGATTCTGTGTCTCCCTCTCTCTCTGCCCCTCCCTTGTTCATGCTCCGTCTCTCTCTGTCTCAAAAATAAACAAACGTTAAAAAAAAAAATAGCAATGAACCTCTATGTACCACTTTGCTAGGCTTCTGTAGTGATTGACTCATGACCAGTTGTCTTTAATCTACCCACCTAGGATTATTTTGAAGTATTTTGAAGTACATACCAGAAGTATCATTCTATTCATAAATGTGTGTATAAATGATAGTCTTTTATTTATTAAAAAAATTGTTTTAATGTTTATTTATTTTTGAGAGAGACAGAACGTGAGTGGTAGAGGGCAGAGAGAGAGGGAGACACAGAATCAGAAGCAGACTCCATGCTCTGAACTGTCAGCACAGAGTTTGATGTGGGGTTCGAACCCATGAACCATGAGATCATGACCTGAGCCAAAATCGGATGCGTAACTGATTGAGCCATCCAGGTGCCCCATAAATGATAGCCTTTTAAAAATATCATCAAATACCATTATCCTCACTGAAAAAATAATAATATTTCCTTAATATCAGATATCCAGTTAGAGTTTAGATTTCCCCACAGGGCAGATAACTTTGTTTTTAAGATTTCTTTGAATCTGGGACCAAATAGGATCCATGCGTTGTGATGATTCATAAGTCTTTTAATAAAGTCTTTTTTAAAATCTTTAGTTTCTCATTCTTTGTCTCTTTCCTTGCAATGAATTTTTTGAAGAAACTGGGGGATTGTCCAGTAAAATTTCCCACAATTTGTCATCATTAACGTGTTTTTATGTATTTCTAGAGGCTCAATCAAGAAGTTGTATCTAGAGGCTTCCTTCCACCCTCTTCCCCACCTCTTTGGCAAAATGATTTCACTGATGCTAATGTATGTTTCCACGAAGAGGCACATAATGTCTGCCTCTTTTTGTGATATTTTCTATTATTATTTCATTAGAGATAGCTAAATAGTTATGGTCTAATTCATTAATTGTATCTTCTTTCTTTAACTGGAATAATTATAGAAAGTGAAAATTTTCCATATCAACTTCTTGGTTATCTTGAGGTACAGATTGCTCAAGGGAGGCAGGACAGATTTTTTTTTCTCCTAACTTACCAGTTTTCAAAATGAGGAAATAATGAACGATAATGAAATGATGTTTTGCTAGCATTCTCTTCTGGGGACCACTGATTTTCTTTTTTACCATTATTATAAAGTTATGGATTTTGATACACTTAAAAGTTTCAATCTATTGTAGTTATTTTATTTATGTATACTTAAATTTGTATTGTGTCATATTTGACCATTTGGAGCCTATTCAGGTTGGCTCATGGGTCTTTTTGACTTGATCTTAGTAGCCTTTGATAGCTTTCTTGCTTTTTGGTAGATCTTCTCTGTCAGGAGTTGACAAACTTTCTGCTAAGGACCATATAGTTAGTTTTTTAGGTTTATGGGTCATACTTTCTCAGTTGTAACCACTCAACTTTGTTGTAGAGTGAAAGCAACCATATATAATACATAAACAAATGGACGTGGCTGAGTTCCAATGAAACTTTATTTCCAAAAACAGACAATGGGTATATCAAATAGGAGCGGAATTTAAAAGGTGAGGGGCACCCAGGTGACTCACTCAGTTACGTGTCCTTTTTTTTTTTTTTTTTAAGTTTATTTATTTTGAGAGAGACAGAGACAGCATGAGTAGGGGAGGGGCAGAGAGGGGGGTGGAGGGAGGGAGAGAGAGAATCCCAAGCAGGCTCCGCGCCATCAGCGCACAGCCCAAATGTAGGGCCCAAACTCATGAAACCGCAAGATCATGACCCGAGCAGAAACAGAGAGTCGGATGCTTAGCCGATTGAGCCACCCAGGTGCCTCAACTGTCTGACTCTTGATTTCAGCTCAGGTCATGATCTCATGGTTCATGAGTTCAAGCCCTGCATCAGGCTCTGCATTGTAAGTACACTGTCAGTGCAGAGCCTGCTTGGGATTCTTTCCCTCTCCCTCTGCCCCTCCCCTGCTCATGCTTTCTCTCTTTCTCTCTCAAAATAAACAAACTTAAAAAAATTTAAAAAAAATTTAAAAGGTGAAATTTAGTATCTAGTTTACTGAATGCTGATAGAGATGATTTCATTGTTACAAAGAATAGGTACCAGCTGCAGTTTTTAAGCAAACACTTCCCACATACACACCTTCTGAACACACACTTAATGGAAATCAAATTCCCTGTAACACCCATGAAAGAGAAATGCTATTACTCTGTTTCTAAGAAGCAATTGTCAGATTTCTGGTAATGTTTCAAATCAGAACCTCACCTTTTATATGAAAAGGCCTCTTATAAACTTGATAGTGTGTTTAGGGGGAATAAATGGATACATGGAATTTATTGGAGTTAAATTTGAGAGAAAAGGAAAAGTAGAAGACTCATATTAATATGTGTTATTTTATTGTTATGCATTTCTACCCTTTGTGAGGTTAGTGGCTGAATAATGCCCCAAATAGGACTTGTCTCATGGCAGGGATCCAAAGTGATTGAGTTGTATTGAATTATATTTAATTGAAATAAATTGCAAACAAAACCAGAAATCAAGCAGTGGGCTGATTTGGCCAACACGCTATTATTACCCTCTTCTAGGCTCTTGTACATTTCCTAACTCAGGCCTCCTTCATATTAATGGGAAATGGTATTTTAAGATGATATTCTAGGTGCTAGGATATTCATTGCTACTGGGTTGATCATTGTTTCTATGGCTTTACAAAGCTAATATATACGTATCTTTTAAAAAATTAAAAAATAGGGGCGCCTGGGTGGCTCAGTGACAACCACTCAGTCATTTGAGTGTCTGGCTGTCGATTTCGGCTTAGGTCATGATCTCACCATTGTGAGATGGAGCTCCACATCCGGCTCCCGCTGAGCATGGAGCCTGCTTGGGATTCTTTCTCTTCCCCCCGCCACCCCCCACCCCCACCCCGCCCCCGCTTGCTTGTGGGCTCATTCTCTCTCTCTCTCAAAAATAAACACTAAAAAAAGAGAAAAGATTAAAAAATAAACTGTCACAATCCCAAGGAGCCTAGAGATATGATGAGTTAATGTAATGTGGTATCTTGGATGGGATCATGAAACTGAAAAAGGACAATTCTTTATTCCTTGCTTTATAAAGTGTGGAAAAAATATTCTGATTCTTTATTCCCCACTTTATAAAGAACACTCAATAATAATAGTGATTTGATTACTGAAACCAATTTTCTATTTTTGGTGTTTTTTTGTTTATTTTAATCTTTTTGTTTTTTTAGGGTATATTCTAGTAGGAATATGGAATCAAATTACTGTGTTCTAGAGTCATTTGGAATAGTGCCTCTTGAGAGGCTATGCCACAAATTGGAATCACATTTGTTTGTTTCACTTTTTAATTTTTAGAGATTGCTCTTTTAAAATTTAATTTTGTCTTTTAAAATTTAATTTAATTTTTAAAAATTTAAAATTTTAATTTTGTCCTATAATTATATAAAGTACTTGGTCCCAAAGTCAAATATGCAAAAGAAGGTTTAATTTGATCTCTTCCTCCATTGTTGTACTTTCTACCTATAAGTAGTCACTTTCTTCTGTGTTGCAGTTTATTCCGTCTTTTAAAATATACTATAAGGAAGCACATGAGTGTATATGTATTATAGGTATTTGTATTTATCTATACCAAAAGCAACAAAACAAAAAGTAGATAAATGGACTTCATCAAAATTAAAAACTTTTGTGCTTCAAAGAACATCATCAAGAAAGTCAAAGACAGCCCACACACAATATGGGCCAAAGTCTTACAAATCATTTTCTGATAAGGGACTTATGTCCAGCAGATAGATATATTACAATCTAAAAATAAAAAGTTAAACAACCCAATTAAAAATCGCCAAAGTATCTGGGTAGGCATTTCTTCGAAGATAAACAAATTACTATTAAGCATGTGACAAGATTCTCAACATCATTAGCCATCAGGAAAATACAAATCAAAACCACAATGCAATATCACTCACACTGACTAGAATGGCTCGAATAGAAAAGACAGATAAGTGTTAAGAAGGATGTGAAGAAATTAGAACCCTCATATACAACTGGTGAGAATATAACATTTAAATATAAAGAGAATATAAAATGGTGCAGCTGCTTTGGAAAATAGTCTGGAGGAGTGATGACTGACAATTGCAGGGATAAGGAAAGTATTCTAAAATTGATTATGGTAATGGATTCTGTGAATATACTAAAAACCATTGATTCGTACACTTAAAAATGTGAATTGTATGGTGTGTGGATTAAATCTCAACAGAATTGTTTTAAAATGTATGACCATAAATAAAAATCAGGAAAAATGAGTAATGTCCCTACTTCTATTCAACATTTACTTTAGATTGTAGGCACTTCACCAAGACTGGGGGAAAAAGTAAAAAATGTAACTGTTGAAAAGCAACCAAAAATTGATTAGCAGATAATGATTGTCTATAGGGATACAAAAAAATGTGGAAGTATTCTAAAAATTATTAAGAAATGAAAAATCAACAAGATAATAAAAAACCAAGTTCAACAGCATTTATCTTTTTGAAATGTTGCTAGCTTATCTTTGAAAGGAATTACTAGGAGTGGGGTCACTGGTAAAATGCTTCTATAATTTCCTAGTTAGGCTAAATTCCTTCCTTTGAAATTGTACATTTACTCAATCAACATTTTACTACTGGCTTTCTCAGGGATCTTCCAGAAGAATATACTGGCAAACTTTTGGGTATTTTCCATTGATATTGGTCTCATTGTAATTTTAATTAACATTTTTGTTGTAGTGAGCAAAGTTGAGCATCTCTTTATATACTTTAGTGTATTTGCATTTGTTTTTCTTTGAACTGTCATTTCTGTTGTCCATTTTTCTATAGGAGTATTCTTTTTCTGCTTTTAAAGCCATCTTATATCTTATTTATGTTAGCCCTTTCTCTGTAATATAAGTTCCAAATGTCTTTTCCCAGGTTGTCACTTATCTTTTCTTTTACTAACCGTGTTTTCCCAATTAAAATCAATTTTTTTTTTTGTGGTTAAATATCCATCTTTCCTTTAATATCTATAGATTTGGCTCATGGCTAGATAAGTTTCTCTAACTCCTGAATTTTAGAAAAATCCAGGCATTGTTTCCTCTTACGTGATTTAAATTTTTACATTTCACAAGGGCCTCCATCTGGAACTTAATCTGATATATTCTGAGAGTAGTCCATTTTTTTCATTTTTCATTTTAATTACTCCATCACCTTTTTATTTTATTTTTATTTTTTATTTATTTCTTTTTGAGAGAGAGCCTGTGTGCAGGCAAGGGAGGGGCAGAAGGAGAGGGAGAGAGAATCTTAAGCAGGCTGCATACCCAGTGTGGAGTCCAACACAGGGCTTGATTTCATGACTGTGAGATCATGACCTAAGCCAAAATCAAGAGTTGGACACTTAACTGACTGAGCCATCCAGGCATCCCCTTCATCACCTTTTTAAAGGTCCATATATTTCTCACTGATTAAAGATTCCACCTTTATCAAATATGAAATTTCCAAACATTTGGGTCAGTTTTTTAGATCTCACAGTTTTCACTGGATTTTCTCTCTATAATTTTGAAAGAATTGAAAGAAATTAGGAGAGCTTCTGAAGGTTCCCATAGGATACCTAAATTTGTATCTTCCCACATATCCTTTAAAAGCAGTATGAATCAACAAGGAAAACAAAACTGCATGTAACAGTCTGTGCCTACAGCCTTATTCAGAGCTAGAGGTTACTATAAACTCAGTTTCTATGTAAGTGGAGAAATACATTCCTCAAACAGGCAGATCCAATTCTGATGTCCATCCTAGACTGAAGAGTTAGGGAGAGAAAAGTGAGGGAAACATTGCAGTGCTGGCAGTGTTGGAAAATGGATAACTTAATCCCATGAAGGTAGAGGTCCACCTTGAGTGGGAAAATACAACATGACTCACAGCCTGTTAGACTAGAGCATTGCCTTTTGGTTGAAAGGAAGATTCTTTTTTTTTTTTTTCTTTTAATTATTTTTGAGGGGGGGGGGGGAGACAGAGGATACAAAGCAGGCTCTGTGCTGACAGCAGTGAGCCTTGTGTGGGGCTCAAACTCACAAACCTTGAGATCATGACCTGAGCCAAAGTGGGACACAACCAACTGAGCCACTCAGGCGCCCTGAAAGGAAGATTCTTGAAAACGGTGAGTTGGAAGTTGGCAGTCGTAGGAAATGCCCATTCCTGGAGGGGAGGCATGCCTTCAAGGATGATAGTGAAAGGAAAAACGGAATCAAGTGTCAGAAACTAAATGCCCTTGAACTGGGAATTCTATTAAGTTTCCCCAAATCTCACATCCTTCTTTAATGATACCTGTTTATGCTGTTATTACTAAGAACATTGCAGATCACAGTATCAAAGAAGAAAATGCTCTCAGGGCGTCTGGGTGGCTCAGTTGGTTGAGCGTCCAATTCTTGATTTCAGCTCAGGTCATGATCCTAGGGTCGTGGGATTGAGCCCCATGTCAGGCTCTGCACTGAGCGTGGAGCTGGCTTGGGATTCTCTCTCCCTCTCTCTTTCCCGTGTTCACACATACACACACACACACACACATTCTCTCTCTAAAATAAAAAAAGAGGGGCGCCTGGGTGGCGCAGTCGGTTAAGCGTCCGACTTCAGCCAGGTCACGATCTCGCGGTCCGTGAGTTCGAGCCCCGCGTCAGGCTCTGGGCTGATGGCTCGGAGCCTGGAGCCTGTTTCCGATTCTGTGTCTCCCTCTCTCTCTGCCCCTCCCCCGTTCATGCTCTGTCTCTCTCTGTCCCAAAAATAAATAAAAAACGTTGAAAAAAAAATTTTTTTAAAAATAAAAATAAAAATAAAATAAAAAAAGAAAAAAAAAGAAAATGCCCTTGAATTGGGAATTCTATTAAGTTACCCCAAATCTCACATCCTTCTTTAATGGTACCTGTTTATGTAAAAACTACAACCTTAAGCAAGTTGGGTTGGTTATATTAATATCAGAAAAAATTGAGTTTAACACAAATCTAATACTTGAAAAAATTAACAGAAAATGGTAGGAAATGTGTGTATGTATACACACACACACACACACATATATATATATATATATATATGGACATACACATATATGCAAAGTTACTAAAAGAAAACAGAAGTGAGAATTAAACCATTTTAGCTAATACTGTATACAAAACTAAACATGAAAACAGAGGAAAAGTGTAACAGGGTTCTGGTGTGAGTTAATTCATTAAATAAGCTTTGACAATGTGAAACAACATCTAAATCAGAAATTCAAAACTTCATAAAACACATGGAACAGAAAACCAACAAGAGTAAAACAAGAGTGAATGACTAATGATATTGAGGCAAAAGCCAAAACAGTCTTGATACTAAGACTATATTGTAATGTATCAAGGCTAGATTTTACATTTGAATGAAAAAATATTCAAAGAAATAATGGTCAAAGAACTTTCAAATGTGATGAAAAACACTAATCTAGCCATCCAGTAAGTTAAATGAGTACCAGGTAGGATAAATGTAGAAATGTATACCCAGAGACATCATAATCAAAATGTTGACAGCCCAAAATAGATAGTCTTGAAAGTAATAAGAGAAAATTAACTCATCATGTACAATGGAACCACAATAAGATTAACAGCCAACTTCTCACCAGAAATAATAGAAGCTAAAAAGCAGTACGACAATGTATTTAAAGTGCAGAAAACGGAAACCAAAAAACAACCAAAATCCTGTATTCAGCAAAGCTATCTTTCAAATTTGAAAGTAAAGACTTTCCCCCACACTGGAATGAAGTTAGTAATAATCTAAGTCGCTTCTAATAAGATGGATATTGTAATGATTGCCTAAGAGCAATCATTAGAAAAGCACTTTAAAATATATAGCTTTAAGTCATTTAAAGAATTAAGCTGAGGGGCGCCTGGGTGGCGCAGTCGGTTAAGCGTCCGACTTCAGCCAGGTCACGATCTCGCGGTCCGTGAGTTTGAGCCCCGCATCGGGCTCCAAGCTGATGGCTCGGAGCCTGGAGCCTGTTTCCGATTCTGTGTCTCCCTCTCTCTCTGCCCCTCCCCCGTTCATGCTCTGTCTCTCTCTGTCCCAAAAATAAAAATAAAAAAATAAAAAACGTTGAAGAATTAAGCTGATAAACTAACATACATCCACTCAGACAAAAGAGGGTAAAAAATGAGAAACTAAGGAACATAGTCATGAGACCTAAAGAAAACTAATAACAAAATGGCAGATGCTGTTCATCCATATCAATATTAATATTAAATGTGAAAGGCTTAAGCAATCCAATCTGCCAAAAGACAGATTTTTTGGACTGCATTTTAAAAATTAGAAATAAGATCCAGCTATATGCTGCCTACAGGAGATTCGCTTTAGATTCAAAGACACAAATAGGTTGAAAAGGATGCGAGAGAAAAGAATGTAAATTACAACCTCAAGCAAGTAGGATTGGCTATATTAATATCAGATAAAATAGACTTTAACACAAATGCTGGTATTAGATAAAAAGGAGCATATTATCATGATAAAAAGACTCAGAATATCAAGAAGATATAACACCTAGTAACAGAACTGCAAAACACATGAAACAAAAATGGACATATTTAATGGAAAACAGATAACAGCAAGAATAGTTGGGGACTTCATAAGTCTACCTTCAATAATTGATAGAAGACTAGGCAAAAAATAAGGATATAGAGAACTTGAACAACATTCTAAACTGTCTGAAGCTAACAGACATCTATAGAACATTTCACCTAAAACTACAGAATATACATTTTTGTTATATGTACATGAGACATTCTTCAGGATAGACCATATGCTAGCCATAAAATAAGTCTCAAATGATTTAAAAGAATTGAAGTCATAAAATTATGTTTTCTGACCACGTGGAATTAAATTAGAAATTAACAATGGAACAAAATTTGAAAAATTCACAAATATATTAACATTAAACAACATTCTCATAAATGACAAATGAATCAATGGAGAAATCACAACAAAAATTAGAAGATATTTTGATATGAATGAAAATGAAAACATGACATATCAAAATTGGGATGCAGCTAAAAGCATTGTTTACAGGGAAATTTATAGCTACAAATTCCCATATTATAAAAAGAGAGAGTCTCAAACAATAATTTAAATTTCTACCTCAGGCTAGAAAAAGAAGAGCAGATTAAACTGGAAGCAAAGAGAAGGAAGGAAATACTGAAGATTGGAATTGAAGATAAATAATCTAGGGGACAGAGACACAGTAGAGAAAAATCTACAAGACCAAAACTTGGTTGTTTAAAAAGATCAACTAGATGGACAACCTTTTGCTTAACTTACAAAGAGAGAAGACTCAAATTGCTAACATCAGGAATGAAAGGGCAGATTTCAAAACCAATCTAACCAAAATAAAAAATATTATAAGGAAATACTATCAACATATGTATGCTAATACATTTGATAATTTAGATGAATAGACAAATACTTAGGCACAAATTACTGAAGCTTGTGACTCGAAAAAAAAAAATCTAAGTAGACCTATACAAAGATACTGATTTAGTAATCAAAGAACTTTGCACATAGAAAAATGAAGCCTAGATGGTTTCATGGTGAGTTTTATCAAACATTTAAAGAATTAACATCATTCAGGTCACCTGGGTAGCTCAGTCGGTTGAGCGCTGACTTCAGCTCAGGTCATGATCTCATAATTTGTGAGTTCGAGCCCTGCATCTGGCTCTGTGCTGACAGCTCAGAGCCTGGAGCCTGCTTCAGATACTGTGTCTCCCTCTCTCTGCCCCTCCCCTGCTCACTCTCTGTCTCTCAAAAATAAATAAACATTAAAAATTTTTAAGAAAAAAAGAATTAACATCACTTGTTCACAATCTTTTCCAGAAAATAAAGGAGAAAGCACTTTCTAGTGAGTTTTCTGAGACCAGTAACACCCTGAATTCAAAACTAGACAAGACATTACAAAAGAAAATTACCAGTATTTAAGATTACACAGCAAAAATCCACACACAAAAATGCCAGCAAACTGAATCCAGCAAATATAAGAGATTGTACACCATGGCTAAGTGAGTTATGTCAGGAATGTAAGGTTGGCTTAACATTTGAAAAAATATATGTATACATAGTATACCATAATAGTAGAATAAAGGGCAAAAGTCGATAGATGCAAAAAAACCAATTGGCAAAATTCAACAACCTTTTATGATAAAAATACTCATCAGACCAGCGGTAGAAGGCAGTCTGACCTGATACAGAACATCTCTCAAAAATCCACAGCTACTGTCTTATTTAATAGTTAAAACACTGGATACTAAGATCAGAAAAAATGTGAGGGTGTCTGCAGTCACCATTTCTTTTTTTTTTTTTTTTAATTTTTTTTTTAACGTTTCATTTATTTTTGAGACAGAGAGAGACAGAGCGTGAACAGGGGAGGGGCAGAGAGAGAGGGAGACACAGAATCTGAAACAGGCTCCAGGCTCTGAGCTGTCAGCACAGAGCCTGACGCGGGGCTCGAACTCACAGACCGTGAGATCATGACCTGAGCCGAAGTCAGACGCTTAACCGACTGAGCCACCCAGGCGCCCCTGCAGTCACCATTTCTATTTAACATTGTTTTTGAGGTAAGAAATAGAAATAAAAAGTCACTCACATTGGAAAAGAAGTAACACTATCTCTACTTGCAGATCACATGATCTTCTCTATAAAAAATCCTAAGGAATTGGGGCACCTGACTGGCTCAGTTGAAAGAGCATGCAACTCTTGATCTCAGGGTCATGAGTTTGAGCCCCATATTGGGTATAGAGATTACTTAATAAATAAAAAACTTTAAAAAAAGAAAAGAAAATCCTAAGCAATGTATTAAAAATAAACTATTAGAGCTAATAAATGGGGTCAGCAAAGTTTCAGGATATAGGTAAATATGCAAAAATAAATTTATATTCAGTAGCAATTAATAATCTGAAAATGAAATTAAAAATTTCATTTATGATAGCATAAAAATATATTTAGAAATAAATTTAACAAAAATACAAGATTTGTATACTGAAAATTACAAAATATTCTTATAAGAAGTTAAGACCTAAATAAAGTAATAATATCCCATGTTCATGGATTTGTTAAGATGGCAGTACTCCCCACAGTGATCTACAAATACCCTGCAATTTCTATCAGAATCACAGCTGGCTTCTTTGCAGAAATTGACAAGATGATTCTGAATTTCATATGAAAATTGAAGTAGCTGAAACAATCTTGAAAAAGAAGTGTAAAGTTGGAGGTCTCATAATTCCTTATTTTACAGCTTATTTCAGAGCTACGGTAATTAAGACAACCTGGGAGTGACATAAGGATAGTTGGACATACAGGTCAAGAGAATAGAATAGAGTCCAGAAATAAACTCACATTTGGGGATGATTTTCAAGGAGGGTTTCAAGATAATTTAATGGAGGAAAATTGTCCTTTCATCAAGTGGTGCTGTGACAGCTGGATATCCACATGCAAAGGAATGAAGTTGGTCTCTGTTGTATAACATTCCAAGCTTTTTTTGATAATAGGATACATCATAAAGGCACTTGAATAGATGAAAGACAGAGCCCTTTGTTATTTGTAGCTCTAAACACTAGAAGGCTGCCACACAGGTAATTGAACCTAGGAACAGGGTAACAGCAAACTGGAGCAGTAGGAGGCCTCTTATGTATGGCAAGTGGGGTGGCGTTAGCTAGGTTTTGTGGGCTTCCTACAGATTGGGTATTTTGTATAATTCTATGGGCCCAAGGAAGAAGGGGTCGTCCCTGGGTGTTAGGTATCTAGAGGCCTTTGCCTACTGGATTAGATGTGTATTATAACCCATAAATGTTAGAGCCTGATGAAGCAAGTTAGGGTGAGGTTTAGCAAACTGCCTGTGAAGGGCAATTAAGAGATTTTAGCCATGACTTCAAACCTGGGGCAGGAAATCACTTGTAAAACATTACAATTGATTCCTTGATCCCTTGACATCAGTTTTGAGCTCAGCTATTTGAGATATTTGGATGGCCCAAATGGTGAATGCAACGTCTAGATAATAGAGCAAATGTCACCCTTTAATATAAAAAAGACAGCATTTTATTATGAGAGTAAAAAGGAGGAAAACAAGGAGAAATAGAAGTTCTTGTAGGCTGGCCTGTAACCAAATTTTCCACTCACATGGTATTACCCAAGGAAACATCTGAAATTTCTGGGGTCTCTAACAGTGTCTTGGTGGAGTTGTAAAATATGTTAAAAGTTATGGGTTATATTTTTCATGACAATAATATAAATGATAAGTCCAGTAGCTATGTGGTTGAAGGGTATGAACTATAAGTAAGACATGTAAAACTTAGTGGTATTCGTTTAAAACCAAAAGGACTGTGTAGTTATAGTGGGCAAGGTTGGTGAGGCAGGGTGGGAGGTTATGGTGGGAAGCTGGAGGAAGAGCGGGCAGTAGAAGAAGGTGCCATGCAATGGGAAGTCCTCTCTTTATAGGGGTGAGGAGTTGATTGATAGGAGGTAGTTACCTTCTGGGGGGAGCAATAATCTCTATTAATTTTTAAAGTGGCATAGATAATAGTAACTTCTACAAGATTTCCCTTTAAATGTTTTTTTTTTTTAATTTATTTTTGAGACAGAGAGAGACAGAGCATGAGTAGGGGAGGGGCAGAGAGAGAGACACACACACAGAATCCAAAGCAGGCTCCAGGCTCTGAGCTGTCAGCACAGAGCCTGACACGGGGACTCAAACTCATGGACTGTGAGATCATGACCTGAGCTGAAGTCGGATGCTTAACCGACTGAGCCACCCAGGCGCCCCTACAAGATTTCCCTTTAACTGTGGGAATGTGGGAGTGTTAGCTGGTGAAATGAAAAAGGCATTGAGGAGACATTGTGATCCCAAATGAATTTATAGTGGGTTAAGGTAGTTTCAGGTTAATGGGGATGGGGACTTATATTTCAGCATAGAACAAGAAATATAACAAGTTGTGAATTAAGCAAACAGCAAGCTTTAGGAAATGTAATAAGATACGTAATATAAAAGGAAGAGAAATAGTAAAAGTTGTGTGTCCAGTTTGTCAGCACCTTAGGAGGGGCAGCCCATGAGTGTTGAAAGCAAGGTGGTGTCAGTGCCTGGGATGAAGTCATCTCTACTGCAGGCCCAGGGAACCCTTCCCATGCAGCAATCTGTTGAGTTTTCTGTGGGTCATGTTTTTTTGTGGCTCTGTGGTTATATATTGGTTTTGAATCTTTTGTAAAATTTGAAGGCAGTGTTAGAGCTCGATTTATAAATATCTTTTAATTTCAGGGGTTTTGTTGGTGCACAGTTAACAAAACACTGCTATTATTTTTGATGTTGCCATAGGTGGGCCAGAGTAGCTGGGACATGACTAACATAATTGAGATCCCACTGATGGTAGCTAAGAGCTCCTGGTTTTCCAGGGTTTTGGCCAAGTAAACAAT
Organism: Neofelis nebulosa; assembly: GCF_028018385.1. Taxonomy (NCBI): domain Eukaryota; kingdom Metazoa; phylum Chordata; class Mammalia; order Carnivora; family Felidae; genus Neofelis; species Neofelis nebulosa. The sequence continues at coordinate 16,879,742 of NC_080798.1, read as the reverse complement.
GAGGGGTGGCTCTGCTGCAAATGGGTTTTATTTATTTTTTTTTTAATTTTTTTTTTTAACGTTTTTATTTATTTTTGAGACAGAGAGAGACAGAGCGTGAACAGGGGAGGGGCAGAGAGAGAGGAGACACAGAATCCGAAACAGGCTCCAGGCTCTGAGCAGTCAGCACAGAGCCCGACGCGGGGCTCGAACTCACGGACCATGAGATCATGACCTGAGCCGAAGTCGGACGCTTAACCGACCAAGACACCCAGGCGCCCCTGCAAATGGGTTTTAGATCATGTCACCTGATTTGCGTGTGCGCAGTCAGTAAGGTTTTAGATTGATTTCCAATTAAGATCTCTGTAGATGAGATTGGAGTCCTACCACTAACATGTAGGCAGGCCTTTCAACCTATGGACCTCTGTTTTAAGTACTCATTTGATTGCTGTTGGGGAAACCAATAGGGCCTTTGTGCTGTAGGGCTTGTAGCCATACTCAATGGCCTGTGGGCCTCATCATTTCCCACATTTGGTTGAAAAATGGCTTGCTTTGGAGGGTTTGGGCCTTCAGATAGCAAATCAGTGAAAACACTCAGACCAATAGTAATAAGACCAATAGTCAACAGAATGATGTGCAGTTTTACTTGACAGGCTTTTGTCACCTGATATTGATTTTCTTCTGGCATGTGTTATTATCAAAGAGGAGTCCTCTGATTTCATTTTATGGGATATGCTATTCACTATTATCTCTGAATGTGATTTTTGCTTACTAAGTGGAGTTTTCTATCTCCCTTCTTAGTTGTCCACACTATCTATGGGAATAGCCCTAGAATACTAATTTTAATTTCCTGAAAGGGATCAGAAGGAGAGCCCAGATTAATTTTCAACCCCTGTAACCCAAATGTTGGGATGGTGTCTTAGATAGGGAAAGTTCAGATTCATATGGATCACATACCAGGTGGATATGTGTCTGGTTTATAATAATCTATGGTTAATTGGTGTTAGGAAAGTGTGTGACCTTGATCTGACCTCTAGCCCTTGTGAAGTGGCGGCAGAATTGAAAATCCAGTAGGGGGCGCCTGGGTGGCCCAGTCATTTAAGCATCTGACTCTTGGTTTTGGCTCAGGTCATGATCTCATGGTTCTTGAGATTGGGCTCGTGCTGATATGATAGTGTGGAGTCTGGGATTCTCTCTCTCTCTCTCCCTCTCTCTGCCCCTCCCCCACTCATGCCCTCTCTGTCTCTAAATAAATAAATAAACTAAAAAAAAATCCATTAGGATAAGAGACATTATTATTTTATTTTATTTTTAAATTTTATTTATTTTTTTAAAGTTTATTTTGAGAGAGATCAAGAGAGAGAGAAAGCATGAGCTTGTGGAAAGGGCAGAGAGAGAGAATCCCAAGTAGGCTCCACACTGCCAGCGTGGAGTCTGGAGTGCTTGAACCCACAAACTGTGAGATCATGACCTGAGCCAAAGTTGGATGCTTAACTGACTGAGTCACCCAGGTGCCCCTATTTTATTTTTTTATTTTGGAGAGAGAGCACATAAGCAGGAGAGATGGGCAGAGGGGGAGAAAGAGAGAATCTTAAGCAGGCTCCATGCTCAGTGCAGAGCCCAATGTGGGGCTCAATCCCATGACTCTGGAATCATGATCTGAGCCAAAATCAAGTTGGATGCTCGACTGACTGAGCCACCCAGGCACCCTGAGGGAGACATTATTAAAAGACCTCATATTTGTTGAATCTTCATACACATGGAGGGCAAGACATATAGGAAATGGTGATAGGGGGTTTCTTAAAGTTTCTGTGAGAAATGTCAGCCAGGAGGACTCAAATTGAGATTAAGGTTTGGGGCGAGAGAGGCACATTAAGGGGCCCTTTTGCCAGATTAGTGTTTAAAAGGGAATTGTTAAGGTTCCGGAAGATGGCGGCGTAGGAGGACGCTGGGCTCACTGCGCGTCCTGCTGATCACTTAGATTCCACCTACACCTGCCTAAAGAACCCAGAAAACCGCCAGAGGATTAGCAGAACGGAGTCTCCGGAGCCAAGCGCAGACGAGAGGCCCACGGAAGAGGGTAGGAAGGGCGGCGAGGCGGTGCGCGCTCCACGGACTGGCGGGAGGGAGCCGGGGCGGAGGGGCGGCTCGCCGGCCAAGCAGAGCCCCCGAGTCGGGCTGGCAAAAGCGGAGGGGCCGGACGGACTGTGTTCCGACAGCAAGCGCGACTTAGCGTCTGGGAGGTCATAAGTTAACAGCTCTGCTCAGAAAGCGGGAAGGCTGGAGGACAAAGGGAGGGAGAACTGCTGAGCCCCCGGACGGCAGAGCTCAGCTTGGTGGGGAACAAAGGCGCTCGCCAGCGCCATCTCCCCCGCCCATCCCCCAGCCAAAATCCCAAAGAGAACCAGTTCCTGCCAGGGAACTTGCTCGCTCCGCGCAAACACCCAACTCTGTGCTTCTGCGGAGCCAAACCTCCGGCAGTGGATCTGACTCCCTCCCACTGCCACAGGGCCCCTCCTGAAGTGGATCACCTAAGGAGAAACGAGCTAAGCCTGCCCCTCCCGCCCCCGTGCACCTTGCCTACCCACCCCAGCTAATACGCCAGCTCCCCAGCACCACAAGCCTGGCAGTGTGCAAGTAGACCAGACGGGCCACACCACCCCACAGTGAATCCCGCCCCTAGGAGAGGGGAAGAGAAGGCACACACCAGTCTGACTGTGGCCCCAGCGGTGGGCTGGGGGCAGACATCAGGTCGGACTGCGGCCCCGCCCACCAACTCCAGTTATACACCACAGCACGGGGGAAGTGCCCTGCAGGTCCTCACCACGCCAGGGACTATCCAAAATGACCAAACGGAAGAATTCCCCTCAGAAGAATCTCCAGGAAATAACAACAGCTAATGAACTGATCAAAAAGGATTTAAATAATATAAC